>NC_060119.1:313152420-314402420 GCF_021461395.2 Schistocerca americana | reverse complement strand
CTTCATATCATCGCAGCACCCACTTCATCACCTCTATTTAACTGTCATATGTGGTCGCTTGTGTTTCTAATTTTAATTGTTCAGATTATTTTGTTTTCAACCACAATATTTCCATACATGAAGAATGCTAAATTCGCAGTTTATACTGCAAGTCATAGTGTTTGTACAACGACTATAAACTGTAATGCTCTTATCTGTAGAGAAGTTTTACCCGCTGCAAACCCAGTGATTTGGAGGAAACTGGAACAGTAAAGGCTTCTCCTGAGACAACAAGAAGTAACAAAATTAGATCATTAAACTTTACCTATTGTCAATGATTACGACGAAATAGATGCAATTGATGACTGAAAATTCGTATTTGCGATTAACAGTGAAACTTTTGGATAAGGTTTTAAGTGGGTTATTGTTTGCCAATAACCGGCGATCTTCTGGGACGAAATGATAAGCATTATCTACAGTAATTTACAATCCCTACATATACTTGACATTTCCAGACTGGGAGCGACCATTAGTATAATGAAATCCGGAAAAACTCCTAACAGCTAAAATGCAGGTAGAGTATTTATTCAACTGGCCGGTTTTGGTAAGACTACACGACCATTTTCGGATCTGCAAGGACAGATCAAGACTGACAAGGTAATAATTTTACAAAATGTGGAACCAAATACAGTTGGCATGTCCATACGTACCTTAGACTTTACAATTCTTACAATCTCCTCCATCTGAGCTCATCTGCGCTTTGTATTGTGTCTTATCACATATGTATGTGCAATCATCATGGAAGACAACACATGTCGTCATGTCATACATAAAATAGCTGTATATACTCGAACATAACATGAAACTGATAAGCCGACTGCCAGTGTTCATGCTCATACCAGAGATGAATACAGATTGCGATGTCAAACAAATTTGTGATATCATACGATACAAAGGGCGGATGGCGTACATTTTATGAATTGGAAACCTGAATGTGTGTAAATTTCCCATATTCATGGGCATTCCAACTTTATGTGGTTACACCTTTTGTATAATTATTATCCGGTCAATTTGGTTCTGTCTTTACACGTCCGAAGATGGTAACAGTCTTACAGAATCTGCTGATCTAAATAAATACCCCACTAGCGATCTTGGCTGCTCGAAGTTTCTTCGGAGATCAATTTACAGTCCTATTTTTGCAGCGCTTGTAGGATGATTCCTGAGAATTCTCTCTTCCATCATAACGGCGCTATAAGGCGACAACTGTTTATAGTTGGTTCCGATGATTATTTTCCCCAAAAACGATGGAATATTTAGATAGCTATAGTGCTGGAACAAAACAACATTCATTCGAAGTCAGTGGTACTGTTCTTCACATCAGGTGTCCACACGCAACAGGAGGAGGACGGCGTTGACCTGTCATGCGCCACTTGGAAACGGATTATGCAAAGGAATTGCAGAGACACATCTATTCTGATACAAAGAATGAAATATTAAAGAGAAGAAGAGAAGTTCACTACTGCCCATTAGAATTGCTACACCACGAAGATGAAGTGCTAGAGACGCGAAATTTAACCGACAGGAAGAAGATGCTGTGATATGCAAATGATTAGCTTTTCAGAGCATTCACACAAGGTTGGCGCTGGTGGCGACAACTACAACGTGCTGACATGAGGAAAGTTTCCAACCGATTTCTCATACGCAAACAGCAGTTGACCGGCGATGTGAGCCTCGTGTAAGGAGGAGAAATGCGCACCATCACGTTTACGACTTTGATAAAGGTCGGATTGTAGTCTATCGCGATTGCGGTTTAGCGTATCGCGACATTGCTGTTCGCGTTAGTCGAGATCCAATGTCTGTTAGCAGAACATGGAATCGGTGGGTTCAGGAGGGTAATACGGAACGCCGCGCTGGATCCCAACGGTCTCGTATCACTAGCAGTCGAGATGACAGGCATCTTATCCGCATGGCTGTAACGGATCGTGCAGCCACGTCTCGATCCCTGAGTCAACAGATGGGGACGTTTGCAAGACAACCATCTGCACGAACAGTTCGACGACGTTTGCAGCAGCATGGACTATCAGTTAGGACCCGTGGCTCTACCCTTCATTCGATCCCTGCGAAACCCTACATTTCAGCAGGATAATGCACGACCGCATGTTGCACATCCTGTACGGGCCTTTCTAGATACAGAAAATGTTCGACTGCTGTATTGGCCAGCACATTCTCTCACCAATTGAAGACGTCTGGTCAATGGTGGCCGAGCAAATGGCTCGTCACAATACGCCAGTCACTACTCTTGATGCCGGCCGTGCTGGCCGAGCGGTTCTAGGCGCTTCAGTCTGGAACCGCGCGACCGCTACGGTCGCAGGTTCGAATCCTGCCTCCTGCATGGATGTGTGTGATGTCCTTAGGTTAGTTAGGTTTAAGTAGTTCTAAGATCTAGGGGACTGATGACCTCAGATGTTATGTCCCATAGTGCTCAGAGCCATTTTGAACTACTCTTGATGGACTGTGGTGTCGTGTTGAAGCTGCATGGGTAGCTGTACCTGTACACGACATCCAAGCTCTGTTTGCCTCAATGCTGTGATGTTACCAAAATAGAAGTGATGTTGCTATTCAATGGAAAGTTGGAAATTGAGATTTAACTAACTGTTTTATCAATCACAATTGGCGTAAGAATCATGGATTGACCATTGTCATAAAATATTGCATTATGAGATGTGAATAGTTTTTACTTGCGGTTTCGCGTGGCTTGAGGCAGTCACAACTAGCGTGCTATTGATTAAGAAGTTGCGTTATCGTCTTTCTAATTACTTCATGATCGTAGATACGATCATACCCGGTTGTGAAGTTATTGTTATGACAAAAAAAATTTCCTAAGGGACCAGAAAGTTCTTAAGGGCGCAAAAACAACTGTAACATCACACAAAAGAGAAATTCAATATTAAAGCTGATGCAAGAAGACGATAAAACAGTTTTCTTTTTATCAATGTAACACGCACATTGGACTGCTGATCTTGGAGTCTGTAATATTAGCAAAATGCATAATTAAAATGAAAATAATACTGAGGAGATGATAGGAATGAGCACTGCTAAATGATTCAGTATTCCCAGAACAAATATTTATTATAACTAAAACATATATCGTACCTTAAGCATAATACTACAATGACGGTAGATTTTTATGTCCATATCATGTCCATTGAGCGCTCTTTTATATAGCCATTGTCCTCTTGAGTCGCTCGTGCTTCGTCACGGTAAGTTACAACAGTTCTTCTTCCTACACTTCACTCAAAACTTAGACGGAACACGTTTTTATTTATTTAGTAAAAATAATTAGATCAGACCGCCACAAATCTGCGTCCGTCTTACTCGAGAAAAATAGTACAAGTCTTTTTAGCGCTCAAGGCTTCATTTGTTCTCCAGCGAACAAAATAGTGAAGGATCGCATATCTATCCGTATTTTTCTGTTTGCCGCCCAAAGACGACGAATTACATTATTTAGAAAATTCCACCGTCGCTATGCGACGCCTCATTATACATTAATCATTATTTACAAACAAGTATTTGCCTTCTGGCTGAATTTGCTATTTTAATTAAGCCAAAAATAGCGAATATCGCATTGCCTCCCATGAGGAGAGAGGGAATGCCGAAGGATTACCTCGATCCTCATGTCCTCATGAGATATTCGTGATTTTTGGTGTAACATTTACATAACGTTACTGGCGTACAAAGTACATAAATTGAAATCACATTTATAAACATATATCAGATATTTATCATTTTTCAAAATAAAGTTTTTCATTCTTTGTTCATCAGTCACTTCATTCCATAATACCAAGATTAACATTTATGTGCATATTTAAGTTTGGTCCATATTTGCTTATAACAATAAGTGAACGTTCATTTCGCACTTCAGGGGATAGAATTCAGGAATTACTTTCTCTTTAGCTTAACAACTAATACATGAGTACAGTGAGTGCTTATTTTCACTAAACTAGAGTGGACAATGTTCGAGTATCTGTTGACTCCTTGTGGTTCAATTACAGTTTAATAGCGTAGCACTACACTTCGTGTTGCTTTCACTTTCTGTGTTAGCTGTCTACGGCGTTCATCATGCAGTACATCTGTCCTTTCCACTGTGGTGCCAGGAATTCAAGTGGCTTCCCGGGTTTTTATTTACAATATGAAACAGAAGAAGTGGAAAATTATTAGTATGACTTACAAGCTACTGGATACATTTGTTAAGGATCGGGACTGGTCTGGAGTTTAGGGTCTTCCTACAGTGCACATTCATTTTCTTTGTCCATCAAGAGACAGGATTATAATTCATTTTAGCAGTGTTCAGGAGTGCCGGTATTAATGGCTTTAAGGTCTGAGTAATCTAACAATCTACTTCTCACTCATCTTAACTTCAACTCAAGAAAATTGCTTAATTTACATATGAAAATGTAGTCACACAAGTGTACAAATGTCTTTCCTCCAGTATGTACGATTGAAGTCATGGCGGTTAGCAGTTTAAAGTTTGGATTGTTTCGTCACCCACACGTCAGCCACTCACAGCGGCTGCACAGTGTTGCGTGAGCTCCAATACTTAGTATCCGTTCGCGCTCAGGCTGTAACAGAGCTGCTGGTCGTCGATTGCTCCCTTTTTTTTTTTTTTTGTGAACTTCGTATCACACGAGTGCATCGATACAAACACCTCGCGCGCGTTTCCCATCGGAGGAGCCGGACACTGAAGTTGCCTCCATACTTCTCTGTCAACTGCCTCCCATGAGGCTCACAGGTAAGTGACGACGAATGTTTTAGCTGTCGCTGCACTTAGAACAACACTGAACTTTGCGTTGCACCTGTTGTCGTAGCCTTGACTTCTTTTTACACTTGCAGTACAACACTACCACTAGTATACAGTGAACAGTTATTTTTATTATGCACGTCGCACTTTAGTGTGCATCTTCACACAGCATTCGTGCTTAGTTCCTTCGCCGATGGAGTTCATTTACAAAACAATTAATTTTGCAGGTTTCCTCCATTGGTATAGAAAGACTTATATTCTACTATTTACAAAATATCACTTACGAGCTAATATTTACAATTAATGGTCACTCCTTTTGTTAAGTCCAGTGAACAACTGCTTTATGAATGGACTCTTTATATCTCAAGACTTGCTTTCACTAGTGAACCTAAAAATATTCTTTCAAACTTTCTTTTAAGTGCTCATCTCCTCATTATGAAAACTACAGGTTTCGCAACACTCGTTGCATTTATTCTTTAGTGCACCCAAGATCATTTTCTACTGCCACGCAGCATATCTACTACATAACGAGTACGCATTTAACGCTGAATCTTTTTTTTTTTATTTTTATTTTTTTTTTTTATATAAATTTGAGGGCAGACTGGATAACAATAGGTCTCCCTCTTCGCTTCATGTACTCAGCAATCGTTCTCTGTTAAAAAAAATAGGGTAACGCGTGTCTACTATTTTTCGCATGAATGGAATTACCGACAGTTCACTGGGTTTACGCAACCGGTCCATAACAAACATTACCAAAGCTAGCGAAGTTCATCACGCTACGTGTCTCATTTCTCATAAGCACTGCTATGCCTCGAAGCACACGTGCCTTTTACAAGTCGACCCTTGGTCTGGGTTAATGAACCAGGATCAAAAGGAACGGGCAGAAGGAAAATGGATTTCATAAGAGGAGTGTCTTAGGAGACATTTTTGCAATAAAATCTGCACGTAAATAAAATTATCGTAATAAACATAGGCACATATATAAATTTCAACCTCTTTCATTACAGCATGCTTTGCTACTTCTACGTCTTACTCTGGTTATAGTCAGTATTAAGTTTAAATATCACTGAATGGCTTGTTCTTTGGATTAGCCTTCAATTAGGGTATTGAATGGTCGCTAGATTACACTACAAATCTTCTGAAGATCTTTACTTGGACTTATTTATGATACAGGGTGCTTGCTGTGTGGTTATTTAGTACCTTTATTCTACTGAAATCAATTCGTCAGCTAACATTCCTCATATACTCTTTACATTGGGCTCAGATCACAGGGAAATAGTATACTTTCATAGCAATTAATGGCCTCGTGGAGTACTTACGCTACATGATTGATGCTTCATGGTTTGCCTCTATTTGTACTGTATTTCACCTAACTTAGTTTACTACAGCTTATTGTCTCCTTGCGTGAACACATGTGGGTTACCACTTGTTTTTCCATTTAACAGCACGCTTTAACTGAACTTTAAGCTATTTCTTCTACTCCTGTCCACTGTCTGGAGTGTTTGAACATGTACCTTTTTTTTTTTTTAAGCAGGTAATTTGGGCTTTTACTACAGAACTTCAAGTACTTACATTACTAAAAATAAATCTATCTTCTTGTACCTTGAGAGAAGTGCTTATTTACGCATCCTTCTCCATTTCTCACCTTTACATATTTATATAGCTCCGGGCAATCGCCTCGCAAGCACTTTTTTTTTTAATGCTAACTTAAAATTAAATTGAAATTCTTGGTGCAACCCCAGTTTCCTGCTTCAGCTTGTTGAAGAAATATCGGTTCATGTCCATCACTATAAACAATTTTTTTTATACATAGCATTTAATACTTAAAGTTTACATGTAATAGCCGTTACCATGTAGTCAGTGCGCTGTTCAACACAATACTTATCATTAACAGTTCACACAAGGAAATTTCCAGTAAGCAAGAATTCATTTCCACGACAGTATTTAACCACTACCATTATAAAATTTCTTTAAGTCTTGATGGTGAAATAAGCCTTTTACTCTCCCCGTAGCCGGGTCAGTTAACAAATAACTCCCTATGTGCGGTTTCCTTAAAATAAGGTAAGGACCTTGGTACATATGTTGCCACTTGCGATTTTTCTTACATATTAATGATGGCTTGAAATGAGTCTTAAGTAATACCTTTTCACCTACATGGTAATTTACAACTTTGTTTACTTTTTTATCATAGCCTTTCTTCCTTAATTGAGCATTGGTGGTAATGGAACTTAAAGCTTCTCGAATTTTGACATCTAGATCTACCTCAGGGCTAGGTATCTTGGGAAGAGGATCAACCCACTCATTCTGTTCCTTCTTTCGAGATATCAACTCGTGTGTGTGATGTTACAAAATAGAAGTGACACTGCTATTCAATGGAAAGTTGGAAATTGAGATTTAACTAACTGTTTTATCAATCACAATTGGCGTAAGAATCATGGATTGACCATTGTCATAAAATATTGCATTATGAGATGTGAATAGTTTTTACTTGCGGTTTCGCGTGGCTTGAGGCAGTCACAACTAGCGTGCTATTGATTAAGAAGTTGCGTTATCGTCTTTCTAATTACTTCATGATCGTAGATACGATCATACCCGGTTGTGAAGTTATTGTTATGACAAAAAAATTTCCTAAGGGACCAGAAAGTTCTTAAGGGCGCAAAAACAACTGTAACATCACACAAAAGAGAAATTCAATATTAAAGCTGATGCAAGAAGACGATAAAACAGTTTTCTTTTTATCAATGTAACACGCACATTGGACTGCTGATCTTGGAGTCTGTAATATTAGCAAAACGCATAATTAAAATGAAAATAATACTGAGGAGATAATAGGAATGAGCACTGCTAAATGATTCAGTATTCCCAGAACAAATATTTATTATAACTAAAACATATATCGTACCTTAAGCTTAATACAACAATGACGGTAGATTTTTATGTCCGTATCATGTCCACTGAGCGCTCTTTTATATAGCCATTGTCTTCTTTGAGTCGCTCGTGCGTCGTCACGGTAAGTTACAACAGTTCTTCTTCCTACACTTCACTCAAAACTTAAACATAACACGTTTTTATACATTTAGTAAAAATTAGATCAGACTGCCACAAATCAGCGTCCGTCTTACTTGAGAAAAACAGCAAAAGTCTTCTTAGCGCTCCAGGCTTCATTTGTTCTCCCGCGAACAAAATAGTGAAGGATCGCATATCTATCCGTACTTTTCTGTTTATATTGCCGCCCAAAGACGACGAATTACATTATCTAGAAAATTCCACCGTCGCCATGCGACGCATTATTATATATTAATCACTCTTTATAAACAAGTATTTGCCTTCTGGCTGAATTTGCTGTTTTAATTAAGCCAAAAATAGCGAATATCACACTGCCTCCCATGAGGAGAGAGGGAATGCCGAAGGATTACCTCGATCCTCATGTCCTCATGAGATATTCGTGATTTTTGGTGTGACATTTACATAACGTTACTGGCGTACAAAGTACATAAATTGAAATCACATTTATAAACATATATCAGATATTTATCATTTTTCAAAATAAAGTTTTTCATTCTTTGTTAACACCACACCACCCAAGTTCTTTAATAACATTTATAATAGCAGTGTCACTTCTATTTTGTAACATCACACAGGGGACTGATGACCTCAGATGTTATGTCCCATAGTGCTCAGAGCCATTTTGAACTACTCTTGATGGACTGTGGTGTCGTGTTGAAGCTGCATGGGTAGCTGTACCTGTACACGACATCCAAGCTCTGTTTGCCTCAATGCCCAGGCGTATCACGGCCGTTATTACGGCCAGACGTAGTTGTTACGGGTACTGATTTCACAGGATCCATGCAACCAAACTACGTGAAAATGTAATCACATGTCAGTTTTAGTATAATATATTTGTCCAATGAATACCCGTTTATCATCTGCATTTCTTCTTGGTGTAGAAATTTTACTGGTCAGTAGTGTAGTAATATTGACGCTAGACTCAGAAGAAGAGTAATCGAAAAAGAAACACCTACAAGTGAGGAAACAACTTTCCTCGACATTTTATGTAATAATGACACTAAGGAATGAAAATGACGTGCAGAAAATGTGATGTTGAACGTTTTTGTATTCAGGTGATCTGGCTGAGGATTCTAAGAGCTGAAAGCGTCTCTACGTGCGACATCAATACTTAGAATCGATCAGAATAAGCTTCCATTTATTTATTTTGGAAATGTGACGAAGTATACGTATGCATTCCTGTGGTTAATGATGTTGAATTTAGTGTTCAGGATAAGTTTTTACTTTAACATCACGTGATGTCTTGAAACTCACGATCTGTTATATGTTGTTGTATATATACGTGACTAATGTTAACATTAATGAACTTATAATATTTTAGTCCTTATCATGCAACTACAGCTAAAAAGGAGGGTTTTTTACAGGTTACCAGTTTTTAAATAAAAATTCCTTCATGTGATAGATGGACTTCTCAAGATGGAATGATTTTACATTCGATTTAATATTGCCTTTAGTACTTGTCAGACCTTTTCTAGTATGGGTAAATCATCAAAAATTGTTTTTGCTGAGTACAGAACTGCTTTCTGAACCACTGATGACGAGCAATAGAGATCATTTTCTCCTCTAGCGTTATAGCTATGGACATCACTAATCTTCTCAGAATCTGATTGATTACCTCTGACGAATTTCATTACGAAACATACACTGAGCTGACAAATCATGGGATATCCATGAACACATATAAAGATGGCTGTAGTATCGCGTACACAAGGTTTAAAAAGGTAGTGTATTGGAAGAGTTGTCATTTGTACTAACGTGAAAAGTTTTCCGATGTTATTATGGCGCCGCACGGGATTAACAGATTTTGAGCGTGGAATGCTAGTTGGAACTAGACGTATGGGACATTCCATTTCGGAAATCATGAGGGAATTCAACATTCCAAGATCCACAGTGTCAACAGTGCGCCGAGAATACCAAGTTTCAGGCATTACCTTTCACCACAGACAAGGCAGTAGTCGACAGCCTTCACTTAACGACAGAGAGCATCGGAAATTGCTAGCAGACAAGCAACACTGCGTGAAATAACCGCAGAAATCAATACAGGACGTACGACGAACGTACCCGTCAGGACAACGCGGCGAAATTTGGCATTATGGGGCTACGGCAGCAGATGACCGACGTCAGCGCCTTTGCTAACATCTACATGGACATTTACGTCTCCATCATACTCCTCAAGCCACCTAATAGTGTGGCGGAGGGTACTTTTTGTACCAGTAAGTTAGAACTCCAGCTCTGCTCCACTCGCGAATAGCACGTGGGAAGAACGATTGTCGTTAAGCCTCCGTATTGGCTCTAATTTCTCGAATTTTTTTCCTTATGGTCATCACACGAGACGTATGTGGGGAGAAGTAATATATTGTTCGACTCTTCCAGGAAGGCGCTGTCTCCAAATTTCAATAGCAAATCTCTCCGTGATGCACAGCGCCTCTCTTGTAATGTCTGCCAATGGAGTTTCTTGAACATCTCCGTAACGAAACTTCCTGGCAGATTAAAACTGTGTGCCGGACCGAGACTCGAACTCGGGACCTTTGCCTTTCACGGCTACCTAAGCACGACTCACGCCCCGTCCTCACAGCTTTACTTCTGCCAGTATCTCCTCTCCTACCTTCCAAACTTCACAGAAGCTCTCCCACAAAGGTCCCGAGTTCGAGTCTCGGTCCGGCACACAGTTATAATCTGCCAGGAAGTTTCATATCAGCGCACACTAAGGTGCAGAGTGGAAATCTCATTCTGGAATCTCTGTAACGCTCTCGTGCCGACTAAATGATCCCGTGACGAAACGTGCCTCTCTTCATTGGATGTTTTCTATCTCTTCTCTCTGGTAGGGATCCCAGAAACATCAACAGTACTCAATAACAGGTCGAACAAGCACCTTATGAGCCACTACCTTCATGGAAGAGTTACATTCCCTTAAGATTATTCCTATGAATTTGAATCTGCTTTTCCCACTGTTTGTTTCACGTGGTCATACCACTTACTGCCGCTCTGGATAGACACTCCAAGACAATTTACTGCGGATACTGTTTACAGCCGTTCGACATCAATAGTGTAGCTATACAGTAGCGCCATTCATCAATTCTCTGGAGGTAGTTTTGCAAATCGTTACTATCTTCTGGCGCTGCTACATTGTTATAGATAACCGTATCATCTGCGAACAGCTTTAGAGAGCATCCTACGCTTTCTACTAGATCATTAATCGCTCCTATCACACTTCCTACACTTCCTTGTGGTACTCCGTAAATTACCCTTGCATCTATCGATTTTGTTCCGTTAAGAGCGACGTGTTGAGTTCTGTCCGCAAGGAAGTCTTGAATCCAGTCGTAAGTCTGCTCCGGTACTCAATACGCTCTTGCCTTTTTTTTTTTTTTTCACTAAGCGGCATTGCGTGACGGCGTCCATCGTCTTCCTGAAGTCAACCTGGGCGCCTGGATCTCACTGAAGAATAGAGTGAGGTGAGTTTAGCAGGATCTGTTTACGGAATCCTTGTCGATTTTTATAGAGATTTCCGTTCTCCAATAACGTCACAATACTTGAGCAAAAAACATGTTCCATAATTGTAAAACAAAAAGCGTCAACGAATAGGTCTATAATCCTGTGGTTCCTTACGGCCCTTTCTTAAAAACTGAAATTACTGCGTTTTCGTCCAGTCGCTAGGTACCCCTCATGGCTCAGGCGAACTACGGTAAACTACTGCTAGAAGAGGAGCAAGTTCTTTCGCATAATCTTTGTAGAATCTTACAGGTATCTCAACTGGTCCTGAAGCATTTCCACTACTAAGCGATTGTAGCGGCTTTTCAATTCCGCGATCGGTTATCTCAGTGTGCCATTTCGACGTTCGCACGACGATTGAAGGGAGGGATAGTGTTACGACCTTCCACGATGAAACAACTTCGGAAGACCGAATTCATTATTTCTGCCGTCTGTCTGTTATCTTCCGTTTCGGTACCGGTGTGGTCGCTGAGAGAATGAATATATGATTTTGACCCTCTCACTGATCTTACCTACGACCAATATCTCTTAGAGTTTATCCTCAGGTCGACTGACAAAGTTTCACTTTCAAAGTCATTGAACACTTCTCTCATTTCTCTTCTCACGCTCATATCGCTTCGTTTAGCTTTTGCTTGTCAGACAGGTTTTTACTTCTCTTGAAGCTGAGATGAAGTTGTCTTTGTTTACATCACAGTTTTCTAACACAGCTATTAAACCATGGTGGGTCTTTCCCGTCTCTTGAGACCTTACTCGGAATATAATTGTCACATTTCTTCAAATTTTTTTCCATTTGTTTTCCGCATTTCCGTCCTGATCACCGAATATTTGGTGCTGACTTCTCAGATACTCCGAAATTTGTATTCTTTCACTCTTGCTAAGCTAAAATGTACTTCTGCCTTCCTTGAAATTCTCTGTCAGACCCGTTGCTTATGAGCACTGATATCTTCCTTCACGTTAACAGGCCTACTGTGGCCTGTGAATTATTCAGCATAACGTTTTGCATTCTGTTTTGTAAGTATGATTAAAGCGATTCGTATGTAATGCCTTCGGTTACGTAGCACTTGCGTTTTTTCTAAGAGAGTAACATGATCTACGAAATCTAACGCCTTGTAAAGATTTAAAAAATACAAACTGGAAACACTTTCTTTCTTAGGACTTTTATTTTGTGAATATATGTATTATAAATAGTATTCTCAGTCGAGCAACCTTTCTGGATTCCATATTGTGATATACTAAGTAAGTGTACAACAGTGTACGATCGTAGTATCGCGTAAAGAAACGAGCAGCAGCCAGCACTAGCCCAGGGAGCCTAACAAACCTGAGGATGGCTTTAACAAAAGCCGAAACCGATAATAATAAGCAAATGTTGTTGTGATCCCGACTGTTGTTGTAATCAAAGTTGTCACCATATTGCTTCGCACCATAGACAATGTTGTTTAAATTTATGATTTCTACTTAAATTTAAGACTGTCCTAGAATACATTACTTTTTCGGACATTTCGGAAAAAGACACCAATAAGGATTCTTGTGGAGTGACTTCAGGACCTGAGGATGGCTTTAATAAAAGCCCAAACTGATAATAATAAGCAAATGTTGTGATCCCGACTGTTGTTGTAATCAAAGTTGTCACCATATTGCTTCGCACCATAGACAATGTTGTTTAAATTTATGATTTCTATTTAAATTTGAGACTGTCCTAGAGTACATTACTTTTTCGGACAGTTTGGAAAAAGACACCAATAAGGATTCTTGTGGAGTGACTTCAGGACCTACCATACGTACGTAACGAACTGCCGTACTTGTGACATTTGGTAAGTAAGCGATTTATCCGTTGCACTGCCAAACATGATGGAGAAATACTAAGCCTAAAAATTTTGCTTAAATATCTGTATTCTGACATTGCCAATAAGTAATTCGATGAATTTGTTTTGGTTTTGTGGTGAAAGATAGGACACAACTTAGCCTCCTACTTGCTATACTCTCTGAAGATGATGATTCGCAACTGGTCCATATTTGGCAAGTAGCTAGAAAGTTTCAAGGAGATTTCCACAGAACGTTGATAAACATCGGGTAACGAGGTCTCACCTCTCACCTAGACATATTTTCGTACGCAAGTTCGTAAAAACAGCATGTTTGCTAACAATAATTTAAAATATTAGTTGTAGCTGCTTTGGTAAATGAATATAGTGTATATTTTCCAGACGGAAAAATCACAATTATTAACAGCACGTCTGGTTTCGAGTATTTATGTATGTAGTAGAATTAGTTCCCATATAGCATTAAAAGACATACACGGAATTTTCCAAAAAAGTTTTACATTTATCTTATGTAATTTGATATTAAGAACTGTTAACAAAATTTTAGGAATATTTTTGAAAACAATTTATAGATAAAGTTTGGCATAAAATGTAATTCTGTATGAAAATTTATCTCTAAGGTTTGTTGTAAAGCATTGTTTAAAAATATGGTGATCTGGGCTTTGGCCATATTCTGTTACATAGTGGTATTATTGACATTAGTTATCAAGGGTGCATATCGCATCAACATTTCTTCTAGCACAGACATATGAGAGAGTGCGCTGGAAATACTAGATAACGGCTTCATCTTAAGAGCGATTGCGATCACTTATGGTGCAATAACTGTACACTGATTATATTAAACACTGGACGAGTGTTCAACTAGATATCAAGAGATGCAACTGCACAAAAAAATGTCAGGTTGCTGCGGGGCGGGTTTCAGCTCTCTTCGTACTGTTATCACATTCACACAGTTCAGTCCACCTACCTAGACAGGTTTCTTGTCTGCTCGTTGTCCCTTCACTCTCCGTAGCAGGTACTATGTAGTGGTGCAAAGCAGTTTTAAGGAAATCACCATCTAATTCCTACCAGACAGAGGTTGCAAAACTCCAGTTAAAAATCAACTCCTAAAAGTTCGTTATCAGCATCGGGCGTTCGGTTTTATCTTCTTGTAGCAAGATGTTTAAAGTTCTGTTGACTGTTTATTGCCATTAAGAGTCGAAGTGGTTATCGAGTCCGTATTTACGTCTGCACTAATACTGTATCTGCAACTTCACAGTTATAAATATGTGCTACACATTGTCACAGGAAATCCGCTAAAAATTAGATAAGTTCTACCCGAATATTATCCAGGATCTAAACAGTCACTGACCGACAACTTCAAGCGAGTTAATCATTCGATCGATTCAATGCTTTCCTTTTACAGAAATGCACGAATGCGAAACATACAACGCGGATTTTCTAAAATCGACCAAAATATTTCACACGGGGTTATTTTTCATACGAAGGCACATAAAATTATCAAACTTTCACAAAAACGCTTCCCACTCAAATCGCTTTCTGTTAGCGATAACCGAATTTACGTCTCTAATTTTTCTTTTTCGTACTATGTGTGGAGAACGACCTAACGTGGTGTGTCGCCGCAATGTTTCGAAAGTGACCCCCTTGGGCAGTGTTCTCACACATATAGCACCTCTCTCTCCACGCGGAAAGCTCTCAATTCTGATTGGCTATTGATCTGAGTGATCAATCAGAACATTCTTTCTAGACGATTCTCGAGTCAAATTTCTCTCTTATCGAGTCACAATTTAGAATGTAATTTTACGTAACCAGAACTTCAGTTCATTACATTAGATTTAGTTATAAACCAAATTAAGTATGAAATAATTAAAAAATTAAGTATCAAACTTATTCAGTTCTTAACCTCCTTTTCTGTCTCCCTTTTACAAAAGCATGCTCACTCAGACATATGTCACACGACGCAAAGTTTTTCCCAGAAATTTTCCCCACGGTTTGCATTTCAATAGATCTTCACAAATTAAACATTTAGAATTTCATATGTCACTCACTCATTCTGTCAATCACGACCACGCACTCAATACAAAATATAACTATATATTAATTTTAAAAGGTTCCAGTATTACGACAAATAAACATTACAAATGTTATAATGTGGGGAAGATTCCAGTTAACAGATTTTTAGGAAACTAACTTTATATAGTAACACCATATGATGTTGAAAGTTAGTCTATTGCCGTTACGATATCGGTTTTTAAATGCCAGAATCGTTTTTTTTTTTTTTTTTTTTTTACTTTCAGGTAAAATTTTCTATCGTATTATGATAAATAACGAATTCAAATTTGGATAGTATACATTTAGTAGTAACAAAAAGCAACGTGTAAACCCTGTACAAAATCAGAGAAGTACTTATGTAGTTTATTTAGATTCATACGGAGTATAAATATTATCAACGTTGTACTGAGAGGCTGAAACACTGGCACAAGCGACATCTTATAGGTGGGTCAGCTGCGTTGTAACTAAATAAAATGACTTGCTACGTTACAAGGTGACGAGATTTCACCTAGACATCAAGTGACGTGTTGTCGTAGATAAGCTTTTGTAAACATTGTAAATAAACGCAGAAAGAATAAGTAGCTCCATTGTTGGTATTCATTGTTTGAGTGTATTCTTGATGAAATATTGTCTCTGCCTGTAGATATGGAACTATTACTAGATGTATTAAAATAAACTTATGTGTGATACTGTTAGATGTACATGGAAAGCTTTTAAGTGGTTATGGGTTGTTATATTGTTTGTGATTTTGTATAAATGACAATTTTGGTTAATAATTTTAAGTATTATTGGAAAGCGTTTTCAAAAATTTTTCCAAAATAACATAAAAAAGGCCTTCATGTACAAGTTATGTTTTATGAAGTCTGCACATGATTGTACAGTCAGTTTTTTAAAACTGTAGAATGCTGATTTGGCTTATATTTTATGATAATGATTTTGCCACATGTAATCATATGGAATGATATCGATTCGTACTACCACTATGACATCTGACAGTGTAGAAACTTTTCAGCCGGCATCGTGGCACTACTTGAAGGCAAGACGACAACCGAGGCTTCATAGGCACAAGTCAGGACAGGAATGGCAAACAGGACAAGAGGTGCAAATAAGCCCTGAATCTCGACAGAAATCACTGTTACGAGGAACACTGAGTGAGGTTGTCACGTTAGAAAACATATTTAGATTATTTTTTTCCGGTATACATTAAACTGCAAACGTTTTTTGTCTCTTAAACATTTCAGTGGACAAATACAAAAACCGAAAACCTAATAAATTATGAACAAAAATTTGCTTGGGATAATTCAGATATCACTCTGGTACATTAGGGCTCAGACCTACTTCAAAATCTCTTTCCTGTCGGAAACTCGCTAAAGTTTCTTGGGAACAGTGGATTTCTATTTTTAAGCGTTGCCAATAAAAAGGTTGTAGTCGCACAATTCAAAAACAAATTTATCGGTAAATAAACTTACTACGCGTAATGCTGCAATATGGAAATATTTACATGTGCGTTGTATCGAGAAGTGTACCTTTTTCTTGCGTCTTTTCAGTTCTGATATAGGCTACTATTTCCAAACAGCAACGGAACAGCGGAGTCGTAAAGCAAGCGACAGTATTTGCTTAGAGAAAACGCCATGAGTGAAAGACGAAGACGAAAGA
Organism: Schistocerca americana; assembly: GCF_021461395.2. NCBI lineage: Eukaryota > Metazoa > Arthropoda > Insecta > Orthoptera > Acrididae > Schistocerca > Schistocerca americana. The sequence continues at coordinate 314,385,563 of NC_060119.1, read as the reverse complement.
CCCGACTTGTCGAGGGCAAGAAAGACAGAACACATGAAATGATAATATATTTGACACAATATTAACTTAGGACATATGACACGGACTATATGCAAGATCTGAAATATCGTATTTTATTTTTGATAAAAATTGTGTATTACTAATTATTTGTGCGCCCCTGAAAGTTTTGTGCCCCAGGCATCGCCCGTTGCCCCACCCCTAATCCCCCCTCTGTGGTAAGCTATTGCCCAGACTCCACTGCTAGTACTTTCAAACAGTCTGTTGATGTTTTAATTCAAATTTAACTTTTGAACGTTATGGCTGAGTACATCATAGAAATGCGTTTCAATGCATACAAGCTACATACGCAGGAAGTGTCGCTCCCCAACACAATGAGCCTAAATAACTTGTATTAATTATTATGCGGAAGAATCAATACACTGAAACTGGTTTTGTTATGAGCCACAGTAATTTGAATGTGTGCTATTATTCCAGATAAAAAATACGAGAAAGTTTACAGGACACTTAATTCGTTTCTGCTTTCTTTTCATTATTATCACACCTTATCTTACCGCACAATGCTCACTGTTAAGGGTCAGATTTTCCAACTAATCCTAGTGAAATGGGTTTGGTATTTGGTGCTCCAAATTGGAAAACAGAGATGAGGTTCCACATTCTGATATTTGTCTGACATCTAACGAAAACATCCAAGGCCCACATCTCGTGGTCGTGCGGTAGCGTTCTCGCTTCCCACGCCCGGGTTCCCGGGTTCGATTCCCGGCGGGGTCAGGGATTTTCTCTGCCTCGTGATGGCTGGGTGTTGTGTGCTGTCCTTAGGTTAGTTAGGTTTAAGTAGTTCTAAGTTCTAGGGGACTGATGACCATAGATGTTAAGTCCCATAGTGCTCAGAGCCATTTGAACCATCTTTGAAAACATCCAGGTGACTGGAGGAACTACTTTAACTGATACAGGAAAACCGGATATACAAAACTGTTCAGGAAAAGAAACAAAAGCAGATATGTCACGAAGCAATAAATAGGAAGCGGAAGGAATGTAAAGCAAATGGCAGCAGGAAAAATATGAAGAGATCGAAAAGGAAATGGTAATTGCTTATAGCATTTAGCGGGAAGCATGTAGAAAAGTCTAAATAACTTCAGAAGAAATTAAAAGAAAAGTGCAAGAGGAATTTCACTGTTAAAACCAATACAGGGAGCGGGTAGTTGGAAAGATTACAAACGTCCACTACGAGGTAGGAGGACCTGTCTCCTGACATAGAAGAAGAAAAAAAATGGGAGTCGATTTAGATGAACCAAGAAACAAAGTATTGAAAGCTGAGAGATCTTTGTAATATTTGCAATCAAACAAGGCAGAAGCATAGTCCTAAATAACATTTCCTCGAAATACGTGAAATAATAAGGGGAAGTGTCGACCAATGAAGCTAAACTCTACAGTCACCAGGGTGTTTCACAATGTTTTGAAGATTTCAACCTTGAATAACACTCGCCAAAAACAGGATACAACGACGGAGGCGCAGTCTATTATTAGTGCGGAGTGTCAAGCTTCATCCCCTATAAACGTCAGAAATCATGTCGAAGCAACAACATGCGACACGATGGACTTATTTTCGCTACGGTGAATCTGTCGCGCGCGTGCAAAGTGCCTTTTGTGAGCATTTGTAGATTTAGCAGCGATATCCAATGCGTACTCGTGGAGCTGTATGGAATTGGGTAAGAAACCTGTGCAGCTGCAGGAGCATCATACCGAAAGTCAATCGGCCCTTAAGAAAACCGTCCGAACTCCCGAGAACATGGAATGCGCGCATAGTGGTTGAAAGGCAAGCCCAATACCTTGCAAGTCCTCTGAAGGGTTTTTAATGGCATACTTTCCACACGAACGTTTGTTTAATGGGTACCTTGCTTGCCTGATTTAACCACGCCGAACTTATCCTATGGGGCTTACTTGAAGGCGAGAGTGTACCCCGAACGGCTGAGAAGCCTGCAATAATTAATTTTGTTTGAGTCATCACTCTTGTTGTTATGATACTCGTCATCAGTTATGATGACAGATGGCGAAAGCTAAATAGAAACATATATTGCAGGTTTGCCAGTAAAGTCGGTAAGGAGTGGGCTGCATAGTCTGTAATAAGCAGTCGTTGGTAAAACACAATATATGTTAAACGTCCTGGTGGATGAAAACTGTCTGCCAGACCGAGACTCGAGCTCGGGATCTTTGCCTTTCGCGGGCAAGTGCTCTACCAGCTGAGCTACCCAAGCACGACTGACGCCTCGTCCTCAAAGTCTTACTTCTGCCAGTACCTCGTCTCCTACCTTGCAAACTTTACAGATGCTCTCCTGCGAACCTTGCAGAACTATCACTCCTGAAAGAAAGGATATTGCGGAGACATGGCTTAGCCACAGCCTTCTTTCAGGAGTGCTAGTTCTGCAAGGTTCGCAGGAGAGCTTCTGTAAAGTATGGAAGGTAGGAGACGAGGTACTGGCAGAAGTAAAGCTGTGAGGACGGGGCGTGAGTCGTGCTTGGGTAGCTCAGTTGGTAGAGCACTTGCCCGCGAAAGGCAAAGGTCCCGAGTTCGAGTCTCGGTCCGGCACACAGTTTTAATTTGCCATGACGTTTCATATCAGCACACACTCCGCTGCAGAGTGAAAATCTCATCCTGGAAACAATATTTATTGTACTTAACTTGTGTTACAGCCTCTTCATATGCTGCATAATTACAAACATATTTAGAGAGGCATTACTTGTGCCACACTTGTCTAAGCGCCTTGTTAGAGGTTGCTTCCTATCAGCTGAAAGCGGTGCTACATTCCTAGTTTACGTCCCGAGCAAGAGTGTACGAGAGCTTGCTAGATACTTGTCATAAGCCGCGGAACGGCGCTAGCGGCGCTAGTCGCGACTCGCGGATCCAGCGAAATCTATTACGGATCGCGGTCGATATCTGCAACCCCTAACAATTGTGGTATCGAACGGCCGTTGAATATGGCTTACGACCGCCGGGTGGAGGACCCCATGCTGACGTAGTTGAGGTGGGGAGCCTGACTACAGGTGAGGCATGCCCACCCGCACCCTGCCATTCAGACCGAGGAGTGGCAGGAAACGCGTGGAAACTTGTTCCAGGGTGCACGTCAACATGAGGGTTCTGCGGTTCAACAATGGGAGGAGCCGAAGGGTCGACCTTCATCGGGTCAGGGCACTCGACCGGCAACAATGACTTGAAACCAGCAAGTGCAGACTGGTCTACGGCGGTGGACGGTGTTGTAACAACTGTGCCCTATTGCAGGTGAAGGCACCTTGTCCATATGGTCATCAGGTCGCCGCAGCGGCGCGAGACATTGCGTCCGCGATGGCGCGGCGTCACGTGGCAATGGCGAAGCTACGCTCGCTGGCATCCAAGGGGGCGAGGAGAGCAAGGAAGAGGTCCCCGTGGGGGCACTGGACACTGGGACACTAGAAAGAGACTAAAGAGTCGTATCTGTTCCGATGCCTGCGCACCTCACCAGATGGACCTGTTATGACGAACATAGCCCGGCCAAGATGGCGAAGAATGCGCCCCTTTCAACCACCGGCGATTGCCGCGGAAATGACGAAAACAGACAAGATCATCTGGCAAGAATTTGTTGGTATGCCGTAACAAAGAAACGCGGTGCGGAGGGTGCAACAAATTCATCAGAGTTCGGTGAAGACGACCATGCAACAATTCAGCCATTCAGACAACAATTCAACAATTCAGCAACAATTCAGCGGGTTCTGAGATCGGTACGATTAGATTAGATTAGATTAGATTAGATTAATACTTGTTCCATAGATCATGAATACGACACTTCGTAATGATGTGGAACATGTCAGGTTAATAAAAGATGTCTGTACAAGATATTACATTAAACAAAATATTGAATGACACTAATGTTTAAGTTTTTTTCCCCTTAATTTATATCTAAAAATTCAGCCAATGAGTAGAAGGAGTTGTCATCCATAAATTCTTTTAATTTATTTTTGAATATTAGTTGGCTATCTGTCATGCTTTTTATGCTGTTTGGTAGGTGACCAAAGGCTTTTGTGGCAGCATAATTTACCCCTTTCTGTGCCAAAGTCAGATTTAGCCCTGCGTAGGGAGGATCATCCTTTCTCCTGGTGTTATAGCTATGCACACTGCTATTACTTTTGAACTGCGTTGGATTATTAACAACAAATTTCATAAGTGAATATATATACTGTGAGGTTACTGTGAGGATCCCTAGATCCTTAAATAGATGTCTGCAGGATGACCCTGGGTGGGCTCCAGCAATTATTCTGATTACACGGTTTTGAGCAATGAATACTTTTCTACTCAACGATGAATTACCCCAGAATATCATGCCATACGAAAGCAGTGAATGAAAGTAGGCATAGTAAGCTAATTTACTGAGATTCTTATCACCAAAATTTGCAATAACTCTAATGGCATACGTAGCTGAACTCAGACGTTTCAGCAGACCATCAATTTGTTGGTTCCAGTTTAACCTCTCATCAATAGACACACCTAAAAATTTTGAAAATTCTACCTTAGCTACAGACTTCTGTTCAAAGTCTATATTTATTACTGGAGTTGTGCCGTTTACTGTACGGAACTGTATATACTGTGTTTTATCAAAATTTAAAGAGAGTCCGTTTGCTGAGAACCACTTAATAATTTTGTGATAAACATCATTTACAATTACATCACTTAGTTCTTGGTTTTTGGATGTTACTACTATACTTGTATCATCAGCAAAAAGAACTAACTTTGCATCTTCATCAATGTGGAATGGTAAGTCATTAATGTATATCAAGAACAGTAAAGGACCTAAGACCGAACCCTGTGGGACTCCGTACCTGATAGCCCCCCAGTTTGAGGAATCAGCTGTTGTTTTAACATTACATGAACCACTTATTTCAACTTTCTGCATTCTTCCAGTTAAGTATGAATTAAACCATTTGTGCACTGCTCCCCTCAAACCATAATGTTTTAGCTTATTTAAAAGAATTCCGTGATTTACACAATCAAAGGCCTTTGAGAGATCACAAAAAATACCAATGGGTGATGTCCGGTTATCCAGAGCATTTAATATTTGATCAGTAAAAGCGTATATAGCATTTTCTGTTTCGAAAAGCCTTTGAAGTGAAGTGAAAAACAACAAAAGAGCGTCCTCGCGTGAATGCGAGTCGCGCAATTTAGACATTTGCGACTTAAACGTCCGAACGAATCTTTCAGCTTCTTTGTTCGATTGAGGAGAGAACAATGCTGAACTTAAATGCTGAATACCATTAGATTCACAAAAGGTTGTAAGGTGCCTCTCACGTAACACATTTTTACCAGTTTTAATAAATTATTGTCTCTTATTGATGTATTCACGATAGTTAGGAAGTGCTGTAGTCCTTAGCGCCCTTGAGTGGAGAGCATTTCCCACGTTGGCTGGCTAGGTGACAAAGCGACCATACGTCGCGCGTAGTGGGGTGGGGCTCGGCGCTGGACCGTAGCAACAAGCGTCAGCCTGGGAAATACACATGACGGGAAGTACCGCCAGCTTGGTGCCAAAGTAACCGATTTTGTTTATTTATATTTAACAATTAAAGTCATTTATGACAACATGAATACTAGGAGGAGCCTCTGGATGTTTAAAACTATTTATAATAATTTTGCCTCGCTAAAATTCACACCCGTTCTTTAACAAATGCATATCTTAGTAAGTACGAACTTGATCGCAAATCCACGAACTGTGACGAAACTAGTAAGAGATACAGACTGCGCGCCAAAGTCGGCAGTCGGCGTTAAGAGCTCTTCCTGTCTTGATCGATGGTAGCCATGATCTCGGTTACGAGTAGTTTGTGACATGAGTGTTTCATTATTGATCTAATAGGAATAAAAGTGATATTACGGCATTCTGAATGTAAATTTCGAGTAAATAGATACCCCAAAGCTGATCGACAGCAGTTTCAGACAATTAGCTTCCACCGACAGAGACATCCAATGCGCCAATCAAGAATGTGCACGGGACGACATTTACGATTGCTGCACTGCGCACAGGTAGGAGGAAATCTAACGACACGACCCACCAAGGAAGGTCCGACTTGCACTCGCAAATTCCGGGTGAAAATGCTGACCAGTTATACTGTACGTCACATATACCACCCTATATGGACTCGCGGCTAAGCTGAGTAATAACAGTATCAGTTTAAAAGCGAGGGCGTCGTACATGGTTTCGAACTCTGCAAATTGAGGTCCATTGTCGGTGACAGTGACTTGTGGCAATCCTATGCAAGAGACAGAAGTCAAGGCTTTGATGGTAGAAGACGATGTCGATGACATGCGAACAACAAATGGAAAACCGCTAAAAGAATCAACAAGAATTAACCACCGTAAGTGCCAAAAAGGACCAGCGAAATCTAAATGCAAGTGATTCCATGGCAAATTTGCCTTAGGCCAAGAGAAAAATTTCTACGGTGGTGCGGATTGGTTTACGGCACACACAGAATAAGAAGAACAAATCTTGGTTATGTCAGCATCAGTTCCAACCAGGTACAGTGAAGGCGAGCTAACTGTTTTGTCCGTACTATACCCTAATTACCTGAGTGAAGAAATCGTAGCACAGCTGACTGCAACGAACTTGGAGCAATAACACGAGACTGATCGTTCTCCGTGCGGAGCAAGAGGACACAACGTTGTACAAAAAGTCGTTGTTGGCGCACAAAAAACCGACGAACCAACGTGTCTTCAATCCGAGTTTTAGACAAAGGCCATTGCGTAATGACATAACGCAAAACACTTAATACTGGGTCGTTAGCCGTTGCTGTGGCTATACGACGAAAGTCAACAGGAAAAAATTTCTACATCATCATTTTGCACATCGATGAACATACAAGCCTGTTCGGAAGAGTCGAACAGCGTGTCTTTAGCTATTGGCAATCGGGATAACGCGTCGGCGTTACCGTGCTGGGCAGTAGGCTGATACAAGATGGCGTAACGGTACTGCGACAAAAATAATGACCAACGAATAAATTTTTGAGCCGTATGCGGAAGCACGGGCTTTGACGGGTGAAACAAAGACATCTAAGGCTTATGGTCGGTGATAACTGTAAACTTGCGATTTTGCTCTGAAATGATACGGACTTGGAAGGATGCCTTGAGAGTTTATCACATGTCCGAAGTGGGATAACTGTTCTGAAAAATTTGTACACTTGTGCTTAATGAGTCCGTCCATTTTCACGGAGCACTTGAAATAACAAATTTTGCAAATGTTCTTGCTGCGTAGAACGAGAAACTACGATGTCATCTAGGTTTTCGTACAATGAAGGAATCGACGCACGAAGTGTCTAAGTACTGCTGAAATAGTGCTGGTGGAGAGGCACATCCGAATGGAAGTCTTTTAAATTTGTAGAGACCTAAATGAGAATTCACGACGAGAATATTCTGTGATTCTTCAGCCACAGGAATCTGAAGATAGGCATCTTGCAACTCTCAGAAAAATATTTGCCTGGACACAATTTTCAAACAAGTCTTCTGGACGTGGCAAAGGAAACGTTGCAACAACAGGTTGAGGATTGACGGTGGCTTTAAAATCCACGCACAGTCGCAATTTGCCTGATGGTTTCGCTAAGATAACCAACGGTGATGCCCATGGTGATGCTGTCACCGGTTCAATCACCCCTTGATCCTCAAGTTCATGCAATGTTTTAGCAACTTCGTCTCAAAGCGCGTGAGGCACTGTGCGACGCGGAAAAATTTAGGCTGTTCATTATCCTTCAATTCAATATGCGTTTGAACATTGTTCGCTCAACCTAAACCTGGCGAAAAAATGTCAGCAAACTCTTGACATAGTTCAGAAACACTGTGGTAACACTTTTAGTAACGGTTAGTACGTCATCGCGCACAGTTAAGGAGAATACATCAAATAAACCAGAACCAAAAATATTTACAGATGATGAACACAGTACTTGAAAAGAAACCACCAGAGTTTGTAGACGGTATGTCGCTGGCAAACTACACAGTCCTAATACCGGGATACTTTGACTACTGTAGGTAGTTAACGTAACATTTGCGTTACGCAATGGAGGTGAACCCAGGAATTTGTAAGTTTTACGTTTCATTAGTGAAACAGACGCTCCAGTGTCCAACTGAAAAGGAATCGTATGATCCTGAACGTGCAAGTCGACAAAAAGTTTGTTCTCCCGTTGGCGAAAAACGTCATTCCGAGAAGCAATGTTCTCTGACAAATGTCGACGGCAGATCGGGCATAGCGGGCCTTCTTTCGTCGACGTGCACTGGCATAGCAAGCAAAATTTTCACACTCGGGTAGTGTCACAGGTATCGGAGGCGAATTTACATTTATTTCCATTGCATGTGGCTCATTGTGATAGGAAGTCTTACTGCAGGAACCGTTACAGCGGAAGCTACTTTGTCCCGAAACGTGATACTGTTTTTCAGAGTTCTGTCTTTTTAAGCACACTGCCTGCGCATGCCCTGCTTTGTTGAAAAATTACACGGCCTTGGGCGATTGGCAATTCTGGCGCGAGTGCTTGGAATTACACTGCGGGTTATGTTCGCAACGCAGGCGGCTGCGCTTAACAGGTGTCCGTTCCCTGAAAGTGAATTGGGCCGACGTGCGCCGAGCCAGCACAGCGGCATATACAGGGTGTTACAAAAAGGTACGGCCAAACTTTCAGGAAACATTCCTCACACACAAAGAAAGAAAATATGTTATGTGGACATGTGTCCGGAAATGCTTACTTTCCGTGTTAGAGCTCATTTTATTACTTCTCTTCACATCACATTAATCATGGATTGGAAACACACAGCAACAGAACGTACCAGCGTGACTTCAAACATTTTGTTACAGGAAATGTTCAAAATGTCCTCCGTTAGCGAGGATACATGCATCCACCCTCTGTCGCATGGAATCCCTGATGCGCTGATGCAGCCCTGGAGAATGGCGTATTGTATCACAATCGTCCACAATACGAGCACGAAGAGTCTCTACATTTGGTACCGGGGATGCGTAGACAAGAGCTTTCAAATGCCCCCATAAATGAAAGTCAAGAGGGTTGAGGTCAGGAGAGCGTGGAGGCCATGGAATTGGTCCGCCTCTACCAATCCATCAGTTACCGAATCTGTTGTTGAGAAGCGTACGAACACTTCGACTGAAATGTGCAGGAGCTCCATCGTGCATGAACCACATGTTGTGTCGTACTTGTAAAGGCACATGTTCTAGCAGCACAGGTAGAGTATCCCGTATGAAATCATGATAACGTGCTCCATTGAGCGTAGGTGGAAGAACATGGGGCCCAATCAAGACATCACCAACAATGCCTGCCCAAACGTTCACAGAAAATCTGTGTTGATGACGTGATTGAACAACTGCGTGCGGATTCTCGTCAGCCCACACATGTTGATTGTGAAAATTTACAATTTGATCACGTTGGAATGAAGCCTCATCCGTAAAGAGAACATTTGCACTGAAATGAGGATTGACACATTTTTGGATGAACCATTCACAGAAGTGTACCCGTGGAGGCCAATCAGCTGCTGATAGTGCCTGCACAAGCTGTACGTGGTACGGAAACAACTAGTTCTCCCGTAGCACTCTCCATACAGTGACGTGGTCAACCTTACCTTGTACAGCAGCAACTTCTCTGACGCTGACATTAAGGTTATCGTCAACTGCACGAAGAATTGCCTCGTCCATTGCAGGTGTCCACGTCGTTCTAGGTCTTCCCCAGTCGCGAGTCATAGGCTGGAATGTTCCGTGCTCCCTAAGACGCCGATCAATTACTTCGAACGTCTTCCTGTCGGGACACCTTCGTTCTCGAAACCTCTCTCGATGCAAACGTACCGCGCCACGCCTATTGCCCCGTGCTAATCCATACATCACATGGGCATCTGCCAACTCCGCATTTGTAAACATTGCACTGACTGCAAAACCACGTTCGTGATGAACACTAACCTATTGATGCTACGTACTGATGTGCTTGATGCTAGTACTGTAGAGCAATGAGTCGCATGTCAACACAAGCACCAAAGTCAACATTACCTTCCTTCAAATGGGCCAACTGGCGGTGAATCGAGGAAGTACAATACATACTGAAGAAACTAAAATGAGCTCTAACACGGAAATTAAGCGTTTCCGGACACTTGTCCGCATAAAATCTTTTGTTTATTTTTGTGTGAGGAATGTTTCCTGAAAGTTTGGCCGTACCTTTTTGTAACACCCTGTATATGTGATGCGTGCAGAGCTGGCTTGCTAACCTGACAGACAGCGGGAGGCTAAAGCGTGGTTGGTAATTTAAGAATTTGCTCTCTAATGCGTACGTCTGACACGTTTTGCGCAATAGTGTGCCGTACCGTGATGTCAGAATATGATATTGAACAAGAACATGAAAATTCACAGTTGCTAGTGAGGCCTTGCGAAGTTGCTACCCACTCACAGTAATTCTGCTGAGGTGCACGTTTTGTGCGGAAACATGCGCACCTTTTTGCCACAATGTTTATATGCTCCTTAATTATCATCAAGCCGGCCGGGGTGGCCTAGCGGTTGTAGGCGCTACAGTCTGGAACCGCGCGACCGCTACGGTCGCAGGTTCGAATCATGCCTCGGGCATGGATGTGTGTGATGTCCTTAGGTTAGTTAGATTTAAGTAGTTCTGAGTTATAGGGGACTGATGACCTCAGAAGTTAAGTCCCATAGTGCTCAGAGCCATTTGAACCAATAATCGTCAATGCTTTAACAAGTTCTTCGTAACTGCGCTGTTCTGGTGAACTTCTAGGGAATAGTTAGAGGAGAATGAACGTTGTACGCAGCCGGATGGTGTCAAAACTGCGCCTGCCACTCTTACCAGCTCTCTAGGCTGGCGTCGAAGGCGCAATACGGCGGTGCTGTGGCCCGCTGTACGGTCGGCTCCTGTGAAAGCGGTACGTGTGGCACAGCTTGTTGTTGTCCCTGGATGAGCTGTCCCAAGGCATGCAGTAGTACGTTGGCCTGCTGATTCTGTAATCATAGCAGATCTCCCACTACATTTTGTTCCTCCGAATTTGCCATCACAAATAAATCATAGAATCACAATCGGGAGTAGGAAAAAGTTTCGTGCACACGTCATTCATACAAATCGGAGAGGATGGGTGGCGCAGCGAGGTACATAATATTGCGAATACATAGAAATAAGGATCCTTTATTGTATGATTATATGGTAGCAGAACAAACACTGGTAGCAGTTACTTCTGTAAAATATCTGGGAGTATGTGTGCGGAACGATTTGAAGTCGAATAATCATATAAAATTAATTGTTGGTAAGGCGTGTGCCAGGTTGAGTTTTATTGGGAGAGTCCTTAGAAGGCTGGTCCCGGCAGAGGTTCGAATCCTCCCTCGGGGATGGGTGTGTGTGTTTGTCCTTAGGATAATTTAGATTAAGTAGTGTGTAAGTTTAGGGACTGATGACCTTAGCAATTAAGTCCCATAAGATTTCGCACACATTTGAACAAGTCCTTAGAAAATATAGTCCATCAACAAAGGAGATGGCTTGCAAAACAATCGATTGACCTATACTTGAGTATTGCTCATCAGTGTGGGATACGTACCAGGTCGGGTTGTCAGAGGAGATAGAGAAGATCCAAAGAAGAGCGGCGCGTTTCGTCACAGGGCTATTTGGCAAGCGTGATAGCGTTAAGGAGATGTTTAGCAATCTCAAGTGGCAGACCCTGCAAGAGAGGCGCTCTGCATCGCGGTGCAGCTTGCTGGCCAGGTATCGAGAGAGTGCGTTTCTGGATGAGGTATCGAATATATTGCTTCCCCCTACTTATACCTCCCGAGGAGATCACGAATGTAAAATTAGAAAGATTCGAGCGCGCATGGAGGCTTTCCGGCAGTCGTTCTTCCCGCGAACCATACGCGACTGGTACATGAAAATGAGGCAATGACAGTGGCACGTAAAGTGCGCTCCGCCACACACCGTTGGGTGGCTTGCGGAGTATAAATGTGCAGGGTGTTTCAAAAATGACCGGTATATTTGAAACGGCAATAAAACCTAAACGAGCAGCGATAGAAATACACCGTTTGTTGCAATATGCGTGGGACAACAGTACATTTTCAGGCAGACAAACTTTCGAAATTACAGTAGTTACAATTTTCAACAACAGATGGCGCTGCGGTCTGAGAAACTCTATAGTACGATATTTTCCACATATCCACCATGCGTAGCAATAATATGGCGTAGTCTCTGAATGAAATTACCCGAAACCTTTGACAACGTATCTGGCGGGATGGCTTCACATGCAGATGAGATGTATTGCTTCAGCTGTTCAATTGTTTCTGGATTCTGACGGTACACCTGGTCTTTCAAGTGTCCCCACAGAAAGAAGTCGCAGGGGTTCATGTCTGGCGAATAGGGAGGCCAATCCACGCCGCCTCCTGTATGTTTCGGATAGCCCAAAGCAATCACACGATCATCGAAATATTCATTCAGGAAATTAAAGACGTCGGCCGTGCGATGTGGCCGGGCACCATCTTGCATAAACCACGAGGTGTTCGCAGTGTCGTCTAAGGGAGTTTGTACCGCCAAAAATTCACGAAGACTGTCCAGATAGCGTGATGCAGTAATCGTTTCGGATCTGAAAAATGAGCCAATGATTCCTTTGGAAGAAATGGCGGCTCTGACCAGTACTTTTTGAGGATGCAGGGACGATGGGACTGCAACATGGGGCTTTTCGGTTCCCCATATGCGCCAGTTCTGTTTATTGACGAAGCCGTCCAGGTAAAAATAAGCTTCGTCAGTAAACCAAATGCTGCCCAAATGCATATCGCCGTCATCAGTCCCGTGCACTATATCGTTAGCAAATGTCTCTCGTGCAGCAACAGTAGTGGCACTGAGGGGTTGCCGCGTTTGAATTTTGTATGGATAGAGGTGTAAACTCTGGCGCATGAGACGATGTGTGGACGTTGGCGTCATTTGGACCGCAGCTGCAACACGGCGAACGGAAACCCGAGGCCGCTGTTGGATCACCTGCTGCACTAGCTGCGCGTTGCCCTCTGTGGTTGCCGTATGCGGTCGCCCTACCTTTCCAGCATGTTCATCCGTCACGTTCCCAGTCCGTTGAAATTTTTCAAACAGATCCTTTATTGTATCGCTTTTCGGTCCTTTGGTTACATTAAACCTCCGTTGAAAACTTCGTCTTGTTGCAACAACACTGTGTTCTAGGCGGTGGAATTCCAACACCAGAAAAATCCTCTGTTCTAAGGAATAAACCATGTTGTCTACAGCACACTTGCACGTTGTGAACAGCACACACTTACAGCAGAAAGACGACGTACAGAATGGCGCACCCACAGACTGCGTTGTCTTCTGTATCTTTCACATCACTTGCAGCGCCATCTGTTGTTGAAAATTGTAACTACTGTAATTTCGAAAGTTTGTCCGCCTGCAAACGTACTGTTGTCCCAAGCATATTGCAACAAACGGTGTATTTCTATCGCTGCTCGTTTAGTTTTTATTGCCGTTTCAAATATACCGGTCATTTTTGAAACACCCTGTAAATGTAGATGTAAATCAGCTCTGCTGTCACTGCCCAGCTTTCCTAAAAAAAGAACTTGACCGTTAGCCTCGTCGCCATTTCTTATGATCCTCATTGTCAGTTGTTATGATGACAGGTGGACAATGCTAAAAGAAACATATATTGAAAGTTTGGCAGTGAAGTCTGTAAGAAATGGCTGCATAGTCTGTATGTATTGTACTTAACTTGAGTTACAGGCTTCTTTATATGCTGCATACATATACACTCCTGGAAATGGAAAAAAGAACACATTGACACCGGTGTGTCAGACCCACCATACTTGCTCCGGACACTGCGAGAGGGCTGTACAAGCAATGATCACACGCACGGCACAGCGGACACACCAGGAACCGCGGTGTTGGCCGTCGAATGGCGCTAGCTGCGCAGCATTTGTGCACCGCCGCCGTCAGTGTCAGCCAGTTTGCCGTGGCATACGGAGCTCCATCGCAGTCTTTAACACTGGTAGCATGCCGCGACAGCGTGGACGTGAACCATATGTGCAGTTGACGGACTTTGAGCGAGGGCGTATAGTGGGCATGCGGGAGGCCGGGTGGACGTACCGCCGAATTGCTCAACACGTGGGGCGTGAGGTCTCCACAGTACATCGATGTTGTCGCCAGTGGTCGGCGGAAGGTGCACGTGCCCGTCGACCTGGGACCGGACCGCAGCGACGCACGGATGCACGCCAAAACCGCAGGATCCTACGCAGTGCCGTAGGGGACTGCACCGCCACTTCCCAGCAAATTAGGGACACTGTTGCTCCTGGGGTATCGGCGAGGACCATTCGCAACCGTCTCCATGAAGCTGGGCTACGGTCCCGCACACCGTTAGGCCGTCTTCCGCTCACGCCCCAACATCGTGCAGCCCGCGTCCAGTGGTGTCGCGACAGGCGGGAATGGAGGGACGCATGGAGACGTGTCGTCTTCAGCGATGAGAGTCGCTTCTGCCTTGGTGCCAATGATGGTCGTATGCGTGTTTGGCGCCGTGCAGGTGAGCGCCACAATCAGGACTGCATACGACCGAGGCACACAGGGCCAACACCCGGCATCATGGTGTGGGGAGCCATCTCCTACACTGGCCGTACACCACTGGTGATCGTCGAGGGGACTCTGAATAGTGCACGGTACATCCAAACCGTCATCGAACCCATCGTTCTACCATTTCTAGACCGGCAAGGGAACTTGCTGTTCCAACAGGACAATGCACGTCCGCATGTATCCCGTGCCACCCAAGGTGTAAGTCAACTACCCTGGCCAGCAAGATCTCCGGATCTGTCCCCCATTGAGCATGTTTGGGACTGGATGAAGCGTCGTCTCACGCGGTCTGCACGTCCAGCACGAACGCTGGTCCAACTGAGGCGCCAGGTGGAAATGGCATGGCAAGCCGTTCCACAGGACTACATCCAGCATCTCTACGATCGTCTCCATGGGAGAATAGCAGCCTGCATTGCTGCGAAAGGTGGATATACACTATACTAGTGCCGACATTGTGCATGCTCTGTTGCCTGTGTCTATGTGCCTGTGGTTCTGTCAGTGTGATCATGTGACGTATCTGACCCCAGGAATGTGTCAATAAAGTTTCCCCTTCCTGGGACAATGAATTCACGGTGTTCTTATTTCAATTTCCAGGAGTGTAATTACAAACAGATTCTAGTGGGGCATTACTTAGGCCTTGTTAGAGGGTGCTTCCTATCAGCTGAAGGCTATGCTACTTTACTACTTGACGTCACGAGCAAGAGTGGACGAGAGCTCGCTAGATACTTGTCACAAGCCGCGGAGAGGCGCTAGTCGCGACTCGCGAGTCCAGCGATATCTATTACGGATAGCGGTCGATGTCTGCAGCTCCTAACAAGTCTGATATCGAACATTGATACCACACTTCTGACCGACCCGCCACGAATTCCTCTCCTCTGCCAAACTCTTTCACCTCAGAGCAGCGCTTTCAACCAACGTCCTCAATTATTTGTTGGAAGTATTCCAGTCTCTGTCTTCCTCTACAGTTTTTGTCGTCTACAGCTTCCCCTAGTACCATGGAAGTCATTTCCTGTTGTCTTAACAGATGTGCTATCATACTGCCCTTCCTGCCGCAGGAGGTTAGAGTTCCCCCTTGGGTGTGGGTGTGTGTGTTGTTCTTAGCATATTTTAGTTTAAGTAGTGTGTAAGTCTAGGGACCGATGACCTTAGCAGTTTGATCCCTTAGGAATTCACACACATTCGAACATTCTGTCCCTTCTTCTTATCAGTGCTTTCCAAATATTCCTTTTCCCTCCGATTCTGCACATAATCTCCTCATTCCTTACCTCATCAGTCCACCTAATTTTCAAAATTCGTCTGTAGCACCACATCTCAAATGATTCGGTTCTCTTCTGTCCAGGCTTTTCCACAGTCCACATTTCACAACCATACAATGCTGCGCTCCAAACGTATATTCTCAGAAATTTCTTCCTCAAATTAAGGCCTATGTTTGTTGGTAGTAGAATTCTCTTGGCCAGAAATGGCCTTTTTCCCAGGGCTAGTCTGCTTTTGATGTCCTCCGTCCGTCATTGGTTATTTTGCTGCCTAGGTAGCAGAGTTCTTAAACTTCATGTACTTCGTGATCGTCATTCTCATGTTTATTTCTCATTTCTGCTACTTTACATTACTTTCGTCGCCGGTCGGAGTGGCTGAGCGGTTCTAGGCGCTACGGTCTGGAACCGCGCGACCGCTACGGTCGCGGGTTCGAATCATGCCTCGGGCATGGATGTGTGTGATGTCCTTAGGTTAGTTAGGTTTAAGTAGTTCTAAGTTCTAGGGGACTGATGACCACAGCGGTTATGTCCCATAGTGCTCAGATCCATTTGATTTTAACTATTACTTTCGTCTTTCTTTGATTTACTCTCAATTCATATTCTGTACTCATTACACTGTTCATTCCATTAAGCACCTCGTGTAATGCTTCACATTCACACAGGATAGCAGTGTCATCAGCTAATCGTATCACTGATATCCTTTCACCCTGAATTTTACTCTCACTCCTGAACCTTTCTTTTGTTTCCATCAATGCTTCTTCGAAGTACAGATTGAACAGTAGGGGTGAAAGACTACATCCCTTTCTTACACCCTTTTTAATTCGAGCACATGGTTCTTGGTCGTCCACTCTTATTATTCCTTCATAGTACTTGTACACATTGTATATTACCCACCTCTACCTACAGTTAAAAGATGTAATCTATGATGAAATTTCCAGAAATCCTCCAGCAGTTACCAAAGGTGTGTTCAAAAACTTTGACAGAAATACCTCAAGTCTTGTGAAGCCGTGAGTGTCCGTGATTTGTCGGATGCAGAATTTCATAAGTAAATTTGAATAAATGTTATATCTTCTAAAAATATTCAACTTTGCTTCGCCATTAGTTCGTGCGTTATTCAAATTCCAAATCGTAAAAATATTGTGAAACACCATGTAAGACAGTGGTGCAACACCACAGGTCTTTCTGAAGAATATCATGAATGCAATCAGCACAAAATGTGGACTGAAAGTGAACCAAATAACGATGAGAGGAATGAGATAAATACCACTGATCTTTCGGAAGAATAGCCTCACCATAATGAGCAGAAAATACAGTTGAAAGTAAACCAAAGAACGACGAAAGGAATGAGGAGGAGCTGAAATGATTTCAGCAAGAGACTTCTCATTAGAGTAAGTGAAAGGACGTGACGGACGAAGCATGGAGGACATGAAAAGTAGTCTAGCCGAGAAGGAGAGCATTCCTGGCCAAAAGAAGTTTACTAGTTTCTTACATTGGCCCTGATTTCAAGAACAAATTTCTGAGAATGTATGTCTGGGATGCTGGGCTGTATGGAAGTGAATCATAGATTGTGAGAAATACGGAAAGAGGGAATCAAAGCGTTTGAGATGTGGCGGTAAAGAATATTGTTGAAAATTTGGTATACTGATAAAAAGAAATGTGAAGCCGTCCTCAGAATTGACGAGAAAAATAATGTATTTAAACAACAAAGTAGATGACGGGACAGGCAGATAATACGAAAAAATTAGACGGACCCATTGAATGCAACAACTACAGAGGGGAAGACGAAAACTATTATTTGTTTTATCACGTACATTTTTCTAAGTGATTTTAATAATCGAGGGCGTTGGTTTTATGTGCTAGCCGAATGGGTTGGCATAGAACAGGAAGTCGCGGCGGCCCGTATCAAAACAATCTAAATACTGAAACGCAAGAAGAAATACAGACGAGAACCGCTACTGCCTTCATTTCTCAGACTCCACCTATTTAGTAATCGTAGCAGTTCAGATCATTCAGTAATCTTGCATCTATTTAACTGGAGTTGCCTGGATCTTATTATACAAACTTAACACTGATGAACGACAACTTTTAAGATCATCAACGCATTAGTCTACGGTGTCTTAAACAGAGATGAATACCGTAAAAAATGATAATAGATAATAATTTTGTATTGGAATAGGCGTAAAATAATTTTGTAAAATAAACAACAAGCAAACAAACAAAGACAAACACACACACACACACACACACACACACACACACACACACACTGAGAGAGACAGACAGACAGAAAGAGACTGAGACATTCCCAGGTAGTGCCCACGCACTAGGTTATGAGAAAAGTCTAAAAGGTTACCTTTCTCGATCACTCGAAATGCGTTAGCCTGTCACTCTGAAACGTACTAAAAACTCGAACCTATGAGCTAAGGCTGGCGTCTAGACATTAAACTAAATCGTGAAATCCTTATCTTTCTCGGAATTGTCTCGTCAGGTTTACACATAATGAATTCCGGTAAAATGTGAAGTGGAATATACAAATATACGCCATAGGTACCGTTACAAAAATAGATAGGTCTCTGCGTTGGAAAAAGTTAACACCTGGATTATTTCCCGTACGGAAATTGTAGACGAGTGTGACTGTTGATGGAAGGAGAAACTCCGTCTCTGGATAATGCTTTTCACCATCTGCAGCTCATATCTACAGTCACTCTATTCCACTTTTATCAATGGTTTTCTGCCTCAACGACGATCAGCGACTCACTGTTCCACTTTTGACACTCCTACACGTCTCCCTGGTTACTAACATTGACACGAGCTCCAGTATCTAACAAAATGCAGCATCGATCCAAGCTTTCGTAGTAAATGCAGATTGTGCTAGATATCTGACGGACATGAAGAAGACTTGCGGAATGGCAGCAAAAAAGGAAAGTTGTCCCTCTGTCTCCTTTGCTCCATTGCGTGTAGCATCCCAACACATAGCGTACACAGGGATTGCTAAACCTAAGTCACCAAGACATTCAAAGCATATCTCCTCAGTTGAGTTTTTTGATATAATAATAAAATCTCGTATCAAGAAAAACTCTGACATGTATCGTTTCTTTTCGGTTTTGAGATAAGGAGTTAACGGTCGTAAAAGAAAGCTTAGTTTTTTAGTGGCGATCTTTTAGCTTATAGCAACAACGTCAGCTCATTTTAGGCTGTCCATTCGACGTGTTTTCCTGGGTCAGTTTTTTTTTCCCAAAACGTCCCGCTGTCCCGGAAATTGTTTTGGGGACGCTCAAATGTTTCGCTTATTTCTAATTCCGCTTGGATGAAGCAATTAACGTTACCGGATATTTGATTTGCAATTTATTGCTCATTGCGCAAGTATACGCTGTACGTCAGTAATCGCCACTTGTACAGCTTGCTCTCAAATCTTTGTCTATTTACTGTAAATGTTTTGCACTGATGATTCTACCGATTCATGTTCGCTATTTTATTAGGCCAAAAAAAGTGGACTTTTAACAGCAATATAAAAACTGGTTTTTTTAATCACTGGCATTGGAGAAATTGTAGAATGCACGTTGTGTAAATCAAACTTTGCTGTTGGACATTGTGGAACGTCTGATATAAATCATGTCGAGGCGAAGAAATATAGCATGACTGTTCAAACGAAAGGTGCACATCTCGGCAAAATACTCAAAAGTGAACAGGGTCGTGGCAGTGCACCAGAATAATTTTAAAGACTCATCTGCGATTATTTGAGTGCATGATGCAAAGGTATGACTATTAAATTTTGTCAATACAATTTGTGTCCCGTTTTTTTTCTTAATTGTCGCAAGCTTTTTCTAAACTGTTGCAAATGTCCCGTTTCTTAATAAAAATATAATGGACACCGTAGTTCATAGCAACAACTGGAATTGCAACGGTAGATAATGTTTTGGCTCCCTCTATCGGGTATTCCTATCGGCAGGTGTAAAATGATAGCCCTGCTGCTACATCGTCAGTGCTCTCTACAACGCATTTGTTTTTCGCGGTGTACATTTCACGGGCAATTTAATGGGTCTTTACTAATGATTCTTTTGTTACATGATCTTCGCAAATTCAACTATGTAAACAATATTTTGACGAGATCCTTGTCCGACTCTCTGAGGACTGAATGACCCAGTTTCTCTTCGTGGATATCAAGTTCTCCCAATTAGGAAGACGCCTATCGGCGCAATTTCCTGTGTATATTCCCAAATCTTCTTCCTTTATTGTCGAAATTACTTTCTCCGCGTTTCCTCCCAGCAATAAAAATGCTTTTCACCTTTTCTTGCGACTTCTTCATTTAGAAAAAGCAGTAAGAATTAGGTCTAGTAACAGTAGAAGGGAAAAATTAAATATTGATATGAAATAATGTAGGAGGGACTCAACGTTGTATTTCCTTATTATCAATTATATCATAATCGCTGAGTTCCGTTTCTTCCACCACTTTAACATGCCTTCTTTTTCGTCTTTTGATGACAAATATAGCTGGGGTAGCAGCACTGAGATAAACGCTGAACGTATTGCTTGTTTAAAATAATTAAACTTATACCCAAGCACAATTCTATGCAATGACAAATTTCTTCTTCATCTTGAAGTATACAATCAATAAGGCCTTTCTAATGAAATTCTAATAAGAGACTTATCAATCAGTTGCAGTCTGGAGAGTTGCAAATAATTACAGAAATGTACATACTTCTTAAATACACTGTAAGTTGTAGAAACGAAAACTTTCATATAGTGCAAACAAGACACGATATAAATTACAGTCTCATTTTCGTAAATTATTGAAGCAGTACAGGTGTAACAAAATAAGACGATTTACAAATGGTAAATTAACACAACTTTTACAAAATTTTAATGGTTGAAACTTTTTTGTGTGATGAGTTATGATACATCCAGAAACCAAGCTATAGGCTGGCATCGCCAAAAGAAAAGTATCTGAGGTTTCCATGTTGTAAACAATGTGTGTGTACCAGTTCCGTTACGACTGTCGCAATGAAAAATAAAAGCCGTAGATTACGTTCACAAAATCACTGTATTTATTTAATATGTTCTCCTCCTGAATCAACACAGTTGATATCATTTGAAAAGTGTTTTGAAACAGTGGCTCCAGTCCTTTCTTGGAATTGCATTTAATACTGCAGTCCGTTTTTCTTCGATGGCTTTAATTTTGCTATAATGGCGTCCTTTCATTGCCAATTTCAATTTGAGGGACAAACAGAATTCAACTGGGCCCAAATCCGACGAATATGGCTGGTAATCCAATACTGTAATCCGTTTTCTGCGCGGAACTCGGGCACGATCTTCGCTCTGTCGCGTTGAGGGTTATTGCGGTGGAGCAACCAGGAACCTACTTCTCGGTAATTTGATCGAATTTGATAAAGTTTCGCTCACAAACACATAACATAACAGAACACTTGATGTCATCTCGTTGCTCCACCGCCATTTTCCGACGAGTTTCAGACACATAGAATTACATTCGCGACCAGAACGCTTGCTGCACCGATGCTTTTTACCTATGGGGTTGTTGTAGGAAATTTCCAGGGATCGTAACACTGTGGTTCGTCACGAGATAACACTGCGGTTTGCAATTTGACACAGGCAGTCCTGGCGGTTCACGCTGTGTATACATTCAAATAGTGGATGAGATGGATCGTTGTTCTATGACGTGTAACCTCGTTGAAACCTAGTTTTGCAGGACCGAGCGGATCAGGTAGTGGAAAGCGGCCAAGATCAGTTACTGTTAGCTACACAAGAACACACAACGTTATTTCTCAAAAAACAAATGCACCGTGTTGTCTTTAAAACAATATGGATCAATTCACGGCTGAGGGCCTAAGTAACTTCTCAATAATGAAGTTTAAATAATTCCTTTTAAAAACACAAGGATTAAGAGAACCGGCTGAAGGCCTTACTTAAGTGAAATTAAAATATCTTCTCAGCTAAAGGCCCAAATAATATTTCAGATCAGCAAAGGAAATTCTTTAAAAGGCAAGCATTTACAAATCTTGGCTAAAAGCCATATTAAGGAAATTTAAATTAATTCCTCGGCTGAAAGCCCAATTATATTACATCATAATAAAAGTCAACCTTTAAAGACAAGCATTTACACAGTACAACAGAAAACCATCTTAAGAAAACTTGAAATATCTTGACGGCTGAAGGCCCAAACAATTATTCGCAATAATGAAAGACAAACCATAGGATAAGCAATTACACAGCACAGGCCATTTTAAGAATCCAAGATGATTAAAGAGAAACCTTACAGACAAGAGTTTACACACTATGGTTGAAAGCCACAGATTTCAAAACAAACGTGGCTGAAGTCCTAAATACAGAGCAAACAAGAATTTTAAATAAAACACGGCTGAAAGCCTAATTTTGAGATACTTCAAATAAGGTTCGGCTGAAGGCCATATACTGAACAGAGAACAGACAAAATTAATACATGGCTAAAGGCCAGTACTTATGACGGAAGAAAATCACAATCACAAACAACAGAACAGTGATGATCAGAAGTGTTCAAAGGGTCGGCCTGCAGAGGAAACTCTAACAACAGTTTAGGTGAGACAGGCAGCCAAGCATAACAATCAGGTGGCAGCATGACCTAGGGCTCGCCGAAGAACCAACCAACAAACTAATCAATTTCCTTCCACCTGACCAACGGGATGACAACCAAAAATATCAGCGAGGACGAGGATTACAGCTGGACTATGTCTTAAAAATTGGTATGTAAACACAGTCAGGGCACAATAACCACTGAAAGATAAAAGGAGAACAACATCAAGCTGTCGAACTACATGCCGTGCCCGACAGTATCAACATGGCGAGGAAAACACACTGCCAGAAAGCTACACTAACGACCAGGGCAGGCAACCAGAATGTTAACGGCCACAAGGCAGAAGATATCGCTGGTGCACTTCACTAATAAATTATAACCATATCAAAAATTAAATCTAATACGGGAAGATGGCTGAAAAATTTTGCAGACTCTAGCACACGTACACATCGCTGCTTGCGGGAACAGCCCAGGAAGCAACAAACAGCTATCAACGAAGAGATGTCACAGCATTTGAGGTTTCATAACAGGTTCACTGATTATTGAACTCCATTATGCCGGTTCGGTGGGCGACGAACTTTGCACCTCTCGCAGCTAGAGCCACACAACTCTAACCACGTGCGCACACTGCCAGCGGCCCGGCCTGACGTCACGCTGCGGAGACTTCCTCGCTGCTCCATCGCAACCGACCAGCGGCCTCACACACATCACGACACGGAAATATAGCGGCCACACCAAAGAAGGTACAGCAGTATTAGTATCGATAAACGCTGCTGCTGCCACTGATGGAGGCAAGAGAGCAACTCGTTCAGGCAGTAACTTAGGGAGCAATAAGACGCCTCTCGATGGTGACAAAGTGCCAAAAAAGAAAAACAGCATCAGTGCGAACCGACCACGGCTCACTCGTCTTGGGTCACCTCACCAGTATCTGTGAATGTGGAACAATTACAAAATTGTATGAATATTCGACAAATCAGTGATGGTAGTTTACGTCCTGAAAGTGGAAATACCAGTGGACACTTAGTCTTTCTATAATGCAATGCAATATATCACAGTGTACTTAGTTCATCGTCCTAGGAAATATACACAAGTAAGGATATTAATAGGAAATAACAAGCAGCCTTTCGCAAGGTAGCTTATAAGTATTCAACTAAGACAGAGCACGCAACAAATCTCGACAGGACTGGCAAACAAGTTTCCACAATCATAAATAGATGTGCGTGTCAACTAGCATCAAACAAGCGAAACATCATTTAAATATATAGAGCATACACTAGTCCATCGTCATTTGTTACCAATAGTACCAATCCCTGACATACGCTGTCTTGAATCTCACCGTGCTACCGGTAGTTCTTGCTGTACCGGCCACAGTCCTGTCGGCTGCTCTTTCAAATATACCCGCAGGGTCACGCTGCCGCATTTCCGACAACCGCCACCGCGGCGTTGCCAGGCAGATGCAAGCATACCCTCTCTGGAGCTCCAGCGGCGGGTGTACTTAAATTCGGACATTCATCCACTGAGCGCATTTTGTGTGTTTGCCAGCTAAATAACTTTTACAGACTTTCATACTGGCTAGGGCTCGACGTCTTCTGAGCAGATGTTGTACTGAAGAGTGACATATTTATAGACCTTTTGTATCAGTATATATTTCTACATTGAAATCTACTGTTAACATGGGTAATGTATCACGAACCAAATACCGTCGGCACTGGCGGAATGTTACGTGATACCACGTATGTATACGTTTGTGTCTATTACAGTGCCATCTATCACAAAGTGAAAAAAGTGGTCCAACTAAAACATTCATATTTCTTTACGTGCCACACGAATATGTAATAAAAATGGGGGTTCCTATTTAAAAAAACGTAGTTGATATCCGTTTGACCTATGGCAACGGGCCAACCATAGCGCCATTTGGTTTCCCCCTTCAAGCTAGACGAGTTTCGTTCTTTGTAGTTTTTTCGTTTGATGCTTATTTCGTTAGATATTTTGCCTGGTCGCTATCAATGGACCACCTTTTATAGTATAGCTGCCAACACCTAACGCAAATTCACTATTTTTTTGATCTAGAGGCGTAGTATAGTACTGTACTCGATTGTATCCACTCGCCTCCACCCACATATTCCACATTCGCAGTATGTTTGCTCTGTTTTCTGGATATATGTGTATGTGCATGTTTCGCAGATGGCTCCCAGGACCCACAGCAGACCCATGTTAGTGATCGAGTGTGGATCCACCGTGCGTTATATCCATGGTGATGTTGGGATGTGGATCCATAATACGCCAGTTCCAGGATGAGGTTTGAAGGAAGATCCGCCATGCAGAATGAATGGCGGGATGTTGGGATGCAGATCCACAATATACCACATCTGGGTTGGCATTCGAGTGTAGATCTGCTGCGCACTATATATCCAGACCGATGTTTGGAGGTGGGTCCACCACACTTTCATACTGGCTAGGGCTCGACGCCTTCTGAGCAGACGTTGTACTGAAGAGTGACATATTCATAGATCTTTTGTATATGTATACATTTCTCCATTGAAATCTACTGTGAGCAATTGAAGCTGCAGCTACAACAATAAAGTTATGTATTATTTTTGCTGTTTGATGTTAGATACAGAGTAAATTAATATCTAAATTCCCTGTTCATGAACGGTATCGGTTCCTCGCTCCTGTATCCATTGAAGAACCACACAGAGTGCAAAGGATGGCACAAGGATTCTCACAGCGCTTTCTTAGAGCTCGTTGTGTATAGCGTCTCATTTTCACACCAGTCAGTTCGTCGTTTACATATCCATTGTTTACCGAGCACAGTCTGTAATCGTTTAATGTAGCTTACTGCTATTTTGCACGTGAAACTCATCGTTTTCCCTAGGACAATTCAGCATACTACAATACTGTGTTCCACATACATTTTATTACTGGTGCACCACTGCTGACCACCCACGTAAGTAATTATTTTGAATTGAACTGCTAGTGCAATTACCCTGTGTTTGCTGTGAAGCTGCAATTAGCAGTTCTGCAGTAAACATTCATTACTACCTTCTCAGTGAACAAGTGTACACCAGATAACTCAAATACCTTGCTTAACAGGAAATCACTTCTCCCACCAAATACTAGGTATCTAGTGATAACTGCATGCTAACATTAAAAAACTAACAGTTTTATGCTTTACAGCGTGTTATTGTATACATACAGTTTCAGTAAAGCTTTAGTTCCATCTCACAAGTCTTTTTTCAGATCACTGAAAATATAACTGTAATCGAACTTATTGCATGTCGCAATAACTCTTGCCAGTTGCAGGCTGCCATGTTCCTATATATATATATAAATATATATATATATATATATACACTCCTGGAAATGGAAAAAAGAACACATTGACACCGGTGTGTCAGACCCACCATACTTGCTCCGGACACTGCGAGAGGGCTGTACAAGCAATGATCACACGCACGGCACAGCGGACACACCAGGAACCGCGGTGTTGGCCGTCGAATGGCGCTAGCTGCGCAGCATTTGTGCACCGCCGCCGTCAGTGTCAGCCAGTTTGCCGTGGCATACGGAGCTCCATCGCAGTCTTTAACACTGGTAGCATGCCGCGACAGCGTGGACGTGAACCGTATGTGCAGTTGACGGACTTTGAGCGAGGGCGTATAGTGGGCATGCGGGAGGCCGGGTGGACGTACCGCCGAATTGCTCAACACGTGGGGCGTGAGGTCTCCACAGTACATCGATGTTGTCGCCAGTGGTCGGCGGAGGGTGCACGTGCCCGTCGACCTGGGACCGGACCGCAGCGACGCACGGATGCACGCCAAGACCGTAGGATCCTACGCAGTGCCGTAGGGGACCGCACCGCCACTTCCCAGCAAATTAGGGACACTTTTGCTCCTGGGGTATCGGCGAGGACCATTCGCAACCGTCTCCATGAAGCTGGGCTACGCTCCCGCACACCGTTAGGCCGTCTTCCGCTCACGCCCCAACATCGTGCAGCCCGCCTCCAGTGGTGTCGCGACAGGCGGGAATGGAGGGACGAATGGAGACGTGTCGTCTTCAGCGATGAGAGTCGCTTCTACCTTGGTGCCAATGATGGTCGTATGCGTGTTTGGCGCCGTGCAGGTGAGCGCCACAATCAGGACTGCATACGACCGAGGCACACAGGGCCAACACCCGGCATCATGGTGTGGGGAGCGATCTCCTACACTGGCCGTACACCACTGGTGATCGTCGAGGGGACACTGAATAGTGCACGGTACATCCAAACCGTCATCGAACCCATCGTTCTACCATTCCTAGACCGGCAAGGGAACTTGCTGTTCCAACAGGACAATGCACGTCCGCATGTATCCCGTGCCACCCAACGTGCTCTAGAAGGTGTAAGTCAACTACCCTGGCCAGCAAGATCTCCGGATCTGTCCCCCATTGAGCATGTTTGGGACTGGATGAAGCGTCGTCTCACGCGGTCTGCACGTCCAGCACGAACGCTGGTCCAACTGAGGCGCCAGGTGGAAATGGCATGGCAAGCTGTTCCACAGGACTACATCCAGCAACTCTACGATCGTCTCCATGGGAGAATAGCAGCCTGCATTGCTGCGAAAGGTGGATATACACTATACTAGTGCCGACATTGTGCATGCTCTGTTGCCTGTGTCTATGTGCCTGTGGTTCTGTCAGTGTGATCATGTGATGTATCTGACCCCAGGAATGTGTCAATAAAGTTTCCCCTTCCTGGGACAATGAATTCACAGTGTTCTTATTTCAATTTCCAGGAGTGTATATATATATATATATATATATGAGTAGGCGCTTGGGGTATCCAGCACCTCACCTTCTATGACAAATTATAATTTCTTTAGAAATCAGTTGAATGTTTATATGTTGAAGCAATATTATTACACTTTCTTTCGAAAGCTTTAATCGGCACCTAAATGAAAGAATTCGTGATACAAACACGTAACAAAGGGAAACAAAATTATTCAAATATTTTTCTATTCTTGTAATAAATACTGTTGTTAAAAGGTGGTTTTACGGTTCAATCCTTTGCTTGGATAAAGTGAGAATGGCACACACATTCAAAATTGTCTGAAAGTACAAGTAATAGGTATAACATGAACCAGAGCACGGCGTACGGAGTGCTCCGCTACCGTTTACCTTGCGAAACAACGCAATACTGAGGGCTCTGAGTAGTTACCACGTCGCAGGGCTCTGCATTATGCTGCAGCACTAAGAAAATTCGCAGCGGGGTACTCAGCATTCCAGCGCGCCTCCTCGAAGGCCAATAGGAGTACGTCCTGTAATATGGATGCCTTAATACTTACGTTACAGCATACAGTAAGCGAGCAACTCTATGTCGTCCGGCGTACGACGTTTCACATATCTTTAAACGGCTTGCTGAGAGCCATGATTTTGGGTGACTGTTCAACAGAATTGGTTCTTTAACATTATACTCGCTCTTGTGTGTTTCTTCTGCCAAAATATTTATTTTATTCTGCCATAGAAACATACGCCTGAGTCCATTTCTCACGTCATGTCTCTTGGCCAGAGGTACAGAGCAAGTAGAAAGGAAAAAACCGTCGTGAGACTTCAAGATATTCACATTCCTTAATTATAGCTGCTCGTGTCTGAAAAATATCGGGATGTCTTACCTCGTCCGATCAGTAATATGTACGTTACAGAGTCAGACGGGCAGACGTGGCACTTACTGGCTTAAACGACTGCAGGATATATCATCGTACTTTCCAACGACCCAGGTGAATCGGATAGATACAGCCAGTATCAACGGCTTAATTCTACGATCAAAACCCATCTGTTAAAGGATGTGGTTCGGGCAGCGAACGTCGATATCTTGCTTCTTCTAGAGTTACGGCGTGATCTTACGATAGATGATTATGGATACACAACTTATGTTAACCCAACTACCGACGGTGGTGCTGGCACGGCCATACTATCGGGCGACGGCGTAGAACCAACGGAAATTCAGTACTTGACGTCAGCGCTCTACGTTGTGCTCATCATCGGCGCGATCCGGCTCGTGAATCTGTGCGCCCTCTCTGGTACTGCCAAAAGTTTAGAGCGAACAATCTATTGCCCCAAGCAAGTAGCTCACTTGTTTCAAGGCGCTATAGAGCACTTCGTGGTAGGCGGGGATTATGTCTTACGTCCTGAGGATCAGATGCGTCACCATGTCCCATGCCAGCCCTGGATATATATACTTCACCAGCCAGTCGGCCAACAGGTTGGACAGGATTTACGTTGAGATTTTCACTCTGCAAAGGAGTGTGCGCTGATATGAAACTTCCTGGCAGTTGGTAGAGCACTTGCCCGCGAAAGCCAAAGGTCCCGAGTTCGAGTCTCGGTCCGGCACACAGTTTTAATCTGCCAGGAAGTTTCATATCAGCGCACGCTCCGCTGCAGAGTGAAAATCTTATTCTGGAAACATCCCCCAGGCTGTGGCTAAGCCATGTCTCCACAATATCCTTTCTTTCAGTAGTGCTAGTTCTGCAGGGTTCGCAGGAGAGCTTCTGTAAAGTTTGGAAGGTAGGAGGCGAGGTACTGGCAGAAGTAAAAGCTGTGAGGATGGGGCGTGAGTCGTACTTGGGTGGCTCAGTTGGTAGAGCACTTGCCCGCGAAAGGCAAAGGTCCCGAGTTCGAGTCTCGGTCCGGCACACAGTTTTAATCTGCCAGGAAGTTTCATATCAGCGCACGCTCCGCTTCAGAGTGAAAATCTTATTCTGGAAACATCCCCCAGGCTGTGGCTAAGCCATGTCTCTACAATATCCTTCCTTTCAGATATGCTAGTTCTGCAGGGTTCGCAGGAGAGCTTCTGTAAAGTTTGGAAGGTAGGAGGCGAGGTACTGGCAGAAGTAAAAGCTGTGAGGATGGGGCGTGAGTCGTACTTGGGTAGGTCAGTTGGTAGAGCACTTGCCCGCGAAAGGCAAAGGTCCCGAGTTCGAGTCTCGGTCCGGCACACAGTTTTTATCTGCCAGGAAGTCTCAGGATTTACGTTTCCTGTGGTCTTTAGGCAGCGACTGTCGGTGCCGAGCTGTGGCACACCGCATTCACCGACCATCAGGCCTTCATATGCGCCATGACGCTGCCACGACAACAGACGAGCAGTAGTAGAGGACCATGGACTTGCCGTCATGCCGTCACTGATATCTGATACAAATGACTCCACGACAAGATTGTGAACACACTGCGACAAACCAGCTACTCGCCGCACCCTCATGGCGTGTGGACAAGACAGGGCACTTTGGCAACGATCGATCTCTGGGTTTTACTACACGGTTTTCAGGGAACTAGTTTCGCAACTACATTCGCCGGAGCGCTAAACGCCCGTCCACCGGACACAGGCACGTCTGCTGCATATCACGGCTTCTAGACTGGAAGGCACGTGGGTTCGAACGAGGACTGCCGGATTCCAACCCGAAGAAAGTACTTCTCTTTGTCACCTAGTCAGAGAACTGGAATACCATAAGAAGCGACTCATCACGGAAGCTATTACGGATGACGGGTAACGTGCTTAGAAACACACCGCCATCTCCCGTGTCCTCACAGATTATTACTGCACACTCTATGTGGCAGGTGAGCGGTCTGACAACGACGCTGAGAACGTCCTGCAAGACGTGCCTCATTCTGGTGCAAGGAGATGACACATTCTTCGAGGCCATAGCTTTGGAAGAAATGCGCGTGGTCCTGTTGTGGGGCACGAGAAACAAATTCCTTAGACCTGATGGTCTTCCACTCGAATTTTGTAGCACCGTTTCTGACCTGATGGGGGAAGTTTGGCTGCAAATTTGCTGCGAACCCCTGGATCCAGACTTGCGCGTGCTCCCGAAGACTTCCGGCCGCTGATATTAGTGAATTCGGATTACAAGCTGTTTGCACGCATACTTCGTGCTAGCTTCCACACTACTGTCAAGGATGCCATTCACGCCTACCAAACGTGTCTGGGAGATGGCAATAATATACACATGGCGCTAAACCCTTATAGATATGTGATGGCTCTCATGTCGGCATGTCGCTTAAAAGACACGCTCCTGACGGTAGACCCAGACCACGCACTTGACCGAGTTGAGCATGATTTATAGCAGGCTGTCTTAGAGAAGATGGGTCTGTCACCAATATCGGCTGGTGTGGTGTCTCATCCAAAGAACCCCTTCCACTGTCCTAGTCAATGGCCACCGCTCGCCACCGTTCACTATTGAACGCTCAATGCGACAAGGCTGCTTGCGCTCCGTGAGCCTTTCTCTTCGCCGTGGCCCTCGAGCCTGCACTTCATAGTCTACGGCAGCGTTTGAAGGGTTTTCACCTACGCAAAGTGCATTTTAAATGTCGTGGCTACGTGGACGATGAAGTTTTGTTGACGAGGTCGGCAGAAGATGTGTGTACGGCGATCGCGTGAATTCAGCTCTCTGGCGAGGTGGCCGGGAGCGGTATCGACCTGCGAAGGTCGCACTACATGCATGTTGCAGAGGCCTGAAATACAGTACGCCAGTGCCCGTTACAAGGTCCCGTCGGTGAAATGTTTGTCAGTGACTTTCCATGGGAACGTGCGTCGTACAGCAGCAGCTACCTGTCGCAGACTTTTGCGCAGGTTCCTTTGAATGTCGGTCGGCAGAGAAGTCGCAGTGATTCCTATTCCGTGCGATACCCTGCGTTAGATCTGCGTGCAGTTTCCGGTACGTCGTCGGATCTAATAGGTCCGCATCTTCTGCTTATAATCTTCGGTCTTCATTACAACGGTGGCATTTCCCTTATCGGCAGGCAGTACCAATATACTTTTGTCGTCGTTAAGGTTCTTAATGGCTTGAAGCTCTTCCTTCTTCAGGTTACAAGTTGGTAGCTTTGCTCGGCGCAGTACCCTTGCTGTTTCTGTGCGTATCTGCTCTTTCACAAGGAACGGTCCGTATGGCCACTTCGGTATTAGCAGTGATGTCCTCCATAGGTATAGTTCTCGGGATGATAGCGAAATTCCCTCCTTTTTGAAAGACGGACACTTTCTCCTCGGTCAGTTGTCGTTCAGTGAGGTTGACCCCTACTTCCGGCATCTTGCAAACTTTTTCTTCTGTCGCTCAGTGCAGCGCTCGAGTTCGTCTTGCATGCTCCTGTGGATGGTACTGTCGATCTTATTCCAGTCGTCTCGATGCATTCTGCAACTTAGTTGATAGAAGATCTCCAAAAGTTCCTCATCCGTTCTTGCCAAGTCCCTCCATGTTGTGTGAATCCGCTAAGGAAGAAAATATCTTTCCATTCTGGCGTAGATCGATGTGCTTGGGTGGAGGTGAAAAGGCGCTTACATTTCAAGAACTTCGGTGTAGTAGCTTCTCAAGGCACTGCGACAAAAAGGCGAGAGAGGACATCAATCGCGCTTTCATCTTCCATCGTCGGTACAATCTGCAAATCTTCTCCCAGTAGTAGAGGCGCAACATAAAATTGTCAAGGCTCTCATGGCCACTTGATGACAAACTGCCTGTTGACTTCTGTCGCTGATTCTTCGGCCGACGTTCGTCTGATGATTTTGCTGACTTTTCGCCAGCGCGAGTGGCTGGCATGGTCAAACTATCAAATCACCTCCCGAGCCAGAAATGAGGAATGATTAATACGCTCGTAACTCGGGCAAGACGAATATGTGAGCAGCAGCACATCAGACGCGAAATAAAACAAAAATGGTTCGAATGGTTCTAAGCACCTTGAGATTTCACATATGAGGTCATCAGTCCCCTAGACTTAGAACTACTTAAGCCTAACTAACCTAAGAACATCACACACATCAATGCCCCACACACATCAATGCCTGAGGCAGGATTCGAATCTGCGACCGTAGCGGCAGCGCGGTTGGGGACTGAGGCGCCTAGAAGCGCTCCACCACAGCGGCCGGCCAAAATAAAACACTTTTGAGGAGCAACGGGTACTTCATAAGTGATATTAGAAGCATAACAGACCCAAACACCCGGCGAAGTGCCAAATCAGAAAAAGAAATGTCGGGTTCGGCCTTTCTGCCATACATTCCCAGAATGACGGACAGAATCGGGCGTATACTGCGCAGACACGGGGTGAAGACTGTTTACAAACTGACAAAGCAGATCAAAGAGTGTCTCAGATGGGCAAAGGAGAAAAGGGACACATTTTCAAAGCCGTGAATATACTGCATACCATGCACATGAGGAAAACTTTATGTTGGAATGACTGGACGATCGATCACATTGGATGATCGATCAGCACCAGGATTACAGAACATAAACGACATTGCAGGTTGCGGCAGGTGGAGAAATCGGCTGTGGCGGAGCACGCGCTATGCGAGACCGACCATGTAGTAAAATTCGCCGACACGGAAGTTCTGACTGTAGAGAAGAACTGACACACCCGCTTTTTCAGAGAGGCTGCAGAAATACACAAACACGACAACAGCTTCAACAAGGGAGGGGAAAGTCTCAAGGTAAACTGATCCTGGCTTCCCGTTCTGCAGCGAACGACCGTCGCAGTTAGCAAGAGGAGAACCGCAACGCAAATGACTGCGGAGAAGCCCTCAGACGTTGGCGCGCCAGGTACACATAGTTCGGGGCCGCGAGTTCGGCTCCCGTCCACCGCCAGCAATGGTAGGTGAAACTTTAACAATGCCAGCCACTCACGCTGGCGAAACGTCGGCCGAAGAATCCGATACAGAAGCCAACAGGCAGTTTGTCATAATATCAAAAAATTGTAAAATTAATCTGTGAGTAGGAACTGTATTTGATTTCAGTGTTATATACTTTAAGAATTATTGAAATAATTTTTGTAAACTTTGATCTCCTCCTAAGCATATTTTATTATTACGAAAATCTTACTATTTAGCCAAAGAATTGAGGAGGACATTAGGTCTGAAGACGGCCAAACATTGTCACTTGTTTCTCCATTTTGTGAATTCCTCTTCTACAATTAAAATTCGCGGTGAACTGACCCAGAGGACAGCGTCGAGATGGATTGGCACGTGTGCCTCCTCGTTTCCGCTTCGTTAAAGCATTTTATGTGGAATTAAGTACACTGCAGACAAACTGAAGCCTGCTAGCAGTGTTTGAATGAGATGATGTATTGATGCACTATAAATATTTGTGCTTACACTGAAACTAGTTACGAAAGGAGTCGATAATCATCACTTCTGCATTAATTCTTTTATGTGATTGGTCTTCTAACTCTTTGTGCCCTGCCAGGAATTCCTGTCCTGCATCAACTTCTTCGTTTCAGAATAGTACTTGCACCATATACCTTCAATTATTTGCTTCCTCCTCCCACAGTTTTGACCCCATACAATTCTCTGTAGTAGCTTAGAGGTTGATCCCTGATGCCTTAACAATGTCATATTATACTGTCGCTTCCTGTTGTCAGTGTTTTCCACAGGTTCCCTTTCTTCGAAAATTCTGCAGTGAATCTTCGCATTCCTTATCTTATCAGTCTACGTAATTTTCATCTTTCTTCTGTAGCATCACATCTCAAACTCTTCGATTTTCCTCCTTTACGGTATTCCCACTGTCCAAGATCAACTGCCACTGTACACTGTGCTTCAACGTACATACACAAAAATTTCTTCCACAGATTAAGACCTATGTCTGAGAGAAGTATAGTTCTCTTGGCTAGGAATGCTCATTTTAGCTGTGTTAATCTGCTTTTTTCGTACTCCAAGATACGTTTGTGATCAATTGTTTTGCTTCCAACGTAGCAGAACTCCTTACGAATTCCTAAAATTCAGGACTGTCTCTCTAGTACCTTTGCCCTTCGTAAAGACAAACTGATCGTCATTTAACAGATCCTCAATTTTCTTTTCCCTTCTCATGTATCATATTCTCGTCAGTAGTCTGAACGCATGAAACATTGAGCTGGTTGTGCGATAGTTATCTCACCCATGTGCTCTTCCTATCTCCGGAATCTTTTCCGAATGTCTGATGGCACATCGTCAGCCTCACAGATTCAACGAAGCAACGTGAATAGTCGTTTAGTTGCCACTTCCCCCACTGAGTTTAAAGATTCTGATGGAATGTTGTCTATTATATCCGATCTATTTGATCTTAGGTTTTCCAGAGCTCTTTTTTTGTTCTGATCTTTAGTCTTCCTTAACGACTCCTGTTTCTTCTTCTGTCAAGTCATCAGACAAATCCTCCACACATAAGTCTTCAATATACTCCTTCCATCTATCTGCTCGCTCCTCTGAGTTTAACAGTAGAATTCTCATCTCAATCTCATTGTTACCACCCTTGGTTTTAATTTCATTGAAACAGTGCGGCCAGAACTTGAGGAAACGAGTTGTTCAAGTTGCGAACAAACGACCACATGATTTGGAGTCAGCTGCAGAGAAACAGCTGACGCTGTGGCCCGTGTTTTTGACAACAGCATCTCCTTCTGCATTTTATTAACTGAAACGGTAAAACATAATTAACATAAAATGACTGCTGATCAGAATTTATTAGTATAGGAATTGATTAATAGTTTACACCACTTAGCATAGAACAGTTTTCAGTTACAAACTTCCAGATTCTTGTAGGATGTTTAGGGCACGTAAGGCTGATAGTAGGGAAGGCGTATGATAGACTTCGGTTTATTAAAAGAATTTTAGGGGAACGTTGCTCAACTATAAAGTAAATAGAATACGGAACATTCTTGAGCACTGCTCGAGTGTTTGGGATCCCCAATAGGCCCGATTAAAGGAAGATATGGAGGCAATTCAGAGGAGTGTTTCTAGATTTGTAACAGGCAGATTCGTTCAACACTCTAACGTCACGGAAATGCTTCGTGAACTTAAACGGGAGTCCTTGGAGGGGAGACAACGTTCTTTTCACGAAACATTATTGACAAAATTTAGAGAGTCCGTATTTTGCTTGCAGTACCATTCTTCTGCCAGCAATGTAAGCTCCGTGAAAAAGGGTAAAAGAAATTAAGGTTTCTACAAAGGCAAGGAGACAGTCGTATTGCCTAACTCTGTGAGTGAAACAGGAAAGGTGGTGTATAATTGTGGTATAAGGTACCCTCCACCTTGCACCGTATAGTGACTTGCAGAGTATGTACACCTTGTGATCAAAAGTATCCGGACACCACAAAAACATACGTTTTTCTCATTATGTGAATTTTGCTGTCACCTACTGCCAGGTACAATATATCAGCGACCTCAGTAGTCATTAGACATCGTAAGAGAGCAGAATGGGATGCTCCGGGGAACTCACGGATTTTGAACGTGGTCAGGTAAGTGGGTGTCACTTGTGTCATAGGTCTGTACGCGAGATTTACACACTCCTAATCATCCCTACGGCCACTGTTTCCGATGTGATAGTGAAGTGGAAACGTGAAGGGGCACGTGCAGCACAAAAGCGTACAGGGCGATATCGTCTGTAGATTGACAGAGATCGCTTACAATTGGAGGGCGTCGTAATGTGTAATAGGCAGACATCTATCCAAACCATCACACAGGAATTCCAAACTACATTAGGATCCACTGCAAGTAGTATGACAGTTAGGCGGGAGGTGAGAAAACTTGGATTTCATGGTCGAACGGCTGCTCATGAGCCACACATCACGCCGGTAAATGCCAAACGACACCTTGCTGGGTGTAAGGAACTTAAACATTGGAAGACTGAACAGTGGAGAAAGGTTGTGTGGAGTGACGAAGCACGGTACACAATGTGGTGATCCGATGGCAGGGGGTGGGTATGGCGAATGCCCGATAAAAGTCATCAGTCAGCATGTGTAGTGCGAACAGTAAAATTAGGAGGCGATCGTGTTGTGGTGTAGTCGTGTTTTCATGGATGGGGCTTGCAGCCCTTGTTGTTTTGCTTGGCTCTATCACAGCACAGACCTATATTGCTGCTTTAAGCACCTTCTTGCTTCCCATTGTTGAAGAACAATTCGGGGATGGCTATTGCATCTTTCAACACGATCGAGAGTCCTGACCAGAAGCCTATAGAACACCTTTGAGATGTTTTGCAACGCCGACTTCGTGCCAGTCCTCACCGACCGACTTCGATTCCTGTCCCCAGTGCAGTACTCCGTGAAGAATAGGCTTCCATTTCCCAAAAAACCTTCCAGCACCTGATTGAACGTATGCCTGCGAGACTGGAAGCTGTCATCGAGGCTAAGGGTGAGCCAACACCGTACTGAATTCCAGCATTAGCGATGGAGGGCGCCACGATCTTCTAAATCATTTTCAGTCAGGTTCATAAGGCTCTGAGCACTATGGGACTCAACTTCTGAGGTCATTAGTCCCATAGAACTTAGAACTAGTTAAACCGAACTAACCTAAGGACATCACACACATCCATGCCTGAGGCAGGATTCGAACCTGCGACC
Organism: Schistocerca americana; assembly: GCF_021461395.2. Lineage (NCBI taxonomy): Eukaryota > Metazoa > Arthropoda > Insecta > Orthoptera > Acrididae > Schistocerca > Schistocerca americana. Next base: position 314,348,855 of record NC_060119.1, on the reverse strand, counting down.
GTAGCGGTCTCGTGGTTCCAGACTGCAGCGCCTAGAACTGCACGGCCACTTCGGCCGGCTTCAGTCAGGTGATCGGATACTTTTGATCACATAGTGTATATAGATGTAGATGTCCCAACTAAAGAACCCGTTCGTGAAAATTGCAGTACCCATAAATAGTTTCCACAATGGAATGTAGCAGCAACAGAGAAGTAGTGTACATGTCGAATCGGCACTACTATTTCTTTCGTGGTCAGAAATGTTAGCGTACGATAAGCAGAGGCAATGTAGAGCCGTCGAATGAAGTGCGAACTTTATGAAACCAAATGCCCATAGGCTTCTTCGTCAAATGGGTGAGCTAATTGGAATCAGGAGGACTAGGAGAAATAAGTTTGTCAGTGCGCGATGTTTCGACTTGAACAGAACATGTTTCTACAATAGTGCAATGGATAGAACAAAATAGCATGCGGCAACGAGCAGATGTTGGACCGTAAAATGTGACCAATGCAAGTCAGTCTATCTGATCAAAATTATGCAAACAGATCTGTGTAATGCGTAACTGATCAATGGATGTCAGTCGAGGAGGATCTGCCAGTAGGAAACGAAGTGAGGCGTATTATTGTGTTGTCAGTAGCGAAGCATTAACAGCAGAATTTGTCGGTACCAGAGATGGTTGCAAATTTATTACCAGATAAATCGCCAATTTAAATCACATTCCCAGCTCGTCATCCACAATGGATATACTGAAACTCGGATGTGGACTAGTCATTGCATGTCACTTGAGTCACCACTCCGTCACGGACATTTAAATCCTTCTAAAGATGCCCAAGTTGACTGTTGGAGGCGTCACTGTCAAGTGGAAACACGAAAGCAGCTGAAAAAAGATAGACCTCAGAACAGGCAGGGAACATCGACCACAAAGGAATGCCGTCGTTAAAAATCACATGAACTCAGCGGAAGGAATCTTTACGAAAGACCCATAACTACATTGTACCCGTCAAACATACGTCTCTCCACGTGCTTCCTTCAATACGTTGACTGCTGCAAATTTAGTGATGAACGACTCACCACCACGCTAGATCAGGTTCATGGTGTTAAGCACAAGGTTCCCATATGAGCATCGGCGGGCACACGCCAATCACCGTCTAATAAACCACACAACCATAATATTGACTTTTGCTAATTTCCCACATAGCATATGGCAATTTTAAGGCAGGACTTAAAGCAATGATAGACACTTGAAATAAGACAGTGGCGGAAGTTAGTATTAACTGTCCATATACTGACCCAATTGCACTGTCCAACACAATTTATGTTAACACAGTCTGGCTTTCCGGTACATGAATAACGAAACAGAAGCAGTGAAACTAAGAACGTAATGCAAGAATACTTCCGCAATTTCTCTTATTAATTAGATCCGCAATGTCTACCTTTATGAAACTCTCTTGATGTAAGATGGTGTCATTCACGCAATACCAATTTTAGCTTGGAAACATCTTGAATCCACAGCTGAAATTTGCATGTGCTCAAAAAGTCGCAAGAAACGGCATGAGGCAATGGTAACCACTGAATTTCAGACACATAATGTGTAACCACAGGAGCCGTGGCCTGTTGTCGAAAAACTGCCATGATGATCTCTCCTTTAGCAGAAAATTTCGGACTAGTCCCCCATTTTAGTCCCTGGAAGGGGACCGCCAAGAGAGAGGTGACCATGAGAAAAACACGAAATAACGAACGAAGGGATAACGATCTACTGGGTCAGTATTTTCATTAAGAATAGGAGAACAGGGCTGAGAGTGAGCCACTGTGAACAGATCTCATCAGATTCGACAGCAAACGAACGGCCACAACGACAGTTTAGTTCCAGATGCCGAAGTCGCAGCAAAGGATGAAGAGATAGATACTGAACGGGTAATTGAGCATGAAAAGGAGTTGAAGTTGTAATAATCATAAAAGATCGGAATGCAGTTGTAGGGAGAGGAATAGAAGGGAATACGAAAGAATACAGGGTAGGCAGTAGGAATGAGAGAGGACAGAGACTAATTGAGTATAGCAATAAATTTCAGATGTTAGTAGCGAATACCGGGTTCAGTAATCACAAGAGTATGAACACACTTGGAAAACACATGTGAATATTCCAGCTGGATTACATTATGGTCAGACAGAGAGTCTAAAATCAGATATTGGATTGTAAGACATAACCAGGAGCAAATGTAGACTCAGACCATAATTTAATAATGATGAAGAGTAGATCTAATTTTAAGGAAATCGCATGGAAGAAGAAGTGAGGAAAGATGCGACGCGTTTGAAGTTCGCTAGTGATGTGGATACCACGATGGGGAATATCACAGTTGACAGTTCAGTTGAAGAGCAGTTGACTTCTCTAAAAATGGCAGTCACAGACGTCGGACAGTCTTACATAGGTGCAAGGAAAGTAATTCCGCGGATACATTCGGTGTCAGAGGAAATACTTGAATTGATCGACACAAGGAAAAAGTACAAATGGCGTCAGGGAAAGGCAGGAATAAAGCAAAGGAAATCATTTAGGAATGCAATAAACAAGGCAGCCAAGGCCAAATGACTGTATGAAAAACGCGAAGAAATCGAGAAAGAAATGAGCATTGGAAGGACTGACACAGCATATAGAAAAGTAAAAAAAAAAAAAAAAAAAAAACTTCACCCAATCACCTTACCACGTTCGAAATCCGTGAGTTCCCCGGAGCATCCCATTCTGCTCTTTCACGACGTCTAATGACTACTGAGGTCGCTGATATGGTGTACCTGGCAGTAGATGACAGTAAAATTCACCTAATGAGACAGAAATGTACGTTTTTGTGGTGTCCGGATACTTTTGATCACAAGGTGTACACACTCTACAAGTCACTATACGGTGCAAGGTGGAGGGTACCTTATACCACAATTATACACTACCTTTCCTGTTTCACTCACAGAGTTAGGCAATGCGACTGTCTCTATGCCTTTGTAGGAACCCTAATTTCTTTTACCTTTTTTCGCGGAGCTTACATTGCTGGCAGAAGAATGGTACTGCAGACAGCGGTAAATACGGACTCTAAATTTTGTCAATAGTGTTTCGTGAAAAGAACGTTTTCTCCCCTCCAAGGACTCCCGTTTAAGTTCACGAAGCATTTCCGTGACGTTAAAGTGTTGAACGAATCTGCCTGTTACAAATCTAGAAACACTCCTCTGAATTGCCTCCATATCTTCCTTTAATCGGGCCTATTGGGGATCCCAAACACTCGAGCAGTGCTCAAGAATGTTCCGTATTCTATTTACTTTATAGTTGAGCAAAATTCCCCTAAAATTCTTTTAATAAACCGAAGTCTATCATACGCCTTTCCTACTATCAGCCTTACGTGCCCTAAACATCCTACAAGAATCTGGAAGTTTGTAACTGAAAACTGTTCTATGCTAAGTGGTGTAAACTATTAATCAATTCCTATACTAATAAATTCTGATCAGCAGTCATTTTATGTTAATTATGTTTTACCGTTTCAGTTAATAAAATGCAGAAGCAGATGCTGTTGTCAAAAACACGGGCCACAGCGTCAGCTGTTTCTCTCCAGCTGACTCCAAATGATGTGGTCGTTTGTTCGCAACTTGAACAACTCGTTTACCCGAGTTCTGGCCGCACTGTTTCAATGAAATTTTAAAAAAGGGTTATAATTAAACTGGTTATTTCCTGATTTTATTTTCTTCTTTCCCAGATGGCAAAAAATAATGCTGTACAGTTCACCAATTGGAAAGAAATGTTTATAATATAAAGTAGATATATATATTCTTGGTTTATTACCATCAAGAGGTAAAAAAGAAGAACCATCAGAGACTGACAAAGTTGTAACATAGGATAGGTAACTAGATGTGGTGAAAGCGTACAATTCTGATTGTGTGTATACATAAGGAGGCAGTAGCAGATTTTTGGGTATTCCCTATAGCATATTTAGTGTGCTACAGTGTGGACTTATAGTCTTCTAGTAGCACTGATCTTCTGTTAGTAGTATACAAAGTTTTACAGCAAACACTCAATATTCATTTACAAAATAGAGCACTGTTCGTTAAACAGACCAGGAAAACGATTTCTTTCAGATGTTAACACAGTACAATGGGTCCTTGAAACATCTAATCGAGGTTGCAGGAAGAAATGTACATTTACTGAGCTTCTAGCGCTGCTTCGACAAAATCTACACTTGAAAAACGGAGAATTGAATTTACATATGTCTTGGAGTAAGGCTATATATTCCTACAGATTTCACAATGAAAACGAATATTGTTATGTTTCTTTAAGTTTTCTCGGCAGATCGAATATTCCATCATTTTTCGGGAGTGCATCATGGATTTTATTAAATCTTGTTCCAATATTTCAGCTGACAGCATTTCAGCCATTCCAAGGTGAGTCGCTGGCAAGATTTTTAACATCTTATTTAGGTACTGGTCAACAGCATGTACGAATTTTACAAAGTGAATAACACTGTGCTGTCTGTGATAATCATATTTATTCTGCTACTGGTTTCGGCCTTAAACCATCTTCAACGACAGCTGTACAACATTCAAAATAGGACAACATGACAATGCGAAACGAAATAAAATCAAAACATAAAAAACCGTTGAACCAATGGAAATACTCTCAAAAATTATCACACATTTATCACATGCCATACATACTTAGAATTAGTTGGGTGTCGAGGATTACTAATCAAGATGTCCTAAGAAGAATGGGAAAGGAAAAAGAATTAATTAAAACTATTAAAGTAAGGAAGCTACAATATTTAGGCCATGTTATTAGGGGAGTAAATTACAAAATATTGCAAATAATACTAGAAGGGAAAATTTGTGGGAAGAGAACGAGGGGTAGAAGACGGACATCCTGGATTGACAATTTAAAAAATTGGTACAACTGTTCAACGTCAGAACTCCTTAGATCAGCCAAATCAAGATCAGAAATTGCCATGATGACAGCCAACCTTCTTAGAGGAGACGGCACATGAAGAAGAAGATACATGCTTTGACAGACGTTACTACTGAAAACCATAATTGCAAATCAACGAGAAAAATCGTAGCAATATTACAATACGAAGGCTTATTGAAAAAACGACAACATGTGATGTATAGCAATACATGTCAGAAAACTTCAAAGTCATAGATGGCAGTCTTGTGAAGTATAGCAATACAAGTCAAAGATGACAGTCTTGACCAATACAAAGAAGTTGTCATTGAACACATCTGTAGTAATCAGTTTCCAAAATTGAAATATTAGCAGTTCAACTCTGTTTGATGTTACACGAAAACATAAATAAAATACAAATAATGTAAAAGAGTTCAAACATATGTGAGAGTGGTTCTGATCTATCTTCCTATCACAGTTGCTCAAGGACGCTCTGTGAGTGTTTTAGGAATTTTGTGTTGAACCTATGGCCTGCAAGGTAGGAAGATAGCGTCTCACACATGCAGAGTTCAGAAGAGTGCAGCAGTACGGACAGTGATGTAATCACGCAATGTTTGCAATGTCGGTTCCACTATACTCCCTGTAAACGAAACGTTATCGCTAACAGAAATCAGTGTACAGGTTCAGGCGTAACTACATGTTAGCAAAAATGAAAATCTTACCTTTTCGTTATTAAGGTTTACTTTTACTATAAGTATGACTTCATGGCGAAGCAACGTTAGCAAAATTACGCACAGGATGGTAAAATATTGATATTGGGTGTTCACAACTGTGAAGTGAAATTCCTAACTACTATAAGGTTCTTTAATGGTAAGATGGTTAATGACCATGTCTGAGGGTCGATAAAAATGCAAAGAAGTTAAATACAATTGGGGCCACAGATATCAATTACCCACAAATGCACAATGAAAATACCCATTGCGGTAAAGAACAATCAAAAAGGAGCACACAGTTAAAACAATTTCGTAACTTGCTCTACACTGGCTGATCAGTTCTTTTTGTTAAATCGCATATCTCTCGTTTCTGCTTCAATTAAGTCTGACAATCGTGAATACGTTTAACTACAGGTCATGGTTGAATGTGCAAAAACTAGGAGAGATGAAGACGACCGCAGTTCTTAGTGTCAATTGAATATCACTTGCTGGTGTAGCTCGAGGGCTTGTGTTTACCTTTAGTCGGCGGCGGCAGTGGGTGCTATCGGCGCAAGCTGTGAACCTGAGAATCTATTCTAAATCTCTTTTGACTGCTAAACACTACTCACATACATTTCCTACGTCTTAGGTGAAGCTGAGACTCCTAGTTGTTCCCCAGCTAATTGGCACGGTACACACTCTTTGGCTGGAATAGCGCGTACGTCGTTGCTCTCAAATCGCTCATAGGCGTTAACTGTCAGTGCTCAGTGCGATTCTCCATACTAGGAGACTTTCTAGTTCAACTCATTACAGGTTAAGATGAGCCTGTGAACAAGTGTTTACGTAATGACTCTCGTAAATGTCTCAGTGCGCCGCGAGTCGCCTTGCTCACTTCACGATTTTCTGCAAGAGACGAAGTGAATTATTCTGTTCTGAATTTGCCTACATCAAAGCTGGTGGCCACTCGATTTCTTTCTGGCCAATCAGAGTGTTCGTACTTGTTATAACTCCATCGACTAGAGTATTGTAGCCTGTGAGAGGCGTTGTTTCCTTCGTAGGGCAGAGTTTAAATTCTCCTATGTAATACTGAGATAAACAGCTTTTCCTTTCATGTGGGTTTAAACACAGGTGACTACGGTGAGTCGACAATGTTTTGAGTTGTGTTTGTCCGGATGTTTATCTTCATCTCTTGCCATGTTCCTGAAGAAATGCTTTCCAAAGGGTCACCGCTAAAAGCAGGGACAAGGGCTGCTTTTGCCAGCGGTATACACAATGGCTCCGGTATCTCATTGTGCGCACTAGGTGTCCCGTTGTGAGGTTTCAGCCAATCCCAGGAGGGGCTTGCTGTTGTAAAATTCTCCTGCCCTCAGAACTGTGTCTCGCAGCTCGGGTCTGGGAAATTACTTGTGTGCAATCACTAGTGTGAGTGTTAGTGATTTATATTCACGAAATGCTGGCTTGTTTATTGAATCTGTATATTAATAAAATTCATACAATTTCACATAACTATTTCATGTGACATATCGAGTAATATTCAATTGATTCAGGAATTCAATATGAGTTGTGTCATTTGTTTGACTCTTTACAGAGTAACATAACTAATGAATGTAATAATATACAAAATTCAAAAATCCAGTCAAAAATGTAGTCATGTAAAATACAAGCTAACGAGCAGTCACAGGAATTACGATCAGTCAAGTAATTTCTGACAAAAATGCACATTAAAGTAAATCAATATTAAGGAGATATAGTTTTAGAAGTGAAGGAAAACGAAAGGCGTGTAGAATATGTAGATGTGAAACATCTAAAATTTTATGCATATGCCACGACCTAGCGAATTTTTTGTTGTTGAAGAAAGCACTTTAAATCGTGGACTTAATGTGCAACACTGTTGGTAACAAGAGCATCAGCTGTAGTTAAAATTTTACACCTCTAAGAGTAAAACACTGCAACCGCAGAGCGAATCCACAGTGCTTACAAAGCACCTGGTTTTTTGCTGTGGGTGGTATATGTTGGAATGCCAGGCGGTGTAATAATGCCTTTGAGACCACGTATGTGAAGTAAGTGGTTTCCATCATTTGTTGAGCTACAAACACTCGTCTAGGTTGAACTGGTTGTTGCTACTTGTATTTTCACAGCTTTCTCGACCACTGACCCCAAGGAGGGTGAGGCTGTGGTTAGTATCTTAACTTCCCCTTAATCCATGGAATGATCAGTGATAGAAAAATATTCAGCCACTGATATTTGGCTGTAGTAGGTCAATATTTTACTGTTGTGGTTCAATGTAATGTTCTTTTACAGTGCATATTCATAATTAGAAAAAAATGCATTCATTGGAGGTTTTAAATTATTGGTATTAACTAAAGAACACGGTGCTGATATGAATCATCCGTTCATTGTTTACTTACAAGCTTCCTCATTTCACAGAGAAAGCTTAGAACTCCATAGAACAAATTGTAAGAATATGAATTCAAATTTCCTACAGTATAAATGTAGAATATACATAAGAATGCTGAATGAAAGACAGTTTAATCACATACTTAACAGAACATGAACCTTATTGATACACTGACAGTTCTAAAGACGGGAAAGAATGTATTGTGTGGAGAGGGACATGACCCCTACATGGTGTGTGAGTCAGCTTCTGGCAAGTAAGAATGTAGTGTCATCTCTCCATCTGGAAGTGGGCTGCAAAACTGGTGCTGACTGTAATTGTACGCCGAACAGTCAGTAAAATATATCTGGTTAAGAAAATCCATTTATTCATGTAAGTTAATGTGGTGGAATCGTAGCTGGAAAGAACGTTGTTGTCCTCTGTGGCATCATCGGTCACAGTCGCATGGAGTCCTGACGTCAGGGGTTGTCTGCCGGGAAGGCAGCACACGCTAGTGCCGGCAGCCTCTGTCATCCCTATGACCGCAGTGGGGGCCGGTGTCAAATGCCATTCTGAAGTCAAGGAACACGGCATCATCCCCAGCGCCGTTGCCCACAGCGCTATTGGTCTCATTCAGGCACAGAGAGAGATGGCTTTCGTAACATTTTTTTTATGAGGAATACATGCTGATTTTTACAGAGGACATTTTCGTTCTCCTGTTGCTGTTGCTGTGGTCTTCAGTCCAGGGACTGGTTTGATGCAGCTCTCCTTGCTACTCTATCCTGTGCAAGCATTATCTCCCAGTACCTACTGCAACCTACATCCTTCTGAATCTGCTTAGTGTATTCATCTCTTGGTCTCCCTCTACGATTTTTACCCTCCACGCTGCCCTCCAATACTAAATTCGTGATCCCTTGATGCCTCAGAACATGTCATGCCCCCCTTCTTCTAGTCAGGTTGTACCACAAATTTCTTTTCTCCCCAATTCTGTTCAGTACCTCCTAAAACGTCTTACTTCGTGAGCATAAAAATGTTACATAATTCTACAGCAGATTGAAGTCAACGATATAGGCCTACGTCCGACCTACGATCCTTCTTGAAAACGGAAATGACCTGCACTTTTCCCAAACGCTAGGACAAATGTAAGGATGTAGAGGCTTATCTAACGAGGGGTGAGATAGATACTGCCTACAGCAAAATTGAAGAGACCTTTGGAGAAAAGAGAACCACTTGTATGAATATCAAGAGCTCTGATGGAAACCCAGTTCTAAGCAAAGAAGGGAAAGCAGAAAGGTGGAAGGAGTATATACAGGGTCTATACAGGGGGGATGTTCTTGAGGACAATATTATGGAAATTGAAGAGGAGGTAGATGAAGATGAAATGGGAGATTTGATACTGCGTGAAGAGATTGACAGAGCACTGAAAGACCTAAGTCGAAACAAGGCCCTGGGAGTAGACAACATTCCATTAGAATTACTGACAGCCTTGGGAGAGCCACTCCTGACAAAACTCTACCATCTGGTGAGCAAGATGTATGAGAGAGGCGATATTCCCTCAGACTTCAATAAGAATATAAGAATATAATAATTCCAGCCCCAAAGAAAGCAGGTGTTGACAGATGTGAAAATTACAGAACTATCAGTTTAATAAGTCACAGCTGCAAAATACTAACTCGAATTCTTTACAGACATATGGAAAAAACTGGTAGAAGCCGACCTCGGGGAAGATCAGTTTGGATTCCGTAGAAATGTTGGAACACGTAAGGCAATACTGACCCTACGATTTATCTTAGAATAAAGATTAAGGAAGGCAAACCTACGTTTATAGCATTTATAGACTTAGAGAAAGCTTTTGACAATGTTGACTGGAATACTCTCTTTCAAATTCTGAAGGTGACAGGGGTAAAATACAGAGAGCGAAAGGCTATTTACAATTTGTACAGAAAGCAGATGGCAGTTATAAGAGTTGAGGTACATGAACGAGAAGCAGTGGTTGGGAAGGGACTGAGACAGGGTTGTAGCCTCTCCCCGATGCTATTCAATCTGTATATTGAGCAAGCAGTAAAGGAAACAAAGAAAAGTTCGGAATAGGTATTGAAATCCATGGAGAAGAAATAAAAACTTTGAGGTTCGCCGATGACTTTGTAATTCTGTCAGAGACAGCAAAGGACTTGGAAGAGCAGTTGAACGGAATGGACAGTGTCTTGAAAGGAGGGTATAAGATGAACATCAACAAAATCAAAACGAGGATAATGGAATGTAGTCGAATTAAGTCGGGTGGTGCTGAGGGAATTAGATTAGGAAATAAGACACTTAAAGTGGTAAAGGAGTTTTGCTATTTGGGGAGCAAAATAACTGATGATTGTCGAAGTAGAGAGGATATAAAACGTAGACTGGCCATGGCGAGAAAAGCGTTTCTGAAGAAGAGAAATTTGTTGACATCGAGTATAGATTTAAGTGTCAGGAAGTCGTATCTGAATGTATTTGTATGGAGTGTAGCCATGTATGGAAGTGAAACATGGACGATAAATAGTTTAGATAAGAAGAGAATAGAAGCTTTCGAAATGTGGTGCTACAGAAAAATGCTGAAAATTAGATGGGTAGATCACATAACTAATGAGGAGGTATTGAATAGAATTGGGGAGAAGAGGAGTTTGTGGCACATCTTGACTAGAAGAAGGGATCGGTTGGTAGGACTTGTGCTGAGGCATCAAGGGATCACCAATTTAGTACTGGAGGGCAGCGTGGAGGGTAATAATCGTAGAGGGGGACCAAGAGATGAATACAGTAAGCAGATTCAGAGAGATGTAGGCTGCAGTACGAGGTGCATTCAAGTTCTAAGGCCTCCGATTTTTTGCTCCGGACTGGAAAGAGATAGAAACATGCGCATTGTTTTAAAATGAGGCCGTGTTCATTGTCAATACGTCCCAGAGATGGCAGCACTGTATGGCAGATGGAATTTTACCGCCAGCGGCGAGAATGAGAACTGTTTTAAATACTTAAAATGGCGACGTTTTCCTCACTTGAACAGCGTGCTATCATTCGATTTCTGAATTTGCGTGGTGTGAAACCAATTGAAATTCATGGACAGTTGAAGGAGACATGTGGTGATGGAGTTATGGGTGTGTCAAAAGTGCGTTCGTGGGTGCGACAGTTTAATGAAGGCAGAACATCGTGTGACAACAAAGCAAAACAACCTCGGGCTCGCACAAGCCGTTCTGACGACATGATCGAGAAAGTGGAGAGAATTGTTTTGGGGGATCGCCGAATGACTGTTGAACAGATCACCTCCAGAGTTGGCATGTCTGTGGGTTCTGTGCACACAATCCTGCATGACGACCTGAAAATGCGAAAAGTGTCATCCAGGTGGGTGCCACGAATGCTGACGGACGACCACGTGGCTGCCCATGTGGCATGTTGCCAAGCAATGTTGACGTGCAACGTCAGTATGAATGGGACATTCTTTTCGTCGGTTGTGACAATGGATGAGACGTGGATGCCATTTTTCAATCCAGAAACAAAGCGCCAGTCAGCTCAATGGAAGCACACAGATTCACCGCCACCAAAAAAATTTCGGGTAAGCGCCAGTGCTGAAAAAATGATGGTGTTCATGTTCTGGGACAGCGAGGGCGTAATCCTTACCCATTGCGTTCCAAAGGGCACTACGGTAACAGGTGCATCCTACGAAAATGTTTTGAAGAACAAATTCCTTCCTGTACTCTAACAAAAACGTCCGGGAAGGGCTGCGCGTGTGCTGTTTCACGAAGACAATGCACCCGCACATCGAGCTAACTTTACGCAACATTTTCTTCGTGATAACTACTTTGAAGTGATTCCTCATGCTCCCTACTCACCTGACCTAGCTCCTAGTGACTTTTGGCTTTTTCCAACAATGAAAGACACTCTCCATGGCCGCACATTCACCAGCCGTGCTGCTATTGCCTCAGCGATTTTCCAGTGGTCAAAACAGACTCCTAAAGAAGCCTTCGCCGCTGCCATGGAATCATGGGGTCAGCGTTGTGAAAAATGTGTACGTCTGCAGGGCGATTACGTCGAGAAGTAACGCCAGTTTCATCGATTTCGAGTGAGTAGTTAATTAGGAAAAAAAAAAAAAAAAATCGGAGGCCTTAGAACTTGAATGCACCTCGTAGATACTGGGAGATGAAGAAACTTGCACAGGACAGAGTAGCATGGAGAGCTGCATCAAACCAGTCTTAGGACTGAAGACCACAACAACAACAGGTACCCTTCGTTGCTCCTGCAATCTGTGATGCACTGCTTATAGAAGAGGAGCACGTTCTTTCGCATAATCTTTATAGAATCTTATAGATATCTAGTTGTTTCTCTGTTCCACGATCTGTTGCCTCAATATCTGCCATTTCGACGTTCGTACGATGATTGGAAGGAGGGGTAGTGTTAGAGGGATCGTGTTACGATCTTCCACCGACAGTAGTTTCAGAAGACCGAATTCAGAGTTTCGGCCTCCTCTATGTTATCCTCCGTTTCGGTTGCGGTATGGTCAATAAGTGAGTGAATAGAGGATTTCGAACGGTTTACCGTCTTAGGGCTTTCACACAGCTCGGCTGACCAAATTTTGCTTTCAAACACATTGAAAGCTTCTCTCGTTGCTCTCCTTTTACGCCGGCCGAAGTGGCCGTGCGGTTAAAGGCGCTGCAGTCTGGAACCGCAAGACCGCTACGGTCGCAGGTTCGAATCCTGCCTCGGGCATGGATGTTTGTGATGTCCTTAGGTTAGTTAGGTTTAACTAGTTCTAAGTTCTAGGGGACTAATGACCTCAGCAGTTGAGTCCCATAGTGCTCAGAGCCATTTTTTTTCTCCTTTTACTCGTTTCCGCTTCGTTCGGATTTTGTTTGCCAACAGACTGGTGCATCCGACTGCAACCGTTAGGCAATGTTGAGTTCATTCTTCGTGGTTTTCTTGTCCGATCAGCTCTTCCAGGCGCCCTGCCGGTGGTTTAAGGCGTTCCAACTTCGGCCTGCTGAAGAAGTGGCTGGCACATTCCTCAGTTTCAGGATACTGAATGATTCTTCTTGCGTTGTGAGTACGCCCTGTTTCTCCAAAGCACCTGGTCTCTGAGTTGAAAAGTATTACGGTTTTAAATTCTTTCACTTTTCCTTGATCTGTTCTGGCAGATTTCCAGATATACTGATGCATGTGACGTACCATCGCCCGTAGTTACACTTCTGAGTTGGAACTTATCCCAACCACAAATGGATAACGGAACACTCGAGAACAGTTTTGAATATCTTGGAACATTCGGGAACATTTTCGAACATTCAGGAAAATTCTAGAACATTTTGCAACATTTTAAAATATTCTCAAAGCTCCTGGCAGGTACCATAATATTTTGGAACATTCCCGAACTTTCTAGAAGAAACATTCTGGACATTCTTGGTCATTTTGGCAGTCGACTTTCCATAAGAAGTTCGTTGGTGTGATACTCTCTTTTGACATTCATGTCTTTGATCCCAACCCCTATAGTTCCAAATAGTACATACGTCCCCCCTGGGGCTGCAGTGGTGGGTTGCAGTGCTATTGCGGCACACACTGACCAAATCCGCTTAATTTATTACTCGTATTTATTATAACTGAGGTACATGAGCTTCCCAAGCTGAATGATGCACTAAATCCATCATTACATAACTTAGCTGTCCAATATTGTAGTCAACAGGGACCTGTGAACGACGAGTAGCTGTAATTCAGGAATATAGCTATAACAACAAAAATATCTCGAATTTATATGATCAAACTTAAGTGGTTTTTCGAATTAATATGTCTGTTTGCATACATCAGACAGTTCATATCTTTTCTTCTTGGGCAGTTGAAACTGATGGAAGTGAGCACAGTCCTCAAACGCAGACGTCAACTCACTGAGAGTTGCACACTGACCAAGCAAGAGAACCATGCGACTGGGACACCCTGGTTGGTGTAGTTTCGTCATTTAGGGTATATCTTTCAACCTGACATCAATTTGCCTACTTCTGCATCTATGAGGATGAGATGAAATTATTAAAACGTGCACCGAGTACCTGAGTGAAGAAAATCTCCGATACAATGAGACACCGAGAAACATTAATCATTAAATTACGAGCTGCGGAATAAAGAGAGGGGACAAGAAGACAAGGAAATGAACGAGAGGAAGACCGGGGGCAGACTGTGACACAGTGGCTTCTGTCAATTTAAAATATATTGAAATGTCTGTATTCTAACGAACTGACAAAATGCAAAATCCTGTGAAGGTTTCTCACTATCTCGCTATAATAAACCATTCAGATTATGGGTAACTTTAATAAAATAAGGAAGGATCCAGGAAGAAATATAATATTAAGACTGTAATATACACTGTCGGGAAAAAATAGTACACCTAGAAAGAAGATGTCGATTTTGATTTGCTGATGGTATATAGCACCTGCGGTATACTAAACGTACTGATATCGGTTTGATCGTCGTCCAACAACAGATTGCGTAGTGGCAGAGCTAATAGAGCGAGATCTGCATCTACCCTTCAATAGAGAATGCTGACAGCCAGAAGGCTCTGTGTGGTGCAAACGTATGAAGTAATTGGGCAACCATACCACAGAGGTGCGCTCGCGCTTCCTACAGCAAACTGAGCGAGTGTGAAAGGGGTTTAATTGTAGCTCTCCTCGTGGCGAGATGGTCCTTTCGGAGAATACTAAGTTGGACTCGCTGCATTAGTTGGGCGACGATGCTGGCATCAGTGGTCACGTGCAGCGCTCTTCAGAGCTGAATAAAGGTTCTTATTGCACACAAGTGATGGTCGTATGCACGTACGACGTAGAGCTGGTGAGCGCTGCCTCGTAGAGTGCATTCGTTCAAAACACACTGGCCCGATCCCGGGGCTTTGGTCTGGGGTGCGATAAGCTGCAACTCTCGTTCAAGCAGAATGTTGTGAGACCCGCTCTTTTGCCGTACGCGTAAAGGAAATGTGATCCGTTGTTCCAACAGGATAATGCTCGCCGACACATTTCCTTTGAACCTCAGCGAGCTGTGCAAGGTATGCAGTAGCTTCTCTGGCTCGCACGACCTCCATAATTGTCGCAATCGAGCACAAGTTGGACATGATAGAACGAGAAATGACTTGTACGACTCGTCAACCAACAGTTCTCACAGGACTACTTAAATAGTTCGAGCAGTGACTGCATAACGTATCCCAGGAGAGTATTCGCATGTTGTACGATCGACTGTATGCGGGAGTTAGGGCCTACATTCCCGCTCTTGGAGGCCACACAACGTACTAATATGGGTGTTTCAGCACGGGTCAATACCTGCTAACTCAGAACTACTCGTGTAATTGATCTGTAAGCCTATTCATTTCATCAATTTCATCAGCTTGAACTGTTGCAACAAAAGACATTGAGTGAATTGGAAACCTTTCCCGCAGTGTGAGCACAATCTTCGAAGGGGCTTCTGTCTCAGATTATGAGACGTACTGGATATCTAAAATTATTATGTAGATATACGATGACATCCGTATGAAATAACTTGTTTAAAAGGTTATGTTTGTATTTATGTGCTCTACATGTATTTGAAAACTTATTAGAACAGTACACAGCATTTTATCTTCTATAATAGAATTCTGTCACCTGTGAAAATGACGATACCTAATGACCATTTTATTTTCGATTTAGGAGCCACTTTGGAAAATAAAACCACCGTCCATGCGAGCGTATGATCAAGCCATTTATGTCCATCCTCATGACAGTGTGCTGTTGGTTCCCATTGTATTTTAAAGGAAGTACGGCACCGAATACACATTCTTATACAGCAGAACTTTGTCACTGATTATACTAAACTTACCTCAAAATTTATGTAAAGTTCAATGAGCGGAAGAAATCGCCTATTGATCAACCGTACAGACAGCGGGTTTTCAACAGTCATCAATGTTCAGATCACCAAACACAGATCGCACCCACAACAGGTTTCATTAAAAAGGGCGTTGCCACGGTGCAAGGAATCCGAACGAAGATGACGTGCACTAAGTGACTAATAAGTGGGTACTTTGGGCGCACTATCCATGTTTTTAATACACAAACTTTTTTAAGGTTTTTATAAACGTTTTCTATACTGAAGTAGCGAAAATCATTTCGGTACTTCAGTGCAAAAAATCTTTATATAATTCGTAATAAAAAAAGGATTCTATAAAGATTTAATGAAGCACCGAAGAATCCTTATAAAATTCGTAAAAAAAGGTTGTGCATTAAGAACGTGTTTAGTGCGCTCAACGTATTCACTGACTGACTTCTACATATAAAAAATCGAAGACAGATTTTAACGCACTAGAATGAAATAAATTTTAGTTGAAAATACTGTACATTTTGAGTGCACTACAATTAATTTATATACAGTAAACAAAATTTAAATAAAATCTTTCGGCACCTTTTTAAAGGAAACCAAGTGGGTTTTTTCTGATGGTACTCTTTTTATTTCATTTCACTCCACTGTTTTCGTTTTTGGTGAACATCACTGTTGAACTGCAACTTTAATGCTAACTATCGTCCACCCATCTTCTTTCTTCTGGTTCGTCGTGCTTAGTACATGTTGTCACCTACAGAGAAGAGTTCCTGGCGGTTGATGTTCTCGTCTTCTTCCAGATGGGTTCGAGCAGTGCACGACGATAGCAAATAACAATAGTTTGGCCAGTTGTACCAATACCATAGCTATTCAAATAGTTAAGAAAATCACTTCAGTTTACTTTCAGCTAACCTGTTCCCGCTACTTTTGAAAACTATTAAATTTTATATCTCTTAATAATAATTTTACATCATAATGACCACACATTACAAAGTTAAAGCAAGCAAGAAAACAATGTGACTCAGCCCTGGAAACAGGATTGCGGAACAACAGCTGGACCATGTAGCAATCCGTGACAAAAATCACAGAGAGATTATGAACACGAAAGTGAGGAAAAATAGCAGGATGGAATCAGATCACTATTTTGTCGAAATAAAATGCAGATGGATACCCAACTGAGCAAGGAAACGTAGGACCATGAACACTCACAGAATCGACCTAGATCTTCTGAAAAAAACACAGTGCAGAGTATGCAAACAGAATGGTAGTTTAGAGTGATTAGAAGAGAGTGAGAGATATGATGGAAGAAGAGGCAGTGCAACTGGCTACTAATAACAAGAAAAGGAAGCATGAGTGGTGGACAGATGAATGTGAGAATGCAGTCGAGACCAGGAGAAAAGCATGGATGAAACAGCAATCCTGTAAAAAGCAAGAAGACTGTCGAACTTCCATAATGCGAGAAAAATTGCTAGCAAAACGATCAGAAATTCCAAGAGAGCTAGATGGAATGAGAAACTTGAAGAAGTAAACACTGCCTTCAAGAAATACATATCACAAGTCCTTTTCAGAGAAATCAAGAGCAGAATTAAAGGCTTAGAGGCAAAAGAACCCTTAGTAATAGGACAACACGGCACAATGAAAGTTGGCGAGAAAGAGGTGTGCGAGGAAATGGCTAGGTATTTTAGGGATTTGCTGAATACAGAATCACTGATAGTAAGGTGGACACACTTACGCTCTATGGGCGAAAGTCAGGATAGTCTAGACAATGCACGCACCATGGCAAAAGTGGCAGAGGCAATTAAAAACCACAAGAACAAAAAGGCATCAGCATTGACGGTATCTCTGCTGAAGAGATCAAGTGAGGCAGTCCTGAAATAGAAAGAAGTAAGTGCAACATAATAATGAATATCTGGAGAAATAAGAAAATACCCATAGACTGGAAAGAAGCCATTATATTTCCGCTGCACAAGAAAGGGGACAAGAAAGTACTGGATAACTAGAGGGGCATCTCTGTCTTAAACATTGGGTACAAGGTTTTGTCGAGAATCTTGCTGAACAGAGTTGAAGAGCAACTGGGGCTGACAATATGAGAGTACCAGTGTGGCTTTAAAAATCATATACAGAACAGATACTTGGAATGAAAAGGATAATAGAACACAGAATAATAGAACACAGACACAGGAACGGAAAAAGATAATGGTGACATTTGTGGACTTCCAAAACGCCTACGATTCAGTTGACAGAAGTATTATGCTTGATGTGTTAGAAGATAGAGGACTGGATGCTACAACGCATGCAATAATAAAGGAATCGTTAAGCGACACTACTGCCAGGATCAGGCACCGCAGTACGCTGTCATACAGCTTCGAAATAAACACAGGAGTCCGGCAATGGGATGGACTGCACCAATTTTATTTAAACTAGTTTTGGATGAAGTAGTGAGACACTGGAGACAACTAAAT
Source organism: Schistocerca americana (assembly GCF_021461395.2). Taxonomy (NCBI): domain Eukaryota; kingdom Metazoa; phylum Arthropoda; class Insecta; order Orthoptera; family Acrididae; genus Schistocerca; species Schistocerca americana. Next base: position 314,330,615 of record NC_060119.1, on the reverse strand, counting down.
AGCAACATGAAGATCAAAGGTGTGCAAATACGGTAAAAGGTCAAACATAATTCAACAGTGGACTTCCTGGCATTCGCTGATGACATGGCACTCTTAAATGAGACAGAAGAAGAGACAAAGACAGCACTAAAAAATCTAACCATAACAGCAGAAAAGGTAGGACTGAAGATTGCATAAAGAAGACCAAGAATCGAACACTGAGTCTGACTGGAAGATAGGTGGCCAAGTTGTTGAGAATGTCGACAGTTTTAATTTTTTGGGGAGAAGATAACTGGTAACATACAGAGCAACAGTAGAGCAGGAGACAGGTAACAGCTTTTCAAGAAGCTTTGGTATGCGGTGAAAACAACATATGGCAATAAAAATCTATCACAGAAAACCAAACTGCGGCATTACACAGCAACTGTAAGAAGAAGTTAGAGAATGAAGAGGTATTAGGAAGAAAGAAGAGATGCAAAACAAGCCACACGTGATCTTGAAGGGTCCTAATGGAGCAGAAGAAGAAGAATTTTATATCTCTAATTCTAGCTGCTTTTTCAAAAATCTAATAAAAATTTTCTGTTTATGTGGAAGCTGAAAACAAAATTTTTGCTACAAATAAAAAAAATTTCCATAGTAGAACTACTTGGCAATAAACCGAAACCAACTAGTGAGAGATTGGGCTTATGATCACTTACAGAAAATGTAAATAACAATAATCTGTTACAAATATAGTAGTTACCATCTACACAAAAGAAAAAAGTTAGAGGAATTTAAGCCAATTACAGAACCATTGTACAATAATATGGAAGATAATATCACAGACAAGAATTGCACAAAAGATGAAGGAAAAAACAGTTGGATCATTTAATAGTTTCTTATGAGGAGTATTTTCTAAATTTTGTTCTGTGAAACATGCTGTTAAATTTACCCCTTCATTTGGATTTAAATAGAAGAACATGAAAAGGACCTAGAGAAGCTGTTAAAGCAGATGTGGATGTAATAAGAAATAAATATAGTAATCTTATTATTATCACTTACAAGGTAGAATAAGTAGATGCTAATATTGATAGAATTTTAAGAGAGAGACGAGAAATATTGTATGAATCCCTTAACGAATTTTATTATTTATTAGATTTACATGTAATTCAAGTTTTGACAGCAGTTCTACCAGAGAAGAAATGTGTGAAAAGTAACACAAAATTTTATTTTCCATATTCAAGGAGACTATCAAGAAGAAACCAATGTAATAGTTAACAACAATAATTCTTTACGGAAAGACTGTTTAACATTGATAAATTTTGATTCTTAAAGATCTACAGTAAAATTATTTTCCAGTTATCGTGTCAAGGAGATACCAAGCAACCACATTATGTATTTTTTAAATTGTCCAGACAAAAGCTTAAGGGAAACATTTGTTTCTAAATTAGCCAAAGAAAATGGAATTACATGACTGGAAGAAACAGTTCATAATTTTGTTAACCCACAGTTTTGAAACGAACAGGAGTTCTATCCATTAATGGATTGCTTACAGTTAATAATAAATAACAGGAAATATTTAGAAACAGATCCTTTTTATATTATTCTATACTCTAAAATCTCGCAAATGTTAGCATATACTCTACATAATAGTTGCTTCCTTGCCTACAAAAATCTGTTGCAGTATGTCCACTGAGATAGCAAAAATACGAACAAATAGCTGGAATATAAATAATCTTTTAAACAGATAATGACACAGAGAGATAAAAATTAGGTTACATATGTTTTATCGGCATTTAGTTTTAAGTGCTTGTCCATTAATTCCATGGAAATGTAATGTCTGTAAAACAAATATGCTTTGTAAAACCTGGAGAAATACTTCTCTAAATCCAGTAGTTTGTTTTCTGCAGGACTCAAAGAAATAAATATTGAAGAACTGGGATTAACAAAAACAACTAACATTTTACCATTTATGGCTAAAAAAGAATAAATATTACCAACAAACTCTCCATATCCCATTAATGTATTTAAACCAATTAATATGGAATATTACAAAGAACAAAAATTAGAAGACTTAAGTGTGGAAAAAAGGAAACTAGAATATTTTGATAATACACAATGTTTAAAAGAAGAAACGAAAAATATTTTTGAGGTGGAACAAAGAATAAGAAAATAGGAAGAAGAAATAAAAAGCAATTTAAAGGCAATGGATAGGTTTTGCAGCAAGTGGAATATATATAATGTATGGTAGGTGTTCAGGGTGAAATGGAAAAATATCTGTATATATTGTTAAAGGTACCAACATAAATAAATTTATGGAAATGAAGAAAAAATGAAAATATTCTAAAAATGAATGTTTTATTTGTATTCCAAATACTAGTCTTCGACAGAAATTAGAAATTTTCTATTATTTCAAAAAAGAACCACTTCTGGAATTAATTACAGATGATTTTCTGCTTTCAATGGAAATTCTTTCATGAGTATAGTTTACTTGAAACCAATAACTATTTTCGAGGGACCGATGACCATCGCAGTCTGGTCCCTTTAACCCCTACAAACCAACCAACCAACTATTTTCGAAAACAAAAAGAGTATAAAGTATAAAGAAGAAGATACAGAAACGATCGAAAATATGAAATTGAGACAAATATTACAATTCTACATCTACATCTACATTTATACTCCGCAAGCCACCCAACAGTGTGTGGAGGAAGGTACCTTACGTGCCACTGTCATTACCTCCCTTTCCTGTTCCAGTCGCGTATGGTTCGCGGGAAGAACGAATGCCGGTAAGTCTCTGTACGCGCTCGAATCTCTCTAATTTTACATTCGTGATCTCCTCGGGAGGTATAAGTAGGGGGAAGCAATATATTCAATACCTCATCCACAAACGCACCCTCTCGAAACCTGGACAGCAAGCTACACCGCCATGCAGAGCGCCTCTCTTGCAGAATCTGTCACGTGAGTTTGCTAAGCATCCCCGTAACGCTATCACGCTTACGAAATAATCCTGTGACGAAACGCGCCGCTCTTCTTTGGATCTTCTCTATCTCCTCCGTCAACCCGATCTGGTACGGATCCCATACTGATGAGAAATACTCAAGTATAGGTCGAACGACTGTTTTGTATGCCACCTCCTTTGTTGATGAACTACATTTTGTAAGGACTCTCCCAATGAATCTCAACCTGGTACCCGTCTTACCAACAGTTAATTTTATAAGATCATTCCACTTCAAATCGTTCCGCACGCATACTCCCAGATATTTTACAGAAGTAACTGCTACCAGTGTTTGTTCCGCTATCATATAATCATACAATAAAGGATCCTTCTTTCTATGTATTCGCTATACATTACATTTGTCTATGTTAAGGGTCAGTTGCCACTCCCTGCACCAAGTGCCTATCCGCTGCAGATCTTCCTGCATTTCGCTACAATTTTCTAATGCTGCAACTTCTCTGTATACTACAGCATCATCCGCGAAAAGCCTCATGGAACTTTCGACACTATCTACTAGGTCATTTAAATATATTGTGAAAAGCAATGGTCCCATAACACTCCTCTGTGGCACGCTAGAGGTTACTTTAACGTCTGTAGGCGTCTCTCCATTGGAAACAACATGCTGTGTTCTGTTTGCTAAAAACTCTTGTCCAGCCACACAGCCGGTCTGATATTCCGTAGGCTCTTACTTTGTTTATCGGGCGACAGTGTGGAACTGTATCGAACGCCTTCCGGAAGTCAAGGAAAATAGTATCTACCTGGTAGCCTGTATCTAATACTTTCTGAGTCTCATGAAAAAATAAAGCGAGCTGGGTCTCACACGATCGCTGTTTCCGAAATCCATGTTGATTCCTACAGAGTAGATTCTGGGTTTGCAGAAACGACATGATACGTGAGCAAAAACCATGTTCAAAAATTCTATAACAGATCGACGTCAGAGATATAGGTCTATAGTTTTGCCCATCTGCTCGACGACCCTTCTTGTAGACTGGGACTACCTGTGCTCTTTTCCAATCATTTGGAACCTTCCGTTCCTCTAGAGACTTGCGGTACACGGCTGGTAGAAGGGGGGGCAAGTTCTTCCGCGTACTCTGTGTAGAATCGAACTGGTATCCCGTCACGTCCAGTGGACTTTCCTCTGTTGAGTGATTCCAGTTGCTTTTCTATTCCTTGGACCTTATTTCGATGTCACCCATTTTTTCATGTGTGCGAGGATTTAGAGAAGGAACTGCAGTGCGGTCTTCCCCTGTGAAAAAGCTTTGGAAAAAGGTGTTTAATATTTCAGCTTTAAGAGGGCCGTCCTCTGATTCAATGCCATCGTCCCGGAGTGTCTTGATATGCTGTTTCGAGCCACTTACTGATTTAGCGTAAGACCAGAACTTTGTAGGATTTTCTGTCAAGTCGGTACATAGAATTTTACTTTCGAATTCACTGAAAGCTTCACACATAGCCCTCCCTACGCTAACTTTGTCATCGTTTAGCTTCTGTTTTTCTGAAAGGTTTTGGCTGCGTTTAAACTTGCATTGAAGCTCTCTTTGCTTTCGCAGTAGTTTCCTAACTTTGTTGTTGGGGTTTTTCCTGTCCCTCACAGTTTTACTCGGCACGTACCTGTCTAAAACGCATTTTACGATTGCCTTGAACTTTTTCCATAAACACTCAACATTGTCAGTGTCGGAACAGAAATTTTCGTTTTGATCTGTTAGGTAGTCTGAAATCTGCCTTCTATTACTCTCGCTAAACAGATAAACCTTCCTCCCTTTTTTTATATTCCTATTTACTTCCATATTCAGGAATGCTGCAACGGCCTTATGATCACTGATTCCCTGTTCTGCGCTTAGAGAAACGAAAAGTTCGGGTCTGTTTGTTATCAGTAGATCCAAGATGTGTTATCTCCACTAGTCGGTTCTTTGTTTAATTGCTCGAGGTAATTTTCGGATAGTGCACTCAGTATAATGTCACTCGATGCTCTGTCCCTACCACCCGTCCTAAACAGCTGAGTGTCCCAGTCTATATCTGGTAAATTGAAATCTCCACCTAAGACTATAACATGCCGAGAAAATTTATGTGAAATGTATTCCAGATTTTCTCTCAGTTGTTCTGCCACTAATGCTGCTGAGTCGGGAGGTCGGTAAAAGGAGCCAATTATTAACCTAGCTCTGTTGTTGAGTGTAACCTCCACCCATAATAATTCACAGGAACTATCCACTTCTACTTCACTACAGGATAAACTACCCTTAACAGCGACAAACACGCCACCAATGGTTGCATGCAATCGCTCCTTTCTAAACACCGTCTGTGCCTTTGTAAAACTTTCGGCAGAATTTATCTCTGGCTTCAGCCAGCTTTCCGTACCTATAACGATTTCAGCTTCGGTGCTTTCTATCAGTGCTTGAAGTTCCGGTACTTTACCAATGCAGCTTCGACAGTTTACAATCACAGTACCGATTGCTGCTTGGTCCCCACATCTCCTGACTTTGCCTCGCACTCTTTGAGGCTGTTACCCTTTCTGTACTTGCCCGGGGCCATTTAACCTAAAAAACCGCCCAGTCCACGCCAAACAACCCCTGCTACCCGTGTAGCCGCCTGCTGCGTGTAGTGGACTCCTGACCTATCCAGCGGAACCCTAAACCCCACCATCCTTTGGCGCAAGTCGAGGTATCTACAGCCCATAAGGGCGCAGAACCGTCTCAGCCTCTGATTCAGATCTTCCACTCGGCTCTGTACCAAAGGACTGCAGTCAGTCCTGTCGACGATGCTGCAGATGGTGAGCTCTGCTGTCATCCCGCTAGCGAGACTGACAGTCTGCACCAAATCAGATAGCCGCCGGAAGCCAGAGAGAATTTCCTCCGATCCATAGCGACACACACCATTAGTGCCGACATGAGCGACCACCTGCAGATGGATGCACCCTGTACACTTCATGACATCCGGAAAGACCCTTCCACATCTGGAATGACTCCCCTCGGTATGGACACGGAGTACACATTGGTTTTCTTCCCCTCTCTTGCTGTCATATCCCTAAGGGGCCCGATCACGCGCCTGACGTTGGAGCTCCAAACTACCAGTAAGCCCACCCTCTGTGACCGCCTGGATCTTGCAGACTGAGCGACAACCTCTGGAACAGGACAAGTAGCCATGTCCGGCTGAAGATCAGTAACAGCCGGAGACAGAGCCTGAAACCGGTTCGTCAGACAAACTGGAGAGGCCTTCCGTTCAGCCCTCCGGAATATCTCCACACCTCGAGATGACCTCTCACTCTACCATGGGTGAGGGGTCAGCCTCAATGTGGGCAGTATCCCGGGCAGCCACAGTTGCAGTCCCATCAGGGGATGCGTGGGACGAGTTGGCCGTCCCCGAGAAACCCCAATCCGGACCCCAACAGTGATGCCCATTGGCAACAGCCTCAAGATGTGTGACCGAAGCCAACACTGCCTGAAGCTGGGAGTGAAGGGGTGCCAACTCAGCCCGCATCCGAACACAGCAGTTGCAGTCCCTATCCATGCTAAAAACTGTTGTGCAAAGAACGTCTGAACTAATCTACAGAGAGCACAAACAATTCGACACAAAATTTAAACAGTTATTAAAATCCAAGATTGACTAGTAAATGTGGTAATGCTGCTACTTGCGCTCTGCTGACACACTGCTTGGCGGCGGAAGGAGACTACGCGATTTTACACTATTCAGGTACTAAAACGCGATGCTACAACTCTCAAACACTATAATACGCCCGAAATTTATGAATTAAACAATTCAAGTACCCAAAAACACGCAAAGAATTTAAGAATTAAACTATGTAACAAATAAGTGAGCTATGAGTATAAGACTTGCTGCTGGGAGTTGCTTATCCAACGGAGGCAGGGAGCACACTGGCTGTGACCAACCGACACCGGCCGTTCAAAACAAAAACAGAAGACAGACGACCACGCGAATTTACACTCTTCAGGTACTGAAGCGCGGTGCTACAACTCTCAAATACTATAATACGCCTGAAATTTATGAATTAACAATTCAAGTACCCAAAAACACGCAAAGAAATTAAGAATTAAACTATGTAACAAATAAGTGAGCTAAGAGTATACGACTTGCTGCTGGCAGCTGCTTATCCAACGGTGGCAGGGAGCACACTCAGAAGAAATTATAAATAACTAGAAGAATTACAACAAGGATTTGATCTAATTCTTTCTAGTATTGCTATTGAGAATTATTGAAGAAAAGACAGATATATTTTTATGTTCAGAAATATACAGGATTGTTTCTGTTCCAGTTATTGGCTTGAGGAAGAGATCTGAATCAAAGAATAGGTCTACATTACAACATCTAGATCAGAATATATGGAATTAAAGGAATACAAAATATGCACAAAGAAAGGCTTCTGTTTGTTGCCTAATATTCATGTCAATTTTAACTGTTTCGAATTTCTCTGAAGTAACTATATTATTCTCTTTAGAGAAATTAACATTAATAGTTGATATTCTTTATTAATTCCAACTAAGATTGTTGTATTTTTACAAAAATAATAATCTTCAAATACATAAGAGGAGCAAAAATTTCAATCCTCTGCACAAAAAACATGGTAAACGTCATATCCTAAATAACTAAATAATAAAAGAAACCATTCCTTTTCTATAATTTCCTTAGTTGTATAAGCAAATACATCTGTCTCCCAACATGCAATATCATTAAGAATAAGTAGAGTTTCTTTGCAATCTAATTAAAATTGTTTATACTAAGAATTTGTAATAACAAATGGAGGAAGATGAAAATGGAAAAATTTTAGATCTGTTTTACAAGAATAAAATGTAGTACCAAAATGAAAGAGAAAAATTAAGTAGTTTACTAGATGACAAATTCCAAGTAGAGTGCTTGGATGTAATGTTCCTAGAAAATGATTGTGCAAAAATTACTGTTTACGATAAAGCAAAAGATGTATGTGTAGAATCAAAAGTTCTAATAAATGTAGTAGAGAAAAATATATAAAAAAGATACTTAAGGCAATTAATAAACGTAAGTGAGAAGTAAATCATTCCAATCATAGTGAGGAAAGGGAAGTAGATAATTAACAATAGTATAAAGACGAATTTGTTGTGAAGAAAGCTCTAAAAGACTGCAAGGGTGGTCGAATTTACACAAGAAAGATTTAAATTTAGTTTACTGGTAACTTATTGTGTATAAATATCGTTACCTTTCAAGTATTCATAATTTTTTCTATATTTTTCCTTAACTTTTTAGCGTATTGGATAGCAAAAATCGACAGCAAAAATAAACATGTAAATTTACACCAAAGATGGATAGAAAATTTTACAGAACTGGAAACCAGGGCACAAAAAATGAAAATGAACATATCGGAGACAAGGGATGGCAAACAATGGGCAAACAAGGGATCGAAATTACAGAACATGGATGTTTACGGTAATAATATTAAAAAATTGTTAAACATTATTAAAAGTTATGGAATATTACACATGCCAATGTGTACTAACCAAGACGTAGCCAGAAGAAAGAAAATGGGTGGACAATGGTTAGCATAAGAGTACCAGGTTAATAGTGATGTTCAGGAAAAAAAATGATGGGGTGAAAGAAGTAACAAGAGTACCACCAGAAAGAAAGTCCCCACTGGGTTTCCTTCAAAAGGCACTGAAAGGTTTTGCTGAAATTTTTCGACTGTCTATAAAGGAATAGATAATTTTGTTCTCAAATTATTTTTTTAAAATTAATTCTAGTGCACACAAAATGCCCATTTTTTCAACTAAAATTTTATTTCATTCCATGTAGATGGTAATTAGAAATGAAACAACTTCTCTAATTTTTTCAACTTAAATGTAGTACGCTCAAAATACCCTTTATTTTCAACTATCTTTTTATTTCATCCTACACATATTTTGAATGGGAATAAAAAACTAATTTCTTTAATTAACCCTAGTGGGCACAAAATGCCTATTATTTTCAACAAAAATTTAATTTCTTTCTAGTGCACTCAAAATTTGTTTGGATTTTCAGTCCCGAAAATCTATATAAAATTCATAAGAAAGGTGTGCATTAAAAACACGCCTGGTGTGCTCAGTGTACCAACTTAACACATAAGTGCACAAATATTAGAAGACGTCGAGAAAGGACTATTTTCTTAAAAAAGGTAATGTCGTCTTGAGGCTTGTCGTACACATACAGGTAACCAGAAAATCCCGTTTCAGTCTTCTTGGACTTGTGGATGTAAGTGAGTACATAATATTTTGAACAGGAGTCCATACTTGGAAATGTACCATTTCCGTTCTACGACAGTCTCATTTCGGATGTGTAACTCATCCGCTTCCACTTGAGGAACTGAATAAGGAGTGACGCAGTACAATTATTAGGTAGCAGTTCGAAAGGAAACACAACGAAACATCCATTTATCACTTAGAATTTATTTGTATTGGGTCTTTTTCGTCTAGGAATAATGTAAATACGTTATTTGAACTGTTCATACAACAACCGTGCTTAAGCAATATCTGGATGTTTCGTTGTGTTTCATTTCGAATTCTTATCTAATAATTGTACTGCGTCACACGTAATTCACTTCCTTAATCAGAAGTGGATGAGGTAAACATCTGAATAGAAACGGTCATAGAACGGGAACGTTACGTTCCCAGACGTAGGGTGCTATTCGAAATACCATTTACTCACTCCCCTCTACAAGTCCTAGAAGTCTCTAATGCAGATATTCGTGGTAAAATTGACCGATTTCCAAAAAGACAACCGATTCTGGCAGATAATTTACCTAATTGGGTTCCTCCATAAATTTGTATTGAATTTATTCAGTCATCTGACTGTGGAAGCCAGTATCCCTATTTTTCAAATAAAAAGGGAAATCAAAATATAGAATTGGTTTAATTGCAGGAAGTAAATGTTAATATCAAAGAATGTGATTAACACATTTTTCTGCTTGTTAACATACATGAAAAATATTGTGTTTGATTGGCCGATGTATACAAAGCGACCATTTTTTCGAAAACATATTATTGAGAATTATCTCTGTTTATTGAACAGCAGCTCCTTTCATATTTTTATAAATATTATTTTATCGTTAACGAATATGTAATCAAAAAGCAATTACGTCTTCGTCGAAATGAACCACGAGAGCTTGCTGTGCATGGAATCCCTGCTGTAAACATTATATGCTGAATTGAAATCCTCCCTGAAAAGCTAAGCTGCTTATCGCCAAACGCTTTGAATACCTTGTTTTTGGAGCCAGGAAAGCAAGCCATGTAGACAGAAGCGATGCTTGTGAAAGAAAACACGATTGAGTAATGAACTGACAGCTATATCTCCACAGGTCAGGTGAATGGTTTCAAACTCAGATAATATCAGGATGACGCTACCTTCTCAACACGGTGTTCGTTGGACAGATACAAAGCTGAGAAGAAACATTGCGACCAACGGTAGCTTTGACTACGAAACATTTTAGGGCACTGCGAAACGTAACTGTCACCTGGTGAAGGATTTTGTTGGTAGTGGTATTTGACTGTGATAGTATAAGCATGGGCTTATGGCCAAACGCTTCGTTTAATCGACAACAACTTACAATGCCACAACGCACTCATAAATAAACATGGCAAACACTTCCGCTTGACCTTCAAATGAAAAACATTCGACGCACAATATTGAAATAAAAATTTCAAAGGGGGCACAAGAATTTATAGTACTTAGCTCCATGTCTATGTACCATTTATTAGACACATGACTGTAATGCGCAGACCTACCATAGAAGGTGCCCAGAACTAACACTTCACAACAACTCTATCTTATCCGAAAATACAACAAAATGCAACAGAAAAAATGGTGACACACGTGTAGAAACACCAACCAACAATACAGTCTACATTGGAAGAACAAAGCACACTACTAACCATTAAAATTGCTACACCACGATGATGACGTGCTATAGAAGCGAAATTTAACCGACAGGAAGAAGATGGTTTGATACGCAAATCATAAACTTTTCAGAGCATTCACATAAGGTTGGCGCCGGTGGCGACACCTACAACGTGCTGACATGAGGAAAATTTCCAAGCGATTTCTCATATACAAACAGCAGTTGACTAGCGTTGCCTGGTGAAACGTTGTTGTGATGCCTCGTGTAAGGAGGAGAAATGCGTACCATCACGTTTCCGACTTTGATAAAGGTCGGATTGTAGCCTATCGTGATTGCGGTTTATCGTATCGCGACATTGCTGATCGCGTTGGCCGAGATCCAATGACTGTTAGCAGAATATGGAAACGGTGGGTTCAGGAGGGTAATATGGAACGCGATGCTGGATCCCAACGGCCTCGTATCACTAGCAGTGGAGATGACAGGCATCTTATCTGCATGACTGTAACGGATCGTGCAGCCTCGTCTCGATCCCTGAGTCAACAGATGGAGATGTTTGCAAGACAACCATCTGCACGAACAGTTCGACGACGTTTGCAGCAGCATGGACTATCAGCTCGGATACCATGGCTGCGGTTACCCTTGACGCTGCATCACAGACAGGAGCGCCTGCGATGGTGTACTCGACGACGAACCTGGGTGCAGGAATGGCAAAACGTCATTTTTTTCTGGTGAATTCAGGTTCTGTTTACAGCATCATGATGTCGCATCCATGTTTGGCGACATCGCGGTGAACGTACATGGAAAGCGTGTATTTGTCATCGCCATACTGGCGGTATCACCCGTCGTGATGGTCTGGGGTGCCATTGGTTACATGTCTCGGTCACCTCTTGTCCGCACTTTGAACAGTGGACGTTACATTTCAGATGTGTTACGACCCGTGGCTCTACACTTCATTCGATCCCTGTGAAACCCTACATTTCAACAGGATAATGCACAACCGCACGTTGCAGGTCCTGTACAGGCCTTTCTGGATACAGAAAATGTTCGAGTGCTGCCCTGGCCAGCACATTATCCAGATCTCTCACCAACTGAAAACGTCTGGTCAATGGTGGCCGAGTTACTGGCTCGTCACAATACGCCAGTCACTACTCTTGATGAACTATGGTATCGTGTTGAAGCTGCATGGGCAGATGTACCTGTACACACCATCCAAGCTCTGTTTGACTCAATGCACATGCGTATCAAGGCTGTTACTACGGCAAGGGGTGGTTGTTCTGAGTGCTGATGTCTCAGGATCTTTGCACCCAAATTGCGTGAAAATATATTCACATGTCAGTTCTAGTATAATATATTTGTCCAATGAATACCCGTTTATCATCTGCATTTTTCTTCGTGTAGCAATTTTAATGGCCACTAGTGAAACATACAATCTAGAATTAACTGGTGATAAATTTTCACGGCTTATCTCTATGACACAACTACATACCCAATAATCTCGCCGTGCCTTTTCGATTCGGTTAAATTTATGATACGATCACAGTACACCACAGCCTCATAGCACCTTTCAAATTCAAGTACCACTATGTAAGCACTCCTCTGTCAATACAAACATAATACGAGCACATTGTTTTCTTTTTCTTTTTTTTACTTTCATATCCTTGTCACACAATGATACCAGCACACATCTACTTATTGGCATACTCAACGGCTCGAGTGATTCCCATGTCATACTGCAGAATTCCTCCTTGTGTCCCCGCTGTCATATCTTCCGAATGCAAGTAGGAAACACTCTCTGCTGCCACAGCCAAACCATGTCCACATGCCAGCCAGCCACACACTATGTTGACCATAGTAGTTCTACAACTCTGCTGCTTCCTGCAACCTCTCCGACTCCACAGTACTGTCTGCTTCTCCAGGTGTTACCTCATTTCATTGGTGTAAACAAACTCGCAGCAGCGTCTTCAGCGGACGATTTGTGGCCAATCTTTGGGCAGCCATACTCATAAGAAAGATAAGTTCGGTCGTACGATACCAGCCCAGGCACGGAAACCAACGATTATCCGCTGATCCCCACGGTGGGCCCCGGTGAAGGCTTAAGCATACTGTGCAACAGAATTAAAGGACGACTTTTTCAAAATCCCTAATTCCAAAGCATTGAGACGCCTAACTTTGACATTTGGCTCGAAGTTGCGTACAACCTTTCTCTTTGCAAAGCGTAGCGCCCTGCGACGTCAACCTGGGGCTCTTTGGCGCTTTAAACAAAAAGGTTTCGACACATGCAAAATAAGCCAGAAGGTCAAGCGATCAGTGAGGTGGGCTACTGATGACACACTGGGACCAAACTTCACCAAAATTCGGCCCATCGCCATCGTGCAATTGTCTCACGATGGGAAGGTCATCTCAACCTCTCTTACACAAATTTTACTTTTGACGCCCGTACGCTAAAAGTGTACCCGTGGTCTAGGGATCAGTCTGCTTTCGGACGGTGAGCGGGGAGGACGCCTTGTTTACGTCCCGTCCGCAGAGTCGCGGTCCCGTCCGCAGAGTCGCGAGCGCGCGTAGTTTGTTTACTTCCTCGCCGCAGCTAATACTCGCGTCCGTTAACACTGAGTCGCCATGGCTCATTCGTACAGTAAAGCTACCATCAAGATCAGCTTCCAGCCCGACTACGCACGACCACGAGCCTTTGAAGTCGAACGATTTATCCGTGACGAAGTTCAAATACCAACACAGCACATCATCGGTATCCACCTATCCATCACAAGCAGCGTCGTTTACGTCAAGATGGTCGATGACGAGTTATGTCACGCAGTTGTGAACAGATGCGCGAACACTCTCAGGTTCAAACACTCCGATGGTCACATCGGAGAGGTTACTGTTGACCATGCTGGACTAGTATTACGCACACTAAGAGTCTTCGAACTCCCTTTCGAAGTACCACCGGACGTCGTTACCTCAGCTTTCCGCCCTTATGGGACGGTAATTAGCCACGTGGCCGAAGAATGGAACACCTTCGAGACGTACCAAGTCCTCAACGGCGTCCGACAAGTGAAAATTGAATTAAAGAAACATGTGCCGTCCCACTTAGTCATAGGTGGCTGTCGAGCAAAAATAATGTACGACGGCCAACCTCGTACTTGTTCTGGTTGCGGCCAGGAGGGTCATGTGCGCTCGGCGTGTATTCAACGTCGGGTTGCACAACTTCCATTGCATGACACGACACCACCTCCTACGCTCACGGCCCTCCCCCTCAATTACGCAGAGGTGACACGATCGACCGTCATGACAGACGACAACCCCCCCGGAAGACAGGCAGCGTTAGAATGGGCACCTGTCGCCGATCCTGGATTGACCAACACCATTACGGTGTCTGCAGGGGTCGAAGAACGCCGCCCATCGACTCCACAAGAAGATTCGGACGAGAGAATGGAACTTGACGCTAGGGTTGTACCGACCTCTGCCTTTCTCCCTGAGGGGGATGCTATACGGGAACCACAAACTCTTTCGGACTCAGAAACCCATATCCGCAAACAAAGCTCACCGAGAAAACATAAAAAGCGACGTCGCACACCCTCAGACGATTGCCTCCAGCGGACGTCTTCTCCAGTTGACGACCGGACGGCCGACGAAACGACGAGGAGAATGGATGACACGAGATCGCCCTCACCTGTCACTTTGTCTGATTTTGACAAATCCGATTCCGCTCCCTCGGACAAACGGATGGCCAGCACAGCGCCCGCCGTTGGTACACAACCGGAAACAACTGCGGATTCACCCTTAGTCACTCAGCCCACAAGTGTTCTACCGCAGCCACCGTTAACTTGCGGACCTTGGGCGGATGACATTGAAGACGATTCTACGGCCGCTGTGGTGGATGAGGAGAGGGGTCTCTCCACCCACACCTCGGCCCCTCCCGAGTAGCAACAGATGACGGCGCGGACGCGGCCAGCAGATCACAGGCCCCACCTTTTACGGCGACACTGACGGCAGCCCCCACCGCAGGAGACGATCTACAAACCTATCGCTTAACGACCATCAACATTAACACCATTCGGACACGTACGAAGTTGTCGCTGCTCCAAGACATGCTCAATGCAGCAGACGTTGACATTGTCTTTCTCCAAGAAGTCTTCGTCGAAGATTTCCCGGGTATGTATGGTTATACGGCTCATGTGTCCCACGCCTCGCCAACTAACAGTGGAGTCGCCATTCTCCTCAGAAAGGGCCTCGAGGCGGACGAAGTCCGATAGCTCCCCGACGCTAGAGGAATGGCCGTAACGGTGCAAGGCGTCCGGTTTATCAATGTGTACGCCCCTTCCGGAACGAATCGCCGTCGTGACCGATCGCTCTTCTTCGCAGAAGGAATAGCACCGCTTTTTCAGGGCAGGCACGATGACTTGATATTAGGGGGCGATTTCAATTGCATCCAAGCACCTAAAGATCAGCTGCCACGCCATTCACCGTGCGCCGAACTTGGGACACTCATCGGCGATCTCCAGCTAGTAGATACATGGGAACATGTCCGAAGAAATAGACCGGGATACACCCATTTCACGAGTCACTCGTCTAGTCGCATCGATAGGATTTACGTCTCCCGTTCTCTCGCGGCAACGGTGAGTGGCGCGGAGGTGTGGCCAGTAGCCTTTTCTGATCACGAGGCCTATATATGTGCCGTCACCCTTCGTCGCCAACGGGTGTGGCGCAGCCGACATCCCTGGAAATTAAACCTTGCTCATCTCGCTTCTCCGGATTGTCGACGCGCCATCGAAGACACGTGGAGTTTGTGCGTCCGCCGCCTCCCAACGCATCCTACGTCGATTACTTGGTGGTTAACCTGCGCCAAGCCGGCCCTACGGCGAACCTTTATTACGTATGGTCGTGAGACTGCTGCTTGGAGGCGGCAGACCCTTGATTTTTATTTCACCGTCCTTCGCGAATGCGCCACCTTGCCACCCACACCGGAACGACAGCTGACAGTTCAGCGTGCGAAAGCACAGATCGTAGCCCATATGCGCCGACACCTCGAAGGGACAGTCGTCCGAGCGCGGACACAAGACAGACTCGCAACGGAACGACCCACCATGTACCACGTCATCCGAGAACGTACACTGCGAAGACGGGCGCTGATACATGCCATCACCACTGAGGACGGCCTTCATCACACCACACAACGCGATATTGCTGCAGCCTTCTTCGACCATTACGCAAGACTTTATTCTGCTCAATGTTCCGACCCGATGACGGTGACAGCAGTCTCATAACTGGTTTACGGCATTGTCCCACAGGATTTACAAACTGAATTATTGATCGACATTACGGAAGACGAAGTTATCGACGCCATCGGTAAAGGAGCGGCGAATAAGTCTCCTGGCCCCGACGGGCTCCCTGTGGAGTTTTATAGAACTTTCCAGTATTTACTGGCTCCCAAGTTAGCAGACATCTGTCGGGAGCTTATGTCCCCCGCCGTGCCGCTCCCTGCGACCTTCGTAGAAGGAATAATTATACCGGTTCACAAGCCTAAAGGTGGGGCTCGAATACAAGATTACCGCCCGCTAACACTCGTCAACTGCGACATGAATATATTCACCAGACTATTAGCAAACCGTCTACGACCGACCCTACCTTACGTCATCTCGCCAGATCAGACTTCCCTAGGGGGTATCAATAACATCCACACAGCACTGTGTCGATACCGTGACTTAATAGCCCTAGCCAGGGCACGCCGCGTCCCGGGAGCGCTGGCATCACTAGATTTTAGCCAAGCGTTTGATCGAGTGGATCACGCGTACCTAACGTCCGTTCTCCAGCACATGCAGTACCCACAGCAATTCACAGCCGTCGCGATGCGCCTACTCCGAGGAGCGACTTCCAAAGTGCTCGTTAACGGGCGTCTCTCGCAGTCCCTCCCGATTTTCCGCTCCGTCAGTCAAGGCTGCCCCTTGTCGACGTTACTATATGCTCTGGCACTGGAACCGCTCCTCTGTGGTCTCCGTCAACGCCTCACCGGTCTTACCCTACGTGACGTCACATTTCGCTGTACAGCATATGGAGACGACCTGGTTCTCGTGTTCCGCAATCGCGATGATGTCAACAGAGCACTAGAATGGATTACCACGTACAGTGTGGCTTCCGGCAGCTGTCTCAACGTCGCCACATCGGTCGCCATGGCCATAGGAGACGGGTTGACCCCAGCGTGTGTCGAACACCTACAGCTTCGTGGCACTATCAAATGTCTCGGAATAGAGTTTCACGACGACACACGGCGCACCGCGGCTCTTAACTACCGCCGCTTATTACAACAAATTCGGGTCCAGATCTTCAACCTTCGTCTGCGGACCCTCGACATTCTCCAAAGGACACACTTCGTTAATGTTTACCTCGCATCGCGTCTTCCACACATAGCGCGTGTTCTCCCAATACCGTTACTGATGGCTCGACGTCTATTAGTGGCATTTGGAGCCTACGTCAGTACAGGCATGCTCTTCAAAGTCAGTTATGAGTCACTGACCCTTCCCCCAGAAAGGGGAGGACTTGGCCTAGTCCATGTCCACGACAGAGCTGTGGCCCTGTATGTCAGCTCACACATCAAGCTGTGGCGCCACCACCCGGAACGTTTGACAGGTTTGCTGTTGGAATCCTTAGCTCCGCCGTCCATTATGCCCCCACTGACGACGCAAGACATACCCCCACCCTTCTACTACTTCGGGAACTTTTACATTGAACACAGCTATTTCCGTATCGCAGTACCACCGACGAAACAGGCGTCGGCGCGGGATATATATCATGTCCAACAGCAGAGGCGCCCACCAAACATCGTGGAGACGAAAAGCCCACAGGTTAATTGGAAGGTGGCGTCGCATTTTCTACGAGTGACTCCGGAACACATTACACCTCGGTTTCTACTATTTCCGGATCAACAGTATTTCCCGCGCGCCAAGACCAACGCTGTCACGTGGATCCGTGCGCATGCGGTACACTACTTATTTCACGATGGACCTAAAGATGTATTAGACTTTTGGAACTACCTACAAGAACGTCATTGCAAGATCGTACGGAACCCAAAATACAGACAGTATTTTTCTAATTACTTAGGGAGTGCCCTACGCGACCCTCCGCGCAGCTGGATCATCAACAGGTAGGAGAAGATACCCATTGAGTGAGCTGACATGACTTAGTTCGATTCTCGGTGGAACAACATGATATACGTGAAGACGTACCTGGACGATGAAGCGTAAGGAGAGTAGCGACACACCCTTATGCATCCTGTATGAAGCACTTTTTTTTCGTTTTCCCCATATACATTACCTCGGTGTAGGAACGTGCCGAGATATTGTTTTCTTTTTCTCAGAGCACGATGCGGTGCTAGATACATTTATTTTTGTTGTGATATAAAGTAAAACCACATTAAGAATGTATTAAAACAGTAAATAAAAATAAATAAATAAATAATAATTCCCACAAAAGATATCCCCTTCCCATCCCTGATTCCTTGACGGACGAGTGGACACTGCGACCAGGCCTCGGGTTACGACCCCTGATCGCTCTGCCTTCCGCGCCCTCCCCCACCTTCTTTTAAAAATAAATAAATAAAAAAACCAAAAGAAAGAAAAAAAGAAAACATATTAAAAAAAGAAAAAAAGAAAAATAAAACATATTAAAAAAAGAAAAAAGAAAAAATAAACAAAAAAAATGGGTAGCGTTTTTGATTCATAATCAAAACGTCTTCGGTCCCGGGTTCGATCCCCGCCACTGCCTAAATTTTGATAAATAATCAGCATTGGCGGCCGAAGACTTCCAGCATAAGAAGTCAGCCTCATTCTGCCAACGGCCTTGTCAAAGAGGGCGGAGGAGCGGATAGAGGTTCAGGGCACTCTCTTGTCCTAGGGTTGGGAAATTGCCCCTAAAGGCGGAAGAATCAGCAATGATCAACGACATGAGGATGCAGAAGGCAATGGAAACCACTGCATTAAAGACACATAACGTGTATCCACAGGACATGTGGCCTGTAATTGAAGAAGTGTCATGATGATCTCTCCATTGGCAAAAGATTCCGGAATAGTGCCCCATTCGGATCTCCGGGAGGGGACTGCCAAGGGGGAGGTTACCATGAGAAAAAGATTGAATAATCAACGAAAGGATAACGTTCTACGAGTCGGGGCGTGGAATGTCAGAAGTTTGAACGTGGTAGGGAAACTAGAAAATCTGAAAAGGGAAATGCAAAGGCTCAATCTAGATATAGTAGGGGTCAGTGAAGTAAAGTGGAAGGAAGACAAAGATTTCTGGTCAGATGAGTATCGGGTAATATCAACAGCAGCAGGAAATGGTATAACAGGTGTAGGATTCGTTATGAATAGGAAGGTAGGGCAGAGGGTGTGTTACTGTGAACAGTTCAATGACTGGGTTGTTCTAATCAGAATCGACAGCAGACCAACACCGACAACGATAGTTCAGGTATACATGCCAACGTCGCAAGCTGAAGATGGACAGATAGAGAAAGTGTATGAGGATATTGAAATGGTAATGCAGTATGTAAAGGGGGACGAAAATCTAATAGTCATGGGCGACTGGAATGCAGTTGTAGGGGAAGGAGTAGAATAAAAGGTTACAGGAGAATATGGGCTTGGGCCAAGGAATAAAAGAGGAGAAAGACTAATTGAGTTCTAGTAATAGCGAATACCCTGTTCAAAAATCACAAGAGGAATAGGTATACTTGGAAAAGGCCGGGAGATACGGGAAGATTTCAATTGCATTACATCATGGTCAGACAGAGATTCCGAAATCAGATACTGGATTTAAGGCGTACCCAGGAGCAGATATAGACTCAGATCACAATATAGTAGTGATGAAGAGTAGGCTGAAGTTCAAGACATTAGTCAGGAAGAATCAATACGCAAAGAAGTGGGATATGGAAGTACTAAGGAATGACGAGATACGTTTGAAGTTCTCTAACGCTATAGATACAGCAATAAGGAATAGCGCAGTAGGCAGTACAGTTGAAGAGGAATGGACATCTCTAAAAAGGGCCATCACAGAAGTGGGGAAGGAAAACATAGGTACAAAGAAGGTAGCTCGAAGAAACCATGGGCAACAGAAGAAATACTTCAGTTGACTGATGAAAGGAGGAAGTACAAACATGTTCCGGGAAAATCAGGAATACAGAAATACAAGTCGCTGAGGAATGAAATAAATAGGAAGTGCAGGGAAGCTAAGACGAAATGGCTGCAGAAAAAAAGTGAAGACATCGAAAAAGATATGATTGTCGGAAGGACAGACTCAGCATACAGAAAAGTCAAATCAACCTTTGGTGACATTAAAAGCAACAGTGGTAACATTAAGAGTGCAACGGGAATTCCACTGTTAAATGCAGAGGAGAGAGCAGATAGATGTAAGGAATACATTGAAAGCCTCTATGAGGGTGAAGATTTGTCTGATGTAATAGAAGAAGAAACAGGAGTCGATTTAGAAGAGATAGGGGATCCAGTATTAGAATCGGAATTTAAAAGAGCTTTGGAGGACTTACGGTCAAATAAGGCAGAAGGGATAGATAACATTCCATCAGAATTTCTAAAATCATTGGGGGAAGTGGCAACAAAACGACTATTCACGTTGCTGTGTAGAATATATGAGTCTGGCGACATACCATCTGACTTTCGGAAAAGCATCATCCACACAATTCCGAAGACGGCAAGAGCTGACAAGGCCGAGAATTATCGCACAATCAGCATAACAGCTCATGCATCGAAGCTGCTTACAAGAATAATATACAGAAGAATGGAAAAGAAAATTGAGAATGCGCTTTTCCCTTTAGGAAAAGTAAAGGGACGAGAGAGGCAATTCTGACGTTGCGGCTAATAATGGAAGCAAGGCTAAAGAAAAATCAAGACACTTTCATAGGATTTGTCGACCTGGAAAAAGCGTTCGACAATGTAAAATGGTGCAAGCCGTTCGAGATTCTGAAAATAGTAGTGGTAAGCTATAGGGAGAGACGGGTCATATAGAATATGTACAACAACCAAGAGGGAATAATAAGAGTGGACGATCAAGACCGAAGTGCTCGTATTAAGAAGGGTGTAGACAAGGCTGTAGCCTTTCGCCCCTACTCTTCAGTCTGTACATCGAGGAAGCAATGATGGAAATAAAAGAAAGGATCAGGAGTGGAATTAAAATACAAGATGAAAGGATATCAATGATACGATTCGCTGATGAGATTGCTATCCTGAGTGAAAGTGAAGAAGAATTAAATGACCTGCTGAACGGAATGAACAGTCTAATGAGTACACAGTATGGTTTGGGAGTAAATCGGAGAAAGACGAAGGTAATGAGAAGTAGTAGAAATGAGAACAGCGAGAAACTTAACATCAGGATTGATGGTCACGAAGTCAATGAAGTTAAGGAATTCTGCTACCTAGGCAGTAAAATAACCAACGACGGACGGAGCAAGGAGGACATCAAAAGCAGACTCGCTTTGGCAAAAAAGGCATTTCTGGCCAAGAGAAGTCTACTAATATCAAATACTGGCCTTAATTTGAGGAAGAAATTTCTGAGGATTTACGTCTGGAATACAGCATTGTATGGTAGTGAAACATGGACTGTGGGAAAACCGGAACAGAAGAGAATCGAAGCATTTGAGATGTGGTGCTATAGACGAATGTTGAAAATTAGGTGGACTGATAAGGTAAGGAATGAGGAGGTTCTACGCAGAATCGGAGAGGAAAGGAATATGTGGAAAACACTGATAAGGAGAAGGGGCAGGATGATGGGACATCTGCTAAGACATGAGGGAATGACTTCTATGGTACCAGAGGGAGCTGTAGAGGGCAGAAACTGTAGAGGAAAACAGAGACTGGAATACGTCAAGCAAATAATTGAGGACGTAGGTTGCAAGTGCTACTCTGAAATGAAGAGGTTAGCACAGGAAAGGAATTCGTGGCGGGCCGCATCAAACCAGTCAGTAGACTGATGACCAGAAAAAAAAAAAAACGCTAAAGGTTAGAAGATCAGTTAAAATCAGGCAGTTTTCTGAAGGGTGACCGTGGCAAACATTCCAAACACATCACCGCTTCCTCAGCAGCTGACATAAAGCTTCTCAATGAAACTATTTCTTTCACTGGGACATTGATTCCCACACATGTCGCCGGCAAAAACGACGGTTCGCAGAGATATGAACAACAGAAAAACATTCTTGACTACCTTTGAAACTGCTGACTTCATCGGACGCTTCAGCACTTCTCTAAGGAAATCATGGTGCTTCATCACCGCGGAACGTGATCGCACGCATTTGGAGCGTAGCGCGATGACAATTTTTGGTCTCGTGTACATGTTGGAATCGTTTGGGACAGTTAAATACGATTCAACGAAATTTGAACATGATCCAGAGCATCAAAGGGTGCTTATGCTTTTTTGTTCCTACTGTCTTCCTGTGGCACGATCAGGGAGGTTAGACACATGCGTGATTAAAACAGCCTAAGGTCCTTCTAAGGCCCTATCTGCTCGACAAAACTCTCGTTGGCACTCATCCGCCTTTGTTGAGTGCCTTAAACCCATGACAGGATTTCCAGGCACCTGCAGGCAGGAAATGTTGCTTCTCTTCCGCTACACGGCTGTTCTTGTGTCTGACAGTAGGCCATCCGGAAATAAAGAGAGTGTCGAAGGGATTGTCAGCCCACAAGCGCCTGGTACTTCGTGAGGGGTTCTATCTGCACAGATAAATCCTTAATAAATTCTAAATTTGTGGTAAGATTATATGGGACCAAACTGCACAGGTCATAGGTTCCTAAGCTTACACGTAACTTAATCTAGCATAAAGTAACTTACGGTATGGACAACACACACACTCATGCCCGATGGAGGAGTCGAACCTATGACAACACGCCCTAGACCGCGCGGCTACCCCCCGCGGCTACATTCTTAATAATGGTGTGCTGGTGACACCGTGCGTTTTGCCAAACTAGGGTATCTTAGAAGGACCGTTTGCCGCTTTATTCATGCATGTGTCAGTGTCGCAGTCCACCCAATATCACGCCACAGGACGGCGCAAAATAGGAGCGTTGAAAAGTGTAAGCTCCCTTAGCTCTCTCGAATCACGTAAAATTTTCATCGAATGGCTTTGTCCAGTCGCTAGTATCCAGAATGAGATTTTCAGTCTGTACCGGAGTGTGCGCTGATATGAAACTTCCTGGCAGATTAAAACTGTGTTCCCGACCGACACTCGAACTCGGGACCTTTGCCTTTCGCGGGCAAGTGCTCTACCATCTGAGCTACCGAAGCACGACTCACGGCCGGTCCTCACAGCTTTACTTCTGCCAGTATCTCGTCTCCTACCTTCCAAACTTTACAGAAGCTCTCGTGCGAACCTTGCAGACGAGGTGCTGGCACAAGTGAAGCTGTGAGGACGGGACGTGAGTCGTGCTTGGGTAGTTCAGATGGTAGAGCACTTGCCCGCGAAAGGCAAAGGTCCCGAGTTCTAGTCTCGGTCGGGCACATGGTTTTAATCTGCCAGGAAGTTTCAGTCGCTAGTAGTTCCAACCCGTACACGAGAGAAAAAATTATGGTCTCGTTGCACTCCAAACGACTGCGGCAACGATCGGTAGGGGTTCATCTTCACAATGTACGTAGAGCAAGATTGAGACGCCCAAGAGTGTTAGCAGCGTCCAAGGTTGTTGTGAAGAAATTCTGTGAACTAACGTGAAATTTGTGGGAATTAAAGTCTCAAGGAAAGGGACGGTTTCATCGAGATCCTTTGAGGCACCCCCTGCGTCTGTTTCATGCACATTCTGAGCGGTGGTGTGTCCGGAATATTGTCGTTGGACACTCATAAGAAAACTGCACGATTTCAACGCTGGACGTTGAGGTCAAGACCTCCTTTGCAGAGGCTTGAGAAAAGGGGGTGAAATGCAGGTAAGAGGTGCTGTGACGAACAATCCGTCGAGTGATACATCTACGCTGACATTAAACTGGGGTCTTGTGAAATTTGACCATGTGACCTCATTAGCCCACTTTACCGTCCGCAGCTCGTGATCTAGTGGCTAGCCTTGCTGTCTCTGGATCACGGGATCCAGGGTTCGAATCCCGGCTGGGTTGTGATTTTCTCTTCTCGGGGACTGGGTGTTCGAGCTGTACTCATCATTTCATCATCATCATCATCACTGACAGTGAATGGACTGGACTGTGTAAGAATTGGGACTTTGTACGGGCGATGATGACTGCGGAGTGCTACACAAACCACACATCATCATCATTGTCATCATCAACACGATCTTCTGAGCTGTGGCCTTTTTTTCGCGTCTGTCGACATCTTGCAGTTTGAAGCGTCGTCAGGCGTGGAATGATGCTTAGGGTGCCACGCTCCTGCACCATTACAGAGAAAGGTTTTACGCATTTTCGAGCCAAATTTGAAACTGAAGTTTCGTAATATGTGACAATTGTGGGGTTTCGAAAAAGTGATCCTTTAATTTTGTTATGCAGTGTATATGAGGTTTTTTCCACTTCTTAATGACGACACGAATGCCAGCTCCTAAAGCCTACCTACGGCCAACCTCCAGCCCAGACTGCATTGTTCCACGAGCAACCATTAGAGTCCACGACTCGGGTAGGTGAACAACTCCATGGGGCACACCCTGCGCAGCCCGGTACCAATCTAAAGGTCCTCCTCTGCTGATCACAGGACGCAGAGATGGCTTCAGTTTGTTGATGCATTCAGGTCGTAGCGTCGGACTGACAACCGTCGTGTCCTGCCACCGCAGCAGAGCTCTACGTGGCGCGGATTACACCAATTATTCGACACACGTGCCCTCTGGAGCGATTTGAGCACCAGATTCACACTTGCGCAGTTCGCTGGGATTGAAAGGTGCGGCAAAATTTCTATTTGACGGAACACTCACAATACCAGTAGAGCTTACAATTACGCGATTATGGCTTGTGAAGTATTATACAACAGGAATGACGAAGCAGTCGTTATAAATTTGTACTGACAATCCTGGAAACAAACGTACGTACATGTAGTGTCTGTGTTGTAGGACAAACCAGACACCACTGGCCGTACAGCACCATACGGAAAACATCATTAAAAGAAACCAGGACTCCATCTGTATACAGACATTGACGTAATCTGAAGGTTGAAAATCTGTGTCGGAACGGGACTCCAACGCAGACACGCCTTCAGTGCGGAGCTGTCACACGCATGTAGCATCCCCATAAATTAGCCCCACTGGTCCCGCAAGTGTCCCGCATTGAAGGTCCTTACAGCCGTCCTCTATACCTCTTCCGGATCCCTGAGAGCTGATCGACTGTTACAGACTTTGAGGTTAATGGATGGGGTCGCTACTTGTGTGCGACAGGCTGAGAACCAGCGTCAGCCGGAAGACGTGTCCGAATATCCCAGGCGGCTGCCGGCATGGTAGCTCAGTTTGTTGTGTCAGAGAGCTAGCTGCCCTCTGATAAAAAAGAAACTGAGTTAATTGACCAACGATGAACTTGAACAAGCGTGATGGGACGTCTACCCCGAGCAAATACAACTATCAACAAAATGAGGCGGTTAAGCCAACCGTTATAGAGAAACGGAGCATCCAGGTACGAGTCCCCGTCTCGCACGGGTTTGCAACCATCACCATTGATTTATTTCAGTGCTTGACGGCAGCTAACCTCCTCACTTCTCTTTGTAAAGGAAACAAATGGTCAGGTAAATTTCTTGAAAAAGTAACGTAAAAACTTTGAATAATTCAGTAGTATGCATTCATTTTACTCGGAACGTCTGAGATAACTAATTCATACTCTATGTGTTTGAGCTAATCTCATGTTTTCAGTTTGGAAAGCGAGGGAGGCCTAAATAAACGAGATTTCAACATAATCAGTACCATTAAATTTAACAAGAAAGTAATAAAACTTAACAAACACATATTTACGGCCACTATATTAGAACCGCGGAACGCAGGCCAAACGAAAAGACACCTAAGCAAAGAAAATTTAGGCGTACCCACGGCCGAAACAGATTAGCATTCAGGCCAACAAGTCACTGACTTTGGAAAGTGAGATAAACATGTCGTCCCATGTTAACACCACCGCGCAACCACAATGGTGCGTTGTCAGAAGAGAGTATATGCTGTAGGTTTCATGTAGACATAGTTCTGGTGGGGTGTGGAAACTGGTGCATTACAGTTCACGGCTGAAATTGTGCAGTAACTGGGAAGGTACTCCAATGCTGCAATTCACAAGACAGTGTGAATCTTGCCGGCAAAACTTCCAAATAGCACTTACGTTCTCCTTGAAATTCTCGCGGTATACAGACCAAATTCAGCGTCGCGTGATCAGTTGTGAAATGGAGCCAACAGTTCTACCAACTCCGGAAAGATCTGTGCAGTTCTGATTGTGAAGTTCAGTTCTTGCGCCGTACGATTTCCATGTTTTCGGTAAGCTGAAAGAACATGGAGAAGAGATGAAATGAAAAGCTAGTTGAACCTTTCGACTGTTGTTTGCAGATACTTGGTGACAATGTCGAAAAATTGTGTCGTGTATCTACCTGCCTTAATAATGTGTTACTTACTGCTTGAATTCCAGTCGTAATAATCATGGAGGACTGGAGAGCGACAATAGATGAAGGAAAAGAAGACAGAACCACAGGAGAAAATGGACTTAGTAGACTTAAAAGAGAGTAGAAAGATTAAATGACTTACAAGGGGAGGCCGCCAATTGTGAAATTCAGATTCGATTCATACTGCGCATAATAAAAGCTCATGGCCAGAGGTGTAATGTGACAAAGCACCAAGATGCACTTCTCAGCCGTTGTCGAGAAAATCGACAGTTAAAAGAAACCGTTGCGGTGAAATACTCTCTACGATTAATAATTTATTATTAGTTTTTTGTAATTCAAATATATACACATACATATACACACACATACATGCACACACACACACACACACACACACACACACACACACATATATATATATATATATATATATATATATATATATATATATATATATATATATATATATATATATATACTATTAATGAATTGCTTATGCATGTTGGTGAAGGCGGATCGCTCTCCAATTGTACCGCCTCCATTTTTCCGTTTTTTTTGACAGGGTGTACCAAAGCTCTCCCGTCCGCACTGATTTTCGATGATGTTATAAGTTGCGCTAGGGACCGCATCTACCTTCTTTCGAAGTTAGCAGGCTACTACGCTGTTATGCGGCGGCTCGTTTCGGCCCATTCAACATCTGTCCTTCAAGTTTAACGAGCGAGTAACTGAGTTTATATTTCATACCTGCCGCAGCAAATTTGTGTTCGTGGGGTCTCTATTCTAATTCGAACGTTTGACTTACGCTATATGTATTCGTTTCGCAATACCGTTTCTACGTCTTCCGTTAACTATACGTGGTTAACATTATGAAGACAATTAATAACATTTGTGAAATACAACTTTGTTTGCGGAAAACAATCATGTTCGAAGTCGCCAGTTATTCCACGACAAACGACTTTCAACAACTAATTATATGCATAATTGCTGCAACTGATTTCCGGGAATTATATATATGTATTTGAATTACAAAAAACAAATACTAAAAAAAGGGTTGCACGGCGCGAGATTCGATCCGGTTACCTTCGGATTACGGACCCGAACGCTTACCGCTGCGCCACGACGCTATAGAGAATTATTAATCGTATAGAGTATTTCACCGCAACGGTTTCTTTTAACTGTCGATTTTCTCGACAACGGCTGAGAAGTGCATCTTGGTGCTTTGTCACATTACACCTCTGGCCATGAGCTTGTATTATCCGCAGTATGAATCGAATCTGAATTTTACAATTGGCGGCCTCCCCTTGTTAGCACGCTCTTTTTATTAGAATCACTTATAAATCCTTCATTCATCCTATCTTTTCCACTGTTGCCTGTTTCTTCACTCTCGCCGTAAAAAATATATATTCTACAAAAACATGCACTTGGGCTAAACTTTATATTCACCTTTCTTCCCCAAGTAGCATAATATACCGTGTCACTCACGAGTCGTGCGGCCTCCTATCGATATCGTTTTTCGATGGGAGTTGTAAACTTTGACTGAGTCTTGCACGGAGGAAGTATGGTCAGCGGGTGTTGGAATCGCCTGGCGGCCGTAGTGCAGGGACAGCTCGGCCCGACGCCACAGTTGCCACAATCACGAAAAGTCTGGGCAAAATTTCAGAGTTGCTCCAATATACCCAAAATGGATGTGATGGGTTTACGATCCTTCTCATAGTGAGTTTTAGGTCAAAATTGAACAATTCAGGATAGTTGCTTCAATACGACAAAAATAATCTAGAAAAAATTAATGAAGTGACAAAAAATGCTTTATGTGAACATTTATAATATTAATGGTAAACTTTATTAAAAAGAGCGCCTTTGTTACTGTCTTCATTACAGAAAATGTACATTAGTAACAAAAATTGAAAGTTTTATGCCTTTTTAATCTTCTTCCTCTTGTGCTTCTTGTTCTTAATCTTCACTTCCATCTTCATCTTCTTTCTCTTTAACATTTATTTCTATTTCATCGTCCAAAGCATCTGGTTCCCGAAATCCTCCGCAGCAGGCACCAAGACAGCAACTGCTTCCGACGACAAAGTTTTCACTTTCCTCGCAGATGGTGTCGCAATTATGTTCAGTCTATGGATCAACCGGCTATGGGCTGCCGTTGCCATATTGTACCGTGAGTATTCTCTGACATAATGCCTGGCAGATGGAAGGCGGAGCTTCGAAACTTTTCGACGTCAAGTTCTATTTCTGCAGTGTAAATAACGGTGTTTTGGTTGGTTGGTTGGTTTGTGGGATTAAAGGGACCAGTCTGCAACGGTCATCGGTCCCTAACGGTGTTTTGCAACTGTCGCTTAAAAATGGCTCGAAGCCTGAGTTGCGACCAGCAGCTGGATATCAAGACCGATTCGCGAATGCAATAGTATATTCTGAAGGACGAAATGAAACAGAAGGCAGAATATCGTGGATTCTAACATTTCTCTCTTTTTATCGTTCGCGTTTTACAGTTTTCTTTTCTTGCTTGCGTTCCGGTAAGAATAAAATTAAGAAAAACAGTTGTTCATTAATGATTAAATAATGAAATAAGTGTTCATAATTAAGCACATGCCTTCTGAAATAGTCTCCATTTAAAACAAAAAAATCGGTCTGATTTCGCTGAACAATGTTGTAAAGCTGGTGTTCAGTCTGACTCACATTGTAGAGTCACTAAAGCGCCTTTTACTGCGGGTTGAAAACCCATATTATTAAGAAGTTTGATTCACAAACGGCAGCTGCCGCTCGAATGCTGTTATGCGATTGTTTTTCTATTGCTGGCATATAAATATTACGCACAGATTGCTGTGGCCGTTCTGAATCTTTTCATTGAAGAAGTAAATAACGTCAGGCACATAATTACTCTTAAGTTCACAGTTTTTAACTATGTCTAATGCATCCCTCATGATAAATGCCGCTGAAACAGGAGGCCTCATGAAAGCACATTGTAATTTTCTTAAAGACCCTGAATATTTCAAGGGTTAATTTAATGATGGTGTAATATCTCTTTATATTCGATGAATTATTCTGATACAATTCTACCCTTGAATGATGTTTACAAATTTTCTATCTTCATACTCGCAGCATCCATGCGCAAAATAGTTTCATACAATAGCTATGCCATGAGCGCATAATTATTCTTTGTAGTACTCTCTTTGGTGGTTGTTAGAAAAAAAAGCTTCCAAGATTGTCTTCGTGCCGATTAGCCTGGGCTTGGTTTGACGAATTGGAATGTGATTATTAAGATTTATGACAGAAGATAACTGATACGAAATTGTACGATTAAAAGGGAAATATATAAATATATTGCTCCTTCATACAAAAGGTGGGGCCTAGTGTAGCAGGGGATACAACCCGTCGGCTTTGAACAATGACGTCACAAGTCGCCAGAGAGCATGTATTACAAAGATGAAAGAGCTGAGGAGAATGTTGAGAAACAAAGGAATGCGAGAGAGATAAACTTTATATCACATATGTAAGGGCCAGTAGTATTTTCACGTTAACGATATCGCGTGTTTGTACCTTAGTATTTCTCCGCAAAATACAATGGAAAGAAATGAATGAAATTACTAGCAAAGAATACATCACGTTACATGTATGTCAGTTGTATCTCGAAAGTCTTTCGAACTGTATTGCTTAAGTGCAGTACTGGATACAAGTTCAGCGTAGTCGATTTCTTAGTTTCAATTAGCATTGCTGTCCTGTTGTTCACTTGAACTATGTATCCCCTGCTTCACTAAACCGCAAATGAAACCCGATACAAATTAAAAGCTCATTCGAAGTGTGTTGCTTAAGTACAGTCCGGAATACGAGTTTGTCGTAAGGCGATTTCTTCGTTTTCACTAGCATTACTGTCCTGTTCTTCACCTGAACGATGTATCCTCCGCTTCAGTAAACCCTAAGTGGAACACGGGATACAAATTGTAGATGTGCTGTTTATTTCGTCTCCGCTATTACTAACATAAAGTACTATCAGTTTATTCTATCTCGTGAGACTTTTTTTTTAAAAGCCCAAAAAATTCAGTAGAATAAACTGATCCTAAGATACAGATGCTTCAGTAGCTGATAAGTGTTTTTTGGCTTTTTAAAAAAAAATCTCACGGGATAGAATAAACTGATCCTACTTACGAATAGGTGGAAATACACGTACGTTACATTTGCAACCTGTTTCATTTTATATGTTTTGATTGTTTATTTAACCTTTGTGTTTCACTTGTCTTTTGCTGTTATGTTTTAGTTTAGTTTTTTTATTGATTGCTTAATAAAGTAGGATCAGTTTATTCTATCTCGTGAGATTTTTTTTTTTAAGCCAAAAAACACTTATTAGCTACTGAAGCATCTGTATCTTAGGATCAGTTTATTCTATCTGGTGAGATTTTTTTTTTAAAAGCCAAAAAACACTTATCAGCTACTAAAGCATCTGTATCTAATATCAAGCGATCGATTTTAGATTCACATTCAATTATTTTAATGATAGCGCTTATTAGAACACAGAACTGCTTTATTATCTATGCCTCGAAGTGAGGACATTACTATCTATGACTAAGGAATGACGTCATTGTTCAAAGCCGACGGGTTGTATCCCCTGCTGCACTAGACCCAAAAGGTGTGTATTTGACACTTGAGAATTAATGATATTCATCGATATATTGCGTAGTTGTTAATCAGAAGGGACCTTCCAAAAGACTGGATACGAACCTGCATTTAATAATCCAAGAGCTCCATTACTTCTTCGGAAGGTTAAACTTCATCAAAGACAAATATTCGCTTGATCTGAGGTTTCCCGACTGATTATACAACGCTCCCAAAAATTACGAGGCATTTTATTTGTACAGATTAGCAGGCTGCCGTAAAGCACAAGCCTCCAGAGAAGAAGAATCATCACCTGATTTCATTCTAACAAGTAAAATTTCTGAATCATTTTGAGTGAATGAGCTATGACTGTGTTTCATTATGAATGACTGATTGCTCTAACGAATTGAGAACTACATACATAGGAGGAAAAATTACAGTGGCGCTAGTGTGACAGGACTCTCTTGGATTGTTATATAATATATGTATTTTTTGTGTCATGAAAACCAACGAGAACGAGAGGTAACTAATCTGTAGAAAGATTCGGTGCCCATAGTAAAAGATTGCTGATACCAAGAAACTATTTCAACTATTGGACAACACCGAGACTACAGAACAAGGCCAGAGAAATCTGATTTCTTTTATCCTGTAGTTAATATAGTTTGAAATCAATTTAGAAAGAACTTTTTTCCAGATAGTAGTTAGATTGTAGAACTGTATATTGTGTGATTTTCGTATCTGGACATTGAACTTTATACTATCTGTGAAGTAATTTGAAAGTTAAGTGTGTCTATGACAGTAAATTTGAAACTGTATTTAGTGATTAGAACCTGATATTGACAGTTATTTAATGGTATTGACTAGAGCGGCATTTAAAATGCCATTGAATCAGCAACGAGACGTGCAACAGCCTTCAGCTGTTTGCACAGAAGCAGAGGCCACGGATAGCAATTCTGAGACTGTTGAGGCTAGCGGTAGCAATATAAATAATCCCGCTGGTTCAGAAAATATTCATATAACAGCTGATCAGAGGGTTCTTGACACATTAGTTGTTATTATGCAACAGTTGTCTCTATTAGCCGAAGGACAAGCGGAGGTAAAACGAGACTTACCCGTTATACAAAATGAACTCCAAAATCAATTAGCCGAAAATCAAACAGAATTACAAAATCAATTAAGAGCAACCTTTACCGAATTAGATCAGAGATTAAATACCCAGACACAGGAAATAAAAGAACAGGCAGAAAGGACCGAACAGAATCTTATTGCTCAAATTGAGCAGGTCCGCCAACAATGCCAAGAAAACAATAGTAAATTAAAAGCGGAACTAACCGAATATGTATCCGTCAAAATTGACACGATACAAAAACAAGTAGAACTCTTTCCTCAAGTAATACAAGCTCAAGAGGACATACAGTGTTCCATAGCTATGATACCAGAAATTATAGAATCCCAAGATAATCTAAAGAAGCAATTTGACGAAGTGAAGGGAAAACAGGAGACAGTGGAACATAGAATGAATGTACTTGCGGGAAAGTTGTCAGAAATGACATTAGAGAGGCAAAATTTTCCTTCGGAAACCATAGAAGAAACTGTGGAAGCAGCTTTACAGTCAATTTCAGAGAGTTCCGAGGAGAATTTTTTCAACAAAGGGTTAAAGGAAGTTCGTGAACAACTTAGCGAAGAATTCTCGCGTTGGACAGGAAATATCGAAAGATCACTAAATCTCTCGCAGGAGGATTTAGAAACAGCGAGAAGCAGGAAACAAAACTCTCAATCTGCGCGTGAAATTCCGTCCACGTCAAGATCCGATGTAGACAGAACTGGAACGTCACAAGTTAGATTCGATATAACGGATAGCCACAGGGAAGAGTACGAACAGGATGATTTTTGGAATCGTAGTACCGTTGAGGAAAAGATGATTAAACAGAGACAATTTCAAATCTTTAACCCTGATAAAAAGAATGTTCATCCTGTAGTCTTTATTCGAAGTTTCAGAGGTCTATTTCCACGATCTTGGACAGAATGGCAAAAGATTAGTTTTGTATCTGGATATATACAAGGATTAGGAGCATTGTGGGCATCCGAACAAACATCTTCTTGTAAATGTTACAAAGAATTTGAGCAGGCTTTTCTAGCAAAATATTGGTCTGCTGGAATACAAGAAAGACTTAGACAGGAAGTATTATATCCTGAGCCTTTCTCATTTTCTAGATGATCTCTAAAGAGATATTTTGTGAAATACATTAATAAATCTTTGTATTGGGATGTAAGGATTCCTTTGCCGGACATACTTAGGGTACTCAAGTCCAGACTACCCACCAGTATAAGGAATCAGCTGTTATATACAAATGATAAGGATATAGACTCATGTATGACTACGCTTGATCATATTGACATAATTGAGGACAATAAAAGCACAAGAGAAATGTCATATCAAAGAAGAGCAATAGAAGCGAATGCGAGCTGCAACGCGAATGTCGTGTGGCTAGGGCCTCCCGTCGGGTAGACCGTTCGCCTGGTGCAGGCCTTTCGAGTTGACGCCACTTCGGATACCTGCGCGTCAATGGGGATGAAATGATGATGATTAGGACAACACAACACCCAGTTCCTGAACGGACAAAACCTCCGACCTAGCCGGGAATCGAACCCGGGCCCTTATGATTGACAGTCTGTCACGCTGACCACTCAGCTACCGGGGGCGGACTGTTCACGTAGTATGGAACATAGATGGTGTTTCGTCAAGCGCGATACGTTGTCTAAGTATTTCACCATAATAGTAAAGGAGCTTGGCATTAATGCACTTCTTTTCCCTGTGCATTTCGGTAATGAACGTTCTTTGTGGAGTTCCTGTAGCACAGTGTAGTAATAATTTATGGAGTCATGGTGCCACGCAGCCAATTCTTTCCCGCGCTGGATCAACTCCCTCGTGATCGTTGGTTTGACGCACTTGAGCCATCACATCAACGTAGAAGGGTTCCTGGGAAGATGACGTTCAAGGGAAGTTCGCGCCTGTACGACGCACTGTCGACAAATTGGGTCTTGGGTGTGTTAAGCTTCCGTGTGCGACGGCTGCGCCAGACTGACTGTGGTGCAAGTACGAGGCACCTGATGAGTGCCTAATGGACGGACAAGGTAACTGGCAGCGAGCGCTCCAGAGTGGGAAATGTCGGAGACGTAGATGCGATCTGTCTCGCTTGCAGAGTGGTTGATGGCGTTGCCGTGAACTTCCTATCAAGCTTCAATAAACTGAACTTCTTGCACAACTGTACACAGGGCGAGTAGTTGTGATGTTGGTATATCGAATGCAATACTCTATTGAAGTCGCTTCCAGCTATAGAGTGGTCGAAACGACCGAGGAAAGGAGGTCGAAGTCTGCAGAGAAAAAGCAGAACCTTGACGTCTGTTGGCTGTGCTCAGCAGTCGAAGTAGACTAATGACACACATTCCGAATACGGTAAAAGCCATGCTCCATGCACATGCCTACAGCGTCTTTGTGTAACCTCCCCGGAGAATTTTGAAAAGGACAAAGATTTAATGTTATTGGGAATGGAACCTAGTGTAACCTTCCCACAAAAATGTTAAGGACAATATTTAAATGACAATGAATGAGAACTAGCAATCTGAGCCATTTGTAAGCTCCCCACAAAAATGAAAGTCAATTCAATAAAAATGAAATCTCAGTGACAATGAAAACGCAAATAGACCGAAATGTCGATCTTAGGCCCTGTTCTTACCTCAGTAAAATTGCATCTGCTCTTGCTTTTCGCCAGAGCTTGGAGGAAATGCATCGCAAAAATTCTTTGAACTTAAGTAAATTTTTTCTTTAAGGAAATGCATGGGAAATTTTCTTTCATAAAATGTTTCTTTTGTTAAAATGCTTGGTTTGAAAACAAAATTATTATTGGGGCGATTCTTGAACAAATTAATTACACTTAAGATGCATTACATTATCAGATGAGCGCAATGCTGCTTCATTACCTTATTTAAAAAATTTACCTCGTCCTGAATCTTGACCAGAGGCCCATGTCGACGCCCGCCGACTCCTCACAGACAACTGCGACTGTCTCTCGCGCGCTACTACATGCTCTCGCGACTCGCTACGTACAACTACTTTCTCGCAACAGAACTCGCGACCGACTGCAACTGCCGACTCCCTACATGCAACTGAACTCTCGCGGGGTCAAGCGCAGACTAGCAACGATAAATAACTCTCTGGTCAGAGATTCTGTCATGCCTCGCCATCGCTGCTACAGAACATACGTGTTTCATGTGACCTCTTGGACGTTGATCGCCAGCCCTCGCTCGTCGCATGGAGTGGTAAAAGTCTTATCTGTAAACATACGGAATCGTAGCTGTACGTACATTTTGTAATATGCGTTTAAATCCGACGTGCCCATCATGTCTCGGAATAATTGTATCTTTATCGTACTGTGAACCATACTGATGTTAAATGTAGTCACTCTGTACGCTTGTCGCGGGGTCGCTGTAAGTTGATCCACCATTGCTGATGGGTGATGTTACCCCGCCCCACCTGACTGCAATATGCACACTTGCATGTCTTTGGTGGATGGGGCTATCTGGGTGTGTCGACCCCATTGGGATACGCATTATTAATCGTCTCTCTCCGCCCTTGTGGTAGTGGAGGGTTCAGTGTCCGTACGGTCTTACCTTAGGAAGGAATGATTGTGTGGTTGTACGATGGTGGTGCGAATACAACAGGTCTTCACCCGCATGTTGTTCGTTATACTGTCCATAGAGGGGACGGACGCAGGCATGATCGTTGTGCATGGTTGTGTCTCGCTGTCACAGTCAGTTTACATAATCCGTACGTCTGACTTTATCATTCTGGCTCGTGAGATTGTCACTGGATTCTGGTATTGAACTACGCCTTCCCTTGAGCCATCATGTGCTTCTGCATCAGACGATGGCAATGAGCCCCACTGTCCAGGTTTGAAAGCTTCCTTGGGCATCACAAGGGAGCCAGGTGCTAACAGGGTGTCGACATTGGTCGTGGTGTTGCGTGGAGGATGCTGCTGTGTGGCGGCTTCCCTGTCTACTTGGTTCCTTCACATCACACAAACCGTGCTGGGGCCCCGTGAAATTGTAGCTGCGGTAAGCAGTAGGCGGTAGTTGTACGATCTGGCACTGTGGACATTCCGAACCGAAGATGTCCTTCCTTTCCTCATCCCAAGCGTGTGCAGGATTGGTCATCATACGTAATGGCTCTGCAGCCCCTTATGCCGAGGTTAGCGGGCACATGACTACGGAGATCGGTATTCACTTGTCGGACATGTGACATTACAGCCTTTATCACTGCGATTTTTAACATGTAAAAGTTTTTTTTTCTGTATTTGCGTCAGTATGTGCGAACTTCTAACATATACCAATGAATGTTGTAACCAGATATCTTTGCCGCGCTCCTGAAAAGCGCAGAATATCACGATAGCTATAAACTGTTATACGCTGCTATCGATCAGTAAAAAAAAAAAATCCGATGCACCTATGTTTCAAAATAACAATTGCCAGTTTTTACTTCTGCAGGGAGCCGCGCCGCTGTCTAGCTGTTCTGTGAATGTGTTGCGAGTCGGACGCAAAAGTATTGTGCTCCATACTGATATAATCATTTTATTGTAAAGTTAAGAGTTTAAGTGATTAAAAATATATGTAGCCACAAACAAGCGAGAATGTATATCGTGAAAAATTCGCTCCACCGCCACATTGGGTGGCCATGTGAATGTAAGTTTCCGTTTCATAATATAATACTTGAAGCCTTGAAGTTTATTTAATTTCAAAGAAAATCTCTCAACCTTATTTTCATTAATTATACTTGTGATAATCTTTCCTGTTTAAAAGATTTATGCAGCTTATGATCCAGCGTGTGTTCTGTCGGAACAGGAGGCTGTCGTGACGACATCGTTATAGTATTTATTCCAAGTTCTTTCAGTTCCGTTTATATGTACGTACAATCCAATTAGTTGGTCCCTTAGGTTTCTTTCATGTAACTTCTGTCTGTTTTCTCCGCGCGATCTTCCTCCGAAAAAAAAAAAAAATTCTGTTCATTTTTTAGTAATTTTCGATATCGCGAATGAGAAAAGACAGCCGCCTCCTGCTCCGAACGGAACACCACGACTTTTCTAACGTCGGAGAGTACCGCACGAATTTTCTGCTAAAAGGTAATAGAATTTCTTAAAGCTGGATCAATTACACATGTTGCTGCTGTTCTCCGACAAATCTGGTGTGATTAATAGTAATTTATTCTGTCACGACAAAAAGAACCAATTTTATTTTTACCAAAGCAACAAAGCTTTCAATTAAATTACTAAAAATCATACCAGAGACACCATTCAAGACAGTAGGGGCAGAGGGCAGTTATCACAGCTTCATCCGGTAGTTTAATAGGCACCTCGTGACCTCTAATTGTAGTGAGTACCAAAGCCACGTAATCGACGGTCACAATGCCTCCGTTGCCATTCGCGTGGCAGAAGTGGAGTCTCTTACTTGCATCAGTAACGATCTTGTTGCACGTGGCATCAATAACCTTCGCGTACACTGTGCTGCTGACGCCAAATTTCCCTATGCCGTCACCCACATGTTTACAACCTGTACTCGTACATCCATTATGTACATCTCCATACACGGGAGGCACTTTAATTGAAAGCAGTTTGCCCAGTGTCCGTGGATCAATACGATATTGCAGTGTCAGAAGGAATATTGCATCGTACTTCGAAACAACACAGGCTTTGGAATATCGTATTTACCAGCTGACACTGGGCAAGCACTTTCAAATAAAATGCCTCCCATGTATTGGATATACATAATAGATGTACGAGTACAGACTTCAGGCACGTGACTGGCGACATAATGGAAGCTTGTGTCTGGCTGTAAGTCGTGCTACCATAGCCTAATGGTAAAGCTACCGCACGCGATGAGCAGATAATCCGGGTTCGAGTTCCCTCCCAATACAAAGTTTCATTTTGTCATTTCACTGCACAGCTGAAGGTTGTCCTTATTCACAACTGCGAATATACACTCCTGGAAATGGAAAAAAGAACACATTGACACCGGTGTGTCAGACCCACCATACTTGCTCCGGACACTGCGAGAGGGCTGTACAAGCAATGATCACACGCACGGCACAGCGGACACACCAGGAACCGCGGTGTTGGCCGTCGAATGGCGCTAGCTGCGCAGCATTTGTGCACCGCCGCCGTCAGTGTCAGCCAGTCTGCCGTGGCATACGGAGCTCCATCGCAGTCTTTAACACTGGTAGCATGCCGCGACAGCGTGGACGTGAACCGTATGTGCAGTTGACGGACTTTGAGCGAGGGCGGGTGGACGTACCGCCGAATAGCTCAACACGTGGGGCGTGAGGTCTCCACAGTACATCGATGTTGTCGCCAGTGGTCGGCAGAAGGTGCACGTGCCCGTCGACCTGGAACCGGACCGCAGCGACGCACGGATGCACGCCAAGACCGTAGGATCCTACGCAGTGCCGTAGGGGACCGTACCACCACTTCCCAGCAAATTAGGGACACTGTTGCTCCTGGGGTATCGGCGA
Source organism: Schistocerca americana (assembly GCF_021461395.2). Classification (NCBI taxonomy): domain Eukaryota; kingdom Metazoa; phylum Arthropoda; class Insecta; order Orthoptera; family Acrididae; genus Schistocerca; species Schistocerca americana. Next base: position 314,292,133 of record NC_060119.1, on the reverse strand, counting down.
AGACCATTCGCAACCGTCTCCATGAAGCTGGGCTACGGTCCCGCACACCGTTAGGCCGTCTTCCGCTCACGCCCCAACATCGTGCAGCCCGCCTCCAGTGGTGTCGCGACAGGCGTGAATGGAGGGACGAATGGAGACGTGTCGTCTTCAGCGATGAGAGTCGCTTCTGCCTTGGTGCCAATGATGGTCGTATGCGTGTTTGGCGCCGTGCAGGTGAGCGCCACAATCAGGACTCCATACGACCGAGGCACACAGGGCCAACACCCGGCATCATGGTGTGGGGAGCGATCTCCTACACTGGCCGTACACCACTGGTGATCGTCGACGGGACACTGAATAGTGCACGGTACATCCAAACCGTCATCGAACCCATCGTTCTACCATTCCTAGACCGGCAAGGGAACTTGCTGTTCCAACAGGACAATGCACGTCCGCATGTATCCCGTGCCACCCAACGTGCTCTAGAAGGTGTAAGTCAACTAACCTGGCCAGCAAGATCTCTGGATCTGTCCCCCATTGAGCATGTTTGGGGCTGGATGAAGCGTCGTCTCACGCGGTCTGCGCGTCCAGCACGAACGCTGGTCCAATTGAGGCGCCAGGTGGAAATGGCATGGCAAGCCGTTCTACAGGACTACATCCAGCATCTCTACGATCGTCTCCATGGGAGAAGAGCAGCCTGCATTGCTGCGAAAGGTGGATATACACTGTACTAGCGCCGACATTGTGCATGCTCTGTTGCCTGTGTCTATGTGCCTGTGGTTCTGTCAGTGTGATCATGTGATGTATCTGACCCCAGGAATATGTCAATAAAGTTTTCCCTTCCTGGGACAATGAATTCACGGTGTTCTTATTTCAATTTCCAGGAGTGTATTTCATGATTACTAAAATGTTTTCAATTAGTACCCCACTACCTTGCCGCACACTAGTTAGAAAATTGACTCCTGAAATTAAATTGAGACACCCTAATAATGATTCCAATTCATGTTTCTCTGATCAACTTTTGAACAATGTACATTGAAATCTCTACAAACTACTTACAGTTTCTTCATATCTGTCAGGTAGCTCATAAGCATCTAGTTTTCCCATAAATTATCGAAAGTTTCCTAGATAGGATCTGTGGACTGTTAAAATTACCAGGGAAGTATACTCACAAGAACATGCTTCTAGATTCTGATCTTAACAAAAACTATTAGTTTCAACATATTTGACTTCCTGTACAACTTTTACACACATTATAACTCATCCTTTTTCTGTGATAACTCTACACGAATAAGATGCTACTCTATAATCTCTGATATTTAACTTCTCCATTCCTGTCGTTAAATAATGTACGTAGAGGCACAGAATATCTGTCACTCCGGAATCTGCCACATCTAGTAGGCATACCAGATCCTCGTCTACCTCGTTTCTCAAAGTTCTAATGTTCGTATGAAACAAAATTGTTTTATATTTTTATGGCCCTGTTCCGCTCTAATTTCTTTCAATACTATCTAAAAATGGTTTCGATGAAAAAAAATTATTTTATTTTTTTATGAATTTCTTCCACTCTAATTTCTTTGAATACTATCTGTTTGTAATCTGACTCTAATCTAAAAATGTGCCCCTCTGACTTCAGTAATCACTAATTTGCTTGTGCCCCACTTACACTTTCTGCAAGATGCTCAGTTAATCTTTCCTTCTCCCTCCTATTCATGTGCAGGCCATGATTTGTGCATCCTCATCTCCCAATTACAGCATCGCACAGATACGAGACATTGTTTCAGTCTAAAGCAAACCACTCAATTTTTTTGTTAACACACCTAACAGCCATGGTAGCCCAGGGCTGAACACGGAGCTTGAAAATTTCCACAAACCTCCATGTCACCTTTAATACTGTGTTCTAAGTTATTAGCCAGGCTGTGTCCTGCTCGTCTTATCGAAAGTACCTGATCCTATCCATTAAAATCCCTGCACAGGGCCACAGCGTTCTGTATCACCTGACTAAGTTTGGCACTAGGTTTTCAAGACGTTTGTGAGGCGGCATTGCACACTTTGCTTTTCCTGTAGCATTTGGCCTACTCCCCTGCTAGCTAGTGGCAGAAGTCTTTTCTTTGTACGTGACCTAGTGCAAGTCGATCCTACGAACCTACTGTACTTTGCTCAGAAACTGGTTGAAGGTCGTCTCCTATTTCAGCTAACAAGTCAAACTGTTTGGTAACTGGTGTCTGATCTTTGTCGTTTCTTTTGTATCACTTCTGTTGGGTTGGATCAGAAAAAGGTAATACACGTCAATACTGCTGTATGAATTTAAATCCCCTTTACCCAAGCAATAAGAATACTTAACTTGCAAGGTGGTGCGAAGTTCAAGCGAAGTTTCCTGGCTGGCTGCACCTGATGAAATGGGCAGCATCTGTAGCGGATCTCGTAGAGCTGCACAGCACCAGCTAGAAGGCGCTGCCGTCGTTGTCTCGTGGTAGTGCCAACCTTTGAAACTATGTGGCATCGTTGCTATCGATACCACAGTTTCCTCCATTTGCTTGTTACTAATCACCTTTTCCCAGCTCCCACTCTCTCCTTACCCTCTCAACCTATCTAAGATAAAATATATCATTTCTAATTCTGTCTGGAGGTCACAAATCTTTCTCTCCTGTTCCCCAATCTTCTTGTCTCGACCACATAAATCTACAACCCCACGTAAGAGTCTCATCTGGCATTTCACTGACTACCCCGCTATAATCGCGGCAGTGAAACACAAACCCGCAGTCCTAGTATGTCCCACCATAGTATTAGACAACCACAGTATTATCGCGCTCGGGAATGAAGGCACTTCGATCGATAAATCGTGACAGTTTATGTTGTTATGTGATGAGGACACGCCTAACCATTTTATAGTATATACGCAACTATCCTGAAAGCATTCACAGTGCGATGCGTTTTTCTTAGTCACCACTCTACTTGATTACTACAGAGCGAGTAGGCGCAGTGGTTAGCACATAGGACACGCGTTCGCGAGGACGACAGCTCAAACCGCGTCCGAACATCCAAATTTAGGTTTCCAGTGATTTCCCTAAATCGCTCGAGGGAATTGCCGGGATACTTCTCTCTGATCTATCTTCCTACCACAGTTGCTCAAGGACGCTCTGTAAGATTTTTAGGAATTTGGTGTTGAATCTACGGCTTGCAAGGTAGGAAGACACCACCTCACACATGCAGAGTTCGAAAGAGTGCAGCAGTATGGACAAAGATGTAATCAGACAATGATCTCAATGTCGGTTCCACTACACTCCCTGTAAAGGAAACGTTATTACTAACAGAAATTAGTGTACGGTTTCAGACTTAACTGTTGTTGTTGTTGTGGTCTTCAGTCCAGAGACTGGTTTGATGCTGTTCTCCATGCTACTCTATCCTGTGCAAGCTTTTTCATCTCGCAGTACTTACTGCAACCTTTATCCTTCTGAATCTGCTTAGTGCATTCATCTCTTGGTCTCCCTCTACGATGTTTACCCTCCACGATGCCTTCCAATCCTAAATTTGTGATCCCTTGATGCCTCAGAACATGTCCTACCAACTGGTCTCTTCTTCTTGTCAAGGTGTGCCACAAACTCATCTTCTCCCCAATTCTATTCAATACCTCCTCGTTAGTTATGTGATCTACCCATCTAATCTTCAGCATTCTTCTGTAGCACCACATTTCGAAAGCTTCTACTCTCTTCTTGTCTAAACTATTTATCGTCTACATTTCATTTCCATACATGACTACACCCCACACAAATACTTTCAGAAACGTCTCGATGTTAACAAATTTCTCTTCTTCAGAAACGCTTTCCTTGCCATTGACTACATTTTATATCCTCTCTCCTTCGACCATCATCAGTTATTTTGCTCCCCAAATAACAAAACTTATTTTTTACTTTAAGCCTCTCATTTCCTAATCTAATTCCCGCAGCATCACTCGATTTAATTCGACTACATTTGCATCTGTTGATGTTCATCTTTTATCCTCCTTTGAAGACACTGTCCATTCCGTTCAACTGATCTTCCAAGTCCTTTGCTGTCTCTGACAGAATTACAACGTTCTCCATGGATTTTAATACCTACTTCATTTACTGCTTGCTCAATATACAGATTGAATAACATCGGGGAGAGGCTACAACCCTGTCTCACTCCCTACCCAACCTCTGCTTCCCTTTCATGCCCCTCGACTCTTTTAAATGCCATCTGGTTTCTGTACAAATTGTACATAGCCTTTCGCTCCCTGTATTTTAACCCTGCCACCTTTAGAATTTGAAAGAGAGTATTCCAGTCAACATTGTCAAAAGCTTTCTCCAAGTCTACAAATGCTAGAAACGTAGGTTTGCTTTACCTTAATCTTTCTTCTAAGTACGTCGTAAGGTCAGTATTGCCTCAGGTGTTCCAACATTTCTACGGAATCCAAACTGATCTTCCCAGAGGTCGGCTTCTACAGACGTAACTATATGTTAGCAAAAAGTGAAAATCTTAGTTTTCGTTACCAAGGTTTATTTTTACTGGTGATTTAGGGAAATCATAGAAAACCTAAGTCGAAACGGCGGGACGCGGATTTGAACCGTCATACTCCAGAGTTCGAGTCCAGTGTGTGCGAATATTGCATAGACATCATTTTTCAGATGGAGGAACATGGCTACAAACTTTCGTTTATGTCGCACAACTCTTTCTTGGTGTTGCGATTCTTTTTCCGTCAGTTTACATGAGGACGCAGGATGTACCGTTGTGCCGTCATAGTTTCCTCAGGCACTACCAGTGGTGACGAGAAATCACACCCGTTGACTCCTCTCACGGTGATGCCAGGGGTAACGCCGCTGCGTCTCTCCATAACACTGGAGGAATGGGAACCCTGTCTAGGTTGCCGCCTTAGTAGCCAAAGATGGTCACCCACAGCTGTGCACAGCCCCAATTCGTAACTGAAAGGTGTGCCATTGACCAGCTATCTTTTCTTCCTTGTCAGAACAATGCTACAAACCCAGCCGCTTGCGTAGCGCTGTTAACGCTGAAACGTACTCATAGGACAATAATTCCACAGTCTGGCTGCTGCAAGTCTCCGATCATTGGTGCAGGATAACACAGAATATTACAGAGGATCCATTATTTTTCTCGGATGGCAGCAGCATATATGAAGGGCTTACAATGTGCTAGGTGCACAATACGGTGATCCTCCCAGACGAGGTCACCCGCAACTATGACGGCGTTCCCACCGAGTCCAACATCAGACCACTATGAGATCCGACTGCCCTTCAACTCTAGATGTAGCACTATTCGACCAACCAGTCAAATGGAGATTCTCAGTGAGGTCCGTTTCAAATTCTTTCAAGTGCTGATATCACTGTCTCACACGATTACGTGGCATCTCCATGTCCTTCCCACTTGTGTTTTTGTGATCATACAAACACCCAAAAAGGGCTTGAAATGTTGTATTTGGTGTCTGTGATGGTACTAGATTTGGTATAGCTGTGCTGTATCTCGACCGTGCACAAACACCATCTCGGCTTGTTCCCGACATGAATACCGGATCATTCTGCTGCTTACAGCATGCTGCGTGGATCACACAGCCTGCAACACACAAGGAACACACGGCACATGATCAGAGGAACTCTCATTCTTCAGTGACGTCTACCATGACAACGGTGAATTTCCGGCCACATGTCCATTGGACATCTGCTCTCGCTCGGCCCCCTGTAACAGAGACAAAGAAACACAATTATGTAATTTCATTTACTACTTTAACACATCACTTAAAAATAAAACAGACTCAGCTAATATTACTCATGTTACTACGAACGTAGTACGCCGCAAAGTTTGCCACAGTACAGTGACACGCCGGTGTTGAGGTTCGCAGCCCTTAAGGCAACTGCGTCGTTGGCGCCAGTTTGGTGGAGAGGGGAGACGCCAGCTGCAGCAGAGTGGTGTCGGCAATTCAGGCGCTCTCGACGTTGAGAACTGCGACAGCTGCTGGCGCTCGGACGGCGTGCTGGCGCCAGCAGCCACTGCGCCTACTCCGATTACAGCACTCGTCGCGTTCCTCTCCTGATGGTTATTCGATAATTTATTTATTTTCACATTCACATTTTCGTGGTTCTAATTTTACAGTGCATCCAAAACTCCAGTGAACATGGAAGGGTACCTCGACTTAGACGTCATGGCTGTGAGAAATATTTTATTAACTCACTCTCCTTGATCTGAGATGACGTTATTAATTATGCAGGTTTTTGGTCGTACTGCAATACTGAAAAACTAATTTACGTGGGTTAACAAAGTATTTCTGGATATGATTCGTAACTATGAGTAACCAAGCGCTCATTTTACTGCTTTTGCATTATACATCATGTTTTCAAGACTAATAATTTGAATAGTTAACCTATTTGTAATCAGTTTAGTCAGATACATCAGTACAGAAATTTATTTGAATTAATTTTGTTTTTTAAGTGGATGAAGCTATCTTGGAAGATAGTCAAATTCATACAAATCCACGTCAGTTCTTCTGACGTCAGCGATATTATTTGTTCGTCAGACCATGACTAATTTTTTTACTACACCGTCCTTGAGACTTCGTTACTAATTAAATAGGTTTCTGTGATTATTTTTTAAATATTTCCTTAAGACTTCGTCCAACATGCCATACACCCTTCTACAAAAGCGAAAGGATACTTATTAATTTACGTAAATTTCGTGTTCTGTGCTACCTAAAACTTAGGTTCAGTGGACAGAACTGTGTTGTTTACATTCTCGTGAAATTACGTCTATCTGCCATCTAGATGTTAGCGCCGCAGCTCACCAAATGATAGCTTGCCTTCCACGTATTTTACTTCGAAAAATTTCTGACTAAAGCATTATCGCTTGATATTTATTTTATACCCGTTTCGATGTTTACTTCTGATGAAGGCACTCATAGTAGTGACGAAACCAGGTCAAAAGACATAATTTTTGCGACAGAGGGATGTTATTGTTTCAGTTTTCCTTTCTAAACGATCGCTGCCCACGCAGCCATATTTAAAACTTTAATTCTTGTCGGTTTTTAAACCAACTGCCGTTGGAAAGGCGTAATACTCGTCTCCTGTACCGGTTGGTTATGATCTTTCCGCTAGCTGAATTCACTTAAAAAGAAAGAAGTAATTTACTCACTGAAAAGGATGATGCCACTTAAATATAATCAAATAAAACTGAACCACACAAACGAAAAGCTATCTGAAAGACTCTCGTGAAAATTCAACATCATTATTTAACTATATCTTACTTGGAAACACGACTTCTTGGAGGACACGAGAGCAGTTATAACTTACGAATAATGAGGAAGACATATTGACTTATCGGGCAGTCGAAATTTTAAATGTAGCAGTCTGAGATTCATACTGATAATTCTGCACTGAGAACATAATGCCTGACAAGCATTGTTACTGTGCAGCACTGGTATACGATATTATTCCCATAACTGAAGTTTCAGAATGTACTAAAGGGTGCAACATATTGTCGTATCATTGTCCTTTAACAAATAGCACACATAAGTAACAGAACTAATCTGTCGTAAGATAAGTGTCTAAGTCATGACATAACATCATAACAAAATATTCCTTGCGATGAAACTGTAAATAATAAAATAATGTCATTCAAATCATGCTTTCAGATTAACGTAAACAGATTTATGAAAAAGAGAGGTAAAAAAGTCGTTTCCGTGTACTGAATCCTGTCTTGCCTATTAAATAACTGAAATACTTGTGCAATTTTTTTTATTTAGTTCTACAATGAAGATCCAAAGATATTGGTATAGGCATGCGTATTCAAATACACAGATATGTAAACAGAAAGAATACGGCGCTGCAGTCGGCAGCTCCTATATGAGACAATAAGTGTCTGGCGCAGTTGCTAGATCGGTTACTACTGCTGCAATGGCAGATTATCAAGATTTAAGTGAGTTTGAACATGGCACAGCATCTCCGAGGTAGCGATGAAGTGGGGATTTTCCCGTACGATCATGTCATGAGTGTACCGCGAATATCAGAAATACGGTAAAACATCAAATCATCGACATAGCTGCAGCTGGAAAAAGATCCTGCAAGAACGGGGCCACCGATGACTGAAGAGAATCGTCCAAGGAGACAGAAGTGTAACCCTTCCCGAAATTGCTGCAGATTTCACTGCTGGGCCATCAACAAGTGTCAGCGTGCGAACCATTCGACGAAACATCATCGATGGGGGCTTTCGGAGCCGGAGGCTCACTGGTATACCTTTGATGGCTGCACGACACAAAACTCTGCGCCTCGCCTGAGCCCGTCCACACCGACATTGGACTGTTGATGACTGGAAACATGTTGCCTGGTCGGACGAGTCTCGTTACCAATTGTATCGAACTGATTGACGTGTACGGGTATGGAGACAACCACATGAATCCGTGGACCATGCGTATCAGCAGGGGACTGTTCAAGCTGGCGGAGGCTCTGTAATGGTGTGGGGCGCGTGCAGTTGAAGTGTTATGGGACCCCTGATACGTCTAGATACGAGTCTAATGACAGGTGACATATCCTGTCTAATGACCTGCATCCATTCATGTGCATTGTGCACTCCGACGGATTTTGGCAATTCCAGAAGGGCACCCCACGCGTCCAGAACTGCTAGAGTGGCTCCAGGAACACTCTTCTGAGTTTAAACACTTTCGCTGGCCACTTAACTCCCCAGAGATGAACATTATTGAGCATATCTGGGATGCCTTGCAATGTGCTGTTCAGAAGAGACCTCCCCCCGCTTTTACGGATTTATGGAGAGCCTTACAGGATTCATGGTGTCGTTTCCCTCCAGCACTACTTCAGACATTAGTCGAGTTAATGCCAGGTCATGATGCGGCAGTTCTGCGTGTTCGCGGAGGCCTTACACGATGTTAGGCAGGTGTACCAGTTTTTTTGTCTCTTTAGTGTGTATGCTAATAACAAAGATATAAAGAAAAATAAAAGTTATTACTGAAACATATATCGATAAGCTGACAAAGAAGGTCTGTTATCTATGGCACTATCAGCTGTATCTTTCATGCTTATTGGCAATCAATGGAACTACTCCAGAATGAGATTTTCACTCTGCAGCGGAGTGTGCGCTGATATGAAACTTCCTGGCAGATTAAAACTGTGTGCAGGACCGAGTCTCGAACTCGGGACATTTGCCTTTTGCGGGAAAGTGCTCTACCAACTGGGCTACCCAAGCACTTCTGCCAGTACCTCGTCGTCTACCTTCCAAACTTTACAGAAGCTCTCCTGCGAACCTTGCAGAACTAGCACTCCTGAAAGAAGGCTGTGGCTAAACCATGTCTCCGCAATATCCTTTCTTTCAGGAGTGCTAGTTCTGCAAGGTTCGCAGGAGAGCTTCTGTAAAGCTTGGAAGGTAGGAGACGAGGTACTGGCAGAAGTAAAGCTGTGAGGACGGGGCGCGAGTCGTGCTTGGGTAGCTCAGTTGATAGAGCGCTTGCCCGTGAAAGGCAAAGGTCCCGAGTTCGAGTCTCGGTCCGGCACACAGTTTTAATCTTCCAGGAAGTTTCAATGGAACTATTGTTTCATAAGTGTTCTAGTACGTAGACACAATGTTCAGCGTCTCAGCTTTTGTTTTTGGGACTATAATATTCGATTTTAGTTTGTGATTGCAAAAAGTACAACTAATACTCTCGCCTTTATGACACCACTTCTGAATATTTACAAACAATTTCATCTATATTCACTAATCACATAGTTCATAAGTGTCGATGTGAATATTTTTGTGACACTACACGAAGTACTTGACGAGTCACGGATGAAATAGGATATTGCCAACAGCACACCGTCGACTTGCTCGAAGATGAGCAAATACAACAACTTATTGTTGTGGAGTCCGTTGTAGACATTGCAAATAGTTGCTGAGCATCCGTTAACGTATACGTTCGGTTTGCTCATTGAGGCTACTGTCTAGATGTTGCAGCTTGTACTTAACGATTTCTAACTCTTCCAAAATGTTAAGTACCCGGCCTTTCGACTGTATATGCAAGATTTCTAAGTCATCTTCAATGTTACGTTAGCTGTGCATATTGCGTGACAAATGCACCACTAAAGCTGACTTAGGATTACGAATGACATTATGTTCTGTAAACCTAGTTTGAAAACTTCTCCCTGTCTGCCCGATATATCTACACTCACATTATTGGTACGTGATTCAGTAAATACGAGAATTGTTATCCAGACAAATTACACGTTCCTTACGGTGAACACAACGTTGCACGTTAATCTTAGGTACAAAAAGGGCGGGGCTAACACTCACAGATTACAAACACCTCCCTAGTTTCTGTTCAACGGATATAAAACCAAAGTAAGGAATTCTACAATAGTTCTTCTTGGCCGCCCCATCGTCTAGCCTGACGAGGGTACTACTCTGTTTTCCCTAAATCCTTTTTTGTTTCATTTTTTTAGACAAATCGTCGATAGTCTTTGTTGAATAACCGTTCTGACGTACCATATACTTAATAGATTGCTATTATTTTCTCGCAACACTAGGATTGAACAGGCTTTCTAACATCCGATGGAGCAGTATCCTAGGAACAACTATTTTACAAGATTTCGGGTGCTCGGATGACTTGTAAATTAGTTTATAAATCGTTCAGGGTTTACGGTACACCTCAAATTTGAGATTACCATCTTTCAGAGTAATGCAAGTAGTATTGCACAAATGAACCTAATGCATGCATGTCTTAACTGACGAGCTCCGAATATTAAGTTCACAGTGGATCATGAAATTCATGGCACCTTAACGTTCCTGTGTCTTCGTATTACTCTGAAGAAGTCTCCTGCAAGTATCCTCATAGAGTCTCAAAACCCGACCCTTCTCGTAGGTGCCCTGTGATCAGGCCATCATCTGCCATCACCGGCAGTTTGTATCTCTCTATTTCCTTCTAACCGTTCGGAAGTTGCAGCCTGACTTGGGCACCCCTTTAAGTTACTATGCCAGGATGCGACACTACCACGTGTGACAATAGAGAGTGAACACTATCGTCCCTGGAGCATCTTGCTGCATTTCTGGGAGGTTGATTTAGTTTTTTAATACCGGGAGTGCGCCGAGCTGAATCAGTGGATTACAAGTCTGAGCTTCTCAGTTTTCATTAATGAACATGTTTTACTACAGCTTCGGAACAGTATCCCAAATTTGTGATTGAAATATTCTATAGTTTTTAATACGAACCAGAATCCTCTGTAACCATACTCACGGATATTCGCTTCAGAATCATTATTCCGTCAACAGCACGAAGGTAAAGTCAAATAAGATATACAATAGCAAAACAGTGACCACATTTCTCAAGGGTGCTTAGAACTCATTAGACTGCGATGTCGGTTTGACACAAGAGTGGGTTTTTGCTGATATTTTGTCGCGGTCTAAGCAACAATTTTTTTGTAGACAATGGCGAAATGTAAAGGATTGAATTCCAGTGAAACAGAGACAAACGTATTTTTATTAACACAAGGAGTGAAAAAGATAGTCATGAGTAGCAGTATTTAACGTACCATGTAAGCTCTCACGGCTGGTACTGACATCTCTTAAACATTGCGGGCTAGTAGGCCGCGGTCGATGCGTAAAGCTTTCTCCTAACGTTCCTCTCCCACTGCGGGAGACATTTTCAGAGGTAAAGTGGCGAAATGCAACCAGAACTCGAAGCAGCACCGAATATATGGGCAATAAAGTAGCAGTACTGACTGAAAAACGTATATTCAGTTATTCGACCGACGGCATAGTGCTATAAAAAAAAAAAATAAAAAAAAAATAAAAAAAAATCTCGATCTACATCTTTTTCTATATACCAGTGCAATAACCGAAACTGAAAGTCGTTGGCTTATGTAAGAAACGCGTAAAACCTAAATTCCGATGTAAGGGGAACTATTCTAATACCATCCAAACAAAGAGTAGCAGATAATGTATAGATGGTGAGTCAGCTATGCTGGTCACCGAAAATAATGCCGGGACTATTTGAGATATTGAAATTCGGCTTTGACCCAGATTAACTGGAAGAAAGTTCTCACTGTACAACTTATATGGTTTCATCTTTTGAATAATGAAAGGTTTCTGGCTTTCTGGGCCCGTAAAGAAAAAAATGTGGAGAAGTTATGCTTGACGCAAGATACATATTGCTTGTATTTGTTGGGACCGAACGATACCAACAATCTCCCTGTCATTACACAAAGCATGTAGTCTCTTGTAGTTGTGTTATCACTAACGTCAGTGTCAGTTTCGACTCTTCAAACAGAGCTAACGTAATTTGTGCTGACAGAACGAAGCAGATGGATGGCGACAATGTCGTGATATGAGATAAAATCTCGAAGAGTCTCCTAGGAAGCCAATATATGTTTTCAGAAAGATGGAACTTTTCGGAAATTAAGGATTATCTGTTTTGGCAACACCAAGGACCTGACGTAAAAGGGGCACGGAGCAAATGAAGCTTAATATTCTGTCTGTGTAGTCATATAAACAAGAGTAATAGGGCAGATCCTTAACCTACTGTTCTGCTATGAGGATTAAGACCCCCTGGTGATAATCCTTTCTTTTGATTGACAGTCCTTAATCTATTGCTCCCCCACCCCTCCCTCCCCCTCCTCCCTCCAACCGCTGAGGAAACCACCAAACCTCCCCTCTCTCCCTCTCTGATACAGGTACACTTTCACGCATGGGTTATTCTAATCGCCGCTCTCACTCCTATCAGATTGACTGACTACTTAATTAAGTTGAACAGTTAACTAACACCACCCCTCTGGTAAACCCCACAACCATCCCTTCCCCTCTCCTCCTCCTCTACTTCGAAATTGACGCCTCTGTGCTGGAGAGGAAGGATCTCATGACAGGAAATTCAATTATGTTGCAAAAGGTATACCATTTATTTATAAAATTTCAGTTTTCAAGGACTGGATCTCTTTCGCTCATCATTCTCTGTTATTTGGGAAGATACAGGTCTTGTAAAATGCCTCGAAAAGAAGTAATTAAAGCGATCGCTTTTTTTATTCCTATCACGCAAGGAATACCATTACGAAACACTCATCACACGTAATTACGCTGTTAGAAATCTTTCGATCGCGAAGCACGCACCGTCCGCCATCCCATCACGCCACCCGTGTAGGCTGACCGGAGTCGGGCTGCGCTGCCAGACCCACGAATTGACGTGATCACCAGCGGCCGCGCCATGCGCAGGTGTTCAAGAGATGTGCACGTGGGCCCAGCGACTGTCAGACTGGATGTCATACAAATCCCTGCACAAAAGCACGAATCCCTGGACAAAAGCACCCGAGAAATTCATGTCAAAACACGCGCTCTCTTTCTCGTTCCGTAGTGCGCCACTGCTGGGGCTGTACCTGCCATCAGTTGTGGTCAGGCCGAACCGCAAACAAAGCAGCGTTTACCTGTTAAACCCTGCGGAATACCGAAGCAGGGGAGACGCCCTCCTTCCAAGGCAAATGCCTGCCTGAGAATCGATCTAGAAATACTGCAGAAGTTAATAAATAATTAATTTCAGATCACGTGTCATGATGTAAGACATATGGCGGACGTGGTAGCTATCTCTCACACACAAATTGTCTGTGTCACAAAACTAGTATCCGGCTGACTTGAAATACACTTTAAAGCAAGATCGTTGCTTACAAACAGAGAGAGAGAGAGAGAGAGAGAGAGAGAGAGAGAGAGAGAGCTGTGGTTTGCTTTGCGGATGACATAGGCACTAGCATGAATTATTTCCAAGAATATCGGTGTTAAATGGTTCAAATGGCTCTGAGCACTATGCGACTTAACTTCTGAGGTCATCAGTCGCCTAGAACTTAGAACTAATTAAACCTAAATAACTTAAGGACATCACACACATCCATGCCCGAGGCAGGATTCGAACCTGCGACCGTAGCGGTCGCTCGGTTCCAGACTGCAGCGCCTAGAACCGCACGGCCGCTCCGGCCGGCTATAGGTTTTAAGTCCACCTTGATGCGAAACACCTTGTTATTTGTTTACTTATTTATTTCCCAAACTAGTTTCGGTGACAAATATCACCATCATCAGTGGCCTTTTTTTTTTCAGTCTAAAACATGCAGAAAATACCATAGTTATACAAACCCATTTTTACTGTTCGTTTTTTGAAATTAGTTTTCTATGGATACTTTTATTCTACCTTATTTATTGTATGTTGCTGCCACAGAAAAAAACACAAAAAATTATGCTGCAAACAGCAACAATAATTCTTAAAAGCATGCCATAACATATAATTAATAACTTAGTATGAAAGTATCCATAGAAAACTATATTTCCTAAACGAACAGTAAAAATGTAATGATGTGTTGCTGTGTTTGTATAACTATACTGTTTTCTGTATGTTTTAGATTTAAAAAGAAAACACTGATAATCGTTTGGGAACTAAATAAGTAAACAAACAACAAGGTGTTTTGAATCAAAATGGCTCTGAGCTCTATGGGACTTAACTTCTAAGGTCATCAGTCCCCTAGAACTTAGAACTACTTAAACCTAACTATCCGAAGGACATCACACACATCCATGCCCGAGGCAGGATTCGAACCTGCGACCGTAGCGGTTGTTTTGAATCAAGGCGGACTCAATTTCGATATTGTTGTTTTCCAAGCAAACACTGACCAAATGATTCCAAGATAGAGTTAATGAGATATTTCATTCCGCCATGGACTCTAAACTGCCCCAGCCTTTCTGTGCACTTCTCTTGAGGAACAGTTAGAGAACTGGTCAGTTCATCTTGAAGATGTCACAAATGGTGCTTCAGAAGATGTGCCACGGAAATATTAATTAAATCGTTATTATAACATCTAACCAATTTGCTTCACACAGTTTAAAACTACTCTAAATAAAAAAAAATTAAAAAAAAAAACATTTACGCTGCCCAGAAGTTTGGGTGTGTAAACGACAGTGTTACGTTTTTGTCGAGTAATTTTATTAAATAATCGAAACCTATTATTCTTTGACGTCGTGAGTGATACCAGTGATATGAAATTATAGTTGGAATTCAAAATTTCGACGTGAGCTTACACAGTCACGTTTATAGACTCTCAACCTACTACAGCAATGCGAAGTATATTCTCTCCGTTAAAATTAGTATAGAAATCCTGAGCTGACTGGTTCTCTCAGCTACACCATGACGAAGAAGGAGGGAGGAAACGATCTATCACGCGATAGCATAGTAACAACAACTGACCCGGCCGGTTGGCCGTGCGGTCTAACGCACGGCTTTACGGGTGGAAAGAGCGCCGGTCCCCGGCACGAATCCGCCCGGCCGATTTGTGTCGAGGTCCGCTGAGCCGGCCAGTCTTTGGATGGTTTTTAGCCGGCACGGTAGCTCAGCGTGTTCGGTCAGAGGGCTAGCTGCCCTCTGTAATAAAAAACTGAGTCAATCGATCAACAGACAACGAACTTAAAATGGGCGTCTTACGACGTCCGCCCCGACCACATGCAAAAAAAAAAAAAAAAAAAAAAAAAGGGGTAGCGTCTCTGATTCATAATCAAAACGTCTTCGGTCCCGGGTTCGATCCCCGCCACTGCCTAAATTTTGATAAATAATCAGCATTGGCGGCCGAAGACTTCCGGCATAAGAAGTCAGCCTCATTCTGCCAACGGCCTTGTCAAAGAGGGCGGAGGAGCGGATAGAGGTTCAGGCCACTCCCTTGTCCTTGCCCCTAAAGGCGGAACAATCAGTAATGGTCAACGACATGAGGATGCAGAAGGCAATGGAAACCACTGCATTAAAGACACGTAACGTGTATCCACAGGACATGTGGCCTGTAATTGAAGAAGTTTCATGATGATCTCTCCATTGGCAAAAGATTCGGGAATAGTCCCCCATTCGGATCTCCGGGAGGGGACTGCCAAGGAGGAGGTTGCCATGAGAAAAAGATTGAATAATCTACGAAAGGATAACGTTCTACGAGTCGGGGCGTGGAATGTCAGAAGCTTGAACATGGTGGGGAAGCTAGAAAATCTGAAAAGGGAAATGCAAAGGCTCAATCTAGATATAGTAGGGGTCAGTGAAGTGAAGTGGAAGGATGACAAGGATTTCTGGTCAGACGAGTATCGGGTAACATCAACAGCAGCAGAAAATGGTATAACAGGTGTAGGATTCGTTATGAATAGGAAGGTAGGGCAGAGGGTGTGTTACTGTGAACAGTTCAGTGACCGGATTGTTCTAATCAGAATCGACAGCAGACCAACACCGACAACGATAGTTCAGGTATACATGCCGACGTCGCAAGCTGAAGAGGAACAGATAGAGAAAGTGTATGAGGATATTGAAAGGGTAATGCAGTATGTAAAGGGGGACGAAAATCTAATGGTCATGGGCGACTGGAATGCAGTTGTAGGGGAAGGAGTAGAAGAAAAGGTTACAGGAGAATATGGGCTTGGGACGAGGAATGAAAGAGGAGAAAGACTAATTGAGTTCTGTAACAAGTTTCAGCTAGCAATAGCGAATACCCTGTTCAAGAATCACAAGAGGAGGAGGTATACTTGGAAAAGGCCGGGAGATACGGGAAGATTTCAATTAGATTACATCAAGGTCAGACAGAGATTCCGAAATCAGATACTGGATTGTAAGGCGTACCCAGGAGCAGATATAGACTCGGATCAAAATATAGTAGTGATGAAGAGTCGGCTGAAGTTCAAGACATTAGTCAGGAAGAATCAATACGCAAAGAAGTGGGATACGGAAGTACTAAGGAATGTCGAGATACGTTTGAAGTTTTCTAACGCTACAGATACAGCAATAGGGAATAGCGCAGTAGGCAGTACAGTTGAAGAGGAATGGACATCTCTAAAAAGGGCCATCACAGAAGTTGGGAAGGAAAACATAGGTACAAAGAAGGTAGCTGCGAGGAAACAATGGGTAACAGAAGAAATACTTCAGTAGATTGATGAAAGGAGGAAGTACAAACATGTTCCGGGAAAATCAGGAATACAGAAATACAAGTCGCTGAGGAATGAAATAAATAGGAAGTGCACGGAAGCTAAGACGAAATGGCTGCAGGAAAAATATGAAGACATCGAAAAAGATATGATTGTCGGAAGGACAGACTCAGCATACAGGAAAGTCAAAACAACCTTTTGTAAAATTAAAAGCAACGGTGGTAACATTAAGAGTGCAACGGGAATTCCACTGTTAAATGCAGAGGAGAGAGCAGATAGATGGAAGGAATACATTGCAAGCCTCTATGAGGGTGAAGATTTGTATGATGTGATAGAAGAAGCAACAGGAGTCGATTTAGAAGAGATGGGGGATCCAGTATTAGAATCGGAATTTAAAAGAGCTTTGGAGGGCTTACGGTCAAATAAGGCAGAAGGGATAGATAACATTCCATCAGAATTTTTAAAATCATTGGGGGAAGTGGCAACAAAACGACTATTCACGTTGGTGTGTAGAATATATGAGTCTGGCGACATACCATCTGACTTTCGGAAAAGCATCATCCACACAATTCCGAAGACGGCAAGAGCTGACAAGTGCGAGAATTATCGCACAATCAGCTTAACAGCTCATGCATCGAAGTTGCTTACAAGAATAATATACAGAAGAATGGAAAAGAAAATTGCGAATGCGCTAGGTGACGATCAGTTTGGCTTTAGGAACAGTAAAGGGACGAGAGAGGCAATTCTGACGTTACGGCTAATAATGGAAGCAAGGCTAAAGAAAAATCAAGACACTTTCATAGGATTTGTCGACCTGGAAAAAGCGTTCGACAATGTAAAATGGTGCAAGCTGTTCGAGATTCTGAAAAAAGTAGGGGTAAGCTATAGGGAGAGACGGGTCATATACAATATGTGCAACAACCAGGTGGGAATAATGAGAGTGGACGATCAAGAACGAAGTGCTCGTATTAAGAAGGGTGTAAGACAAGGCTGTAGCCTTTCGCCCCGACACTTCAATCTGTACATCGAGGAAGCAATGATGGAAATAAAAGAAAGGTTCAGGAGTGGAATTAAAATACAAGGTGAAAGGATATCAATGATACGATTCGCTGATGACATTTTCATCCTGAGTGAAAGTGAAGAAGAATTAAATGATCTGCTGAACGGAATGAACAGTCTAATGAGTACACAGTATGGTTTGAGAGTACATCGGAGAAAGACGAAGTAATGAGAAGTAGTAGAAATGAGAACAGCGAGAAACTTAACATCAGGATTGATGGTCACGAAGTCAATGAAGTTAAGGAATTCTGCTACCTAGGCAGTAAAATAACCTATGACGGACGGAGCAAGGAGGACATCAAAAGCAGACTCGCTATGGCAAAAAAGGCATTTCTGGCCAAGACAAGTCTACTAATATCAAATACCGGCCTTAATTTGAGGAAGAAATTTCTGAGGATGTACTTCTGGAGTACAGCATTGTATGGTAGTGAAACATGGACTGTGGGAAAACCGGAACAGAAGAGAATCGAAGCATTTGAGATGTGGTGCTATAGACGAATGTTGAAAATTAGGTGGGCTGATAAGGTAAGGAATGAGGAGGTTCTACGCAGAATCGGAGAGGAAAGGAATATGTGGAAAACACTGATAAGGAGAAGGGACAGGATGATAGGACATCTGCTAAGAGATGAGGGAATGACTTCCATGGTACTAGAGGGAGCTGTAGAGGGCAAAAACTGTAGAGTAAGACAGAGATTGCAATACGTCAAGCAAATAATTGAGGACGTAGGTTGCAAGTGCTACTCTGAGATGAAGAGGTTAGTACAGGAAAAGAATTCCTGGCGGGCCGCATCAAACCAGTCAGTAGACTGATGACAAAAAAAAATGGCCAGATGACTGAGATAATTGAAAACACTCTCACATCCCACGTACTCACCTTCCAGACACGCACACGCACCGTCCCAGTATACTGCCAGTGCTCAGAGACCGGGGAAAGAACCGCCGTAAACACGGACCAGAGACTTCAGCCATGGAAGCGCGTGTCAGCCAGAGAGAGGCACGCAGGCCGTGGAGGCTGTCCCAGCGCAAACGCTTGTCGAATTGAATCTTCTAAAATTTCCACGGAGTATACATGCGACACAAACTGTCCCGATGGCGACTCAATGTAATCTGGCTATTAGTTCACTATTCGTCCATCCAGGGGCAGCCTTGAGCCAAATCGTTCTAAGGCGGAAGCTCTCTCTCTGAGCTGGTGTACAAAGGATGGGCGAGCCGAAGCCCAGAACAAAGTGCGTCCACTGAGATGCTGTTTCTGGCTCCAACCTACTTGCTTACTTCTGTGCTTTCTGCAGCCATCTCCAGTATCACAAGAATATTGGAAACCTGGCACACATTTATCAGTCTAACTACAATTAAATACAACTGTTGCTGCTGCAGTCTGACACCGCGTGAAGTACCGAAAATGTCTCCTCTTGACGGCTGAGGTTCTTGAACGAATCTCAATATAAATAACGCACATAATTTTCCACATAAAATCTCTTACGGCTGTCATTGTGCTGAATCTATACCTCCCTCACGGTAGGACACACAATCATTTTCTCTAGAGGTGCCGGACCAGGAACCACAGTAACTTTACACTACAGCCTATACACATTTCAGACAACGGGTGCAGTTAGCGTTTATATGTATGCAGCACCCGAAGAAATTATGGTATGCCCACACTCACATCAGCTATATGTCTCTATTCTCTGTAGTTCTAGAAAATCTGATGTTGTACGAAAATTGACGTTGATGTAAAGTCAGAGCTTCGGGAAGGTGTTGCATCCTGCCAAAGCTCTCTCAAATAAGCATTATAAAGCACAGACGTACGGTACTACGTGATAATCAACAACGCTCCTGTGGATGAAAGGGTTGGAAAGACATCACCGATACTGGTTGGTGTACCATAATCAACATCACTGTCTACAGCGCAACAAGGAAACCGCGCGGATACGATTTGGGGTGCCGATGAGGGGACATTCTGTGTATTAGTTTTTTACAGCCGTATTGCCGTCCTGTTTGTACACTATAGCAGGTCCAATTGAACCCTTGCATTGCCACATTGTGCAGCTGTTTGCGAAATGAATCTATGATCCCTTACGTTCGGATATACTCCTCAATGCGTTGAACTCCAATTCAAAATGTCAAATCTATCCTACCCTTACGACTAAATATACGTAATTATTTTTTAGATGAATAGTAATTTGATTTTTTCCTACAAATCCCTGGTGATATGTCGGCACATAAGACACAGTGTCTTTACGTTCAAGCAGCAGCATAACATTTCTGACTATCAATTATAGGGTATAAAGAAACTTATGATACATCCACACTCGCACTAGCTGGGTGTCGTTTCCATACTGCCCAGTAGCAGAATGGACTCCCGCCATCACATATTTGTCGATGAATAAAGGATGTAATTACAAATTGAAAAAGGCCTCGTGTCTTATTTTTTTATCGATTTCGTCACTTCCACGATACCTATTCATGTTTTCTATACTTGTAAATCCAGACAACTCGCTTTGGTGTCTTTTATATATCCACACCACTGATTTGGGGTTTGTGTCAGTACATTCCATGCATAGCTACCTTAGACCTACCTACCACCGCCCAGATTATGCAAATCTTCCCTGACTGAAAAATCATTGCGAGTGCAGTATGTACTAGAGTACATCCTTTCGGCGTTAATTTTTAGGTACCGAGCAGTTGGGTAGAGAAACCGCAAAATTGGTCTGTACCGAGACTAAGCACATTTTTGAACCGTTTAACACTTTTGAGCAGGAATAGGATCACCGCGAGACAGGATCTGTTGTTGCAGCTGGCAAAATTGAGAATGTTACGAAAAAACAGAAGAACATGTTAGAGCGTTATACAAAGATTTTGTTACATGTGCGAGAAACGGCGACTTAATGATACAGGTCTGTTTAGATCCTATAACATGTGTACGCGGGAGCTGAATCAAGTGTGTGCAGGATGTCTGTGAATAAGGTAATGCCGTAATGCTGGTAGTGAATTTTAGGAGTGGTAGTGAGTGTATTGTGCAAAGTATGGCACTCTTTAGCTACCGCTATTAGAGGGAATAGAGCTCTTATATTCTAGAACTCTTACTTTCTCAATATGTTACAACAGTTAGCCTTGAGAGCTACGGATGCACTGGGAAAAGAGAATGTTATTGCCTACAACGTTTTTGAGAGAGTGAAATCAAGAAATGTGTGTAATGTGCTACCTGGTATTTCTATGAAACCGATTAAGAATCGTCTCCATGTGAAAGCTTTTGATTACTGTATGTTCCATTCACTGCTTGTGCCATTAATATGTGACATATATTATATTTGCTTCCTGGCAAATTTAAATGGGGTGAACTAATTTCAAATTATAGGCCTCACTTTAAGCTCTATTACTCGAATGCATGATGCCGAACACCATCAGTGTCACTTTAGTTTAAGCTTAGCATCAATTGGATACTCTGTTTCTCCGAGTCGTATTGGCGTTAATTTGTTACTAAGGTGTTTGATTGCTTCAATTTGACTGAAAGTGCCGAAGAGGAAGTGTTCGTTCCAAGAAAAATATTCAGACGAATGGTTCTTCGTAAAACGAGAGAGGCGTGACTGTGAAGCAGAATGTGTAATTTTGCATGTGTTATGAAATTTTTTTGCAGATGAGGGAAGGATCATTTAGCTGACATAAAGCACAAATCAAATGTCAACTCTGGAAGCACTTAAAGAAATGGACAGTTACTTTGTTTCCAATTCATTCAAACAGAGGCAGTTAGTAACATCAGCGAAATTAGCAATGTGCTGTCATACCATTACACGTCATCATGTCTTTGAAGTCAGTGAACCTTACTTTCACGTTAAGCTCGACACTGTTTGATGTTTTGAAACTGAAAAATGTATGACGCTGTGCATAACAAAATCAACAGCATTTGTGAAATAATTGTTAGCACTCAACACTGTAGATCAAAGGGACGTACCCCGCATTGCCCCGAATTCTCCTTCCCAAATAACGTCCATTTTTGTCAGTTTCAGAGAAATGTTCCGGTTTGTCAGACAGAAATTATGGCAACCGCAGAAGCAAAGAAAACTGAACTTATGGCTCTGAGCACTATGGGACTCAACTGCTGAGGTCATTAGTCCCCTAGAACTTAGAACTAGTTAAACCTAACTAACCTAAAGACATCACAAACATCCATGCCCGAGGCAGGATTCGAACCTGCGACCGTAGCGGTCTTGCGGTTCCATACTGCAGCGCCTTTAACCGCACGGCCACTTCGGCCGGCAACTGAACTTAAAGTTATCGCGAAATGGAAGTGCGCATTTCCTACATTTAATCTTATGATAGGTTTTGTCGAATAGCAAAACTCCTATAATCAGCAGGACACAGGCAGTGCTCGCAGACCATGTCAGACTTGTCCATCGTGGTCAGACCGGCACCGACCTGTTCAACGCTCTCAGACCAGCATTCACCTGCTGGTGGGATAGAATTCTGCGTTCCTATTGGCTCCCTGGGGGGAAGTGATGGGTGGTGGGGGTTGGGGCAGTGGGAATATAAAAGCCACTCCATCCCCAATAGCCCTCATTCTGTCGTCAACCACCGCTGTGTGAGGTCGATCATCTTGCTCTCGCTCGTGCGCGTCAGTTTGCTCCTTTCTTGTGTGCGTGTTATCAATTAAACTGAAAAAAATGAAACGTTCAGCTGCATCGAGCACCATCGGTACAGCTAGTGGCGACAAACCACAGAGACCGTTAGAACAGGATGGGGAATTACCTGGCAAGTACTGATTCAAATCAGTAACTGTAACTTTATTCTTTTGCTAATGATTTCGTGTATAGAATACATTTCTTTTTATTGTTTCAGTGCATATCCACACCAAAGCCTGGATAAAAAGAATGGTGTGACGCAACAGTAGAGACAGTGGCAGGAGCTGCTGCATCAGGAGCAGCAACAGCAGCAGCATCGGCACCATTGTAAGTACATACTCCATCTTTGTAGTACTGGTGTGACCAGCAAGTCTACAGTTCATTTCGAGGGATTGAAATCCATGACTAACTTTTTTTTCACTAAGAATTTCGTAACGAATACATGTCTTATTGTTCCAGCACATATCCAGAGGTAACGGAAAAGGCCAAGAGGCAGCAGCAGCAGCAGTGGCAACATCTGCAGTAGCAGCAGCAGCAGTGGCGGGAACTGACTGCAGCAGCAGAAGCAGCAATATGATCGTAAGTAGTATATATATTTTTCATTGAATACGTAATGTGATGTTGTTGTTGTAGATGATTTCGAGGAATCAGAGTCGATAAATGCTACTTTTTCATTAAGAATTTCGTATTATTGCAGTATATGCCGTATACACAGTTCCTTTATAAAAACGGTTTAATCTTTTATGGAGTATTTCGATGTTTCAAAGATCAAAAACGATAAAACGTAACTTCTTTTTCCTTTTCAATAAGAATTCGGTATTGTTTGAAAAAAAATATATATACACTCCTGGAAATGGAAAAAAGAACACATTGACACCGGTGTGTCAGACCCACCATACTTGCTCCGGACACTGCGAGAGGGCTGTACAAGCAATGATCACACGCACGGCACAGCGGACACACCAGGAACCGCGGTGTTGGCTGTCGAATGGCGCTAGCTGCGCAGCATTTGTGCACCGCCGCCGTCCGTGTCAGCCAGTTTGCCGTGGCATACGGAGCTCCATCGCAGTCTTTAACACTGGTAGCATGCCGCGACAGCGTGGACGTGAACCGTATGTGCAGTTGACGGACTTTGAGCGAGGGCGTATAGTGGGCATGCGGGAGGCCGGGTGGACGTACCGCCGAATTGCTCAACACGTGGGGCGTGAGGTCTCCACAGTACATCGATGCTGTCGCCAGTGGTCGGCGGAAGGTGCACGTACCCGTCGACCTGGGACCGGACCGCAGCGACGCACGGATGCACGCCAAGACCGTAGGATCCTACGCAGTGCCGTAGGGGACCGCACCGCCACTTCCCAGCAAATTAGGGACACTGTTGCTCCTGGGGTATCGGCGAGGACCATTCGCAACCGTCTCCATGAAGCTGGGCTACGGTCCCGCACACCGTTAGGCCGTCTTCCGCTCACGCCCCAACATCGTGCAGCCCGCCTCCAGTGGTGTCGCGACAGTCGTGAATGGAGGGACGAGTGGAGACGTGTCGTCTTCAGCGATGAGAGTCGCTTCTGCCTTGGTGCCAATGATGGTCGTATGCGTGTTTGGCGCCGTGCAGGTGAGCGCCACAATCAGGACTGCATACGACCGAGGCACACAGGGCCAACACCCGGCATCATGGTGTGGGGAGCGATCTCCTACACTGGCCGTACACCACTGGTGATCGTCGAGGGGACCTGAATAGTGCACGGTACATCCAAACCGTCATCGAACCCATCGTTCTACCATTCCTAGACCGGCAAGGGAACTTGCTGTTCCAACAGGACAATGCACGTCCGCATGTATCCCGTGCCACCCAACGTGCTCTAGAAGGTGTAAGTCAACTACTCTGGCCAGCAAGATCTCCGGATCTGTCACCCATTGAGCATGTTTGGGACTGGATGAAGTGTCGTCTCACGCGGTCTGCACGTCCAGCACGAACGCTGGTCCAACTGAGGCGCCAGGAGGAAATGGCATGGCAAGCCGTTCCACAGGACTACATCCAGCATCTCTACGATCGTCTCCATGGGAGAATAGCAGCCTGCATTGCTGCGAAAGGTGGATATACACTGTACTAGTGCCGACATTGTGCATGCTCTGTTGCCTGTGTCTATGTGTCTGTGGTTCTGTCAGTGTGATCATGTGATGTATCTGACCCCAGGAATGTGTCAATAAAGTTTCCCCTTCCTGGGACAATGAATTCACGGTGTTCTTATTTCAATTTCCAGGAGTGTATATAAATATATATTAATTTTGTTTTCATCTCCATAGTACTGAGTATACGTAAGTAAGTTTCATTATATATGTAAAAAGGCCAAATTCTTTGTTGTTGTAGATGATTTCCTGGCAGACGAAGAAGTGGACCGGGAGGGGTATGTGCTGCAGACATACAGCAACCATAGCAGATTTGATGTAATTGTATATTCTAAAAAGTAATTTTTTCCCATAGTTTTTTGTCTGTGTATAAGTTTTGTTATTATTAGATCATTGTGTTGCGTGGAATATAGAGGAGATGAATAAATGGGTCCTTCGTAATTCAGGCGAGGGCGAAATGCCACATTGGGTGGAGGAGACCTTCGTGAGGAGATGGCCAGGGTGGAATAGGTAATACATATTCACAGTGCTTACAAATTGTCAGCATTCTTTCTTTCCTTGCAGCAGCACGCGATGTCTAGAACGTTTTACTTTTTTTTTTTTTTCGTTATCGTACAGCAGCTGCATCAGGGGAACAATGCCCACAATACGCCATGGATCGGGTACCGGGGGCGGCGAAGACTACAGCGTTGAGACAGGGTCCTGTGCGGCATGGTTCGCCGGGAAGAGCGCCGCTAGTCGCCGCGCAGGAAGCCGCCGCCGTCGCCACCACCGACACCACTCCCGAACCGCTCCGGCGTCCATGGACCGCTCTCCCTCTGGCTAATGGGTCAGGGCTGCAGCGACTCCTCCTCTTCCTCGGCCATCACATCCTCGCCAATCTAGTGAGGTACAACACATAGCCCTCAGAACATCACCGCAAGCAGCAGCTGCGTCATCTAGTTGTAGTTATAGTATTCGTAATAGAGATGATCCCGTGTATAGTGGCAGTTTCCTCTCCCGTCGGTTTAGCGAAGAAAATTAGGTCGGTGACAGCATACAGCAGTTAGAATACTCGGTCATTGCAGAAGCCTTTGAGGAGGATTGAGAATCCGGCAGGAACGTAACACGACCGTGTTAGTTTTCTAAGGGCATGCCTTTTTTTGAGGAAAAGGAGCTTCTCAAGGTAGCCAGTGATCCGCGATATCCTGCCATTAAATGCAGTGCGATGTTCTGCATCGATCTGTCACCCCTCCCTCCACCCCTCCACCAACCCTGTCCTAAAGTTGATACTGGTATTGGTGACGCAAGTCTTCATTGTCTTTGGGGGGAAATGGCGTCATAAAGCGGAACACGTGTATCGCCGAGTGGTTTCGCAAATCCACCTTGAGTGCTGGCCCGGTTTTCCGAGATGGAAGTGAGAGGGTCAGCTAAGGTACTCAGCTGAATACTAAACCTGGACAACCAGACACGTGGATATGACCCGGTAAATGCAGAGTCTCGCTATATCAATACCTAAAGATATAGCTAATAAGAGGGAATGTGTTAATGTCCAAAATGAAAAGAATCAGGCTTGTTTTGCATGATCAATCCTGGCTTGCGAAAGAGATATTAAATAGCATCCAGAGTGCACATCTCAATACTGTAGACGCCTTGACATTCGTAAGTGTGTAAGCAGGCTGTTTAGGTTTTTATGTTGGTAACGCCACGTAGCGCTCTGTATGAAAACCACTGACTGTGCTGTGTGCAGTCTGTGGCTAGTTGGCATTGTTGGAATATTCGCTGTTGTATTGTTGGGCAGTTGGATGTGAACAACGCGTAGCGTTGTGCAGTTGGAGGTGAGCCGCCAGCAGTGGTGGATGTGGAGAGAGAGATGGCAGAGTTTTGAGAGCGGACGATCTGGACGTGTCCGTCAGAAAAAGGAAATTTGTAAGACTGGATGTCATGAACTGATATATATACACACATATATATATATATATATATATATATATATATATATATATATATTAACGTAAATACATTGTTTGTTCGCTATCAATATCATTCATTTGCTAACTATGCCTATCAGTAGATAGTGCCTTCAGTAGTTAGAATCATTCATTTAGCTGGCAGTATTGGCGCTCGCTGTACTGTAGTAGTTGGAGTAACAAAGATTTTTGTGAGGTAAGTGATTCATGAAAGGTGTAGGTTATTGTTAGTCAGGGCCATTCTTTTGTAGGGATTATTGAAAGTCAGATTGCGTTGCGCTAAAAACATTATGAGTCAGTTTAGTGTTGATCAGAATAAGTAAAGAGAGAAATGTCTGAGTACATTCAGTTTTGCTCAGCTGTTTGAAAATCAAATAATGTAAGAGATTTTCTAGCACTGTCATTTATAAATTTTTCTAAGGGGACATTTCGTATGTCGACCCTTAGCCGAGGATACCTCACTGGAATCTTCTGATTTTTTTCTTGTAGTTTGTTTAATTAGTGTAGTTATTGTTTATTGCTAACACGTAACTGTAGAGAAAATCTCCATTGCAGTTTTTCATTGTTGTGGCTTGCATGTAGATTTGGACCAAGTATTTCGCATCCGCGCTTCGAATTAACTGGATACTATTTTCAGTGTTATTTTAATGTGTTTTCTTATTTTGCACTTCAAATTGTGCTATCCTGTGTTATTGTGTGAAATATTGCGACAATTATGGCTTGTGAAAAACGTAACGTGTGAAATATTGCGACAATTATGGTGTGTGAAAAACGTAATACTAGGCTTCAAAGTAAACTGAGAAATGACAGTGAAGACGAGCGTAGCGTGCTAGCGCCATCGTGTAATGAAATAACTAATGTTCAACATAGTAATTTGGTAATTGTACATAGTGGAGTGGACCAGACGGCAAATAATGGTGCGGACAGTGAAACAGTTAGTGAAGAGGGAAGCATTATCAATCGATCGGTCGGCAACAGCTCGTCTCTGAATTCCGAAATTACAGGACAAACTTTTGCAAATACTGTAGATTCAGGTTTTGCGTCCTCACCTTTTTCTCAATTAAGTCAAGACACATCATCAGCTTTTCAAAATGCGAATGTTGCCGGTGCAAATGCACTGCCGAAAAGCTAGAGGAACAGATTCCAGACACTAATACATTATTATTGCAGTTAATGCAACAAATCAAATAAAATCAGAGACAAACACAGCAACAAGAATGGTTCAAATGGCTTTGAGCACTATGGGACTTAACTTCTAAGGTAATCAATGGGACTTAACTTCTGAGGGAATCAGTCCCATAGAACTTAGAACTACTTAAACCTAACTAACCTAAGGACATCACACACATCCATGCCGGAGGCAGGATTCGAACCTGTGACCGTAGCGGTCGCGCGGTTCCAGACTGTATTGCCTAGAACCGCTCGGCCACTCCGGCCTGCAAACACAGCAATAGCTTCAAAAGTTAGACACAATGGAACAACACCAGAGAAAAACACAGCAACAGCTTCAAAAGTTAGACAGCACGCTTGATCAAACATGTGAAGGCTTAACTGCTGAGTTAGTTAAAATCGAATCTAAATATCAAAAGAATCTGTAATGACGTAAAAACACAAATTTGTGAACATTTCCAACCTATTTGAAAATGTATTACAGAATTACGAAGCAGCCATAAAAGAACAGCAAACCATTGTTCGTCAAAATAACGACACCTTGCATGCTAAAATTGAATCTACCGATTCAGTTACGCAACTAGCAAAAACTCAAGGAAACTTAAAGTACATAGTAGATAAGCTTTCAACACAAATGGACATTGAAACTCGGTTCAGAAAAACACACTGAGGAAATCAGTTCATTATTGGAAAAAGTAGCTGAACTTTCGGATCAGTTCACTAACTTATCTACAAAGGTAGATCTGAGTGACACAACACCAGTAGCCTTTTCTGACATAGAAGAGTATGAACAAATCAGAAAACTCAAACAAAATCAGAATCAAATTAGTACGCAACTCAAAAGGGAAATCCGGGAAGCACAAGATCAGTTGGCACAATAATACAAGAATTACGTATTTCAGAGGACACTCGCGCTCCAGATGGACATAGAAACACGTAACAACCACAAAATAATAACACAGGGCATTTCGGAAATTATGAAAGACATTGGCAAGGTGCACCGAATTTTGAGATGGAACCACCGAAACGACGTAACAATGACCGATATGCGACTCGCGGACATGATGATTTTGACCATAAACTGTTTATTACTACACGTGAATTCAAAACATTTTAGAACCCGGCAACGAGATTCATCCACAAGCATGGCTTCATCAGTTCTCTCATTGTTTTCCTCCCAACTGGTCATTGGAGCACACATTAGATTTTATGTGTGGCTACTTAGAGAATGAACCAGCTGTAAGAATGCGATCGGTCATTCACGATTGTCACAGTGAAAGAGAATTTTGTCATGCCTTCCTCTCAGCTCTCAAGCTACTCTAGATCGGTAAAACACAGCATCATAATGATGAAACATTTTGAAAAATCTGAATTTTGCAGTCTTCTCAAATATTTTGAAGACATGTTGCATAAGAATCTGTGTCTGTCAAACCCATACAGCCCCTCAGAACTTATTCGCATTTGCTTATTCAAATTACCTGAACATGTATGACATATTATTTTGGCAGGGCATTGCGTAGATGACATCGAAGCTTTTCAGGGACTGTTACAAGAACTGGAAATTTACACTGACAATTGCGGGGCGTGAAAACAGGGACACAACAACTACAGGTCACATCCGTCACAATTCCGCGATGACACAAATAATAACTGGACACGACAAGGCTATTCTTACAGCGGAAATCGCGACCACAACGGACACCAACCGTATGACAACCGTTGGCAGAGTAGTACTAATTACAGGGAAAGATCACCTCTCTGCGATAATGACAAGACAGAGACAATCATAGAAACAGAGAATATGGGAACCAGAACTATTATTACCAAGGGAAACAGAACAATTTCTTACGCAACAGCCCACGTGCAGTTACGGCTGGGGGAGAAGATCTCCACCATGTGACCGACAAGAAAGAAATTAAGGAAACTACCGACATGACGACAGACGATATAATCTTAACAATAGACCAGAATTTAATCAGAACTGGCCGGATTCAAACAGGGCAGGGCCCTCTCGACAAGATAAATTTGTAGAAGTTAGATCTCCAAACCCCAATAACGACGCATGCCACAGACAGGCAGTAGGCAATGACTCACACCGCTGGCAGCCACAAAACGTACTTATGAAGCTGACGACGTAGCTGCCGTGACTAGTAATTACGTAAAAATGGAAGACATTAGGGACATCTTACTCCAGGAACACGACGTAAAACATAACAACATTGCGTACCCTGTAATCCACATTACAGTAAATGACGTAAAATTTACGGCAGTACTTGACTCTGGCAGTCCCATTTCAGTAATTAGTGAAACAGCCTTTAGCAAATGCAACAAATCGAACAATTGCCCCACACTTCTGTTACGTAATCGTTGGGTGCAATCGTTGGAAAAAGTGTAGATATACACCAAGAAACCAACTTAGAATTCTTTTATCAAAGCCACAGTTTCTCTATGAACTTTCTTGCTGTTCCATTAGTGTCGACGGAAATTATATTGGGAGTAGACTTTTTGAATGAATACAAAGCAATCTTACTTAAATTTTCACGATGTTGAAATAAGTTTAGAGAAAGAAGATAAGTCAATAGCTTTGAAATTTGAAGATTGGCTCTCAAATCATGACGAGGAAATTAATCGGCTTTACCTTCTGTTAGGCAACTGTTCGGAATTTTCGACGTAACTTGACACTAACAATCACTCTGCAAGTACTGGCAGGGATTATATCGACGGCGTATTTGATACTAATGAGTTAATTCAGAATAAAGTTCAAACAATTGAGAACTGTAATGACACTGTTAGGCAGGGCATTTTTGAGATTTTGCAAGCAGGTTCCACAGTTTTTACTCACAAAACAGGAACTATCAAGGGATTTCAATACCAATTTCGAGTTCTTGAGCATACTAAATTTTGTGTTAGACCATACGTAATTCCGTCACGTTATAGAGACCGTGTTAGAACAGAAATACAATATATGCTTGACGAGGGAATTATTGAGCCTGCAGTAAGCCGATACAACAATCCATTACATGTTGTTGAGAAGAAAAATGGATCGATCAGACTAGTCTTAGATTCGAGACAAATCAATACTATCATCATTCCTGAAACAGACAGGCCGCAAACGTTGGAAGAACTACTTCAAAATTTTAATGGTGTAAAAGAGTTGTCTTCCATTGATCTCAGATCCTGCTTTTATCAGATCGAACTTCGTTCAGAATGTAGAAAATACACAGCTTTTCTTTATTTCGGCGTTTGTTATCAATTTCGGAAACTTCCTTTTGGTTTGAACATTTCTACGGCAGCATTCATTCGTGGGCTAAATTCCATATTACCTGAGTTCTTAAAACGTCACATCACCTTATATGTGGACGATATTCTAATAGCAGAAGCCTCATGGGAACAACATAATCGCATCCTCAGCAGTGTGTTACGTATTTTTGCAGAATCTGGAATTACAGCTAACTCGGTAAAGTCTGAATTCGGTAGAACAAAGGTGAAATTTTTGGGGCACATTATTTCTTCTGAAGGCATTCAGCCGAATCCTGAAGATTTAGAAGCAATCAGAGCCATTCCAGTTCCATCCACAAAAAAACAAGTACGCAGTTTTCTAGGTCTTGTAAATTTTTACCCTCGTTTTCTGAATACGCAAATTCTAGCTACACTAAAACTTTGTTCTCTCACTGGAAAAAAAATGCTGTTTGGGGCTGGGACAAAAAGGCACGGTTGAAATTTCTTTGAAAGAAGCGCTACTTAACGCGCTGATACTAGCTCATCCAGATCTGTCACAAGATTTCTGCCGTAGCACGGATTCTTCTAAAGTTGGCCTTGGTGCCCATTTATTTCAAAAAGCCATAGAAAATGACACTACTATTCAACAAACCATTGCTTTTGCTAGCCGCGTGCTAACAAAATCTGAAAAAAAAGTATTCCGTTACTGAATTAGAAGCTTTAGCTATCGTTTGGGCATTTAACAAATTCCTTTTCTTTCTTTCTGGTAAACACGTGAAAGTATACAATGATCATCGTGCATTACAGTTTCTTATGTCTTCAAAATTAAATCATGACAGATTAAAACGTTGGGCATTGTTTCTGCAAGAATTACGCTTCACAGTAGTCTACATCCCCGGCAAGGAGAACATTGTTACGGACGCACTATCATTTGCGCCGGCTGGGCTTCAGAAAAGTAGCACAGAAGGCAACCTCGAAAACAATTTCAGTATTATTTACAATCAGAAAGTCGCCTTTGAAAACTTCATCAGGACATTGCTCATGAACTAGATAAAGATCCAATTTGGAAAGACATCAAAAGTAAATGGCGTGAAAACACACACACACAGATTCGTCATTATTATCTGGTTAGAAACAACATACTCTTCAAACGCTGCACTGTTTATGACAAGCTATGGGTACTTTGCATTCCTGAAGATTTTGTTAATAAGCTTATTTGGTACATTTATTTCAGCTACGCACACGAAAATGTTATCATATTCCCCGGACGACTTGTTATTTTAACAATATGGAAAAGAGAATTCGGAGAGTCTTGTCTATTTGTAAACTTTGTCAAAAAGCTAAACGATATACCATCTCACATCGTGCTCTGTTGTTTCATATCACTCCTTCTAAATTAAAAGAATTTGCTGCTGTTGATCTCTTGGGACCCCTGGTAAGAACATCGAATGGATTTTCATATGTTCTAGTCGCTGTTGAACTTAATTAAAAATTTGTTTCTTTCACACCGTTACGTAAACCCACTGGACGGTCTGTATCCAACGCCTTTGTTAAAAATTTCTTACGTGGAGTTGGACACGTTAGTAAAGTCATTTGAGATAACGGACCGCAATTCAAAAAATGTCTGTGAGGAAATGTTTCAGGTTGTGAGCAGGAAGGGGGTTTTCTCATACAAGAGTGTGGATAATACGGCGAAACTCAACGAAAGCAGGCTACCCTACATAACTGCATTCTCCAGCAACCTTACAGGCGATGCCATAATGGTTGCAAAGTATGAGCTTGCCGTGAATGTCTGGTGAGAGTTCAACATCTCCATTTCAGGAGAGTATGCACAGCTTTACATGGACACAGACGTGCACTTACTTGTGGTCGTTTTCGAGAAATCCCAGAGTGTATGCATGGATCCCGCCATTTATTACACGACACCTAGGTTGTCTTGGGATGCAGTGCTCAAGAAAACGGAAGTGCAGCATCGAATTATTAACCGATGCTGACATGCTTCTTTTCTTTGAGCGAGGGATCCGTGGGGGACTCTGCCAATGTGTCCTTGCGATGACAAATAACCCATGGATAGGTGAAAGGTTCAACGCATCTCTTGATTCGAGTTACATAATATACCTGGATGTAAATAACTTATACAGGCACGCCAAACAGCCATTACTGTCGATTGGTGAGTTTCGATGAGAGACCGAAGACGAATGCAAGGGATTAGGTGGAAGAATCGTGGAGGTATGGTAGCTGATTCCGATGTAGGGTATGTGGTGGAGGCAGAACTCACATGCCCTATTAGTTTGCATGACACGCACGCCGATTTGCCGTTGTCTCCAGTGCAACTAGCTCTGCGCGGGGAGGCTCCACTCCAAAACTGATGACAACGCAGGGGAATAAGCGGAGATACATTGTTCATTATCGTAATCTCCAGCAGTGTCTCAGCTTGGAGATGGAGCTTGTTAGAATCACCCAGGCTATCTCCTTCAAGCAGTGCTCCTGGTTGAAAGAGTATATCGATTTGAATACGAGACACAGAGCTTCCGCGATGTGTGACTGTGAAAAAAATATTTACAATATAATGAATAAATCAATTTTCGGTAAAATTAATGAGAATTTCAGGAAACGACGTGAAATTTTGATTAGAACCGAGTGGGATGGGCGTTATGGCGTAAGAAAATGCATTTAAAGACCAAATTTTAAGTGGATCAGCATATTTCATAAGAACTTTGTTCCTGTGAAGATGGCGAAGACTGCAGTAGAGTTTACGAAACCTATTTATGTAGGGATGTGCATACTAGACCTATTCAAACTCCACATGTGCCGCTTTTATTATGAGCTTGCGAAAACTCATTTCGCAGATCCTAAATTACTTTATGTGGGTACAGGTAGCTTCATCTATTGGGTGGATCCATACGAAGTAGAGAGGTACCACAGTAATGAATTCTGCACGTCCTCATACATGGCAAATAATCCTTACGGTATTGTTCTACAGATCAAGAAGGTTATCGGCCTTATGAAGGACGAGGCGATCGATTGCCGAATGTGGAGTTTGCAGGTCTACGATCAAAAATGTATGCGTATCACAGACTGGAACGTAAGACCCAAATGCTATTTCAGGGTATGCGTCTAATGGCATCCAGAGCCCTCTCTGTCGAAAAGTATTTCCGGTGCCAGTACAGCGGTGTTCGTGATGCTGCACTGCAGCCACTGCATATGGTATGGCAGACTACTATTCGGTCGAGAGCACACAAGGTGTACGCCGTGCTGTAGTCTAAAATCGGCCTCTCGCCTCATGACGATAATAGTGTCCTTTGTGATGACGGGACTGATACTCTCCCTTTCTCATACAACTCACTTGTAGCGACAGGAGTGGGGTCCTCTGATTGAGTGAGAGAATGAGTGAGAGAGAGAGTCAGCAATGTAGTAGTATGACCCCTTCATCACAGAGTAAGTAATTTTGTGTGTGTGTGGTGTAAATATTTATGTATACTATGTACACGTGTATATACAGGGTGTTTCAAAAATGACCGGTATATTTGAAATGGCAATAAAAACTAAACGAGCAGCGATAGAAATACACCGTTTGTTGCAATATGCTTGGGACAACAGTACATTTTCAGGCAGACAAACTTTCGAAATTACAGTAGTTACAATTTTCAACAACAGATGGCGCTGCGGTCTGGGAAACTCTATTGTACGATATTTTCCACATATCCACCATGCGTAGCAATAATATGGCGTAGTCTCTGAATGAAATTACCCGAAACCTTTGACAACGTGTCTGGCGGAATGGCTTCACATGCAGATGAGATGTACTGCTTCAGCTGTTCAATTGTTTCTGGATTCTGGCGGTGCACCTGGTCTTTCAAGTGTCCCCACAGAAAGAAGTCACAGGGGTTCATGTCTGGCGAATAGGGAGGCCAATCCACGCACGCCGCCTCCTGTATGTTTCGGATAGCCCAAAGCAATCACACGATCATCGAAATATTCATTCAGGAAATTAAAGACGTCGGCCGTGCGATGTGGCCGGGCATCATCTTGCATAAACCACGAGGTGTTCGCAGTGTCGTCTAAGGCAGTTTGTACCGCCACAAATTCACGAAGAATGTCCAGATAGCGTGATGCAGTAATCGTTTCGGATCTGAAAAATGGGCCAATGATTCCTTTGGAAGAAATGGCGGCCCAGACCAGTACTTTTTGAGGATGCAGGGACGATGGGACTGCAACATGGGGCTTTTCAGTTCCCCATATGCGCCACTTCTGTTTATTGACGAAGCCGTCCAGGTAAAAATAAGCTTCGTCAGTAAACCAAATGCTGCCCACATGCATATCGCCGTGATCAATCCTGTGCACTATATCGTTAGCGAACGTCTCTCGTGCAGCAATGGTAGCGGCGCTGAGGGGTTGCCGTGTTTGAATTTTGTGTGGACAGAGGTGTAAATTCTGGCGCATGAGACGATACGTGGACGTTGGCGTCATTTGGACCGCAGCTGCAACACGGCGAACGGAAACCCGAGGCCGCTGTTGGATCACCTGCTGCACTAGCTGCGCGTTGACCTCTGTGGTTGCCGTACGCGGTCGCCCTACCTTTCCAGCACGTTCATCCGTCACGTTCCCAGTCCGTTGAAATTTTTCAAACAGATCCTTTATTGTATCGCTTTTCGGTCCTTTGGTTACATTAAACCTCCGTTGAAAACTTCGTCTTGTTGCAACAACACTGTGTTCTAGGCGGTGGAATTCCAACACCAGAAAAATCCTCTGTTCTAAGGAATAAACCATGTTGTCTACAGCACACTTGCACGTTGTGAACAGCACACGCTTACAGCAGAAAGACGACGTACAGAATGGCGCACCCACAGACTGCGTTGTCTTCTATATCTTTCACATCACTTGCAGCGCCATCTGTTGTTGAAAATTGTAACTACTGTAATTTGGAAAGTTTGTCTGCCTGAAAATGTACTGTTGTCCCAAGCATATTGCAACAAACGGTGTATTTCTATCGCTGCTCGTTTAGTTTTTATTGCCGTTTCAAATATACCGGTCATTTTTGAAACACCCTGTACATGTGTAGATCACGTGTGTAAAAGCAAGTTTTAAAAAAGTTAAAAAGGGGTAAAAAATTAATGGAAAATGCATAAACAGAAAAAGTTATTTGCATATTTATTTATTCATACGTAAAGTACTTGCAACATATATATATATATATATATATATATATATATATATATATATATATATATATATATGCACCATGTGAATCTTGTAAATGGAATAGTTTTTAAGTTTTTCTACCTGTCGCTTGCCATCCAAGACATAGTAGTTTTGAAGTGTTTATGTAACGCACAGACCATCGGAATTATTATTATTGTAAAAGCTTTTGCTATTGGGGCTGTGGAAATTAGTTTCTAAGTATACACAGTCTATAATGATTGTTGTAAAAGCTGTGCTACTGAGACTGTGGAATTTAGTCGTAGTAAAAAAATATCTCCGCATTAGTTTTCAATGTAAATTTATATATCTGAAAAAATGGTAAACATACTGATCCAGTACAATTGAAAAAAAAAACTGTAAAAAATATTCTCGAACATTGTTACTGTTGCAGCGTGTAAGTTAAAAGTATCTGTGCATTGAAATATCAGAGTCACACTGTACCTCAAGACCCATATTGTTATCTCACTGTTAAAGTGGGAACAGGGTGAAGTGAAATTATACACAGACGTTCTGAGATAAAAATTCATTTATTTCTGAAAGTAATGTTATATTGTCATAAGCAGACACAGCAACACATCTTCTTCAGTCGATGGAGACCAGGTCACCTGCAGAATTCCAGGTACTGAATGGCAACAAACTTGAATATTCGACACATCCACGAGATCTGCTCCTTCCCCTTCACGTAGATGAGAGTCGAGTAATCGAAGCGACGTCACGATATCTGTATAGGGTATGCCAAGACCATCCCAATGAATTCCATGGTAGAAACGTGTTAACCACTTTGCTCTCATCCGTGTTTTAGTGCACTTTGCATCCTTGAAAGACCTCGGTGATGCAGTCTTTGCTGAGAATGTCTCTATTATTCCGGCATCTTCTGTGTATGCCACATCATTAAGTATGAACTATCTAAGATCATCATCATAGAAACCATGAAATGAAGCTATAGGTACATAAAAAAGTAGCAGCGTCGTACTTGGCTACGGAACAGACATTACTAGAATTGATCTTTTCAGCTATGCACCCAATATAACACATCTTAATTGACTGTGTTCATCAACGTGGCATCGTGCATTCGAGTCATAGTGCTTAAAGTGGGGCTCATACCTTGAAATTAGTTCTCCCCTTTTAAATAAGTTATGTAGCAAATAAAATATATGTCACATAATAATGGTACAAGTTGTGTTGGGTACATGAAGTAATCTAAAACGTTCACGTGGCGACTATTCTTAATCAAATGGCTCTGAGCACTATGGGACTTAACTTCTGAGGTCATCAGTCCCCTAGAACTTAGAACTACTTGAACCTAACTAACCTAAGGACATCACACACATCCATTCCCGAGGCAGGATTCAAACCTGCGACCGTAGTGGTTGCGCGGTTCCAGACTGTAGCGCCCAGAACCGCTCGACCACCTAGGCCGGCCTATTCTTAATCAGTTTCATATAAATATCCGAGAGCACGTTAAACACATTTCTTGATTTCACTCGCTCAAACACGTTGTGTGCAGTAACATTCTTTTTTCCCAGTGAATCCGTAGCTCTTAAGACTAATTTTCGTAACATATTTGACACGTGATACGTACTGAAATTACGGAAAACGTGGAAGGGAAGGCCCACCAATATAACTTTCTTTTCACACAACCTGTTTATTTAACAGTATATAAACTGTGTTTTACAGATAATCGAAGCATTTAACCATAAAATTTTCTTTAACAAAATGAACAAATTTGCAATATTCTTTTGACCTTAAAACTTAAGCTGAATAAGCTTTTAATCTTTGCAAAAGAAATCTGAAGTGCTGTATTGCAAAACAGCAAACAATATGACAATGATTACAAGACTGCCGGACCTGCAGCCCGCCCGTTATTGGTTGAAACAGCGGTGTTTACTACCGCGCTGGACACAGTCTGTCTTATTAACTGCCCTTCTGCAACACATGGAAACTGTATAAGCACCTCTGATGACAAGAGCGATTCAGTTACTCAAAACAAGTGACGTAACTTCTAATCTGAAAGTTGTACGTTGAAAGATTCGGGGTTGAGATGCGTACCTGTGCATAAAGATTAAACAGATTAGCAAACAATGTGACAATGATAGCCGGCCGCTGTGGCCGAGCGGTTCAGTCTGGAACCGCGCTGCTGCTACCGTCGCAGGTTCGAATCCTGCTTCGAGCATTGATGTGTGTGATGTCCTTAGGTTAGTTAGGTTTAAGTAATTCTAAGTTTAGGGGACTGATGACCTCAGATGTTAAGTCCCATAGTCCTTAGAGCCATTTGAACCATTTTTGACCAGGATAAGGCTTGCTTCAAAGGAACCAATCTCTTAATTTCAAGCGGCAACCAAGTTGCGACTGGACCCCAACCCGTCCCTTCTGACAATTCACTAAGGCACTGGTGACAGTTGGCTATTAATATTTTCAAGGTTAAACTGATTGTCAGTTATTAAGACTGCTCTGAAGGAACACTTATTGCAAGAGAAGTCACTCGAAGGCACCACAAGATCCAGCTAAAATACACCAATAATGAGCCGGTCTTTCAAACACGGAAACGAACAGGTTAGTATGTTCAAATGTGTGTGAAAATGTTAAGGAACTTAACTGAAAAGGTCATCAGTCCCTAAGCTTACACGCTACTTAACCTAAATTATCCTAAGGACAAACACACACACCCATGCCCGAGGGAGGACTCGACCCTCCGCCGAGACCAGCCGCACAGTCCATGACTGCAGCGCCTTAGACCGCTCAGCTAATCCCGCGCGGGAACAGGTTAGTACCACATTATAACTAATGAGTGAGAAATGCAATTACAATCATAGAATTGAACCGGTTAACAGTTAAATCTAACCACAAGCTTCCTCTTTTGTTCAACGGCAACCTGGAACTTAGTACAACTGTTCCCGCTGTATTTACGAACAAGAGCTACTTAATTAGAACATTAATGGTCGGGTAAAAACCAGAAAGGAAGGGTAATATAATAGCGGGACTAATTTACAAACGACAAATAGTGCCTTAATACAATACTGCTGTCTATATTTATGACCAAAGAGGAGAGGGTGGGTTACAAACCAGAAAATAATAAAGAGGTCAGGTAGAGAATGAAACAAATCACCAGGAGGATTACAGAATATTACTCCCCTTTATCAGCAAACAGTTCCATGGATCCACGCTGCGTCGCAGTGGTTACTGAGTGGCGCCCATGAAAGCCAGGTAGAAGAGGGCAGCCAGGCCACGAGTGGTCGTCCGACACGAATGTTGCCAACCAAC
Source organism: Schistocerca americana (assembly GCF_021461395.2). NCBI lineage: Eukaryota > Metazoa > Arthropoda > Insecta > Orthoptera > Acrididae > Schistocerca > Schistocerca americana. The sequence continues at coordinate 314,252,640 of NC_060119.1, read as the reverse complement.
GGACAGGATGTCGGCCTGCTGCTTGTAGTGGACGCTGATCCCCGTGAAGTACTCCGGTGTCTTCGCTCTATGTGGGCCCTCCTTGCGCAGCTCAGACCTCGTGAACACCTCATGTCCCGACGCTACCGCCAATCCTCAAACTTGGTGCTTCCTCGCGTCGGGCCAGCGAACCCGTATATATATCGGCAAGCAAAGACCTTCTAAGGACACAACCTACAGATACCAACTCTTCCTCATAGATATTGGCAATGGGGCCGCAAGAGGGATAGTCGATACTACACCTGAACCAGTGGTGCCAGACAGAACAGTGTCTTAATTCAATGGCTCCTCGGCTCAATACTGAGGAAGTAATATATATATATATATATATATATATATATATATATATATATATATATATATATGTGTGTGTGTGTGTGTGTGTGTGTGTGGTTACAGCTCTGCCCTAGGACAAGCGGAGTTGTGCAGTCACTAACCCTCCTTAAAAGGGTAATTAAAGCGTGACCCTTACTTTGTACGATACACTTACTACCATTCCTCAAATTCACTAAATTCACTATCAGAATTACACCATTAATTTATTCGCAGATATCGTGCACACATCTGAAGGTGAGTAATTGAATGACGATAGATTCGAAGTGGTTATTCAGTTACATACAGCTGATGAGATGAAAGAGACAAACAGAAACCTACTGTGCGCTTGGAATAAAGCATTCTTTGCTTTCAGGCCTGTAGGAGGTTTCTACACAGCATGGTTTTCCTTTTTGAAAAATCAGCTCCTGCATGTTGTATCACTGAGTCGCCCTTTCTCGCACATGTAAAAAACAAAATTATAGTTTTTTTCGTAACAAACTTAATAAACTCAGATTTGCCAGCTGCAACGACAGATCCGCCTCGCGGTGATCCTGTACCTGCTCCAAAGTGTTAAATAGGTACGGCGTTCAGCAACAGCAACTTAAAAATGTGCTTAGACTCGGTACAAAAAATTGCATTTTCTCTACCCAACTGCTCGGCTCCTGAAAATTAACTCCGAATGGACGTACTCTAGTGTATATCGCACTCGCAATGATTTCTTAGTCAGGAAAAATTTGTATGATATGGGCGGTGGTAGGTAACTCTACCGTAGTTAAGCATGGAACGCGCTGACACAAACCTCGACTTGGTGGTGTGGATACATAAAAGAGACGACAGTGGATTGGCTGGATTTACAAGTATAGAAAATACGAAAATATTTCGTGGAGCCGGCCGCGGTGGTCTCGCGCTTCTAGGCGCGCAGTCCGGAACCGCGCGACTGCCACGGTCGCAGGTTCGAATCCTGCCTCGGGCGTGGATGTGTGTGATGTCCTTAGGTTAGTTAGGTTTAAGTAGTTCTAAGTTCTAGGGGACTGATGACCACACCTGTTAAGTCCCATAGTGCTCAGAGCCAGTATTTCGTGGAAGTGACGAAATCGATAAAAAGAAAGAGACAAACAGAAACCTACTGTGCGCTTGGAATAAAGCATTCTTTGCTTTCAGGCCTGTAGGAGGTTTCTACACAGCATGGTTTTCTTTTTGAGGCCTTTTTTAATTTGTAATTATATCCTCTATTCATCGACAAATATGTGATGGCGGGAGGCCATTCTGTTACTGGGCAGTATGGAAACGTCACCAGCTGTTTCTTTATACACCTGTAACCGATAGTCAGAAATACTTTGCTGCTGCTTCCAACATGTCACCAGACCTTTGTGGGAAGTAATCAAACTACTATTCATGTAAAAAAAATTACGTATGTCTATTCGTAAGGGCAGGATAGATTTTATGTTATGAATTGTGAATTCAACGGATTGAGCAGCATATTCGAACGTAAGGGACGATAGTCATTTCACAAACAGCTGCACAACGTAGCAATGCAAGGGTTTAATTGGACCTGCTGTAGTGTACAAACAGGACGGCTAGTACGGCTATAAAATGGATACACAGAATGTCCCCTCATCGGCAGCCTTAAGCCTATCTTCGCGTTTTCCTTGTTGCACTATAGGCAGTGATGTTGATTACAGTACACCAACCCGTATCGGTGACGTCTTTCCAACCCTTTCGTCCACGGGAGCGTTGTTGAATCTCACATAGTGCTAGACGCCAGTGTTTCTTAACGCTTGCTTGAGAGAGTCTTGGTAGGATGCACTGGCTGAAAAATTTAAACGTCAGATAATTTCCTAGAACTGCCAAGAATCGAGATATGCAGCTGGTGTGATTGTGGGAACACTATAACTAGTGCTGTTCTCATATAAACAATAAGTGCACTGATTGCCTGAAATGTGCATATGTTGCAGTGAAAGTTACTGTGGGTTATGTTTCAGAAAGTTCAGAGAAAATGACTGTCCTATCGTGACTGAGATATAGCTTCAGCACATCGATAACCGTAAGGGTATGACAGAGATTTTTTGTAGAAAATTATACGGACTGTAGATATTGAGATTCGCTCCAGAACAATAGCCGTCAGGAGAAGGTATTTCCAGTACATATCTCGTTGTCAGACTGCAGCAGCAATCGTAATATTTAATTGTAGTTAGACTGATAAATATGTGTTTGGTTGGCAATATTTTTGATATTCTGGAGATAGCCATAGAAAGCACAGCAGCAAGCAAGCTGGTAGGAGTCAGAAACACCCTTTGTTCTGGGCTGGGGCTCGCCCATCCTTTGTACACCAGTTCAGAGAGACTGAGAGAGCTTCCGACTTAGGAAGATTTGGCTCGCGGCTCCCCCAGGATGGGTGAATAGTGAACTAATACCCATATTGGATTGAGCAGCCTTCGTGACCGCGTGTGTCGCTTGTATACAACAAGGAAATATGAGAAAATTCAAAATGACGAGTGTTTGCGCTGTGACTATTGATAGGTTTCGAACTGCTACCACTCAGGTGCTCCTTGGGTAGGGGCCCTCCACGGCGGCGTGCCCCTCTCTGGCTGACACGCGCTTCCGTGGTTGTGGTCATGGGGCGTGTTTGTGGCAGTACTTTTCCCCGGTCTCTGTGCGCTGGCACTGTATTGTGGCACGCGGAGTACGTGGGTTGTGAGAGTGTTTTCAACGATTTCAGTCTTCTAGCTGTGAATGTATCATCTTACTCAGTACATCGCAGCGGTATATAATGTTGTTGTTGCTATCCTATCACGTGGTAGACCCTCTCCTCCCACCTTCTTCATCCTGGTGTAGCGCAGGGAACCAGTAAGCCGCGCAGGATTAACCGGGCAGTCTCAGGCGTTGCAGTCATGGACTGTGGGGCTGGTCCCGGTGGAGGTTCGAGTCCTCCCTCGGGCATGGGTGTGTGCGTTCGTCCGTAGGATAATTTAGGTTAAGTAGTGTGCAAGCTTAGGGACTGACGACCTTCGCGCCGGCCGGGGTGGCCGAGCGGTTCTAGGCGCTACAGTCTGGAACCGCGCGACTGCTACGGTCGCAGGTTCGAATCCTGCCTCGGGCATGGATGTGTGTGATGTCCTTAGGTTAGTTAGGTTTAAGTAGTTCTAGGTTCTAGGGGACTGATGACCTCAGAAGTTAAGTCCCACAGTGCTCAGAGCCATTTGAACCAATTTTGATGACCTTCGCAGTCAAGTCCCATAAGATTTCACACGCCTAGAACCAGTAAACTTAGGAATTCTATAGTACTTTTAAAGAAGAAAATATACTTAACAGACCTTTAGTGGTTCGAGACTCTATAACTGTGACAGTATAAACTCACGTCGAAATTTGGAATTGCAACTATCATTTCATACATCACCAGTATCAGTCACGAGTCAAATAATAAAGAGATTTGGATTATTTAATGAAATTTCTCGTCAAAAACAAAACACTGTCGTTTATGCATGCAAACTACTGTGAAGTGTGGATCTTTCTTTTATTTTGAGTAGTTTTAAACTGTGTGAAGCAAATTGTTTAAAAGCTATATTAAAGATTTAACTAACATTTCCCGTGTCACGTCTCCTGAAGCACCATTTGTGACATCTTCAAGATGTCACAAATGTTTCCGCAGCAAATTTAGTAAAACCCCTGAAGCAGCACGTGAAGTGTACCTCAAGAAAAGTGCACAGGAAGGCTGGGGCAGTTTAGCGTCCGTCATGCTAGTTTCTATGTCATCTGCAAAGTAAAAACTATAACTCTCTCTCTTCGTATGCGACGATCTTTCTTTAAAAGTGTACTTCGAGTCAGCTGGCTACTAGTATTTTGACATCATCAATTTGTGTGTGAGAGATAGCTACTGCATCTGCCTTATATCTCCTGCATTATGATTATGCGTCCTGAAATTAATTATTTATAATTATTTATTATCTTCAGCAGTATATCTGGATCGATTCTCAGTCAGCCATTTGCTTTGGAAGGGAGGTGTCTCACATGCTTTGGTATATACCATAGGTTAAGGACATGTCAATCAAAAGGAAAGTTTATCATTGGGGGACCAGAATACTCTTAGCAGAAGAGTAGATTAAGGTCCTATTACTCAAAAGAGAGCAATAGGTTTGCCTCAGAATGTATAGGTGCCCCTGATGTAGGCAACTCACCCTAACAATATGCACTGAAACTGTTTGAACTTCTATTAGTGAGTTCTGTTTACTTCGAATTAAAAAAAAAAGTCCTTTTCGAATGAAGATAAGTTAACCTGCTTCTTTACGAGACATACAGAAGAAACCTGAAGAGAACTTTAGAGTTGTGCACAGGAAGATATCCTGACGGCGTCCATCAAGAGGATAATAATAATTGCTATCGAAACTGGAATGTTATGCAGAGGCTAACAGTCAAGCCTGCAAGAGTACATAGGGAGGAATGAAATAGACTTCTAATCGTAATGCTAGCCCGAGAAAAATTGCCGGTGCCTCGGGAATAAGTTCGTCAACCGTTGTTTACATTTTGCTGTAACGAGGACTTTCTTACAATTCCTTTGAGTGAAAACAAAATTACAATGTCATAAACGGATTCGGATATATTTGATTCGAACAGCTGAATAACAGTGTATACTTTCTCTGAACAGTGTGTGTAAAGTACTTGTTTCTTCCAAAATGTCTTAACTTTGTAATTTTGCCGATTATAGTTATCTATTGTGCTGTTACAATAACACGCCTACGCAGCTGTTGATTGGGTAGTTTATACTTTTGTTAACGTAATAGAGTCAGTACTTTTATTTACCACAGGTTTGCGACTGAGTGTTGCGAATTAATGAAATTGAAAAAAAATGTGTATTGCTTATTGGAGATGGCAGAACTGTCATTTCACCCGGCTGGAATTTAATAACGAATGATACAGCGTGAAAATTTGCTCAGATCTGCCGAAGCGTGGGCCGCCGTTGCTGCTGTGATTTAAACACGTAGCGGCAGGATTTATATTTGTTTCGGCGCGTGTTTTCCTACGCGTCCCACCGAATTACATGATGCAAAATAATAAGATCTGGAACTATACTTGGTGTCAGGATAGAGAAATAGTTGTATGATACCTCACCAATATGTTTGGGATAGCGTTAAGAAAAACACGAAAGGTGGATCCACGTATTTCATCATTTGTCGTATCACATAATACACTTCATTACTTAGCAACAACATTATTATTACAATTTAAAAACTTGTTAAAAGCATCAAAATTATCATCAAAGCTTGAACATGCTCAATTAATTAAAAACCAGCTTTGCTAATTATACCATTAAGAACAGGACATGAAAATCAGAAGTACACAGTTCTCAAAAACAATAAAATTCACACAATTGGGCGTCACTGCAAGAAAATCCAACAAGCAATTTTATCAACCGAATAAACTACAATAATAGCCATTCAATGTACTAACAATTTGTAAGCTTAGGTAACCTTTAGACAATTGGACTACATTCATCCAAATACGGGAATGATCACAAGACACGCCACTGATTGTAGCTGTTGGAAGGGAGCTTAGCAATGTATAACCGTTAATAAAAAGAAATTCCGTAGGCAATAAAATACACAGTCTGTCAAAACAGACAAACTGGGAAGACATAAAACTTAAACACAAATGCCCATCTATATATTGCAAACAAATACTAACAAGAACCTTTCATAAATATACAATTGCCCAAAATTCACGATTAGTTTGAAGTAAATGCGATTGAAATGGCCTTCCAACAAGCATAACCGTTAACACAACCTTTAATAAAAACACAATTGCCCAGAATTCAAGATAAGTTGGAAGTACATGCAACTGAAATGTACTTCAATTGGTGCACAGCTGCAGAACCTTTAATAAATATACAAATGCTCAAAATTCAAAGTAAGCTGAGAGCTACAGCAGGCGGATATCACAGCCAACAAGGGAGGAACACCCAAATTTCACAAGTGTAGTAGCTAACGACTGTGGAGCAAAGTACGGTTCGTCAGTTTGTGTTGATAAGTGACAGAACTTAAACTTAACGTCCGGAGAAGTAGTATTAAGGACGCAAGATATAAACGAATACTTACAGAAATATGACGAGGAAGAACTACAGGCTTGGCAAACACGCCTTAACCCCCCGAGTGCCTTAAATTCACCAAATAGAACTAGCACCTGGTTCGTGCTTAAACGGCGCCATTCCGGCCTTTTCCAAGTATACCTCCTCATTTTGTGATTCTTGAACAGATTATTCACTATTAGTAGCTGAAATTTATTACAGACATCAATCAGTCTTTCTCCTCTCTCATTCCTTGCCCCAAGTCTGTATTCTCCTGTAACCTTTTCTTCTACTCCTTCTCCCACAACTGCATTCCACTCCCCAACAACTACTAGAATTTTATCTCCTATTTTCAACCCTCCGATTAAAGCGCCGTCTGTGGCGAAACGAAGAAAATGCTTCAGGCGAAACGTATGTAGATTTCGCCGTAAAATCGTAATCTACAATAAAAAACGGGGGTTCCCACTAAAGATTCTAAATTTCTTCCCTGCAATCCACCCATGTGGTTGAATGAGTGTCGAGTGTAGTATCATTGAATTGAATGTCCCTTCATTTCTTCCCTGCAATCCACGCATGTGGTTGAATGAGTGTCGAGTGTAGTATCATTGAATATCCCCTCTCCTTCCCCCCCCCCCCCCCCGTCCCCCCCGTCCCAGCACAACAAACTGTTGGAGTTATAACTTTTTTTGATCTGATGTGTAGTTTTCGAGATAGTTCAAAGTCTTCAATTAAAAGAACACCCTCTATACACCACAGATGTTTGAAACTTGAAAAGGTCTCTGCAACAATATAATTTGATTTGAATATAATTGAGTTAAAAACAAAATAGCAGGCGGCCGGATAAATGAGCAATATATTAGTATTTCGGTTTGATACCACGTGTGAGGGATTGTTACATGTCACTCCGTGTATTACCCTCTGGCCACCTTGACCATAAAAATCATTAGATTCTACTAAGTTTCCTAGTGACTGACGAGAACTGTAACGTACATCAACATTTGTTAATGATGTTAGTAGAATAGGAATGCTTAGTAACTGAAGGGGAGAAATATTTATGATTGAAATTCAGGAAAGTTTATTTTATTCAGTAAAACTTAATTTCTAGTGAGAGGTTGCCTCACAATAAAAGTGATAAATGTAAACAGTTTTGACAAGAATACTTTGGCAACAAGGCTCATCTATGTGTGAATGAAGCTAGCATTGCATCTGAGCTGAACATCGCTATCTCCCACAGTAATCAAACACCACACATTGGCACTCAGTTCCAAATTTCCGAGGTGCCTTAATTCTGTGAAAATCGGATATTAAAGATCCTTATTTAATTCTGTCATCGTTGAAAAGAAGTTATAAAACTGTCCAATAATATCTCTGTAGTTTCTGTTTAGCACTACTGGTTATGGAGAAATTACCTTAAACATATTTTACTTAACTGCAGTGCATCGCGACATACACTGCTAAACACAATGTGCAACCTCACTTTCTAGTAAGCCTCGAAAGATTGTTTTCACAGTTTGGCAACAAATATTACCCATGACTGATGAATTAATTTAAGTTACTCTTTCACACGCGGCTCGGCCGATACGCCGCACAAAGTCTGTCTCCAGCACTGCCTATCCCGAACTGACGACCCAGCCTTCGATGACGATTCACGCAGGTGAGACCCGACGCCACAGGAGCGCCTATGCAGCGTTGCTGATGTCACACATACACGTTCGTTACAACAGAATTTATATGTCAAATAACACATTAAAGCTATATGTATTTACGCAGATAGACCCCTTTTTGTGGTTATTTGGCGCCCAGAAGCTACATCGTACCTGTACCGGTTCCCCTGTTATCGACAGACACAAAAAGCAAATAAAATTTTTTGAAAACACTATCAGCGATCTTATATTACTATGATAACTAAAAAACAGATCGCAGATTTCCTTTAATCGGAGTGAGTGGTTTGAATCCTTAAGGATAATCTTCAGACTCCAGAACAGCAGGTGGATTTTCATGGAGCAGGCTGCTCCGATCCCAACGCTGAACTGACTTACTCTTACAGGCCATTACGGAGTGCAGTACACAAAGAAGCGGATCAAAGATACAAGAATAAGTCGGACTTACTAACATACAAAAATAATATTTTAGAACTGACAGTCTAAAATTGTACTTACAGGCGTCATTGCGTAGTAAATTATTATCCCCTTAATAAACGGCGATATAGCCGATATGGAACTGAGCACATAACACGTACTAGTGTCAGAATTAAGACTGTAAAGCTTACTGCGTGTAGTGGCAGTTATCTTTGCAGCTAATTCCACGTCATAGGACACTATATGTTCTCGCTTTCGTTGTTGAACACCATCTGTCACTTCTGTCCACGCTGGGAACAGTTACAGCAAAGATACAGCAATATGAGTCAGTGTGCTCCTAAATCGATACATGAGTCAGAGACATATTCTACTGTATGCTGTTACAAGCATATACTAAAAGGTCAAAATTGTAAAAACCAAATTTAGAGCGACAGTGTGCCAAAGCGTCATAGGCGTCTGCCGGGTGCGGTGAAATCCAGTACAGCAGTAGAGGGCAATTTGTAGCAATTTTTGCGCGTAAAAAACTTAGAAATACACTCTGCCACACGGTACCTCATTAGAAATATGTTTTAGCATAACTACGTGTCTGCAGCAAACAATATTTACTTCAGCTGGAAAGAGTCGTACATGACTAATGATAGCTTACATCCAAAAGCAGAACAGATATTGTAATACATGGCTCAACAAACGTCATATAAGGTTTTTTTATTTTCATTTATTTTATTTGTTTTATCTCAAACGCTTCGATACTCGTCTGTTTCGGTTTTTCCATTGCGCTTGATTCACTAACGTATAATACTGTACTCAAAACGTTTATTCTCAGTAATTACTTCTTCAAATTAAGACCTGTGTTTAATACTCGCAATCTTTTCTTCTCCAGGCATGCCCTGTTCGCCTGTGCTAGTCTGCATATAATGTCCTTGCTTCGTCCGTCGTGGGTTATTTTGCATCCAAGGCATCAGAAATCCCTAACTTCGCCTACTTCGTGACCACTAATCTTGATGCTAAGTTTCTCGCTATTTTAATTTCTGCTGCTTCTCATTACTTTCTTCTTTCTTTGGTTTGCTCAACATCCATATTCTGTACTCATTAGAACATTTCATTCACCAGATCCTGTAATTCTCCTCCACTTTCACTGATAATAGTGATGTTCTCAGCGACTGTTATCAACGACGTCCTTTCATCCTGAACTTTAATCCCATTCTTGAGCCTTTCTTTTATTTTATCATTGTTTCTTTGGTGTATAGATTGAACACCAGAGAAGAAAGATTGAATCCCATTCTTATACCCTTTTCTTACATTTTTTTTAATCTGAACACTACGAGCATTTGTCGAATGCTTTTTTTAGTGCGACATATGCATCAGCCAGGGGCGGGTCTTGTATAGGTTTGCAGGTTTGCGCTACCCCCAAGGAATAATTTTGTTCAGCTGTGTTTGCCTTCTAAGCGTTCTCTACTAGTGGAGAAGTTGCGCGCCGTTTATCTCTTTTGAAATTCCCAGTCTCCAAACGCCGAACGCAGCAAAGTTGGACGGAATGTGCCGACAGCGACAGCGGGTTGCACTGTGGCTGCAAACGCGGACTAGGATGTCTCAGAGGGGGGTGAAGATTCCGGGGCAACGCTAGGCATCACTGTACTCGTATGCGGGCCTTGTGTGTATAAACACCTCACCTGGGCCACCCTGCCAGCCGCAGGAAGAAGGCCCGAACTCTTCCAAAGGGAAACGGAAGTATCAGATCTTCGAGCAAAGCGGGATTCTCGCACCACCTTATCAGTTCAGGTGTAGCTGCGAGCGAACTATTTCCTGTGCGTTGTGTTAGCTATTTTAGCTTGTGCTACCACATGAATTTTGAGGCTCAAGTGACAAGTGAATACGTGAAATAATGAATCAGGTAATATCATAGATCTCTGAAACCTTCAGTTCACGCAAGTTTGAAGAAAAATTAGAAATCAAGAAGGTAGGTAGGCCGATTCCTTCTTTAACATGGTCTAAACACGGAGTCTGCGAGATTCAACACCTCCATGACAAAATTAGAAGACACGAACTTTCTTCAGACCATGTAAATAACGTTTTGAATATGGCAAGTCCAGGCAATGTATATATGGCTACCCAATTAGACGGTGGATACTGAAGGTCCGTGGCATTCCACAAACAAAAAAGTTACCGATAATGGGTACATATTGAATCTGTGGTGCATTGGAACTTACCCTCAGAGGACATGATGAGACTGAATCATCTTCCAATCCTGGTGTCTTTCGTTCCTTGATTAATTTAAGAGCAAAAAATTCAACAAGTTTACACGAGTAGAATGAAAGAGGGAGAACTGAAGATGGCGCAGCGATGTGTAATTTACTGCGGGAGGCAAAGAAGTATGTGATGTCATAAGTTACGGGGAAAAAGAAAGAATCAAGTTCACTGAACACCTACTTGAAGCCCCTCTCTTTCTACCAGAGAAATTTGCTGCTTACTCTTCCAGTTTTCCAGAAACTTCTTTCGGAGCTGCTATTGAATGCTACTCTGTTTTGGAAGCAAAGACACTTTGAACAGAACTCTCTGTTATTTATGGAAGAGAGGAGGTCAAAAGCGTAGGTGAAGCTTTGAGCTTTCTGGATTACATAACAGACAATAATCTTTGTGATACACTGAGCGAATGTGTGAAGCTCCTGAAAGCGACAATTACAATCCTGGTGACCACATCGGAAGCAGAACGTAGTTTTTCTTCGCTGAAACGCATCAAAACCTTCTTGCGGAATACTACGGACCAAGAAAGACTGTCAGCCCTCGCGATGCTCTCTGTTGAGCTAGACCTAGTTTTAGGAATTCAATAAAAGAGTGGTTGAAAGATTTGCAAATATGAAGGAAAGAAGAATTGAGTTCCTGTACAAGTGATCACCACTACATCCAGATTCAGCGATAAAATCGAACGGCGTTAACATCAGTCCTGCTGAACAAAGTTAGTAGATCATGCCTACCACTTTTTGAGTACATAGAGCTGCAGTTGATTTTAATTCCTTTCATTCTGCAAAAGTAATACTTTTTTCTGTGTACACCTTTTGGTTTTATTATGAGTAGATGCAGGAGTGACACGAGCGAGCGGTCTGTTTGTACCAGACATTACAAAAACATGAGAACTGTACTGATTTGCTCTCTTTTGCTGATGCTTTCCTTCGTGAGCAAAATGCACCACTATCTTCTTTCGTCACGAGCCGCCACTGGCATGAGCATATCTTGATTTTTCTTCAGTCACCGCACGGGATTATCCGAGCGGCCTAAGGCGCTACAGTCATGGACTGTGCGGCTGGCCCCGGCGGAGGTTCGAGTCCTCCCTCGGGCATGGGTGTGTGTGTTTGTCCTTAGGATAATTTAGGTTAAGTAGTGTGTAAGCATAGGGAATCATGACCTTAGCATTTAAGTCCCATAAGATTTCACCCACATTTGAACATTTTTTCTTCAGTAATACTTTCACTATCGAACACAATGTCATAACTGCCTCTCTCATGCCTTTACCTTTCCTACAGCCAGTCTGAAAGGTGGCTACACTGTGCCACTGCGCCAGAGAGTGCGCCAAAGAGTACTATTAAGCCGCCTCCACAGTGCTTGTTGGGAGTTCGTAGCAGGCAGTGTGTGTTTAGAGTTCATGGCAGTCAGTGCTTGTGAAGAGATCGTAGAAGTCAGTGCTAGTAGAGAGCTCGTTGAAGACAGTGTGTGTTAAGAGCTCGTGGTTGTCGTGAAGTTGGAGTAAGATGTTGTAGTAAAGAGTGTTGTTCCATGTTTTATGCAGTTATTTGATGGGAGAGATAGCAGATGTTATTGTGTGCATTTCGTCAATATATATGAAGGTAAAAAGAATACAATGGTCTTTTATTGATTGTGTGTCTGAAATAATGCGTCACTACAGGTTCAGTCAACAAAGCATCTGGCTTGTGTTCTTGTATTAGAGTGAATTTTGGTTTTCTTGCGTAATTATAGTTTTTCTAAATTTCTTTTGTCACGTCAGTATAGTTGGTATTTAAGAATTCTTGTCTTGTTGGAAAAGAACCGTGCCAGATGCGTACGTTGAGTCACACTCCACATACAGAACAGTTACATTTGTGCTTGGATTTTGTAGGTTTTATAGTTGCTGGGGACTTAATTAATTAACTGTGTTTACGAAAATCTTCTTACATTGTTTGTTGCAGTCAGATAGCGTAATAATACTAGTCAGGGCCAGCCGATTACGAGACACTGCGTAATCGGACATACAGCTACATAAATCATTTTCAATCAAATTTATTTAAATAAGCCCCCATGCACGTGGCGACCGCTGCTTCGGATCGCCCCTTGGAATTGTTCTGATTGTGAAAATAGTAGACCGTAGTATTGTTGTAGTAATTTGTAGTATAGTAATTGTAGTCTATTTTGCATGTGTAGATTTGGTAATTGGCATTCTTCTAATGGTATTTTTCAAAATTTAATTTTTATTGCCTTGTATACGCATTTGACAATTTTGTGCAATTATTTTAATTGTTCGATTGATCGTGTTTGAGGGAGACATTGCATGTGAATGGTATTGTTGGAGATAAGGGGGCATTGTGTGATTTTCGAACAGTGACGAATTTTTTTTTTTATGTTTTGTAAATGATTACGCGGTCGATGAAACAGGCAAAAATGATGAATAGTCAGAATAACGAAATTGTTGACATGGCGAACTCGCCAACAGAGGAAAACAGTATGGTGGATAATGAGGTGGAAAACAATGTAATAAGTCGGGAAAATAGTCCGGAACCATTTCAAAATTTTTCTCAATCAGAAAATTCGCAGAATCTGAGATTAACGACAGAAGAGATGGAGCAGTTGATGGGTGCTATATTAAATTTGGGATCACAAATGGGAACAATGGGAACAAAGTTAGACTCACTGGGATCACGGATGGAAGCAATGATAACACGGATGGGAACTATGGAAACTCGGCTAAGATCTGAATTTAAAACGGAAATAGGAACAGTTAAAACCGAGATGAAAGCAGTGGGATCACAGTTACGATCTGAATTAGAAACTGATATGGGAACAATGGAAACACAGTTAGGCTCACGAACAGGGACATGTTTCAAATACATGAAAGATGAATCAAATAAAGAAATTAGAGAAGAAGTACAACCGATTTTGAAGGCTCACAATAATAGCTTAATTTCAACAGAAATTAGACAAGAGGAACAGGGCAGGGAACAGGAAGAAAGAGATCGCGTGATAGTACAGAAATTTTCAGAGTTACAGCGTGCACACGATAAGGAAGAAATAATTGAAAGAATCGAGGAATCTGTACCAAATGACATAATAAATAACTTAACGCAACAGTGTGAACACTTAACTACTAAAATTGACAACACCGAAACCCGAGTCGCGACATTTACAGAAGACGTAAATAAAGTGAAAGAACAATTAAGTGACTCATCGGAAAGAGTCGAAGAGATCTCAGATAAATTGACAAGTGTTAGTTTAGCAGAAGGATGTGAAGAAAGTAATTTATTTCATTTACGAGAAGCAACAAGAGAGCGCCAGGCGCGTGAACTTGACAATAATCGACGTTCGGACTGGGACAGACGCGGTAGGTCTTTGTCGCCACGAGGCGAAAACTTTGACTATAAACACTTTTTGACTGCCCGGAAATTTGAGATCTTTCGTAATTCTAAGGATGACATACATCCATGTTTATGGCTAGATCAATTTACGTACGCACTTCCGCCAGATGTGCCACAAGGTCACAAACTAGAAATTATGTGCAGCTATTAAAGTCCTCAGGGGATTCACTACTCTAAGTGAATATGTGCCGTAGCGAGCATAGGGCCCCGAGCTGTAGTGGTGCTATTTCCCTTTTAGTTTTCTGTACCGCTGCCTACTCTTTTACTATTCTTTGCATCTGTCAAACCAACTCTTCGACTATCAATCTATCTAGAGAGTAAGTAAATAATAACCGGATTTAACTAATTTACCCAAAAGTGGTTTCGGAAATTACCATGTGGAGTTACTGTACCTTCAGCAGCATTCATTGGTAACTTAAATGAAATTTTACCTGTTTATCTTCGTAACAATATTACTTCATATGTTGCCGATATTCTTATTGCTAAATGTTCTTGGAGTGAACACAACAAAATTTTGGATTCATTATTACGTATTTTTGCACGAGTTGGCATTACTGTGAACTTGGAAAAATCTGAATTTGGTCGTTCACAGGTGAAATTTCTCGGCCACATTATTTCTACAGAAGGTATTCTTCCTGATCCAGAAAAATTAGATGCTATTCGTAATTATGCTGTTCCTACTACAAAACGTGATGTTCGTAGTTTCCTTGGTGTCTGTAATTTTCTTAGACGCTTTGTTAAATTGGACGATTTGGCCACACCTCGTTTTTGCGATCTATCTGGAAACTTCTTTTTAAACGAAAATCGGTCGACAGCTCCGTTTGGTTAGTTTGTATTCCTGATGAGTGGGTCAATAAATTGATTTGGTATACGCACTTCAGTTATGCACACTTTGGTCCCCGAAAATGCTTTCACAAATTACGAGAAAATTGTTACTTCAGTAATATGGAAAAACGTATTCGATCTGTTCTTGCCAAATGCAAATTATGTCAAATGGCTAAGCCTCCAACGATTTCTCACAGAGCACCGTTGTTTCCCATCATTCCAGCGAAATTAAAGGAGATGGCTGCAGTCGATTTGTTCGGTCCAGTGGTTCGATCTACTAATGGTTTTGCGTACATTTTCGTAGCAGTGGAACTGACGTCAAAATATGTGTGTTTTACACCGTTACGCAAAGCAACAGCTCGTTCAGTATCTAACGCTTTCATCAAACATTTTCTTAAAGAAGTTGGTCATGTCGACAAGGTTATATCAGATAATGGATCACAGTTTCGTTCTAAAATTTGGCTTCGTACTCTACGGCGTCGTAAAATCAAACCAATTTTCATTTCACTTTTTCACCCTCAATCTAATGCTTCAGAGAGATGGATGAAGGAAATCAATAAATTGTGCCGTCTTTATTGTCATCAGAATCACAGAACTTGGGATCAGTATCTTCATATTTTTCAAAACATTCTGAATGAACTTCCTAATGACTCAACTTCTTTACCGCCTCTATTGATATTAAAAAATAAAGTACCAACAAATCGCATTTCTGAAATCGTTCCTTTTCCGCCTTCACGGAAACTACGGCATTCTGAAGTTGTGAACATGGCTCTACGAAATATTGCGTCTGCGGCTGCTAGAAGAGAGAAATCAGCTAAGCGTCCTGGTCGTTCAAAAATCTTGTCAGTTGGTCAAAAAGTGTTAATTAAGTCTCATCGTTTGTCGCACAAAGGAAAAGGCTTGTGTCGCAAATTTTTTCTGCTTTATAACGGTCCATATAGAATTCGCAAAATTATTCATGATAACACTGTTGAAGTAGAAACTCTTAAATCACGACGCTCTAAAGGAATACATCATATATCAAACGTTAAAATTTTTGTGGAATGACATACTTGTGAGAAACTAACAGCTACATGTAAACATGCGGAGAGTACAAGGATACCGCGCTGTGTTTTGGCGGCGGCACATACTCAAAGCAACAGTCAAGTCTGCGCGCCGCACAAGGCCGTCGTTGACCGCGAACAATAGCTTCCTACGTCACGCGCCTACAGCTGATCGAGCGCTCAGTGCGAATGCACTGACAGCCGTAAACAAATACACAGTCTAATTTCTCCGACTAAATTCAGTATAAAGCTATAGTGACTTGATGAATTCTGTTATTAACATTCAGTGTTTTTCAGGATACGGTTCTATAAAGTATTTAAGACCTTCAGGTAAATTCTGTGCGTGTCCGACGTTAAGACGACCTGCTATCGAGAAAATTTCAGGAAGAATGTAATTTCGAAGAAGAAACTAATAAACTAAAAAAGGTAACTGTTAATTGAGTTCATTTTTCAGGTAACATATTTCCACTTAGGTACGTACTTTAGACGTAATTTGCTGCTCGCGATTACGTGATTCATACTTTGTGCTAATTTCATGTGCTATGAATTTACTTGTGAAGCGACGTGCTTGTATACATTTACTGATTTTGACAATTATTGATTAATGAACTGGGTTGTAACTTGTATATATTATGCATCGCTTGGGTGCAATGCTTTTTCACTGATGTCATATTTTTCTATTATGTGCCTGCTGTGCTTATTTATTTAAATTATAATTGTTATCTGATTAATTGTGCTGACTGTGATTATGTATGTATGTTGTACTTTGTCATTTATCTGCTTGCGCCTTCATGTTTACTTATTAAGATTACATATGAACATTTATTTGCGTATGCTGATATGATGATAATGACCTGTTTATTACGTAAGATATATGTTTGCTGCTTTTTGTATGGATTACATATTTACACATTTCTGTTTTGTTGCCATAACTGCTCTTTAATTTGGTGTATAGAAATGCTGATATACTGTGTATAAACATAGAGTTTAGGTCACACTATTGGATTAATTATAGATTGTTTGCTTGGCAGAGCCTCGCTGTAAGAATTGTGCTGCATCCACTTGTTGACATTCTGTTCTCTACTGGTATATTTACTCGCTATTGCATGTTTTGCTTACGCTCAGTGCCTTATATTTTTAAGATAAGAAAATTAACTGCTATAATTCGACGAACGACATTAGTACAAGAAAGTCATAGAAGTCACATGAGCTGAGGTTTTATGGAAGCTGTATACATTTATGCTAATAGGAAGGAGGCTAACGACATGACATACCAAAAATAAGTTTAGACCATTAACAGTTATTACACTGCATTTTTCGTGAGCAATTGAAATAGGAAGTGACACTTGACACAAAAAATACTCCACATGTTTGCTTCTGCTATGATTCTTGAAGTGGTGTACACACTGTGAAACATTATGATTATTCACACTCCGTAATCGTACTTAATTACTGAGAGTTATTCGAACTAAGTCTGTTAGAGGTCAGGTATGCATTTCTTTTATTTAATGATGGACAAGGAACCAAGATGTATCTTATAATTTATAATGAGTAGAAAATTTGGGTCAGATGGATTACACAGAGGTTGTGTGTGGACACTGTGTCTTCGGATTGTATGGGATGCTGAATTGAAGTTGCATTAGGATTTTATCTGTACTTGTTCGAGGAGACTGACTAGAGGAAAAAGTTGTTATGGAAGTGAAATGATATTGGTGCTGAGGTTTATATTTATCGACGTATTATTGAGGTATAGAGATTATATGAAGTTGATGATTATTGGAGTTTTTGTGGACAAGAGGTAAGGTAAATGATATTGATGATAAGACGTATTGAAGAGGTATTATTAAGGTATTATTGAGATTATGTGATGCTGATGATTATTGGAGTTTTGGTGTATAAGAGGTAAAGTAAGTGAGGAGCATATTTTTTTTTGGTTGGTCTTATGGAACAAGGAGGATGAAAATAGCAGACTAGAACATTAAAATAGAAGGAAGATAGTCTATACACACACTTTGTTAAATCACTAAGCAGTATATACTTTTTTTTGGAGAGAGGACATAATTGCATATCTTGGCTCACTGACAGTTGTTCAACAACAGTACATTTTGATCTGGCTTGGCAAACGTTGGTCTTGACATGATGACTATGACGTTGACTTAACTATTATTGACTGTTATACATTGCTGCCAGTACTACTTGATACACATGATGAACATCAGATTTAGACAGAATTTCATTTACACAATTAACACTATTCAGTTACACAGTAGTACTTAATGTGGATGAGAGATGAGTGAGTGTGTTCTGTGTGTTTTCCTTTACTAATCCTACCCACCTATCTCCTAAATATTATTTTATTTGTTGGTAAGTGGCTTGCACTGACACCCATGAATATTATAGGTTTACTGGTATTTGTGTATTGTAATAGTTAATAGGACAATTATCTGATATCATTTGTGTGTTTGTTATGATTTATATGTTACTGTAAAAGCATTTGTATGTGCATTCAAACTATTGTTCATGCCTGAACTGTCTGATTAGTGAAGATAAATATTCTGAACTGTTACCTGCACTTTTCAACATGATGTGTGACATTTAGTCATGTTTAATTTCTGCTGATGAACTGTGTGATCAGTGATTGTAAAAAAAAAATCATGGACTGTTACTTGCATCTTTTCTACATGATTGGTGCCACTAATTTCTGCTCATAAACTCTGATAAACAGTGTGATCAGTGCTAGTGAATTTGATGGAACTGCTTCTGCTGAGAGATGTGACTTTTTGCTGTCTGCACCTACTCAACATTGCTGGGTGCCTCTGATGGACTGTTTCTACTGAAATGAAGTCACTTGTTGCTGTCTGCACCTACTCAACATTGCTGGGTGCAACTGATGAACTGTTTCTACTGAAATAATGTCACTTGTTGCTGTCTGCACCTGCTCAACATTGCTGGGTGCAACTGATGGACTGCTCCTACTGAAATGATGTCACTTGTTGGTGTTTGCACCTGCTCAACATTGCTGGGTGCAACTGATGAACTGTTACTACTGAAATGAAGTCACTTGTTGCTGTCTGCACCTGCTCAACATTGCTGGGTGCAACTGATGGACTGCTCCTACTGAAATGATGTCACTTGTTGGTGTCTGCACCTGCTCAACATTGCTGGGTGCCTCTGATGGACTGCTTCTACTGAAATAATGTCACTTGTTGCTGTCTGCACCTACTCAACATTGCTGGGTGCCCCTGATGGACTGTTTCTACTGAAATGAAGTCACTTGTTGCTGTCTGCACCTACTCAACATTGCTGGGTGCAACTGATGAACTGTTTCTACTGAAATAATGTCACTTGTTGCTGTCTGCACCTGCTCAACATTGCTGGGTGCAACTGATGGACTGCTCCTACTGAAATGATGTCACTTGTTGGTGTTTGCACCTGCTCAACATTGCTGGGTGCAACTGATGAACTGTTTCTACTGAAATGAAGTCACTTGTTGCTGTCTGCACCTGCTCAACATTGCTGGGTGCAACTGATGGACTGCTCCTACTGAAATGATGTCACTTGTTGGTGTCTGCACCTGCTCAACATTGCTGGGTGCCTCTGATGGACTGCTTCTACTGAAATAATGTCACTTGTTGCTGTCTGCACCTACTCAACATTGCTGGGTGCAACTGATGAACTGTTTTTACTGAAATGAAGTCACTGGTTGCTGTCGGCACCAACTCAACATTGCTGGGTGCCATTGATGGACTGCTTCTACTGAAATAATGTCACTTGTTGCTGTCTGCACCTGCTCAACGTTGCTGGGCGCAACTGATGGACTGTTTTTACTGAAATTGTGTCACTTGTTGGTGTCTGCACCTGCTCTCAACATTGCTGGGTGCAACTGATGGACTGCTCCTACTGAAATGATGTCACTTGTTGCTGTCTGCACCAACTCAACATTGCTGGGTGCCACTGATGAACTGCTTCTACTGAACTAATGTGACTTGTTGCTGGGTGTACCTTCTAAACTTTACTGGGTGCAACTGATGAACTGCTTCTACTGAAAAGATGTCACCTGTTAGTGTCTTTTTTTTTTTTTTGTTTGTATAAACTAATCATTGAAAGCATTTTATGTGAACATTTGTATAAACTGATTTTTTGTATATTGTGTAAACTATAATGTAAAGCTACATGCATGAAAAGAAGTTGTATTGCTTACTGTATTTCATATATTAGGTTAGTGAAAGGTCAGTGCAAAGCCAAAATTTTTAACTAATTATGTGATATTTAGGTATTAATATTATCTTTTATTTTTGTCTGTATTTTTGTGGACGAATTTGGTGGTATTTTCACCACCAATGCTGGCAAAAATACCATCAAATTCTGGCCTGTGGAGGAGGGGCATATGAAAGGTGGCTACACTGTGCCACTGCGCCAGAGAGTGCGCCAAAGAGTACTATTAAGCCGCCTCCACAGTGCTTGTTGGGAGTTCGTAGCAGGCAGTGTGTGTTTAGAGTTCATGGCAGTCAGTGCTTGTGAAGAGATCGTAGAAGTCAGTGCTAGTAGAGAGCTCGTTGAAGACAGTGTGTGTTAAGAGCTCGTGGTTGTCGTGAAGTTGGAGTAAGATGTTGTAGTAAAGAGTGTTGTTCCATGTTTTATGCAGTTATTTGATGGGAGAGATAGCAGATGTTATTGTGTGCATTTCGTCAATATATATGAAGGTAAAAAAAATACAATGTTCTTTTATTGATTGTGTGTCTGAAATAATGCGTCACTACAGGTTCAGTCAACAAAGCATCTGGCTTGTGTTCTTGTATTAGAGTGAATTTTGGTTTTCTTGCGTAATTATAGTTTTTCTAAATTTCTTTTGTCACGTCAGTATAGTTGGTATTTAAGAATTCTTGTCTTGTTGGAAAAGAACCGTGCCAGATGCGTACGTTGAGTCACACTCCACATACAGAACAGTTACATTTGTGCTTGGATTTTGTAGGTTTTATAGTTGCTGGGGACTTAATTAATTAACTGTGTTTACGAAAATCTTCTTACATTGTTTGTTGCAGTCAGATAGCGTAATAATGCTAGTCAGGGCCAGCCGATTACGAGACACTGCGTAATCGGACATACAGCTACATAAATCATTTTCAATCAAATTTATTTAATTAAGCCCCCATGCAAGTCTTCTGACAGATCCTTAATTTACTTTTGCTATCATAAGTGTATTTTATGTCAGCATCTTGGATGGATGAGATGTTGATCGTATTGTGCGATTTTTTTCACTTGTCTGCACTTGCTATCTTCGGAATTGTATACATGGTATTTCTCCGAAAGTTTTTCCGGAGCCCTTTTAAATTATGACTCTACTACTGGATCCCTGTAATTTTATTATCGACTGGAGTTTTTCCTTCTGTCAAGTCATCAAGCAATTACTCTCCCTTATACAGACCTTCAACGTATTCTTTCCAACAATCCGCTCTCTCCCATGCATCTAACATTGCGCTCTTAATGTTACCACACTTTCTTTTAGTTTCACCGAATGTTATTTTGACTTTTCTGTATGCTGACTCATTCCTTCCGATGTTCATTTATTATTCAGGTTTTTCACATTTGTTCTGCAGTCTTTTTGCTTTTGCTTTCCTTCTCAACCTATATGTTTTATTCCTAAGGGATTTATATTGCCATATTCCTATCTTTCCCTGAAAATTTTTGTACTTCATCCTTTCTCCAATCAATTGAAGAATTTCTTGTGTTACCCAAGGTTTCTTTGCAATTACCTTCCTCATATCTACGACTGTCTATCCAAAATCTGTCCGCCCCCGGTAGCTGAGTGGTCAGCGCGACAGAATGTCTCGAATGTCCTAAGCAATGTCCTAAGGGCAGAATGTCCTAAGGCCCCACGTTCGATTCCCGGATGGGTCGGAGATTTTCTCCGCTGACGGACTGGGTGTTGTGTTGTCCTAATCATCATAATTTCATTCCCATCCATGAACAAGTCGCCGAAGAGGCGTCAAATCGAAAGACTTGCACCCGGCGAATGGTCTACCCGACGGGTGGCCAAAGTGACACGATTTCGATTCGATATCCAACATCTGTGATTGCGCTTTACAGAAGTGACTACGCCATTTCAACTAACCTTTCTTGACACGCCTTACAATCTAATATCTGATTTCGGAATCTCTGTCTGGCCATAATACAATCCAGCTAGAATCTTTCCGTGTCTCCCGGTCTTTTTGAATTATTCGTCACCTCATACGTTTCGAACACAGTATTTGCCGTTATCATCTGAAATTTACTGCAGGTCTTTCTCACCTCATCACTGCTGCGTAGAGGATATTCTCCATGACCCTTTCCTCTATTTCCTTCCTCTACACCTGTGTTCCAGTCCTCCATGATTAACAGGTTTTTATCTCCCTTTGCATACTGATTTACGCATTTAGTATCCTCAAAATCTTTCTCTATATCTTCGTCTTCTACTTGTGATGTCGGCACCCTTAAGTGGGTAACGGAAAGGATTTTAGTTAGACCATTCCTTCCCTTGGGGCGTTGATTCTCACCATTTTAGCGGTCGAAAACGACAGTTTTCTGTGTGGTGAGCAACAGATCGAAGTTCTTGAAATCCTTCGACACGCTGATACCCTCCAAACTATTCAATCCTTCTGTAAGCGCATCAAATTCCAGCAGCCCCACTTAACGTGATTGCACCGCTTTGGAGTGCAATGTGCCCACAGTTCTTGCCCTACCGTGCTGGGTGGAACTAATATGGACCGTTCAGAACAAATCCTTTGCGTTGCACAGAGTCTTTTAAACATGTATAAAGAAAATCACTTATCACCAAACTCTGTGACTGAAGTGATAACAGTATCCTCCACTAGCTATAATGTATTTTATAGCATTTAAATATATGGAAGTGTTAATATTTACAAATGTTGTACAAACCACTACTTCAAATCTCGCAACAACATATATAGAGAAAAAGCCATAAAATAGTTATGGCTGTCTCAAGTGATTGAGTCTGTATGCCATTCTGAAATCGGTCACTAGATAGAAACACTGAGCAGAAAACATCATGTGCTCCTAAGTAGACTATCTTCCAGGTACAACACTCTCTCCCACAGTGAAACTGCTGTTTCGTGTAGCCTACATAATTCCGCAAAATTCAGTTAATTATTTGCCATGTAGGTTAGCGCCTAGTCACTGCTTATATTTTGAATAAACAACCTCAGTAGTGGTGGCAGAAGACTTCCGGCATAGAAGTTCCTTGTCATTCTGTCCACAAACTTGTCAAAGAAGGTGGACAAGCACGCGGAAGTCATAGCACTCTCTTGCCCTTGGGGTGGTAAACTACCGTTAAAATATGGAAGAATCAGCAATGATCAATGACATGGGGCTGCAGAAGACAATGGAAACCTCTGCATTATAGACACAGAAGGTATGTCCACATGACATGTTGCTTGTAATTGCGAAAATGTCATGATGATCTCTCCACTGATTGCATAAAAGAGATGAAAATCTAGTAGGCATCGGGGATTGGAATGCGGGTGTAGAAGAAGAGAAAGGGTTACTGGAGTATTTGAGCTTGGTAGTAGGAATGAGAAAAGTTAATTGAGTTCTGGAATAAATTTCAGATTGTCATAGCGAATACTCTGTTCAAGAATAACAGAAGGAGGAGGTATACATGGAAGAGACCAGGAGATACGAGAACATTTTAGTTAGATTTCGTCATGGTCAGCAGAAACACCGAAATCAGATTTTGGACTGTAAGGCGAACCCATGAGCAGATATAGACACAGACTCAGAGTGAAGTTTTAGAGAATTGTATGGAAGAATCAGTGCGGAAGGAAGTGAGATACCGAAGTATTGTCGGATAACGAGACCCATTTGAAGTTAATTAAAGATGTGGATACTGCCATAAGGATGACCATTGTAGGGAATTTAATTGTAGAGGAGTGGAGATCTGTAAAAAAAAAAAAAAAAAGGAATCACAGATGTTGGACAGTTACAGTTACGCGCAACGTAACTGCGAAAAAAACTTGGGTAACAGAAGAAATACTTCAGTGATCGACGATAGAAGGAATTATAAAAATGTTTAGTGGAACATAAGAATACAGAAATATAAATCACTTGGGAATGAAATGTATGGGACGTACAGTGAAGCAAGGACGAAATGGCTGCAGGAACAGCGTGAAGAAAAAGCAATAATAATAATAAAATGATCGTCTGAAGGACTGGCTCAGCACATAGAAAAGTCAGAACAATCTTCGGTGATAATAAACAGTGAGGATGGCAAATTAAAAACTCAATGGGAATCCACTGTTAAATGCAGAGTTGGGAGTAGATAGGTGGAAAGAGTACACAGAAAGCCCCTAAGAGGGGGACGAATAGTCTGGTGACCTGACAGAAGAAGGAACTGGAATTGATATGCTAGAGGTAGGAGTTCTAGAAATAGGGCCAAGACCTGAGATCAAGTAACACTGTGCATTTTAAGAATTAACGAGCCTGTGTGGTTGTTACGTATTCAAACATGTCCATGTGCACAAAGTGCTCTGTAACTGTAAATGGTTTTATTTTTGACAAACCTGTGTACATTGTGCTGTATTTTACCCGTCAGAATGGCAACATCGCATGAACTCACAATGAAATATGTTTCACAACAAACATTTTTCGAAGGTATGTAAATACCAGAAGATGACAGTAACAGTTGTCGGAACAGGTTGTCAACAATAAAGGCTAATTTATGGGATTTTGACTATTGAAAGTTTTTTCCCAAGTAAAACACAGATCGGTCATTCTAAGTTCTCAGTATGAGAAAATTCAGTCAAATAAGGCTCAAGGGATAGATACAATTCCATCGGAATTGCTAAAATCACTGGAGGAAGTGGCAACCAAACAACTATTTAAGCTGAAGTGTAGAATGTATGTTCTTATCCCTACAATTCCGAAGACAGGAAGAGCAAGTAAGTGCGAGAACTATCGCCTAATCCATTTAAAGGTTCATGCAGCCACGTTACTGAGTCGGAAAATATTCAGAAGAATGAACAAGATAATCGATGATTTCTTACATAACCATCGGTTTGGCTTTAGGAAAGGTGACGGTACCAGAGAAGCAGTCGTGACGTTGAGCTTGTTAATGAAAGCAAGATCTAGAAGAAATTTTCGACAACGTAAAATGGTACAAGATGTTCGAAATTCTGGCAAAAACAGTAGTAAGTTATGGGAAACGACGAGTAATATGCAATACGTACAAGAGGGGCAATATGACTGGAAAGACAATAATGAAGTGCTGGCATTACAAAGTGTGTAAGACAGCGATGTAGCCTTTCGTCTCTATTATCGATCTTTGCATAAATGAAGTAACGACGGGAATAAAAGAAAAGTTTCAGAGCGGAATTAAAATTCAGGGTGACAGAATATCAATGATAAGATTCGCGGATGACATTGATTTCCTCAGTGTAGGTGGAGGAGAATTACAGAATCAGTTGAATGGAATGAATGATCTAATGAGTACAGATTATAGACTGAGCGTAAACCGAAGAAAGAAGAAAGTGACTGGAAGTAGTAGAAGTAACAATAGCGAGAACTTAATATCAAAATTGGTGATCACGAAGTAGAAGAAATTAAGGAATTCTGCTACCTTGGAACAAAATAATCCCCGACAGACAATGCAAGTAGGACATAAAATGCAGACTATCACATGAAAAGAGATCATTCCTGGCTATAAGAAGTCTATTAGTATCAAACATAATGTTTAATATGCGGAAGAAGTTTCTGAGATTGTACGCTTGGAGCACGGCATTGTACGGTAGTGAATGGTGGACTGTGCACACAGAACATGAGTTGTGAAGCTTCAGAAGAATATTAAGTGGAATGATAAGGAGTGATGGAGGTTCTCGTCAGAATCGATGAAGAAAGAAATATATGGAAAACAGAAACAAGAAGAAGGGACAGGATGATAGGCATGTGTTAAGGAACCAAGGAATAACGTCGACTATATTAGAGGGAGCTGCAGAGAGTAAAAACTATAGGAAAAGACAGAGATTTGAATACATTCAGCAAATCATTGAGTACGTAGGGTACAAAAGCTGCTCTGAGCTGAAGATTTTGGCACAGGAGAGGAATTTTTGGAGAGCTGCATCAAATCGGTTAAGACTGATGTCTAAAAAATAAATAAAAACATGGAAATTAATTAGACCACTACATTTGGTAGGAGGGTGGACTGAACCCGTGGTGATGGTATCATACTGGGGCATGGTGTTTATGGTGGCTACGAGTGCCAGCCGGTAGCATCATCGCCAGAACCGGATGTGATAACATTGTCACTGCAGCTACGGCAACTACTTCGCAGCATCTATAACCTCGCTCAGCGTCGAAGCCCTTCGAGTGACTGCGTCGGCGAATGCAGCCTGTATTACTGGCTTTATTGCTGGCACTGCAACAGCTACAAGCAAGTAACCATTGCCTCCATCAACAGATTTACTGTTTCCACGGTTCCGACCAAGCTCATGATCATCGTCACCATGCCGCCAAGATACAAGGATGAAGGTCGCACCACAGAGACTCCGAAGTCCGGCGACTATACCACCGGCCCTGTAACTACTCCAGTCGCCGGCTCCTACGCAACTACACCACAGGCCACATCACCGCTGGCACAGTGATCAGTTTGGCCTACTGTTCTAGACTGTGAACGTGAAACCGACAGAGAGCAGCCATTTGCCGATATCGAGAAGTCGAATGTCGTCTTACATTGGACCGTATCAGGTGACAGAGAAGATGCTCTACCATCCCTCCCTCTTCAGTGCATTAAGGCCCGCTCGATAGCAGCTGTTCGTGCTAAATTCATGGGGGACGGATGCTATGTCTCTGGTAATCGACCTGGGCGGGGAATCTATGGAGACAGTTCAATTACAGGTGGCGTTACCTAATAGCTCACGTCAACACTAATGGCACCATTCTCGATCGGTGCCTCGCGTGTCTTTAAGAACGGATACTCTTCACTTGGTGGTATATGGTGAACGTTACAATCGCTGCTGCTGCTCTGTGTTTCTTCTGCGGTGAACTGCCCGCCATTGTGGACTTTATTTGCGGCGAAACGGCCCCTTTGAAGAAATTAGAGCAAATACGGAGACTTACAAGCAGTCGTTCTTCCCACGCACAATTCGTGAATGGAACAGGGAAGGGGGGATCAGATAGTGGTACAATAAGTACCCTCCGCCACACACCGTAAGGTGGCTCGCGGAGTATAGATGTAGATGTAGATGTAGATAAATGACTGTGCTGGAAAAACTCTTACGTTATTTGATTTTCAAGCAGTTGAGCAAATCTCAACGCACTCAAACAGTTTTCTCTTTACTTATTCTGATCATCACTACACTGACACACAATATTTTAGCGGAACGCAATCTGGCTTTCAGTAATCCCTACAAAAGAATGGCCCTGGCTAACAATAACCTATACCTTTCATGAATCACTTACCTCACAAAAATCTTCGTTACTTGAACTACTGCTATACAGCCAGCGCTAAAACTGGCAGCTAAATAAAAGATTCTAACTACTGAAGGCAATAACAATTGATAGGCATAGTTAGCAGGTATATATATATATATATATATATATATATATATATATATATATATATATATATATATATAAAAATTCATCACATCCATCTTTACAAATTTCCTTTTTCTGGCGGACACATGTTCAGATCGTCCGCTGATGGTAACTTCTCAAAATTCTGGCATCTCTCTCACCACATCCACCACTGCTGGCGGCTCACTCCAACTGCCCAACGCTACGCGCTGTTCACATCCAACTGTCCAACACTACACAAGCGAATATTCCAACAACGAGCCCAACCAGCCACAGACTGCACACAGCGCAGTCAGCGATTTTCATACAGAGCGCTACGTGGCGTTACCAACATAAGAACTTAAAGAGCCTACTTACAGAGGATATTCTTGGTATTGAAAGTGACTTTGCCGTTTACTACGTATAATTTGCTATGTGACCAAACTGTCTCAATGCACTATATAACAGCGCAGCATAATTCAGCGACAAATACACGTGCTGATAAGCTTCAGTTTTATTTCATTATTTAGTTCGTCTTTGTTACCATAATTGTTCAATAAACTGCTGTTTCCGCCATCGTAAAAGAAACAGTTATTTCGATTGTCTCTAAACTGCACACAGTCACGGGCTTAACCATCGTAAACAATAATGGATAACTGTGATCGGTGAAGATATATGTGATTATGTATCCCCTGAAGTGAGACCACCGACAACAGTGTCAAGGTAGTGAAGACACATATTCTGCAGATCATGAGTCATGCAATGTAGCAATTTGTGTTCAATGTTTCCTCTAAATCATCTTAGGCGTATGGAGCAAAGTTTTCAGTTTTAATAAAATCCTGTTTGGTATTCATATCATTCTGTAAAAGTGAATAGTAACTGTAAGGTAAAAGCAAAAGTTCCGAACGACGTGTAGCGACCCTCTTCAGGCAATAAACCTTCGGGTTCTGAAGGTGGCGTTCCTTATACGCTGAAATTTATTTTGATTTTTACGAAACAACCGAGATCACTCGTCTGAGCCTAGAGGCCCATGGCTAGATAAATGTACGGAAGGCTATTGCTGTTATTGTTTCAACAGGTGATTGAGAGATAACAGCAAATCGGCAGCTCGTATCGGGGCCCGTGTGTAGATGCAGGAAGGCATCGGCTGCTCACTTGTTGCCACTAGTCTTCTACAACTGCCGTCCAATAAACACAGGCTGCTGGGCTGGTGTCGCTAGTACCCAGAACGTCGACAGCACGCAAACACACAGCCCTTTTGTAAGAGCGCTTAACGAACGCCACAGCGCCATTTTTCACTCTTAATTAATTTCGTGCCTGTTGGGAAAGGAGATAGTGTTCTGCTACAGTGGATTTACCTCGTTGCAACAGCCGTACCCGGGCTCCGACGCACGCCTGCCTAACAGTCTCCGTGTTACACTCAAATAGTTGGGGCCCTCTGTCACCAAACTCTGAATGCACTTGCCTCTAGGAATGCGTTCGCGGGTCACAAGTGGTAGCGGTTCTTACATTTGCTATCAAATGTACGTTTGATACACCCACAGACGCGCTCCTGCCGTCGCAGCGGAAGGAGCTCTCAGCCGGTGATGGCCCGTGCAACGGTAGCTATTGGGGTTTAGGCCTCGCTGATCGCTCTGCTCTACAGAGAGTTCCCTTGCGAGGCGCCAGTAGCGCTCGGTGGATCGGCGGAAGGTTGAGCTTGCTCCCTTTCGTCGAAAAGCCGCGTAGCTCGCGGAGAAGCTCAATTGTCGCAAGAGTCACTGACTCGCAGCAACCCGTAACTTCGGTTACAAACTCCCTTAGCGAGACTATCTCGTTCTGTGTTAGGGTTGACCAGTGCCAGGGGCCCGTTCACGTCGGACCACCCCGCGTACTGACGGCCACTTTCCTTCCTCCGCACCTCCTTTAGGTGCCGCACCACTGCACCAACGGCGCACGCTAGGCCGTAGGGCATTCCCCCTTTTCAGTAGGACCTATTTGATAGCTTTCTCTTTTCAGAAAAAGCAAAATTGTCGTGCCCACCCACACCTAATAAAGCTCCTGACAGCACCAAGATGGCAGATTCCGCCGGTGTTTCCCCCGCCCTAACCCGCAGCTAGGCTGCAGCAAAAGA
Organism: Schistocerca americana; assembly: GCF_021461395.2. Taxonomy (NCBI): domain Eukaryota; kingdom Metazoa; phylum Arthropoda; class Insecta; order Orthoptera; family Acrididae; genus Schistocerca; species Schistocerca americana. Next base: position 314,223,007 of record NC_060119.1, on the reverse strand, counting down.
GGCGCGTGAGTCGGCTGTGCCCGTCGACGTCAACGTCCCGCTTGCCGCCGTTGAGGAGGTGTTGGCCGACAAGGATCGGCAGATCGATGCGCAAGCGCAGGAAGTGCTGAACCAGCGTCAATTGTTGCAACTGGTGACTCCCGTACAACCGTCCCACTGCGGCAGCTGACTCCAGCGGCGGAATCAGGGGCTGCAGATGCGGACCCAGAACACCACTACATTGGGCCCTGGCAGGTGGAGGGCCCACGACGCAAACCGAGAAACACCACGCAAACAAGCGAGCAACCACACTCGCAAGGTAGCCGAAAGGCGCTGCTGCCTACACCAAAACCCGCACTTCGGTTAGGAACACTGCCACAACAACAAACACGACCCGACCTGCGGTCAGCAACACCACAGTAGCACCAACCGCAGATACGCCTGCACAACAGATGACTGGTTTACCCCCGTCGTAATTCAAAACTACGGGGAACTTAGTGTCCTCAACACAACATTCGCGGAAAGGCACACACCTTGCACGCTACACACGAAGTACTCTGGGGATAGGGCCTCACTGTACGTATCAACTAACAACGAATATAAAGATCTCCTTATCTTCCTCAAAGAAAAGGGGATCGAACATTATACGTACAGGACTGCAGAAGAACGAACGCAGCAGTACGTGGTAAAGGGAGTGCACCCCAGTACACCAAACACTACAGTACAAGCGGCGCTCAACTTCCTAGGATTCTACTGCAAAAGTGCTTCCAGGATGACGGGCTTCCGCTCCCACCACCGTCTACCACACTACCTGGTCGAGATTGCCGACACGGCCGCCTCCCGCGGCCTTCTGCAGATAAAAAGCCTTCTGCGGATGGACGTAAGGGTAGAGATATACGAACCGCCACAGGTCCCCCAACAATGTAACAACTGCCAGCGGTTCGGTCATTCGGCCCTCCGCTGCGGCCTGGCACCCCGTTTCCGCGGATGCGCTGGCAAACACGCACCCAAGGCCTGCACACTAATCCACGAAAACATACGTCGTTGCGCCAACTGTGGCCAAGGCCATGCGGCCAACTACAGGGGCTGCGACGTGTATAAAGAGGCGCAGAGGCGCAAAAATCAAAAGTCGAAGCCACCCAACGTCATAACACGTCCAAGGCCCGCACCAAACCCTGTCAGGAACGGAGTGTCGTCCGCCATGGCTACACGCCCTGGAGGCGTGGAGCAGGCCGCAGAACCTCTGCACCCAGCACACGCACCTGACACAACCGCTGCGACAACAACACAGTCGTCTCAGCCAACACGCAACACTACAACCACACCGGTACCAAAACCAGTCCCCAAAAACAACACAACCCCACACCCTGAAGCCACTGCCTGCGAAGCTACACACGACACATAGGAAGACACACTTACACAAGGACCCCCAGAACCAAAAACCCAGAGAAGGCTCAGGCGACCACGCGGTAACAGGAGCGGGAACACATGTGCACCACAACAAAGAACCCAACAACAACAAAACACTGACACACAGACACACAGTCAGCAAGCCAGCGACACCAGCACACACACTACTCCACCCCCCACCACGTCTGACACACAGGGACCTCAAAATCTTCCACATAACAACAACACAAGCGCCAGCCCACACATAACGCCAACACCCGCACCAGCGGCCGCCAACACCACAACCGAGCCACAGGCCGACACACACAACACCAACACAACACTTGAGGGTTTATTGGAAACAATATTCCCCCATCACACGACCGATCAGATCTTTAACAAGTTCGCGGCGGCCGTCACCACACTCGTCACACGGCTCTTGACTGCTCAATCTGGGCAGTACTGGGCCGCCATACAAACAGCGCTCACCACACTGTTTACACCCATACATGGATAACACGCCACACCCGGCCCCCATCGCAAATAACCAGACACTGACACAGATCCTGATCTGGATTGCAGATGGGATCAACAACAAAAGGGCGGAATTTGCCGCGCTCATGGAGCGTAAGGGTATCCTCATCGCACTACTGAGCGAAACTAAGCTCAAACCACGCAACCAACTAAACTTCGCCGGCTACTGCGTCTATCGTACCGACCGACCGGACGGCTCCGGTCATGGCGGAACAGCCATCATCATACACAAAGACATAGAACACACAAACATAGTGCTCTCTGAACTCGAAAAAACTAGACGCAACCGCCGTTAGGGTCATGTTCAACGGAGCCTACACTACACTGGTGTCAGTATACAACAGCCCTAAAAACATCAAAACACGCGACATCAGCACAATACTCAACATATCACCGCGCGTAATAGCCGCTGGAGATTTTAACGCAAAACACCAAGACTGGAACTCACGAATACGAAACTCCAACGCCAAGAAACTATACGAACAGGCACTAGGACGAAACTACATCACACTAGCGCCGACCGAACCGACGCACATTCCCTACCGGAGGAGACACAGGCCAGACGTGTTAGACATGGCCCTCATCAAGGGCATAACAACGACACTAACGTTGCTGTTGAAAACGATCTGCCCTCAAATCACCAACCCGTTATACTGTACATTGAAGAAACACTGCAGCACATGGAACAACGCAGGATGTAAGACTACAGGCGCGCGAATTGGGCCCAGTTCAAGGAAACGCTTGACAATCGCATCCCACCCACCCACCCGATTAACGAGAGAGCCCAAAGTGACGAGGCAGTCGAAACCCTCACCGGCGCCGTCCAGGACGCAATAGCCGACACCATACCAATCCGCACACCACACCAACACAGTGCTGCCCAGCCCCAGGAGATCCTTGGCCTAATCTCAATGAGGAACCGCCTCAGGAGACATTGGCAGCGTACCAGGCGCCAGCACTTCAAACAGCACATTAACAGGCTCCAGGGTATAATCCGGGAAAAAATACAAACATTTAAGACACAACAGTGGGACCAGAAACTCGAAGGGCTGGACACCACGCGACCTGGCGTGTGGCAGCTGGCCCGACACTTCATCAGGGAGAAACTGTACACCCCCACGTTACAAGGGCCCGACGGACCAGCATATTCTGCGGAAGAAAAAGCGGAACTGATGGCCCTCACACTCGCAGCGTCATTCACACCGAACCTGGATCTCTCAGATCCAGCGTTCAAACTTGCTACGGACCAGGAGGTCGCACGCATCTTGGTCCAACCGGCGCGCAGCATCATCCGACAAGCTAGTACAGCTGAAGTCAAATGGGCCATCATCCATACCACCGGTTGGAAGGCCCCTGGTCACGATGGCATTCAAAACCGCGTCCTCCAGGAGTTCACGGACAAAGCTGTAGACTACCTAACACACATCACGAATGCCATACTCAAGCACCAACACTTCCCCGGCTTTTGGAAGACTGGCAAGGTCCTGATGTTCAGGAAGCCGTGGAAAGACCACTCCCTCCCACAAAATTACCGACCCATCAGTCTGCTGAGCGCGCTCAGCAAGATCGTTGAGAAGGTAATATTAAAATGACTCGCCAGGCACTGTATCACAAACGACACCCTAAGACCGGAGCAATTCGGTTTCAGGAATCACCACTCAACAACACAACAACTCCTCCGCGTCGTTGAATACATAACACACGGATACAACACAAACAAAGCAACTGGGGCGGTGTTCCTGGAAATCGAAAAGGCTTTCGATCGTCTATGGCACAACGGCCTAATACGCAAACTTAGCGACGCAGGGTTCCCCGACGGGCTCGTACGTCTCATACACCCATATCTCACAGACAGGAGTTTCAACACCGACGTGCAGGGCAAACAATCGACACGACATGGTATCTAGGCAGGAGTACCCCAAGGAAGCATCCTAGGGCCCTTACTGTTTAACCTCTACGTTAACGACCTCCCAGCTACACACAACACGACGGTAGCAACTACGCGGATGACACCGCCATACTTGCGCAAGATTGGACGCCGTCTAACATTAATTCACGACTACAGACTGCACTCAGAACGGCGGAGCCTTGGCTGGTGAAATTGCGTGTTAGAGTAAACGTCGGCAAGTGCGAGGCCGTTCTGTGCACTAGAAGACCGAAGCAACTGCGCAAACATCAGCACTGCAACCCAATAACACTACACACACGCCCAATACGTTTCCGCGAGAAGGTCTGGCTGCACAGGAAACTACTCTGGGGGACCACATTCAACACGTGACCAACAAAGCTAACGCGAGGCCCAGACAACTCTACCCTATGCTTAACAGGCGTAGCACACTGAACAGGAGGGTGTCTAGGTCCATGTACATGACACTTATTCGACTCCTGATGACGTACGCAGCCCCTGTCTGGGGATACGCTGCGCCAACTCGCCTGCGCCGTCTGCAGCTCATGCAGAACAAAGTACTCAAAATCATAAGCAACGCTCCGCGCTACACACGCATCGCGGACCTTCACCGGGAATACCGGCTAGATACTATCTTGCAGGTATTCCAAAAACTCTCCACACGACTGTACAATAACACGAGACACTCGTGCAACCCGTTTATCCTTTCTCTGGGTAACTACGACCACAACCATAGACGGAAGCATAACAAACCAAAGACACTACTGGCTAGGAACTAAACATCTATGGTCCATAGAACGCTAACACGACAATACTGGCGAGCCCCTGCAACACAGCTATTAGTGGCAACCCCAGATGTTCGACCAGCCGAAACACAGGCAACCGCAGGGAAACCGTACTGTACACAGCACGCAAACCAACGACACACACCCCCTACACCGTCTGTGAGCCGATCTATGACCGATCGCCCACTACTGTATAACGACCTTGAACTGTTGCAGGGACGCAGCAACTGCAGCAAGCACCGCAACGAGCTCCAACAACGACAAAGGTAACGATGCACGATACCTCGAACTAACATAACCACACCTTGCATGCACTGTCGCAGATAGCAAGGCGCTACTGCCCTTACTACCCGTCCTATTGTCGCAGAGGTTTTTTTCCCTTGGCGCTTGCCTTGGCAATTTTTTTCCTCTGCCCTTACAACCGCTACCCTTCGATCGCTTTCGTCCACTTTCTATCTCCTGATGGACCATGTTAATGAGTAATCGTACCCAGACGCGTGGATAACATCACAGCCCGCATCCTGTGACTCCTGATTCAAAAACTAACATGTTATACGGAGGTGACAGTAGAACTTTTGGTTTGGTCATCACGTTGGTGTGGGCGTGGAGGGGCCCCATCCTTTATTATTACCCACGGCGTAGCATTGTGGCTGCAGAGCAGATGACGCCTTGTGGCTTCCCTCCGCGCCATCGCAGTAGACCTAAAAATACCATAGCGCGGCGCAAAACTAAACACGCAAATTTTTTGCTTAATATACCTGGGTGACATAAGGATACTGACAGGTACCATGATACCATGCACAAGCGACAGAACAGTTCACTGGGGAACGCCAGATATACTTTTGTTTTTCTCGATGACTTTCGGTCAGTTACTACGTACTGTGTCTTTTATGACTGGAAATCACAAATCCAGTCGCACAGCTGAGACAATATTTCGTAGGTACGCAATTTGATTGTAAGCCGCTTGTAAGGAACAGTATCAAAATCCTTTTGGAAATCTAGAAATATCAAATAGGGATCAAACTAAGATCCCTTGTCGATAACACCTATTACTTCGCGTTGATAAGGGGCAAGTTGTGTTGCACAAGATCGATACTTTCTGAATCCGTGCTGATAGCGCGTCAGTAGATCGTTTCCTTCGAGGTAATTCATAATGTTCGAATTTATGATGGTCCAAAATCCTATTGCAATCGACGTCAGTTTATGAGTGTATACTTCTGCAGATTACTCCTATTTCGTTTGTTAAATATTGTTTTGAACTGTCTTTAGATATTGAGCATTCGTCGAGCGAGCTGTCGTATAAGACTCCTAAGTATAGCGCTGTTGCATAAGCACACTTAAAATGGAGCAAATTGCTTTACAATATGGACCTCGATACTTGCCTACATGTAGGATATATACTTCAAGCTACTTGTGTTGGCAGCTAATCTTGATTCGAATTATGGAATGTTTACTTCGTCTTCTTTGATGACGTAACATCGGAAAACAGCAGTTAGTAACATTACAACTGCTGTGCCACAATGACAGTACTTATTGCGTCTTGCAGCTGGTGTACTTTACATACAATCTGAATCTCTTTGGATGCTTGGTGAGGTTTCGAGACAGAGTTTCGTTGTAGAAAATGTTAACAGTCCGTGCTAAGTTCTGAGTTTCAGTAAAACATCGCCAGTCTTAGAGATTTTTGCTTCTTTTGAACTTGGCATGTGTATTCGTTGTTTCTGCAACAATATTGTGACTTGTTTTTTGTATCATGGGAGATGAGGTCCATACCTTACTTGACGTGCCACAGGTATATTTTTAGTTTTGTCCACAGGGCATGTGGCCTGTAATTGACAAAGTTCCGTGATCTCTCCATTGGCGAAATATTCCGGGATAGTCCCCCATTCGGATCTCGGGACTGCCAAGCGGAAAATGACCATGAAGAAAAGGTTGAATAATCAAAGAAAAGATAACGTTCTACGAGTCGGGATATGGAATGTCAGAAGCTTGAATGTGGTAGAGAAACTAGAAAATCTGAAAAGATAAATGCAAAGGCCCAGTCTACATACAGTATGGGTCAGTGAAGTGAAATGGAAAGAAGACAAGGATTTCTGGTCAGGTGAGTATAGGGTAGTATCAACAGCAGCAGAAAATAACATAACGGGAGTAGGATACGTTATGAATAGAAATGTAGGTCGAAGAGTGTGTTACAGTGAACAGTTCAGTCACAGGGTTGTTCTAGTCAGAATCGACAGCAAACCGACACCGACAACGATAGTTCAGGTATAAGTGTTGACGTCGCAAGCTGAAGATGAAGAGATGCAGAAAGTATATGAGGATATTGAAAGGCCAGTATCATACATAAAAGGAGATGAAAATCTAATACTCATGGCAGACTGGAATGCAGTTGTAGGGGGAGGAGTTTAAGAAAAGGTTACAGGAGAATATAGGCTTGGGTCAAGGAATGTGAGAGGTGAAAAACTTATTGGGTTCAGTAATGAATTGTACCTAGTAATAGAATCACAAGAGGAAGAAGTATACTTAGGAAATACCGGGTGATACGGAAAGATTTCAGTTAGATTGCATCATAGTCAGACAGAGATTCAAAAATCAGATACTGGATTGTGAGGCTTACCCAGAAGCAGATATAGACTCAGAGCACAATTTAGCAGTGATGAAGAATAGGCTGAATTTCAAGAGATTAGTCAGTAAAAATCAATAGCAAAGAAGTGGGATACAGAAGTACTAAGAAATGACGAGATACGCTTGAAGTTATCCAAAGCTGTAGATACAGCAATAAGGAATAGCTCAGTAGGCAGTACAGTTGAAGAGGAATGAACATCTTTAAAAAGGGCAATTACAGAAGTTGGAAAGAAAAGTATAGGTACAAAGATGGTAACTGCGAAAAAATCATGGGCAACACAAGATATACTTCACTTGTTCGATGAAAGACAGAAGCAAAAAAATGTTCAGGAAAATTCAGGACTGCAGAAATACAAGTTGCTGAGAATGAAATATATAGGAACTGCAGGGAAGCACGAAAGGGCTCCATGAAAAATGTGTAGAAATTGAAAAAGATACGATGGTCAGAAGGACTGCCTCAGTATACAGGAAAGTCTAAACAATCTTCGACGACATTAAAAGGAAAGGTTTTAACATTAAGAGTGGAACGGGAATTTCACTGGAGACAGCGGATAGGTGGAAGAGTACATTGAAAGCTTCTATAAGGGGGAAGATTTGTCTTAAGTGATATAAGATGAAAAAGGAGTATATCTGGAACAAATAGGGGATCCAATATTAGTATTTAAGAGAGCTTGAGATGATGTAAGATCAACTAAGGCAGAAGGGATAGATAACTATCTATCACAATTTCTAAAAACGTTGGGGGAAGTAGCAACGATACGACTAATCAAGTTGTTGTATAGAATAAATGAGTCTGTCGACATACCATCCGACTTTCGGAAAAATGTCACCCACACAATTCCAAAGACTGCAAGAGCTGACAAATGCGGAAGTCATCGCATAATCAGCTTAACAGCTCACACATCCAAGTAGCTGACAAAAATAATTTACAGAAGAATGGAAAAGAAAACTGAGGATGTGCCAGATGACGATCAGTGTGACTTTAGCAAAGGTAAAGGCACCAGAGAGACAACTCTGACGATGCAGTTGATAATGGAACAAGACTAAAGAAAAATCAAGACACGTTCGTAGGAGTTGTCGACTTGGAAAAAGCGTTCGACAATCGAAAATGGTGCAAAATTCGGTAAAAAAATGGTGGTAAGTTGTAGGGAGAGAAGGATAGTATTCAATATATACAAGAGCCAAGAGGGAATAATAAGAGTGGAGGACCAAGAATGAAGCGCTCGAATTAAAAATGGTGGAAGACAGGGTGTAGTCTTCCTCCCTACTGTTCAATCTGTACATCGAAGAAGCAATGATGGAAATAAAAGAAAGGTTCAGGAATGGAATTAAAATTCAAAGTGAAAAGTAATCAATGGTTCGATACGCTAATAACATTGCTATCTCGAGTGAAAGTGAAGAAGAATTACATGATACGACGAACATAATGAACAATCTAATGAGTACAGAATAAGGATTGAAAGTAAATAAAAGAAAGAGGAGAATAATGAGAAGTAGCAGAAATGTGACCAGCGAGAAACTTAACAACAGGACTGATGGTTACGAAGTAGATGAAGTTAAAAAATTCTGCTATCTAGGAAGCAAAATAATTAATGGTGGACGGAGCAAGGAGAACTTCAAAAGCAGACTAGCAACGGCAAAAAGGGCAAAAGTCTACTAGTGTCAAATATAGGCCTTAATTTGAGATAGAAATTTCTAAGAATGTACGTCTGGAGTACAGCAATATATAGTAGTGAAACTCGGACTGGCAAAACCAGAGCAGAAGAGAATCGAAGCGTTTGAATTGTGGCACTACAGGCGAGTCTTGAAAATTACGTGGACTGTTAAGGTAAGGAATGAGGAGGTTCTGCGCAGAAACGGAGAGGAACGGAATATGTGGAAAACACTCACAAGGAGAAAGGACAGGATGATAGGACATATGTTAAGACATCAGGGAATTAGTTCCATGCTACTGGAGGAAGCTGTAGAGGGCAGACACTGTAGAGGAAGACAGAGATTGGAATACATATAGCTTATAATTGAGGTCGTAAGTTGCAAGTGCTACTCTGAAATGAATAGGTTGACACTGAAGAGGAATTTCGTGGCGGGTCGCATCAAACCAGTCAGAGGACATGAGCCAAAAGAAGAAAGAGATTTCATTTGTGAACCGTAAGATTCTAATGAAAGGGGAAGAATCGTTACAGTTAAGAGGCGCAGCTAATGACTGGATGACTGGTTCCAATCAAATCTAACTGATAAGGCACAAAGGGTAACAAAAACACAACCCTCAAAGAAGGCAAAAATTTTAGTGAAACGTTTGTCATAACCAAAGTACAATGGAATAGGAATTCCTTAGTACGGCATATTAGGACAAAAATTGTCCCTGGTGTTAGTTTCCAGTTGCCTCCTGTGACGGACTAGCACAGCAACGAATTAGATATCTAACGTTTTCTCTGTTTTTTTGTACTTTGATTTTTTTTAGTTCCTTGCTTGCTTTCGTATTTAAGAGATGTAATCAGTAGTGTAGGTATGCACTAACTCATGCAACTAGAATCCTCACCGCCGCACTAACTGACCTAGAACTCGGTCATCGGCCTGTTGTTAAAGACGCTACAACACATCACTGACGAGCTTGGACTGTGATGTCATCAGTGACGTCATCGTCCTTATCATTAGGTGGCCATGCACTATGCCCCTCCCCTTCCTGTCCTTAGCTCCAGGCAGTCATAGGAACTGGTGACGTCATCAGTGACATTATCAAATGGTTCTGAGCACTATGGGACTTAACATCTATGGTCATCAGTCCCCTAGAACTTAGAACTACTTAAACCTAACTGACCGAAGGACATCACACACATCCATGCCCGAGGCAGGATTCGAACCTGCGACCGTAGCGGTCGCGCGGTTCCAGACTGTAAGCTGATTCACATATTCAAAATAACACTAGACCGAATGATTTCAGATGACTATAACGTTACGTTCGAGCCGACAAAAGGCCACCTGGAGATCTCGAACATCGGTTTAATGCACCTCATGGAGACGAAGTCGCCATCGTAATTGTTGACAGTGAAAAGACAAGCCGTGACAAAGCTGTACAAAGAAGAAGGGAAGGACTACAACGCAATGGAGAGACACACTCTTAAAATGATGCCCTGAAATACCCTTTAATATTTCTGCACGCAGAGGACGGATATTATCTTAACGTGAAACAAATCCACCCTGAAACAGGGGTAAAACCAAACAAAAAAGTCACTTCCAAGAATTTCAATGCTCACCGCTTAAGGATCAGAGACAATGAAACATACAGTCACATTCTCAATACTCGGCATTTATACCAACAACTCCTGATCGATTATGCAAAAATAGAAGCGGATCGGAAGGGTGAATCTCTGCGGGATAGCAATGGAAATACTTTCGACGGCAGTGCTGCCAAAGCATACTAAAAACAGCATTTCGAAATGCCTTCACCAAAGAAGACGAAGAAAGTATTATAGGATTCGAATCAAGAACAGTTGCCAATATGAGTAACAGAGAAGTAGATATCCTCGGAGTAGTGAAGAAACTTATATCACTTAATAAAAGCAAGTCTTCTGGTCGAGGCTGTATGCCAGTTAGGTGCGTTTCAGAGTACGACGATGCAATAGCTCCATGCTAAACAATCATATACAACCGCTCGCTGGTCGAAAGATCCATATCCACAAACTGGAAAGGTGCACTGGTCACACCAATATTCGAGAAATGCAATAGAAGTAATCCATTATATCACAGGCCCATATCTTTAACGTCGATATGCAGCAGGATTTCGGATAATATATTGTGTTTGAACATTATGAATTACCTCGAAGAGAACAGTCAGCTGACACACAGTCAGCATGGATTTAGAAAACATCGTTCCTGTGAAACACAACTAGCTCTTTATACACATGAAGTGTTGAGTGCTGTTGACAAGGGAGCTCAAATTGGTTCCGTATTTTTAGATTTCCTAAAGGCTTTTGACACTGTATCACACAAGCAGCTTGTAGTGAAATTGTATGGTTAAGATTTCCTGTCAGAGAGGTCATAGTTCGTAGTAACTGGAGGAAAGTCATTGAGCAAAACAGAAATGATTTCTGGCATTCCTCAAGGTAGCGTTATGGGTCCTCTGCTGTTCCTTATCTATATAAATGATTTAGGAGACAATCTGTGAAGCCTTCTCAAGTTGTTTGCAGATGATGCTGTCGTTCATCGACTAGTAAAGTCATCAGAAGATCCAGACAAATTGAAAAACGATTGTGAAAAGACATCTGAATGGTGCAAATTGACAATTGACCCTAAATAATGAAGAGTGTGAGGTAATACATATAAGTGCTAAAAGGAATCGGTTAAATTCCGGTTACACGATAAATCAGAGTACTCTGAAGGCCATAAATTCAACTAAATACGTAGGAGCTACAATTACGATCAGTTAAAAGTGGAATGAACACACAAAAAATTTTGTGGGGAAGGCAAACCAGAGACCACGTTTTATTGGCAGAATACTTAGAAAATGCAACAGATCTACTAAAGAGAATGCCTACACGACGCTTTTCCGTCCTCTTTTGGAGTACTGCTGCGTGGTCTATGTTCTATACCAGATAGGATTAATTGAGTACATGAAGAAAGTTCAACGAAGAGCAGCACGTTTTGCACTATCGCGAAATAGGGGAGAGACTATCACGGACATGATACAGGATTTGGGACAACATTAAAACAAAAGCGTTTATCATTACAGTGTCCTTCGAATGCAAAAACACTTTTTGACGCCGACCTACATAGGGGAAAACGATCATAATAATAAAACAAGGGGGACCAGAGCTCTCACGGAAAGATATAGAGGTTCGTTTCTTCTGCGTACTGTTCGACAGTAGAATAATATAAAATTATTGTCAAGGTGGTTCGATTAACTCTCTGCCAGACACTTACTTGTGATTTTCAGGGTGTCTGTGTAGATGTAGATGTAGCTGTAGATGTAGCTGTAGATGTAGAAGAGACTACGCACGGAAGAATACAACCACCTTCGCGATGCAATCGTAAATAATGAAAACGTTGACGACATTTTAGCAATAGTAATCTTGTCCTCATCTTAGATAGGCAGACCGAGACACATGCACGAATACGCTTAAGATGACATGACCTAAGTAAGAAAATATGGACGATCTGACATGCAGCTCGTCGTGGGCAGAACAACAAAGATACGGACAAACCCTCATGCACCGTCATGTCTTAATAGCCCGACTTTTCCAACAAAAACAAATGAGATTTATTGAAGTCATCACAAAATATCACATCTTTGGAATTGTTAGATGCTAGATGTCCACAGTCCAATGGCACAGACAACCACTGCCAAATTCATACAGTTTCATATGGCTACACGACAAATTTCTTCCCACGGATATCGACAGAATCATCCAATCTCAATTTACCAATCCAGAAGAAGAACCGGAACTGTACGACACAGTAGTGAAAAACATGATTCGCGGACCACGCGGGCGATTCCATTGAATCCAAAACGGCTATGGGACTCCTTCACAGAGAGGATGAGTGACGACGTACTGTAACAGTTCAGACAAGCTCATTCTGAGCTGACCATCGAATTCAACAACAACATCTTTACTGAAACGCTCATTCGCCTAGAAGACAAATGCTTAGCAATAAACAACCAAACTTCAGTACCACTTGGGATGTACTAAGAAAAGATGTTATCAGTGCGCTAAAGTTCGAAATTACAAAGGGAAAAAGCTACATCATCACCGAACTTTTTCAGTACATTGCTCCCAACAAACCACTCTTCACACTTGGACTAGCATCACCCGGCATTGCAGCGACACTTATGGAACGAGGGCGAACTGCCCATTCCGCCCTACTATTACCGTAGAATATAGCCAGAGAATAATTCCCTGTATGTACAGTCTTAAGAGCATCAGGACGGGGTGACCTTTTGAAGCAAGCTAAAATTATTATCTTCTGGGATGAATGCACAATTGTAAAGAAAAGAATCACTCGAACTCATTGACAGAGCGCCGGCCGGAGTGGCCGAGCGGTTCTAGGCGCTACAGTCTGGAACCGCGCGACCGCTACGGTCCGAAGTTCGAATCCTGCCTCGGGCATGGATGTGTGTGATGTCTTTAGTTTACTTAGGTTTAAATAGTTCTAAGTTCTAGGGGACTGATGACCTCAGAAGTTAAGTCCCATAGTGCTCAGTGCAATTTGAATCATGGACAGAGCATTACAGGACTTGCGAGGAAACTCTGAAGTGTTGGGAGGAAATCTATTTATACTCTCAGGAGATTTGCGATAAACACTTCCAGTTATCCCTAAGTGAACACTAGCAGAAGAGATCAATGCATGTTTAAAAAATCGCATCTCTGGCCACACAACCTATGAGAGCTGAATTACCGAAAGACGAAATAGCACATTTCTGCAACAATTTTTAAAAATAGGCGAAGACACATATCCTAGTGGTCAGAGGATCGGGGCCATTAAACTCAACAGTGACTCCTGCAGCACAGCCACTGCTTGAAACGAATTCATCGACCAAATTTATCCAAACATTGTTCACAACTACTCAAATCCGGATTGTGTATATGAAAGGGCAATTTTGGCAACTAAAAATAATACTGTCGACGATATCAACTTTAATATTCAAAAGTAAATTACCGATGAAGAGAGAATATAGAAATCGATAGACATGATGGTAAACGTTGAAGTGTCTGAACTTCCTTACAAAATATCTAAACTCTTTGTGAATACGAGGAATGCCATTACACTGCCTTCGACATAAAACTGAATGTCAGATCATACTACTGAGAAATCTCAACTCACCAAAACTATGTAACGGAACTAGGATGGTTATCAAACAGCTGTCGAATAACATCATCGAAGCCGAACTTATGACTGGAAAGCACAAAGAACACGCACTATTTATACCAAGAATACCACTGTCAATTCAATATAAACGACTACAATAACCAATAAAATTAGCCTACAGTTTCACAACCAAGAAAGCAGAAGGAGAAACTTTGAAATTATGCGGCATCAACCTCAATGACTTCAACTTCTCTTACGGTCAGCTATAGTTAGCTTGCTCTCAAGTAGGAAATTCGAAAATTTACCCCAGATAACAAAATGAAAAATGTAGTTTATAAAGAAGTATTGTAAATAGTTAGAGTACGTCTTCAATAAAAATTTTCACCTCTTGCTCTTTAACAAGTATTGTAAATAGTTAGAATACCTTTTCAGTAATTTTTTTACCTCTTATACTTCAAAGTTAACCCTTTATTCCAACTACCACACAATCTCGTATCAACTACCTGAGCAAAGCCAGGTACCTCAACTAGTATAACGTATATAAAAATGTGAACGGTGTGTCTAGCTGCTGTCAGTATTAACCTTGTGAATATTTGTATTATGTGGGAATATTTGAGAGAAACAACGTAAATGTATCTATTAATGTGTATGACTGGATGTTTATAGGAGTGGCAGAAGAGGAACATGAAGGAAAAAAGTTTTAAGTGGTTCAACTGTGTGTCGAAACATTATAAACACAAATCCATGTCAACCTCTTAGTGCTGCTTGTTGCAAACACAGAAATTTACCATTTCTGCTACATTAAAAATCTTTCGAGAGTAGAACGGAGTAACATGCCTGCTCATATGCTATCCATTATGGTATGGGAACGATGTTCATGCTACTTCCATTGTAAAGAGAAGCTGGCAGCACATTTAGTTGACTGTTCACAATTCAAAGCAGTCAAAATATAATGCGCCAAGCATAGGAGCAGTTCGTTAAATTCGAGTGTATAACAAACAATTAAAATTACCGTTTGTCTTGTATGCAGACGTCGAATGATTGGTGAAACAAAATTTTGGTAACAAAATTCATGCACATGAACTGTGTAGTATAGCTTTCTCCGTGAACTGCAGCTGTAATGATGATTATTCAGAGTTTACGATGTACCTACGTGCGATCACGTATGTTTACAAAGACCATAGACTGTCGCCTGCTACATACGTAGCAGCTATAACCAGGAATACTCTCAGTTTAAACTGTATAGAGGTAGAGATCGCATGGAAAGACTGACTCAACAACTCTATGCAATCGCTGACACTGCGGAAGGTTTTTTATTATCGATGATATCAAGCCGGCAAGAAGAACCGGCGTTTTACTCGGCAAAAGTATGTGACGCTTGCGAGAAACGCTTCGCGGAAGACGATGTGAAACACTGTGATTGTTGTCATTTCACAGCTGTGCATCGAGGTGCAGCCCATCCCAGCTGGAATGTGAATTATAGTAATTAAGATGAGCCTTTCTTGACCACTAGCCTTTATGAACAAAGACAGTAAATAGTGATGAAGAAATAACATTAAATTCAATTCGTGATTCAATTATGCCTTCGAATACGAAAAAAATATAAATCTTTCGCTATGATGTTGCAGTAATACATCAGGAGAAGAGGTGAAACACAAATTTCCGATTTATTGACTCATTATGTTTTCTGTCATGTTACTTCGAAAAGTGTGCATCTCAACTAAAAGGAGAAGAACTCAAAGCAATGAGAACTTATTTTCTCGATGTTCGTGAGTAAGTTAATCAAAAGGGAGTTTTCCCAAGCGAATATGTAACAGTGAATCGACCCTTCTGGAATATAGCTTGCCGTCAATAGAAAAGTTTCAGAGTTTTCTAACAGGCGAAACAATATTTGAGGCTGAGTACCAAAGAGAGTGTATTGTATGGAACACACTCAGATGCAAAAGACTATGAGAACACTCCCATTTGCATTTAATAATTTAAGAGGTTGCCGACGTCTTCGAATATTTTCACGGCCTTTGTTTTGAGACGTATGAACGGCCCTGCACGTTGTATTACTGAACTCGATTTGGCATGATATGGTCTACTGAATATTATTAAAGGGTAGTTGCAGCTAATAGCCGATATCGAACAATACCAGTGTGGGAACGAGGCATCAGGGGGGAATTGTTCACTATTCTTGCAGACATGTAGTTCCCAACATCACAAATTTTGATGCGGAAAAGATACCAGTCGATTCGGACGCAAGGTCCGTACTGGAAGTAGATCTTGAATAGTCCTCATGTCAGGGAAAAATGACGCCACAATCAGAGAACAAAACACCAAGGAAACTAATTTCGACCTTGACTGATCGAAAAACTGATGTCAGTCATTATGAAAACAGGAAAAAATGTTGTAAATGGTAAATTGGATTTGAAAAAGAGTAATCGAATCCTAACGTTTAGTCAAGCTCCCTGAATGAAGCCATTGTTTGTATTGAGGCACATTCATTCTACCTGACCTGTCTTCGGCAAGAGAAATTTGCAGACTGACGAACAATTAATCGTGATAGGCTCGTTAATTTTTATGAACTTTGGTCTCGTAACTGGAAAAACAGGGATCTAAAAAACATTTGGGATCGTTAAATCCAAGCCTGTTATCTGAGCCGCTCGCGTCATGCTCCGGAAGTGGTTATCTTTGACTTGAGGGAGCGGGTGCAAGGTGTGGTCTTTGGAGACATCGGAAACCGACAGGGAGGTTGCGACGGTTTCGGGGTGAGGACGGGAGAACGAGGGGAGCTTAACGGCGAGAGAAAGTAGCAGTAGTGTCTGCGATGCGGTCGAGTGCGCCCGTTACGCGGGTCCCGACGTTCGTGCCTGGCACGTAGCCAGAGCTCGCGGGGCGGTCTTCGGTGACGGTTATTGAAGACAACGTAAACGGATCAAGGTAGAACCGCCTAGCCAGCAGAAAGTCACTGGTTGTCTCTGTGGGATTCTTCTGCAAGATGTTCCAGTTCCAGCACACGCACGCAGGAAGGCGCCGGGCAAGTTCGTTTCTGCATCCCCGCCGTGACCCTCCTGCATTATGTTGGGTGATGTTCGTGTTTATCGTGTGAAAGCCTGCCTGTGTCTATTTCGTTGTGTGCGTGTGTGCCCTTCTTTTGCACTACGGTCACTTCTCTCCATTTCGATTTGTGCTCGGAACCGTTAATTTCGTCCCGTCAAGGATTTGATAGTAAAAGTCGGATCACGATCTTTGCTCAGCATTCCTAGCTTGAAGTGCTATTAACGTGTTTAATTTTAGCAGTATTTTTTTTGTTTTAAGAAAAAAGGCTGCTGGTATGTTGCTTGTGTATTTTTCTGACTGTGTATTTTGAGGTGTGTTCCTCAAGAAATATTGCCGGTAGTTTATTCTTTTGGTAATGAAGTTCGTGAAGACATTTGTATTTTTAACTGGCACTGTGTGTGGCTGCACGATTTCTATTTTACGTCGCTGGAGTTTTCAATTATTGTCACCGCCTGTTTGTCATATTAGCCGCCTTTAGGTGGTTCTGTACGAAGTATTTACCAGGTTCTATCTATGAATAAACCACTACACTGCGTTGCCTCCTCGGCTAACCAGCTGTTATGCCAGCATTCATGGTTGTAATTTCCATTTGGAATTAACAATCGTCTCGTTTCTCTAGACTATTTTCTTGTGTGTTGAAGTTTAGCAAGATACCGAACTCCTCCTTCATTTAAATTAATCACCATTTGCATGATCTTGTTATTTGGCCACATGTTGTGCCAGTCTGTTATAGGAAAGGCGTTTACCCGTGTTTAACTCCCGCCTTTTACTTACTATCTTTTTCTTTAAGTAGATTACTGTACCTTCCTGGTGTTTTATAGTAATTATTACAGAATATTGTCTTATTATGTGGGAGAGTGTGGCAATGTGTTGTATTATTATGTGGGAGAGTGTGGCACTAACTCTGTAACTGTGGGTTTCTCTGGTTATTTATCACAGTAGCTCCTTTGTCGTAAGGTTTCTTAGCTCACTTGATTTAGTCAGTGAAATAATTCCCGCTTACACTGCGCTTTTGGTGATCGTTCCACCACCGAGTTTATTGCGTGGGTCTGTAACACATTTGGATGCACACCAGCTTAACTGATTGTGCTGACTAGTATTCTTGCGTTGTTCGCTCTTTATTCAGTTAAAGGAGCTGGATCTTGGGAGAGGATCTGCAATGTCAGCAAATGTTCACATATGTGATGATCTATTTGCGTCTGTGCTTTAGAGAGCCGGTGTGCTTAGGGTGCCATTTTTGGAGCGTCAAGAATTTTCTGGAGACGTCAGGGCATGTTATCAGCAACTGGGTGGCTTGTTCACTAGCTGAATTTGTTCTATGTGTGAATGCTTTCCTTTCTGTTAAGACACTCCTTTACCAGTAATTTTCTCAAACTGAAGCATTGATGTTTAATAATTAGTTTAGAGCAAATATTGATATCTTTTAACAATTTGAACTGAAACCAGGACTAATACTTTCTAGTAACTTTTCTTAAAGGAAACATTAAAATCTAAGAATTTTCTTACACAAATATTAACCTCTTTAAGTACTTTATTTTAAATCAAAGATTAATGTTGTTGTTATTTACCATAAAGCAGGAATTTGTCAGACACTCTAATATTTGATCCCAAAATAGGGTTAATAGTTTTTGTAATAATTTGAACTGAAAGATTAATTTTTTGTATCAACTCACATGAATAGAATATGTAATAATGCAGTTAAAACTCGCTGGGTCACGAATGATCTTGTCCCAGTTCTTCTGATCACTAGGCAACCAGGCATGGAAGCCGTGAACTATCTCTATAACACCAGTACATTTCGTCATCGAAAGACAGACTCGGCAGCAAACCATTTGAGATCATCATCTTAATGTGTTTAGCTAACATTCAGCCAATATAATAATAGTATGGTTAGGTTCTCCGATGAAAATTCCAGCCTACTGAGATGATGGTCCTCCTCCAAATATTCCCAAGCTGCCGCTGATTCTTGCAGATTGTTTTCCTATGCAAGCTATTTGATCAGGTTGCTTCTCATGCAGGAGGACCATAGTCTCTTCACTACTCGCTCAGGAAGACTCCAGAGTCTGTAACATTAAATGAGAAAAAAAGTGTAATCAGAGATTCGACAAAAAGAACGATAGAATGATAGTGTACATAAGAATAAGAAGTACACTTAAATTTTTTCTCAAATTTCCCACTCCCAACTCCTTTAGTGTAGTAAAAACTACAGTGCTTCTTTTTTTGCAAATACAAGGTGCCAATTATTGACCTATACGAAGTAAAATCGTCATAACTTCTGAGCAGTTTGGGTTAGGACGTTCAAATTGCTCGGTTGGCAGCGAGGCATGATGGGAATTAGCATGCGCATGCGCCTTGTTGTCGGACATTTGCACGTGAAAAGTCATGGTACATCTGGCCTTAGCGTAAAGCCTCTGTGAATGCCTACTATGTGAGCAATAACAGTCCACCTGCGGCTCTAAGGCAGTTTGTGATGGAGATCATGCTGAAGACAACCGGTCCAAGTGTGCTAAAAATCAAGAACTTGATTCGCAAGTTTGAGAGAAGGGGTAGTGTCGGTGATGACAGTGTTGGCAATGTCGGTCGTCCAAAAAGGGTGAAAACGCCTGAAAACATCGAGAAGACACGCGCTGTGTTTCAAAGGAAATCGATCACACGGGCTGCACAACAGGTGTGAACCAACCGTGAGTCACTGCGACAAACTGTTGTTGGAGACCTGCCATTGAACCCCAGGGCCGTGGGACAGTGGTTGTGTTTCACCAACACTATTTTCCACAGAGTTGATGAACAGGGCTTTCATGTGAATGTGGTTTGGTTTAGCACCGAAGCCCACTGTCATTTGGATGGGTTCGTCAATAAGCAAAATTGGCGCATTTGGGGGACTGAGAATCCGCATTCCGTGATCGAGAAGTCTCTTCACCCTCAACAGGTGATTGTGTGGTGTGCAAAGTCTAGTCACAGAATAATCTGCGGAATAGTCGTTGATGGCACAGTGACTACCAAATAATGTGTCAACGTTTTGGCAGATTGTTTCGTCCCCTTTACCCAAAGTGACCCTGATTTCGAGAAGATGTGGTTCATGCAAGACGGAACTCGACACCATCTAAGCAGGAGAGAGCACTTTGGGGACCGCATTCTGGCTCTGGAGTACCCAGAGGCCACTGGCTTGGGCCTCGATTGACCGCCATATTCTCCGGATCTGAACGCATGCGACTTCTTTTTGTAGGACATGTATTAAATACAAGATGTACAGCAAAATCTCCAAAACCGTTGCTGAGCTGAAAACAGGCATTCAGGACGTCACTCACAGCATCGATATTCCTGCAGTTCAGCAGGTCACTCAGAATTTCGCTATTAGTCGGCGCCACATCATCGTCTAGGATGGCAGGCATATCGAACATGTCGTAACCAAAATCTGAATGTCTGTAGTGACGTTTACATGTTGAATAAAGTGATTGCAGCCGTAATTTGTAACTAAGTTACGTTGTTTTTATATAGTTCAATAGTTGTCACCCTGTATTTCCCAGGTGCTCGAAATAGGTGTTCACAGCTCCAAGTATAAAGCAGGAATGACTTCTGCAAGTTGAAATCTCTGCTTTTTATACCCTCTAAATACTTAGATTTCTTAGAGAAGGTTCCTGCTGCTGGGGGATCTGGTCTCATGCGTGCAAGATCAGAAGCACTACAGATTCTGAAGCATTAAACAAGGAAGAACATTTATTCATGGACATGGCAATCATAATGTATTTAAAGATACGACAAACATGGTGTCTGAATGATAGACTGAATAGTCCAGAAGCATACTTACTTTTCTACATGTCGAACCTCCGACTCTGCTCTTTCAACTCGCCACTCAACGATGTTGTTGACTGATTTTAACTAAAAGCTTTCTCAGTCTTGCTGCATTTATACCCACACCTCCTTGCTGCGTCAATAGCGCTTTCTTGGCTCATGTGTTTAATCAAAGCTTGTCTAAACATATTCCCAGGAAAGGCCAGTTTCCCACAGAGAAGAATTGTGAAACAGATAGGAATGTGAGAAGGTTGTTTGTCTCCGAGAGTCAGGAGACAAGTGAGATGAGACTCCTTGTTACTACAAGTTTTTCTGCTAGGCCTTGTCTCCCGACTATAGAAACCTCCAGCCTCTAGAAACTGAGGAGGTGTTCTGTACTAAATATAAAATAAAGCACTTGAAACCAGTTTTGTATAACACTAACATTTGTTTGTACATAAAAAAAACCACAACGAAATTCAATGACCACTCACAGATTGACAGGAAAAGGCAATCAACATAATATACCACGTATGTGGTGTGACATGAAATTTCCTATCTCTTGCGTTAATTTCAGTCTGTTCACACTCTTTGTAACACTTCCATGCTTAGCTACGAGTTCTGTGCGTGACAACAAGTCTTTGTAACCACGCGAGAAGATAAAAAATGCATGTCATTGGAGAGATGACTGAAAGTGTTGGACGCAGTGAATTTGTGAGAACCTTTTAGTCAGTAGGTATTAATGACTATAGTTTTTAGGTTGGTTCGTGGTATAGCAACTTCGTAAAACTAAAATGTGCAGAAATTTCTTCTCCACAATTTGCAATTATAAGAAGCAGAGTTGCAGCTCGCAAAAGCTCATTTCTCTTTCACCTTCAGAGCTGTAAAAACATCGTGGTTATGTAAGTTTTTACTACACATGTGGCACCATTTTCACATATCATGTAAGTACTCTGCTGTGATAAGTTGGAAAAAGAGGAGGGGAAGTGCCCAATTGGTCTCTCTCCTTTTCGTGTATTTAATGAAGGTAGGGATGGGGATGGGGAGTGACTTGAAATATATGTCACAAGTAACGTAATTTCACGCCATTTAATACCACACTCCGAGTTGTTTGAGGTAGAGGGTAGTGTGAGGTATAAGTATACACAATTGGTCTGTTTCCAACATCTTGTTGTGCTATGGTTTGAGGGAGGTGAGGAGAGGAAACGAAAGGTGTGAGGGAGATAAAGATTTTTTAATTTTGCAGTCTATTTTCTAATAACACACTCTGAATAGGAGAGCAAGAGGGGGACATAAAGCACAAAGGTGATCCCTGTTTCCACATAAGGAGATGGAGAGAGGATTTTCTATTAACACACTTGTTCTATTTCCGCCATCTTGGATTTTTTATTACTGCACTAAAATTGTGTGGAGATAAAAAGTACTGCATTGTGTTACTGGTTTGAGGGGGACTGGTTTTTCAATTTTCTGCTAATGCAGTTGTGCTATTTCCAACACTTGGAGGTTTTTAATACAACATTGTTTTTGCTGGTGACAAAGAGGGGGCAGGAATGAGCAGAATGTGGCCTCCTTTGATAAGGATGATAACATCACTTATGATGTCAGCAGTTCAATGTCATCGATGACACCCTGCATGACCCTCATCAAAAGTTTAATAATAAAAGCCTGGAAGGATTTTAACTGTGCCAGTTAGTATATACCTATAGTACTGTAATCTCGTTTTTAGTAACTATAAAGTGCAGATTCGCACATTCTGTAGTGCAGTTGTCATTTGTTTGCTTGTAATAACCAGTAAGCATTCGTTAAGCATTCGTCTCAGTTTCCAACTACCACATGTGATCAGACCAAAAGAGCAGTAAGTTACATATTTAGCTTTTTCTCTCTTTTCTCGTAGTTTCCATCTTAATTTCCTTGCATGATTTTGGATTTAAGATGTGTAATCTCATGTTTTAATAACTGTAAAGTGTAGATTCGTGCAGTCTGCAGCCAGTTGTCATTTGTTGTAAATTGCCAGCTACACAGCTCAGTAACGTATCAACATCCATTTGGAGAGACATTTGGAGGCTAGAAATTTATCTAGTTGGCTTTCCCTATGTGCACTTATAGTTAATTCTTAAGTTAGTAGTACTAGCATGGATAGGATGTGTGTATGCAGAGTGCAGGGTTGGGAAAAACTAACTGCAGTTCGCAAACAGCTAGACACTTTTGGCCATGGTCAGCCGTCTTCAGTCTGCTGCCTTGGGCAGTAGTGGTGGCGAAGACTCTGGCACATTACACAGGGCACCTGAGACGCTGCTTGTTTCGCCCATCGGCTTTTCTGTTGAGGCACCTCATTGTGTACTTGACGCAGTGGGTTCATCCTCACTGCAGGGTGAGTGGCAGGCAGTACCACCTCTACAACGACGGCTAAATGCCCGAAAGGAAACTAGGCTGCCAAACCCGATTACATAGTCTCAGATATCGCAAATTCTAAGACGCAGGCACCACCTAAGCCAATATAATTACTAGAGCGATGAAGTCTGCAATGCCCGAAGGTACCTGGAAACCGGTGACCTACCGCATTACAAGAGGAAGGTACTTACCGGTCTTCGAAAATATTTGGCAAGGAGATCGGCTGAAAAGGTATTGCGGTACTGCGTGGGAGGGGTGGGGGAGAAGGGGGCCGGTTCAGCCACAGCATAGAAGTAACAACACGGGCTCACACACTTTAAGATATTCTGTTAACAAACAACAAAGACCTGAATGAGATTTTTCACTCTGCAGCGGAGTGTGCGCTGATATGAAACTTCCTGGCAGATTAAAACTGTGTGCCCGACCGACACTCGAACTCGGGACCTTTGCCTTTCTCGGGCAAGTGATCTACCATTTTTTTTTTTGCTATTTGGATACAAAATTAGGCAGTTCACAAACACTAAATGAAGTACATCCTCTGCAAAATAAAAAAAAAATCGTGTTAAAACAAATCACAAATTTAAAGGAACAGGGATCAGGGATGTTTACTTTTTGTTTATTTATTTTCAATAAAGATCACTTTGTTAAAAGGAACGTGCAGATCATTTCATAGTATAGTATGTGCATTATATATTGAGTGGTGAGAGAAGCGTGAGGTTCATTTTCAGCTGTCAAATGTGCACACCGACTGCACCCGGCACATCCCAACTGCGTGGGGGGGTCGAGGAAGACTGCCTGAAGATAGTTTGCAAAGATTTTCCGATAGTGTGACCATCTATGAACCTCATTGTGGGCTTGCTGCAAGAAATACCAAAAGTCAAGTCGCGACTTGGCAGCATCCCCATAGAGGTACGCGATCGTCCAACCTTTGACCCAGATGATCGACTGTGATTTAGTCGCCGGAAAGTAGTCACTCTCCGGATGTAAGAAGGAAGCAGGTGTAATATGTTGCGGGGTCACACGGGGGTAGCAAGCCGCCATCTGTCTTCCTAGGAGCCAGATGTCCTCCACCGCGATACAAGTTAAGTGGTGATGGTCGTCATCCACTTGGCGACATTTCGGGCATAGTGGAGTGTCCACTAGTCCAATTGCATGTAGCCGTTGGTTGGAGTTGAACTTGCCACAGGTGACAGAGAACCACAGTGCCCGAACGAAGGTGGGAAGGAATTTTTGGTGCACATGTCTCCAAATCTTCGGCCAATGCAAACTGGGCTGTTTGAGTTCAATGACATTACGATTTATCCGTCGTAGCAGCCAAACATAAAAATCCTTCGCGCATGGCGGTCTCGTGCGCGGAAGCTCGTCTCTGATATAACTAAGTTCCACGATAAATGTTGATACATGAGCAAAATGTGGCGTAATGTTGCCCACCGCCACCGGAGGTGTGAGGGACACTGGAACCAGGAGATCCAGTAGGCGGGATGTAAGGGAATCACGCCCGCTACGGCATTGCTTGTACATCGTGGCTAGAAGGAGCGCCGTCACTCGGCAGTGAACATTCGTAAGTCCGAGTCCCCCCTTGTCCGTAGGGAGCGTGAGCGTTTCGTATCGCACCTTGAGGGGCGATCCAATCATCACAAAATAGCCTAGTGCTGATTGAAGTCGACGTCCGAGCGTGAGTGGTAGGGGCAGGATCTGCGAAATACGCACCATTCGAGAAACCACATAAGTGTTCAGATACTCGACTGGCTGCAAAGGATCAAGGCGCCGTAGGAGATGTCGTCGGACCACGGTACGTGTTGTCCGCAAAATACGTTGGTAGTTAACTGCAGCAATATGTTTTACAGATGAGGTAAAGTCTATGCCGAGATAGCGGAATCGTTGCACATAAGGAAACGGACTTATTTCTTCCTGCGCAAGGCCCCTTCCAACCGGCATTGCCACCGATTTGTTCATGTTCACTGCACTAGCCGCCGTCTCACTGTGGTCCAACAACAGTTCAAGCACCGTCTTCACCTCTTCCTCAGAACGAACGAGCAGCAGGAGGTCGTCCGCATAGGCACGACATTTGAAGGTGTAGCCTCGTAGTTCCATCCCAGAAAGAGAATTGGTTAGCCTTCCAATTAATGGTTCCAACACTATCGCGAACAGCAGCATCGAAAGAGGGCAGCCCTGGCGAATGGATCGTCGAATTTTAATGGATCCTGCTATACGCTCATTAACCTGTACCAAGGATTGTGCGCCCCCATAAATCCTTCTAATGAGACCAGTAAAACGGTCTGTAAATCCCATTTGTTCCAGTACAGCGTACAGATAGTTGTGGCGCACCTTATCAAAAGCACTGTCAAAATCAACCGCCACCATCGCCGCTTTAAGCCGGCACTCCTTCGCCAGCGCTATAACGTCACGGCATTCGCCAGTAGCTGTTTGCACATTCACCGATCCACCCGGTGTCTGTTCTGGAGAGAGAACGCTACGAATTAACATACGACATCGGGACGCTAGCAACCGTGCAAAGATCTTATAATCGGCATTAAGCAGGGTGATGGGGCGATAATGTGTGACCGTAATTCCTGGCTTCGATTTATGTACTGGCACCTAGAGGCCTTCCATAAAAGCCGGTGGACTAGGCGCATCGGAATGTAACATCTCGTTGTACATTTCCGTCCATCGCGGTGGCATTTCATTGCGAAATTCGCGATAAAATTCAGCAGGAAGCCCATCAATGCCAGGGGACCGATTCAACGCACCTTGTGCGATCGCATCATGTACTTCCTCACAGCTAATGGCTTCCAGTAAGGTTCCTGCGGCTTCCACCGTCAGTGTACCGAAGACGTACGTGGCTATACGGTCGAGGTCATCGACAGGGGCTGCTTCTTCCCGGTAGATGTGTTGGTAATGGTCGAAGAATGCAGAGACAATGTCCGCTTGACGCGTCACTCATCGGTCTTTGAGGGTAATTAATTCCCGTACCCAAACGCGTCGGTGCTTTCGTTCATTCACGACGTGGTGCATGGAAGGAATCTTGTGTCTTATCGTATCGTGACATCTGGCGTGCACCATGGTTCCCTGAAGATGTTTCAGAGCTAAAGCCACCAGTTTAGCTTTTATCCTTTTGCGTTCGATCCAGATGTCCTGTCCCGGCAAACCATCATCAAGGTCGCGCAGTGCTGCAAAATAAAAATCGGTCGTACGGCGGCGCCATTCTGCCATCTCCCTGCTATATGAGATGAACGTACGGCGAAGCGCCGGTTTAGCACAAGTCAGCCACCAATCAAGCATCGTCGTATACCTTCCAACCCTTCGCTCGCACATCGTCCTTGTCTCAAGGATCCGTTGACGGTATTCAGGATCATGTAGATGTTGAATGTTTAGTTTCCACGGGGCCTTTCTGTTCCACACCTCTCTACGGGGAAGAAGCACCGTACAGATGCAAGCGCTGTGATCGGAAAGTGCCAATGGCCAGCGTTCCGCGTCCTGGACATCATTTGCATGGGCCTGTGAGATATAAATGCGATCTAATCTGCTCGCCAAATGACTTGACACATAGGTGTATCCCGGTGCATCTCCATGTCGTAATTCCCACGAGTCACTAAGTACAAGGTCGTTGACAACGATTCGCAACTCCTGGCTGATGTTTGCTTGCGGCCATTTGTCTTTATGGCTGAGAACACAGTTGAAATCTCCACCAATTATTACACAATCATAACGTCCATGGAATAGTGGGACAATGTCTTCTGCATAAAACCGCACCCTTTCCCGCCGCCGCTTATTTCCCGACGGTGCATAAAGATTGATGATGCGTGTCCCAAACGTCGTGAAAGCCATTCCCCTGGCCGACGGAAGATAACACACGTTTTCCACTGGGAAGCCATCTCGCGCGTAAACTGCCACCCCACTCCCATTGTGATCTCCATGTGACGAATAGGATTGGTAGCCTACGATGTATGGGAGTGCAGCTATGTGGACTTCCTGCAGCAAAGCAATGTCCACATCAGATGCCCAAATCGTTTCCTTCAGTAGCTGTATTTTGGCCGGTGAACGCACGTCATTTATATTTAATGTCGCAATATGGTTCCCGTTGCGTTGAATCCCACTCTGTCGAGACGCAACATCTCCCTGCATCGGCGCTGGGGGCTGAGTTAAAAGACGTTCTCTCGCCCCGCTCCCTTCACCTTCAGCAATTATTAGGCCGTCTTCATGAGTGCCGGCTGCCTCTGTATGACGTCCGGCGCCTCCTCAATATCGTCATACCACATCTTTTCAGGCAGTGATATATTCGTGTCCATAGCCACAGCATCTGCGTCTGGAGAGCCAACTGATTCCTCTTCAGCATCACTACGTCCCGGTACCGTCAATGTGACAGACCGCTGCTGGTCTGATCGAACAGTTCCCATTGCCTCATCCTGTTTCGTAGAGGATGTTATGTCGTCTTGGTCCACAGGCACATGGTCGTCGGGCCAAGGGGAGTCATCCCGAGGAGATGTCGTGCGACGCCGCCGTTTCCTCCTCATCGGGGAACGTTGTTTGCGTGATCTTCCTTCCGTGTCCTCAGATTGTAGGGAATCACGGCAGCCCGACAGAAAAGCATCCGTAGGAACTGGAAGTGTTTCGAGTCCCATCGTTGTACTTGGCGGGAGTTCGGTTGAAACTGATGTTGTCGTCACAGAGTGCGTTCCAGACGGAACACAATCCGTAGTGGCTGGAAATGCTTCGTATACTATCGGTGTGCATGGTGGGAGTTCGGTCTCATCTGATGTTGTCGCCGTAGATTGTATGCTCTATGGAGCAGCATCCTCTGTCATCCCGACGTCTGCGACAAGGTTTCGGAGGGTGCCATCTTGATCTTCCACCGGGGCTGTGTCCTTTCGGTCATCAGCGGACGCAGTGAGGGCTTTGGCATAGGTGATCGGTAGTACTGTCATCGCCGGCGACGGCTCCCGCACATCTGAAGGCTGTTGCGTAATCCGCCGTTGCATACAGTTCAACCTGAGGTGTCCCTCCTGACCACAGCCAGAACATGTGCGTGGTTGACCATCGTAAATCACCACCGCCCGACAACCACCGATTGTCAGATAGGACGGTATATGCTTCTGAAGATCAATAGTGATCTGTCGCATTCCGTTAAGAACGGGGTACGTGGCGAATTGTGTCCAGCGTTCTGCTGTGTGACCATGTACTGTACCGTATGGCATAAAAGCCTCAATAACTTCGTCAGCCGGGAGCTCAAATGGCAGCTCAAAAACACGTATTGTCCGTAAACCCTACCAGCATGTTCTCCAGTTACCGTGCCGACATTCCCGTCACTATGGCAACATGGGAGACCTGCTTTTGTTGCCTGTAGAATTAATTCACACGCCGCGTCATTTACCATCTCAACATACACCGTGGGACTAATGATGGACAGGTGAATTCCGACAATATCGTTTGGCGGTATCTTGACTTCCTCTCGAATGAATCGTTCCACTGCTACAGCCTTTGGTCGATCGTAGTCTTTGCAGAAATTGAATCGTAATGTAGTTTTCCCTTTACTTGTTCGCCATGATCGTTGTTACTAGCCCGCGCGCAGACTAAGTCCACAAGTAAACAAACACTCGCACACGCCGCACAGGCGGAAGTATAGGACCTCCGCTTCGCACGGCCGCTAGTGTAGATCTAGCACTCCTGGAAGGAAGGACACTGCGGAGACATGGCTTAGCCACAGCCTGGGGGATGTTTCCAGAATGAGATTTTCACTCTGCAGCGGAGTGTGCGTTGATATGAGACTTCCTGGCAGATTAAAACTGTGTGCCCGGCCGAGACTCGAACTCGGGACCTTTGCCTTTCGCGGGCAAGTGCTCTACCATCTGAGCTACCGAAGCACGACTCACGCCCGGTCCTCATAGCTTTACTTCTGCCAGTATCTCGTCTCCTACCTTCCAAACTTTACAGAAGCTCTCCTGCGAACCTTGCAGAACTAACACTCCTGAAAGAAAGGATACTGCGGAGACATGGCTTAGCCACAGCCTGGGGAATGTTTCCAGAATGAGATTTTCAATCTGCAGTGGAGAGCTTCTGTAAAGTTTGGAAGGTAGGAGATGAGATACTGGCAGAAGTAAAGCTGTGAGGACCGGGCGTGAGTCGTGCTTCGGTAGCTCAGATGGTAGAGCACTTGCCCACGAAAGGCGAAGGTCCCGAGTTCGAGTCTCGGTCGGGCACACAGTTTTAATCTGCCAGGAAGTTTCGACAAAGACCTGTGTCGACACAGGAAAAGCACACAATAGCCATAATTCAAGGAACCAACTGGTACTGAAATAGATCAGCTAAAAATGACAATGATCCTGACATACTCACACACATTAACAAGAAAATAATAGTGAAGACCTCAAAATCCAAAACCTAACTGAAATTGACGAATGTAAGTCGAAGCTTTCCAGTTCCAAAGGAGGCTCTGAATTCAGCACAGCAAAACTGGCTTCAACCCTCTCATCATCTCATCGGTATGCCTCATCCCAGAACTGACTGGCCAGGCTGTGCACGGATACGGCACTCGAAGTCAGCCACAGATTCAAATCGGTCCACAAATATGCCCAACACCACATACCGGACTCCTGCCCAACATCCTTGCAGTGCAAATGCTCGCGTTAGTCACTGGGCGGATCTCTCACACCGCCCTCCTCGCTCCATTACCACTCCCCAACTCGGCATGCCACAACACGCCCCCCCCCCCCCCCCCCCTGCCATCAATAACCTCGAGAAAAGAACTTAGTGGCCTCGAATCAGAGGGACATCACACGGCAGATCGAGCTAGTAGCGCCAGGAATTAGAAAAACCAGCAACGGAGCCATGGATCAACCTCTTCCCTTAATGCAATGGACAGTGGTGCAGCCTACAGAAGAAGGAGGGGAAAGTTTATTAAGGTGTACCCTGAGGACGTATCCAGGGGCCGGACGCCTGACAAGTAAGTAGACTGGACCCAGAATTTTGATGACAGAGCATTGGCCTATGAAATGAGGAGTGAACATCCCGATCCTGACAGGCACAGTTCTTCACGAGAACCTCATCTCCAAGCATGCCCTGAAAGGGGCGTCTATTTCTATCCTACCACCATGCCTATGCATCACATATTTTTCTCGTTCGTAGAGCTCAGGGCCAGGACTACAGGTCATCTTACAGTCTGTCCCCTTGCCGAACCTTCAAAACTGCCTTACCTGGTTTCTGGGGGCTAAGTGGTTCACGTTGCTTGATTTCAACCAAGTTTATTATCAGATTCCTCTTACCAAATTGTCCAAACAGGTCACCGCGTTCTGCACTGATTGAAACCTTCATCAGTTCAGCCAGGTTCCATTCGACTTGTCCATTGCGACGGCGGTTTTGTCTCGTTTGTTATATCCTGGGCGACTTGAAGTTTCCTTGTGTTTTTAATTACTTTGATGATGTTGTCACTTATAGTCAGTAATTTGAGAGTTATATTTCTCATCTTTGCAAGGTCCTCTCCAAGTTCCAGAATATCAGGTTGACCGTTAAGGCATCCAAGATTATACTTGCTAGGAAATAGGTGTCCCGCCTGGGTCATTTAATTCCCATGGACGGCATTAGGACTGAAAGGAACGAACTAAGGTGTTCAAGAAATTTCCTCAGAATCTAAATAAGAAGGAGATATTCAGATTTATTGAGATGGCGAATTATTTTCGCCGTTTTGTCCCTGATTTTGCCTAGATGACCGCTCCACTAAATAAACTAGTAGGAAGGAGGAGAATTTGTCTGAGGCGAAAGCTAACAGGCCGCTTTTGAATCTATCAAGACTGCTATCACCAAACCGGCGGTCTTAGTCCACCCGAATTTTGGAAAAAGATTTATCGTTGAAACTGAAGCCTCAAATGCCAGCACTGCTGAACCGTTGTTGCAGGAGGATTAACATATAACATTCCCTTTAGCTTTCTTGTCGAGAAGGTTGTCTGGTCCCGGGATGAATCTCTCCTTTTATGAGTGTGAGGTGCAGGCTGTGCTTTTCGCCTTAAAGAAGTTCTATCTTGAGCATAGAGGTTTGATCTCGAGACAGATAATCAGCCCCTCAGCTGGGTGTTGGCACGACCCTTCAAAACTGGTAAGATTGGCAGGTGGGCATTCAACATGTCCGCATTTCATTTCAAGGTGCGACACATAAAAGTATCTGCTAACCAAGTCGCCAGCACACTCAGGTGAGTGTTTCAGAAGGAACAGTCTCTCGAGAATAGGAGCGTTAGTGAGTCTCACCCAGCTGTGTGTACCATTTTAACTGATATTCCCCAGGTTTTTGTAGACCTTAAAACCAAACAGGATCAAGATCCGTTGTGGAGTCCATTAAGAAAGCAACTCTTATTCAGTGGTGAGGTCAGCGACTACTCCGTCAGGAATGGTATACTATGTAAACTCATTAACGAAGCCTGGGACTTTAAAATTTGTTTGCCTCAGGAGTTGGGGCCTCCCATTTTCCATTCATAATTCTCTAGTAGGAGGACATCAGGCCCTCTATATAAACTTGGAAAATGTTAAAGCTCACCTCCTAAGCTAATATAGTTAACAAATCGATGCACAAAGTTATCTCGAAACCAGCACGCAGCTGTATTACGAGAGAAAGATACTTCTCTGGTGTTCGAATGCTTTTGGCAGGGAGGTCGTCTAAACCAATGAGGTACTGCGTGCCCATGGGGAGGGATTGGGGGGGGGGGGTAGGGGGTTCGGCCACAGTATAGAAGAAACACATTATCCCTTCGCTTCGGCAAACACCATAGGTTCATACAGTTTAAGATCTACTGTTAACAAAGGCCAGCATCGACTCAGTAGAAGCAAACATCAGCCACAACTCAAGGAAGCAATTGGTGGTAAAATAAATCAGCCAAGCAATCATAATGGTCCCAACAGACCTTTAGGTATTAATAAGAAAATAACAGTTAAAATCTCAAACTCCAAAACTTAACTGAAGTTCATGAATGGAGCTGAAGGTGGGGCTCAGAATTCAGCACAGAAAAACTGGCTTCAACTGTCTCATCAGTGTGACACATCCCAGGAATGGCTGGCCAGGCTACGCACTTGAAGTCAGCCACGGATTCAAATCGGCCCACAAATATGCCCACCAACCACTTGTCAGACTCCGTGCCAGATGCTTGCAACACAAGTGCCCACCTTGTCACTGGATGGACCTCTCACACTGTCCTCCTTTCACCATTACCACTCCCCATCGCGCCACGCTACAACGCACCCTGTCCCCCATAAACAACCTTGAGCAAAAATCTTAGTCATACCAAAACAGACGGACATCATACGACAAATAGAGCTAGTGATGTCAGAAATTCGTAAGGTGACGCCAGAAACCCCGCCATGGCTCATCCTCCCCCCTTCAAATAATGGACACTGGTCCAGGCTATGGAGGAAGGAGAGGAAGGTTAATTAACCCGCTTAAATTGATTAAGGTGCAACCTGAAGACATTACCAGGGGCCAGATGCCTGACTAGCAAATAACTGGACCCAGAATACTGATGATACATCATGGGCCTATGAAACGAGGAGTGAACTTCTCAAGCTTGGCACCAACCCTCGCCCAAACCGCACAGTTCTTCATGATGACCTCATCTTCAACCTTGCCCTGAAAGGGGCGTCATTTCCTATTATACCTCCGTGTCTACGGCGGTGGGCTGATCTAATGTTATTCCTGCCCAGTTCCCAATTTTCTCTAAGGTCTTCAGGAGTAACAGAAGAAGACAGGAGGCCATCGACATCCACAAGTTGAAAAGAGGGTAAGTGACGGGATACGCAGAGAATAGACCACTGCATTGGGTGCTTCATGCTACGATGGTGTTAAATGCAAAATTGAGCCAATGTGAGGTGGTGTCCCACCGATTCGGAGACATATGGTGGTTAGTGATCAAAGCTGACTTTAGGTCGCGGTTCTTTCTCTACGCAAACGATGGCTGTGGATAACATGGCGTGGTAGTTAGGTGCTTAACCGTTCTATGTCAGAAAAACTGTTTAAAATGTTCGGAAACAATCGCCCGAACGTTATCGCTGACAAGAGGTTTAGAGGGTCCAAAACAGCTGAAATGTTGGACGCAAGTGCAATGATAATATTCGCTGTGACCCTTAGACTGGGGATTAACCGCACAAATTTTGAAAACGCTTCAACAACCACCAGAATATATCGGTTCCCCTTCCCGGTATGAGGAAGAAGCCTCACATAATCGATAAAGAGTTTGTCCATAGGGTTCTTCTCGCTCTCTGATTGTAACAATGCCTTCGGAGGACTATTACTCTGTTTAGCCTTCTTCAATATCTTGATCTTAGACTAGCCATTGCAACCTAAGTTCTCTATTATTTGCTTTATGTATTAGAATCCCTGTCTTCCTCTTCAGTTTTTGCCCTCTACTGCTCCCTGTAGTGCCATGCAAGTCTTTCACTGATGTGTTACCAGATTTCCTATCATCCTGCCCCTTCTCTTTGTCAGTGTTTTCCATACATTCCTTTCCTCTCCGGTTCTGCATTGAGCCCTCTCGTTCCTTACCTTATCAGACCACCTAATTTTCATAATTCGCCTGTAGCGCCACATCTCAAATACTTTGATTCTCTTCTGTTCAAGTTTTCCCACAGACAATGTTTAACTACCATAAAACGCTGTGCTCCAGACGTACATTCTCAGAAATTTATTCCTCAAATTAAGGCCAATGTTCGATACTAGTAGACTTCTCTGGGCCAGAAAAGTCCTTTTTGCCAGGGCTAGTCTGCTTTTGATGTCCTCCGTCGGCCACTGGTCACTTTGCTGCCTAGGTAGCAGATTTTCTTAACTTCATCTACTTCGTGACTATCAATCCAGATGTTAAGGTTGTCGCTTTTCTCATTTCTGCTGCTTCTCATTACTTTCATCTTTCTTCGAATTCCTCTAATTCCATATTCTGTACCCATTAGACTGTTCATTCCATTCAGCAGATCATGTAATTCTTCATCACTTTCACTCAGGATAGCTATATCATCAGCGTATCGTATCATTGATATCCTCTCACTTTGAATTTAAATTTCACTCCTGAACCTTTCTTTCATTTCCATCGTTGCTTCTTCGAAGTACAGGTTGAACAGTAGGGAGGGAAGACTACATCCCTGTGTTACACCTTTTTTAATCTGAGCACTTCGTTCTTGGTCTTTCACTCTTATTATTCATTCTAGACTCTTGTACATGTTGTATATTACCCGTCTCTGCCTATAGCTTACCACTATTTTTCTGAGGATTTCGAACTACTTGCACCATTTTACGTTATCGAACGCTTTTTCCAGGTTGACAAATCCTATGAACGTGTCTTGAGTTTTCTTTAGTTTTGCTTCCATTATCAACCGCAACATCAGAATTGCCTCTCAGGTGCCATTACCTTCGCTAACTCCAAACTGAATGTCATCTAGTACTTCCTCAATTTTCTTTTCAGGCCTTCTGTATATTATTATTGTCAGCAACTTCGATGCATGAGTCGTTACGCTGATTGTACGGTACTTCTCGCAGTTGTCACCTCTTGCAATCCTCGGAATTGTGTGAATGATATTTTTCCGAAAGTCAGATGTTACGTCCCCATTCTACTCACCAACGTGATCAGTCGTTTTGTTGCCATTTTTCCCAATGATTTTAGAAAGTCTGATGGAATGTTATCCATCCTTTCTGTCTCTTAAGTCACCCAATATTCTGGATCCTCTATCTTTTCTAAATTGATTCCGGTTTCTTCTTCTATCACATCTGATAAATCTTCCCCCTCATAGAGGCCTTTAATGTACTCTTTCCACCAATCCGCTGTCTCCGCTGCATTTAACAGTGAATTTCCTGTTGTACTCTTAAGTTACCATTTTTGCTTTTCGTGCCACCGAAGGTTGTTTTTACTTTCCTGTATGCTGAGTCATTGCTTCTGACAATCATTTCCTTTTTCTTCACATTTTTCTTGCAGGCATTTCGTCTTCGCTTCCGTGAACTTCCAATTTATTTAATTTGTCAGCGACGTTTATTTCTGTATTCCTGAATTTCCCAGAACACTTCTGTACTTACTTCTTTCATCGATCAACTGAAGTATTTCTTCCTTTACCCATGGCTTGTTCACAGTTACCTTCTTTGTACCTCTGTTTTCTTTTCCAACTTTGCCCTTTTTTGAGATGTCCATTGATTTTCAATTGTACTTTCTACTGAGCTATTTTTTATTGCTGTATCTATAGCTTTATAGAACTTCAAGTGTATCTCGTCATTCCTTGGTACTTCTGTATCGCACTTCTTTGTGTATGGATTCTTTCTGACTAATCTCTTGAACTTCAGCCGACTCATCATCACTACTACATTATGATCTGAATCTGTATCTGCTCCTGGACATGTCTTACAATCCAGTATCTGATATCGGAATCTCTGTCTGACCATGACGTAATCTATCTTAAATCTTCCCCTATCAACCGGTGTTCTCCAAGTACACCTGCTCGTCTTGTGATTCTTGAACAGAGTATTCGCTATTAGCTGACATTTATTACAGAACTGAGTGCCTTTCTCCTCTCTCATTCTTGTCCCAAGCCCTTATTGTCCGGTTCCCTTTTCTTCTACCCCTTCGGCTACAACTGCATTCCAGTCCCCCATGGCTATTACATTATCTCCCTTTACGTATTGTATTACCCTTTCAATATACTCATACTCTCTGTCTCTCTCTCTCTTTCTCTCTTCATCTTCAGCTTGCGACGTCGGCATGTATGCCTGAATTATGGTTTTCGGAGTTGGTTTGCTGTCGATTCTAACAAGAACAACCCTATCACTGAACTATTTACTGCAGCACACTCTGTACCCTACCATGCTATTCATAACGAACCCTACACCCATTATACCATTTTCTGCTGCTATTGATATTACCTGATGCTCATCTGAGAAGAAATCGTTGTCTTCTTTCTATTTCACTTAACAGACCCCTACTATATCCAAGCTGAGGCTTTCCTTTTCCCTTTTCAGATTTTTTAGCTTCCCTACTACGTTGAAGCTTCTAACAATCCAGTCTCCGACTCGTAGAAGGTTATCCTTTGGCAGTCCCCTCCGAAAGATCATCATGACACTTTATCAAATACAGAGCACATGTCCTGGATACATATTCTGTGTCTTTAATGCAGCGGTTGCCACTGCCTTCTGCATCCTCATGCCGCTGACCATTGCTGATTGTTCCGTCTGTAGGGACTGTACCCCACTCGAAGGACAAGAGAGTGCATTCAATCTCTGTCTGCTGCTCTGCCCTCTTCCACAAGACCATTGGCAGAATGAGAGTGACTTCTTATGCCGGAAGTCTTCGGTCACCAAATGCTGATTATTAATCAACATTAAAGTGGTGGTGGGTTTGGAACGCGAGTTCGAAAACGTTTTGGTTACTAATAAAAAATGCTACCCCTAGACCACGGGTGCGCCAGATTACATAGACTACACAACTGCAAATTTTGAGACGTAGGCACTTCGTTAGCAAATATATTAACAGAGCCTAGCCGCACTACAAGAGGGCGATTGGTAGGGATGTCGGTTGAAACCCAACCGTCTAGATACTGCGTGAGCACGGGGGATCCGCCACGTTATCGCCCTGGCTCACACAGTTTAAGCTATCCTGTTGACAAACAACCAAAGCCTGTATCGACTCAGGGAAATCATATAACAGCCGCGACTCAAGGCACCAACTGGTGGTGAAATAGCTCAGCCAAGAAATCACAATGACTGCGACAACCTACAGATATTAATAAGAAAATAACAGTTAAGATCTCAAAATCCAAAACCTAACTAAAGTTCACAAATCGAAGTTGAAGCTTGCCGGTTCCCAGAATTCAGCACAACGAAACTGGTTTCTACCGACTCATCGGTGTGCCTTCGAAGTCAGCCACGGATTCAAATCGTCCCACAAGTTGCTCAGCAACCACTCGTCAGACTCCGTGCCCAAGAAGCTTGCGCAAGTGTTTGCCTTAGTCGCCAGGCTGACCTGTCACACCGTCCTCCTCGTTCCGTTACCACTCCCCAACTCGCCACGCCACAACGCGCTCTGTTCCCTATCAACAACCTTGAGCAAAGATCTTAGTTGCCCCAAAGCAGAGGGACATCACATGACAAATCTAGCTAGAGGCGCCAGGAATTCGAAAGGCAACGCGAAAAACTCAGCATTAGCTCACAGGGAGCAATCGCCTGCAAGTTGTGGCAACACCAAAACGCTACTTCTCATTACTTTTGTCTTTATTCTGTTTACTTTCAATCCACAGTCTATACTCATTAGACTGTTCATTCCAAACAGGTCCTGTAATTCTTCTTCACTTTCACTGAGGACACCAATGTCATCAGCAAAATCTCATCATTGATATCCTTCTACTCTGAACTTTTATTCAACTCTTGAACCTTTCTTTTATTTCCGTCATTGCTTCTGCTATGTATAGATCGAACAGTAGGGGCGAAAGCTTACCTCCCTGTCTTACATCCGTTTTAATCCGAGCACCTTGTTCTTAGTCGACCACTCTTAGTATTTCCTTTTGACTCATGTAAATATTGTTTATTACAGTCCCAACCAGATAAAGATGTTTATTTATTTACTGCTGACCGGTTTCGACCACTCTTCTGCTCATCATCAGACCGCTTACTCCATGGGAGTGGCAGTGGCTATATGCCTTCTAGAGTGGTGCTTACTGCTCGCCAGATTCAGCAGTCTTCCATGGAGCAAGCGGCCTGGTGATGATCAGAACAGTGGTTGAAACCGGTAGTCAGTAAATAACTTAACATTTATAAGTGGTTGGGACTGTTTTATTATACAAAAAGTAATAAAAAATGGTATATGATGAGTTTCACAATGTCTGAGCGAGTTAAGATTGGAGTATTGGTACAATCCTCAGATGCTGCCTGTAATAGTGGTACCTGCTTCGTAGGTCTATAGTTGTAAAATAATGGAAGAGGCTAGATTATCTAATATCTCTGTTATATTAGGCACAGGGTAGACTACTGTAACTGATTTCTGGTTTAAGTAGTGGCAGTTACAACAAAACTGTTATTTATTGTCTTCTAACAATTGATTTGGGACAATGACAAAAAGTGCAGGCCAGGCCTATTGCTCACTTATATGATCCCATTTTGAAGTTGTTGATTTATAAATTTTTGCAAGACAAATTGTAAATACTGTGGAATTGTATACGGCTTCTTACAGCCAGGCTATTCATTCCCAGGGGGAATACTATGTTGAGTTAGTGGCGTGACAGGTAATGGTACAGGAAGATCAGATAACTCAGCATAGTCTTCCAACAGTGTCTCTATGTCCTCCTCATCCCGTCTCACTAGATGTGATACTTCCTTCTCACTACAGTTAATTGACACTCTGATGGAGCTGCATGGAATGACAGGAAATCCCTACCCAAAATAATTCACTCTCATCCATCACTTCTAAGCTCACAATCGGTGTACCAAGAGACAGCATAAAATCTTCATGGCTTAAGTTGTCAATGTTGAAATGAGCTCTGCTTCCATCAATTTTCCGTACTTATGACGAACTACATCGCGTAAAACATTGTGCTTTATCCAACTCGTCTTTCTGAATGGTTCAGCTACACACAAAGAACTAACTGTAAGATTCATCTACCCAAATTAATTTTCCAATATCTTTCGGCCTGATGCCCTGTGAAATGACTTAACAGGATCATGTGTGTAATGTAGCTGGCTTATCTAACATCTCGGGTGTTCCTAGTGACAGTGATGGTTTTCTGGCCTTAAAGCTGAGACGAAACTGTGTACCATCCAGTTTTACACACAGTTATAAATCAACTCTGGCATAATGCTCAACCAGAAAAACTAAACCAAGAATGATTTTGTAAATTATGATCCTGCGTCTCCCATTTAACCACTGGGATGACCGTTTAGGTCTGCTTCAGTAAATGTACTCTCACTTGCTACCTGTACTTGAGATCCAGGATTTAATAAGAATTTGGGAAACTTTCCTTTCAGGTAGCTGGTCAGAGAAATGGCTGCGACTGGTTCCACAGAAAGATGATCTCTGCTAACCTTTACTGGGAGCATTGCACAGTGGACACATCACCCCCTGCCTCATTTATGAGATACAAACTGTGACCCCCTTCCATGTCTCCGAAAACTTATGTGTACAATTTCGTTTCAAGTGCGCAAATTATTTACATGCTTGGAATTGTTGCTTCTTACAATTACACTTCGTATGACGTGTGCAACACATGTCTGACTGCAGTTGTAAAAGAGCGTGTATGGCAGGTAGGGTGGCGCTGATTCTCCACCAGAGATGGGCGTAAGTACAACAGAGTAGGTGACTCGTGGATACAGGAACACCTTTATTGCTGTCTACTTCCATTCAGCCGACTTTGATAGTGTGTGTTGGTGGCGAGCATGGCAAATACACTGTCAGCTTCTCTTGGTACAAAGAGAAAATTGCCGCTGCAGCTGCTGAGCTGTGCTGCATCATCGTGCTATCTGGCGTACAGCTGGTTGGCTGGCATGAGAGCTGTCGTTAGGAATGTGGCAAGCTGCACCTTGCCCCAGTGCAAGGGCGAAGGGGTACTCTGTTGGGACCTCAGCAGAGGTAGAGATAACTGGAAATCCGTGTCATAGACCTGTGAAGCTGTAAGAGTGCTGTGCTGCCCAAGCAGTCAGGTGGTCTGGCACAGGAGAGAGGTTTGAGGCCAAGCTATAGCAGTCATGGCAGCAACGTTGTTACAGTGCTGACCAACAGAGACTGGACATCATACTATCAACCAGCTTTTCAACGACGATAGGATGGTCCTGCAGGGGTTTAAATGCAGCTGCCCTGGGCTGGCTACGCAGATGGGACCGTGTTTCTGCATCATACAGAAGTGTCTGGAACAGACGCCAGCGAGCCGGTGACTGAAGAACAATGCCACCTCACATTAGTGGGTCAATCTGCAGAAGCTTCCTGAAGTTTGGTCAGTGTCTGAGGCCCCTGACACACGTAAGCGGCGATACTGAAGTGGCTTCTTGTTGGCGAAGTTGCTGAACAGGCAGGGTGTTGTCTGACAGCTATCACTGCTCCACATATCGCTCTGTCAAAGGCACTGAGCGCTATTTCGTTACAATACGAACACGCTTTTCAAGCTATAGAAAAGAACCGTAAGAATTATAGCCAAAACAGTAGTAGATCTCATTTGGCATGGCAGGGTAAGTAGCAGTACAGGGTGAGGAGTGAATGTGTCTGGGGGTTGTGACGTTAGATACATTTCTTATCGGATTAACACACAATTAACAAGAGAATCAATGAGACAATTCCAAACAAATGACACAAGCATCTATTAAAATGTTCACAGTGAAGATACAACCTTCATAGACCATATCTAAGTAATACGCAATGAATATGGGAAATCCTCAATCAGGAAAAAGCCTACAACTGAGATATACTCGTAAGAACAGAGTATAAAGGCTTGCCAAAAAATGGAGAACGGCTAAACCACAGTTTCTAAGTAGCAAAGGCCAATGCCTAAAATTCACTACCTATAATTAAAATCATCAATTCTACAACAAAAAATTATGAGTGAAAGGTCAGTACCAATAACACCAAAAACAGCAGAATTAAATTACACTATACACATTGCTACAAAATCACATAAACCTAGTTCTAGTTTGAAATGCTCAAAACGTTGACACAAAATGAAACGAATCGTAACTTGAATCAGTAGCATAACAATCATTATTGGATAACAAAGCGGAAACAACTACACGTAATCAGGCAAAGATAGTATTAATAATTTGATCACCGGGTAGGCAATCAGTGCTCATATAAGCTCCGTTCCATTAGCGCCTGTTACATTTTCTATTAGTACACAGTCAACCGGACAATGAGCAGACAAGAAAAAACGAACTTGGACTGGCTTTTGGAAAGCCCTTTATTCAAGCGATACACAGCACAAGACGCTGTTCCTATCTACGCTCTCTAGAAACAGCTAGGACTGCAGATTTTCTGTGGACTGCTCACTCATGTCAAAAGGAGCCAACCGCCGCTCAACCCTACAGGTATTCTCTCCAAGTTCAGGCTGTTCCGCTGCACCCCAGCACAGTCAGGAACCAACGCGTCCCAGTACGTCTACTTTAGTGAACTTCTCGCATAACTTGACGTTAGATGGAAGAGTTATGTTACTGGTTTTCTATTCATTCAATAATAGAATCCTTATTCCATTTCATAAAATGGATATCAAAATGGCTCTGAGCACTATGGGACTTAACATCTGAGGTCATCAGTCCCCCAGAAGTTAGAACTACTTAAACCTAACTAACCTAAGGATATCACACACATCCATGCCCGAGGCAGGATTCGAACCTGCGACCGTAGCAGTCGTGCGGTTCCGGACTGCGCGCCTAGAGCCGCTAGACCACCGCGGCCGGCAGAATGGATATCCTGATACTGAATGTTTTCATCGTATGGTATGAAGCCTGAACTAAAAAAGTCGCTGATCTGCTTGGAATTTTTTTAACAACGCTCCTAAACCGTATTTTGTTGTGTTGGCATTCATCTCACTATGATAACCTTCATCCCCTTTTTTCACAAATCCATCTATGATCCCAATGTGACACATTGTAAACCTTTATCCAGATCCTAGCGGTATTTGAATTCCTCTTTCCCAGCCATTTCACTCTTATACACTTCCTCTGGGATAATTTTTTGTTCCTGTCGACCAACTTTCTGGACGACTTACACCACAACTGATCTCCATCAGTGTAATAAATAGTTCATCCAGTGCTTCGCGAATATCTTATGTCCCGCAGGAGCCTGCCTCTTTTTCCTGCCACTCCCTTATTTTCTGCCAGCACAAGTTTTTTTTTCTACTCGTTGTATTTGGAGCCCAATTACCTAACAGCACGCCAAAGGGTTGGTTCACTAAAAACGGGGATGTCTTGCAGTTCAGTCCTTAACCTCTCCAATGTGACCACTGCTGCTAGAAACTGCTTTTCCCGAGAGAAGTGGTGTGGTCTGCTTTTCATGACTCCCTGTGCATACTCGTACAATGCCTATTTTTGTCGCCCGCCAGAAATGAAGACATGAAGACATTAAGTTTACACTCTCTCTAAATTCGTTCCACTGTGCTTTCATTACGAGCGAGTCATCCATTAGTACTTTTTACTGGCTTGGTACAGAACTGCTGGCGAATTGTTCTTTTTTTTCAGCCGCAAAGTAAACACGAGCGCTGATCACCGTAAACATTTCAAAGCTCCATTAATGATGCATCATTTCACGCAACCAAAGGGCAATTAATTATGTTGCATCTGTCTAACACGAGTGCACGACAGCGAATGACAGCACGATTGTTTCTATCTGACAGGTGTAAACAGTGCAACCATTAACGATTAAGTGAAAATACTGTTTAGAGCTTGTGGAGCGGTGGATTGAATGTCATATTAATTAGCCATTATAAGAAGAAATTGAAATTGTTGTAAATATAGTTCGCCGTCTTTTACGAGAGCCTGGCAACTATTTCTGTGGTCAGTCAGAAAGCGATGGAAAACATACCGACCATAGCTCCCAGTCTGCAAGTCCACATTCTTGTCCAGCACACTGAAAGAAATATTTCTGTTCTCAATTTGCTCAGCAGGATCAGACTATGATTACAAATGAAGATTTTGAGTTCTAATTGGTGCATATATCTCGTAAAGTTTCACACGTACAACATTCTAATATTCATTCTGTTCACACTGACAGTATATCTCTCTATTCTAAACAGCACTATGAGCAATTCAGAGGCGACCTCTACAGTAAGTTCCTACTAAATACTCTTTCGCTCTGTCTACTGAAAATCGAAATAAATGCTCGCCACAGAAGTGGAAAATATTTGTCACCACTTGCCACTCAGTGGGACACTAACAGTTACTTTTGTGAAATCTA
Organism: Schistocerca americana; assembly: GCF_021461395.2. Taxonomy (NCBI): domain Eukaryota; kingdom Metazoa; phylum Arthropoda; class Insecta; order Orthoptera; family Acrididae; genus Schistocerca; species Schistocerca americana. Next base: position 314,179,919 of record NC_060119.1, on the reverse strand, counting down.
AGCGATCCAGGGCAGTGTACAGTCCTCGCGAGTTCACTATTACTACTGAAAATAAGTGTTTTGTAACAGCCTGTCTCTGACGTCATCCGAGATAGCGCGGACTCCGTCGTTTTACTGACGCAGATCTTACAGTGGCTGCGTGCGAAGTGAAGCCTAGTCTTGCCTCTCGAGCTGTATTTATATATGGTATACAGCGGATGGCCAAGGGAACACCTGCTGTCATCGGTCCTATGTACACGGTAGCAGTCTCTAAACGGCCACTTTCCTGGACACACAATATTTAATAACAATGTCATGAATCAATTTACAATCTTCGTAATTTTCTGATACTTGTAGGTAAGTTGGTTGAAATCACAGCAAAGTATTAGGTCGCCTGCATTAAAACTTTCCCTTCTAGAATTTTTACAAGGCAACTGACAGTAGAATATGACCTCTGAACTACAACTTTAAGATACCTTGTATTGGTTGTTATTAACATCAAAGTCCTAAAACTTGTTATAGCTGTATTATTTAATAGGTTTTATCACATTCCCTAACCAAAACTTTCTACCATTAATATAACAGATACTTAACTACTACATAGAACGACCTTTTTTGTACCAAATTTAGTTTTCAGTAAATTACTGGAAGACTATTAGAGGTAGCTTGATGGGGTCACGTAGTAATTATTTTTATGTTGAAACGATGCGTCATACAAATTTTCACATTTCTAAGTCTAACATTTAGCGTTTACTTTTTTCTTGAAACCGTGGATTCTGACTAAAATATTGCTTTAATCACGTTGAGACTTGTACCAGTTAATTTTGGCATACGTCTTCACATTATGACGAATTTCTGGCGCCACTTATTTTTTTCCTTAAAACGATGTATTTAGGTAAAGTATTGACCTAATAAATCTGATACATGACAGTTTAAACATTATTACACTAACGAATATGTTGAAAAAGTAAGTTTCACTTTTAATTTCATTATTAATTATAGTGCAATAACTTATGCTACGCACAAATATGTTATGGTGGTATGGCGCTACTAGAAGCGAACTGGGGTAAATTCTGACGCACTGGCTCGCCTCTGTATCTCTGTAAAGATACAGCGCTTGTTTCGCCACATCACCCCCTACTTCGTTGTGTGAAAAAATTTATTTTTGAACAAAATCAAATATTAGAAACAAGAGGTGTTATTATAGTTGACATCTTTTAAATGAAATTGATTTTTAGCAAAATTCCTGAACACTAGACATACAAAATAACCATTATATATATACATAGAAAGACATGACATAATGAACTTTTACAAATCATGTACATAAATTACATAGAAATATGAAAGAGAAGTTTAGATGATTACAAAATTATTATTATTTTTTACATACATTTTTCAGTCTTTGCCTGAAAGGGAAACACACAAATTTTTTCACTTTGTAGTACTCTCATATTGCATCACAATAGTACGCCCAAATGTGAGCATCCGTATAACTAACTAAATCATTAGAAGTAGGGGCGTGAATTCACTTCACCATTATATTTTATTACGAAAAAGAAAGGCGATGATTCACTGAAGATCGTGTCGTCCTTGCTTCCTTTTCCACTATAGCTTGTGGGCTGCCTTTTATGAAGCATCCATGTTCCTGAGAAACAGATAACATAGCCAAAGTTCTGTTCTCAGTTTAACCCTAGGAAGGACAAAATACGTTTTATATTCCATTTTCTTGCAGTAGTTCAAGTAACAGAGCTATTGCCAGAAGGAATATTGGCAACAAGTAACATCCGAAGAAAAACGAGACGTTCTACGTCATTTTTAAACCTAAATCACAACTTTGCATTTATCTGTTCGTTTTCGCATAAAACATAACTTTTATGCACTAAAGTTGACCTTATTTTCTTAAATAGTGACTTTTTGGCTTGTTGGCGATTTATTTTATTATTTTAGATGTTGCTTTAACTTAGAAACTTGTGTAATTTTATAAGTTTTACCTTCATTTGGCTCAATCATTGTACGGATTAGTATGCTAAAGAAATCATTTGTTCAACAGAATTTACTTTGCTTTGTTGTACACATCATCAGAAAGCTGTTTTTGCTATAACATATCAAGACGATACGATCTCCATTTCTTTAACACATTTGTTGGATTTTGTTGTCTGTATTTATCAGTTAATTGACCATCTGCCTTAAACAAGATTAAGCGTTTCTCAAACCTTACTATGAGACGTGAAGGGAATTACTCATCAATTTCCCACCCTTTAACCATATATGTCAGTCTACTGACTTCATTTCTCCTGTTTCTCCCCATTTTTATTTATACATACTTTTCGATGCTTCTTTCTCCCTTTTCTCTTCGTCAACCTACTGGCCTCATTATTTATTACACATTTGGTGTATTCATCACACCACTTCCACTCATCTCCTTTACTTAATATTAAAAGCCTTCGGCTTGCCTCTAGGGGCACCACATTCTCACTCTATCTTACCTTCAGATTACGTTATTCCCAACTGAAAATCATTACTTGATGCATAGTCTATTGAACCAGATTTTAGGTATTTTCTGCTTCAATAACTTCTCTTTATTCACAGTGTCTCACTATTTTCGTAGTTACTAACCATTTTAATGGATCTTTTTTAGTATTTATTTATTTTAACCATGCTTTTTTGTATTATTGGTGCAGGAAAGTTACCCATTGTAATTTTAACCTTTAGAATTTACTCCTGCAAACTACCTGTCACTTTCTTTTGTAAGTCATTATTTGGATATAACCGTTTTCGGAAATCATTATTATTCACTAGGAAGACATTACAAACTATTAGCCTACATGCAACATGAAGACATGCATTCCTTATTTACTACAAAAGAACAGAAGAAGGGTATGAAACTTGAAAGGGAAATAAAGTTTCGTCAAGTTGGGACCGCAGAGTACTCCAAACCCTGTATCTGCCAAAGAATGGCAGACTCCCTACAGTATAAAGTTACTGTTGTTTTTAAATTTATTCAGATCTACAATATTTCTTGGACTTATGTCTTTCTTACTCTTTGGGTATTCCAAACAGTATGTGTTAGCATGAGGCTTACTTATTATCCTGAATGGCCCTTGATAATCATGCATAAAACTCTTTGTTACCGCTAAAATTTTCTTACGTTTTTCTTTAGTCTTGACTAATACTACTTCATCAATGCTAAAACTAGTGGGGGAAGCTCTTGCGTCGTACCTTCTTTCTCTATCCAAGGCACTATTACGTATGTTTGGCCTAGCTTGTGCCTTCTTTTCGTCTAAAGAGCCCTGAGTTAGGACTGGAAAATCAACGATGCTTGAAATGATGTTATGAGGTTCCTGATTAAACGTTAGTTACACGGCGCAAGGCCTATGGCATCGTGTTTAAGATTGCTGATGATTTCTTCAAAATTTGTGATATGATCTGCCCAAATCGAATGCTTCCTGGCGTAGTGAATTCTACACAGTCTATTTAATTCAGGCATAACTCTCTCGCTCATATTCCCTCGCGGAAAATACGCCGAGATCATTATATGGTGGATTCCGGCCTTTTCAAGACACCCCTTAAATTTTTAAGATACAAATTGAGAACTATTATCTGACAGTATTCTTTGACTTACCAGTCTTTACAATATAGTCCTTTTCTAGCTTCTCTACAAGCGTTTTGGCATTAGCCCTCTTTATTGGATATATTTTGACATAGTTGCTAAAACCGTCAATCGCCACAAAAAACATGGGTACATCCTCTTTTAGATGTTGGGAGGGGCCCAAAAAGATCGACTGCACATAATTCCAGAGGTTCACTTGTTTCCACATTGTGCGTATCTCCCTGCACTACGCTATTTGCAGCAAGTACCTTCTGACAAATAACACAGGATGCTAGTCTTCTCGCTACTCTACGATGCATTAGGCAGAACATCCTCAGAATCATTCCAGAACTCTAATGGGTGAACTTGTGTGTCTGGATCAAAACGTAAAAATTGGCGACATCTGATGAAAGCGGCACATGCTGTACAATAGTATTACTATCACTACCAGAGGTTACTCTATTTTCTATGTTAGTAATATTTGTACTTAGTTCTTCTACTTGTATTTCTACTGCTTTCACTCTGTCAGAACATCTTTTGTTCACATCCCCACATAATTTCTCACACTTAGAATTTACTTTCTTATATATTTTTGACAAGCATTTACTCTACTAGATACTTCTTCAAATCGGTTAGAGCAAAGTATGGATTCGTTGTCTATTATTTGTGACAACCTCCTTTCCAGAAGCTTATCTGCATCTTTGAAATCTTTGCTAACTTTGTCAATTTCGCTTTTGAAAGTACTATGCAGTTTAACTGTTGCAATACTTTGATTTGTAGATCATGATGATTAGCATCAATTTTATATTTTAAAATTTCAGTTTTGAGGTCAGTTCATTGCCACTGAATTCAGTTTTACTGTTTTGATCTTTATCCCTATCCCTCAGCTCTTTATGATGCGATTAAAGTTTAGCCAACAATAATTGCATCCAATTTGGAACCTCTAAATTGCCACTTGGCATTTCCACTGATTTTAAAGGATTTTCTTGCATTTCCTGACCTGGCTCAATTTCAGATTTATTGAGCTCAGTTTCAAGAGCTGATAAAATTATCAATTCTATCATCTCCTATTTGATCTCTCTTTCAATTATTTCGTCATCAGAAAATAGTTCAGTATCATTGAAATTCAAATCCAATTCTACTTTTGAGAAATCACACTCCGATTTTTGATTTATTGGTTCGACAGAACAATCATCATTAAATCCAATTTCTGATTCTGAGGGTTCATTGTCAGAGGCTGGTTCCATCTTAACTTTCACATAGTTCTCCATTTTCAATAGCTTGTTAGCAGCAACTAACAAATACTTTAAACATTCTTGACTGAACTTAATTGCTTGCCCTCGACGAATGGTGCTGGCGCGGTTTACCATCGAACGTAATGCAACGCGGCGCGACATAATGCAGGCAGCAGCAGCAGCTGTGGCGGTTGAGCATGGCGAGGGTATCGCATACTGCTATAGCTCCAGTGCGTTGGCACCGATGAGCATGCGCAGCAGCTTGCAAATGCCTCGCAGGTTCACACAGCTACGTGATGACGCACCGTCTTCTAACCTCAGCACTGGAGGCCGCCGCGATCTAGTATTATCTTCTTTCCCCCTTTCGCTACTGTGGCTAACATTCACAGTTTATTTACCGCAATCGAGAGTAAATCTTAGCACTGTTATAGCACTGGTTTACATCGATATTCTGTTAATGGCTACCAAGTTCATTGTTTCCTACCGATAACTTCCCCTGTTCATTTTTCCCGGACGATAAGCACCATGTGTGGGTCAGTGGATTGAATGTCTTATTGATAATCCATTGTTAGTCATAGGAGGAAATTGGAATTGTTGTAAATATTGTTTGCCATCTTCAACGAGAGTGTGGCAACTATTTCTGTGGTCAGCCAGAAAGCGATGGAGAACATACTGACCATAGTTCCCAGTCTGAAAGTCCACTTTCTTGACCAGACCACTGAAAGAAATGTTTCTATTCTCTATTTGCTCGGCGGGGTCAGGACTATGATTATAAATGAAGATTTTCAGTTGGAATAGATACACATATTCGGTAAAGTTTCACATGCACAACATACTAATATTCATTATGTTCACACTGGCAGTAAATCTCTCTATCCTAAACAGCACTGTGAGCAGTTCAGAGGCGACCTCTGCCGTAAGTTCCTACTAAATGGTCTTTCGCCCTGACTACCGATAATCAACATAAATGCTCGCCACGAAAGTGGAAAATATTTCTCACCACTTGCCACTCTGGTTATTAACATTACAGACAGCCCACTAACAGTTACTTCTGCGAAATTTGAGCGAGCCAGGACGGTGTACAGTCCTCGAAAATTTGCTTTCTATTATTACTAAAAATAAGCATTTTGTAACAGTCTGTCTCTGACGTCATCCGAGGCAGCCCGCACTCCGGCGTTTGACTGATGTGGATCTTACAGTGGCTGAGTGCGAAGTGAAGCCTAGTCTTCCTCTCGGGCTGTATTTATATATGTGATGCAACGGATGGCCAAGGGAACACCTGCTGTTATCGGCCCTACGCACATGGCAGCAGTCTGTAAACGGCCGCTTTCTTGGACACACGATATTAATAGCAATGTAATGATTCAATTTAGAATCTTCGTAATTTTTGGATGCTTTGATTAAAATCACAGCAGAGTCTTAGGTCGCCTGCATTAAAATTTTGCCTTCTAGAATTTTTAGAATGGGTCTAACAGTAGAACATGACCTGTGAACTACAACTTTAAGACACCTTGCACTGGTTGTTATTAACATCAGAGTCCAAAAAACTTGTTATAGCTGTATCATTTAATAGGTTTCATCACGTGCTGTAAGCAAAATTTTCTAGCATTAATATAACAGATACTTAATCTACTACAAATAAGGACTTTTTTGTTCCAAATATAATTCTCAGTAAATTACCCGAAAACTATTAGAGGTAGCTTAATGGGGTCATGTAGATATTATTTTTATGATGAACTGAAGCGTCATACAAATTTTCACATTTCTAAGTCTTATATTTATCGCCTTCAATTTTTCTTATAACCGTCGATTCAGACTAAAATATTGCTTCAATCACGTTGAAAGGTGTACCAGTTAATTTTGACATACGTCTGCACATTATGACGAATTTCTGGCTTCCTAGCTTTATTGCTTATCGCCACTTTTTTTTCTTTAAACGTTGTATTTAGGTAAAATATTGACTTAATCAGTATGATACATGACAGGTAAATCATTATTACAATAAAGCATATGTTGACAAAGTTTGAAACGTAAGCTTGACTTTTAATTCCATTCTTAATTATTGTGCAATACTTGTGACTTGTGTGCTACGCATAGATGCGTTATGGTGACGTGGCGCTACTAGCAGTGAACTGGGATAAGTCGCAGCACACTCTCTCACCTTTGTATCGCTCTAAAGATACAGCGCTTGTTTCGCCACAAGGTCCGACAACATAGCGTATACCAGCATGTGGCGCATAAAGACGACAAAGAAAACATATTAAAGCCGTAATACCACCGATTACAGAAAAATATTAAAGATCAGACTGACAGATCACATCACAAATGAGAGGGTAATATAATTGGGAGGCAAGAAATTTGTGGCACAACTTCACAAAAGAAGGGATCAATTGATAGGACGCATTCCGCGATATGTAGGGACCAGTAAATTGGTGTTGGAGGGACGTGTTGGAGATAAAAATTTTAGAGGGAGGCCAAGCAGATTCAGAAGGTTGTAGGTTGCAGAACTTATTCGGGGATGAGGAAGCTCGCACAGGATAGAGTAGCATGAAGAGCTGCATCAAATCAGTTATCGGACTGAAGACCACAACAATACCATACCACGATTTGAGGTAGATTGATACTGATGAAACATGACAGCCGAGACAGACAGGAGCAGAACTTGGATTTACACTTTTCTTGTTAATAAGTGTCATCATCAGGCGAACTGCTGCAGTCTACATCCACAATATTAGGACAAAACGAATAAGTAGAGAATATTCTGTCTTTAGACTATGCAAAGAAAATTTTTGTCGTAGTTACTATCTGACATTTTTAGCTCCTCAGAGTTGCCACTCGACAAAAAAATGCTCGGAAAAGCACGATTTCTCATAAATATTAAAGCGTATGTCGCCACTTTTCAGCAAAAATATAATATTCATACACCAAATAAACGTAGATATTTCCAAATACGACATGCAGTGTCCGTCATGTGACATAACCTGAGTACGAGACCCACGTGAGGGGTGAATGATTATGAAATGGTTAAATAGGAGATTCACGAACAAAAAAAGTGATCCCTCCACTGGCAAAAGATTCCAGAATAGTCCCCCATTCTCTAGGAGCGGACAGCCGAAGGGGAGGTGAGCACGAGAAAAAGATTGAATAACGAACGAAAGGGTAAAGTTCTACGAGTCGGGGCGTGGAACGTCAGAAGCTTGAATGTAGAAGGGAAGCTAGAAAATCTAGAAAGCGAAATGCAAAAACTCAATTTAGATGTAGTAGGGGTCAGTAAAAAGAAATGGAAAGGAGACTAGAATTTCTGGTCAGTTAAGTATAGGGTAGTATCAACAGAAGCAGGAAATGTTATAACGGGAGTAGGATTCGTTATGAAGGGAAGGTAAGACAGAGAGGATGTTACTATGAACCGGTCAGTGACAGGGTTGTTCTTATCAGAATTGACAGCACACCAACCCCGACAGGGATAGTTCAGATATACAGGGTGGTCCATTGATAGTCACCAGGCCAAATATCTCACGAAATAAGCATCAAACGAAAAAACTACAATGAACGAAACTCGTCTAGCTTGAAGGGGGAAATCAGATGGCGCTATGGTTTTCCCGTTAAATGGCGCTGCCTTAGGTCAAACGGATATCAAATGCGTTTTTTTTTAAATAGTAACCCCCATTTTTTATTACGTATTCGTGTCGTACCTAAAGAAATATGAACGTTTTAGTTTTATCACTTTTCCGCTTTGTGATAGATGGCAGTGTAATAGTCACAAACGTGTAAGTACTAGGTAACATGTAACATTCCGCCAGTGCGGACGGTATTTGCTTCGTAATACATTACCGGTGCTAAAATGGACCGTTTACCAATTGCGGAAAAGGTCGATATCGTGTTGATGTATGGCTATTGTGATCAAAATGCCCAACGGGCGTGTGCTATGTAAGCTGCTCGGTATTCTGGACGACATCATCCAAGTGTCCGGACCGCTCGCCGTATAGTTACATTACTTAAGGAAACAGGAAGAGTTCAGCCACACGTGAAACGTCAGCTACGACCTGCAACAAATGATGATGCCCAAGTAGGTGTTTTAGCTGCTGTTGCGGCTAATCCGCACATCAGAAGCAGACAAATTGCGCGAGAATAGGGAATCTCAAAAACATCGGTGTTAACAATGCTACATCAAAATCTACTGCACCCATACCATATTTCTATGCACCAGGAATTGCATGGCGACGAATTTGAACGTCGTGTACAATCCTGTCACAGGGCACAAGAGAAATTACGGGACGATGACAGATATTTTTGCACGCGTTCTAGTTAGCGACGAAGCGTCATTCACCAACAGCGGTAACGTAAATCGGAATAATATGCGCTATTGGGCAACGGAAAATCCACGATGGCTGCGATAAGTAGAACATCAGCGACCTTGGCGGGTTAATGTATGGTGCGGCATTATGGGAGGAAGGATAATTGGCCTCCATTTTATCGATGACAATCTAAATGGTGCAATGTATGCTAATTTCCTACGTAATGGTCTACCGATGTTACTACAAGATGTTTCACTGCATGACAGAATGGCGATGTACTTCCAACATGATGGATGTCCGGCACATAGCTCGCGTGAGGTTGAAACTTTATTGAATATTTCATGACAGGTGGATTGGTCGTCGAAGCACCATACCATGGCCCGCACGTGCAATGGATCTGGCGTCTGCGGATTTCATTCTGTGGGGAAAGGTGTAGGATATGTACTATCGTGATCCACCGACAACGAGTGACAACATGCGTCAGCGCATTGTCAATGCATGTGCGAACATTACGGGAGGCGAACTACTCGCTGTTGAGAGGAATGTCGTTACACGTATTGCCAAATCCATTGAGGTTGACGGACATTATTTCGAGCATTTATTGCATTAATGTGGTATTTACAGGTAATCACTCTGTAACAGCATGCGTTCTCAGAAATGATAAGTTCACAAAGGTACATGCATCACATTGGAACAACCAAAATAAAATGTTCAAACGTACCTACCGTACCTACGTTCTATATTTTAATTTAAAAAACCTACCTATTACTAACTGTTCGCTTAAAATTGTAAGCCGTATGTTTGTGACTACTACAGCGCCATCTATCACAAAGCGAAAATAGTGGTCCAACTAAAACATTCATATTTCTTTACGCAATACACGAATATGTAATAAAAATGGGGGTTCCTATTGAAAAAAAAACGCAGTTTATATCCGTTTAACCTATGGCAGCGCCATCTAGCGGACCAACCCAGGCTGCATCTGGTTTCCTCCTTCTAGCTAGACAAGTTTCGTTGTTTGTAGTTTTTTCGTTTGACGCTTATTTCGTGAGATATTTGGAAGGTGAAAAGACAGAAAAAATATATGAGGCTACTGAATAGGTAATTCAGTACGTAAAGAGAGATGAAAATATAATAGTCATAGGGGACTGGTATTGGGTTGTAGGGGAAGAAGTAGAACAAAAGGTTACAGTAGAATATGGGCTTGGGACAAGGAATGGGAGAGGAGAAAGGGTAACTGAGTTCTGTGATAAATTTCAGCTAGTAATAGCGAATAGTCTGTTCAAGAATGATAACACGATGTGGTAACATTGGAAAAGACTGGCTGATAGGGAAAGATTTTAGTTAGATTACATCACAGTCAGATAGAGATTCCAAAATCGAATGCTAAAATGTAATACATATCAGAAGCAGACACAGATTCAGATCACAATGTAGTCGCGATGAAGAGTAGGCTGCAGTTCAAGAGATTAGTTGGGAAGAATGACTACTCGAAGGAGTAGGATATGGAAGTACTAAGAAATGACGAGATACGCTTGATGTTCTCCGACGCTATAGATACAGCAATAAAGAATTGCTCAGCAGACAGTACAGTTTACAAGGAGTGTAGTATTAAAAGTCTGACAGATAGCCAACCAACATCTAAAAGCATATTAAGAGAATTTCTGGATGACAACTCCTACTCAATAGATGAATTCTTAGATATGAAGTGGTAACTATAAAAAATATTATTATTTTGTGTAACGAAAACTTACGTGAAAGTGACGCGTTCCATACCATTCGGAAATGTCGTATTCATTATCTATGGAACAAGGATTTATGTATGTATGCATCTCTAAAGAAAGGCAGTCACAGGTGTTGGAAAGGAAAACAGAGGTATAAAGAAGATAACTGTGAAGAACCTATGGGTAGAAGAAATACTGCAGTTGATCGATGAAGGAAGTAAGTTCCGAAATGTTCTGGGAAATTCAGGAATACAGAAATGCAAGTCGTTGGGGAATGAAATAAATAGGATGTGCTAGGAAGCTAAGTCGAAATGGCTGAATGGAAAATGTGAAGAAATGGAAAAAGAAAATTATGGACGGAATGACTGTCTCAGCATACAGGAAAGCCAAAAGAACCTTCGGTGACATTAAAAGCAAGGGTGGTAACATCAAGGGTGGATCGAGAATTCCACTGTAAAATGAAGAGGAGAGATTGGGTATGTGGAAGGAGTACACTGAAGGCCTTTATGAGGGGTAAAACTTGTCTGCTGTGGTAGAAGAAAAAAACTGTCGATATGGAAGAAATACGGGTTCCAGTATTAGAATCAGAACGTAAAAAAGGTTTTGAGGATGCGGCGGCGCTGTTCCTTTCTTTCTTTTTAGCAGCACCTACCTGTGAACTCGTTGCAGCAGATCGCCAGTAGGACAGCCGAGTAAAAACCTACGGTACTGCTACTCGCACTTGGCTGCTTACAACGTAACTATGCTAAGAATCGGGAAAAGGTTTTCATTTTGAATGAAAGGCGAAAGTACTGGCAAAATTTCCTTATGTTCTGAAGTCGAGAATTAAAAGTTCACTGCCAAGCCCGTGCTAATCCTAACACAGTCCCGTACAAACCAATTCGTCCACGTTAGCAAGTTTATGGCAAACTATTTCTCGAAATCTGAACAGCTACTAAGCACGAATTGTTCTTAAATGAAATTGCTTGCCATACTATTAAGTTTATCGGTGGCTAATGCATTCAGGTTTTTAGTCGCCGATCTGCTCAATATGCCACGCGGTATTTCTGTCTTTTCTCATACAAAAAATTACTTAAAAAATCCGTACTTTCTAAAAAACACTCACCGGAATAAATATGCCTTCACTTTAAAGCACTTTCCAGGCATGTAGCACAACTAAAACAGGCAAATTATAACTTCCTTCGGAGCTCATACTACAAACGACCGTACAATTGAATGGTTGGGCTCTGATTACTTAGGCTGCTGTAAGAATTCTATATCTCCAAAAGTATAGACGCGCCTTGAATACATCGTTCTGATTGGTCAGTTTTCTTTAAGGTCATTCGAAAAACATTATTCTCCCGCGTCAGTCCACGTTTTTCATGACTAACCAATCAACAAATAACACAGGTTCGAACGGTATTTTTCCCCGAAATAAATATTTAACATTCTGATATTTTGTTTTTACTTTAAGTTATTAACTATTTTCATTTCCTCTCGAATTAGCTTTCCTATTACCATAAACTTACTTAACCTATTATGATACAAAATTCCCTTCGTACAACGTTCATTATCAGAATAATGATCTACATATTTACTTTAGCCCACATTCGCGCATCATTCACACAACTAAAATTGAATTAAAAAATGTCAAACAAAAACAAAAAAGCCTTCAAGAAATAAACAGAACAATTGACAAAAACAATCTCTTGACCTGTTTCTTGAATGTCTCTGTGCACAGCTGTACTCTGGTGGATGAACCCGCTCCAGACCATCATTCACTGTGCATGCATGAGTTATTCTCCCGACACACTGACTTTAGACAGGAGCCCTGTAAAGTGCTACTCCTCACACTCCCTATGATTATAAAGGATTTTTCTAAAAATTTTAGAATTGTAGAAATTATTGATGCTGGCTTCAAATTTTAAATCTTTCAAAAATTTCTGATTTAATTTATAAACTAAAATTAAAAATTTCTTACTCCAGACTTGGCAATCTACAACTAATCTAGTCTAATCTTTTAATTTCTTTATGTAAAATCGTTTTTGTTTTTGACAAAATTGATGCAGATTTTCAACGTTTTAAAAATTTTTCAACATTTTTAAATTCATGTTTCATGAAAGTCATTTGAAGTCCCATTTTTCGCTTTTTTATTTAAAATCACTGCGATGTGTGTCATTCAATTCACTAATGGTATTCTATCCTACCTTAGCCCAAGCACAAGTCGTCACATACATTTTCTTGTTTTTTTTTTATTATTTTGGCACCTTCGTATTGTAGCGTCCATTACATTCCTCTATTCTCCACTTATCTGTCCTTCCAGGGTTTGCATGCAACATTCTCTCTGAAACCATACTTCTGTTTAAGACTACTTTCTTTACATACACAATAACTTATCATTACAAGAAATTATTTATAACTTTTATATTTCGTTTACCTTGATTTAAAATGAAAGTAAATTAACAGAATATTGCTTTGTTGCCTTTTTTGCGCTAATCATTAAGATATAATCCACTAGAAATTTTTTTAAAAAACCACTTTTTGTTGAAAGCAAAACTTAAACTTTCGTTTACTTTAACTCAACTGGAGCAAATCTAATTACGAAAAACACATTTCACATAAAGCAATTGTTTACAAACATTTTATAATACACGGTTACCACTACTGTCGCAGGTTCGAATCCTTCCTCGGGCATGGATGTGTGTGATGTCCTTAGGTTAGTTAGGTTTAAGTAGTTCTAAGTCTAGGGGACTGATGACCTCAGAAGTTAAGTCCCATAGTGCACAGAGCCATTTGAACCATTTGAATATGGTTACCACTTTTATGCATTGCCTCTTTGCATCACGTCTTCATATTTTTTACCACTGTTGAACAGAAATCAAAACTTTTTATTTACAATATAAACGTAACTCCCATTCATTCACATTCTTTTCACAATAAATGTTGTACACCTTTATCCAACTACATTTTTGTTCATGTTTGTTAAACTTTCTTTACCTATGTGGTCACTATATTTGTGTTTTCATCATTACAACATGCTTTTTCCTGACAGCAACACTTTGGTGTTCATCATCAAAATTTCCTTTATTAACTGCACTTGTCACGAATGTTTCTTTCATTTCCCTACATTTCACTCAGCCTCCAATTTATTTTTAAATATTTCAACAGGATATTCCTTCCTATCTGCCATTATTTTAACTGATACATTAATGCAATGTACAGTTGCACATACCATGGAACAACTTCTCAAGTTACTAAAGTTAATCCTTACTGTCAGCTTTCAGCAGGATAATGCATACTTTTTCTATTTTCCCTTTAAGTAATCACTTTCGTACCTTAATTATATTCTTATGTCAACATACTTATGTCATCACTCCTCTACATTACAATTTGACCCCCATTTTTCTCACCATAAAACTTACTTTGTCATGAGACAGGTGACAGATTCAGCTCAGAGTGACAGAAGAGGAAGACTGACAATACGAAAACAATCTGAAATAGCATTGTCAGTAACTAGAGCACCTGGTATTCCTCAAACTCGTAGCATTGCATAGGTTGCAACCTCTTCTGAGGACTCGAAGCTTAGCCAACATCTAACTCTGGCACCTCTTTTACTTTTTGTTCCACTTTTTCTTGTGCCACCTTCATTTCCTTATGATCCACCCCCACATCATCCCCATACTCATTGTAGCCCTTTAAATCTTCCATCCTTCTACAATACCTAACTGGTATAATGGCTACTTCTTCTTTGGTCAAATTATTTTTTCGAAAAAATTGTACAACCACATCTTCCCCATTTATTTAAAAAATTACTACATTTTCATTAAAATTTCATCTCCCTTTGTAATTGTTAAACAAAATTGTGCCAATTAGCATTTTATACATACATCATGGATTATAAGAGAGTTAACGAGTACTTGCACACCATTCATTTTTACTGGCAACAGAACTTCGTGTTTAACAGGTTTTTTAACTTTTCCTGTAGATACAATTATCTGCACCCACTTTACTGGCCTTATTCCAAGTTCACTTCTATTTGGCGACGATTCTAACCAACCTTTACTCACAGCACATATATCACTCCCACTATCTGCTAAATACTATACTTCTTCGTTACACACTTGCAGACTAATTACTGGCTGACTCAACACCTTTCTTTCATTGCTAGTGTGAGAACCTTCCTCCAACAAATTGTTCACAATCTCCCTTGTATCGAAACCTTCCATGTTTCCAGAAATTAAGGAGATTTTTGCAGAATTACTCTCATCACTTTTCTCCTCCATACTAACTATTCTGCCCACTAATAACAGCTCAAAATTTTTTCCGGGGTTTCGCCATTATGCCTTCCCTCTCTCTTCGTTTTCTCCACAATTAGCTGGCTGACCCTTCTTTTGGTCATCATTTTCCTGTGTCTGTGTCTGTGTTTTTGTTGTTGTTGTGGTCTTCAGTCCTGAGACTGGTTTGATGCAGCTCTCCATGCTACCCTATGCTCTGCAAGCTTCTTCATCTCCCAGTACCTACTGCAACCTACATCCTTCTGAATCTGTTTAGTGTATTCATCTCTTGGTCTCCCTCTACGATTTTTACTCTCCACGCTGCCCTTCTAATCTTACGCATTATTCTGTAGCACTAGATTTCAAAAGCTTCTATTCTCTTCTTCTCCAAACTATTTACCGTCCATGTTTCACTTCCATACATGGCTACACTCCATACAAATACTTTCAGAAGTGACTTCCTGTCACTTAAATCTATACTCGATGTTTACAAATTTCTCTTCTTCAGAAAAGCTTTCCTTGCCATTGCCAGTCTACATTTTATATCCTCTCTACTTCGACCATCATCAGTTATTTTGCTCCCCAAATAGAAAAACTCCTTTACTCCTTTATGTGTCTCATTTCCTAATCTAATACCCTCTGCATCACCCGAGTTAATTCGACTACGTTCCATTATCCTTGTTTTGCTCTTGTTGATGCTCATCTTATGTCCTCCTTTCAAGACACTGCCCATTCCATTCAACTGCTCTTCCAAGTCCTTTGCTGTCTCTGACAGAATTACAATGTCATCGGTGAACCTCAACGTTTTTATTTCTTCTCCATGGATTTTAATACCTACTCCGAATTTTTCATTTGTTTACTGCTTGTTCAATATACAGATTGAATAACATCGGGGAGAGGCTACAATCCTGTCTCACTCCCATCCCAACCACTGCTTCCCTTTCATGTCCCTCGACTCTTATAACTGCCATCTGGTTTCTGTACAAATTGTAAATAGCCTTTGGCTCCCTTTATTTTACCCCTGCCACCTTTAGAATTTGAAAGAGAGTATTCCAGTCAACATTGTCAAAAGCTTTCTCTAAGTCTACAAATGCTAGAAACGTAGGTTTGCCTTTCCTTAATCTTTCTTCTAAGATAAGTCGTAAGGTTAGTATTGCCTCACGTGTTCCAATATTTCTACGGAATCCAAACTGATCTTCCTTGAAGTCGGCTTCTACCAGTTTTTCCATTCGTCTGTAAATAATTCGCTTTAGTATTTTGCAACTGTGACTTATTAAACTGATAGTTTGGTAATTTTCACATCTGTCAACACCTGCTTTCTTTGGGATTGGAATTATTATATTCTTCTTGAAGTTTAAGGGTATTTCGTCTGTCTCATACATCTTGCTCACCAGATGGTAGAGATTTGTCAGGACTGGCTCTCCCATGGCTGTCAGTAGTTCTAATAGAATGTTGTCTACTCCCGGGGCCTTGTTTCGACTAAGGTCTTTCAGTGCTCTGTCAAACTCTTCACGCAGTATCATATCTCCCATTTCATCTTCATCTACATCTTCTTCCATTTCCATAATATTGTCCTCAAGTACATAGCCCCTTTAATAGGCCCTCTATATACTCCTTCCACCTTTCTGCTTCCCTTCTTTGCCTTATAGCCTCACAAATGTCGTCATTTATAGACGCTAGTATTTCCGCTACACTGCCATCACTAATCTCTCGTAATTCTGCAGCTTCTGTACTTTCACCTTCCCCAGAATATGACTCGACTTCAACTTGGTTGCTAAAGACTTTCTGGCCGTTAGGTTCTGTCACATTTTCCGCTAATACGTCACCCATTTCGTCTGCAATACAGTGCTCATTTGTTTAAGTCTGTCAAAAAGCTCCCTTAAATTTCCGTTAAATGTACAGATTTTTATGTAACTCGCTTCGTCTGTTGTTGCGACCTTCTTCTGCACCTCATTTACAATCCCTCTCTGTTTAGTTCTAACATGTGCCAAGGGTTCTGCTAGCGGGTTCAAATGACTACTTCCCGTCTTGTAGACGCTAGCCCTTTCACAGACGGCATTTAGTTTAAAGCATTCAGGAATTTTGTACCATTTCTTATATTTACTCCCATTTGATGTCGCCTTTGTGCAACGTCATCCTCTCGTATACGACCGATTATTGTGCACCTGCTCCCCATTATTTCGCCTATCATTTGCTGGATGGCACCACCTCCCGGCACCTCTGCTCCTGATGTTTCCTCAGTGCACGCCATTCTGTTAACGCTTACATTCTGCCGCGGTTCTGCGTTATTTGGTGGTCTGACATTACGATTTCCATGATCCTCCTCATGCACAACTTTTCAGCTCTCTCGAAATAATGAATCTATTAACGTCCCTCGGAGCTGCAATAATATTGCTTCGCCAGTTAACCTTTCAGCCCCATAACAATTTGTTCTGGCTAGACTTTATTGTTTAAATATGACAAATTTGTCACCCACTTCAATGCAAACTTTCTTACTCTTTCCTTTCTGGGATTAAGCTTTTCCCCAGCCCAGAAGCTATTTATGAAATCCATTTGTTTTCGCTTGTCCCAATATTCTTTTAAAAAACGCCTCTTTAAATTTATCTAGAGTACCGTACTGTTTAGTAGCGATAATCCCCCAAACTTCTAGCCTCTCCCAACAATTTAGACGTAATAAACCCTTTTTTTGTCTGTCTGACCACTAACTAGATAGAACACCTTCAAAGTCACTCCAAAATTCTTTTGGATGTACGTTTCCTGTTGGATCAAAGCGTAAAAAGTGCCGTTACCAACATACTGTATTTCAGATGAATCTGCTACAAAACTACACCCACTGCTGTTAGTTCCGTGTCTGGCGTTAGTTTCATCTTGTCATAATCTACTGGTATGCTCATCCACCTTATTTTCTGCCTCTTCTACCTGGTTAGTTACCTGAAGAACGTTTTCTTCAGACGCACCCACTCGGTCAGACACTACTTCATTCATACATTTGGCGTATTCAGAACTGATTTTACTGTGTAAAAATTTGTGCTCTTTTACACATATAGACTCTACCGCCGCTATTTTGATCTCTACTTTCTGCACAATTTCTTTTATCAGTTCTACCATTTGTTTATTTCCAACAGCAACTTTTGTCAAGGCATCTGCTAGTTCACTTTTTACAGTTTTAATGGACTGTCGGCAGTTACTCTCATCCACTTTACTTTCTAACGACTTCAAATCGTTTTTCCATATTTCTTTTAAAACCCAATTCTGTCTTTAAAGTTTTTCATTAAGATCACTGGTTTGCTTTTCAGTTTTTTCATTAAAACCACTAGTTTGTTTTTTGAGTTTTTCATCAAGTTTAATGATTTACCGGCCAATTGTGTCAGCCAAATTAGTATGTCCATCTTTTATAGAACCCATTAATACTGCAAACATTTCTTGCAGACTTCCAGGTTCTATTTTCTGCATTACTGTTTTCTGTTTCCCATGTTGTCCCGGTACTATACCATATTTGGTACCCACATTTGTTTCAGTAACACTACCCATACTGTCATCATACAATCGGTTGTTACCGATTTCACGGTTAATGTCACTTTCAGTATTAAATTAACCCCACTAGTTACATTAACTGACATACTTGAAGCAGACTCTACTCCACTGTCCGTAAATAGCAAAGAAATATCGTCAAAAACCTCTTTTACTTTTACATCTATGAATGAGAGCCCTTCCTCTTTTATCGCATTTACAAAATCTTTTAACACTTTCCATGTTACTCAGTCGTTCAACACACACACACACAACAGATGTAACAAGCTTATCTTTCTTTGAAGGCTGCGTCCTCGGCGTGCTGAAACTGCGAGTCCGACCTCCTTCATCTGCCGTACTAGTTCCAGGGTCCCCGCTCGCATAACTTGGCAGCGCTGCTCAGCCGTATTGCTGCTCGTTGATACCGCCAGGACGCCATACGCTGCTTCGATGTGCCCTCGTTTTTATTGTGACTGTTTAACATCTTCTAGTAATTCTCTCCGGTGACTCGGAACGGGTTCCGTTCAAAATTCCACATGTACCGATTTACTAAATTTTTTCATTATCGTTCACAATACGGTCTTCTACAAAATTTCTGTCAACCACGGATTCAATGTACTAAGGCATTATAACTGTTTTCCCGGCACAGATGCACCATGTGCGGCGGCGCGTTTCCTTTCGTCCTTTTTACCAGCACCTACCTGTGAACCCCTTGCAGCAGATCGCCTGTAGGAAATCCGAGCAGCAACACGCCGTACCTCAACTCGCACCAGGCTGCATACAACGTAGCTACTCTAACAAGGGAACCTCCCCATCGCACCCCCCTCACATTTAGTTATAAGTTGGCACAGTGGATAGGCCTTGAAAAACTGAACACAGATCAATCGAGAAAACAGGAAGAAGTTCTGTGGAACCGTGAAAAAAATTAGTAAAATATTCAAACTGAGTAGTCCATGTGCAAGATAGGTAACATCGAGGAGAGTGCGAACTCAGCAGCGCCTTGGTCCCGTGGTTAGCGTGAGTAGCTGCAGAACGAGAGGTCCTTGGTTCAAGTCGTCCCTCGACTGAAAATTTTACTTTCTTTCTTTTCGCAAAGTTATGATCTGTTCGTTCCTTCATTGACGTTTCTTTTCACTGCAATAAGTTTAGTGTCTGTGTTTTGCGACCGCACCGCAAAACCGTGCGATTAGTAGACGAAAGGACGTGCCTCTCCACTGGGAACCGAAAACATTTGATCGCAAGGTCATAGGTCAACCGATTCCTCCACGTGAAAATGCGTCTGATATATTCTATAAGACACTGGTGACGGCATGTGCGTCACATGACAGGAATACGTTGTCGACCCACCTAACTTGTACACTTAGCGAATGGGTAAAAAGATTCTTCTACCTTGCCCGATTTAGATTTTCTTGTAGATGTGATAATCACTCCCAAAATAGTGATGGAAACATAAGAGTTTGTCACGTAAACTGAAAATAAAAAATTAAAATATTCACTCGAAGGAAGACTTGAACCTAGAACCTCTTGTTCCATAGCTGCTCTCGCTAACCACGGGACCACGGCTCACCTAGAGTCCCTCTGTCCTTGATGTTGCATATCTTCGCATGGACTACTAAGTTTGTATATTTTACTAATTTTTTTCTCGATTGATCTGTGTTCAGTTTTTCAAGGTCAATCCAATGTGCCAACTTATAACTAAATCTGAGTGGGGTGCGATGGGGAGGTTCCCTTGAAAGAATCGAGGAAAGGTCTTCATTTTGCATGAAAGGTGAAAATACTGGCAAAACTTCGGTATATACTGAAGTCGAGAATTACAAGTTTACTGCTAAGCCCGTGCTAAACCTAACACAATCATGCACAAACCGTTTCATTCAAGTTGCAAGTTTATGGTAACGTATTTCCCGAAATCTGAACAGTTGTTAAATGGAAATTCTTGCCGTACTATTAAGTTTATCGACGTGTAATGCATTCAGGCTTTTAGTCGCCGATCTGCTCAATATGCCACGCGGTATTATTGTCTTTTCTCATACACAAAATTACTTAAAAATCCATACTCTCTATAAAAAAACACACCGGAATAAATATGCCTTCACTTTAAAGCACTTTTGAGGCATGTAGCACAACTAAAAGAGGTAAACTATAACTTTCTTCGGAGCTCATACTGCAAACGACCGTACCATTGCAAGGCTGGGCTCCGACCAATTAGACTGCCGTAAGAATTGTGTATCTCCAAGAGAAAAGACGCGAGAAGGATACTCCGTTTTGACCGGTCAGTTTTCTTTAAGGCCAATCGAAAAGCATTACTCTCCCGCGTTATTCCGCGTTTTTCATGACTAACCAATCAACAAATAACACAGTTTCGAACAGTACTTCTTCCTGAAATAAATAGTAAACATTCTGATATTTTGTTTATACTTTACGTTATTAACTATTGAGCCGTGAATCGATTCGTGCTACAACTTGTGTTTAGATTGCATTGGTTTTCCTTTCCTTCCCCTGACATGTTTGTTTGATATGTTGTCTGTCATTAAGTGGCTGATTGGTTGTCTTTTCCCTCTGCTATCGATATCTGCGTTTTTGCTTCCGGGAAACTGCCTTGGAGGAAGTGAGATCTTTGACCGGTTGTAACTTCGTGTGGTGGCGCGGAAGTAGGGGGCGTGGCGCGCAGCGAGTGTGGTGGACACGGGAGGGCAATGTGGCTCTCCAGCGCGAAGTAGGCGTGGTCGGTTGTACCGAGTCGCCACGTGATGTATGTCGGTTGTGTGTAACGAGCGGGTCGAGTTGACGGAAGAGCTCCCCACGTGTTGGTTGTATACAGAATCGCCCCACGAGTAGTTGCTGTTCATTTCTCCTTAGTGGGACGTTAACAAGCTTCTTTAAATCCTCCGTTTCAACACTGGAGTTTAAAAGGAGACACTTAACATGAAGGAGCGCTCACTACCCGTCAACGTTGCAGAGAAGACGGGAACTCAGGTGACAGAGAGTGTTGTCGCGTGACCGTGGCGTGTTGGGTACGCTGGCGACGCGCGCGCGGTCGGACGTGTGGATCCTTGCCATCGGAGGTCGTGTACTGCCTGTTCGACCATAACTACAAGTTAAGTTCGTGGAAGGTTTAAATACATTTTGTGTAACCAGCGTCTCTTCTGCCTTGTGGCTTCCGGCCTCCCTGGCACCGGTGTAATTGAAGACAGTGATCTTTCCTCCTCCTCTCGTTACTGTCAGATAGGAGGTGTAGTTTCTGCAGTTTAATTGTTTCGCTATTCTGGCGTGGGTTATGAGTAAATTCATGCTTCTTGTTGGTTGATCATGTGGTCGCTCATTCAGGACTGTGTGGTGCAATGTTTCCTTTCACGAGGGTAGCTCTAATTCTGTCAGCAAGTTAAGCCATCTTATAATACGTTTTCGCTGGCTAAAAGTCAGTGCAGTGACCAGCCAGAGAGTGGCAATTGTGTTTACGGGCGTATTTAAATTGATCAGTATTCTGTCTAGCCTGAGCATCCTTGAGTGGGTGATTTGTGGCCACCTTACAAGGCTCCGTCATATCTGTTATGTTCTAATGATAGTCCAGGACACTTTCGTTTACAATTTTTTTTAAATTCCTCTTAGTTTGTAATTTTTTTTATTGCCATTAATCGTGTGTTTGCTGAGACCTGTTTAATTTTTTTAATAGCGGTGTTGGTAGCTTCACTACCTCACCGTACCTTATTAACGACGTTCTGTATTTACTTTAGTAGCCTGTTTACTAATGATCTTTAAATTTTTTTTAAATTGCTGTATTGCTATAAATTACTTTGATTGGCGTTAGCAGCATGTTTTAAAAGGTTGTTTATTGCCGTACTGCTAGCTTCTGCGTTTTTTAAAAATAATTAAATTGTTGTATTGCTATAAATTACTTGATTGCCGTTAGCGGCGTGTTTAAAAGGCTGTTTATTGCCGAACTGTTAGTTTGTGTAAGATACGAATAAAACATTTGTGAAAATCTCAACTCGACAGTAAACTACTAGAAATTTGGCCCCGTTTTCCAACTTGTGGTGTGGCTTGTAGTAACCGTAACCACTGTGTGTGTCAACTTATTTTCATTTGCACTCTAATTAGCTTTCCTTTTACGATAAACGTACTTAACATATTATGATACAAAATTCCCGTCGTACAACGTTCGTCAGCAGAGCAATGATCTACATATTTACTTTAGCCCACATTCACGCATCATTCACACTACTAAAAGCATACACAGAAGTGTACAAACATAAATAAACAAAAAAGCCTTCAAGGAATGAACAGAACAATTCATAAAAATATTGTATTGACCTGTTTCTTGTATGTCTCTGTGCACTACTGTACTCTGATGCATGGAAATTTGAACTACACTCCTGGAAATGGAAAAAAGAACACATTGACACCGGTGTGTCAGACCCACCATACTTGCTCCGGACACTGCGAGAGGGCAGTACAAGCAATGATCACACGCACGGCACAGTGGACACACCAGGAACCGCGGTGTTGGCCGTCGAATGGCGCTAGTTGCGCAGCATTTGTGCACCGCCGCCGTCAGTGTCAGCCAGTTTGCCGTGGCATACGGAGCTCCATCGCAGTCTTTAATACTGGTAGCATGCCGCGACAGCGTGGACGTGAACCGTATGTGCAGTTGACGGACTTTGAGCGAGGGCGTATAGTGGGCATGCGGGAGGCCGGGTGGACGTACCGCCGAATTGCTCAACACGTGGGGCGTGAGGTCTCCACAGTACATCGATGTTGTCGCCAGTGGTCGGCGGAAGGTGCACGTGCCCGTCGACCTGGGACCGGACCGCAGCGACGCACGGATGCACGCCAAGACCGTAGGATCCTACGCAGTGCCGTAGGGGACCGCACCGCCACTTCCCAGCAAATTAGGGACACTGTTGCTCCTGGGGTATCGGCGAGGACCATTCGCAACCGTCTCCATGAAGCTGGGCTACGGTCCCGCACACCGTTAGGCCGTCTTCCGCTCACGCCCCAACATCGTGCAGCCCGCCTCCAGTGGTTTCGCGACAGGCGTGAATGGAGGGACGAATGGTGACGTGTCGTCTTCAGCGATGAGAGTCGCTTCTGCCTTGGTGCCAATGATGGTCGTATGCGTGTTTGGCGCCGTGCAGGTGAGCGCCACAATCAGGACTGCATACGACCGAGGCACACAGGGCCAACACCCGGCATCATGGTGTGGGGAGCGATCTCCTACACTGGCCGTACACCACTGGTGATCGTCGAGGGGACACTGAATAGTGCACGGTACATCCAAACCGTCATCGAACCCATCGTTCTACCATTCCTAGACCGGCAAGGGAACTTGCTGTTCCAACAGGACAATGCACGTCCACATGTATCCCGTGCCACCCAACGTGCTCTAGAAGGCGTAAGTCAACTACCCTGGCCAGCAAGATCTCCGGATCTGTCCCCCATTGAGCATGTTTGGGACTGGATGAAGCGTCGTCTCACGCGGTCTGCACGTCCAGCACGAACGCTGGTCCAACTGAGGCGCCAGTTGGAAATGGCATGGCAAGCCGTTCCACAGGACTACATCCAGCATCTCTACGATCGTCTCCATGGGAGAATAGCAGCCTGCATTGCTGCGAAAGGTGGATATACACTGTACTAGTGCCGACATTGTGCATGCTCTGTTGCCTGTGTCTATGTGCCTGTGGTTCTGTCAGTGTGATCATGTGATGTATCTGACCCCAGGAATGTGTCAATAAAGTTTCCCCTTCCTGGGACAATGAATTCACGATGTTCTTATTTCAATTTCCAGGAGTGTAAGTTCTCGACTGAACCCGCTCGAAACCATGTGTCACTGTGCATGCACGAGTCGTTCTCCCGATACACAGGCTCTAGACAGGAGTTATATAAGGCGCCACACCTGAAGGACTTAGGATCAAATAAGGCAGATGGGACTCATAACATTCCATCAGAATTCCTTCCTGGGGGAAGTGGCAACATAACTATTCACGCTGGTGTGCAGAAAGTATGAATCTGGCCACATACCATCTGACTTCCGGAAAATTATCGTCCACACAATTTCGAAGACTGCAAAATCTGAGAAGTGCGAGAATTATCGAACATTCAGCTGAAAGGCTCATGTATCCAAGTTACTAAAAAGAATAATATCCAGAAGAATGGAAAAGAAAACTGAGGACCTGTTACATGAAGATCAGTTTGGCTTTAGGACAGGTAATGCCACCAGAGAAGCAAAGCTGACGTTGCGGTTGATAACAGAGGCAAGACTAAAGAAAAATCAAGACAAGTTCATAGCATCTGTCGACCTCGAAAAACGTTAGATAATCTAAAATGATGCAACACGTTCGAAATCGTGAGAAAAGTATGGGTAACCTATAGGGAGAGACGGGTAATATACAATATATACAAGAGCCAAGAGGGAATAATGACAGTGGACGACCAAAAACTAAATGCCCGGATTAAAAAGGATATAGAACAGGGATGTAGCCTACGCTCCTATTCTTTAGTTTGTATGTCGAAGAAGCAATGACGGAAATAAAAGAGGGATTCAGGAGTGGAACTAAAACTCAGGGTAAAAGGAAATCAAAGATGCGATTCGCTGACGACATAACTATCCTGAGTGAAAGTGAAGAAGAAGTACATGATATGCTGAATAGAATGAGCAGTCTAATGAGTACAGAATATGGAATGAGAGGCAATCGACGAAAGACGAAAGTAATGAGAAATAGCAGGAATGAGAACAACGAGATACTGAACGTCGGATCGATGGTCACGAAGTAGATGAAGTTAAGGAAATCAACTACACAGGCAGCAAAGTAACCAATGACGAACGGAGCAAGAGGGACATCGGAAGCAGTCTAGCACTGTCAGAAAGTGCATTCCTGGCCAAGAGAGGTCTACTAGTATCAGAAGATCGGCCTTAATTGTGGAATACTTTTCTGAGAATGTACGTTTGGAGCACAGCATTGTATGGTAGTAAAATATGGTCTCTGGGAAAACCGGAACAGAGGAGAGTCGAAGCGTTTGAGATGTAGTGTTACAGACAAATGTCCAGAAATAGGTGGACTGATAAGTACGCTACAGGCCATTAAAATTGCTACACCACGAAGATGATGTGCTACAGATGTGAAATTTGACGTGCTACAGGAAGAAGATGCTGTGATATGCAAATGATTAGCTTTTCAGAGCATGCACACAAGGTTGGAGCCCGTGGCGACACATACAACGTGCTGACATGAGGAAAGTTTCCAACCAATTTCTCATACAAAAACAGCAGATGACCGCCGTTGCCCGGTAAAATGTTGTTGTGATGCCTCGTGTAAGGAGGAGAAATGCGTACCATCACGTTTCCGACTTTGATAAAGGTCGGATTGTAGCCTATCGCGATTGCAGTTTATCGTATCGCGACTTTGCTGCTCGTGTTGGTCGAGATCCAAGGACTGTTAGCAGAATAGGGAATCGGTGGGTTCAGGAGGGGAATACGGAACGCCGTGCTGGATCCCAACGGCCTCGTATCACTAGTAGTCGAGATGACCGGCATTTTATCCGCGTGGCTGTAACGGATCGTGCAGCCATGTCTAGATCCCTGAGTCAACAGATGGGGACGTTTGCAAGACAACAACCATCTGCACGAACAGCTCGACGACGTTTGCAGCAGCATGGACTATCAGCTCGGAGACCATGGCTGCGGTTACCCTTGACGCTGTATCACAGACAGGAGCGCCTACGATGGTGTACTCAACGACGAACCTAGGTGCCCGAATGGCAAAACGTTATTTTTTCGGATGAATCCAGGTTCTGTTTACAGCTTCATGATGGTCGCATCGGTGTTTGGCAACATCGCGTTGAACGCACGTTGGAAGCTTTTATTCGTCATCGCCATACTGGCGTATCACCCAGTTTGATGGTATTGGGTGCCATTGTTTACACGTCTCGGTCAACTCTTGTTCGCACTGAGGCACTTTGAAACAGTGGAAGTTACATTTCAGGTGTGTTACGACCGTTGGCTCCACCCTTCATTCGATCCCTGCGAAACCCTACATTTATGCAGGATAATGCACGACCGCATGCTGCAAGTCCTGTACGGGTCTTTCTGGATACAGAGAAAGTTCAACTGCTGCCCTGGCCAGCACATTCTCCAGATCTCTCACCAATTGAAAACGTCTGGTCAATGGTGGCCGAGCAACTGGCTCGTCACAATACGTCAGTCACTACTCTTGATGAACTGTGGTATCGTGTTGAAGCTGCATGGGCAGCTGTACCTGTACACGCCATCCAAGCTCTGTTTGACTCAATGCCCAGGCGTATCAAGGCCGTTATTACGGCCAGAGTTGGTTGTCCTGGGTACTGATTTCTCAGGATCTATGCACCCAAAGTGCGTGAAAATGTAATCACATGTCAGTTCTAGTATAATATATATGTCCAATGAATACCCGTTTATCATCTGCATTTCTTCTTGGTGTAGAAATTTTAATGGCCAGTAGTGTAATAAAAAAGTTCTGCGCAGAATCGGAGAGGAAATTAATGTGTGGAAAACACAGACAAGATATAGAATGATAGGACACTTGTTAAGACATCGGGGAATGACTAGAGAAAACTGTAGAGAGCAAAAATTGTAGAAGGAGACGGAGACTGGAATACATACAGCAAATAATTTAGGATGTAGGTTGTAAGTGCTACTCTGGGACGAAGATTTTGGCACAGGAGAGGAATTCCTCGCGGGCTGTATCTAACCAGTTAGAAGAATGATGACCCAAAAAAAACCGAGGCAACATTCGACTCCTCTCTCGGTGTGTTGTCAACCAGCAGCCGCTCAGCTTCTTTCCAGCTCGTCTTCCGGTGCACGCAGGACTGCTCAACTGTTGCACGCTCATCGATACTGGTGGCGCTGCTTAATTAAAGACCTCTGTACAAAATGGGATAACTCACATTTTGCAAAGCTGACGTCAAACATAGACGGTGGTCTCGTTAACGTGACTGGACCGTCACCGTGTTATTCAGTACAAAATAGGCATATCTCCAGTATTAATGCCTTTCTCCTACCTTACTGACAATGGGATTAGATAATATAGCTAATAGGGTACGGTACATGTTACGGGGAAATTAATCTCCTTTTGCTCCGAGGTCTTCGATTGCTCAGCGCGACGTGTGCAGCATCAGGCACACACTTCCGGCTTTGGCGCCACCTGCCGACTGGGGCGGGACTTCAACTATGCAGAAAAATCACGGCACACATTGTAAAGATCTGTTCAAAATACTGTGGGTTTTATCCACACCACGTGAGCCATTTACCACTCAGTTACGCACTTAAAAACTAACATAGACAGTTGCTGCACAAACAGCTCTGTCCATAACATTGCGACAAAGCAAGATCTGTAATGGACTTCCATTTACCAATAAAAAATAAACGTAAAACTGAAACGAGCATTTTATACTAAATAATAAAAATAATACAATAAATTGCCCAAGAACGCCAAAGAGATTACTAAAAAGAACTTATTTAGAAAGACAGTTACAATCTACCTATTAAGCAAAAAGTTCCATACAACGAAAGAATAGTTTTGAGACACAGACCAAGGGTTTAGTAAAAAATTCAAACGCAAGTAAATAATAATAAAAATAGTAATAACAATAACAAAACATTAAAAATGGTTCAAATGGCTCAGAGCACTATGGGACTCAACATCTGAGGTCATCAGTCCCCTAGAACTTAGAACTACTTAAACCTAACCAACCTAAGGACATTACACACATCCATGCCCGAGGCAGGATTCGAACCTGCGAACCGGTTCCAGACTAATAAAACACCACATCACACTTTCACACAACGTAGTTTTATCTGGAAAACCTTACTCCTAGAGCTATACAATATTAAGACATACCAGCGCCTTATCCTCAACATCTCTCTCACTATAGAAGGATGCTGACTCAGTTTTTCGGGCTATCAAAAGGATAGTTGCGGTGTAAAAAATGCAGATCAAACATAATCGTTATGATCTTGATGTCATCTGATAGTTTGTGTTATGCTTGATTATGAACTGGTGTGTGTAGTTTGTGCAGTGACTGGTAGGGAGAAATGAATGTACGGTATAGTACTGCACTTGCACGTCATGAAAAACTTCTTCGTTAAACAATATTGTGAAGTAGGGATAAAGCGAATGTGGTAGCGTTATATTAAACAATTAGGCCTTGTATTCAGCCGGACGGGGTGGCCGAGCGGTTCTAGGTGCTACAGTCTGGAACCGCGCGGCCGCTGCGGTCGCAGGTTGGATTCCTGCCTCGGGCATGGATGTGTGTGATGTCCTTAGGTTAGTTATATTTAAGTAGTGCTAAGTTCTAGGGGACTGATAACCTCAGAAATTATGTCCCATAGTGCTCAGAGCCATTTGAACCTTGTATTCAGAGGAATGGATGCTCCAATCTTCATCCACCCAACAAGATTTAAGTTTTACATGGTATTCCAAAAGGGCTCCATCTCCATGGGGACGTCCCGCGGTGCCGTGGTGACACCCTCTGACGGCTGCTGTGGCCGTTCCCCCCTTTGGACCCGTGAATCTGGGGGAAGAGAGACTGAGAGCATCGCGTACATGGCAGAATCGAAGTTGATTTTGATGGCGGCGCTGCAAACCCTCTGGACTTGAAAGAAGATACATGCAAGCGCCAAATCGCGCCCACCGTCTGCTGCCTCTAGAAACCCTGTAAATTACAATATCATGCGGCGCGAAGCGGTACTTGCGGCCTTCCTTTGGCGCCAGATGCTGAGGAGGGTGGAGTAGTGTCCGATGGCGGCAGCCGTGAAGCAGTGAGGCGATATGAGGCGTGAAACAATTTCAATGCTTGATCCCTAGTGTGTGCGGAACGAAGTTTGACCATCTGCTGCTTGAATGTTCTGACAAAACGTTCCGCTTCGCTGTTTGACAGTGGATGGAACGGTGCACTAGTTAGATGCTGTATGTCTCTGCGTTCATAGAATAATTGAAATTCATTTGACGTGAACTGAGGTCCGTTGTCTGACACTATTACTTCAGATAAACCTTCGAGGCAAAAAACCTGTGACAACACCTGAATTGTGCTGCGTGACGTTGTCGAGTTCATTGGCACAGAAAAGGTAACTTGCTATATGAGTCAACCACAATCAACCATCGAGTGTTCATAAAAGGTCCCGCAAAGCTTATGTGCACACGTTGCCATGGCGATTGCGACATAGGCCAAGTAGAGAATTTTTATGGCGAAGCCGACTGATTTTCCGCATATACGTGATACTGTGACGTCATCTGTTCTGTTTCGGTGTCAATACCCTGCCAAGTTCAGTGCCGGCGCGCTGTTTCGTACGAACAATCCCGCAGTGTCTTTGGTGAAGTAACTGCAACACTTATTTTTACAAAGCTTTAGGGATCAACACACGTGACTGTGCATTGTCATTGTGAACAAGCATCACACCTTTCTGCATAGCGTTTATATGCCGAAGGGCAACGTATCAGCGCACTACAGAGTTCTGTATGCTGTTCAAGGAACGAGGCCAAGATATGGGAATATATGTTAGCAAAATCTTCAAATCTAGATCAGCGTCCGTGGCCTGTGCAATTTTCTTGTAGTTCAGCGGAAAAGACTGATTCATTTCAGAATCCTTAGCGTCGATGTGACAACAATATGGAGCAGAAGCGTAAAAGTCTCTATCAGGACCAATCGGAAGACGTGAAAGCGCGTCCGCATTACCATGTTGAGCTGTCGGACGATACATTCTCGTACTGGTATTGACACAACAAAGCGCATCTTTGCAGTTTTTGAGCAGTTCGCACAAGAAACGGTTAGGTCGGATGAAACAATGACTGTGTAGGCTTGTGATCCGTTATTAAGTAGAATTTTCTGCCATACAAATAGTGGTGAAATTTGGTGACACCATACATAACAGGCAAAGCCTCTTTCTCAGTTTTTGAATAGTTACACCGAGCTTTGGACACCACTTTTAATGTGAAAGCAATAGGCCTGTCTTTATCACCAATTCTGTACGAAAGCGTCAACTTGAAATACAACTAGTTTGGCAGGATCAAAGTGAACTAAGCATCGCTCAGTTTTTGAAAAGCTACTTGGCACTCATCTGTCCAAACAAAACGGACATTCTTGCGACGCAATGGCGTTGCGATTTGTGCAGCATCCGGTATAAACCGAATATAATAGCTCATTTTCCCTAAGATTGACTGCAGTTCTGTGACATTGTGAGGAACTGGCAAGTCACGTATGGCTAACAAATGTGACTGAAGAGCATGTACACCTTGACTGTATATGAAATGACGAAGATACTGCAACTCAGGTTTAAAAAAAAGCACACTTGTCCAGTATACACTTCAGTCCTGCACCAGATAACACCCAAAACAAAGCACGTAAATTTGCACTATGTTCTTTGGGTTTACGACGTGGTACTACAATATCGCCCAAATAGTTTGAACAGTTGGGCCCTAGTACAGTCAGTTGTCCCAAATACCGCTGTAAAATGGCGGGTGCGGAAGCACTACCAAAATGCAAACGCAAATATTTGAACAAACCCAAATGAGTATTTACTACACACACATTTTGAGATTCCTCATCGAGCGGTATTTGAAGATATGCATCGCGCAAATCAATTTTTGAAAAGTAGCGTCCAGCGCCTAATCTGTCTATGAGATCCTCTGGGCAAGGCAATGGATAAGTATCCATTACAGTTACTGGGTTGGCTGTAAAGTCAACATTGAAGCGAATGCGACCTGAAGGTTTGGGGAGCAAAACCGGTGAACTTGCACATTGACTAGGTGATATGGGCGCAACAACACCGTTAGCCTGCAATTCTGTAAGTTCAGCAGTGACTTTGTCAGGTAATGCAATGAGAACAGTTCTGGCCCGGCAAAATTTCGGCTGAGCATTGTCTTTCCGCGTAATAAGTGCAACAAAATTGTTAGGTTTGCCTAAACTTCCAGAGTTCCGGGAATTCTTTTAGCAAGCTGGTTACACTGTCTTTTTCATGGAATGTAGACGCTGACAACACATTGTCCTGAACGTTAAAGCCAAACAAAGCAAAAGGATCAAGACCAAATATGTTCTCACACTCGCGTGATTGTAGCACAGTAAAAGTTACTGTTCCCGTATGCAAGGGATACAAAGCACACTTTCCAAGAACAGGAAAATCTTGTCCATTATGAGCCGTCAGTGTCGTGCTAGTTTTAGTCAGGTGTGGAGAGCCTAACAGTTCATGTGTGTGACGATTGAGCACTGTGACTGTTACAGACGTTTCGCACAAATAAGTAAATGAACAAAAAGTTTGTTTGACTAGCGTATCACTGAAGAAACGGCACGCTTGCCTGTTGCAGACCTGGAATATACTGCATTAATGACATGGGCCTTGTGACTGGTTTTTGTGAGTGGGACGAAGTAATATATTTGATCCGTTGCAAACATACGGATTGTACACGTTCTTTCCTACCACACACGTAAGACTGAGCTTGTCGGGAGGGGCAGTCTTGGCGTTTGTGCCGTGAATGACACCAAGGGCAAGAGTTAATTCTGTTCGCCTGTGTAGCCGCGTGTTTAGTGAACTGCTTACAGAGCGTGGAAAGTTGTTTACTCGGCGTGGCTATCCCAAGCTGCCGGTGAGGAATGGGGTGATTACAAGGGTCTCAACGCGACAAATAGCTGGCTACTCAAAGTTATCAGGCTCTAGGGAACCGGAATCGTACTGATCTAGTACTTGCACTACCTGCTGAAATGATGGATTCGATTGTTTCAGAATTGTTCTGAGTTTGATGTCAGGCACATTGTGCACGATCGCATCACATAACATTTGAATATAAGGCACCGCAAGCACATTTAGATTTGCATTTCCTTGTCGCACCTTGCAAATCTGTTACCCACTCGCAATAAGTTTGTTCTGACCGTTTTTTGCAATGAAAGATTGATACCTAGCTGGTGCCACATTCACTTGTTGCTCATAATAGATTTTTAGCAAAGCAATAAACTGCTCGTAACCAAGTTCACTCGGAGTGGCGTTAGGAAAAAGTTTTTGAATTAATGTGAACACTGTACTTCCTACTGTTGATAATAGATAGGGAAGTTTCACAGAAGTTGGCTAGCAGGTGTGCCTCAAATTGGTGTAACCACTCGAGCCATTCTTCTTCTTGTTCACAAAACTGTGGAAAAGGTGGCACAGCAGGAGCAGTAGTGGGTGGTGCTTGTTCCGTCAGGCGCGCAGCGTTGGCCAGCAGCTGCTGCACAGTGCTGAGTAGTGCAGAAATCTGCTGCATTTGGAACTGAAACATCTGCATTAGCTGTGTGCCATCTAACTCTTGCGGCTGTGGCGCCTGAGCAGGGGGCGGGACAGGTGGGGTGGGCATGTTCAAAGACACAAATGCTACAAACAGACAAAAAAAGCAAGAAAAATTCTGTAACGCCTACCTGAAAACACTGATTAGCAAAAACGGTACAAAACTGTTAGAGAGATAAGCGCCCCTGCAAAGTAAGACAAAGAGAGAATTAAGGCGCCCGCACAAAAAAAAAGGTCCGTGGCCGTCGGCATGTAGTTCGTTTGGAACTCCTCGTCGCCAAATGCGGAGTCCTGCCCACTTGTCACATATAGGGTGCCTAAGGAACGCTGCGTTCTCGGAATGCTATACAACAACTCAACCAAATGTCATTACTAGTTTTATTTCAATAAAGCACATTGACAATACTTAACTTTGTATTTAAAAAAAAGGTGTCGCAAGCAATGGGCGACAAGTAAACAGTAATGTTCTTCGCTATAGACAAATTTCAAACAAGCAATAATTGGTATCGTAGCATTCTCTGCTAGGCTGTGCTAACACTCCACTAACGGCCGGCCATGGCTGTCGGGAGCGGCGCTTATATTCACTTCTTGCAGAGGTCGCTCCTGTTGTGGCGCGGTCCTTGTCAGCTGGCTATTGGCTGACGTCGCCTTACCGTCTTCTCTGGTCTTGCGTTCATCCTCTTCCTTCCGGCGCTTTTAGTTATGTCAGATCATATAGTATCTGATAGTGTAGTATACAGTCACCTACTAGTTGACATTAATATTGGATTTGTCCACCATTCACTTTCACCACATCTTGAGCCCCGCTAGGGACATCTTAAATGAGATGTCGGAATGTTAGAAATGGCAGCCAATTCAGTTTCAAGATACAACACGAGACAAGGTTTAGACGTTGGGGTCCGGAACGAAGTCGACGTCCTAACTCACCCCAGAGGTATTCCATCTGATTCAGGTTGGAAATCTCGTTAGGCCAGTACATGTCAGGAATGTTGATGTCCAGAAACCATTGCCTCACAATGCTGCTTTATGACAGGACGCACTGTCCACTGATACAAACAGTTTTCGTGTCCAAGGTATTCCAGAATAAGCAGTACACAGTGCTCTATGCTCTAAGATGTGTTGATATCTGTCTGTCTTCAGCATTTTTTTCAAATGCAATAATGGGACTACAGCCTAACCGTAACACCGTCTCTTCAACACCACACTATTGTCACTAAGCACGACAATGGATAACGTTCTCCAGTCATGCGCCAAACCCAAAACATTCCATCGGACAACAGGATGTAGTGCCATTCATCATTCCAAATAAGTGGTTCGACCATTGTACCTAGATATTATTAACTCCCTACGCACAGTCTTTATGCACTGCTGGTAGCACTTTGGAACTCATGAGTCATTCCTTTCATTGATTTCATGTGGTTTTTATTACAATCACCCTCCAAAATTCGCAGTGCTCCCTTCCCGTCAGTATTTGAAGTGTAGCTGGTATTGGCTTAGCTTGTGGTTGTTCCTGCGCGTTTCCAATTCAGAATCACTTCATCAGTCGACTTGGGTAGCTATTGAAGAGTTGATACGTTCGTTATGGATTTATTACTCAGCTGACACCCCGCGAATAGTCTATGTTCGAAACTACTGAGTGCCGAGTGCTCTGCCTGCTGCCGCTGCTGCCTCTGCTGCTGCTTCTGTTGCTGTTGCTGCTTCTCTACCAAGAATGCTGTACTTCCTGCCTTCTCTGATAGTCATGGGTTTGCCTCTCGTGACAACTACTGATCAATTCCGTATTACGTAGAGGTGTACAGAATATGTATATCTTAAGCGAAAACTATGCAGTTTTACGTACTACTTTTACTTGTAATTCTAATCTTGACTTTCGGAAAGCATTCGACTCAGTTCCGCACTGTCGTTTGCTTCAAAAAGTGCGCGCTTACGATCTATCCGATGATATATGCGGTTGGAGAGTAAGATTTCTAACAGACAGAGAGCTGTATGGCGTCCTGAATGGGGAGACTTCAACAGAAACAAGCGTAACATCTGGTGTGCCCCAGGGCAGCCTAATAGGTCCGCTGCTTTTTACGATTTACAAAAACGAACTGGTTTATGGTATTGATAGCGACATCAGACTGTTTACCGACGATTCTGTAGTCTATAGGGTAGTAGTATCACACGAAAGTTGTGAACAAATCAATGAGGATTTGCAGAAAAATGAGTGATGTAATGACTGGCAGTTATCTCTCAATATTAGTAAGTGTAACCTACTGCATATAGCAAAGCGAAAATCCCCATTAATGCACGAGTAAAAAATAAATGCCTAGTCTTAGGAAGCGGTAACATCCGTCAAGTATCTGGGTGTGACTCTTCGAAATGATCTTAAATGGAATGATCAGATTACACAAGTAACGGGTAAGACGACTCTAGATTGCGGTTTATTGGTAGAATCCCTCACAATGCTTTAGTTCGTCCAGTCTTAGAGCACTGTTCGTCTGTATGGGACTCTTATCAGTTGAACCTGATTCAACAGATTGAGAAGGTCCACAGGAGAGCGGCAAGAATCGTGACTGGTACATTTAGCCATCGCGAGTGTGTTACAAATCTCATAGAAAGTTTGAAGTGAGACACACTTGCAGGTAGACGACGCGCTAAACGGAAGGGGCTGCTCACTAAATTCCAAAGTCTGATCTTCGCCGAGGATGTAGAGCATATATTATTACCACAAAGTTTCAAATCGAACAATGATCGCCATCCAAAAATAACGGAAATTAGAGCTCGTACTGAGGAGTTTTTCCCTCGCGCGACGATCTGCGAGTGGAACAGAGGGGCGCGGGAGGCGGCGGGGGGGGGGGGGGGGGGGGGGGGGAGAAATTGGGGGAAATTTGACTTTGGAACGAATAAGTGCCCTCCGCCACACGCCGCTTGGCTTGGTGGCTAGCGGAGTGTAAATATAGATATGTAGATGTAAGCTATTAATTTTTACTTGTACACATTAACTCTTCAACTGACTCAAGCACGTATTGTCTATTCGCAGCCACAAAACAGAAAATGTTATGTTATTACATACGTCTTCCCCCATGGACAGTGGTTGACATGTGCCCAAGTGCCACTATTCTAGATAATGACATAAATATTAAACACCATTGATAGTGCACCGGATAATATTAAACAACTGTTTCTTAACTCTTCCTCTTTTTAACAATCTTACTTTTGTCGTGTTCTTCTTTTTATTGCTTTTTATAACTGTAATGCCTTTTATACGTTATAAGCATATTACAGACTTCAACTATTGTATGCACCTTTATTTTCGGTGTTTCAATTAATTATTGGAAATTGGTGTATGCCGACATTAGCGACATCTGGTGAACTTACAACACAAACCTCTTGTGGCTACTGTACGGCAGCTTGTTTTAAACAGTAGTACTACTGGCAACAGACTCGTGCATGTGATTTTATTTATATGTATTTGACGATGCTGGTGCTGATTCGGCATTTAACATTTGACGATGCCACTATGACTGCAGTACATTAGGACTTTGTTTTTATGAGACAGATATCCCTCTTGATATTTAAAGCGCACTTTTTCATTATGTTCTATATATTGTTCTTAAGCTGTACACAGTTTGCGAGTGTATTTATGTTTTTCCCATTTTTGCTGCAGATCTGATGATGGTCATTAAAGACCGAAACAGGTAATCTGTTAACAAAATGTTTGTGACCACAGACGTAAATTAAAGGAAACTTATTACATATACGGGTCGCTGTTTTTTCGCTACGATGTCGCAGCTTGTGAAATACTGTTGAGCTGGGGCTGTGGCTTTATACCAGTATGGCCAGCATGGGCTACGAACTATCGTCAACCACCACACGGTGAAGCCTTCGGCAATCGATTTCACATTTCTCGAAACATCACTGCCAGATTTCACGTTCTTAGCTTTTCTCCCTTTCTCTGTCACTGTAGATGTTTCGTCCGTTTTAAGTCCAATAAATATGAAGTTAATTCGACCACCAAACGAATGCTATACGTCCGTAAATTCCTCAACACTGACTTCGTGTTCCCAACTGTCATTTTGATTCGCCATTAAAGGGACGGCCTGTGCAATGGATCGTAAATAGTGAGAAACTTCGGCTTACGTGCGGCGAATTATTAATGCCGAGAGTAGTATAAACTGCCTGCGATAACTGGACGTTCCGTGCTACAGACGAATCTCTCTGGACTAAGTAACCAAAGATGTATATTTGAGGACTCCGTGTGAAGCGATTACAGAGATCGGACGTGTTTTTATGTTGGAGAGAGTCTGCTACTATTGTGTGACGTTATTAAGCTCCATTGTGAATGTTTAGTTAGTAGATCGCACAATAAACAAATTCAAGAGAACAATGCGCATTCGAGGGGTGTATTTATCAATTTATAAAAGATTTGACAAACATTCTTTAGATATCACGTGACGTAGATCGATCGGACGTGCACTGTGGAATGATAGTGAGAGCCTGCTCTTTTCAAGGTCAATATTCTTTGAGAGAGCATCTCAGAAGCAATAAAGTTTTCGTTGATAAAAAAGTTAGACACATCGATCCATACGCATCATACAACGTGGCACCTAGTTGTGCCGAACGATCTTCATAGCGAAATAAACATTTTAGAGATTTCAGGTGGAGCAGTTCCAACGAGGAGTATCAGCGAGATCGACGCTGCGGGACATATATCTAGCTCCCCTGTGGTATTTAAAACCAAAGACTTATGCTTAACTTTTAAAAGACTGAAGCTAAAACCTAAATAAAACCACTGGAAATCAGAACTAAAAATACCAAAAACAAGTAAGAAACAGAATTTTCTTAAACAAAAGAAATTAATTAATTAAAATACAATAAAATGGCGTCCGAGTACAGGACGGCCACACATAAAATTGTTATATATATATATATATATATATATATATATATATATATATATATATATATCCACAGAAAACACATGGTCCGTCGACGAGTGCGGTAGCAGCAGTGTTCTTGACAGGAATCCTGTTCTTGCCAGCTACTGTTGCGAATTCGATGTTTTCAATAGTCTCCTGTACCACCTCGTACAATGGCTACTGTAAGCCACCCATTACCATGAGTAAAAGAATCGTTAATGTCAATGCTAAAGTTAAGTCTACATCCACAAAAAACACATGGTCCGTCGACGAGTGCAGTGGCAGCAGTGTTCTTCACAGTATTCTTCTTCTTGTCAGCAGCAGATGTTGTGAATTCTATATTCTCTATCGTCTTGTAAACAGTATTCCTTGTGCGTCGACGGTACCTCGGCATCGTGGCGGCGTTCAATGCAGTTGCCTGTGCAGCAGCTGTAGCGCGACAGAGCGCCTGCGCATGCACAGTGCGTCAGCGTGGGGACTTAGATTATTTTCACAGTGCCAGCAGAGCGTTATCCCGGACGGGAGCACTAGCCGTACTAGGTGCTCCCGTCCGCTGCTGGCGCACCGCCACGCTGCGGTGATGTAACCTAGTACGGCTAGTGCTCCCGTCCGGGATAACGCTCTGCTGGCACTGTGAAAATAATCTAAGTCCCCACGCTGACGCACTGTGCATGCGCAGGCGCTCTGTCGCGCTACAGCTGCTGCACAGGCAACTGCATTGAACGCCGCCACGATGCCGAGGTACCGTCGACGCACAAGGAGTACTGTTTACAAGACGATAGAGAATATAGAATTCACAACATCTGCTGCTGACAAGAAGAAGATTACTGTGAAGAACACTCCTGCCACTGCATTCGTCGACGGACCATGTGTTTTTTGTGGATGTAGACTTAACTTTAGCATTGACATTAACTATTCTTTTATTCATGGTAATGGGTGGCTTACAGTAGCCATTGTACGAGGTGGTACAGGAGTTCCTAATGTTCCTGGCCTTGAAAGTTTTGTAGACAGAGACATTATAGCCTACCGTACCTATCATATTGGTGAACTGGCAAATAAAGACTTTTGAAAATCTGTGTAGATGTCCCCATCCCCATTTTCTTTGTATACCCGTAATAAGAGAAAAATATCTGTAAATGAGTCTGTATTCGTTTGGATTAAAGGCAAAGGTGTATGTGAATATGTAAAATTTGTTGGAGACTGTACTTTGTATTTTCATAAATAAACTTCATAGCCTATCGAACATATCACGTGACTGAACTTGCAAATAAAGACTTTGGTAAATCTGCTTATATGTCACCTTCTCCCTTGTCCTTATATACACGTAACAAGTGAAAAATATCTGTAAGTGAATCTGTATTTGTATGGGTAAAAGGTAAAGGAGTATATATATATATATATATATATATATATATATATATATATATATATATATATAAAATAAATTTGTGCATTTACTAATCTATAAATTGTGTGTATGTGTTTCATGTACAGTATAACTGGTGGAGTCCAGTCGTGTGAGCTGAGCAGTCCCGATCGCCACCGCAGAACTTCTCAGCGCTGCAAGCTAGATAAGGCAAGCACACACAACTATCAGCAATCTCGTCTCAATCTGGTCTTTTAAGCTGAATAGTCTCAATCTGTATAGTGTAACATAGTTCTATACTTTCACTTAATCACAGTATTTTCGTCAGAAGTAGTCACAGACACTTATTTGGCGCATTATTTTCAGGAGGAATTTTTGTATGAGATAGTGTAATTAAGTATGTACAAGCATATAGGTATTTTGTGTTCCCTAATTTTGTTATGGTCAAAACTAAATCACAATTGAAAATGGATAAAGTGTTAGATTTTCAGAAAACTGGTGAAAATACGAGATTAGAGGAGATAGCAATTTCGTCTCAACAGGAGACAAATCCTATGCCTCAAATCTTCCTCAAATCTTAGAGCAACTTAGACATCTGCAGTATCGGTAATGACTATGTCAGGTGTGGTACAAGCAGTATCACTAAAGCAGGAAGACATGTCACAGAAGAAAATTGATATGTCATTGGTGGTACAAACAGAATCACAAAAGCAAACAGACTTGTATCAAAAGCAAACAGACATGTCAGCTGCAATTCAGGGATTAGTTAGCCAGCAACAAATAATCTCAAATGAGATAACCGAGTTGAGAGGTGCGCAAAAGCAATTTCCTTTGGAAATCAAAAGGATTACCGTAGAAATGCAAAATATGAAATCGAAGCAGGCGGAAGTAGAAACTTCCGTAGTGGAATTAACATAAACTGTGACGACCATACCTTCTGCATGTGATCAGTTGATATGAGAGAATTTCAGTAAACGTCAACATTATTTCTCAAATAAACTAGATGAATGGGCATCCGCTAAGGGAAACCAGGTGATGCTATGTGTAGATACATGTTTAAAAGAAGCGGTAAGCAAATTGCCTATTGACAGCTTACCAATTGCAGAAAATATTAAAGAAGGCATTAAAGATGTAAAAGAACAATTAGGGGCGAATTTTAAACAATGGAAGGGCGAAATAGTCCATTCTGTCGAAAATGTGTCCAGAGATATGGAACAGATGCGAAGTGCAGTAAGAGATGTAGAAACGAGCTGCATGAATTAGAACGAACGCAGGGCTCAAGACATAAATCATGTTATGGTAACGGATATGCTTCGCCGGAGGAAAACATAAATTATAATGGAATGCATGCGGAGCCGCACGCTAATAATGTGCACGCTGCAATGTTAATGGAGGAAAAATTGTTGAAACATAGGCAGTTTCGGACGTTCTCATCGGACTGGAAAGCCATAAACTCAATGGTATTTATACGAGGATTTCGGAAGCACTATCAAGGCCATGGACTGAAGCGCAGAAGATCAGTTACGTTTCAGGATGTATTCAAGGTGATGGTGCGTTATGGGCCACGGATATGTTGGATACATGCGAAACGTACGAGGAATTTGAGAAGGTGTTCCTTGCTAAGTATTGGTCATGGGATGTGCAAGAACGATTAAGAAATGAGGTCTTTAACCCGGAGCTGTCCTGTGTAAAAACAGGAAGCCTACGGCGATACTTTGAGAAGTGTTTAAACAAAGCAAGATACTGGGATGAACCTATAACGAACAAGGATATTCTGCGGATTTTTAAGGCGAAACTTCGGCTGAGATGAGAGAGAAGTTATACACGCATCGGAGGAGAATTTAGAAGAATTATATGTCAGTCATGGACTCCATTAACTTGATCCAAGAAGATATTAAGGTCAGACCAGACAGACACAGCGCGTACTCGCAGTCGAATAATGCTTGCTTCAGCCGAGTGAGCAATCAGCTGATTCAGGAGACAAATGCAAATCGCGCTCCACCGCACTGCAGTAATTACGACCTACATCGTAATCCGCGTAGCGGTGATGGAAACAATTTCAGGTACTGGAAAAACAGACGGAATCAACACGTCAGAAGGCACAATCCAGGTTATAATGTGAACTCGAATTCCACGAACTGGCAAAACAATAATAGGCAGACACGATCTTCTGTGCCAATTGATAATGACTAGAGGCAACGAACACCAGTTGTTACAGTAGTGAGTGGGAGTGCGGTTCGTGCAAATGTATCGTGCTCAGAAAACTGATTCCAACCAAATCGTGCCCCGGAGGAGCGGTCAAGGAAAGATATAGGTGCTATGAGCAGAAAGTAAATATGATGAGGTACAATGAAGAAAGATTAATAGAAGCAGATCTTTGTGCTGACACAACTAAATGTATGGAGGAATACTCATCGGAACCAATTTCTGCAATGAAAGTTGATATATAGGGTATTCCAGTAACGGTAGTTTCGGATACTGGCGCGTCAGTAAACGCAATATCAAAGACTTTATTTAATAAAATAATGAAGAAGACCCCGTTATCGACATTTCCTGCGCAACACTGTAAATACTAGGAGCGTTTGTCAAGCGATCACAACCTGTGAAGACACAGACGTTGCTTAAATTGGATCTAAGAAATGCAGCGATAACATGCAATAGTAGATAAATTAACAGTCGACTGTGTTCTGGGATTATAAACTATCTGGGAGAAGGACGCAAAATTAGACTTATCTCCGGGAAAGTAATTTTTTGGATCGATGGTGCCCTAGCCCAGGTAGATTTGCTAAGGACAGGAAGAAAAATGGAAGATGCTGCAGAGGAACAAAGTTGCAGTTGATAATGAAAGAGCATAGGCAATGCAAAACAAATTTGATTAAAGTCATCCAAGTAGTAGAAATATCCGAGCAGATAAAACAAATACAGAGAATGTTAGATTGGAATCTAATTGAACCTTCAATAAGTCCTTACTACAGTCCACTTCTCGTTGTGCTGAAGCCAATTTGAAAGATACATCTTGTACTCGATGCCCACATAATTAACACAATTATTGTACCAGTATGTACTTATCCAGAAAAGTAGATGAGTTGATCAAAAAGTTCAATGGAGTGAAGTATTTTACAACAATTGATTTGCGTGCTTCATACTGGCAGGTAAAGTTAGATGAAGAGTCGAGAAAATATACTGCACTTGTATATGCTGGAAGAAGTTATCATTTCAAGATTCTTCCGTTTGGTTTGAATATCAGTGCAGGAGAATTCATATCCGCATTGGTTGCAGCATTTAGGACCTGAACTAAGGAGTCAACTAACATTGTTTGTGGGCGACATCTTGATAGCTACAAATACCTGGGAACAACATGTCAATCTACTGACACGAGTGATAGAGAGATTTTCTAGTGTGGGAATGACAGCTAATCTTCAAAAGTCACATTTGTGCCTGGAGAAAATAAAATTCTTAGGGCATTTAATAAATTCAAGAAGCATATTACCAGATGAAAAGAAGATAAGTGAGATAAAAAAATTTCCTGTTCCTAGAACGAAAATGCCATTAAA
The DNA here is from genome assembly GCF_021461395.2 of Schistocerca americana. Taxonomy (NCBI): domain Eukaryota; kingdom Metazoa; phylum Arthropoda; class Insecta; order Orthoptera; family Acrididae; genus Schistocerca; species Schistocerca americana. The sequence goes on along the minus strand of NC_060119.1, from coordinate 314,137,232 downwards.
AGGAATTTTAGGTCTTGCATAGTTTTTTCATCGGTTCACAGAGGATCAGTCGATGGATTCTGTGCCATTACTAAATTAAGGAAGAACGTGCATTGGCATTGGATTGAGGAATGTCAACGAGCATTCGAACCAATCAGGCAAGTTTTGGTTAATGCAAAGATTCTGTATCATCCTGATATGCCCTTGGAATTTGGATTAATGACGGATGCTTCATCTGTTGGTTTGGGCATTTGTTTGTTCCAAATTCGAAAACTTGATGGCAAGCCCACCTTTTGCCCAATAGCTTTCGCTAGTGGGACACTGTCAAGTTATGAGAGATCGTATACTAACACAGAACCAGAGGCTCTTGCAGTAGTGCGGGCATTCAAAAAGTTTAATTATTATTTATATGGAGCAAGAACCACTGTGTATTGTGACCATCATGTTTTTAACTTTTACAAACCTGTAAGCTAATACATGCAAGATTAGGAAGATGGACGGTTGCTCTTCAAGAGCACCAATTCCGTATTTTGTACATACAAGGGAAGGAGAATATAATAGCACATGCGTTATCCTGTCTTCCAAAAGGATTAGAAGAAGGCATCATCTCGGATGAAAATGAAGATGAATTTCCAATATTATTGATGAGAGATCAAGTAAACCGAAGATACTATTTAGAGTTATGTGGTCATACGACGAGACTCCAACGAAGTGATCCAAGATGGATGAAGATTTGACAGAAATTAGAAGATTCACAAGAAGATAAAACAAATCAGTGCTAGAAGGTAGTGAATGGATGTACTGTTCCATCGTCAGAGTAATATGAGTCAGAATTTGTGTGTATGTATACCTCAGGAATATGAGCAGAAATTAATAATGTAGACTCTCAACACCTGGGGACACTTTGGTGTTGCAAAATGTGCGAAAAAACTGAGAATGTACTGTTACTTCCCAGATTCACGTAGTAAAGTATGGACAGTACTGAGAAAATGTGTAATATGTTAGAAAACAAAACCAATTAACAAAGGCAGTAAAGCCCTGTTACATTCAATTATTCCAGAAAAGCCGCTAGCTATTTTACCAGTGGATGTATGTGGACCATTACCGAGGGCTAGAGGAGACTGTATATAAATGGTAGCTTTCTTGGAGATATTTACAAAATATGTCAAATTCTATCCAATGAAAACTACTACAGCAGTGCCAATTCTGAACCGTTTATTCGATGACTACATCCCGCGCGTTGAAAAGCCGAACGCAGTGTTATGTGACAATGCTAAAAATTTCACTGGATGTAAGTGGAGGCATGCATTAGTTGGAGCCAACATCACACAAGTATTAACATCCAGATATAACCCGGACTCGAACCCGCTCGAGAGAACTTTCACAAATTAAAGAGATTTCTGTGAACATATTGCCATGCGAAGGAGACAAGATGGTTAGAATACATCGACACATTTGAGGAAATCATGAACAATTTGCCTCATATGACAAAAAGTTTACACCTGCTAAACTAATGTTCGAGAGAAGAGAAAGGAATGAATGGATAGATAAGATACCAAAGATATCAGAAGAAGAAACGCAATGGCAGGATAAGATAAGAACAGATTTAATAAATGTGACCGAAAGTGCTAGAAAGGGGAAGGTAGATCTTGGCAAAAGAATATTACGCAGACAATCCTTTGGCGTTGGCGAAAGAGTATTGTTATGTACACATCCTTATACGTCGCTGCTAAACAAGCCAAATAAAAAATGGCAATTGATGTACGAAGGACCATTTGAAGTGAATAGGATACCAAATCCTGGAGCATATGTCTTAGGACATCCTGAGACCAGAAATATAAAGGGAATATATCCTCATCACGATTTAAAGGAATTTCATTCCTGAGCGAATGAAAAAATATAAGAAAAGGAAGATAATTTTTGTAATAGCAATGTAAGTAATTTTTTCATTATTTCTGATAAGATTATGATGGGTCGACAGGGATCCATAAGAGATTAATTGTAATGATTATGTATATAAGTTTTCTTTCAGCAACGTAGTTTTGTATATTCTTAAGAAAAAGTAATTATGATGTTTTTTAGTTTCAGTAAAAAATGTAGTTATATTGGATATCTGTTTCAGTCTTCATGTAAGTGTTAGGTTAGGTACATGGGATAGTCATGTTAAAGGCATAGGAATATATATATATATATATATATATATATATATATATATATATATATATATATACAAAGCAAAGACACGGAACTATAGCTGATTAATTACTTTAAAGAATAAAGTCAATTCACTGGGTGGAGTTTGAGGAAATTTTATTGAGATATATTACCAACGAAAGTATTTGGTAGCACAATGCTGACCAGATTGTGAGGGATATGTGTGATCGTTGTGGGGCGTTTGGTATTAAATTGTAATTTTTTTAAGTATGATAAATGAAGAAGAGAAACGATTGGGCTGAATTTGTGTAGATTCGGGGGAAGTGAGTAAATTTATAATTTCATTCTGTAAAGGTTAAAACTAATTTCAAAGACTGATAGAAATGCGGAGTAGTGATGGATTCCGTGGACAGCAACGAACTGCACGTGTAGTGTTGTGTGTTTCCAGGTACAAAATAAATTATGAAAATGTGCTGGTGCAGTGTCATGAAAAGAAAGTAGTGGTGAGACACAAGAGTGGTTATCTGTGCGCTAATAAGCAAGGATATACTGATGTGCATCATATTGGAAAACGTTTTGTGCTTCATTGAAGAAAAAAGTGAACTCACGAATGAGAATTATCACTACAGTTCACCAAGGTTAACGAGTGGGGACATGGTACTCTGATATTAATAAACAAATGTATAAAGGAGAAAAGAATCAATAACTGTGGCAAAAGATTACCTGAATATTGCGTAATAAAATGTATATTACCAAATTCAGACGAGTAGCATGAGAATGAAGAGTATATGTACTAACTCGTTCTCTCACAGTGTTTTCACATCAGTAATGATTAGCACTGATACTTGTTCCAGGGTATGTTACATGTTCACACATCACAGTCTTGTGAATGGCCCTATGAGGGCATGATCCAGCCGTTCTCCTACCTGAGGATCAACCGTGTTCCTGACCATCCCTACCATCCCACACACACTGGCAACAGAGTCATTCTCAGTCTCTACACACACGTGTCCTGCAACTTCCATCAGACGTTGTGCTGACGTCGCTACCAGGACATCTTTACGTTTACCCGACTCCACGAATGCCAGAACACCCTATTATATAACGACAGGGTCAGATCTGTTATTTAAACTTTTAATTACTTTTTGTAAATTACTGAGTTTAACGTCAGGTTAAATTACCATTGTTCCAGGTTTTCCATGGTTTCCCTCACGAATCCTTGTCCGAATGGGAACGCTCTTCTGATCGAAAGACCATGGCCACATGAACCGTCTACAGAGTTACTTAAACGGCTAATGTCAAAATGTTTAACCTTATGAGACGTTGCGAGTGAAAAAAGTTCATAAGTGGCAAAAGCTGTCATCAGCCGCCAGCATATTCCATTCAGTAATATTGTAGGAAACAGTAGGGTCCATTTTGTTACAGATTTAGCCTCGTATTGTCTTATAAAGAAATTCCGCGCCCAAAGTGCATTGATATGGATCGTAAATGATGAAATACTTTGACTCAGGTGCGGCCAATTATTAATGCCGAGGATAGTGTAAACTGCCTGCTGTAATTGGACGTTCCGCGCTACGGACAAAACTCTCTGGAATTAGTAACCAAAGGTGTATATTTGAGGACTCTGTGTGAAGCGACTACAGAGATCGGACGTGTTTTATGTTGGAGAGAGTTTGCTATTGTGTGACGTTATTAAGCTCCATTGTGAATGTTTAGTTAGTCGATGGCACAATAAACAAATTCAAGAGAACAATACGCATTCAAGATGTGTATTTATCAATTTATAAAAGATTTGACAAACATTCTTCAGCTATCACGTGACGTAGATCCATCGGAGCTGCAGTGTGTAATGATAGTGCAAGCCTGCATCTTTTCACGGTCCATATTCTTTGAGAGGGAATCTCAGAAGCAATAAACTTTCGTTGATAAAAAGTTACACACATCAATCCATACGCATCATACAACATAGCACCTTGTTATGCCGAATGATCTTCGTAGCGAAGTAAACATTTTAGAGATTTCAGGTGGAACAGTTCCGATGAGGAGTATCATCAAGATCGACGCTGCGGGACATATATCTAGCTCCCCTGTGGTATTTAAAACCAAAGACTTATATTCTTAACTTTTAAAAGACTGAAACTAAAACCAAAATAAAACCACTGGAAATTATTACCAAAAATAAATATGAAGGAGAGACTTTTTTTAAACAAAATTTCTTAAATAAATAAATTAACTAAAATATAATAAACCTGGAATCGTTTATGAGTACAACGAGGAGCGGTGTTTCGGCCTAGCTACTTACTCGACGAATGTATCCTTGGGAAGATAACGCTGCTGCGTACACGTGGATGAGACGTCATTTTATGATCTGAAAAATATAAAAGTCTTCCCTGCAACACTTAAATAACTGTACAGATACTGCTGTTTTAACTAGTAAACCTACGATTTTACGATCTCGTAGGAGTAATAAGCATGTCGCACAGATAATTAAGTCTTCTGCAGCTGTGTATTTATTTCACATATTTTATGTTTCGTTTTTCCACATATTGCGGCCGGATTGTGGTAGTGTCTTGCGTATATCTGCCCAAAGGATGGCGTGCGTATAAATGAGACGAGGTGAGGCAAGATCATAAACACTGATCAGCCATAATACTTCTACAAACCTTCCAGCCTGTTGGTCAACCTGTGGCAGAAAAAGATAACTGCGTATCATGTAGTAGAGAAACCTGACCAAAGGTTAGTGATTATTGTAGACAACCAGCATACGAATTGAGTTCTAAACTGTGCAACGTTATGCATATGTAGGCGAGTGAATTTGTTTGTGCATCTGAGTGGAAGCAGGTGGGCCAAGGGTCCAAGGTGTGGCATGGATGGCACAGCCAAAGCGACAAGTATGATCAGCCCAGATACAAAAGCGATCAGTGTTGCTTGATGTGGGTAAATACCAGAGCAGGAAGGATTCGGATGGCAGTTTCTTGCACAGCCAGAGTGCAGGAGAGATATCATAAATGACCGAGTTTAAGGCAGTCTGAAATATGATTACTTACTACTCTCAGAAATTGAATAATAAATTACAGTTCCAAAACAAAGCAAAATTTGAAGACATCTGGGATCTGAGAAAAATGAGGTGCATCCAGTGAATCAATAATATTTCCAATACCTTGAAAACTACAAAAGCTAATAATTCACAATGGCTAAATATTTTCACAATTGAACTTAGGATTAACAACTTTTAAACGCATCAAGCGGTTTCAACAAACAATACTCTAGACGACTGTATTGCATGATAGGTATCATCCCCGAAGGCTGCAGATCTGTATCTAATTTATTTATTGACTTATTACATATTTCCATCTTTTTCATTACTGAATGCAGTATGTATACCGCATACCATATCATAATCGGGTAGTTATTTAAGGAATACATTATTACATACACTCCTGGAAATTGAAATAAGAACACCGTGAATTCATTGTCCCAGGAAGGGGAAACTTTATTGACACATTCCTGGGGTCAGATACATCATATGATCACACTGACAGAACCACAGGCACATAGACACAGGCAACAGAGCATGCACAATGTCGGCACTAGTACAGTGTATATCCACCTTTCGCAGCAATGCAGGCTGCTATTCTCCCATGGAGACGATCGTAGAGATGCTGGATGTAGTCCTGTGGAACGGCTTGCCATGCCATTTCCACCTGGCGCCTCAGTTGCACCAGCGTTCGTGCTGGACGTGCAGACCGCGTGAGACGACGCTTCATCCAGTCCCAAACATGCTCAATGGGGGACAGATCCGGAGATCTTGCTGGCCAGGGTAGTTGACTTACACCTTCTAGAGCACGTTGGGTGGCACGGGATACATGCGGACGTGCATTGTCCTGTTGGAACAGCAAGTTCCCTTGCCGGTCTAGGAATGGTAGAACGATGGGTTCGATGTCGGTTTGGATGTACCGTACACTATTCAGTGTCCCCTCGACGATCACCAGTGGTGTACGGCCAGTGTAGGAGATCGCTCCCCACGCCATGATGCCGGGTGTTGGCCCTGTGTGCCTCGGTCGTATGCAGTCCTGATTGTGGCGCTCACCTGCACGGCGCCAAACACGCATACGACAATCATTGGCACCAAGGCAGAAGCGACTCTCATCGCTGAAGACGACACGTCTCCATTCGTCCCTCCATTCACGCCTGTCGCGACACCACTGGAGGCGGGCTGCACGATGTTGGGGCGTGAGCGGAAGACGGCCTAACGGTGTGCGGGACCGTAGCCCAGCTTCATGGAGACGGTTGCGAATGGTCCTCGCCGATACCCCAGGAGCAACAGTGTCCCGAATTTGCTGGGAAGTGGCGGTGCGGTCCCCTACGGCACTGCGTAGGATCCTACGGTCTTGGCGTGCATCCGTGCGTCGCTGCGGTCCGGTCCCAGGTCGACGGGCACGTGCACCTTCCGCCGACCACTGGCGACAACATCGATGTACTGTGGAGACCTCACGCCCCACGTGTTGAGCAATTCGGCGGTACGTCCACCCGGCCTCCCGCATGCCCACTATACGCCCTCGCTCAAAGTCCGTCAACTGCACATACGGTTCACGTCCACGCTGTCGCGGCATGCTACCAGTGTTAAAGACTGCGATGGAGCTCCGTATGCCACGGCAAACTGGCTGACACTGACGGCAGCGGTGCACAAATGCTGCGCAGCTAGCGCCATTCGACGGCCAACACCGCGGTTCCTGGTGTGTCCGCTGTGCCGTGCGTGTGATCATTGCTTGTACAGCCCTCTTGCAGTGTCCGGAGCAAGTATGGTGGGTCTGACACACCGGTGTCAATGTGTTCTTTTTTCCATTTCCAGGAGTGTATTTACATTATTAAACGTTTACCGATAACTTTACTCAAATGTGATCATGCTTGGTATATTTTTTTAAAATTGTAATTTAAAGGTGGTCAATCACATGTCTTAACTGACACCACAGTGGAAAATAGTGCCAAAAGATTCTTCTATCAAGCAGATATAAGTATTTTTTAAAATCATATTTAACAACATTTTACTGTCATTTAAAGTGGGTGCACATGCACAAGAATCCTGATTTATTTATTTGCTATCAAATTATTACTAATATTTATTGTAACTGGTTCTGAGAGTGACGAAATATTTACAATATTCGTTTTGTTAAATATTGTTATAATATTTTAGTTTACTGCGGAAAGTGGTCTATTTGAGTCAAATCAGCCTGAAGAACGTTAGAACGACGTATTTTGTGTAGGGATGGTCATCAGCCAATCAGTTAGACAGAAGCCTGCTGGATCAAGTGGAGACAGATACTTCTGAATGTGGCGCTCAAGGGAGAGATTCAGGAGACTTTTACATTATATCTCGACAAAGGTTGACATGCAGGAGGTAACCCTTGAAATTAGGCGTATGAGTTATGTATTATGGGCAGCGAACGTCCGCTAAAATAAACTTTCGAAATTACTTCAATTGTCGAGGAGTCTGTATCTGCTCCAGTGCAGAACTTCCTGGCTTGCATAACGGAACTGAGAATTAACGGAATATGAGTTGCTACTCGTTATCTCTCATGTGTTAATGTATAAATCGTCGCGCTGAACTCTGAACTCTCAATTATTTTGAGCTGACGAACATGTCGTGTAGTTCTTTCTAGAAATGGACTTAGTTTTTCACGTTTCTTAGGGATTCTGTTACCATTCTTGTTACGCACTCAGCGCAACTTCACTGCATCGTCATCAATTTTAGACGTTAGAATAGAACCCCTTTATTAATTATTCATTTAAATTTAACATATTATTTTTGATTACTTTTTTAATTCGCAGTTCTAGCCAATTCGTAATTTATTTGGCAACAGGATGACAGTTAAAGGTTTTTTTCAGTGAGTTAACTGCTTGGCATGAAAGCAGAATTGCACAGCTCGATGCTATGACTTCATCGATCCATTTTTTTAAACAGAACCATGCGTAGCCCAATTGCCTAAGGTATAAGTAATCGCACGTAAAGTCACAAGACACCCAGAAGACGTTTACCTTTGAAGAATACCCTTCTTCAAGTATTAAAGAATTACGAGAGGTCGGAAAGGAAACTAAAGATACCCCATTGATTCGAGTATTATTGTTTTTATTCTTTTAACTCTTCTTAGTTATATTAAAAAAATAAATTTTCAAATGCTGCTCTTCTAGCTTTTCAGATACCATTCAGACTCGCTCAATATTTATACGACACTAACATCCACAAATAGCTGACAACAGTTTTGAAATATTGTTTACCAAACATTTCTTTTACAGTCAGTGTCACACGCTGTCGATATTTCGTAAGCTCGTCGAAAGCCTTCTGAGATTCAGTGCTTACAGCATCAATCTTGGTCCCATTGTCTACAGCCCTCTGAATCTTACAGTCGAACAGAGCGAATCGATTTTTGATTGCCAAGCACAAATACATTAACGCATTGACATGCAACTCTGACCACAGAAGCCGGAATATAGCGTTACTCCAGTGACCTACGATGAACTGCTGCTAGAACTGGAGCTAGTTGGTTTCCAAATTCTATTTAGGATGCTACAGTTGTCAGACACCTAAAGTCCAGCTGGCTTTCGTCTGTTGAGTGACTTATTCGATTTACTATTTCGTCGTGAAAGTACTCAATATCTGACTTTCGGCATTCATGCTGTGATTTAAAGGGGATGCCATATTACAATCTTCCTTGGTGTATCAGTTTCGGAACTTCAATTCACTATTTAGGTTTTCTGTGTGTCATCATCTACTTTAGTGCCAGTGTGATAAGTGAGTTACTCTACAGATGATTTTGAATAATTTACTTCTTTGCATAAGGCCATAAGTTGACGGTCACTTTTTTGGTAGCTCGTGTAAGGAGAGTCTCAGAACTCTCCCTTACATTTAACAATATATCCAACTTAACGCTATTCTTTGCATTATGTAAGCACTCAGATATCGATAGGAACAATCTTAGGGCGAAACATGGGACCGTGATTCTAAGCATTGTTGCAAGACGAAGGTCTGTCTGCGAGAATGGAAGAGTAGTGTCGGTCGAGAGCTAGGAGACAGAAGACGTGTCAACAGATGTTACCACCCTCAATGCCTGAAGTCGTTTATGTACGCAGGAGAGATTTAGATGGCTTAAATGCGGCTGAAGATGGAATTCAAGCTAAAATTCGCAAGCACGGCGCAAAAGCAATTGCAATATTAGCTCGTGATTGTTAGTCCGAGTTTGCAATACTCCCACGTTTTGCGTGTCAGTGAAAGAAGCCTCCTTACCCTCCAAATAATAATTATTATTCTCCACATCTAAATAATATGCTGTGGTTACTAAATGTTAACGTAACTTTGAAATTGAAATAATTTGTTAATCAGGCACTCAGCCATTGACACGTATGTCCTTTGTCATTGTCATTGTTAATCATGATTCTTTAGTTTTAAATGGACTTAATTAATGAAATACCTGCTCAAAAGTTATTTAATAGTTAACAGGACCCAAGCAAACTCTCCTTTATTGAGTTCATTCATAGTAACAATAAGAGTTAGCCACTTATACTGCGGAATTGGTTACACATACGTTATATATGGCGAACTCTGTTGCTAGATGACACCAATGGAAATTGTAAAAACGCAGTCCGATCAACATTACACACACAGTGGTTACAACTGGGGTGCCTTGTTACTAATTATACATGTACTATGTTTTTCAGCAATAATTGTGGATTATTGTCCATCTGTGTTAATCATGACTTGCGTGTGATATATTTCACGACTCATTGTCGTGGACTAAGAGTTACGAACATCATTTTTTTCCGTGTGACATGATTGATGCTAAGTGGCAGGCAATCTATCTTGTGTTAGTAGAAATCATTATCTTTGTTTCGTAAGTGATTTTGTAATGAGATGCATTCGTCGGTGAGAAATTATCTGTCACACTTTTCTGATTATTACTAACGATGGCTCAGAACACGAAATACGCTAGCCGCATTAGGGACCAACTTCCATATCCATACACCACTAATGATGAGATTATCTCTCCAGAACATTCCCAGCCTTTAGCGACTGAAGCGGAAAGTGTTCACACAGATAATGAGAAACAAGTTTCTACTGCCTCATTACAAGGTCAAACAATGCAACGGGTGACCTCGGCGGTAATGCAGAAAACACTGCCGAGTTAACAAATAGTGAAGTATCATAGCACAGTGACACATCATGACATATCTTTTCAGAGACAGTAAATTCAGATTCCGTAAGTCATTCTGAGGTACAAGCAATTGCTCAGACGGCTTCACATAACAGCAATGTTCAATTTGTTACGAGTGACTCATTGTAAACGCTGCTAGAAACCATGTTTAACAAGTTCCAAGAAGACGCACATATGTCCCAACAAAATCCCAGTAGGACACACAAACAATGATAGAAGGCTTGAAAACTCAAGTTAAACGACTCAAACAGAAATTAGAGCAATTATGAATGAACTGACCAGAACACTGCATGAAAAATTACTCCCTAAAGTTCAGACTTTAGAAACTAAAATTAACACCATTGAGACTGTGGAAACTCAACAAACAGAACGAATGTCAAGGATTGAGACAGGTTTCCAAAAGCACAAACATGATGTGTTAACTGCCGTTAAAGCAGCAATACCTTTGATCACGGATCTCAAACAGTACTGCGATCGAAACGCCTGTAAAATTACAGAAATTAGCACCAAAACAGACTCTGCAGAAGACACAGTTCATTCTATTGTAGGGCAGTTAGAGTTCCTCAGAAAACTGACGACCTAACTACAAAAGTTACAGACTTGTCCAACAATGTAGAAGCAAGCTCTGACTGCGCCTGTACTCTTCTCCCGAACAGAAGAGCATTTCAAAATGAAACGTCTACAGGAAGGGCAAGTGCTCATCAACACGAAAGTAAAGATAGATTAAATACTTGAGAACCAAATATTTTTTGTGCTGAAAAAATGTCAGATCCTAATGAAGAATGAACAGATTGTGAAATTAATCAGCAATCGGATTGCGTCAGCGGTCAGATACCCGTCGACTTCAGAACGCATTTGCAAAGTGTCCGTTAACTTGAAGATTACAGTAGGCAACAAACAGAACAACCTAGGAGATCTTATCCCCACAATTTTGAACTACGAAGGGACGATAGGATCGAGTACAGACACTTCCTTCAGGTACGAAAACTTAAAACATTTCGTAATGCTAGTAAAGAAATACACGCAAAGGCCTGGCTTGATCAATTCCATTATTCGTTACCCCCTGAATGGCCGATTGTAAACAATTCATGTGCTCTTATTTCGAAAATGAACCGGCTTCTAGAATGCGTTCAATAGCGCAACAATGCCGATAATTGACAGAATTTCAGCACACCTTTTTGAGGACGTATTGGTTTCCCACAATGCAATCACGGGTAAAAACAACCATATTAAGCCAGAAACCGTTCGAAAGACCGGAATTTACCACCCCAACATTGCACTTTGAGGAAATGGTGCGTGGAAACCGGCATTTAGACAATCCGTACAATCCAGCAGAACTTACCGGTATATGCTTAACAAAACTCCCCATTTACATAAAACACGTCATTGTAGCTAGTAGATGCAAAGACGATATTGACGAGTTCACAGGACTTTTGCGAGAACTAGAAGATGACGATGACAATGATTTCAATATGCACGGCTCTAAAAATAATAAAAGTAGAAATAATAGACAAATGCAAGCTTCTGTGAACCAGTACGGTAATAATGGCACTCAAATGAGCATTATAATAACGAAAATCATGCATGCCAACATGACTATTCACAACAATTCGTGAGGAACCCACAGTTGGTGCAGAACAATCAGCCTATGCAAGATTTTAACAGTGGTCCTAACAACTGCAACAATTACGACCAACAAAACCATCAGAAAACATGTTCTGATCATGGTAGTGTGCCGAATCAAAAATTAAATGGCAACTCTGGTGATTTCCAAAGAAACAGACGCAATGGAAATTTCCAGAATGTACCCTTGACTGGTAAGAAAATTTTTAGAAAGGAGGTTAATAGAAGAAACAATTGTTATAACAGTGACAGTTTCCAGGGAAACAATGCACCCCAGAACATGCATTATAATAATGCAAATGAGTATAGTTTGACCAGATAGCTACAACAATGAGTGTCATTCGTCATATAATAGTCATGGCAACGCAAATCGAGGTCCGGCAATGTCGACTCAGAGTAACAGTAGTACTGATTCTGCTCCCAATTTTCACAGAACACAGCCACAACCGCCAGCAACAGATTGGCAACTCAACGATGATGTAAAGCAGCAAAAGTAGCGTGAATTTGTTGAAATAAGGTCATCAGATCCTGTGAAATAGCATTGTGACTAGCACAGCCAGTAGCAAAAGCACATTCTAGTAGAAACGAAAATGACATAACACAAAATACTGTACACTTAGAAGATCCAAGGGATTTTCTGCTAGAGGAGAAGGTAGATAGTAGGAACACTATTGTGCATCCAATCACATCAGTTTCAGTTTTAAGCAGTTTTAGACTCAGGCAGTACTGTTTCCATTGTAAGTCATGTCATGTTTAGTCAATGTTGTAAAATAACAGACTGTCCAGTACTTTTCTTGCTAAAGACATGAATTTAGGGTGCCATTGCCGGGAAGAGTGTGGATGTGAGGCAACAGACGAACATAGATTTTAAGTGTCTGGGTCATAGTCTCATCAAACTCAGTGATTGTGCCCCTCCTTGCCACTCAAATGATCTTATGAGTAGACTTTTTAAGTGCAGATAAAGTGGTATTAAACTTCAGTGAAGGAGAAGTAGAACTAGAAATAGAGGTATAACTTGTTTGTCTACAATTTGAGGAATGGATCTTTCATCAAGAGGAAGATGCTAATTGTCTATGTTTTCTAAGAGAACAATATCCGTACACCTCATAAATTAGTATCTGTGACGAATTAAATTTAGAATATGATCACGGCAGAGTACTAATAAGGTCATAGATATAGATCACATAATTCATGACGAAGTAGAAAGCGCACAACAGTGCCCAGAGGATGACAAACAAGACCTTGTAAAGTTATTGCATAATCATGCTGACTTCTTGACCTATCGTCCTGGCACCATTCAAGGCTTTAATTATAAGTTCCAGGTCAAACCTCACATAAATTTAGAGTGACATCATATATTATTCCTGCACACTATAGAGAAAAGGTTAAAGCTGAAATTCAAACTATGTTACAACACAGAAACATTGTGACAGCAGTAAGCTCCTACAATGGACCATTACACATGCTTAAGAAGAAAGATGGCTCGATTCATTTGGTCTTGGATTCGAGACAAATGAATGCCGTTATAGTACCAGAAACTGATAGGCCTCAGACAATGGGGAACTCCTCGGAAATTTCTATGGAGTAGAGGTCCTGTCTTCAGTTGATCTCCGATAAAGTTTTTAACAAACTGAACTTCATCCAGAATGCCGGTAATGCACGGCATTGTTGTGACATCGGTACATGTTACCAATTCTGCAAGCCACCCTTTGGGCTCAACAGTTCTATAGTAGCGTTTATTCGTGGGCTAAATACTATTCTCCCTGCTTATTTGAAAAACAATTTTACAGTCTATGTCGATGACATTCTTATTGCAGAAAAATCTTGGCACCAACATAATAGAATTCTAAACTTTTTCTTGATGCAGGCGTTACTGTAAATCTGGAGAAAATCGCATTTGGAAAATCTAAGGTACAATTTGTAGGCTACGTCATTTCATCGACAGGCATAGAATCGGATCCTGACAACCTCGAATGCATAAGGTTAATCTCTCCATCCACCAATAAGTGAGAAGTTTGCAGTTTCCTCGAATTAATCAAATTTTATCGTAGATTTCTGAACTTAAGGGTTATGCTCTCGCAGGGAAAAACGCACTCTGGAAATGAGATGAGCAGGCTGAAATGGAATTGCAATGTTTAAAGAAAGCTAAAATATTACGTCATCCAGACTTTGTTTGTCCACAGACCCTTTCAAGGTTGGACTTTGGGGCTTACCTATCTCAAAAGGTGGGGGAAAACGGTGTTATTGCAGAAAGGAGCATAGCCTTTGGTAGTCGCATTCTTTCAAAGTCATAACGAACAGAACTGGAGCTATCAGACCTTGTATGGGCTTTTACGAAATTTTATTATTTTCTATATGGTATTATCTACACTCCTGGAAATGGAAAAAAGAACACATTGACACCGGTGTGTCAGACCCACCATACTTGCTCCGGACACTGCGAGAGGGCTGTACAAGCAATGATCACACGCACGGCACAGCGGACACACCAGGAACCGCGGTGTTGGCCGTCGAATGGCGCTAGCTGCGCAGCATTTGTGCAACGCCGCCGTCAGTGTCAGCCAGTTTGCCGTGGCATACGGAGCTCCATCGCAGTCTTTAACACTGGTCGCATGCCGCGACAGCGTGGACGTGTACCGTATGTGCAGTTGATGGACTTTGAGCGAGGGCATATAGTGGGCATGCGGGAGGCCGGGTGGACGTACCGCCGAATTGCTCAACACGTGGGGCGTGAGGTCTCCACAGTACATCGATGTTGTCGCCAGTGGTCGGCGGAAGGTGCACGTGCCCGTCGACCTGGGAGCGGACCGCAGCGACGCACGGATGCACGCCAAGACCGTAGGATCCTACGCAGTGCCGTAGGGGACCGCACCGCCACTTCCCAGCAAATTAGGGACACTGTTGCTCCTGGGGTATCGGCGAGGACCATTCGCAACCGTCTCCATGAAGCTGGGCTACGGTCCCGCACACCGTTAGGCCGTCTTCCGCTCACGCCCCAACATCGTGCAGCCCGCCTCCAGTGGTGTCGCGACAGGCGTGAATGGAGGGACGAATGGAGACGTGTCGTCTTCAGCGATGAGAGTCGCTTCTGCCTTGGTGCCAATGATGGTCGTATGCGTGTTTGGCGCCGTGCAGGTGAGCGCCACAATCAGGACTGCATACGACCGAGGCACACAGGGCCAACACCCGGCATCATGGTGTGGGGAGCGATCTCCTACACTGGCCGTACACCACTGGTGATCGTCGAGGGGACACTGAATAGTGCACGGTACATCCAAACCGTCATCGAACCCATCGTTCTACCATTCCTAGACCGGCAAGGGAACGTGCTGTTCCAACAGGACAATGCACGTCCGCATGTATCCCGTGCCACCCAACGTGCTCTAGAAGGTGTAAGTCAACTACCCTGGCCAGCAAGATCTCCGGATCTGTCCCCCATTGAGCATGTTTGGGACTGGATGAAGCGTCGTCTCACGCGGTCTGCACGTCCAGCACGAACGCTGGTCCAACTGAGGCGCCAGGTGGAAATGGCATGGCAAGCCGTTCCACAGGACTACATCCAGCATCTCTACGATCGTCTCCATGGGAGAATAGCAGCCTGCATTGCTGCGAAAGGTGGATACACACTGTACTAGTGCCGACATTGTGCATGCTCTGTTGCCTGTGTCTATGTGCCTGTGGTTCTGTCAGTGTGATCATGTGATGTATCTGACCCCAGGAATGTGTCAATAAAGTTTCCCCTTCCTGGGACAATGAATTCACGCTGTTCTTATTTCAATTTCCAGGAGTGTATATAGACCATCGTGCATTCCAACCTCTAATATCTTCAAAACTGACAAAAGAGCGCTTAAGACAGTGGACTCGGTATCTTCAAGAATTTCAAATGACCATTATCCACATCCGTCGTGACCAGAATGTTGTTGTAGATACACAGTCTCATGCAACCATTGGACTATCTACAAATAACAAGGTAGTTCAGCATGACAATAATTTCAGTCTTCTTTACAGAAAGAAAGTCATGTTTGAGAATTTCGCTTTATCCTCACTACGGAACATTGGTAAAGAGCAGGATAATGATCTAGTATGGAACGACATTAAATTGAAGTGGTAAGACAAAGCTAAAACAGAGATTAGGCATTATTACATGGTCAGAAACAATATTCTCTTTAAACTTATCTCTGATAACAATTCTTTTGGGTGATATGTATACTGGATAAACTAGTTAATAAACTCATCTGGTACATTTACCTTAGTTATGGACATTATGGTGCACGCAAGCGCTTCCATAAACTTGGTGCAACATGCTGTTTTAATAATATGGTGCAGAGAATTAAAAATGTCCTCAGCGCCTGTAAGCCCTGCATAAAGCAAATCCACCGAATGTGGCACTTCACGCCCCATTGTTTCCTATTATCCCTGTAAAGCTGAGGCATTTAGCAGCAGTTGATTTATTAGGACCTCTTGTAAGCTCAGAAATCTGGTATGCTTACATTTTTGTAGCAGTTGAATTGACATCAAAATACATTTCTCTCACTCCCTTGAGAGAAACTACCACAAGGACAATTGCTACAATTTTCTTGAAAAATTTCCTAAAAGAAATAGGCCATGTTGATAAGGTTATATCCGATAATGGCTCCCAGTTTCGTTCACGTACTTGGGTATGCATGCTACGTATTGGGCAACATCGAATACAGCCGAATGTAGTAAATTGTGCAGACTGTACTGTGACATTAAACACAGAACATGGGACATCCATATTAAGATATTTCAGGACATAATAAACAAGTTACCACATGACTTCACGTCATTGCTTCCCATCTTAATTATTAAAAATGAACAACCACTGAATAGGTCCAGCCACAAGGAACTAAGAAGTTAAGGTACTGAATAAATGTAAATCTTGCACTCCCCCCCCCCCCCCCCCCAAAAAAAAGGCGAGGTGGCAGAACAAAGAATTCAATCTCTTTCTAAAAGCACCAGAGTAATAAAATTTCCTGTTATTCAGAAGGTATTGGTTTCCTGTTTTACTGCAAACTTTATGTACTCATAAGACCAAAGGCCTACATTATATTTCACACATAAAGCCATTCATTGAATAAGCTGTGTATTTTCAAGTGTATTCGTCTATCCATATTTTCTGCATTGTGTGTTAGTTTTAAGATGTATTTTCTTCATTATATTAACAACCAGAGTCCACTCCAGGCAAGAAACAATGAGACCACAATGAGCTTTCGAGAGACAGTGAGGTGAGAGTGAAGTATTTTATTTTTTTCCTTTAACTTGTCGCAGCTGGCCACAAGGTAGGTTAAGGCCAAAGGCATTAGCGGGAATCCGTCGCCCAGCTTAGGATGCTGTTACTAGTTCACCCTTTTTTTGTATCTCCAGCACCGATCGTAAATAAGTCACAGTCCACGCTGGAGCGTTCCTCTCAAGAGAGAAAGAGATTTACTATCTTGTGAAAGGAAGTGGTAACTGTTGTCTCCACGGAAAAAAATTCCTCTGTCCTTCCACCTTTAAGTAATAAACGATACTCATTGTTATATCAAAGCTTCATAAAAGAATCCAGCGTTTAATAAGTGATGAAATGATTATTGTCACAGATTACGAGAAGACGTGTTACATATAGAAACTTCCACTTGCTAAAGCACAATGTTAGTTTTCAGAACATCCCAGAAGTTGATGCATAATACCATTTATCAGTTCTATGAGCTGCCATTGGCAACAGAAGCGGAAACCACAATTAAAACAACAAGATGACACCACTCCCAGAAAAAAGATTAGTGTTAAGTAATACAAGAGGATTCAAAGGAATTCCTCCACATTAAAGTAAGGAAATGAAGGTAAGATGTGGTGAGGGTCCATTTTAGACGCCTCCAATAATAAATGTAAGGAGGTCTGTGGAAGACACTTCGGTTATTACATTGTTAAAAAAGCGTCTTTCTTACGATTATTCTAGGGTAAGCAAATTTTTCTAAGCACTCAAGGAAGTGTCATAGTTCAGGGCATAGCTCGAAAAGAAAAAGGCAGAAATGCCAACAATGCAAATTATGGAGAAAGGTAAAACAAAAATCGTGGAACAAGGTAACATTCAGGTTCGTCTCATATAGTTTTTCACTGCCGCAAGTAAACATAGACAATTACAGCATTGTTGAATTTATAATGCATATATGGATGCCATTAATGAAATCCTTTCAAATAGTAGTAGATATCAAACAAGGAAGGAAAGGACCAGAGATGGAAGTAAATTCCACTAAAATGAAAGCAAGTGAATGACAAATGGTTAATTAAAAAACCATAAAAATATTTGATGTACTAATAATCTGTTTGCATGTATCAGAGTAAACTGAAACTTGCAGTGATTACAGAAAGAAGAAAACTTATTACTTGTTAGCTTAGACACTAACGAATTTCTTCCTTTAGGAACCAAAGTGATGACAATAAACGTGCCAGCACACACTGTAATGTAAACCATGAATGTGAAAATAAGAATTTTATGTAACATTTATACTACTGTTAGTATAAGAACTAATCTATTTTTTCAGATGAAAAGAGAAGAGAGCACATACATTCAACAGTATTCCACAGTGAGTACAACAATGAAAAAGCTGACTATACCAAACGCCTTTATTGCAATCCATATCCATTAGAAAGATGGGTCTATTTTGTGTGTAATATAGATCCCTGTGTGTTTTGTGGTATTAGGCTGCGGGCATGGATATTACCTCCATTTCCTAACAAAATTGCCCTTCTGATCATAGAAATAATTGTTAAGATTTTTAATCAATATGCGCCTGTACAGACCAATAATTTTTTTAGCACTCTTCCATATAGTTGCCTGAAGTAGCATATCCTATGTCCATACACATGTACAAAGCATTTTTATGCAATATTATATTTTTTGTGTCATTTTGTGTACGACACTGCAATATGCAAAGCATTTCTTAGGCAATATAATTTTTTCGTCATTTTGTGTATGACACTGTATAATGAAACACACTTTGTTTCATGTTTATGATACAAGGAGTCACTGCCTGTGCAGAATTACTTAATATTTTATATGTTTACCTTCATAAAATTCACAAACAGATATCTGAATTACTAAGTAGAGTTCTCATAATGCCATGCATATGAGTTCTATTTACAATAATTTTATATTCATGTTAATATATTTGTGTCTCATATGAAACAATTTACCAACTTTCATTCATATAAACTGCAAGTGCAATTACTTACTTGTCTATTTTCACTTATGTTTGCAAGAATATGTAAAAATTTTGTAAAGTTCTTACAATAAGTATTGTCTGTTAGTAACTGGGATCTGCCAGGGCACAAACAAATTACAAAATGCGTATGCACACATGATATCACTTCCAATGACAGCAGCAACCGAGAAGGTCTGTCGTAATGAAGAATATCTGCAGTAAATATCTGTTCTTGAGTGGCAATGAGTAACCAATGCTACGCCTTGCCTTCCAGAGCCACAATCACACATTGCTGTCTCAGTGAAAGAACACACAGTATACGCCATTGTTTCAAAAATTCTGAACTTTGCCTTCGAGAGCCACAGTTACACATTGCTGTCTCAGCGAAAGGCCACTGATAATACAAGCCACTGTGTTACCAAAAATGCAGTTTCTCCAACTGAACGTGTCAGTGAGATAGGCACTGCACACACTGCTGCATGACCTTACCACACTCTACATTTCTACCCTGAGGTATAAGTGATATAGACACTAAAGACACCTCTATACAAATTTTACTGCGTTGCTTCTCCTCTCGTGTTTCTACAACTGTGCAAAATGCAAAACAAAAGAAAACTCCCTATGCAGATAACATTCCCTTTCTACAAAACAATAACACTTTACATGTTTTCTTGTTGTGTTTGTAAATTTTACAGTTCGAAATTTTTCATGTACACAAATGTGCCTAATTACTTATTTTAAAAGGCTCACAAAATGGTCATAAGATAATTGAGCCTATAATGAACAATCCATCTAACATATTTATGTATTTTGTTTAGGTATTTCAATTAAGACTATTTAGATCATTTTGTCCTATTTGTTCATGTTCCATTCAAATTCTTAAAGAAGTGCCAGGAGGGTATGCAAGGAGTGTGTCAGAACTCTTCGTTACATAAAACAATATCTCCAACTTAATGCTTTTCTTTGTATTGTGTAAGCACTCAGATGTCGCTAGTAACAATCTGAGGGTTAAACATGGGAGTGGGATTCTGAGCATTGTTATGAGATGAGGTCTCTCTGCAAGAGTGGAAGAGATGTGTTGGTCGAGAGCTCGAAGACAGAAGACGTGTCTTGCTGCCCTCACGTCGGTGATGGCAGATCTTACCACACTTAAGGCCTGATTTCATTTATACGTATAGCCAGGAGAGATTTAGATGGCTTACCTACGCTTGAAGATGGAATTCAAGGTAAAATTCGCAAGCATAGCACAAAAGCAATTGCAGTGTTAAGCTTGCAATTGTTCGTCTGAGTTTGCAATAATCCCATGTTTTGCTTGTCAGTGAAAAAAGCCTTCTTATCCTCCAAATAATAATTATTCACCACATGTAAATAATATGCTGTGGTTACTAAATGTTAATGTAACTTTGAAATTGAAATAATTTGTTGATGAGGCACTCAGACATTATTGACATATATGTCATTTGTCATTGTCATTATTAATAGTTGTTCATGATGATTCTGAAGCTTTAAATAGACTCAATTAATGTAATGCCTTCTCAAAAGTTGTTTAGTTGTTAACAGGACCCACGCAAACTTCTTTTTATTAAATTCATTCTTAGTAACAATAAGTTTTAGCCGCTACTGCTGTATGTTCCATTGCTGTAAACCACTTGGAGAAAGGCAATCATCTGAAGACGAGGGCGCAAGCCTTCGGGCCAAAACAGGGGCACTGAAACACCATAACATGTCATGTACTCTAGTCCAGTAAATTCCGTTGCACAAGTCAGATTCTGTATCCCTTGTCAATGCTTGTTCAAAATCACAGTCAGATACTCGCAGCTTATCCAAATGCTAGTTTTTCATGTAACGATTTGTTGAGGGCTCAAATGACAAAGAAACTGACCCATGCAACACACACACAATGTTATGCAGGTTAGATTATACTTACTGATAGCTCAGGTTGCTGTTCGACTCCAGTTTCACAGGCGAACATAGGCAACATTGGCTGTAGCTACGTTACAGATTTGTTGCATATACATTACACTCGTAAATGGACCATATCATTCGAATCCATTGTCTGTGCATGATGCTGCTCTCCATAACTTGAACTTAACTCCATCTCTTTCGGTTTTAATGAGAGTATGATACAGGCAGGTACTTTCTTGAGTATATTTCCCCAACACTTATAAACGTTACTAGTGCTTGATCTCCTTTTAAATGTTGCGCCAGATTTGAATACAATTATCTCAGCAACGAATGTACCAAGAAATCTTGGCTATTTGTGACCACATTTTTAAGCCATTTTTTAAAACTTAAAATGACGTGAGTAAAATTTTGCATTTTTTAATAGTCTTTTAAATTTAAATCTTTCAAAACTGTAGGAAACTGTATTAATACGTCCACACCGTACTACTTAGAATGTGTATAACTGAGGAACTGGTAGGTAACAGACACCACCGTACATGCTTAAATAAGAAATTGAAAACCAATTTTTATTAACTGTCACAACGCATGTCTTGCATATGTAAGGTATTAAAATGTGGTGACTGTTGTAGATGGGTATGACACAACTGCACGACTCTGCATGTTACATGTGTTTGGTATTAAGCAGGTAGGCAGGATTCTGTTGGAATGTCCTTCTTATTCTTTGTTTCCAAGATACCTGAAGATCATCATCGATGTCTGAAATTGAACGGCTGTAAACAGAGAATTTGAATGTGTCTGTCATTAAATTTGCAAAACATTAGATCAAGTGCTTCTTTTTTGAGTAGGTACAATGACTACGGGGTTTTGGGCCACTTCATTTACATTTGTGATCAAGATAGTGGCTTTGACTTAGATTCTGGAGCACTTTGTTTACATAGCTTTACATAGGTAATATTGTGAAACTTCACAAGTTAACTGGATTGGGGTTCTGTTGACGCTTAAACCAAGCATGATATTCACTGAACTTTGAATGCTTTAGTGGTGCAACCAACTGTTGATGAAGACAAGCGACAGAAGCATAAAAGCGGCAGTTAATTTTATCTCGCGTTCTTGAAGTTTTGTGGAATAGCATTTAAAGTAAAACTCATGTTTGTCAAATATGTATTACTAATTTGTTAATGACACTGGCTTTCAGCTATTTGTGGAGCATGTGCTATGTACACATTCAGATATTCCATGGCAAATAATATCTAGCTATCAATGAAGTTTACTGATGTGACTAATGAGCCAGTCCATAAACGATTTGTTGAAGTCAGTAATAAATACGTAATTTTTGCCATTGCACACAACTCAGATACTTTTGTGAGCATGTGACATTTTCCATATGTAAGTCGTTTATATACTTTTGCACACAGTGCAGAGGGGCTATGTTGTACTTGGTGGCTGAAACAACAGGCTAAAATACTAGGCTGTGATTGGGAGAGAGGAGGAGTCATAAATTATTTAGCGTGTATGTGTGTGTGTGTGTGTGTGTTTTTAAAATTTTCCGCCCGCTGCCTTTTTAACTTTTTAATTTCCTGCCAAATCTCGGAACTACTCGGAAATATTCAGAATGAGACAAATTTTGGTAATTCCCAATTATGATGTCATCCAAAGGCGCCAAAAAGCATCAACAACACAGAAACTGAAATGCTTACGACAACTGGTGTCGAAAACTTATTCGCGAGCTCTAAAGTGTGCACCACAATGATATTTTCGTTTTTACACAAATGTGTTCTGCTAAAGAAGCAGGTAAAATTCTTATGGAGTTCGATAACAAGTATAAACATACTCTCCACAGAACGATAAAAACGAACATTTTCTTGCGCAATGTAATTAACGAATTAGTAGTATGTAGTTGTTCAAGATGAATTTTACTTTAAATATTATTCCGCAGAAAATCAGCTAGTACTTAATGCTTGTCGTCACGGTCAGGTGGTGACGAACACAGTTTAATCTGAGTAATACCCTTGGTGTACGACAAATTAATAATTTACACAGCCATTATGATATTCAAGTGTCACAATGTTCATTCTACGTCTGAAATGTCTGCAAAAATACGCAAAAGTACCGCAATGCCACTTTCTACATACATCTCACATCAGTGCCTAAAACAAGTATTTCAACTCTAACGCCAGTCGCAAATTGTGACCCTTTAGAGCTTCTGGAGCGTCGCACCGCAGCACATAATTTTTGTAACTTCACAGGTTCAAATTGGACCGTGCCAGTTGGGACGCGACGTTATGTGGTTGCGGCACTGCTGGAGGGATGAGGTGGGGAGCGGGAACGAACTCCTGCCATATACTCACTTCCACTTGGTCCATATGGGCAATGGAAGTTTTGCCCCTTCCGAAAAATATAGCCTTACAGTGTACTGAAATTTGTTACTGAGTAGTGTTTCGGTTTTCGCCATTCAAGAGCTCCATCTCTTTTCGTTAGTACATAATAGTTTTCAGTTACAAATATCTGTATTGTTTTTGTTCTGTTTATTCTCATGTCAAGAACAGTGCACAGTTCAATAACTGGAGAGCCATTAACCGATGGGATTATATCTTCTGCCTCCACAGTGTTGTCAGACCTTAAAAGGGGACAGACGATTCATCGTGAGGGTAGTAAATAAGGAAGCAAGAAATATTATATAATCATGTGATTTAGAAGCAAGGCAGTAAAATAAAACAAAGTTATCTGTGTGCTGTGCGATCTGTTACAAAAGTTCGAAAAAGGGTGATTTTCGCTAGTGTGACCCCGTTGTGTTCCTGGTAAAAAGCGTCCAAGGTCTGAAGTGTTTTAAGTTGCTCTGTAATTATCTGGACATGGATGCAATAAGAGGCGTTATATTACGTGCATGTGGAACTCCACACTCCCACTGCAAGCAAGAAACAGTTGAGACGTACCCACGAATGACACATGACGGGAAAAAGCATTTCACTGGTTGCGCACACAGTATCAGCATTAATAAACCGCTTATACAACAAACCACACAAGCGTAGAAGTGGTCGGTATTATTCCGAAAGTATGAGTATCCTGAAAGAGTATGATCATTTGATATATTTACTTCGTGCTTGACTGTACATTCAAGATAATGTTTTTCGAACGACGTGAACTGTTCACTCCACAAGGCACACCTGACTACCTTCCGCATTACTGTCTCTTGCAGTACAAGATTATCTGCTGTGCAGCGGATCAGTAGTTTACTTATTACAGTGGCAGAAGAATAGTTAATAGAGATAGTGAGGGAACGCAGGGAGCTTTATGATACGTTTTGCGTCGATGGGTTGAAAATAAAATATCTAGATACATGGGTACAACATTTTATGCCAAATTAAAAAGGAAAATGACTGTCAATGTTCATCAACTACCTCCAGAGTGCTGCCAGTTTTTTTTTCCCGGTTGCAGTCGGGTCCTGCGCATTACATACATTTGCGTCACTGGTGTGCTGTATAATTCCGTCTACTTCAGAAAACTGCTTTCTAGTCCTTCTGAAGTAATTTGTAAAACCAGCATCAGTCATCTTAATTGTAGTTTGAAATTGTCCTCTTGTCCTTTCAAATATATTTCTTTGATGACATGAATTTTTTATTCGTTAATGAAAAATGCAACACTTCGTCCGAACGATATAGGGAACTGAATTCTAACAATAGCAACTGTTTTATTTTATTTGTGAATCACACTGACAATAGCACTGTTTTATCCGTGAATCACACATTGTCGGTTTGGTAAACTCCATGTAAGTAACCAGCGTCTGGCATGAGCACGTCACTACGCTTGAAGGATACGCTCGTCAATATTTTAATATTTCTCAGATAAAGAAGCTGAATAAAATCGTTTGGTAAGTTTCCATTCCACTCGTTCAGTGTTAAAAATGAGATGGGTTACGGGGATTCCACTAAAACTGCAATAGAATTGGGGATTTATTTTTGTGTGAATTGTTAACCTTTTCTCATTCGAAGATGCATCACCATTTACGAATAACGGTTACATTTCTTTTGTTGACATGTTTACTTGTGCTTCTTTTACGAAAATACAGTATAATTTGCACAAACTCCTCATGCACCAACTATTGTGGCTTAATTCTGATTCAGTGTGTCTCATTAAACATTTGGCGGCTGGAGAGGGCAATAGCTTACGGAAAACCTCATTCTCTTGGTTTGCAGTAACACAAGAGAACAAATTTCACTTTTATTTTCAAACTAAGAAATTTTCGTTTCACTAGCTGTCGATAACTCTTAAAAAATTAGTCACTGGAATGGAAAAAGGCATAACAGGTAATCACCATAGGTGAGAAAGGGGCATGTGTGTACAAATTCGCAAAATGCTCAACTCCTTGCGTGCTATAATTCACCAAGATCTGGTTTCGATGTCTTGAGTGGTTTCGCAGAAATGAGGGATGTAGTGATTATATCATTCTGACGGGCATGAGATCAGGAATGAACGCGCTACATAGGAACAATTTTTTCGAGATCGGAGACAGAGACCTTTTCCCAAGTCTAAAGAAAAATTCAATAAGTTAGCTATATTTCGTACGCAGCAGCATATGGTGTAATACGCACCAACCCCTATTTTTCATTGTAAACTTTTCGAATTTTGCTTAGTGTCTTACTAAAATGTGTATATCATAATACGAGTAAGTATCACCATTAGCGAGATGATGGGCACTTCGTCACGAATCTGACATATAGCAACACAAATGAGGCAAAAATCAAATATTTTTTCTGTATAGTTTCCGTAAAATCGTTTGAGAAAGATTAAAGGGTGCACCTACTTCGATTCTGTCAGCGCAGATCGTCGCCGAAGCGTTTTAACATGAGCAGGACCACGTGTGGAACGTGCTATACGTGTTGCCTAAAGTGAGTACTCCTATGGAATTTCCATGTCTACATGCTACTAACAGCATGATACACAAACAGCTGGCATTAGAACTTAGCCCTAAGAGATCGATGGCATAAAATTAACCTGACACACAAAATCAGCATGGGTTTCGAAAAAGACGATCGTGTGAAACCCAGCTCGCTCTATTCGTCTACGAGACTCAGAGGGCCATAGACACGGGTTCCTAGGTAGATGCCGTGTTTCTCGACTTCCGCAAGGCGTTTGATACAGTTCCCCACAGTAGTTTAATGAAGAAAGTAAGAGCATATGGACTATCAGACTAATTGTGTGATTGGATTGAAGAGTTCCTAGATAACAGAACGGAGCATGTCATTCTCAATGGAGAGAATTCTTCCGAAGTAAGATTGTTTTCAGGTGTGCCGCAGGGGTGTGTCGTAGGACCGTTGGTATTCACAATATATACAAATGACCTTGTGGATAACATTGGAAGTTTACTGAGGCTTTTTGCGGATGAGGCTGTAGTATACCGAGAGGTTGTAACAATGGAAAATTGTACCGAAATGCAGGAGGATCTGCAACGAATTGACGCAAGGTCCAGGGAATGGCAATTGAATCTCAATGTAGACAAGTGTAATGTACTGCGAATACATAAAAAGAAAGATCCTTTATCATTTAGCTACAATATAGCAGGTCAGCAACTGGAAGCACTTAATTCCATAAATTATCTGGGAGTAGGCATTAGGAGTGACTTAAAATGGAATGAGCATATAAAATTAATCGCCAGTAAAGGAGATGCCAGACTGAGATTCATTGGAAGAATCCTAAGGAAATGCAGTCCGAAAACAAAGGAAGTAGGTTACAGTACAATGCTTGAATACTGGCCACCGGTGTAGGATCCGTACCAGATTGGGTTGATAGAAGAGATAGAGAAGATTCAACGGAGAGCAGCTCGCTTCCTTACAGGATCATTTAGTAATCGCGAAAGCGCTACGGAGATGATAGATAAACTCCAGTGGAAGACAGTGCAAGAGAGACGCTCAGTAGCTCGGTACGGGCTTTTGTTGAAGTTTCGAGAACAAACCGGGGAGTCAAGCAGTATATTGCTCCCTCCTACGTATATCTCACGAAGAGGCCATGAGGTTAAAATCAGAGAGATAAGAGCCCACACAGAGGCATACCGTCAATCTTTCTTTCCACGAACAATACGTGACTGGAATAGAAGGAAGACCCGATAGAGGTACTCAAAGTGCCCTCAACCACACGCCGTCAGGTGGCTTGCGGAGAATGGATGTAGATGCAGATTTCAGCTACACTACCACCATCTTCAGGTGGCTGATACTGATTGACAGTTACTGCTTTTAGTACTCAGGCTTCTAGAGGTTATGTAGGTTCTGAGGAAAGTTGCAATATTTACCAATTGGAACCATGGTGGCAAGGCTCTCTAAACTTTTTTGGACTATGATCAACTGTTAAGTAACAGGAACATCTTATAAAAATACATGATGTGAGAACTCTCACTAACACACATAGCATAGCCAAGAGACAAATAAATTGAGCAAAGTAGTAAGTACGTAATAAGGTGTTTTGGCGATTTTATTCAAACGGCTCTAAGCGCTATGGGACTAAACATCTGAGGTCATCAGTCCCCTGGATTTAGAACTACGTAAACCTAACTAACCTAAGGACATCACACACATCCATGCCCGAGGCAGGAATCGAACCGGCGGCCGTAGCAGCACCAGCAGCGCAATTCCGGACTGAAGCGCCTAGAACGGCTCGGCCACCGCGGCCGGCTGCGATTTTATTGCTATGTAATACTTGAACTTGGTCAAAGATTTTTTCGACAGCGGTAACTTTTCGTATGTTTACACACATATCAGAATCGAAGATGCTGGCAGAATGGAAACATCCTCAAAGTATATGATAAAACAAGACAGCGTCAATATTTCTAAAGTTAACTCAGTGATGAAACTATTTATCATGTGCACACACACACACACACACAAACAACTTGCTGAGTTAACATAATAGGCCATCATACCTGTTACTACGACGTTTACAAAAATTCGAGCAAAATGAAATTGCATTATTTCTCGAAATACGTAAAATGTCGCACATTTTGCCAACTCTGTGAATCCTAAAGTTTAATATTTCCGCATCTAATTTGGCTGTATTCCTCCCTAAACTACACGGCACTCACTTCTTGACACTACTTTAATAAATTACAGGTTAGAAGACGACAGTAGTTCAATCTTTGCACCACGCGTTAATTTCATCGACTTACATAGATGTTAGTTGCAAAAACATACACATGAGCACTTCTGCAGATATGACTCGAAGCCTACAGTACAACGAGAATTAACAAAGTAAATAATGACAACATCGCAAAAGGTAGTTCACCACACATGTTGGAATGCTTTAAGCATAGCAACATGAACAAAATGTTGTAGTCTCCCGCTGTTACACAGTGGAGAACGAAGTGTAGAGAACTATATTCCCCTGTAATTATCCCATAATACTGTTAGGTGAAGAGAATGATGGTCGCTGGAAAATGATGGTCTGTGGTCAGTGATGTTCAGTGGCCAGTGATGGCCAATGGTCAATGATGATCATTGGTCAAAGATTGTCAATAATTATGGCGGACGATACGGATGGCAGGAGCCTGCAGGCACGTTGAAATTATGCTCTCAAAGGTCAGAGTTCTCCACCCAGGTAGTAAATAGGTCGCCGTCTTCGTCATTCATGTATTGTCACGAACCCTGTTTTGTCGTATAATATTCAGGCCTGCATGTTTCTATTGGAAATGAAATTCTCGCAAACGATAATACTCACCGAGATCGTGTAGGAGAGAGTAACATGATCGGCTTGAGAAAACAGTAGTTGAATAGAAACGATGTTAATATGATAAAGAAACTGGAAGAAGCGCGTAAGAAATGATCAAGTAACTGTCCATCAAAATCTATTTGAAATTTGCGATTTGCATAATTCAGAAGTACGCTCAACCCGACGAGAACACGTACACACTAGTACAACCAGTGCTCCATTCTCATGACACTGCGAATGAAAAGTAGAAAAAAAAGGTAGTGAGACAACTGATGTGTCCAGGAAGTACGATAATCTCACGATAAACGAAGCACGAAGAAGGAAAGAGCATATTGTCGCAGGCGAAAAAATTTGTGTCAAATATTGACTTAAAATTGAAGACGGTTCTGAATCTGCTTGCATCACAATAATATATGTAGTTGAAATGCAAGGGGCAAACCTATTTGTAATTATAGGTACTGTAACTAGTTCTACATAATAATACTGAAAGTCCACATTTCAGACTTATGATGCTGAATACAGTGCTGGAAAAGTCATACCTGAAAGTAGGTTAGGTTCTTGGAGGACGTGTAGAGGTGACCGTGGCACCATGGTGAATAGAGGGAGGAAAAACTACAAAGGATGAGAAAGACTGGAATATGTTCTTAAGATAATATCCAGCGTAGGGTATAACTGGGATATAGAGACGAAAGCGCTGGATGGCAAACAGAGCACAGCATCGAACCCACCATAGCACATAATCCATCCCCGTAACTACCTAGCTGAAAGTGAAGTTTTTTGATGTTTCATGTTGCTGTGTTGCTTCGCACACAAAAAGAAGTTTTAGTTAAAACTGGAAAATTTTAGCTTGAAAAGAGGTGCTATTATAAGTAAACAGATTTTGTAGCAGTCTAGCATTGGTTACAGATTTGTCTAGAGGATTTTTAAGTATATAGCCGTAGTGACCGACGTGTTAAGACGTCAGATAATTGACACGTAAAAATTATTAGTAAATTTGACTTATTTCCTGTGGACTACTCATTATAATTTGAAGTATAGTCATAATTATTTCGTGAATATTTTCGACAGCTTTCGAAGAACTCCATTGATACTCTTCATTTATTAGTTGAGTTTTTTCTTGTTTATCGCAAAAAACACATTATCATTATTGACATGCTAATTTTAATCGAATTTGAACCACAGTTCTTTCACGTAGTTTCTCATGTGCACAAGTGTTCATAACTTGTTTTGCAGGTACGACTAAGTGAGTATCGGTGTAACCTTGTAGAAAACGAAGCGTTTAGTGTGATGTACAGTCTGTTTGCTCCCGTAACTATCAGCATACTTACAAACAGACGTAAATACGCACAGAACGCTATCTTGCATGCACTGTCACTTACGATTCCACTTAAGTTTAAAAGTAATTATTCAGTACTTAAATATTGCGTATTTTTTTCTGATAACTGTCTTGTAACGATAAACCAAAAGCAGCGCACTGGTGTAGAATTTGAGGGGACTAAGTGAGGGTAGAGGGGAGGCAGAAGATAATAGTAAAGCGGAGCACTAAACAAACATAGTCGAGAGAAAGATTTGATTATTTACGAGGTCTGAAAAGCGTGAAAATAGTTCTTACGTTGTGTAAATTAAACATTCGATCCAACGCTTTAAAGAAACTCCTGTAGGGTGTCATTAGTTGACCTCAGAAACGACCTTTGCCTCAATATAGTTCTTAGATGCTATCCATAGAATTAACAAACATGCTACATGATTGACATAAATGTAGTACAAGTGGCAACAGGATCTCAACCGTATCTTCTAAGACGATGAGAAATAAAATTAAATTACTAATATTGTCTTACCGTCTCATTCATGGGAAACATTTTGCACCAGATGCTCAGATATCTTGAGAAATATGGAAATATAATCCCCACGAAGAATAAGCTGAAGCACACACTGTCACACGTAGTTTAGATGGGAGAAAAATGCTGAAATCTTGGAATTCGCACTATCAACTGAAGTTGTGAATAGTTTTTCATTTGAGATGAAGGAAGGGTACTTCGGACATAACTGAAATCTCCATTCACCAGTTGTTGGGGTTGTTGGGTTGTTTTGGGGAAAGAGACTAAACTGCGAGGTCATCGG
Source organism: Schistocerca americana (assembly GCF_021461395.2). Lineage (NCBI taxonomy): Eukaryota > Metazoa > Arthropoda > Insecta > Orthoptera > Acrididae > Schistocerca > Schistocerca americana. The sequence continues at coordinate 314,106,349 of NC_060119.1, read as the reverse complement.
TCTCATCGATTTTAGGGAAGGACGGGGAAGGAAGTCGGCCGTGCCCTTTCAAAGGAACCTTCCCGGCATTTGCCTGGAGCGATTTAGGGAAATCACGGAAAACCTAAATCAGGATGGCCGGACGCGGAATTGAACCGTCGTCCTCCCGAATGCGAGTCGAGTGTGCTAACCACTGCGCCACCTCGCTCGGTCCCATTCACCAGAAAAAAGGGCATAACTTAATTTCCAATGAAGACCTCGAATTCGTAAAAGCCATAATGAACATTCACTAAAACTGCGTCTTTCCCACTGAACGAGCTGATACAGTGACTAAGGAATGGACTCATTCGTAGCGAGGTTTAGTTTATACTCCTACACATCCACACTTAAGTTATCCGTTATGTCGATTAGGACGATATCTGGGACGATTCATTTGAAAAAGATACGTCTGTTTTCCTTTCCTATCGCTGTTCGTTCTTAGCTCTCGCTAAACCCTCAGTGACTTCGTCGTCGAAGAGACGTAAAAACCCTAAACTTACTTTTTTAATGCCTCTCTCCGTAACATCCCACAGGCGTTTGGAAGACCCATCACCTACATGTGGATGAAGGACTGCAGCTGACCGGTAACTCGTATAAAAAGGATACCAACAGCCGTAGTTCTTCCTGAAAATTTATTACGTAAGAAACTAGTTTCGACGCTTCATTAGCGTCATCTTCAGTGCCCTACGAATCACTCAATCGTAGTGGTGGTATCACACTAGCTGAGCATAATTAACGAAACATTATCTTAATACGAGTGGCGTTCTGAAACTAATGCAGCACGTTTCTTTCTCGTCCAGAACCAGTGGAAAAAGATGCGGAATTTCTTGTGGAAGTCGTGGAATATTGCTTCTTCAGCCCCTGAAATTTCATGAATTACCCGTACTTGGTGGCGCTATATGTAGCCTATAAAATGGCGTCTGTATCCAAGCAGAGAGGTGTCATTGAATTTATTTTGGCGGAAAACCAAAGCATCGCCGATATTCATAGCGTGGAGAAAGTCTACGCAGGCCTGAGAGTGAACAGAAGCACGGTGAGTCGTAGGGCGGGGCATCTCTTATCATCGCAACAGGTCGCGCAAATCTCTTCGATCTTTCGCGTGCCGGCCGGCCGCATACAGTTATGACTCCTGCGAAGTGTATTGTGCTACCCTCGAAACTGAAGACATTTCAGCGTGGCCGTCGCTACGAAGATGCAAACCAACTTGTTGTTCATGACAATGCAATGCCACACACAAGAGAGTAGCTCAAAAAACTCATTGGACCGTTCTTCCCCATCGACGCTTCCGCCCGGATGCCATATCTTCCGACTTCCATCTTTTTGGCCCAATAGAGGATGCACTCCGCGGAAAGCAGTACATGGATAATGAGGAGGTCATCGATCTAGCAACACATTCGCTCCGATGTCGACCAGTACCACTAAAGTCGCGTATGGCCGTTGTAATGAACGGAAACAGCGTTAAAAAATAGGATTTTGTAGCCAAAAGTGTGGGGAACAATAAGTATTTTTTACTCCTGAATAAAACCAATTTTCTCTCAGAAAAAAATATTAATGTGCTGCGTTACTTACTGAATGCTCCTCGTAGGCAAACCAGTAGGTTTTTCGTAGAACAGTTCCACATTTAATAGTGAAAAAATGTGTTATGTTTTGTAGTAAATGTCATTTCGACTTGTTTGAGCTGTAGATAATGTCATGACCGAGTGCCAGTATCTGTGTATATTCGAGTCATATTCATGTACGCTTGCAATTTGGTACCTGACAATGGTCTAATAAGCCGAAAACCGATAAGGTAATTCACTTACATCCAGGGGCCTTGAGCTCCTGAGAATTATGCCGGCAGCAAAAAGCTCATATCTTAACATGAAGATTGAGGCAGAAAACTGATAGTCAATAGGAAAGCAATAGTATTCTGGAATTAATGTCCGATGAGGTGTATAAAGCCACTCGTGTTATGCAGAAAGAGAAAGCATCGGAAAATGAAGGTACTTCAGTAGATTTGAAAAGTTATACAAATGGACCTTGCAAAATTATGTATTGGTTGTTAGTGAAAGGAGACGACTTCCGAAACCGCGAACAGTCTCATAATTATTGTCCTTCACAGGAAAGGGGCAGACGAGGTATAAACCTGTAGACCGATGCTCTAAAAGTATCACCAAAAGCGCTTAAAACACGTTGGACTTCATTCCTCAAAAGCCAACAATTTGGATTTATGAAAGGGTATGTAATTCAATGGACCAAGTCTCTCCTCAAGATTTGCAACGATTCTCAGAACAAATGAGGCTGAACTAAGTTGTTTCACGAGTTCCGAAACCTTTTTTTCCAGTTTCAATTCCCATCAGTATGTACTCCTAAGAATTTTGAAGTTTCCTCACCGTATGTTATATTTACCAGTGGCACATCTTCTCTAGATGTGCAGAACTGAATTTGTTGTCTCTCTAAAAATTGGGGGGGGGGGGGGGAGATCAGTCGAAGGCAACCAGTAAATGATACCTTTAAAAACACTGTTTAATATTGCTTCCGTTTCCATATGTATGATTGGACCCTAGTGTCGTCTGCAAAAAGAACTAATTCAGCTCATTCTGTAATATATGGAAGATCGTGATCAAGACTGTTTTTAATAGTAAATATTTATAAGACATTGATCATTGCTGTTCCCGTAATGCTTTCAAAAGTAATTCATTTATTGCCAAGTCAGGTATTGGGAGATTACAAGAAGTTTAGAGCGTTACGCACTAAAATTATGAAACTTAATTCCAAAATATCTTTTAACAAACAATGCCTAATGAATAATGTGATTCCTAATTATGTAAAAATTAGTTTTAATACCAGATCAAACATAGAAAAGTTTTTACGACAGAAGAGTAGCATTCTGTGGATTAGATCTGAAATTAAAGATGCGTATAAAGAAAAAGATGCATTAAATCTTGAAATGTACAATTTACATTTAAAAATTAGCAATCAGTTGTCACCATTAATATTTTCACAGCTACTTAACTTTACAGATGACAAAATTAATGCAGTGCGAGAAACTTCTTAATAAGCATAATAAGAAAATTGCAGCCCTTGTTAGCCACCAAAATGTGTGTTCACAAGATATTTCGCCAAATATACATAACTTTTATCCAAGAGTAACCAATCTATCCAAAATTTCTTTTACTCCTGCTGAGACAACACTTTTAAACAAAGGCCTAAAATATAATTTAGCTCCACAATTGAGCAATGCAAATATTAAACGTGTGATTGCTGATGTAAAGACTGCTGCAAAACATGCACAATTTAGTAGGTCTGAAATATGTGACGTTGCATGTAAAACTAAGAATGTCAGTACTAATGAAAAAGATAAAAATAAACATAATAATGAATTAAAACTTGTAAAGCAAATCAATCAGAAGTTAATAACTAATAAAGCTATTGCAATCAAGGCGGATAAAAGGAATACTCTTGTCATTGTTAGCGAAGATGATTATGTTTCTAAGACTTTACCATTTTTTAACACTAATGGAATAACTGAGGTTAATAAAGACCCGACTTCAAGATTTCAAACAAAATTTAAAAAGCTGATTGATGATAGTGACTCTTTACTTTCACCTAAAGATAAAATAACACTTAGAATTATGAACCCCACCTTACCTAAGTTGAGATCGCAAATCAAACTACACAAACCAAATTTACCAATTCGTCCAATTGTTAATAATACCAACAGTCTTTCTTATAACCTGAACAAAAAGCTTAATCAAATCTTAAATTCCTTCTACATTTATGAAGAAAATTATAGTATTAAAAACAAATTCGAATTAACTAAGTTAATTTATGATGTGGGTATTCCAATAAACGCAAGGTTCGCATCGTTGGACATCACAAATCTTTACACAAATATACCTATTCAAGAGACTATCTCTATTATTAATGATAACTTAACGCATCAGAAAATCATGAGCCCCAAAGAAATAGTAGACTTCATCGAACTGTTAAGAATTATTCTAGATTTTAATTATTTTTCATTTAATAATAAAATATACATACAGGAAGATGGACTTGCAAAGGGGAATTCCCTGGCTAGCACTACGGTAGGTATCTTCGTCAACTACGTTGAAATCCAATTTTTCAAAAATAATCCAGAAATAACAAATAAGATTATATGCTACAAAAGATATGTTGACGACACACTGCTATTATATAACAGCTCTAAGGAAGAAATTGATGGTTTCGCTAACAACTTAAATAATTTACATCCAAAATTTGTATTTAGAGTGGAACACGAAAGTAACAATAGTATTAATTTCCTGGACCTCACAATTACAAATCAGAAAGGAAAACATAATATTTCTATTTGAAGAAAACCCACATCCACCGACGTAATAATAAATGCTACATCATGCCATCCATCAAGATACAAAATGGCATTTTTTAAAACTATAATACATAGGATACTGAAATTACCTCTCCAACATGATGCAATCCAAAAGGAAATTGATACATTAAAACAGATAGCAGTTGCTAACAATTATAATTCCCATCAGGTTGATCTGTTATATCAAAAATTACAAGAAACAAATGATGCTGTTATAAATTCCAAGAAGAGATTTACACAAATGACATACATGGAACCTATCTCAGATAAAATAAATAAATTATTTAAGAACGCAAGCGTGACAATAGCATGTAAAACTAATAACCCCCTACAGATGAAACTGAAACACACAATTGGAGACTCAAATATATACCAAAATTCAGGAGTTTACAAAATAATATGTAATGACTGTGAGAAACAGTATATTGGCCAAACTGGCCATAATTTTTTAACACGTTTCAAAGAACATACTACTGGTACTGCATGTACCAAATCAATATTTGGTCAACATCTTGATGGATACAATCATTCTGAGGGTTGCATTTCTAGCAATTTGAAAATATTACATACTGTGCCAAAAGGACCACTGCTAAATACCTTAGAAGAAATTGAAAACTTTTCACTTCACAAAAGTAATCCATTACCTGTTTTAAACGAACAACTTCAGTTCAAAGACAAACATTTCTTTGAGCTTTTCGATGATCTTCTTTAGAATGTTTACTCTTCTGTGTCTTGTTTTAAAAGGTTTAAAAAATTTTTTTTAATTATTAAGACTTTTAGCAAATATTTTACCTTTACATTGTAATTGTATTTTACCAAATCAGTAGTGATTCTCCAACAGAAAGAGGCTCCTGCTCAATGGTCAGAAGATGACCACAGTAGTGGTCGAAACCGGTCACCTTGATAAATAAATCGTGATCAAGACTGTTTTTAATAGTAAACATTTATAAGACATTGATCACTGGTGTTCCCGTAATACATTCAAAAGCAATATGGAAGATCGTTTACATATTTGAGGAACGATAGCGAATCTAAAATTGAGCCTTGGGTATCCCTCATCATATGTTATAGTAATCAGTGGTGCATCTCCCCTAGAAGTGCAGAATGAAGTCACGCAAGTAGCTGATGAATTTCAATATTTATAACAGTTGAAGACAAGGTCCGCATCCGTAGAAAAGAAACGGAAGAGTAAAAGTAGAGTGGAGAACATCTAGCTCATTAATACCATTTTCGTAACTATGATTCAAAAGCTTCTGGAAAGGGAAGTTTGCAGTCCGTTTGTATTACGTGGTTTCACTTATGGCAGTGGACTTTTAATGCAAACACCCTGTCAAGAACTGAGGATTCCTCGGCGAGCAATGGACAGATGCATTAATCGAAGTGACATGGGAAGCTCGGTAAATAAAAGTAATGTGTCAGAGAACATGCTGGATAGGAAGGCGCGCGGTAAATGTAGCCGGGTGATTTGGTAATTGGACGGAAAAAGAAAATTTTCTCTATTACAAAAGATAATAAAAGGAACAAGAGGGTGCTGTAATGGAAATGACATTTGGAAACATATGAGAGCATCAAGAATGCATATAGCTTACGACCATTATCCATCTGCAGATTTTGAGGAGGCATTTAGTCAACACAGGTTGTCAAATGACTGATGATGATGATGGAGCTATGGTTCCGAAACGTGATGTGAATAATAAACATAAATTATAGTGGGTGATCACGGTGTCTTTAGATTGCTCTAACTATTCAACATACACAAATGGACAAAGGCATCGCATATATGGTTTACACTATACATTCGAAGACTTATTATTACAAAGCAGAAGATTGTAAGACCAGGCGCTTAACATTAGACGAAAAACCTCAATGCGAAGATTATGGCAGGAGGCAAGTTGTGGAAACTCGTCTAAGAGGGCAGTGTGGCAAACACATTCTCGAATGACACATGGGATATAGAGACATGTTCCTTTTAAACACGCATAGGCCACCTTAGCTGTAGGCGGCATTTACCAGGAATAATACTAAGAGTAATAATAATATATCGCTACAGAGAAAAATGTTCTAGAAGGCAACCGCAGACGTCTGTCAACGTCTCTACAGCTCGTCCCACAGAACACTTAAGGTACTTCGGAATTACTTGTTTCTTTCTACAACACAGGTAGTGTTTTCTTGACAGTCACCTCAGCAGTTATCGAAGGTTAATGAGCCCAACTCCTTTCTAGAACATCGGACGTATCACAAGAACACATAGACACGCGTCACTGATGTCTGTCAGTTCTTCAGCGCAGATAGTGAAACCACATGTGATATGCATGAGTTGTGTAGTGGTCTACCGGTTACGTGGTAAGATAAAAGAGCGCAGAGCCTTAGGAAAATGAAAACCGTAAACTAACACAAACAAAGTTCTCGATTTGACAGAACCATTGTTGTCTATCTACATCAATTGAAATGTTAGAACATAGAAAAAAATTATTTCCCAAACAACGTATTTCGAACGTCCGTAGAGACTTTTTCGTAACAGAATAGCTGACAGTTTTAACTTTCGAAATGTCTTTCATTTCGCACCGTGTCGGTTACAACACTTGGCTTCTCGAATTTCTCAAGGCACTAAAACTTAAGATGCAGTGTAGATGCAGCAAGATGCATTGGTGGCATACCCGGCTTGGGGGGGGGGGGGGGGGCGATCAAGGAAATATTTCGTATTAAATGATTCTGTTTGAAGGTGCTTTCGGAATAAATAACTACGTACATTTTTCAGTACTAAGAGAAAGGACTAAATTTATTGCTTCTCATTTATACTATCTGAGAAAGTGTTAAACACCGCTACCTAAATCCTTATTTACCTAATGACGCGAATTATCTAACAGAGAATATCAATAGAAAAGTACGATAGAGAAGCTACTTGTGAGCAATTCCTTCTCATCCCGTAAAGAATTTTTCTTTGTAGGCAAATTACATTCTCACTTCCATCTTTAAACTAAACATTTTTCCCAAACTGTAATTATACAATTTCACGTTTGAAGGAATTTTCTGATTCTAAATTTTCTCGCTCTACGCCATACAGTGTTCCCCTTTCGTATAGTCGTGCATGTTAAAGCGCATTTTCCGGGACGGGAAGATGGGCCGGAGGATTACACGGTTCTCAAACACTTAAAAAGCTTTTGCTAAGTTTTACACGCAGAAAGTTGGAGTTCACAAATTCCGTCCCACGAGGGAGGGAACGGGGCAGGGGGGCTGTAATGGGATGACGAAACAAAGGGCATCTAGCCACGCCTTAAATTAACCGTGCCAAATTCGTAAATAACAATGCCACTTTGCACCCGTGCAGGACAAAGGGAAAAGGAAAAAGAGATACAGGATGTCCCTTTTCTCCGATGTTTCAGCAGATATTTTCAGTTTTATGTCCATAATGTCTATATGGAGACTGCCCAGACAAATAATGCTCATCATCTCTTTCAAGCAACGCTACGTGTCAACAGAAAGCGTCGGTTTGTCTTCTGTTACAAAAAATGGGTTTTAAAACGGAAATAACCTTGCCCCATTCGTTAGGTCGGTCGCAGACTAGTTTGTTGTGATAATTGTTTTATTGATATGTATTAGAAGGGACAGTAAAACACGAAGAATAACAAGTACTCCAGCAGTGACTGAGCAGCAGTTACACGGCGGTAGCAGCAGCGTGGGTTAGGGCCCTGTTCAATCGATGATGGAGTACTGGCTATTCTTCGTGTTTTACTGTCCCTCGATGAAACGAATATCGCACTAAAGTACACTCTTGGCCATTAAAATTGCTACACCACGAGAATAAAGTGCTACAGACGCGAAATTTAACCGACAGCAAGAAGATGCTGTGATATGCAAATGATTAGCTTTTCAGAGCATTCACACAAGGTTGGCGCCGTTGGTGACACCTACAACGTGCTGAGATGAGGAAAGTTTCCAACCGATTTCTCAAACAAAAATAGCAGTTGACCGGCGTTGCCTGGTGAAACGTTGTTGTGATGCCTCGTGTAAGGAGGAGAAATGCGTACCATCACGTTTCGAAATTTGATAAAGGTAGGATTGTAGCCTATCGCGATTGCGGTTTATCGTATCGCGACATTGCTGCTCGCGTTGGTCGAGATCCAATGACTGTTACCAGAATATGGAATCGGTGGATTCAGGAGGGTAATACGAAACGCCTCGTATCACTAGCAGTCGATATGACAGGCATCTTATCCGCATGGCTGTAACGGATCGTGCAGCCACGTCTCGATTCCTGAGTCAACAGATGGGGACGTTTGCAAGACAACAACCATCTGCAGGAACACTTCGACGACGTTTGCAGCAGCATGGACTGTCAGCTAGGAGACCACGGCTGCGGTTACTCTTGACGCTGCAGCACAGACAGGAGCGCCTGCGATGGTGTACTCAACGACAAACCTGAGTGCACGAATGGCAAAACGTCATTTTTTCGGATGAATCCAGGTTCTGTTTACAGCATGATAATGGTCGCATCCGTGTTTGGTGACATCGCGGTGAACGCACATTGGAAGTGTGTATTCGTCATCACCATACTGGCGTATCACCAGGCGTGATGGTATGGGGTGCCATTGGTTACACGTCTCGGTCACCTCTTGTTCGCGTTGACGGCACTTTGAACAGTGGACGCTACATTTCAGATGTGTTACGACGCGTGGCTCTACCCTTCAATCGATCCCTGCGAAACCCTACATTTCAGCAGGATAATGCACGACCGCATGTTGCAGGTCCTGTACGGGCCTTTCTGGATACAGAAAATGTTCGATTGCTGCCCCGGCCAGCACATTCTCCAGATCTCTAACCAATTGAAAACGTCTGGTCAATGGTGGCCGAGCAACTGGCTCGTCGCAATACGCCAGTCACGACTCTCGATGAACTGTGGTATCGTGTTAAAGCTGCATGGGCAGCTGTACCTGTACATGCCATCCAAGCTCTGTTTGACTCAATGCCCAGGCGTATCAAGGCCGTTATTATGGTCAGAGGTGGTTCTCAGGATCTATGCACCCAAACTGCGTGAAAATGTTATCACATATCAGTTCTAGTATAATATATTTGTCCAATGAATACCTATTTATCATCTGCATTTCTTCTTGGTGTAGCAATTTTAATGGCCAGTAGTGTAGTTTGTGACCGCTCTGTCGAATGGGGCATGTTAAATTCTGCTTTGAAGAGAACTGTGTAACTCAAACCAAAGCGATGCTCTCTGTTGACGCTCTTTGTCACATGAAAGACGTGACGAGGTATATTTCTTTGGACTGACTGCAGTTTCACAACGCAAAAGCGAAAGCGCAAATAACTGCCGAATAATCAGAGAAAATGCATCTGGCAATTCTTAGGATGGTTCAAAATGGTTCTAATGGCTCTGAGCACTATGGGACTTAACATCTGTGGTCACCAGTCCCCTAGAACTTAGAACTACTTAAACCTAACTAACCTAAGGACATCACACACATCCATGCCCGAGGCAGGATTCGAAACTGCGACCGTAGCGGTCGCGCGGTTCCGGACTGAGCGCCTAGAACCGCTAGACCACCGCGGCCGGCTCTTTGGAATGTGTTGTCATAAACAGTCTGAAAAGCTATTAAAGGTGTTGCAGGGTAGGCCGAGCTGAAAAATAATCCGTTGGGTTGCACTGTTTCCAAGTTAACTGACAATGAAGTCGGTCAACCAGGCCGTTGCGAGCAAATTCAGAGCGCCCACCAGTCACAGTACCGCCAAACGTGTACTTAGTTTGGGTTCCTGAAACCAAACAAGAGAGTAGGACTAAAAGTGGATAACGACCGACTCCGAACTGAAGGCTGAGCAGTCTCGTGAGCTATAATCTACGCTATGAGAACGGGCATTAATTGTGTCAGACAAGCCGATTTGGTTTGTAACAACGTGTTAGGAGGAAGTTTTCATTTAATGAGAGAAAATTTACATCGGTTTTTATTATTCCTGTTTCTTTAAGTTCCCAATTTTAGATACATGTTCCGCAGATTTTTTATACCGTCAGTCCGTACGTCCCGATTTTCTGCAAACTGGATCTGTCAAGGCCAATTCTCACAGGTGCTAGTTTCTTGGAGGAGGCGAGACGATGTGGACTTTGGAATCTTGCATGGCATTATAGTTTTTCTGAACCCATCGATTTCATATTCACATAACAGTCGTAGGATCCGGAACACGGCGATCAGCAACATCGCGCAACGGTACACCAGTCTCGACTTCTAAGATCCGCCGATGTTGAATTCCAAGACAAGCCAGTGGAGGCACATTTTTCATACACGAGGCATGACGCGATCTTCTCACAAACAATCGCTACCGAAATGTTTCAGAATCAGGAACTCAATATTTAAACACTTCTACTTAGCGAGCTTCCTCTGAGGTGCAAATATTTTGCGTTTTCCAGGCATGTACTGCGCGATGTCTTTTTGCACGCCGTCTTCATGGCGCTGGAAATCTACTGGTCAGCAGTAAACGTCCCACAGGAAAATTTACAAATCGCTATATGAAGCAGATGCACATACCAGTACATCACCGGGACAGCATGAAGGTTCCAGTTCGCAGTCTTCAGCTATGGAAAATTACACTGTATTAGGATCAACATAATGCAAAACCACATTTGCACTGTAGTATGCAGAACACACCTTCTTGTGCGAGAAACAGGTCCTGCTCCCAGGCCATAGATATTAGATCAGGCACAATGCTCTACGACAGGAAGGTAAACTCGAAGCACGGAAAGAAGATAAGAATGGTATTAGCAAGGCATGAGCTGGCAGAAAAGTAAAATACGGTTTAGGGTGAAATTCACGGTCGAGGGATGCTTTATGGCAAGTCTTCCACGGTCATTCAGTCGTATATAACACGGATAACTACAGGCTAATCTTGGACTCTTACTTCTCAATCTAAAGTAGTTATTTAATCACATGAAAGTGTGGCCCTCAGGCTCTCTGTTACAGAGGACAAGGGTTCTACTCGTACAGTGCTTTTTAAATCACGATTACTTAGTGGTTCAAAAATGGTTCAAATGGCTCTGAGCACTATGGGACTTAACATCTGAGATCATCAGTCCCCTAGAACTTAGAACTACTTAAACCTATCTAAACTAAGGACATCACACACATCCATGCCCGAGATAGTATTCGAACCTGCAATCGTAGCAGTCGCGTGGTTCAGGACTGAAGTGCCTAGAACCGTTCGGCCAACGGGCCCGGCGATTACGTAGCAATGAAGTAATAATACACGGTCCAGTCTTATTAATGTGACCGCTCCTATGTTCGTCTCAACCTGCAATAACCACTTAGAGGCTGTAGGTAAAGGACCTAGCAGTGGAGGGTATATGAAGCTTGTCGGGGGCGACGTGAACAATAATACAGTCGTTGTCGTAATGCGGAAACTGAGCGATTTATCTGACTTCAACAGAGCAAGCCAGGGAGGGTGTAAGGATTTCCGAAACGGATAAGTTCTTAGACAGTTCGGCTGTAGTCGTGGTTAAAGTGTACCGTATGCGGCAAAATGGCTCTATCCAAAACCGACATCGAAGTAACACACATAAACACAGCTTGCCTTTACTGCAATGGATAGAACTGCAAATGCTAGAAACGAAAAAAAGTATATTTACCACTTTCGAAACGTTAACATCAGTCACTGATTAACAGCCCATCAGACAGTAATACGCACTGAGGCGACAGAAGTCATGGCCGGCTGGAGTGGCCGAGCAGTTCTAGATGACAGAGGTGAACAACGCTGAGACGTGTATGGGCGAACAGAGGCGCAACTGTCGAGTGCGTACCGCCCTGGTGAACGAAGGGGCTACTGGCAGTTCTCCTGCATGACCGCTCAGCAGACGTTGCTGCGTACTGGCCTAAGCGGTAGGCGCCTTGTTCATGCACCCATACTGACTGCTACCTACCGACGACGACGAAGGCTGGAATTTACACACCAGCACCATCACAGCCGGACGTCCGTCGAGTGCCTACACGTGGCCTTTTCAGATGACTCACGTTTTATGTCCCATAGGACGGATGGCCGTTGCCACGTACGGCCCTTTAACAATCCTCGGAAAGGTTCAGGCCGAAAGATGGAGCGTTATTGCCTGGGGGGGCATTCCCTGGGCGAGCTCGTCATTCTAGAAAGTATAATGGATCAACACAAGTATATATTTATCCTTTCGGACCTCGTCCATCCCTACATGTTGTTTGTTTCTCCTAGCGACGATAGCATCTGCCAGCAGGACAATGCAACATGTCACATTCCTTGTAGTGTACGTGCATGGTTCTAAGAGTACCAAGATGAATAAGTCGCACTCCCCTGGACTCAAAACTCTCTGAATTTAAACACAGTGGAGAAAATTAGGAAATTTGTGCTAAGGACTATGGGACCAAACTGCTGAGGTCATCGGTCCCTAGGCTTACGCACTACTTATTCTATCTTTAACTTACGCTAAGGACAACACACACACACCCATGCCCGAGGGAGGACTCGAACCTCCGACGGAGGGAGCCGCGGGAACACGCTAGATCGCACGGCTACCCCGCGCGGCCCAATCAGGAATCAGTGGGACACTTCCATCGGGCTGTTCGCGCCGTGGATCTTCAACAGAGAAATCTGGCGCAGCTGGAAACGGCGATGAAGTCGGCACGGCTCCGTATCGCTGTCAGTACGTTCCAGAACCTGACTGATGCTCTTCCTGCACGTCTCGCAGCGGTCTGCGCTTCAGAAACTTGTTATCGAGGCTTTTGATAGGTGATCACATTAATGTGAGTGGGCAGTATTATACATACGAGGGTTGGAACTTAAATAGAGGCAACTATTTATTCACAACCGATACAAAAGAAATACGTGTTTGCACCTGTTACTGCCATTCAAAGTAGTCATCAGCGTTTTGTAGAACCCGTTGCTAGCGACGTGGAACGCGTAGTATACCGTTAGCAGAGCCTGTGCTGTTGATGGTGCGAATGGAGCAATCTGCTGCCTGTCGAATCTCTGGAACAGTTCTGAAGCGAATGCGATGAAGTGGTTCCTTCATCTTCAGAATCAAATCAAGCATTACGACGGGTTCCGCATGACTTGACGGAAATGCAGAAATGGATGCGTTACGAAGCTGCTCAGACGCACTTGGGGCGCTGTGAGCGCGAAGGAGAGGCCTTCTTACACTGGATGAGACATGGGCCACGTCGTACTAGCCACAACTGAAACGCTAACCGAACGAATGGCGTCGTCAGGGGTCGCCGCGAAAGCCAATTACTGGATTTGAATCAAGCCTATTTCCAAATACCTCTTGTGGAGAGCTCCAAGCGAGTCACGGCATTTACTACAGATTGGAATCTGAATTTAACCGGGTCCCATTTGGTTTGGCGACGGGAGCCGCGGTTTTGAGTAGATTGTTAGATTGAGTGCTTGGTGACTTGAAGTTTAATTGTGTGTACAACTATTTAGATGATCTTGTTATTTATAGTAAATCATTCGAGGACCATTGGGAACGTCTTAGGTTGGTATTAGAGCGGCTGCGACTGGCGGGGCTCACGGTTAGCCCGTCTAAAATTAGTTTGTGTAAGAGAGCTGTGTCCTTTTTGGGGCACATTGTATCGGATCGGGGAGTCGAGATTGATCAAGAGAGGACACGTGCTACTAGGGATTTTCCCCCTCCTAAGGACAAAGAGGGGATAGCAAGTTTCATTGGCCTGTGTAATTCTTTTTTGGTAATTTGTGCTGCAGTTCGCTGAATTAGCCGCACCTCTTAATAGTTTGCGCGGGAAGGATGTCGAGTTTCGTTGGCGTGAAGAGCAACAGTGTGCCTTTCAGGCCTTGAAGACTGCCATTGCTAATCTGCTTGTGCTAGCCTTACCGGATTTTAACCGGCAATTTGTTGTTCAGACCGATGCTTCTCGAGGTGGTGTAGCTGCTGTGCTTCTCCAATACGAGGAAGGCGAGCGACCTCCGCTGGCATTTGCGTCACGACGTTTATCTCGGGCGGAACGCAACTATTCGATATCTGAATGTGAGGCGCTCGCGGTATTATTCTCGTTGGAGAAATTCGCCTTTTATTTAGAACATTCCACCTTTATTTTAGAGACGGATAATCAGGCGCTCAGTTGGGTCCTAGCCCGCCCCAGCAAAACGGGACGCATTGCCCGTTGGGCAGTACGAATTTCATTCTTCCGTTTTCAGGTCAGACACATCAGAGGATCTGATAATTGCGCGGCCGATGCTCTGAGACGTATGTTTACCGAGCAGGAGCAGGAGGTGCAAGTAGGTGCCATCTTGACTGATGTCCCAGAGTTGTTTTGCAATCTCTCTAAGAAACACGTTGAAGATCAATATTGGGGACCCATTTATCAACGTATTAAAGAAGGTGAAATGGTTCCCGATTATGAGATATGTCGTGGGGTTTTGTGTAAAAGGCAGAGTGTAGTTGTTTGTGTATCCCTAAGGCTCTAGTAGATATGGCAATCAAATATTTCCATGATTCGGCCATAAGTGGGCATTTCGAGTTTAATAAAACCTTGAATCGGGTACGGGAAAGATGTTTTGGACAAGAATGTATGCTGATGTCAAACGTTATGTGGCATCGTGTGAGGCTTGTAAGTGGGCAAAGCCGGATGTCGGAGGGAGCGTGTGGGTTTGTTGCAGTCAGAGAGATGTTTCGCGCCTCTTGAGCGATTGTTCATTGATTATTTGGGACCCCTCCCCCGTACCAAGCGAGGTCATGGATATATATTGGTAGTTGTTGTTGCCTATTCTCGGTTAACCTGGCTCCTGCCCACCAGGGCAGTCACTGCTGATATCACGATTAAATAGGTGATCTCGGTTTTCTCTTGGTTTGGTCCATCCTGCTCACTTGATACTGACAATGCTCCGGCTTTCCTTTCCGCAGCTTTTAAGGGATTCCTCTTTTCTCAAGGGATTCGCCACGTCACTACTACTCCCTATTACCCCAAGGTAACCTTTGATGAACGTGTTAATCGGAATCTTAAGGCGGCCCCCTGTATTTTTCATGCCCGTTCTCCCAAGGGTTGGGATTTGACCCTGCCCTGCTTAAACCAAGCGTTTAATTCGGTGCATCATGAGGCAATGGGTAGCACTCGTAATGCTCTGATGTTTCAGTACTCGGTGAATTCTCCCTTGCCCAATCTGTGGAGTATTAATGATCTTCTTCCCCAGCAAATTGATCCGGCTAGGCTACGCGAGAATTGGCAACGGGCACGTCGCAATATCTTACAGGCGCATCAGAGGGAAGCCCGTTACTACACTACTGGCCACCGTAAATGCAACACCCTGAAGGAAGCATCCGAATCAAGTGAAATTTACACCATGGGTTTCCAGCGATGAGATATGCAACTGATTAGAATTTCAGCGCAGACGCACATCACGCGCGCCTGTGGCGCCACCTCATAGCGCCATTTAAGGCTTGGCGATTTCGACGAGTGTACGTTCGGCACGTGTGTTTATCTTGTGGTTGTTTCACAAGACGATCAGTTATGCCTCGTAGACAACAGCGAACATCGTTTGATCACGTATCCGAGTTCGACAGAGGAAGGATAGTGGCTTACCGAGATTGTGGATTATCATACAGAGAAATCGCTAGTCGTGTTGGACGAAACCAAACAACTGTAATGCGGATATGTGACCGTTGGATGCAGGAGGGTACGACGGACCGACGTGGTCGATCACATTCACCTCGGTGCACCACTGCACGTGCTGATAGGCAAATTGTGCGTATGGCAGTGACGGATCGCTCAGTGACATCCCGAACCATAGCACAGCACATTGCGTCTGTAACGCATCATCCAGTGTCTGCGCGTACCATTCGACGCCGTTTACAGCAGAGTGGTCTGTCCGCAAGACGTCCATTGCTTCGTCTACCATTGACGCAGAACCACAGACGTCTCCGTCGCCAATGGTGTGATGACAGACGGATGTGGACGGCAGATTGGAATGACGTTGTCTTTACTGACGAGGCACGCTTCTGTCTGCAGCACCACGATGGTCGGATTCGAGTGTGGAGACACCATGGAGAGAGGATGCTGGACAGCTGCATTATGCACCGCCACACTGGTCTTGCACCGGGTATTATGGTATGGGGCGGTATTGGCTATTACTCTCGCACGCCTCTAGTACGCATTGCCGGTACTTTAAATAGCCGGCACTACATATCCGAGGTGCTGGAGCCAGTTGTCCTTCCTTGCCTTCAGGGCTCGGCCACAGCCATATTTCAACAGGATAATGCGCGACCACACGTGGCACGCATTGTCCAAAGGTTCTTCGTCAATAACCAGATTGAAGTGCTTTCATGGCCGGCTCGCTCTCCGGATCTTTCGCCGATAGAAAACATGTGGTCCATGGTTGCTCAACGAGTGACCCAGATTACATCCCCAGCTGCCACACCAGATGATCTTTGGCAACGTGTGGAAGCTGCTTGGGCTGCTGTACCCCAGGAACACATCCAACGTCTCTTTGACTCAATGCCGAGACGTGTGGCAGTGGTGATCTCCAACAATGGCGGCTACTCTGGCTACTGATTCTGGCAGGAACCACATGTCACAGACGTCTGTAAACATAATCATTTGATACTTGGTCAACATGTTATCTACAAAATAAATTTTGTTGTGCTACCTCTTGTCTTTCTTGGTGTTGCATTTACGGTGGCCAGCAGTGTATAATCGGGGTAGGCGCCCCTTCAGGGGCAAAGTGGGAGATGTGGTTTTTGTTTGTCATTTTGGGTCCTCAGGGGCGAGTGCTGATAAAGGGAAGTTGAGATCACCTTATCAAGGCCCCTTGCGTATTGTGAGGGTATTGTGTCCGGTCAACCTCCCCGTTAAACAGCAGGGATCGGGGAAGACTCGTCGTGTCCACGTGTCTCAAATTAAGTTTGCTCCTAATGTTGAGCCAGAGGGAGGTTGCTGATATCCCCGTTCCTCTTTCTGGGTCTCTCTCTCTCTCCGTTTCTCCTTTTCTGCACACATCCTCTGGGTGTGTTTTGCGGCGGGGAGATTGTTACGGTGCTGGCTTATTTCCAATTCCGTATCGATCTTAGTGCTGAGTTGTCACTCAGACGGCTCTTTGGCGTTAGGCGGTTGTGTCCGCGTGTGATCGCTGGCCGCAGCTTAGCTGGAGGCACGTGAGGACGAAAGAGGTGGCTGCCTTGGCGTGAAGACAGTTCGGCTCGGCTGGGGTTTTGCGTCTGGACGCCGAGTGGGGCCCGATCGGAAGAGCGGACCGTGATTTTACGGTTAATAGTGCGGACAGCGGCGTGGTGTGCCGTTTAACTTGATTCGCAAGGGGAGCGAAATTTCGCCTGTTGCAGTTTGTCGAGCCTGAGTTTGAAATACCTTCTATGTGCGGCGGGATGTCATTTCGTCCTCATGTCTCTCCGTCGCTGGGATTGCTATCCTCGTTTACCGTCCCGAGGATGTATATCGATGGGGTACGCTGCTCTCCGTACTCTACTAGACGCTGGTGATGGAAGTGCGTCGTTCAGCGGCACGTAATCTGGGTGCTTTATGTTTGATCCTCAAGTGTTAGTCTTCGAGTGGCACTCCTTACAGTTTGCCTTGCGCAGATAGATAGGATTTTATTTTATCTTGCGGTGCTTCCGCTTTCCGTTAACGGAGGTTAAGCTTAATTCGGCACCCCGTACGACGCTTGGAACCTCAGCAGCCGGGTCGAAGCCACCTTCGCGATTTTGCATATTGTTCGTAAATCGTTGTTTTGGTATTAAGTTGGCTGAGGTTTCTTATGGATTTCCGACATTTGGTCTGTTTTCCGGCCCGGGCTAGGTGTCGTTATTATAAAATTCGGTCCTTGTTTTGGCTTAGTACGATTTTTGTTTACTGACTGGTGGTTCTGGTAGTACGCCGGGTCGCTGTGATTGTGTTGCGTTTTGTATGGGGCTGTGTGCTCGGAGCCGTGGAATACCAATTGTGTGAACTGCTTCACTGGGGAGTACTGATCGGGCCATTCTTGGCCTCTGCTGTGTGAAAAGAATTTTATTATTATTTGAAAGTAACATTATCACTTATATGATTTAATTCTTATTGCGTTAATTGCAACTTGGGAACTGAGAAATTTAGTAGTGTAATTACGGAAGATTTAATAGTGGCACATGCCCCTTTACTTGTTTCGTAATCTGTTAATTACTGAAAGACCTTAAGCTCATAGTCATATATGATGTGATTTTCTTAAATTATTGTATTTTTATGTCATGTTATTGTTTTCTTTAATTTGCTGATCACTGGTGTAGTGTTCCAAGTATTAAAATGTTTCAGGTAGCTATTACTTGGGTGGAACGCGCGGAACCGCAACGGAGAGAGTAGTTGCGTGCCTTACGTGTCCGTTGTCGGCGCGGCCTGGTGTCCGTTGTTTGTTTTGGTGCACCTGAGATGAGTATTGTGTTGCCCCCTCCCTTGCGGCCCCGTCGTGTTCTTCTCATAAACATTTCCTTCAAGGCATTTTACTTAATTTTATGCTAGTATTATTTTAATTTCTTACATTGGTAAAATTGGGCGGACTTCATTATCCACACTGTTTGTCATAGCGGAGTTGATGTGCCATTGTAATTTCTTAAACTCCATTGTGTGTGCCCTTCGTGATACATATTGTTTGTATGCCAATTGTAATGTCTCATATATCATGATGTGCGTGTGTAATGGTGCAATAAATGGATGATTGTTATTTCTGTTTTTGGCGCTCTTC
The DNA here is from genome assembly GCF_021461395.2 of Schistocerca americana. Classification (NCBI taxonomy): domain Eukaryota; kingdom Metazoa; phylum Arthropoda; class Insecta; order Orthoptera; family Acrididae; genus Schistocerca; species Schistocerca americana. The sequence continues at coordinate 314,087,289 of NC_060119.1, read as the reverse complement.
ATGCCTCCTTTCTTGTCCCTATTGGTACGCTATTCTTGTACTTGTGTTGGAACCCCATATCAAGTACACTAGAAAGGCAGACCTTAATGTTGCTTTAGTACATATAACATTATCTCCCTTTCTAAGCTGGAGATATTACATAGTTATTCGATAGAATGAGACAGATCATTCCACAGTCGGGTTCCTGCTTCTGTAAAGGATTTAAAGAGGGCAGCTGAGCGATGGAGTGAGACAGACAGGAGTTTGCTCTGATGGAGTGAGCGTTTGTGCTGTGTTGTTCCGACACGAGCGTTAAGATCGAGGAAAGATGACAGGAAACCTGTACAGTGTGCGGTGTAACACTTCTACTACGATGGGCAGAGTTTAGAATAACTTGCCTTTACAATGAAATCAGATGAACCGTGCTCGGATTTCAGTTACCAGTGCGTAAGCTACAACAAAATTTGTGAAGTGAATTACCGGACTGCAAAAAAATGCATTCACCTGTTCTTGTAAAAGTTGCTGATTTTTACAAATCAACAATATATATCGCTGAAATGCGCACCAAACTCGTTTATCTCACGCTGTGTTGGCTTTCTGAACAAAATTCTTTTGATAGTTCTTTAGAGTTACATGTATGCACAGCATATGGACTGCCGTTAAATCCTCTTTTGAACGTATAATTACATCGACCACTCCATAAGTAAGTAAGCAGTGAAACTAAGTTTCAACTCAAAACACATTTATTTGCGTCGTAGTACATAAGACAATATGAGTGACGACTAGCAGAATTCAGCAGATAGACTGACTCACTACATGTTTATACTTCCATTAGACACATACAGATTTTCACTTTTTTCATTTAATTACATTATATCAATTAGTGTTCAACGAAAACCAGAAGTTAGCAACAGTCGCCTAGATACAGTCGACGGTAGGATCTCCTTGCTATCGCTGGCTGTCGCATCAAATGTGGCAGTGGGCAGATGTAGCAACTCTGCCGCCGCAACGAGGTTGATGTTAATTACTTCAGCCAGTCACTTGCATCCGCCTTGGGTGGTAAGGACAACGGTTATCTTTTAGACCACATCCCCTTTTATAGATGACAGCAGAGTACATACACATACAGTTATTTAAATACCATTGACTTACGTTTCTGAACAACAGGTTCTCCTTCATATAGTATATACCTACTACTCTGCGATTCACACTCAAGCGCCTGGCAGAGGGCTCATATAACCACCTACAGACTACTTTTCTTTATCGTTCCACTCTGGAACAACGGGTGGGAAAAATGAACACTTAATTCTTTCCATAGAAGCTCTAATTTCTCTTATTTTATTGCGATGATCAATTCTTCCTATGTAGGTTGACGTCAATAAAATATTTTCACATTCAGGGGAGAAAGCTGGTGACTGAAATATCCTAAACGATTCCGCCGCAACGAAAAACACTCTTGTTTTAATGAATGCCACCTCAGCTCTCTTGCCTCATCCGTGACACACTATTTCTGACTCTTAAAAAATGAGCTGATCTTCTTTGCACTTTTTAGATGTCCTCTGTCAATCCTGTCTGGTAAGTATTCCTTACCGCACATCAGTATTCTATCAAATGAGGGACAAGCTGAGTCGAAACAAGCACTCTATCACTGTAAGAGGTACAGAGGCGGGAGAGTGTACCGAGGCTTGCCCGAGTTCACTATTACCAGCAACAGGTCATCATATCACGCCTGTAATTAACGTAGAAAGGACTGCACCATAATTTAAGAGTGAAATTAAAAATTAAAATAACATTTACAAAGTTGATCAGTGTGTGCTTAAGTATATTAATGTTAACATTATAAGTTTCAGAACGATCAAATGAATAGGTAAGTTTGGCAAAATATACAGTGTTAAGAAAAAATAAGTGGCGCTGAGTAATAAACTAGGAACATAAAAGTTAATTAGAATATGCAAATGTATGTCACAGTAAAAAATTACAAGTCTCAAGTTGATCAAAGCAATAATTTGGTTAAAATCCGGTGTTTCCACGAAAAATTGAAGACGATAAATATTAGCATCAGGAAGGGGAAAACTCGCATGTAGCCTCAGTTTCATGTAAGAACATTAAATATGAGACACCAATAAACTACCTCCATTATTTCTCAACTTATTTACTAAAGCCTAATTTGGAATGAAAACGTCCTTATTCATGATAGATTAAGTACAACTTGTATTTGTATTAGAAATTTATGCTGTGCCAAGTTTCAAGAGAATATTGTAAATAACAATGGTTACAAGGAATGTTCAAAAGGCAGTTCAGAGGTCCTGTTTTACAAACAATGCTGTTGGAGAAACATCCGCATCTGAGCATGCATTATAACAGAGGCTGAAAATACTGCTACAGTTGTAAAGTTCTTTTGTTAATACACGACCGGTTTCGGGCTCTTATGGAACTCATGCTCTGCGCTCATAGTTAGCACACCGCGCCTCGTACACGTCCAATGCAGCGCTCGGGGGTCACAGCACCAAGTTACGACACCTGAAGATGGGCGTATAAGAGCCCGAAACCGGCCGTGTGACAATAAAAGAACTTCACAACTGTAGCGGTATTTTCAACCTCTGGTTATACAAAAAACAAGAAGCTAGCAAATTTTAAAACGACAAAACCATTAATTAATACGTGTGCTAGAAATGGGCCAATTAGATACTCCTACCTGAGCCTAGTGCGGTTGATAGCATATGTTCCGTTAGGCGGTCCGCTGCGTTCATATACAGTGCAAATACAGCAAGACAGGCAGTGGTAGGTCACACATCGCAAACTGCCCATGTCAGTCAAACGCCCGCATGCGTTCTTGGAAGAAGTAGGAAGCGTAATCGCAAGGATTGTACACAGTTCTAGATCGCTTAGATTTCACGGAAGTAACTTTTTGTGTATGCCCCGTAATGTTGTCAAAATTGCGTGGCAAGACGCGAAATTATTTTCCATTTTTTAAGGCGAACAATTAACTTTGGCGATTAGAAGACAGGGCGATAGACCATTTTACTTGGGACTTGCCGAAGAGGTCTGCTCTGAACTATTAATAGTGCTTTTTACGTCAGGAATATTAATTACATTACTGAGACTCATATTTTGTACTTGTGAACTTTTTCGGAATATGTCAAAACGCTAAAACTCAAAAGTTTTAATTATAGTCATAGCCCTCATCCTTCTGAGCAAATAGCGAATAGAAACATTTTCTTTCAGTGAACAAAAACCATAATGTGGACTTGCAGACTGAAAATTATGGTCATAATGTTCTCCATCACTTTATAAGTTGCCGTAAAATCTTTTTAGGCTCTTGTAAACGGCGAGGGTAGGTGGAAAGCATGCACAGACAATTTAAGAACCTTTTCATCACGAAGTAACGACCATCTGATTATTACCCGCCGCCCCCCCCCCCTCCCACCTCCCCCGACACCAAGCGTAGTATAGATGTTGTCTTTAGTGGACCTGTTGCGTGTCGAAGTGTTCTGTCAACAGGTGGCGCTCGCATTCTTTGCTAACCTGTAAGTCCTGTTCTGTGCGACAAAAGCTGTGAAGTTTTTGCGAAGAGGGCTTTCATTATATTGTTCACAACATCGCTGAAACTGATGTCTGGTAACACAATTATCTGTACCATTAATCAAATATTTATCGTTTGCATTTCACTTGTTCTGCTTTGGAGAATATACTTGAATTGTACTGCACTCGTCAGCGCGTCCCTCCTTTGGTAATTTGCACACTGTTGACTACGTAAAGTTTGCGTGCCAACATTTTCTTCCAACTTCTGTGCGTCACACCTTTCTCGATCTCATTTGCTAGCAAAATTAACGACGTTAACATTAAACTATAGCGGCTTCCCATCAAAGTACTTTCCATGATCGCTTTTCGTAATCACTTTCCGCTCTTACACTGCGAAGTAAAAACTAGCAGAACTTGGAAATGCTTAATTCTATCTACAGAAGGGTTACCTGTTCTTGTTACCGCGTAATAAAACTGGAGCATGCTATCTCGTTAATTTCACCACTGGGTATCGCGTAGACGTTTAATTCAACTGTAGACAACAGAAGCGACATCGGCTGCTGTTTAATTACTTGTTATGCAGATGTACCCCTTTAAAGGAAAAAAAATTGCATATAAAAATTTTCCCTTTTACCCTTTCAAGCAAATCAATTGGCAGCAACATGGGACAGTAACAAACACACGCTCACAATTTCAGTGCACAGATCACTGTCAACATAACGCCGTATTTCACACAACAGAGCAGCATAAGCGAAATGTAAGTTACAATTAAGAGGAAAACAATCCCTCCCTATATCTCTCTCTCTCTCAGGTTCTCACACGACAGCACAGATTAAATGTAGCAAAGAAGTTGTAGCAAACTGGTTCAAAGCAATACAGAAGAGAATCATTTTCAAACTATTTTGAAAACTGTTAGAATTGTTAGTTTCAACGTTATAAATGAATTCAGAAACGCAAGCAATCAAATTTTCGAATTCATCACAGTAGAAGACGACGGTTATTCTGCACGAACAGACATCCCGTTTAACATGCTTAAACCAAAATATTTCGTGCGTTATTCAGTTTTAATTTACGGAAACGATTCGGACTTGTGTAGTCAGCACGAGGTCCTCCTAACGTTAGTGCCTAAAATATTGATATGGCATCATGAATGTGACTGAGATGAAGTCGTCATTGTGATCCTTCCACGCAAAATTGTGTTTAGTACACACTTCATCCATAGTTGTAGGTTTAATGGGAGTGTCTAGAAATTTTTCTCAGGCCAATGTATGTAAGTGCTGTATTCATCGCAGATTCTTATCCAGACCCCTGCAGACGTCTGTCCTTTTGTATCGCAATATTGCTGTTTGATTATAAGTAAAAAAAATCATTCCTCTCAATCAGTTACTTAAACAGCTTTTCTTACAGGTACTTCAAAATTTAAAAATTCTTATATTTACAATTTTGTTGTTTTGTGTCGGTACGTTAAATAAATTTACATCAAAAATAATAAAATATCATGAGTAAGTAGTGTAGCGCACAAATTTTGATACCGAAATCAATGATGCATCATACGCCGCCATTTATGGCCTACTTAATAACTATATATACAGAAATATTCTTTACGTCTATAGCTACTTTATTACAATATCAAGAAATGAAATTTCGTATTAAGTATAGTATAAGACATGATTGCAATTTATCACACAACTGAAACTTATGGTCCGAGTGAAAGAAGGTACAAAATGAAGAAAAAAGTATTTAGAACAAGAGCAAAGTTACAAAGAACATGGATGCAAAAGCGAAAGATCAATAATGACATAGACTATTTTGTCGAATATAAGGAATACTTATTGATTCAATTGTCACTATAGTTGACGTAGAATTTGAGGCAATGATAAATAAAAATAAAATGGTAAACCTTCCGGTATGAAAGGTCGTGGTCCATGAAACTCTTCAGCTCCTAACGTTTCGTCCAGAGCTGCGCTGGACATCTTCAGAGGGGTGTTTCTCCTCCGGTGAGTCTTGCCGACTGACGGGTCGGACGTCTGAGAGCGACTTATGTATCGTAGAAAGTGGGCGTGACCAGAGTTACACGTGATATGCAGAGATAACCTTTGTCAGAGATAAAACTTAACTATCGATCGTAATCTCGTCACGGATAAAACTGTCTAGCAATTCTGTAGTGCTACTGTCCAAATATCACTAAGTTTCATGGTCTCTTCTTTCCGATTAAAATTATCCCTATGTTTATATATTTCAATTGCTTCTCTACAAAGCCGTGGGTAATAGTTCGTCGTCGTAGATAAAATTTTTGTTTCGGAAAACTTCACTTGATGATTTCCTGGCTGAAAAGCGTATTCTGCTACAGCCGATTTATCTGTTTTTCCTAATCGGCAAAGACTTCTGTGTTCTTTTAACCGTGTATTTACGCTTCTTTTTGTTGTTCCAACATAAACTTTACCACATGTACACGGAATTTTATTTACGCCACTGGCTGATAGAGGAGCGCGTTTATCTTTTACAGACCGAAGAACATGACAAATTTTCTTCGTTGGTCTAAAAACAGGTCTAATATCATGTTTACTTAAAATCTTTCCAATCTGATCCGTTACTTTCTTTATAAAAGGGAGAGAGACTGTATTCTTCCATCGTTTTTCGGACTTGTCCTTAAGCTTTTTGTTGTTTGGGTGCAGAATTCTGCTTACTTCTTTCTTTGAGTAGCCATTTTTCTCAAAAGCGTGCTTCAGATGTTTTAATTCGTCGTCTAGATACTCCGGCGTGCAAATCCGTCTGGCTCTGTCAACGAGACTTGTAATCACACCTCTTTTTTGTTTTGGATGGTGGTTAGAGTTCTTATGTAAGTATCTGTCTGTGTGCGTTATTTTTCTAAAAATCTGTTGTTTCAAGCTTCCATCCATCTGTCTCATAACTAAAACATCCAAAAACGGTATTTTGTTATCATTTTCTCTCTCCATGGTAAACTGGATTTTGGATTTACATTATTAAGGTAATCAAAAAATTCGCCTATGGCTTCTCTACCATGTGGGCAGACCACAAATGTATCTTCTACATACCGATACCAGCGAGATGGTTTCTTATCTGCTTTTTCCAAGGCTGACTGTTCGAATTTCTCCATGTAGAAATTAGCTACTGCAGGACCCAATGGGTTACCCATTGCTACGCCATTAAGTTGTTCGTAAAACTCATTATTCCACTGGAAATGACTGGAAGTAAGACAGTGTCTGAAAAGAGCAGTCAGATCTTCTGGAAAAATATCCGTTATAGAATTCATAACTTCATTAACTGGAATCATAGTAAATAAAGATACTACATCGAAACTTACTAACATATCTTCAGGAGTCAGAATTAAACCTTCAATTTTCTCTATAAAATGACGTGTGTCCTTTATATATGTCATCCGGTCGTGAAAGCCTTCATACTACGATCAAAAATAAAATGGTTTTGAGTTATTAACATTCAGTACCCATAACAATTATTAACGCCAGTAACCATTAAGGTTACTGGTAAGCATAGCCCAGAACTCACATACGGCGTACAGTGACAAACCGCGATCTAACGGCTAATATTTGCATATGCTAGCAACAGCACAACATGATGTACGGAACACAAACCAGAAAAGTTTTTAACACGTCGAAGCTACTGGACACAAAGCAAACAAATTACCCTACCGTGACCTTGAACCAAAATGTTGTCATCCTCTAATGGTGGCATTTTTTGCTATTTTTATTATTATTTAATTTTATCTAATTCTGGCTTTTAAAATTTTTGAACTCAAATGGAAGTCTGAATCAAGTTAAAATTATCTTTGGCTCATTGAATCTTTAATTAAATCAAGAAAAATTACTTAGTTGAAAAACCATCTAAAATATGTTTTAAATATTGAAATTGGAATATAATTATCATCATATGATTCAAATTTTTTCATCTAGGCTCCTCTACCGAGATTGTGTGTTGGCGACGTGATTGACGCCTAAAAGTTATCAGACTTAGTTGTGTGAAAAGTGAAACTTTAGATGCAAGTTCTCTTCTGAAAACAAACCAAACGTATTACACTGATTGGTGCCGTTAATACGCTATCATTCACTAACAGACATCCCCACACAAGGTAAGCAACATTTAACTATCAAATTCATGAAAAAAGCTGAGGAAAAAAGGTATGGTTAGTCGTAATAACAAATACAATGAAATTAAATAGATATTATTAGGCAAAAGGAGCACAAGTAGCAAAATCTCTACACAATACTGACGAATAATTTATTTGACAGTACCAGACAATGGCTACCCAGAAAAATGGTTCAAATGGCTCTGAGCACTGTGGGACTTAACAGCTATGGTCATCAGTCCCCTAGAACTTAGAACTACTTAAACCTAACTAACCTAAGGACATCACACAACACCCAGCCATCACGAGGCAGAGAAAATCCCTGACCCCGCCGGGAATCGAACCCGGGAACCCGGGCGTGGGAAGCGAGAACGCTACCGCACGACCACGACATGCGGGCGGCTACCCAGAAAGAGAGAAAAAAAACAACAAAGAAGTTGCGAATACTTGTTCGTTTGAATTACATAGACAATCGCAGTGTCTTTTATGAGCGATAAAATCATCTCAGCGCTACTGCACGAAAGCACACAGTCACGAAATCCGCTAGCACTTGGGGAAACATAATATAGCCCCCAAAATTTTTAAAAGTTTGTCAAGTCTTTGTAAAAAGTTTTAAAAATTTGCAACGCTTCATTAACTTTTAGTGTTCAAATTGTCCTTTTTTCATCATTTTATTCGTTTGAGCCGTATACTGTTTTAGCTTTGCCAGGAATGTAATTTGCCTTCCCATTCTTGTGTGATCTTGCCGGGACCTGGCGAAACGACAGGGAAGGCATAGATATACTGTTCCTATTTCACATGCTATGTTTTCTCATAAAATTTTAAAAACATTACACATTTATCATTTAGTACATTAATGAGAATGAACAAATTACATCGTTAGGAAAAAACATCAATGTAGTAATTTACATTTTTAACAGTCCTTGTGACTTTAGTTTGAGTTTTGAAATGCTCATATTAAACACTTCGGAATCATTGTATGGTTTTTCGTTATGGAAATACACTCCTGGAAATGGAAAAAGGAACAAATTGACACCGGTGTGTCAGACCCACCATACTTGCTCCGGACACTGCGAGAGGGCTGTACAAGCAATGATCACACGCACGGTACAGCGGACACACCAGGAACCGCGGTGTTGGCCGTCGAATGGCGCTAGCTGTGCAGCATTTGTGCACCGCCGCCGTCAGTGTCAGCCAGTTTGCCGTGGCATACGGAGCTCCATCGCAGTCTTTAACACTGGTAGCATGCCGCGACAGCGTGGGCGTGAACCGTATGTGCAGTTGACGGACTTTGAGCGAGGGCGTATAGTGGGCATGCGGGAGGCCGGGTGGACGCACCGCCGAATTGCTCAACACGTGGGGCGTGAGGTCTCCACAGTACATCGATGTTGTCGCCAGTGGTCGGCGGAAGGTGCACGTGCCCGTCGACCTGGGACAGGACCGCAGCGACGCACGGATGCACGCCAAGACCGTAGGATCCTACGCAGTGCCGTAGGGGACCGCACCGCCACTTCCCAGCAAATTAGGGACACTGTTGCTCCTGGGGTATCGGCGAGGACCATTCGCAATCGTCTCCATGAAGCTGGGCTACGGTCCCGCACACCGTTAGGCCGTCTTCCGCTCACGCCCCAACATCGTGCAGCCCGCCTCTAGTGGTGTCGCGACAGGCGTGAATGGAGGGACGAATGGAGACGTGTCGTCTTCAGCGATGAGAGTCGCTTCTGCCTTGGTGCCAATGATGGTCGTATGCGTGTTTGGCGTCGTGCAGGTGAGCGCCACAATCAGGACTGCATACGACCGAGGCACACAGGGCCAACACCCGGCATCATGGTGTGGGGAGCGATATCCTACACTGGCCGTACACCACTGGTGATCGTCGAGGGGACACTGAATAATGCACGGTACATCCAAACCGTCATCGAACCCATCGTTCTACCATTCCTAGACCGGCAAGGGAACTTGCTGTTCCAACAGGACAATGCACGTCCGCATGTATCCCGTGCCATCCAACGTGCTCTAGAAGGTGTAAGTCAACTACCCTGGCCAGCAAGATCTCCGGATCTGTCCCCCATTGAGCATGTTTGGGACTGGATGAAGCGTCGTCCCACGCGGTCTGCACGTCCAGCACGAACGCTGGTCCAACTGAGGCGCCAGGTGGAAATGGCATGGCAAGCCGTTCCACAGGACTACATCCAGCATCTCTGCGATCGTCTCCATGGGAGAATAGCAGCCTGCATTGCTGCGAAAGGTGGATATACACTGTACTAGTGCCGACATTGTGCATGCTCTGTTGCCTGTGTCTATGTGCCTGTGGTTCTGTCAGTGTGATCATGTGATGTATCTGACCCCAGGAATGTGTCAATAAAGTTTCCCCTTCCTGGGACAATGAATTCACGGTGTTCTTATTTCAATTTCCAGGAGTGTATGTGTGGTTTTTGAAACAGTTAACAATAATCACTCAGTTGAACATCATCCATTCTTGCGCGACGATTGTAAAGGCGACGCATTGTGGGCGAAATTAGTGGTGCTGCAGCATTCGCCGTGCTATGGTGTAGAGCTGTCATGGCGGCGTGCTCGCGATGTTGACAAATCTGCATACGTGTGACTCACGACGATCTGCGATGGAGCAAGAAGACTGCGGAGTTCTGGACCGGTTGAGCTCGACGGGATCCAGTCAGTTCAGGATACATGGATTACATGAAACATTCGTAGATTGGGGCCAGCAACACAACTTTAAAAACACATTCCCTAAAAAGAATTTTGATTAGTATGTAGTTGTAATTACTTGCATAACTAATTTACATCAGTTTGTTTGCCGATAGCTGTGGATTACATAGTATACATGTTTGCGTTGTGGTACAAAAGCTCTAATGTATGGTTTTTGTTGACATCAACACCGTTTCCGCAAAAACTCATTCATGTTAGCTGTGGTTTCAGCACATTCATTTGTCTCCTCAGAATACCGTATATTACACCTGTTTGTATAGTGTTTATCAAAGTTTCCCTTTCTTAAGCGCTTAGCCTCGGGTCGGCGTGTAATAGTCACACGTGACGTCACATTCATAAAGTTCCAGCGCTACAGTTGGTTCCACAGTTTACGCGCGGTACACACTATCTGAGTTTCAAGTAACAACACTTCACTGTGTTCCACTTCAGCGGATCATCACATCACTTCAATGCTGTAGTCTGGATGAGTACACAAATTAAGTTCACTTGCCACAAAGAGTGTCGTCCATATTAGACATCAGTGCAAAGTGTTTGTATTTATTTCACCAGGAGAAATTGTGTTATCACGTATATAACGTTCCTTGATAACACATTTTTCTCTTTGCTCTTGTATAAAGAGTTCTGCCGTGAAATGCAGATTTACGTGCACTACTTCACCACTGATAGTGCTGTTACCTACAAATGTGCTCAAAGAAAAATCCCACAGCTTATGTGCTCTGTTGCAGGTACTAACTGTATGATTTGCATAGTGTTTATGTTCTATTACTTTCTTTTTTCTCTTTCAATTCATCGCGACATTAATTTCGTTGTGCGGCTGTTTGCGGTAGTGAAGCCTAGCTTTACAGTGTTTTTTCACTATATAATGCGAGTTTAGTCATTGCTACTGGAGCTAAGAACATCACTAGCGGTTTTTACCTGACACAAACTGGTGTGTACCGTTGAAATTGGTCGCGAGGATTAGTGCAGAATACGAATCTGCTTATGGCACAATGTTGCCATTTCACTACTATCGGACTAAAATACTAATAGCTTTATCACTTCACTTTAAAAACACGACCCACAGTAGCTTGCTGTTTATGTTTGCAAACTACATGCCAGACACAAACAGAAAATAATTTTATACTACAAATCATTGTATCTGTACAAAACTTAAAATCAACTGAAAGAAAAACTTGGTATCACCTGTATGGCTTCTGCGTTACTCTCTTTACTTAGAATTGGATGGCAAAAGAAATGGAATAATCGCATCCATGAAAATGTTACTACAATTACATCAAAATAAGTTTCTTGTTACTTTTCTCTTCATAATGTTAATAAAATGACTTTACTTGAAAGATTATTCCTGAACTTCTACTACGAAAGTGAAAGTTTGTTGTTCAGCAGAAGGTTTACTTAATATCTACTTATGCACATGAAGAAAATAAATTTGTCGTAAGACTACCATGTACACTGTGAAATGTCTTACATACTAACATATTTAAAAACTCTCGTAATATTTACATAGGTAGATACACTCTAAGAAATGTTTACTTGGTTTAGTTACTGCAAGTAGTGGACTATTGTATCGTAACATGGATCGTTCTATAATACCCCATTCTAACATGCGACAGTTTCCATTGGATACAGCTTCCTTGTTGGCCCACGGGACGGAATAGGTAGAGTGGCAAAATGTTTCGTGTGGCTTTACTTGCATTGTATACACATATCCTTAAATTATATCGGGCTTTTCATCAAAATAGATATATATTTGTTTAAAAGGTCAATCAGTTCGTTTTGCTGTACAGTGTTTAAATAAACTGATTCATAAACTTTGCTTAGTATTTCTTGTCTGCAAGACTGTACATCAGATTGCTCTTGACTGGGCTGTGTTTGTTCTGGAAACATAGGAAAGTGATTGTCACATAAAATTACCTCTGGTTTTATGTATTTGATTCGGACTCCTTGGCATAACTTATTGTCAACCGGCTTGCTTTTAATAAGTGGTAGGAGTATCCCCTTCCCATTCACTTTTAATACACATTTGCCACAAGAAGGGTCAATTACTGCATCTCTTTCTAGTAAGATAAACCTTCACAAACCGGGAATGTGGTCTCTATAGCGCCATCACTTGGCTCAACTAATACATTAGTTAGCGTACGTACTCCCTTCGACTTATTTCCAAACGCACCAATGATCCTGCAATTCTGTACCGCATGTGGTGTCTGAAGTTCACAAATCTTATTACAGAATTCTAAAGCCATACGATTTGTAGCCGCGCCCGTGTCAACAGTAACTGTGGTTGGTATTCCACCTACTACTGCGTGAAATGAAGCTTGGATTGTTTCCTTTTCTGTTAGTTTAGACAAATGGTTCTCTTCGCAAAGTTAATCGCTCAGATTTTTGCCCTGATCATATTAAATACACGCTCTCGCGACATTTGCCCCCTGATTCTTCCGCGACCGCCATTTGAGAGCTGTATGAGGTCGCATTTAGTTTAACGCCTCCGAAATTCGGTGCCGTTAATACGCGATCATTCACTAACAGACATCCCAACAGAAAGTAAGCTACATTTAATTATCAAAGGTATGATTAGTTGTAATAACAAACACAATGATATTAAATAGGAATTATTATGCAAGGTGAGCACAAATAACAAAATCTCTACATAACATTGACCAACAAATTTTTTTTTTGACCGTACCAGACAATGGCTGACCAGGAAGAGAAAAAAAGTTGCGAATCCTTGTTCGCTTAAATTACAGAGATAATAGCAGTGTTTTTGTGAGCGATAAAATCGTCTCAGCACTACTGCACCAAATCAAACAGTCACGAAATCCGCTAACTCTTGGGGAAACATTATAATCCGTGAAGAACTACAATTGCCATGCCCTGACGCCCATCTGCAAGCGCTTTGTTCCAAACCAGTGCTTGTGCAGCGAAATAAAATCAGTTGGGTATCAAAGCATGTGCCACCTAGCATCTGAAAACGTGGCCAGTTGAACAACTCATAAAACTCAAATTAAATTATGTGGTCTAATACACCTGCAGCCAACTGCACTGTATACGAGTCCCAGGACAATTAATGATAAACGTCGCTTTGCAAGTAGTAACACCGCCAAAGTTGGATTACACTACAATATGCAGCCATCATTCGTTGCAGTACAGGGTGCTCCCGTTTTTTTTCACATTTTAGCCACTTGCCCAACTGTTTTCCTTAATTGTAAATCTGATCTTTCCACTTGGATGCCAACAGAAGATAAGCTAGCATGCTGCTCCACCGAATCTCTTCGGCTTCGGCATAAAGGGCACCATCAGGCTCAGAACCAGGGATTGCCTTCACAGAGCTCAATCGGCTTAAACAACGATGTCTTTGCCGGCCGGTGTGGCCGAGAGATTCTAGGCCCTTCAGTGTGGAACCGCGCAACCGCTACGGTCGCAGGTTCGAATCCTGCCTCGGGCATGGATGTGTGTGATGTCCTTAGGCTAGTTAGGATTAAGTAGTTCTAAGTTCTAAGGGACTGATGACCTCAGATGTTAAGTCCCATAGTGCTCAGAGCCATTTGAACGATTTTTTGAACGATGTCTTTTATAATAATCGAGCAACCACCGAGTAGATCACAATTATTTTTATTAACGATTACTCGTTTAGATCTGACCTACATTTCATCTCCATGTCCGACATCGTGTTGTGCTGTTTATCACTAGTGTTATGGATAACCTAAACATGATCTGTAGGATGGTTGAAACCAGTAGTCGTTAATGAATAAACTGTGATCCATACGGTGTTTCATCATTTATTATAACAACTGAGATCACGCTTCCTAAGACGTCGTATCAGTTATGGGGTGTCTTATGATTGTAGCTAGTGTTACGAATTTGTCGGTTAGTGACAAAAATCAAGGAAGAGCACTATAAAGGTCTAGCGTGATACGTTTAACGTCGTAACTGGGAAAAAAATAGTGTAAGAATTCCGTCTAGGGAGCACGATTAACTAGGAGGGTTAAAGCATGTGAGGATACGAACAGGCTAAGGAAACTTCCTCCAACGGAAGTGCTCCGCTTGCATCAGTTATTATAAACGTAATGGAGAAAGATGTTTCGAAAGTATATTTAGCACCTCAGCGAAGTCAAATGTCGTTTGTTGAAAGAGTAGACAAGAAGATAACGGACGCAAAAAGTAGGAAAGAGGATTAGTATTCCATGTCTCGTTGACGACGAGTTCGTCAGAGATGGAACTTAAGTTCACATTGTGGAAGAAAATGGACCTGTTCTTTTCAGAGAAATCGGCCCGACATGTGACTTAATCTATTTAGGGAATCATATCAAACTTAAACATGGGCGGTCGGAGAGGGATTAGTCCTGCCGAATGCTAATCCATTGTATTACCGGTGACACATAGGCTCTTAAACGGTAAGCATCTGAAATTGGTGGAATTGGAAACACAAAAAGTATGGGTAAAACAGACTACAGAGGAAATTTGAAGTAATGGCCATGTAGGCATAATAGGTATGCAGAGATAGGTGTAAATCAAAAACGTTCAGTGACGCAGCAAGAGCATCAAACGGTTGGAAAAGTGAAAAGATACGAAATATCTGGAAATCGATTTAAAATCACATATCTAAACTTACCCTATCTGTCCTGTGCAGCACGTACAGGCAGTGTATTGTGGATGTACAGAGAGAAGTACAGGTTCAGGAACACATATATCAGAAATTCGAGGACGTTGCACGTGTTTACTGAGAGAGTTTTCCCACGGTGAGCAGATTTATTCTGTTCCCGCTTGCAATCGTGAGGGAAAATAAAGGTAAACAGTGTGTGGAGATACTGTGTGGGAGGAACATCCGCATGCTGTTGGGGATATTCGCTCTGGGGACAGCGACAATATTCAAATACTAGACTCACGTATAAAATTAGTAGTTGCACGAATTACTGAAGAAATTAGCAAAAATAAATGTGATGTAAATAATAAAATACTGCACAATTTCAATTTTTTTTTGCTAAGCATGACACGTTTTGAGTATTTACTCTCATCATCTATTGCAAATATCTACATTTTTTATTCTATGTCCGGTTTGCAGGGGTGTTGTCCCGCCCCTCTTGCCCTCCAGTAGTCTCTTAGTTTTACTGCAGCCGGAAAATCGAACAAAATTAATCTTGAGATTTTATTATGCGCTTGTGTTGAAACTAGTACTTTTTGTGTGTATGCTTTCATGTACACTGTCTCATTCATTGTGCAGAAATTCGCAGCCGGCCGCGGTGGCCGTGCGGTTCTGGCGCTGCAGTCCGGAACCGCGAGGCTGCTACGGTTGCAGGTTCGAATCCTGCCTCGGGCATGGGTGTGTGTGATGTCCTTAGCTTAGTTAGGTTTAAGTAGTTCTAAGTTCTAGGGGACTTATGGCCTAAGATGTTGAGTCCCATAGTGCTCAGAGCCATTTGAACCAGAAATTAGCACAGAATCAAACCACCACTTACAAAGTACTAGTATTGAAAAACTATGTCCGAAGAGCAGCCACAAGTTACGAAGAAAGCGCTCGGCAACTTTTAACATTTTTCTGTTTGTGTTACGGTGTATAGTGACAGTCCGTGTTGCGTCAATCTTTAACGAATGTGTGAGGTTTGACCTACATAGGATATTCCACACTGGCAGAGAGTCTCACAAACACGCTGCATTGTTGTCAGAAATCAGAAAGGCACGTACGTATAAAAACGGTGATGATGATGGTTTTGTGGGGCGCTAAACTGCGCGGTCATCAGCGCCCGTACAAAGTCCCAATTTTTACACAGCCCATTTTTTTTCGCAATCGCATCTAGTCTCTGTCACAAGTGATGCTGATGATCATAAAACGAAGAGGACAACACAAACACCAAAAATCCCAAACGCGGCCGGAAATCGAACCCGGAACCCCGTGATCCAGAGGCAGCAACGCTAGCCACTAGACCACGAGCTACGGAAATCTCAAACGTTGAAAAGCACTTTCAATATTGTGCTCTTTAAGAAACCTGAACATCTTAGAAACAACGCTGTTGCAAAGGAACATAATCAGTTTTACGACCAATTACGAGTATATTTTCTGATTGCAGCTACGCAGGTGCAGGTCAAATTGTAAACTAATCGGTTATTAGAAAGAGTCGCATCATATTCTCAATTCAGATAAATTTAAACATCGCTTCAAGAACTTGGAGCTTCCGCTATGTCGTGAAGCATTATTCTACACAAGTGCCTTAGCAATGATACAGAGCTAAAAAAAACTATGTTTATTTTTTGTTGATAACCAGCACCTCCATTAATACGACGCTCTGGCAGTAAGGACACTTTCGTGATCTACTCCACCCAACTTTCTCAAACAGAAAATAAGTTGTGATTCTTCAGTTTCTCCCGGCGTATTTGTTGCTAGAACAGTCCACGGGTATACTGCCGGTTCGTAGTGTCCAACGGGCACAATATTTCGGCGATCAGACATGTCGCCATCGCCAGGTGCGCTGACGAACGGAGCTCCTGTCAGCAAGAAGTACGAACTGGCGACCAAGGCGGACGTAGCAAGCACATCGACACTACGACAGATTCCGACGCCCACGTCTTCGCGACCGCCGACGCGCGGGCGCGGGCGCGGACTGCGAAGAGAGCGGCCCGCGTGGGGAGGGGACTTAACTCGGCCGCCCGCCCTCAGGAGGTCAGTTCGTCAGCGCACCTGACGATGGCGACATGTCTGATCGCCGAAATATTGTGCCCGTTGGACACTATGAACCGCCAGTATACCCATGGACTGTTCGAGCAACAAATACGCCGGGAGAAACTGAAGAATCACATCATATATCTTTACGGGGAGGAGACGTATCGGAGCATGAAGAAACTCGACAAGCTGCGACACCGAAGATGCCGTTTGCTGAGTACTCTTGCATTCCTGAAGAGATGTCGTACCGAGCAGATTGTGCTGAACTTTGCCAAGGTCACGCATCACATCGATTCTGTAGCAGCCAAGAGAATTAAGAGACGGGTCAGCCTTGCCTTGGTACGTGAGTGGGTGCGCTTTACTCGCCGCAGCCTTGAATACAACTACCAGAAACTATTTAAACTTCATCTTAAACTGGCCAATCAGTTTAATTCGTGGACCTGGGACTGGGTGGATGGTGTTACCTGGAAGACAGCCGATTCTGCACACAAAAAGGCCACTGGAAGTCAGATTTCAACACTCTCACGTCTCTCGCGTAAACCATTTCTGGAGGCACCATACAAGACGATCATCAATCTCACTGACATGGAGCTGTCTCATGAGGCGGTTTCGGTTCTGGAGAAGCGACTCAACTTTGCTCCCATCCCTAGGTTCACGCCGGTCGCGGACATCGTCAGTGCAGTGGAACACGTTACCACCTGAAGCAGCAGAAGAAGTGCGTCGGGAAACCTGCCGGGCTCTGACCAGAACTAGACCTACGAAGACTAACATTACCAGTAGAGAGAGGGCGGCCATTCGGGGCCTAACAGAATGCTCTGAGATTGTTATCTTACCTGCTGACAAAGGCAATGCCACTCTTGTTCTTTCCCGTAAGGACTACATTGAGAAGACGGAGCGCCTGCTAGATGACGACTCCTATAGGAAGATCGACGCTGACCCCACGAAGAAGGTGGAGAACAAGACCAGGGCTCTACTCAAGGACGCGGATGTACCAGAGGGGGACGCCAAGAAATTGTCACCTCAAGGACCTGTACCACCAAGATGTTATGGACTTCCTAAGGTCCACAAAGAGGGGGTAGCTATGCACCTGATAAAGGCACTTACTTGCTGGCAAAATATCTGGCTGAATTACTTAGCCCCTATGTAGGTAAATCCGTGGATTTCGTGAAACGTCTCGACAACTTCAGCCTGAAAGACACTGATATCCTAGTGAGCTTCGACGTGGTTTCACTGTTCACCAGGGTGCCTCTACGAGAGTCAGTCGAGCTTATTGGGCAGAAATTTGACGAGAAGACCACCGAACTCAACGTATTTTCTGTTTAGTGGGGAATACTATGAGCAAACGGATGGAGTCACAATGGGAAGCCCACTCTCGCCGGTGGTCGCGAATTTGCACATGGAGTACTTCGAAACCTACTTGTTTCTTCCGTTATGTCGATGACACGTTCGTCATCTGGCCCCATGGTAGGGACAAGCTCCTGGATTTCCTTACACACCTAAACTCCATACATCCAAACATCAGTTCACTATGGAGACCGAAGCAGAAGGAAGATTACCATTCCTGGACGTCATGGTCAAGAGAAGAGCTGATGGTACCGTGAGCCACGGTGTGTACAGGAAGAAAACGCACACTGACCTGTACCTGCATGCAGACAGCTGCTACCACCCTTCTCAGAGAAATGGAGTACTAAAAACATTAGTACACAGGGCGCGCAACATCTCAGACGCAGAGAATCTGCCCCAGGAATTGGAACACCTCAAAACCGTGTTCCGAAATAACGGGTACTCGGAATGGCAGATTAGATGCGCTCTCCGTCCCACCACCACAGCACAACCTGTGGAGACGGATGAAGTCACGGAAGAAGAGGTAGCCACTGCCTTTATTCCGTACAATGGCGCACTATCGGGGAAAATCGGCCGTGTATTAACAAAAACACCGAGTTAAAACCGTCGTTTGAGCGCCCAATAAAACACGGGCATTACTGGAAAGTGTGAAAGGCCACGTCTGTTTGAGGAAGGCCGGCATATGCCAAATTCCTTGTGAGTGTGGGAAGACGTAGATCGGACAAACAGTACGCACCATCGAAGATCGTTGCCGAGAACATCAAAGGCACACTCGACTGAAATATCCAAATAAGTCTGCGGTAGCAGAGTACTGTTTGTCCGAGAAACAAAACCCGTGGTGTCTCCTTTTTCCTTACTTCGAGCATTAAGCGTACTTCCCCGTTTACGGTTGTCTCCGTCGTGTTCTAGGTCGTTCTCGCCTTATTTTTTCCCTTCGCATGTAATCCTGCGCTGCCTTGGGATGTCTGGTATTTCCATTTCAAGTGATCGGTCCAGTTCTGTTAGTTAATATTTTGTTATTAACTGATTCTACACATAAGTCTTTCTTAGTATCTTCATTTCGTATTCAATCCATCCTCCTACCGCATTTAACACTCCTTAAAATCCGCATTTGTGTTGATCATATTTTATTGTTGTTTTTGAGTCGGCACCCAGACCTCACCGGCATTAAGCAACATGGGTAAAGCCATTACTACATAAAATTTCATCGTTTCTTTCTAAACTTTATTTTTAAATGTTCCGTTAATTGTTCCACTTATAGCTTGAAGTTTGCTCACTTTTTGCTCAGTGTCATTGTCATTATAAAAAAAAAATGTCACAAGCGAATATTTAAAAGTCGATACTTGCTCTACACTACTCCACAGAATTAAAGGATCACTTTTTCGAAACCCCGAAGTCGTCTCCCATTGCAATGCATATGTTTCAAAATTGGTACAAAGCTGTTTACAACCTTCCTCTGGTGCAGTAGCGTGGCGCTCTATGACGTCATCCTCCGGCTCGGCGACTCTTCGAATGGCAAGGCGTCAACGCGTGCTGAAAGGAGGCCAGAACTCAGAACTTCATGTCACGTGTAAAGTGATTTCGTTTTGTCACTTTGGCACCAAATTCCACCGGAAATCTTCCCAACGCCACCGGGGACATGTCACACGATGGGAAAGTCGTCACACCCCCTCAGATTCATATTCCACCCGTTCTTTTGACACCCCTGTGACGGAGCATAGCCTGATGCGAGGATGTTTTTGCACAAGTTTTCTTTGCAGTACCATATTTCTTATTCCTGAAAAATTATTTAGCTTCAAGTTTTCTCTGATATGCACTATGTGATCAAAAGTAGCCGGACATCCCCAAAATAACCGTTTTTCGTATTAGGTGCATTGTGCTGCCACCTACTGCCAGGTACTCCATATCAACGACCTTAGTAGTCATTAGACATCGCGAGAGAGCAGAATGGGGCGCTCTACCGAAACCATGCACTTCGAACGTGGTCAGGTGATTGGGTGTCACTTGTGTCATACGTCTGTACGCAAGATTTCCAAACTCTTAAACATCCCTAGATCCACTGTTTCCGATATGATAGTGAAGTGGAAACGCGAAGGTACACGTTCAGCAGAAAAGCGTACAGACCGACCTAGTCTGTTGACTGACAGACAGCCGTCCGTTGAAGAGGGTTGTAATGTGTAATAGGAAGACATCTATCCAGACCATCAAACACGAACTCCAAACTGCATCAGGATCCCCTGCAAGTACTATGGCAGTCAGGTGGGAGGTGAGAAAACTTGGATATCATGGTCGAGCGGCTGCTCATAAGCCACACATCACGCCGGTAAATGCCAAAGGACGCCTTGCTTGGTTTAAGGAATGTAAACATTGGACGATTGAAAAGTGAAAAACGTTGTGTGGAGTGACGAATCACGGTACACAATGCGGCGATCGGATGGCAGGGTGCAGGTATGGTGGATGCTAGGTGAACGTCTTCTGCCAGCGTGTGTAGTGCTAACAGTAAAATTCAGAGGCGGTGGTGTTATGGTGTAGTGTTTTTCGAAGAGGGGACATGCACCCCTTGTTTTGTGTGGCACTATCACAGCACAGGCCTACATTGATGTTTTAAGCACCTTCTTGCTTCCCACTGCTGAAGAGCAATTCAGGGATGGAGATTGTATCTTACAACACAATCGAGCCCCTGTTCATAATGCACGGCCTGTAGCGGAGTGATTACACGACAATAGCATCCCTTTAATGGACCGGCCTGCACAGCCTGACCTGAATCCTATAGGACACTTTTAGGATGTTTTGGAAGGCCGAAATCGTGCCAGGCCTCACCGACTGGCATCGATACCTCTCCTCAGTGCAGCACTCCGTGAAGAATGGGCTGCCATTCCCCAAGAAACGTTCCAGCACCTGATTGAACGTATGCCTGCGAGAGTGGAAGCTGTCATCAAGGCTAAGGGTGGGCCAACACCACATTGAATTCCAGCATTAGTGATGGAGGGCGCCATGAACTTGTAAGTCATTTTCAGTCAGGTGTCAGGATACTTTTGATCTCATAGTGTAGCTTTTGTACGTCAGCAGATCAATACTTTTGCAATCTCCAGGTATGTGATTTCACCGTCTCGGCGTATCCAGGCGTATCATATTTCAATTATATGTGCCAGAAACCTTCGCCTCGTCGCCTGTGAGCCGTGCAACATCTCAAATTCCGAATCTGGTTCATAAACGCTACTGCTTGACTTATAACAATAATAAATTTAGGTGCGAAATTACCGACTGTCTGGTGTACAAGCGCGCATGTTTATGTGGCACGCGTAATGCCCGCTCGGATATCAAACAACGATATCTTTCCGCGTCACCAGTGAGCAGTCGCTGTCGTGGACCGGTCACATATTTCGTGTTACGCTTTTTAATAACATCCTGACGTAGCACAGCAAGGAAAAGCCGTACTGATGTGCAAAGCAAATCTGGAACATCTTGTCAGTTATCACGCTTTCTTCCCTCCACTGCAATAACATTCAAGGTGGTAAACACAGCCCAGCAGCTTTTTAAATTTAAGAGGCATAATGCAGCAGTGTCTCTTTGTTTTGTTTTGATGCTGAAGGAGATAGTGTTTGTCCTAAACAAAGCCATAAATGATTGTTCCCTCACGGACTTCTACATTTTACTCTTTCCTTACTTTCAATGTCATAGGATAGTGACCCTTCGTGTAGTTCATAAAAATCAAGAGTTCAGATGCATTACTAACGATATTAAACTGATATTAACGAATGCATGGAAACGTATTTCTCAAACACATTTACATTTACGATAGTGCTGGTAGCTAAAGCAATGAATTAAAATTTGTGCCAGTGCCAGGATTCGAACACAGGTCTCCTGCTTACTAGCCACACCACAGTTGCAGGGATTACACTAGTTGGTCTTCCCCCTCCACCCCCACCCCAATAAAAATTACAGCTCACACCTCAACCGCCGGCCGGGGTGGTCGAGCGGTTCTAGGCGCTGCAGTCTGGAACTGCGCGACCGCTACGGTCGCAGGTTCGAATCCTGCCTAAGGCATGGATGTGTGTGATGGCCTTAGGTTAGTTAGGCTTAACTAGTTCTAAGTTCTAGGGGACTGATGATCTCAGAAGTTAAGTCCCATAGTGCTCAGAGGCATTTGAACAGTTTTTTGAACCACACTTCAGCCCGTTGATATTCCCTTTCTAGTATAATCCATGCAATTGTAGCAGCCGCAGGGCTAGTTTGGCATGTAATGGCTAGCTCTTCAGCCTAGTTTGCAGGAGACCTGACTTCGAATCGCAGTGCTTCATTTCTTCATTTGCAGTGTTGGTATCTGAACCAGTACATTACATCTAAAATGTCTGTGCATAAAGATACTGACAATATGGCGGTATATCCATGAGTACAACACCTGTAAAATATGCAAACAAAATGGCAATACAATATTTCCACGTTTGTGTTATAAACTGTAAAAATATGAGTTCCAAATAAGATTTACATGTCAGGACTGAATAGATGCTGTAAGGTCGCCTGGAGAAAAATTTTGCTCTGAAGATGTAATGAAAACCTACAGCGTGTGTGAAACTCTATACAAATCCACGGTGACTATTTCAAACGGAGCCAAGAGACCTAAGACGGCAGCCCAAACAACGTGCTTGGGAAGAGAGATATGCAGAGCCAGCTGACTCTATAGCCACCGTCGCACACAAGCCAGTAACCCACTGTATTTGGATTGCATCACATCATCTTGAATCGTTGCTGTTGGATACTTTAATAACACCACAAATTAATCAATTTGAGAATAAATGTAGATTAATGATTTGACTGGTGCTTGACGAACTGCAGTTACATCGACTCAAGAGTTTACATAATTTTGAGAGACATACTCAATTTGAACATTTTCGGGGGACAGTTGTGATCATCATTGTTGATGTTTTAATAACAATGATGAAAATGGCTTTAAGTAGCCGGTTGGTCGCAAAATTATGGTCACAGGATGTTTCTGGGATCATTTATTACGATTTCTTTTTACAATCTTGTGAATTTTTATATGTCTTAAAAAAGGAGCTATGTTAAAACATGACTGAACAACAAAGACTCTTAAAGCGTAATACATACCGTTTAGTAGAGAATGAGCAGCAAGTAACTTTATGTCACTTACGTCTGTACTGCTTGCAGCCGAGTAACGTGGCTGCCAGACGAACGCCATAAGAGAGCTTGTTGACTCTAAAAGGCGCAAGTGATGTGACGCTGCCGTATATGACCTATACATAGTTGTAAGTGGTAGTAACATTATCTACCACAAAATTTATAAAAAAAAATTCTTACGCTATTAATAAAGTTAATTCCAACCTTTGGCAAAGACAAATTTAAAAAGAAATCCAACGTTTTGGTTTACCATAAGAGAGCTTACTGACGCTGAATGGCATAAGTTCTATGACGCTACCGTATATGGCCTACACGTAATTGCAAGTGGTAATTTCACAGCATGCTACACTATTTGACATAGAACGGATACAGACTTTTTTCTTACGTTATAAACAAGAATCAATGCCAACACGAGGCAAAGACAAGTTTAATATACATACAAGGTTTTGCAATAAAAATATTTTGTGTAGAAAACATACAATAAAAAAAGAAACAAACCTAGGAACCTGCGTCAAGAGGTAAAAAGTACCAAATAAGGTATAAAATATATTGGAGGAAACAACCTAACCGAATTAAGTGTGGAAATGGAAATTTTCGTTCGTAATTTACTTTATTTGTTCATCAACAACTCGTCAAAAATACTAAAGAACCATTGTCTGCGGCAGGTGATCTATTCATTAATTATTAGATTTGAGGTTGAGTGGCGGTAATCTCTTTGAGGATTTCTAGTGATCTACCATTTAGATCCGAATTTAAAATACTCAGGCTGTTTCGATTGACCAATGATTTTGTTCTTTAAGGCGACAACGAAGGGCACTGTAGCTTCTGACGGAGGTGTGCTCCCTAAATGTTATATTCTCTACCCGTCCGGCCAATACAGAAACTCTCACCAGACACGCATATTATTTTGTAAACACCTCTATTCCTGTATTTTTGTGTACCCTCATCTAGGTTGTCGCGCAAGAATTTTCTTAGTTTGTTACTTGCTCGGAAATTTATTTGTAGGTTAGATTTTTTGAAAGTTTCGGCAATTTTTTGGGAGCGTGAGCCTACCTAAGAAAAAGAAATGTGGGGGACTGCAATTTTAGTATTGGCTGTTTGCTTCGCCATCTTCTTGAAAACTGTTTTACCTAACTTCGTAATTGCTTTTTCTATCAATCCAATTGCTACCCCAACTTGGACTACTGCATCAATTTCCCTAGCAGCCGTATCACTACCTAAATCAATTTTTACGATCCGGCAAAACGTTGAAGTACAGTAAGCTCGTTTATGTGCAGCTGGATGACAAGAGTGTGATGAAATGGTGAAGTCCGTTACTTTGCAATTTCTCACAGATACTGAAATTGTAGAAGTTGAAAAGAAGCCTCTTCTCACTTTTGACAATCACCTCAAAGCTTGTGTAAATAGCTGTAATCTTATGCTAGATTCAGAATGTAGCAAAAATCGTGTAATAGCGATGAATCCCAAAATGTCGGAGCTGTGTTCGCCTATTCATCCTCGTAAATAACGTTTCCTTAATCGTCCAGTCATTAGCGTATGCCAGAACCCAAATTCTTTTGTGAATAGTTATTGTCAAGCTAAGATTCTCTATTCCTGTATTTGTGTGTACCCTCATCTAGTTGTCGCGCAAAAATATTCTTAGTTTGTTACTTGTTCGGAAATTTACTTGTAGGTTAGAGTTTTTGAAAGTTTCGGCAATTTTTTTGGTAGCATGAGCCTCCCTAAGAAAAAGAAACATGTGCGACTGCAATTTTAGTATTGGCTGTTTGCTTCGCCAACTTTTTGAAAATTGTTATACCTAACTTCCTAATTCCTTTTTTATCAATCCAATTGCTACCCCAACTTGAACTATTGTGTTAATTTACCTAGCAGCCGTATCACAACCTAAATCGATTTCTGCGATCCGGCAAAACGTTGAAGTAAAGAAAGCTCGTTTATGTGCAGCTGGATGACAAGAGTGTGATGAAATGGTGAAGTCTCTTACTTTTCAATCTTTTACAGATACTGAAATTGTAGAAGTTAAAAAGGAAGCCTCTTCTCACTTTTGACAATCACCTCAAAGCTTGTGTAAATAGCTGTAATGTTATACTAGATTCAGAATGTAGCAAAAATCGTTTAATAGCGATGAATCCCAAAATGTCGAAGCTGTGTTCGCAGATTCATCCTCGTAAAGAACATTTCCTTAATCGTCCAGTCATTAGCGTATGCCAGAACCCAAATTATTTTGTGAATAGTTTTTGTTAAGCTAAGATTAAAAAACTGTTCACATTTCAGTATTCGTATATATCAAAACTAGCCCTGAAATTGTTGAACTACTAAAAAAGTTTGAAATGCCATAAACTGCTGTTTTACCCTCATCTGATTTTAAGAACCTCTATATAAATGTACCTGTAGATGAGATATTAGGAACTGCTACGAAAAATCTTCTTTCACTTGGCAAGGTAGAAAAAGCATATGCAGTAGAATTTACTCAAGTGACAAAATTTTCTTTGTCTTTTAACCGTTTTACATTCAACCAAAAAAATTATCTAAAAACAGGTTTGTAATGCCATCCAATCTTTCAGGTATACTGTCCGAAATTTTTGTTAATGATTTAGAGAAAAACTATTTTTAAAGACCAAAGCCCTTAAGGACCTTTGTAAAATAATTATTTTGTATCGTAGGTACGTCGATGACATCTTTATTATTTTTCAGGGCTATTATGGTTAAATGTAGGAACTACCTCACTTTCTTAAAATTACGCAAGAAAATACGCAGTTAACTATAGAATTTGAAACTGAATGGTTCCCTCAACATTGATCTGGAAATCACCAGAGCGGATACAAAAGAAAAATATTAATATTTTACGTAAACCCATCCCACTTTAACAAACTTAACCCTCTCGTCGGACCCTTGTCATCCGGCCGCATATAAACGATGTTACTTTACTTCATATTTTTTAGGATCGTATTTCCTGTTGGGTTAGCAAATGACTTTACCGAACCAGCAATTCGGAAAGTAGGTATGAAATTTTTCAAAAAGATGGAGGAGTAAATAGGCACTAAAAATGCAGTCGCCCATATTTCTCATTATTACGTCGACACATGCTCCGAAAAAATTGCCGTTACTTTAAAAAAATAAAGTATATAAGAAGTTTTCCGAACAAGTAACAACCTAGGACTATGTTGCGCCACAGCCTAGTTGAGAGTACGGAGAAATACAATAACAGAAGTATTTATAAAATAACCTGTGCGTCTTGTGATACTTTCTACCACGGTCAGACGAATAAAGAATTAGGATACAGGGAGCACACACATGCCAGTAACAACAGCGCCCGTGGTTGTCATATGAGAGTACCATATCGGTAGTTAGAATCAACCGAAAACGTTGTGTAAATGGGCTAGATCGTAAAAAATCTTTTACCCAGTTGTCACCATGTCATCTAAAGATCTGAAGATGGGCAGAGTCCGAAACTCGTAATGGATAACAGAGCCGGCCGGTGTGGCCGTGCGGTTCTAGGCGCTTCAGTCTGGAACCGCGTGACCGCTACGGTCGCAGGTTCGAATCCTGCCTGGGGGATGGATGTGTGTGATGTCCTTAGGTTAGTTAGGTTTAAGTACTTCTAAGTTCTAGGGGACTGATGACCATAGATGTTAAGTCCCATAGTGCTCAGAGCCATTTTTTGAATAACAGATGAACTCAGAAATATCCTGTGTCTATTATTTTGCGACCAACTAGTTACTTAAACCCATTTTCACCGTTCTGATTATAATGGTTGCACAGCTTTACTATGACTTTCAGTCAAGTCTACGTAGTTTTATATCATGACCAACAGTCATACTACTTATGTTGTGGATGAGGGTTATATGAATGACTGAGAAAATAATGCTTGATGTTTCATTATGCAGCTCATACTTTTCTCCAGTGGACTGGAGTTAGATAAGTGACATATGACGGCTCCTTGGTAGACACCGGTAGGTCTGACCATGCTAAGTAAGCACATTTCTTGTCGAAACCAGTCTTGACTTGCAGGCACTGACATGTCACTGAACCTGTGCTGCATGTCAGTTTTATGTTCTACTTTTAATAACAACGTGATTGTACACAGTTAGAAGAAAAGTTTCTGCTGCTCAAGGCAAACGTGGAACATCCTGTAGAATCATGTCAATTTCCCCGTCTTATTGCCCTATTATCGTAATACTCAAGTTGGTGAGTACAACTCATCAAGCTTTCAAAATTAAGAGACACAGTGCTGCCATCTTGGCAGCTTTTGTTTGGAGCGAGATAAACTGTACGTTGTAAACAAAGCCACAGTACAGATCCCAATTAATTGACTGTGTCTTGCTTGGTCACATACGAATGATCAAACAGCATGAAAATAGGGCTTACTTTTGCGTCACCTTAATGTTTGTTAAGGATTTTAAGCAGATTATTTTCCGTAATTGTTGAATAAAACGAAGCATTTGGGGTAATAGCGATCACCGTGATTGATGGATAACGGCAATCATCCTGCAAACTGACCATCATTGCCCCATCCAAGAGAATCCAGGGTAATGGCAGTCACTCTTTACACTAACCATCGTTGTCCCACTAAGTAGTACCTAGGGTAATGGTAGTCACCTGTGAACTGAGCTTCGTCACCCCACCCAACTGTATCTGGGCTGAAGTCAGCCACCCCGCCAGTCGACTGTCACTGTCCCGCCCTTTGAATCTAGAGGTAATGTCAGTTACCCCGTTTATGACGATCGTTACGCCTTCAAAAAGTAACCATTTTTATATTTTTTATGTTTCAGGTACTTAGAGAATATATGAGGTAGACAAACACAACTAAATGGACTGCAAAAGATTAAGAAAAAGGATGCTGTTGCTGACGTTTTCTCAATTCGGAAGGCTGCTAAAATGACGATGACGATTATGATGATTTCCTCCTCGCCGTGTCCGGCGACAGTGACTCCGTCCGTCGTTTAGTCCCTATTGTGGCGGGCTCGGTTGTGGCTTGCAAAGCCAAGCTTTGCTTTGAAGATCCGGTCGCACGAAGAGCTATACAGTTTCCCAGTGGAGTTCTACGTACAGACGTGATTTGGCTTGGGGTTAGATTTGCGAAGCTTTCGTTTATCGTCCAGGTTCTTCAGGCGGATATGCTCGAATTGATCCACACTCTTGTGTGCGTTGATCGGTGCAGTGAAAGCTCCTCCCAACCTTTGCTCGGAATACCACAGGCTGTGAGGTGGCGTTTGATGGTGTCTTCATATCGCAGGTGATGGCCGCCTTGTCGCCGCTTTCCACACGAGCGCTCTGAGTAGAACACCGCCTTGGGAAGTCTGCTGTCGTTCATGTTATGATATGGCCACTCGATCTCAGTTGGTGTTTTCATTAAGTGAGCTTCAATACCAGGCAGTTTCACGCGACGCAAAATCTCAGTGTTTGGAACACGGTCTTCTCATTTCATGCGGAGAACTGATCTCAGATAGCGAAGATGAAAGGTGTCTAGCCTCCTAATGTCAGCTTGATAACACTACCAGGTTCCCGAGGCGTAGAGTAAAGCTGGTTATATTATTGCTTTGCAGACCGCAATTTTAGTTTGTAGTCTGAGATGGGTGATCCAGTTTGCCGAAAACTGAGGCTGCATTGGCTATACGAGCTGCAATTTCTGTTGTCAGGCTGTTGCCGCTTTTAATTTGGCTACCTAGATATTTAAAGAGTGACACGTTTCCCAAATGTTTATTGTCCAGCTTAATACTGCAGTCGTCTGTATTAGAGCTCCTAAGTGATTGTTGGAGGACTTGTGTCTTGGTGATGCTTATGACCAAACCAAATCTTCTGCAGGAGTCATTTAGCAGGTTCATGTATGTTTGGAGAGATTCTGGAAAATTAGCCATGATACATATGTCGTCTGCGTAAAGAATTTCTAAGATAGACATTTTATTTACTCGACTTTTTGTTCTGAGGCGAGAGATGTTGTAGACACTTTTGTCTGTTCTCGAGTCGAGACCCATTTGACCACTGCAGGCATCGGTCGCTTCTCTCATAACAGCTGCGACATAAAGTGAGAAGAGTGTGGGAGCCAGTACACAGCTTTCTTTTACACCACATGTCACGGGAAACTGGTCTGAAAGCTGGTTTTCGTGACGGATTTTTGCCGTGATGTTCTCATGAAACTGTCTAATCAAGTTAATCATTTTGTTAGAGCAGCCGGCTTTCTTTAGTATAATACACAGAGCTTCCCGTGGGTCTTGGTCTAATGCTTTTTCCAGGTCCATCAAGGCACATGAACAGAGGCTGATGTTGCTCTAAGCTTTTCTCTTGCGTTTTTTTTGACAGCAAATATGGCATCCATTGTGCCTCTGTTCTGGCGAAAGCCACACTGTGTCTCTGGTAGCACTTTTTCTGCAAGGTGCGTTAGCCGGTTGTTGAGGATGTGAGCCAACACTTTCCCTGCTGCTGAGAGAAGAGAGATTCCCCTGTGAGAACTGCAGTCAGTAATGTCACCTTTGCATTTGTCAATCTTGCAAATGCAGGCATCTTTCCAATCTTGTGGAATTATTTCGCACTCGTAAATCTTTGCAATTAGAACAAACAGTGGGTTCGTAATGTTTGGTCCACCATATTTATAAATTTCTGATGGTAAGTTGTCTAATCCTGCTGATTTGTTATTTTTCAGCTTAGCCAATGCTGAAATGAATTCACTGAACGAAGGGGCATCAGCAACTTTTTCGTCGACTGGCAGGCCTTCAAGTGATTCTAATGGAATATCAGTCGACTGATGGTTGGGATTAATAACATCATCAAAATGCTCTGCCCACCGAGCAAGGACATCACTCTGTTGCGTCAGATGACCGGTTTTATCTTTGTCATAAACAGGTGCTATCTTCCTTGATTTTGGGCCAAAGATAGTTTTCAGGCACTCGAAGAACCTGCCTGTTTGGTTTGTGTCAGCGTATGATTGCATTTCATGGCTTTATTCAACCACCATTTGTCTTTGAGGGCGCGCACCTTCACTTTCAGGTTGTAATGTGCTACTTTATGTTTGTCCAGATCAGGACTGCGAAGAGATGCTCTTAAGTCATTAACAAGCTTTTTGATCTCTGCATCTGAATTGTCAAACCAATCTTGGTTTTTTTTCTGAAGTTTTCCCAAACTTCTACGGCACATTGCGCAGTTTGGTAGCATATGCATTCCAGTGCTCATTACGGAGGCATACGGATATTAAAAGCCCATCATAACCGAATGCATCGTCCAGTTTTGCTCTCATAGTCTGGTCCTGGACCAAGATTTTGCAGGATAGTTTTGATGGTATTTTGTGTGACGCTCGGCGTGGTGCTTTCAAAGTTATGTTTAATTTAGACCTCACAAGTCGATGGTCTGTCCAACCCTGAGCGCCTCTCATAGCATGTGTGATAAGTACTTCACCAAGATCCTTTTTTCGTACAATCACATAATCTAGAAGGTGCCAGTGTTTAGATCTTGGGTGCATCCACGTCGCTTTATATTTATCGGGCATCCGAAAATATGTATTTGTCAAACAGAGTTCTAATTCAGCACATAAAGTTAAAAGATCAAGACCATTTGAGTTGCATTTTCCAATTCCATGGCGACCATTGACTCCATTCCAGGCATTGAAGTCACTGCCAACCCGAGCATTGAAATCTCCGAGCAACTGGACTTGATTCGCAGGAGGAATGGCCTGAAGTACGTATAGGAGATCTTGGTAGAACTTGTACTTCTCTTCATCGGGAGATGGCAGTGTAGGTGCGTAGACACAGATCAGGTGAATGTATTTCTTAGATGTTACTTGAAGTGTGAGCGTTATGATTCTGTCGCTGATGCCTTTTGGAAGTTCCGTCAATGAAAACGCCAGTTTACTGCGTATGGCAAAGCCTACCCCACTTTCCGCCCTTTCGGTAGACGGTTTATCACTCCAGTAGTAGGTATAACCTCCGAGCTGTTCACACAGCTCTCACGAGTCACTAAGATGTGTTTCACTTAGGGCGTCTATGTCGATGTTATATCTAGACAGCTCTCTGGCAATAAGTGCTGTCTTTCTTCTGGACATAAAGTGTTTAATGCAAGTATTTCCTTATTATTTTTTCTACTGTAGATTTTGGTGAACAAGTGACCGCGGTTTGCCACTCACACTGAGTTGAGGTGGGCTATGTTTAGGCCACCTTTTCTAGGCCACTCCCTGGATTAGGGAAATCAGAGCGATCCTAAACAGGGCTGCTTTGTCGTCTGACGAGCTGCCGAACCAGTCCTCCCGTCCCTGTCGAATTCCAGAACTACCATCACCTTCTGACCACCTAACGTGCAGAGTACCAACTAAGGTTCGAGCACACCAAGCTCTTGCCTCACCGTCAGTACTCCATCGCCGCATGACATAGAAAAAAAAACCTCGTAGCCCACGAAACTTTGCCGGAGTCATCTGCGCGTGAATATACCGGGTGATCAAAAAGTCAGTATAAATTTGAAAACTTAATAAACCACGGAATAATGTAGATAGAGAGGTAAAATTGACAAACATGCTTGGAATGACATGGGATTTTAGTAGCACCAAAAAAACAAAGTTCACAAAATGTCCGACAGATGGCGCTGGACAGCAAAACGTCAGTGACTGCGCATGACAATCGTCTATAAAAGGAGCTGTAATGCGAGAGAGAATCAGATGCGCCAGCAGTCGCAGCATGTTGATGTTACCTGAAAAGGGCGCTTTTAGTGAAGCTGTATTATCAGAAAGGAGAATGTGCTAGTTTAGCGTTAAGATCCTATCGCCATAGGAAGGGGATTCGAACGGGTAAAGGTCCGTTGACAAATGCAGCTGCGGCGAGAATGATTTCGAAGTGCTAAGCCACGGGTTGTTTAGACGATAGACCCCGTAGCGGCCAACCGAGCACAAGGCGTAATGCTGCTGAGACAGTTCAGGAAGAAATGGAGACTGTAGCGGGTTTGTCTATGCACGGGGAAGGCAGCGCTCGTGCAGTCGCACGTCGCACCGGCATTCCATACACTACTGTTTGGTTGGCACGTAGGCGTACCCTCCGATGCTATCCGTACAAAATCCATCGGCATCATGAGCTGTTACCTGGTGATTTAGTGAAGTGGAGGGCATCTTTGGTGTGGGGGTTTCAAAAGATGGCGGAAGATGACGATTAGTTGAGTAACGTATTGTGGGCCGACGAAGCTCATTTCACGCTCCGAGGGTCTGTCAACTCCCACAACTGCAGAATTTGGGCTACCGAAAGTCCTAAAACTGTCGTGGAAACTCCATTGCCAGACGAAAAAGTCACGGTATGGGTTGGATTTACCACATCTACAGTTATCGGGCCTTTTTTCTTCGAGGAAATGCATGATTATGCTTTTGTAACTGCTACAGTGACGGCTGAGAGGTACGCCATTATGTTACAGAATCGCATCATCCCCAGTCTGGCTGATAAACACGTGCTGGAACGTACAATTTTTATGCAGGATGGCGCTCCACCCCATATTGGTTGACACGTGAAAGATCTCTTGCGTGTCGTTTGATGATGGTCGTGTGCTCAGCCGCCACTTTCGTCATGCTTGGTCTCCCAGGTCCCCAGACCGCAGTCCGTGCGATTACTGGCTTTGGGGTTACCTGAAGTCGCAAGTGTACCGTGATCGACCGACATCTCTAGGGATGCTGAAAGACGACATCCGACGCCAATGCCTCACCATAACTCCGGACATGCTTTACAGTGCTGTTCACGACATTATTCCTCGACTACAAGTATTGTTGAGGAATGATGGTGGACATATTGAACATTTCCTGTAAAGAACATCATATTTGCTTTGTCTTACTTTGTTATTCTAATTATTGCTATTCTGATCAGCGCCATCTGTCGGACATTTTTTGAACTTTTGTATTTTTTTTTTTTAGTTCTAATAAAACACCCACGTCATTCCAAGCATGTGTATCAATTTGTACCTCTCTATCAACATTATTCCGTGATTTATTCAGTTTTCAAATTTATACTGACTTTTTGATCACCTGGTATTTAAGTGGACAAGCAGTTGCGCAGGTGCAGTTCCACTCTCTCGTCAGCTGGCCGCGGTGGTCTAGCGGTTCTAGGCGCTGAGTCCGGAACCGCGCGACTGCTACGGTCGCAGGTTCGAATCCTGCCTCGGGCATGGATGTGTGTGATGTCCTTAGGTTAGTTAGGTTTAAGTAGTTCTAAGTTCTAGGGGACTGATGACCACAGATGTTAAGTCCCATAGTGCTCAGAGCCATTTGAACCACTCTCTCGTCCTCAACCTCGGTTGACAGTGGATCGCAAGGCCGATACGACTGCCGAGAGGTAGAGGATGCAGTGAATGACCGCATGCCAGTAGGAGTATCCTGACATACGCCCTTGAGGCATATCACAGATGCCTTACCTCATCGATACAGGAGCCGTGAGTATTTGCCTATCGACGTTACCCGTCTCCTACACCGATGACTTATGACAAAGGATGTTTGGAGAAAGAACTACAGGATGAGGGTAGGAAAATGGGGATTGATAAGACGTTGTGGGACATAACGGATCCGGAGGGCTATGCCGGCGGTAGCTAAGTACCAGAAGGGTCACCCAAGCCGGACAGTCCGAAGGGGAGCAGCCAGACAAAGTTATAAAAGTATATACCTCTTAGCAGGCTGAAGTTGAGATCAAAGTACGTAACTGAATTGGATCTAAGTTAAGGTGGGCAATGTGACTTTCCTCCTGCACATAAAGAAGCTGTAGCTGACCATGTTAAAAGACTGAAGCTACAGTGCGTTTCGAGATGCTATTAAAGGAGCATACGCTTCCACTTCCCAACAGTCCTACTACCGATGAAAGTGGATTACAGCCACAAAACAGCAAACACGGCGACCTACTTCGATATGCTTCTTTCCGACGTCCCTTCACTCTATAGTAACAGATTGGTGATACGCAGTGTAGAGCAGCGTCGATGAAACCACTATCTAATACCTACCAGTCCGCCGATCGTGGTCTTGCGGTAGCGTCCTCTCTACCAACGCACGGGGCCCGGTTTCGGTTCCCGGCGGGGTCAAGGATTTTTCCTGCCAAGCGATGACAGGGTGTTGTTGTGTCGTCTTTATCATCATCATTCATCCCCATTACGGTCGAAGGAAGGCAAAAGCAAACCACCTCAATTAGGACCTTGTCTAGTACAGGTGCGGGTCTCCCGCATCGTCCCCTACGCTCCTCGGAGTATGGGACCTCATCATCATCATCAATACATATGGTCTCTAGCGAAAACGTATCCGGTACGAAATTTAATTACTTTAAATTTCTTTCAAAACGGTCCTGCTCATTTTTCCTGTAGGGCTAACACACTCATGCTCATAAATTAAGGATAATGCTGATACATGGTGAAACAATCATCTGGTGGGCGGTTTAGTGGTTTAAATCAGCTAGGGGTATGACCGTGCAGTGCATTTGACTTGCGACTGTCGCACAGTAGTGCTGGCAGCTGTCCACATTCGGAGAGGTTTGTTGGTGCATGTCAGAGTACGATGCAGTGAGTAAGTGTGCAGACGTTTTCAGACGTGCAAATGGTAACTGTGTGTTGAAAATGGCTCAAAGAACAGATGACGTTATGAGGGTTAGAATACTAGGGCGACTGGAGGCTGGTCAAACACAGCAGGTCGTAGCACTGGCCCTCCGTGAGCCACAAAGTGTGATCTCAAGATTATGACAATGATCCCAGCAGACAGGAAACGTGTCCAGGCGGCACCGTACGGGACGTCCACAGTGTAAAAGACCACAAGAAGACCGATATCTCACCATCAGTGCCCGCAGACAGCGACGGAGTACTGCAGGTAGCCTTGCTCGGGACCTTACCGCAACCACTGGAACACTTGTCTCCATACACACAGTCTACAGACGACTGAAAAGACATGGTTTATTCGCCCGGAGACCTGCCAGGTGAATTCCACTGACCCTGTTCACAGGAGAGCCCGTAAAGCCTGTTGTCAAGAACACAGTACATGGTCATTGGAACAGTGGTTCCAGGTTATGTTCACAGACGAATCCAGGTATAGTCTGAACAGTGATTCTCGCCGGGTTTTCATCTGGCGTGAAACAGGAACCAGATACCAACACCTTGAAAGGGACCTGTATGGAGGTCGTGGTTTGATGGTGTGGGGTGGTAGTGTGATTGGTGCACCCCTGCATGTCTTTGACAGAGGAACTGTAACAGGTCAGGAGTATCACGACGTCATTTTGCACCACTGTGTCCGCCTTTTCAGGGGTGCAGTATGCCCCACCTTCCTCCTGATGGATGAAAACGCAAGGCCCCACCAAGCTGCCGTCGTGGAGGAGTAACTTGAAACATAAGATATCAGGCGAATGGAGTGGGCTGCCTGTTCTCCAGACCTAAACCCCATCGAGCACGTCTGGGATGCTCCCGGTCGACGTATCTCTGCACGTCTTCAGACCCCTTCGACACTTCAGGAGCTCTGTGGTGCAAGAATGGGCGGCTATACCCAGCAGCTAATCGACCACCTGATCCAGAGTGTGCCAACCCGTTGAGCGGCTTGTGTATGTGTGCATGGTGATCATATCCCATATTGATGTCGAGGTGCCGGCCGGTGTGGCCGTGCGGTTCTAAGGTGCTTCAATGTGGAACCGCATGACCGCTACGGTCGCAGATTGGAATCCTGTCTCGGGCATGGGTGTGTGTGATGTCCTTGCGTTAGTTAGGTTTAAGTAGTTCTAGGGGACTGATGACCACAGATGTTACGTCCCATAGTGCTCAGAGCCATGTGACCCATTTGATATCGAGGTACATGCGCAGGAAACAGTGGCGTTTTGGAGCACATGTGTTTCGGGACAGTTTTCTCAACTTATCACGAATACTGTGGACTTTTAGATCCGTGTCGTGCGTGTTCCCTACGTGCCTATGCTATTAGCACCAGTATTGTGAAGTGCCAAGTTGTGTGGCACCACGTTCTGCAATTATCCTTAATTTATGAGCATCAGTGTAGTTCGCATATTGCGAGCGAGAGAATACGAATATCTTGTATATGGCATTTGAACGTGTTGCGGGTTGCAAAAAATCCAAATGGTGGGGCAGCTGAATCATCTCGTATATACCAAATCCACACTCCTGGAAATTGAAATAAGAACACCGTGAATTCATTGTCCCAGGAAGGGGAAACTTTATTGACACATTCCTGGGGTCAGATACATCACATGATCACACTGACAGAACCACAGGCACATAGATACAGGCAACAGAGCATGCACAATGTCGGCACTAGTACAGTGTATATCCACCTTTCGCAGCAATGCAGGCTGCTATTCTCCCATGGAGACGATCGTAGAGATGCTGGATGTAGTCCTGTGGAACGGCTTGCCATGCCATTTCCGCCTGGCGCCTCAGTTGGACCAGCGTTCGTGCTGGACGTGCAGACCGCGTGAGACTACGCTTCATCCAGTCCCAAACATGCTCAATGGGGGACAGATCCGGAGATCTTGCTGGCCAGGGTAGTTGACTTATACCTTCTAGAGCACGTTGGGTGGCACGGGATACATGCGGACGTGCATTGTCCTGTTGGAACAGCAAGTTCCCTTGCCGGTCTAGGAATGGTAGAACGATGGGTTCGATGACGGTTTGGATGTACCGTGCACTATTCAGTGTCCCCTCGATGATCACCAGTGGTGTACGGCCAGTGTAGGAGATCGCTCCCCACACTATGATGCCGGGTGTTGGCCCTGTGTGCCTCGGTCGTATGCAGTCCTGATTGTGGCGCTCACCTGCACGGCGCCAAACACGCATACGACCATCATTGGCATCAAGGCAGAAGCGACTCTCATCGCTGAAGAGGCCACGTCTCCATTCGTCCCTCCATTCACGCCTGTCGCGACACCACTGGAGGCGGGCTGCACGATGTTGGGGCGTGAGCGGAAGACGGCCTAACGGTGTGCGGGACCGTAGCCCAGCTTCATGGAGACGGTTGCGAATGGTCCTCGCCGATACCCCAGGAGCAACAGTCTCCCTAATTTGCTGGGAAGTGGCGGTGCGGTCCCCTACGGCACTGCGTAGGATCCTACGGTCTTGGCGTGCATCCGTGCGTCGCTGCGGTACGGTCCCAGGTCGACGGGCACGTGCACCTTCCCCCGACCACTGGCGACAACATCGGTGTACTGTGGAGACCTCACGCCCCACGTGTTGAGCAATTCGGCGGTACGTCCACCCGGCCTCCCGCATGCCCACTATACGCCCTCGCTCAAAGTCCGTCAACTGCACATACGGTTCACGTCCACGCTGTCGCGGCATGCTACCAGTGTTAAAAACTGCGATGGAGCTCCGTATGCCACGGCAAACTGGCTGACACTGACGGCGGCGGTGCACAAATGCTGCCAGCTAGCGCCATTCGACGGCCAACACCGCGGTTCCTGGTGTGTCCGCTGTGCCGTGCGTGTGATCATTGCTGGTACAGCCCTCTCGCAGTGTCCGGAGCAAGTATGGTGGGTCTGACACACCGGTGTCAATGTGTTCTTTTTTCCATTTCCAGGAGTGTATTCATCCATGTACAGGCGTGGACAAAACGAGCGAGACCCCTCGCCTTTTCTTTATGCTGATCCGCACAGCTTTGAAGTCTGCTACACAGTATAACAGGCAAGGTGACGGAGTGCTACCAACATACTATGCACAGGCGTGAAATTGACAAACTATGCGAATTTTCTCAGACTGTTTTCAATCATGTGTATGACTATATTAATGCTGA
This sequence comes from Schistocerca americana, assembly GCF_021461395.2. Classification (NCBI taxonomy): domain Eukaryota; kingdom Metazoa; phylum Arthropoda; class Insecta; order Orthoptera; family Acrididae; genus Schistocerca; species Schistocerca americana. The sequence continues at coordinate 314,049,120 of NC_060119.1, read as the reverse complement.
TTAGTGTGTTAAACACAACACGTAAATATAAGATATAAATGATAGAAGAAACGCTAATTAGTATGAACTGTACTAATGAATGATTTTTGACTGAATATCGTTATGAATCTTCATGCATTGCTATATTTGCACATTTTCATGGTAGGTCAGCAACGGTAATCCAGTATGAATGGTCTGAACGTTGACACAGACCGTTTAGCAGCCGAATATGCATAATATTTTGCTAATTCGTAACGATCTGGGGTACTTTGTCGTACTAAAACAGTTATGTTGTCTCGATAAGCTGAAATTCATTTTTATTAGTACAGTTCATACTAACTAGCGTTTTTTCTTTCATTTACATCTTATATTTACGTGTTGTCCGGACAGTCTGTCAATTTCACGCCTGTGCATAGTACGTTGGTAGCACTTCGTCGCCTTGCCTGTTATGCTGTGTAGCAGACTTTAAAGCCGTGCGGATCAGCATAACGAAAAGGCGAGGGGTCTCGCTCGTTTTTTCCACGACTGTACACGTAAATTTTCGGGAAGACATTTGAAAACTAGCATAAGATTCATATATCATATTTTCGGACAAAGAGGATGTAATATCACCCAATGAAGTACTACTGATTTCGGTTTCTATTGTTGATGACATTACTTGTGATGAGCAAGCTCACATGAATGCATACTTCTCTAAGGATGGTCATTGAAGTGTAGACTGGTTTTAATTAGAGGCGATACTGATGCAGTCATCCTTTTCAAACAAAATGAACATAATTTGAGAATGTATTGAGCGATCACGATAACCCTGATAAGATCTTAATGCATTCCTGATAATGCGTAAACAAGCTTGCAAGCAATTTTCTAGTCATAAGCAAAGATGACGAGTTTCGTAAAGGTTGTTATCGTACTGGTTTCAGCAACTATTTTCGTATTTAATACACCAATAGAAGAGAAAAGACAAATTGTGTCCTGTATGTTATAGAGGTTTTATGAAAACGTCTTTGTAACCTGTCGACATAAAAGTCTCCCGAGTACCGCATCGTGTCGTAATGTAGAAAACTGTACTACAGAAATCACTTTACCTGTAGCCGATAAGTTGGTTGCTGCTGTACATTTTCTTTCATTACGACGCGGTACGATACTCAGAAAATTTCTACGTCGACTGACACCTGGCCGCGCAAGCCTGCGGAACTGTATAATTATAATCTATTAGTTATACATGTCATCGGCGACCCTCAAAGTTTTTATTTCTTCTCGATGGATTTTAATACCTACTCCGAACTTTTCTTTTGTTTCCTTTACTGCTTGCTCAATATACAGATTGAATAACGTCGGGGATAGGCCACAACCCTGACTCACTCCCTTCCCAACCACTGCTTCCCTTTCACACCCCTCGACTCTTATAACTGCCATCTGCTTTCTTTACAAATTGTAAATAGCCTTTCGCTCCCTGTATTTTACCCCTGCCACCTTCACAATTTGAAAGAGAGTATTCCAGTCAACATTGCCAAAAGCTTTCTCTAAGTCTACAAATGCTAGAAACATAGGTTTGCCTTTCCTTAATCTTTCTTCTATGATAAGTCGTAGGGTCAGTATTGTCTCACGTGTTCCAATATTTCTACGGAATCCAAACTGATCTTCCCCGACGTCGGCTTCTACCAGTTTTTCCATTCGTCTGTAAAGAGTTCGCGTTAGTATTTTGCAGCCGTGACTTATTAAACTGATAGTTCGGTCATTTTCACATATGTCAACACCTGCTTTCTTTGGGAATTATTATATTCTTCTTGAAATCTCAGGATATTAAGCCTGTCTTATACATCTTGCTCACCAGATGGTAGAGGTTTGTCAGGACTGGCTCTCCCAAGGCTGTCAGTAGTTCTAATGGAATGTTGTCTACTCCCGGGGCCTTGTATCGACTCAGGTCTTTCAGTGCTCTGTCAAACTCTTCGCGCAGTATCATATCTCCGATTTCATCTTCATCTACATCCTCTTCCATTTCCATAATATCGTCCTCAAGTACATCGCCCGTGTATAGACCCTCTATATACTCCTTCCACCTTTCTGCTTTCCTTTCTTTGCTTAGAACTGGGTTTCCATCTCAGCTCTTGATACTCATACAAGTGGTTCTATTCTCTCCAAATGTCTCTTTTATTTTCCTGTAGTCAGTATGTATCTTACCCTTAGTGAGATAAGTCTCTACATCCTTACTTCTCTAGCCATCCCTGCTTTGCCATTTTGCACTTGGGCGGAATTAGATTAGAAAATGAGACACTTAAAGTAGTAAAGGAGTTTTGCTATTTGGGGAGCAAAATAACTGATGATTGTTTAAGTAGAGAGGATATAAAATATAGACTGGCAATGGCAAAGAAACCATTTCTGAAGAAAGAAATTTGTAAACATCGATTATAGATTTAAGTGTCGGGAAGTCGTTTCTAAAAGTATTTGTATGGACTGTAGCCACGTATGGAAGGGAAACATGGACGATAAATAGTTTGGACAAGAAGAGAATAGAAGCTTTCGAAATGTGGTGCTACAGAAGAATGCTGAAGATTGGATGGGTAGATCATATAACTAATAAGGAGGTATTGAATAGAATTGGGGAGAAGAGGAGTTTGTGGCACAACTTGATTAGAAGAAGGGATTGGTTGGTAGGACATGTTGTGAGGCATCAAGGGATCACCAATGTAGTACTGGAGGGCAGCGTGGGGGGTAAAAATCGTAGAGGAGGACCAAGAGATGAATACAGTAAGCAGATTCAGAAGTATGTAGGTTGCACTAGGTACTGGGAGATGAAGTAGCTTGCACAGGATAGAGTAGCGTGGAGAGCTGCATCAAACCAGTCTCAGGACTGAAGACCACAACAACAACAGTTATACATGTATTATGACTATATAATGTACCACATATCTCAGTGTTTTCCTTGCGATCTTTACCTATCATGTCCTGTTGGAACTTTTATAACAGACACAATGTATCATCTCCAGCATGCTTTGTCTGAATCCTCTCATGTAATAGCTTTCGGAGTAAGGGGTGATCTCGATGGCGTCAATCACATGTAGACATTACGCGACATGTTGTCATGTTTCTGCAAAGTGATACGTGTCTAGACTTGAGAGACCTGTTGATGAGGCGTCCTGTTACCCTTCTCCCCTCCACCTGGCACAGTCAGCTTTCGACCATCACGTCAGGATGATACTGACTGGCTATGAACACGGAGCAAATTTATGCCAAATTCATATCGTTCGCGTACTTTGAAGATTGCGCTAATTTACTCAAAATACATATAATTCAGATACTTTGAACGTGAAATTAATTTACACAAAATTCTGAACGTTTGGGTAGTTTCGAATATGGCGGAATATTAGTTGGCCATTTCATCTTAATGACCTATGAAGTACTGGACTGTGATTCGCTGTTTCATTTTAATTGCTGAAAGTATTTTAATTTTACCATAGGCTTTCTCGGATTGTAACCTCACTGCCATAATTCTGCATCTAGGCAATCTGAGGTTATTGGGGAAACTACCTTTACTAGCTCTTGAGAGCGGGACCTCTAGATCTGAACACAGGGCTGAGGGGTGTAGCCGGCCCGGTGGTCTCGCGGTTCTAGGCGCGCAGTCCGGAACCGGTCGCAGGTTCGAATCCTGCCTCGGGCATGGATGTGTGTGATGTCCTTAGGTTAGTTAGGTTTAAGTAGTTCTAAGTTCTAGGGGACTGATGACCACAGCTGTTAAGTCCCATAGTGCTCAGAGCCATTTGAACCATTTTTTTTGAGGGGTGTACTGGAGTCGCTCTGAGTAGCTACTGAAAATATACATTTTCCGAAGTTTACTGATATTTAAGAATAATTAATACAGACCTTTTCATTGATGAGTTTGCAGCGTCGTATGGTCTAAGCACTCTCTCCGTTACACTATATTGCTGCAAAAACTGCCACGTGCTTGTCGAGGGAACTGTGCTAGCTATTGCTCGCAACGATCTCGGTAACGTATTGTGGACCTTCCAGAAAGATATATTAACAAGAATTTGTGTGTAAAAATTCTTTATTTTCCATTACTAATAACCGTCTGCGATTTAATTAAATTATAAGAGAGCTTTCTTAGGGTTACTTTATTATAAGCTAAAGTGACAAGTTTTCTAAGTAGTATCCATGTGAACTTTTTCCATATCGAAATTTAGTGATTCAGCTAACCTAAATAGAAATATAAATAGTGTTACAGTTCCAGAAATGAATGTCGTAACACACACTATTCTACTTTTGGTAACTAAGGCACGAACACCAATTCCTGACGTATTAAGTTAAATATGACGTATTGAGACATCAATATATCTCCCAATCGAGAAAATTAAATCCCTTCCACCTACCTGACGTCATCCAACTGCGTTTGCGAAGACTTACTAGTTCTATATGAATCTCGCGTAATCTTAGCGACTGGTGTAACCGTGTGACGTTTATTGATGAAATACGCAAACACCCAGTCGTGGTACACCGAGTTTCCACGTCGTCAGTCCTTGCAATTCCCATAAACTACTCGTTGCAGCATCAGATTAAATATTACAAGATGCCGTAGCAGACGTCTCAGGCTATCCATACAGTCTCTCCAAGTATATGCTTTCTAGTATTCTTGCATTTCGTACTTTATATGTCGACTTAATTGTTAACTTCTGCATCTGATCCAATATTTGATGTTACTATAAGCTCTGTTTGTGAAACAAAAGTTCGACGAAGCAGAATTCTTTATTCTGCAACTGAATTATCAGCTGACAAGTCTGTCCCAAGGCCAGATGCTGACCAAGCAGCCCTTTGAGAAGTGCAAGTACCCGCTGAAGAAAACACATTTCCATAAGTAATGAGGAATTAACAGGGAGCTTTGATATTTTACATTAGAGAAAAGAGTGTAAATGGTTGGTACTTAACGCCAATTCATGTTTAGTAGTCAGTGAATGCCCATGACGATTCTGCCTGTCTTAACAGCCACGCAGTCTCAACGGATTCCTGAATGCTTACAGATAATCTTAGTTAATGAAACAACTCAGCTGACATTCCGTCACATAACACTGCAAAATTTCGTTGTGATTTTAATTAAAAGCATTTAAGCAATGCTCTCCAGATATTATTGCTGAGACCTTGGTGAAACAGTACGAGGTTGACAATTTTTTTAATAGTTCATTTGCACAAATAAGAAGAAATCGTTACAAACATTGAAACCTCGTCTATTTTGACCACATTACTGTTATACCCACTCTCAACAGAATCAGGTTTGCTGCATCCCCTTCCATCAGAATATTATTCTGCAATGTTTCAAAGAGAGCAGAGTAATACAAACGGGGAGCATCTCACAGCTAACAAATATTAGAGAGAGAAGCAAATGTAGATCGTTACCAAGCGAGGCGTGCCGCTGCTCTTAGAAACAAAAAAGATAATGCTGCCCGTGTACCCAATGGCAATGGACGCGGTAACTTGGGCCAGCAATTTGGTTAATGGTGCTATGGAGGCTGTGGAGTTTCCTTTGTATGGTTGTTTACAGATGACACAGAATGAGAATTAATCCACAAAACAGACGACGACACATCAAAGTGGTCGTAAAGTACATGACTTAATAAAGTTTCTGTCATGTATTAATCAATAAACACAGTCGGAATTTCGAACTGATAAATGTAGCCGAGTAAATATGTGCTTGACCTTCTCTGAGGCCACATTTATATTTTTATTCCGAGATGAAAGTGGAAAATCACTGCAGAGAGGATTTTCACGTTTCACAGCGCGATAAATATACCATTGAAATTTCATTACGCGTCTAAAGGGCGATTTTTTTAAAAATAAATACATTTTTAAATTATTACCTGATGCACTGCGTTATTATAGCGAAGGAGAGAACTGAAGGGGTGAGAGAATGTGTGGTGACATCTCTAGGTAAAATTCGAAAGCTATAAGGATGTGTCACCAAATGTAGTGTCTTCTAATACACTCCTGGAAATTGAAATAAGAACACCGTGAATTCATTGTCCCAGGAAGGGGAAACTTTATTGACACATTCCTGGGGTCAGATACATCACATGATCACACTGACAGAACCACAGACACATAGACACAGGCAGCAGAGCATGCACAATGTCGGCACTAGTACAGTGTATATCCACCTTTCGCAGCAATGCAGGCTGCTATTCTCCCATGGAGACGATCGTAGAGATGCTGGATGTAGTCCTGTGGAACGGCTTGCCATGCCATTTCCACCTGGCGCCTCAGTTGGACCAGCGTTCGTGCTGGACGTGCAGACCGCGTGAGACGACGCTTCATCCAGTCCCAAACATGCTCAATGGGGGACAGATCCGGAGATCTTGCTGGCCAGGGTAGTTGACTTACACCTTCTAGAGCACGTTGGGTGGCACGGGATACATGCGGACGTGCATTGTCCTGTTGGAACAGCAAGTTCCCTTGCCGGTCTAGGAATGGTAGAACGACGGGTTCGATGACGGTTTGGATGTACCGTGCACTATTCAGTGTCCCCTCGACGATCACCAGTGTTGTACGGCCAGTGTAGGAGATCGATCCCCACACCATGATGCCGGGTGTTGGCCCTGTGTGCCTCGGTCGTATGCAGTCCTGATTGTGGCGCTCACCTGCACGGCGCCAAACACGCATACGACCATCATTGGCACCAAGGCAGAAGCGACTCTCATCGCTGAAGACGACACGTCTCCATTCGTCCCTCCATTCACGCCTGTCGCGACACCACTGGAAGCGGGCTGCACGATGTTGGGGCGTGAGCGGAAGACGGCCTAACGGTGTGCGGGACCATAGCCCAGCTTCATGGAGACGGTTGCGAATGGTCCTCGCCGATACCTTAGGAGCAACAGTGTCCCTAATTTGCTGGGAAGTGGCGGTGCGGTCCCCTACGGGACTGCGTAGGATCCTACGGTCTTGGCGTGCATCCGTGCGTCGCTGCGGTCGGGTCCCAGGTCGACGGGCACGTGCACCTTCCGCCGACCACTGGCGACAACATCGATGTACTGTGGAGACCTCACGCCCCACGTGTTGAGCAATTCGGCGGTACGTCCACCCGGCCTCCCGCATGCCCACTATACGCCCTCGCTCAAAGTCCGTCAACTGCACATACGGTTCACGTCCACGCTGTCACGGCATGCTACCAGTGTTAAAGACTGCGATGGAGCTCCGTATGCCACGGCAAACTGGCTGACACTGACGGCGGCGGTGCACAAATGCTGCGCAGCTAGCGCCATTCGACGGCCAACAGCGCGGTTCCTGGTGTGTCCGCTGTGCCGTGCGTGTGATCATTGCTTGTACAGCCCTCTCGCAGTGTCCGGCGCAAGTATGGTGGGTCTGACACACCGGTGTCAATGTGTTCTTTTTTCGATTTCCAGGAGTGTAGTTATTTCCTTTTATTGGAGTTCTCAAAATGGAAAACAAATACTTCCAGTCACACCAATCCAGAACATGTAAAATAGGAAAACATTCTAGGAGGAAATGGCACCCGCATAGTGCACACAATAGGATGGAATGCGATGAATTATGTTGGTTTTGGAGAACTTGTGCTACTATAAATTATGATTACTTCTGTGTGTATCGGCAGGACCTCTTTGTGTCTTATCTCAATTTAAGGAAAGGCGTGCACACATTTTTGTACCTGTCCCTCTACTCCTCCTCCCATCTCCTCAGCCATTGGCATCTTTGTTCTCCCCTCTCCACCCTCTCCGCCCCCCTCACCCTTCTTCCCCTCTTGGCAGGTCCCCGGACTCGCACACGCTACGGAGATCACCGCCATCAGTGTCTCGTGTGTGTGACGTCGTTTTGTGTTTTTAGTGTCCGCCGTCACGCTTCTACGTTCACTTGTGCCGTCGGATTCATCAGTGTTATGTGCGCCATGTCAACGTGTTTTCAGTGTTGTTATCGTCGTGTGTGAACGGCTCCGTGTTTTTTGTGTATCTGTGACCACTATTTTTTGCCCATCACTATGTTCATTTTAATTCTCCATTATTGTACTGTTATTGTCAACACTATGGCTGAAGAGCGGTGTAGCATGCCGCTGCCAGCCTACCTGATTGTTCAGGTGTTAAAATAACAATAAAGAAAAAAAAACACATTTTTGCAGTCGACACACTGTCACGCGTAACGCAGGAATTTATTTCTTTTTGAAAGTTGGAAATAAACATGCACCATTCCGTGTCAAATAGAAAATAATGTGCTATTCTACAGACCATAAGCTACATTGGTAAATTTGGATGAGGTAGGCGTTTTCACTTCAGGGATGTCACTTTGTTTTACTAACTTATTTGGTAAATTTGGATAAGGTAGGCGTTATCACTTCAGGGATGCCACTTTGTTTTATTAACTTATTTTAAGGCGAACTAAATCAGAACAAATGTTACTGATTGCACCATAAATTCACAGAATCCGTAAATAAATGGATCTCTGTTTACCGGATTTTCATTCCAAATTAGTATTTTCAGAGTAGCTCATTTTCTCGGCCATTAATGTTATTGTCTGACTTTCTGTGATCTAGTACAAACATACGAACACATGTCATGACGTGAAGAAAAGCAATAGAAAAAAATATGCTTTCTTTCCATTCTTCATGTGAAGAGTGAGCCAAATATTATGCGAGCTAGAACCAGGGGGGAATTTGGGAATGTTTAGCAGGTCTTATGTTTTAAAATATTACAACATATGAGCCATGAGTGATGCAAGTGATTCCACATTCCAACACTAATGAAGAGATTATCTCTGTCCAAACCGGTCATCAAATAAAATACTTATGTAGCGATCCTGACTTGTAAAGTTTACTTCAGTTACCATACAATGCAAACAACCCTCATACTGATAGTCTGACGACTATATAACATTGAAAATTATTTAAAGAAATTTATAGCTATGGGAGGAAATTTTGGAAAGATTGTATTATATTTTCTTGTTGTTAGCCAGCACCATAGCTACCATTTTAACTGTTGAAATGTGGTGTCCACCAAGTGTAAGTTTATGTATATATATTTTTCATAATAATAGGATTTTCATTAGTTTCTGTTGCAAAATTTTCATGACACAAGTTGCAAAACGAGTTAGCAGCGTCACCAAAGCGAATAATTGCCTGTCAGTTTTTCTTTTTAACTTTCCAATATATTTACTCTACATATCTAAACGCTTATCCCATATGACAAGAAATCCAAAGTCAGCAGCAAAGAATTCTTTCGGAATCTAGTGCATCTAACTTCTCGGCCTACGCCCTCAACGTCCTCCAAGAGGCCACCAACGGAGTATATGCCGCGGCTGAGCAGGGAATGTTCCAGGTGACCCCAATGAAATATTTGTAAACCCTCTAGTGATAGTCTTGCTTTGAAAGTATGAGCACGATCTTCTTGAGAAATGAAGCATGCTGATAGGAGTTTGGGATGTTTGAAGAATACTGTAAGCTTACAGGGCCTCTTAAAACTTCACCTGAATATTCTTAAAAGATTAAGAAACCGGCTAATGCCCTGTCATGAACACCCAGATACAGAAAATAACCCCTTAATAATCGACCTGACTTAAAAACCCTGTTTGGAGGTGGGAAAGATTACACAAAGGGCAACGAAAGTAAAAGGCAAATGGGGAGCAACACAGTTGACTACTGAACTAGAATGGCAAAGCTCATACGACACTGCCTCAAAGTATGTTATAATTGCGCCGTATAAGCTCGTTTAGTGCAGGACAAATACAGTTCTCTTGCCTACATCAGCTAACAACCTGGAAACAGTGAGCTTGTATGACGTCGTTCAAAAAATGGGTCTGAGCACTATGGGACTTAACATCTGTGGTCATCAGTCCCCTAGAACTTAGAACTACTTAAACCTAACTAACCTAAGGACATCACACACATCCATGCCCGAGGCAGGATTCGAACCTGCGACCGTAGAAGTCACGCGGTTCCATACGTATGACGTCTCTCACGCTGTATAATTCAAAGAAAATCAAGAATAATTTTCTGGATTTGCTGAAAAACTCTCACGGAGGAGAAACGCATGTGTGGCGTAGCCCATGAGTGAAATGCAATGTAAATGAAAATGGAATACGCTTTGCATGGAACAAATATTAAATATTCAAACGTCGAAGCAGGACACATGCAGAGCTACTTCTAAACAACTGAAGGGTGTAAGATGAATTCTGGAGGCCCAATAGCATTAAAAATAAAAAATCCAGTATAATGCGTGACCAAGTGTGATATAGGAAGTCAATCGTTATAGACGTAAACAGTCATCGAATTAGAACACTCAGAATCCCTTCCAAACATCATAGCACAAAAGTATGTAGAAAAAGCTCACCGGCTGCTGGTGCCACTGTAGGACGCCGTCAGCACTTCGACTCAATGCAAGCAAATGTAATCCTCCACGCTTTTTTTTCCATCCGCCGCACTTCGACTTCTGACACGGATCTCAGGAGGTTCTAAGTAAGAATAGAGTAACGTAGTACGCTGTTACTAATCTGAGAATAATCGGCAAGTGATTGAACACTACTGATCGCCTAGCAGAGTGTGGAACAGCAGGATAATTAAGCACTCCGCCTTCAGGCCACAAGTGGCCCATCGGAACCATCCGACCGTCGTGTCATTCTTAGTGAGGACGCGGATGGGAGGGGTGTGTGGTCAGTACACTGCTCTCCAGGTCGTTACGATGGTGTTCTTTGACCGGAGCCACTACTATTCGGTCGAGGAGCTCGGCATCACGAGGCTCAGTGCATCCCGAAAAATCGCAACGGCCCATGGCAGCCCGGATGGTCACCCATCTAAGTGCCGGCCACGCCCGACAGCGCTTAACTTCAGTGATCTGACGGGAACCAGTGTCTCCACTGCGGCGAGGCCGTTGCCCAGGATCATTAAAGTTATGTGTAAATCTAGCTGAAGCTAGCGTAATAAATGTTTTATCCATTTAATAAATGTTGAAGAGTCTGTGACACATCGATCACGTACAGGAAAAACATATTCAGACCGAATGATTGCAGCTTTCTGCAAGTTCCCCATGCGATGGGAGTTGCTTGTCAAACGTAACGGTATCATATGCACAACGCAAGAGTCTAAACCACTTCCACTTTGATTTCTTGTCGAGTTCGAGAGGTGAGAGAAAAGTGCCTTTGCTTCAAAGAGCTTAAGGCAACCAGCCGAAAAATACGCGACTAGCATTAGCACTCTCGTCGACCGGCTCCAGTCGAAGCTCTGGCGTTGATTACAAGAGATACTGGCGTTCACTCTTTCCAGAGATTAGCGCTACCCCTGACAGGGATGGTTGGTGACTCTCTGTGCTGGTGGCTGATGGTCTGTGAGTCAACAAGTGACTTGCGATTGCTGCACGGGCGTATAGTTATATGGAAGGTGATTAAACGAAACGACTGTCTTTCAAAACCAACAGAAAATATACTCGCCGACGTCATAAACAGAAGGTGAAGAGATAGAGAAAGTATATGGGGATACTGAACTTGTAGCTGAGTATGTAAAGGGGAGATGAAATTTTTAATTGTGGATGACTGCAATGTTATTGTGATAAACGAATAGGAGAAACAGCTGCTTGAGAATACTAGCTCGATAGTGCGAATGAAAGACTGCGTTCTGCGATAAATTTCAACAAGCGCAAGTGAATATCATTAATATCTACTTAATTTCGTTCACGCCTTTAGTGGAAAATACCTACATCCACATCTACATGGATTCTCAGCAAATCACACTTAAATGTCAGGCAAAGGGTTCAATTTGTTGAACTTATAGAATGATCTAGGTGAAACAACACGTCGCTCTCGGGTTTAGTATTCCCAGCAACAAGGCGCATGGACTGTGGATGAGAGGATGTTTGTGTCTGTAAAGGCACTTCTTTGGATTAAGACACTCTTGTAACAGCACCTATTGCGCGAATATTTCTCGTAACAAGACCTCGAAAGCATCTTTAATCATCTCCTACACATATCTTATATTACCAGTGTGAACCAGAAACCCCTTCTGAAGTCCCCCTTGCCTCAAAGCAAGCTCAGAGTGAAAAATCTGAGCACAACAATGGAACGAGTTCTTTGAGTGCTCACACTGTTCATATGGGAAAGGCATGTAAATTATTATACGAAAGATAGATAAAAAGATATTAAGTTCCACCCCAGGTCTAGGGGTAGCGTCTACAATTACTAAACGTAATAACCTCGGTCCTGCGTTCGAAAGCCGCCAGAGCTTAATTTTTTAATAATGATCACCATTGGCAGCCGAAGACTTCACCCTCATTCCGCCAATGCCCTTGTCAAAGAGGACGGAGGAGCGGACAGAGGTTCAGGACACGTCCTTGAGGTGGGAATCTGCCCCTAAAGTCGGAAGAATCAGCAATTATCAACGGCATGAGAATGCAGAAAGCAAAGGAAACCACTGCATTAAAGACACATAACGTGTATGCACAGGAAAAGTTACCTGTAATTGAAAAATTGTCATGATGATCTCTCCATTGGCAAAAAATTCCGGAATAGTCCACAATTCGGATCTCCGGAGGGTACTGCCAAAGGAGAGGTGACCATGAGAAAAAGACTGAATAGTCAACGAAAGGATAACGCTCTAGGCATCGGGACATGGAATGTAAGAAGCTTGAATGTTGTAGGAAAGCTAGGAAATCTGAAAATGGAAATGAAAAAGCTGAGTCTAGACGTAGTCGGGGTCAGTGAAGTTAAAGGGAAAGATAACAGGGATTTCTGATTAAATGAGTTTAGGGTAATAGCAACAGCAGCAGGGGTAGGATTCGTTATGAATAGGAAGGTAGGGTAGAGAGTTTGTTATTACGAACAATTCAGTTATAGAGTTATTCTTATCACAATCGACAGCTAACCTACACTGACAACGATAGTTCAGTTATGCATGCCAACGTTGCTAGCTGAAGATGAAGAGATAGGGAAGTATATGAGGACTTCGTTAGGGTAGTACAATACGTCAATGAGAATCTAATGGTCATGGGGTCAGGAATGCAGTTGTAGGGGAAGGAGTAGAAGATGGGGTTACAGAACTTGGAATGAGAGAGGAGAAACACTAGTTGAATTCTATAATATAACGAATACTTTCCTCAAGAATCACAAGAGGTAGAGGTATATTTGGAAAAGGAAGAGTAGGCTGAAGTCTAACAGATTAGTCAGAAAGAATCAATACCCAAAGAAGTGGGATACGGAAGTACTAAAGAATGACAAGATACGCTTAAAGTTCTCTAAGGTTATAGGTACAGCAATACAGAATTGCTCAGCAGGCAGCACTGTTGAAGGGAGTGGGCATCTCTAAAAAGGGCAATTGCAGAAGTTGGAAAGGGAAACATAGGTACAAAGAAGGTAACTACGAAGAAACCATGGGTAGCAGAAGAAGTACTTCAGTTGAACAATGAAACAAGGAAGTACAAAAATAGTCAGGACAATCCAGGAATACAATATACAAGTCGCTGAGGATAGAAATAAATAGAAAGTTCAGGGAAGCTAAGACGAAAAGGCTGCATGAAAAATGTGAAGAAATTGGGAAACAAATGACTATCGTAAGGACTGTCTCAGCATGTAGGTAATGTCAAAATAATCTTCGGTGCAATTAGAAGCAAGGGTGGTAACACTAAGAGTGCAACGTGAATTTCACTGTTAAATGCAGAGAAGAGATCGGATAGGTGGAAACAGTACATTGAAGGCCTCTATGAGGGGGAACATATGTCTGATGTGATAGAAGAAGAAACAGGAGTTGATTTAGAAGAGCTAGGAGAGCTTTGGAAGACTTAATATCAAATAAGGCAGAAAGGATAGGCAACACTCTATCAGAATTTCTTAAATCATTTTGGGAAGTGCCAACAAAATGACTCGGAAAAATAACATCCACAAAATTCCGAAGAGCTGACAAGTGCGAGAATTTTCGCTCAGTCAGCTTCGCAGCTCATGCATCGACATTGCTGATAAGAATAAGACATAGCAGAAGGGAAAAGAAAATTTAGGATGTGTTATAGGACGATCAGTTTGATTTTAGGGAAGGTAAAGGCAGCAGAGAGGCAATTCTGACGTTGGAGCTGATAAGGGAACAAAGAGTAAAGAAAAATCCACACACATGCATAGGATTTGTTAAGGAATTCTACAACCTAGGCAGCAAAATAACCAATCACAGACGGAGTATGGAGTATGCCAAAAGCAGACTAACACTGGCCAGGAGAAGTCTACTAGTATCAAAAATAGGCCTTAGTTTGAGGAACACATTTCTGAGAATTTGCGTTTGGAGCATGGCATTGTATGGCAGTGAAATTTGGAGCACAGAATTGTATGGCAGTGAAACACGATCTACGGGAAAACCTGAACAGAATAGAAAATGGCTCTGAGCACTATGGCACTTAACATCTGAGGTCATCAGTCCCCTAGAACTTAGAACTACTTAAACCTAACTAACCTAAGGACATCACACACATCCATGCCCGAGGCAGGATTCGAACCTGCGACCGTAGCGGTCATGCGGTTCCGGACTGGAGCGCCTAGAACCGCTTGGCCACTCCGGCCGGCAACAGAATAGAATCGAAGTATTTGAGTTGTCCTACTACAGACGAATGTTGAAAATTAGGTGGTCTGATAACGTAAGGAATAAGTAGCTTCTTTGCAGAAACGGGGAGTAAAGGAATACGTGGAAAACAATAAGAAGAAGATGGGACAGCATGATAGGAAATCTGTTAAGATATTAGGGGATGACGTCCATGCTAATAGAAGGAGCTCCAGAGGGCAACAACTGCAGCGGAAAACAGAGATTGGAGTACATCCAACAAATAATTCAGGATGTAGGTTGCAAGTGCTGCTCTGAGATGAAGAGGCTGGCACGGGAGAGTAATTTGTGGCGGCCCGCATAGAACCAGTCATAAGACTAATTACTGAAAAAAGGGAAGAAATCGGTACCAAAACGGAATTAAATCATCCAGTATTGGATAAGAATAATTGATTATCGGTATAAATAAGCGATAAATATTGGAACACTTGAGAGGCAGTGGCAAAATTTCCTGCGCTTCTGATCACAGGATAAATATTCATAAGATTAGTTCCATTCATTTCAGTGGAATTAGGTTGCTTATTATCCAGGGGTACCCGTGGTCTAGGGGTAGCGTCTTTGATTCATAATCAAAACGTCTTCGGTCCTGGGTTCGATCCCCGCCACTGCCTAAATTTAGATAAATAATCAACATTGGCGGCCGAAGACTTCCAGCATAAGAAGTCAACCTCATTCTGCCAACGGCCTTGTCAAAGAGGGCGGAGGAGTGGATAGAGGTTCAGGGCACTCTCTTGTCCTAGGGGTGGGAAATTCCCCCTAAAGGCGGAAGAATCAGCAATGATCAACGACATGAGGATGCAGAAGACAATGGAAACCACGTGTATCCACAGGACATGTGGCCTGCAATTGAAAAAGTGTCATGATGATCTCTCCATTGGCAAAAGATTCCGGAATAGTCCCCCATTCGGGTCTTCTGGAGGGGACTGCCAAGAGGGAGGTTACCATGAGAAAGAGATTGAATAATCTACGAAAGGATAACGTTCTACGAGTCGGGGCGTGGAATGTCAGAAGCTTGAACGTGGTAGGGAAACTAGAAAATCTGAAAAGGGAAATGCAAAGGCTCAATCTAGATATAGTAGGGGTCAGAGAAGTGAAGTGGAAGGAAGACAAGGATTTCTGGTCATATGAGTATCGGGTAATATCAACAGCAGCAGAAAATGGTATAACAGGTGTAGGATTCGTTATGAATAGGAAGGTAGGGCAGAGGGTGTGTTACTGTGAACAGTTCAGTGACCGGGTTGTTCTAATCAGAATCGACAGCAGACCAGCACCGACAACGATAGTTCAGGTATACATACCGACGTCGCAAGCTGAAGATGAACAGATAGAGAAAGTGTATGAGGATATTGAAAGGGTAATGCAGTGTGTAAAGGGGGACGAAAATCTAATAGTCATGGGCGACTGGAATGCAGTTGTAGGGAAGGAGTAGAAGAAAAGGTTACAGGAGAATATGGGCTTGGGGCAAGGAATGAAAGAGGAGAAAGACTAATTGAGTTCTGTAACAAGTTTCAGCTAGTAATAGTGAATACCCTGTTCAAGAATCACAAGAGTAGGAGGTATACTTGGAAAAGGCCGGGAGATACGGGAAGATTTTAATTAGATTACATCATGGTCAGACAGAGATTCCGAAATCAGATACTGGATTGTAAGGCGTACCCAGGAGCAGATATAGACTCAGATCACAATATAGTAGTGATGATGAGTAGGCTGAAGTTCAAGACATTAGTCAGGAAGAATCAATACGCAAAGAAGTGGGATACAGAAGCACTAAGGAATGACGAGATACGTTTGAAGTTCTTTAAAGCTATAGATACAGCAATAAGGAATAGCGCAGTAGGCAGTATAGTTGAAGAAGAATGGACATCTCTAAAAAGGGCCATTACAGATGTTGGGAAGGAAAACATAGGTACAAAGAAGGTAGCTGCGAAGAAACCATGGGTAACAGAAGAAATACTTCAGTTGATTGATGAAAGGAGGAAGTACAAACATGTTTCGGGAAAATCAGGAATACAGAAATATAAGTCGCTGAGGAATGAAATAAATAGGAAGTGCAGGGAAGCTAAGA
Source organism: Schistocerca americana (assembly GCF_021461395.2). Classification (NCBI taxonomy): domain Eukaryota; kingdom Metazoa; phylum Arthropoda; class Insecta; order Orthoptera; family Acrididae; genus Schistocerca; species Schistocerca americana. The sequence goes on along the minus strand of NC_060119.1, from coordinate 314,032,528 downwards.
CGAAATGGCTGACATCGAAAAAGATATTATTGTCAGAAAGACAGACTCAGCATACAGGAAAGTCAAAACAACCTTTGGTGACATTAAAAGCAACGGTGGTAACATTAAGAGTGCAACGGGAATTCCACTGTTAAATGCAGAGGAGAGAGCAGATAGGTGGAAAGAATACATTGGAAGCCTCTTTGAGGGTGAAGATTTGTCTGATGTGATAGAAGAAGAAACAGGCGTCACCCTTCACCATCGCCTCTCCTGGACCCCCCCATCTCCGGACAATCCAAGCCAACGCATGCTCCCGACTGTCTCCTCAAGCTCCTTTCTGGCCGTACATCTACATCTACATTTATACTCCGTAAGCCACCCAACGGTGTGTGGCGGAAGGCAGTTTACGTGCCACTGTCATTACCTCCCTTTCCTGTTCGCGGGAAGAACGACTACCGGAAAGCCTCCGTGCACTCTCGAATCTCACAAATTTTACATTCGTGATCTCCTCGGGAGGTATAAGTAGGGGGAAGCAATATATTCGATACCTCATCCAGAAACGCACCCTCTCGAAACCTGGCGAGCAAGCTACACCGCGATGCAGAGCGCCTCTCTTGCAGAGTCTGCCACTTGAGTTTGCTAAACATCTCCGTAACGCCATCACGGTTACCAAACAACCCTGTGACGAAACGCGCCGCTCTTCTTTGGATCTTCTCTATCCCTTCCGTCAACCCGATCTGATACGGATCCCACACTGATGAGCAATACTCAAGTATAGGTCGAAAGAGTGTTTTGTAAGCCACCTCCTTTGTTGATGGACTACATTTTCTAAGGACTCTCCCAATGAATCTCAATCTGGTACCCGCGTTACCAACAATTAATTTTATATGATCATTCCACTTCAAATCGTTCCGCACGAATACTCCCAGGTATTTTACAGAAGTAACTGCTACCAGTGTTTGTTCCACTAGCATATAATCATACAATAAAGGATCCTTCTTTCTATGTATTCGCAATACATTACATTTGTCTATGTTAAGGGTCAGTAGCCACTCCCTGCATCAAGTGCCTATCCGCTGCAGATCTTCCTGCATTTCGCTACAATTTTCTAATGCTACAACTTCTCTGTATACTACAGCATCATCCGCGAAAAGCCGCATGGAGCGTCCGACACTATCTAGTAGGTCATTTATACATATTGTGAAAAGCAATGGTCCCATAACACTCCCCTGTGGCACGCCAGAGGTTACATTAACGTCTGTAGACGTCTCCCCATTGATAACAACATGCTGTGTTCTGTTTGCTAAAAACTCTTCAATCCAGCCACACAGCTGGTCTGATATTCCGTAAGCTCTTACTTTGTTTATCAGACGACAGTGCGGAACTGTATCGAACGCCTTCCGGAGGTCAAGGAAAATAGTATCTACATGGGAGCCTGTATCTAATATTTTCTGGGTCTCATGAACAAATAAAGCGAGTGGGGTCTCACACGCTCGCTGTTTCCGGAATCCGTGTTGATTCCTGAAGAGTAGATTCTGGGTTTCCAAAAACGACATGGTATGCGAGCAAAAAACATGTTCTAAAATTCTACAACAGATCGACGTCAGAGATATAGGTCTATAGATTTGCGCATCTGCTCGACGACCCTTCTTGAAGACTGGGACTACCTGTGCTCTTTTCCAATCATTTGGAACCTTCCGTTCCTCTAGAGACATGCGGTACACGGCTGTTAGAAGGGGGGGCAAGTTCTTTCGCGTACTCTGTGTAGAATCGAATTGGTATCCCGTCAGGTCCAGTGGACTTTCCTCTGTTGAGTGATTCCAGTTGCTTTTCTATTCCTTGGACACTTATTTCGATGTCAGCCATTTTTTCGTTTGTGCGAGGATTTAGAGAAGGAACTGCAGTGCGGTCTTCCTCTGTGAAACAGCTTTGGAAAAAGGTGTTTAGTATTTCAGCTTTATGCGTGTCATCCTCTGTTTCAATGCCATCATCATCCCAGAGTGTCTGGATATGCTGTCTCGAGCCACTTACTGATTTAACGTAAGACCAGAACTTCCTAGGATTTTCTATCAAGTCGGTACATAGAATTTTACTTTCGAATTCACTGAAAGCTTCACGCACAGCCCTCCTTACGCTAACTCTGACATCGTTTAGCTTCTGTTTGTCTGAGAGGTTTTGGCTGCGTTACACTTGGAGTGAAGCTCTCTTTGCTTTCGCAGTAGTTTCCTAACTTTGTTGTTGAACCACGATGGGTTTTTCCCGTCCCTCACAGTTTTACTCGGCACAGAAATTTTCGTTTTGATCTGTTAGGTAGTCTGAAATCTGCCTTCTATTACTCTTGCTAAACAGATAAACCTTCTTCTCTTTTTTTATATTCCTATTAACTTCCATATTCAGGGATGCTGCAACGGCCTTGTGATCACTGATTCCCTGTTCTGCACTTACAGAGTCGAAAAGTTCGAGTCTGTTTGTTATCAGTAGGTCCAAGATGTTATCTCCACGAGTCGGTTCTCTGTTTAATTGCTCGAGGTAATTTTCGGATAGTGCACTCAGTATAATGTCACTCGATGCTCTGTCCCTACCACCCGTCCTAAACATTTGAGAGTCCCAGTCTATATCTGGTAAATTGAAATCTCCACCTAACACTATAGCATGCTGAGAAAATTTATGTGAAATGTATTCCAAATTTTCTCTCAGTTGTTCTGCCACTAATGCTGCTGAGTCGGGAGGTCGGTAAAAGGAGCCAACTATTAACCTAGCTCGGTTGTTGAGTGTAACCTCCACCCATAATAATTCACAGGAACTATCCACTTCTACTTCACTACAGGATAAACTACTACTAACGGCGACAAACACGCCACCACCAGTTGCATGCAATCTATCCTTTCTAAACACCGTCTGTGCCTTTGTAAAAATTTCGGCAGAATTTATCTGTGGCTTCAGCCAGCTCTCTGTACCGATAACGATTTCAGCTTCGGTGCTTTCTATCAGTGCCTGAAGTTCCGGTACTTTACCAATGCAGCTTCGACAGCTTACAATTACAATACTGATTGCTGCTTGGCCCCCGCATGTCCTGACTTTGCCCCACACCCTTTGAGGCTGCTGCCCTTTCTGTACTTGCCCGAGGCCATCTAACCTAAAAAACCGCCCAGTCCACGCCAAACAGCCCCTGCTACCCGTGTAGCCGCTTGCTGCGTGTAGTGGACTCCTGACCTATCCAGCGGAATCCGAAACCCCACCACCCTATGGCGCAAGTCGAGGAATCTGCAGCCCACACAGTCGCTGAGCCGTCTCAGCCTCTGATTCAGACCCTCCACTCGGCTCTGTACCAAAGGTCCACAGTCAGTCCTGTCGACGATGCTGCAGATGGTGAGCTCTGCTTTCATCCCGCTAGCGAGACTGGCAGTCTTTACCAAATCAGATAGCAGTCAGAAGCCAGAGAGGATTTCCTCCAATCCATAGCGACACACATCATTGGTGCCGACATGAGCGACCACCTGCAGATGGGTGCACCCTGTACCCTTCATGGCATCTGGAAGGACCCTTTCCATATCTGGAATGACTCCCCCCGGTATGCACACAGAGTGCACATTGGTTTTCTTCCCCTCTCTTGTTGCCATATCCCTAAGGGGCCCCATTACATGCCTGGACCCCTCCACCATCCTCCACACCTGTAAATCCCTCATCCATCCTATCCTCTGCTACGCCCACCTTGCCTGGATGTCTGCCCCTCCTACCTTTCATAAATCCCTTCAAATCTTCGAAGGCCATGCTCTTTGCCTCGCCTATCGCATCTGTCTCCCCTCCCCCACGTGGAACCTGTACGACCTTATACCGTTCCCCAACCTCCTCCTTTTCCTGAACTGGATACGGATGCTCTACACCTCCTGTAAACTAGATCCCCCTCACCCGCTTGTCTCTCACATCCTCTCCCACCCCTATCCGCTGCCGCACCTGTATTTCCACGTCCCACTTTCTCTCCATCTCTCCACTCTCCTTACCTTCTCCCAAGGTGGCTTCCGCCAGCTCCCCTTTCCTGACGATGCCCTCCTCCCCTCCATCTACCCCTCCTCCCAACTTTGATCCCCCCCTCCCACTTCCTGTGCTTTTTCCTTAGGGCACCCTCTCTCCCTTCTCTCTCCATTCCCTCCCTCCTCCCTTCCTCCCCCCTCCTCCCTCAGGCTTCCCCTACCCCCCATACCTTCATTTCTCCCCCCCATCTCCTCTGCCATTGGCATCTCTGCCGTCCCCTCTTCCTCCCTCACCACCTTCTTCCCCTCTTGGCAGGTCCCCAGACTCACACACGTTCAGTGGACATTCGCGCACCAGAGATCATCGCCATCAGTTTTTCGTGTGTGTGCCGTCATGATTGTGCTTCAGTGTTTTTCGCCGCCCACGCTCCTTCGTTCACGTGTGTCGTCTAAATCATCAGTGTTTGTGCACAGTGCCGACAGTTTTCTTGTTTTTCGCCGAGTGTGAACGGCTTCATGTTTTTTTAATTACTGTATCTCCTGTTTTTTACCCACCATTATGTTACTTTTATGTCCTCATTGTTTTTTTTTCACTTATTGTACTGCTTGTGGCTCAAGAGTGGAGTAGAGTTAACTGCTGCCAGCCCACCTTGTATGAGGTGCAAAATGACAAAAAAATTAAAAAACAAAAATTGTCGTCGACACTTGATCCTCACTGCCATAGTAATCCTTTTAATTTTGATTATTCACATGTGTTTAGAGTCCCTAGAACACGAACAAAACAGTTACGCAGTGTCTTAGGTGTAGCGTATATCACTACCATCATGAAGGCAGTACGACATTATTGGCCAGTGGTTCTTCGGTTGCGTGGTGCAAGTCTTTCTATCTGATGCCACACCATTATCAACGTCAGAAAGTATATGAATCAACAGTCAGCGTACAACTACGATATTATGGACATGGCGTACTGTTATTAGCAATAACAGAAATGCATTATTTAGAATTTTTCTGTTTTTGAATGCTTAAAAAATAATAATAAATGGTTTGTGTTAAGATATCACAGAAAAATAAAGAAACCAAAACACAGTTTTGTAATGTAGCCAACCTAAAGGACACCAACTTCATGAAATGTATACTGTTTGTTTCTTGTTATAAGCGAAATCAGTAGTTTGTCTCATTTTGATCTCACATGCTCTTCACCCAGGACAGTGGACGCATACAGAAGTTTTCTTGCTATACTCAGTTTCAGATACTTATATTTGTGTTACGCTATATCTGATGCACATAGACATTAGCGCAGACAAATTACATACAGAAATAAACGTCTCAGATGGAATTGGAAACGAATACGTGTCCCTTGGTTGTCCCATATTTTGATTTTCAATAACACATATTATTATCTAACAATGTGACACACAGTAATCGAATTACAATAATTATGCACGAAATTCCTTTGTAGTCGAAGACGTAAGATTCTGTACATTACATAATGTTGTAAATGGAAATTGTTGCAACGGCTCAGAACTGAAGAACAATCCGCATTTCTCGCGACGAAGAGCCATTCGTTTAATGAATGAGCCACTGCTCTTTTATTCTGTGCAAAAAGGAACAATGTGCCGGGCAGACGAGAAGGAAGCCTTTTGCACTTCCATTAATTAAAAGTAACGGAGAAATAGGCCATAAAATTTATAGAGAAAACCGTAGTATCAGTTGCCCGAGTTTCTGAAAACATTTAGGTGGCTACATTCTCTATAAAACACCTTTGTTTATGTAGATAGTGGAACTATAAATCCTGTAGGAATTCAATGGGTGCTTTGGAACAATTTGTGCTCTATCGAGGTATCCCGGACTAAAATCCTTGGTGACATGCAGTGAGTTTCCGGAACACATAAATCCAGACAGTCATATTATAAAGATTCAAGATTTTATACATGAATTGTTTTTGAGCTACCATTGTGGTACTATACAAGTGACATCTTCTCAGTCTTGGGAGTCAGCTGCATTTACGCTACATTCCTTTTTTATGTTACGTGTTTGTCGTATTTTTCTACCTTGTGATGGTCACTTTGTTATATCGTTCGTTGTTTTGTCCTTATAGTTTTATCACGATTGCGAAACATTTTCAATACAACAGTCCTCTTCTTAAAATCTGTAGCCCTTGATAAAATAGAAAGACTCCTTGTGATTCTTTGTGCCAGTGCAATGACAATCTCGCTAGTCATAATATTAAGAGAGGCAACTGTAAAGTGTTAAATGTCAGCAGGGAAAAATAAAGTGTAATTAATTTTTAGTTTTCTTGTAGGTGCAGGAGCTTTCTAAATTCTGATGTGTAAAAGTGTCCTAAAATATCGACATTATGGCTGAAATATTAGATTAATGATCTGGAAATATTGATTTATTTATAGTTGAACTTACCTTCTTTAATCACTTCAACCCTATTTACTCCGTACACGAGATAAATAGGAAATGTTATTGCATTATTATAAATTATGGTACTGTATCGCCTACGTTCCATACTGTTTATAGCAGTGTAGATGTTGGTATTACACCTTGACATTCATCGTTCCTCATGGACATATTGTCTATAATGTAGGTGACTGAATTCTGTCGCTATATCGGTGTAACATAGCTTTCACGCAGAAATAGTATTATCGAGAAATAGGTGAGTGAGTGTTACGGACCTACAGGATTTGGGATGGACCTCATTAAAACAAAGACGTTTCTCGTAGAGGTGGGATCTTCTCACGAAATTTCAATGTCCATATTTTTCCTCCGAATGCGATAATATTTTGCTGCTGACGCCGACCTATATAGGGAGAAACGATCATCATAATAAAATAAGGGAAATCGGAGTCCGCACGCAAAGATAAACTGTTCGTTTTTCCATGCGCTGTTATTAGAGACTGGAATAACGTAGATTTATTGTGAATATGGTTCGATGAACACTCTGCCGGGTTTGTAATTTGCAGAGTAGTCATGTAGATGTAATGAAAATGCTTCAGTGCTCGATGTTTGCCAAACACAAATTTAATACGTGTGTTTTAATGAAATTGCTTTGACACTCATCTAAATTTAACTGATGGCTTAGGATACACGGGTTATTTCATTCAATGCCTCAAAATCTATTGGGGATATGATGATGCAATGTAAATACCTTCGAACTGAACTGTAGCGCGGAGACACCCCTGTCATGCGAAATTTGTTGGAGGTGACTTTAACCTAGCGACGTCTGCGAATTGATAATAGTTATTACCGACAGACAGTTTAGTGGAGTATTTTTAAAACCGTTTTCCGAAAACGGTCTTGAGCAGCTAGTTCGATAACCCACACTAAACGGAAATATGGAATGGTTATAATTAAAATGTCGCTACTTGAAGGAGAGAAGACGGAAAACTATTTATCGCGTAGGTACCAAGTTTTATAGGAATGATGTTCAGATTGTGAGATGCAGGATTTGTGTTGTTAGTAGTGTTAGTGTCATGACTAGGCCTTCGGCACCGGTGTTAGTTCAAGGACGTAGGTTTGAAACACAATCACTGTGCAATACCGTTGCAGACAGTCAACACGGGTCTAGCAGGTCCTTACTCATAAAGATGTTTCGTCAAAACAACAGCAATCTTCGTACGTATAGCACAACAAAGGAATACAGTAAGGTCCACTTTCTGCTCGGAATTGAGGAATATGAGTCGGAAGCTCGAATTAGCTGGCGATTTGGGAACTGCTCCTTGGAGAGACCGACGACTAATTTTTGAAGCCGTTAATGTAGCCACGGTAGATAATGCTTGACGGAACGAGCGATTCTCAAGGAGTGCACGAGTTGTGTAATGAAAGGTAAGTCGTGCATGGAGATGGTTGCCACATTGAGCGACTTGTGTAGCCTGGAACGTAAACATGGTACACAATTAACAAATGTTACCCTCTTATTTGGAAACTAAAATGTTTCTCTCTTATTCGTTATTACTTTCCATGTGTCCTAACAAAAGTATCTGCATAGTTCCATAGACGTACGATGACTCGTTTCTCAAGGAGGCACTCTCAAGCAGCAGAAGTTTGATTCTAACCAATCTGTATTTCAGATCTTGTAGCTTCCTTTTATTTTTTATTTTTTTAATCAGTCTTCTGACTGGTTTGATGCCGCCCGCCACGAATTCCTCTCCTGTGCTAACCTCTTCATCTCAGAGTAGCACTTGCAACCTACGTCCTCAATTATTTGCTTGACTTATTCCAATCTCTGTCTTCTTCTACAGTTTTTGCCCTCTACAGCTCCGTCTAGTACCATCCAAGCCATTCCCTCATGTCTTAACAGATATCCTCTCATCCTTTCCCTTCTCGTTTCAGTGTTTTCACATATTACTTTCCTCTCAGATTCTGCGCAGAACCTCCTCATTCCTTACCTTATCAGTCCATCTGATTTTCAACATTCCTCTGTACCACCACATCTCAAATGCTTCCTTTCCCGTTCCGGTTTCCCCACAATCCATGTTTCACTACCATACAATGCTGTACTCCAGACGTACATTCCCAGAAATTTATTCCTCAAATTAAGGCCGATATTTGATACTAGTAGACTTCTCTTGACCAGGAATACCCTTTTTGCAATTGCTAGCCTGCTTTTGATGTCCTCCTTGCTCCATCTGCCATTGTTTATTTTACTGCCTCGATGAAACGTCTGGCTAAATCCGCAGGACAGAAGAGGTAGTTGGAATTGTGGAAAGGGGCCAAAAATGAGCCGCTGTCAGGTACACTCGAACACATATAACTTTATTTAGTTGCCCAAGCATTACCGCGCAAATTTCCGACCTTTTATCGACTGAATATGTCACACAATCTTATGGCTTAAGGGTACAACTCTAATTTTTAAAACGGGTGGAGACCCTTGATTAAATACATAACTACAATAAATTTTCAAAAGGCAGAAGGCCCAAAGCTTTATCGTTAAATAATTTTAAAAAAAGGAGGCTGAAGGCCCATATTATATAAGACTTAACAATAAGGAATTTCACTTTTAAGACGGCTGAAGGCCCATGATTCAAAACACAACTACAATAAATTTTTACTAGGCAGAAAGTCCAAGGCTTTATCCTTAAGTAATTTTTTGAAAATGAGGCTGAAAGCCCAAACAATAAAAGAGTTGACAAGTAAGGAACTTTCAATTTTAAAACGGCTGTAGGCCCTTTATTTAAATCCCAACTAAAAGCATACAAATTAAAACCATCGGGTATGAGTCATTAAAATACACAATCAAACACCAATAAGGAAAGGCAGTACAGTCAGCGGCGCTCAGAATGTTCCGGAGGTCGGTCTGCACTTGAAATATTAACGTTCGCTTAGGAGAGACAGGTAGTCGGCCCGACTATATCCGATCCGCCGGCAACCCAAACAAGAGACAGTCAACGGACCCACCGACAAGACGACTTGCTTTCCACCTGACCAGTATTCAAGGAACTCCAACGTCAAAACGTAAAAGACGTAGCCACCCACAACCAAGTATGGATAAGCTATCAAAACTACACACAGCGACAACACAGTGAGGAAAGAACAATGCCTGAATTTTACGTCATCGGCCAGGGCAGGTAACTGGAACGCTAACGTCCACAAGGCAGAAAATTCCACTGGTGCACTTGGACTTCAAATGACCAAAATACAGTTAAACTCCACCGGATGGTGGCCAAACTTTAGCCAACTCGAACACTCGCTGTTACTCACGCGAATGCCCCCAACAGCCAACCATGAAAACCAATGGTACAATGTGGACAGACTGGCTTCGGTAATTAAATCACCACTCAACTTCGATGTCCTCGGTCGGTGACCAAGAAACTAGTAGGAAGCAGAACAGCTCCCACACACTCCGACACTGTGTAGAGACCACCAGCGGGCCCGGCCCACTGCGCCGCGCGGAGATTTCCTACCTGCTCCACACCAACCGACCGACTGCCGCACACCGGCTAGCTGGAAACTATAAGCACCAGACCAAAGATAGTACAAGGTGCGAATATCGGCACATCGCAATAACCGCGGGAAACCAAACATAGAGTAACAGTCAAGGTATAAACCAACGCATAAGCTGGGACCAGCACGGCTCACTAGGTAGCAGAATTCCTTAACTTGTTCTACTTCGTGACCATCAATCTTATTGTTAAGTTTCTCGCCGTTCTCATTTCTACTACTCATTACCTTTGTCTTCCTTCGATTTACTCTCAATCCACACTCTGTACTCATTAGACTGTTCATTCTGTTCAGCAAATCATGTAATTCTTCTTCACTCAGGATAGCAATGTCATCAGCGACTCATATCATTGATATCCTTTCACCTCGAATTTTAATTCAAGTACTGCGACTTTCTTTTATTTCCATCATTGCTTCCTTGATGTACAGATTGAACTGTAGGGGCGAAAGGCTACATCCTTGTCTTGGTCGTCCACTCTCATTATTCCCTCTTGGCTCTTGTATATGACCCATATCTCCCTATAGCATACCCCTACTTTTCTCAGAGTTTCGAACATCTTGCACCATTTTACATTGTCGAACGCTTTTTCCAGGCTGACAAAACCTATGAAAGCGTCTTGATTTTTCTTTAGCCTTGCATCCATTATTAACTGCCACCCTTGTGCCTTTACCTTTCCTAAAGCCAAACTGATCGTCATCTAGCACATCCTCAATCATCTTATCAGTTCCTCTGCATATTATTCTTGTAAGCAACTTGGATGTATGAGGTGCTAAGCTGATTATGTGGTAATTCTCGCACTTGTCAGCTCTGGCCTTCTTCGGAATTGTGTGGATGATGCTTTTCTGAAAGTCTGATGGTATGTACCCATACTCATACATTCTACACACCAACGCGAATTGTCGTTTTTTCCCCTTTCCCCAATGATTTTAGTAATTCTGATTGAAAATTTCTATCCCTTCTCCCCTATTCTTTTAAATTCTGATTCTAATACTGGATCCCCTATCTCTTCTAAATCAACTCTAGTTTCTTCTTCTATCACATCAAACAAATCTTCCCCCTCACAGTGTAAGTAGGCTGTTTAGGTTTTTTTTATTGGTAACGCCACCTCTGTATGAAAATCACTGGCTGTGCTGTGGGCAGTCTGTGTCTGCTTTGCATTGTTGTAATACTCGCCATTGTAGTGTTAGGCAGCTGGCTGTGAACAGCGCGTAGCGTTGCGCAGTTGGAGGTGAGCCGCCAGCAGTGGTGGATGTGGGGAGAGAGATGGCGGAAGTTTGAAATTTGTCATGAACTGCTATATTTATATATGATGATATCAAGGTAAATACATTGTTTGTTCTCTATTAATATCTTTCATTTGCTAACTATCCCTATCAGTAGTTAGTGCTTTCCATAGTTTGAATCTTTTATTTAGCTGGCAGTAGTGGCGCTCGCTGTATTGCAGTAGCTTGAGCAGCGAAGATTTTTGTGAGGTAAGTGATTTGTGAAAGGTATAGTTTAATGTTAGTCAGGGCCATTCTTTTGTAGGGAATTTTGAAAGTCAGATTGCGTTGCGCTAACAAAATATTGTGTGTCAGGTTAAGTACAGTCGTGTATAATTGTTCAAAGGGGACGTTTCAACAGAGGCTTTCAATGTATTCTTTCCACCTATCTTCTCTCTCCTCTGCATTTAACAGTGGGATTTCCGTTTTACTCTTAATTTTAGCACCCTTGCTTTTAATAACACCGAGGGTTGTTTTGACTTTCCTGTATGCCGAGTCTGTCCTTCTGTCAATCATTTATTTTTCGATTTCTTCACGTTTTTCCTGCAGGAATTTCGTCTCAGCTTCCCTGCACTTCCTATTTATTTCATTCCTCAGCAACTTGTGTTTCTCTAGTCCTGAGTTTCCCGGGACATTTTCTTCCGTTACTCACGGCTCCCAACCTCTCTCACGGCCCTTTGTAGAAATGCCCCGTCCTCTTCAACTGTACTACCTACTGATCTATTCCTCATTGTTGTATCTAGAGCCTTAGAGAACTTCAACTGTATCTCGTCATTTCTAAGTACTTCCGTGTCCCATTTCTTTGCGTATTGATTCTTCCTGACTAATGTCTTAAGCTTCAGCGTACTCTTCATCACTATTATATTGTGATCTGAGTCTATGTCTGCTCCAGGGTATGTCTTGCAATCTCCTGTCTGATTTTGGAGTCTCTGTCTGACCATTATGTAATCTGAGTGAAATCTTCTCGTATCACCCGGCTTTTACCAAGTATACCGCCTCCTCTTGTGATTCTTGAAGAGAGTATTCGCTATTACTAGCTGAAACTTGTTACACAACTCAATTAGTCTTTCTCCTCTCTCATTCCTTGTCCCAAGCCCATATTCTCCTGTAACCTTTTCTTCTGCTCCTTCCCCTACAACTGCATTCTAGTCTCCCATACCTATTGGATTTTCATATCCCTTTACATACTGCATTACTCTTTCAGTATCCTCATACTTTCTCTGTCTCTTCATCTTCAGCTTTCAACGTCGATATGTTCACCTGAACTATCGTTGTCGGTGATGGTCTGCTGTCGATTCTGATAAGAACAATCCTATCACTGAACCGTTCACAGTAAAACACACTCTGCCCTCCTTTCCTCTTCATAATGAATCCTACACCTGTTATACCATTTTCAGCTGCTGTTGATATTACCCTATATTCATCTGACCAGAAATCCTTGTCTTCTTTCCACTTCACTTTACTGACCCCTACTGTATCTAGATTCAGCCTCTGCATTTCCAGTTTCCCTACCACGTTCAAACTTCTGACATTCCACGCCCCGACTCGTAGAACGTTATCCTTACGTTGATTATTCAACCTTTTTCTCATGGTAACCTCCCTCTTGGCAGTCCCCTCCCGGATGGGGGACTATTCCGGAATCTTTTGTCAATGGAGTGATCATCATGACACTTTTTCTATTACAGGTCACATGTCCTCTGGATACACGTTACGTGTCTTTAATGCGGTGATTTCCATTGCCTTCTGCATCCTCATGCCGTTGATCATTGCTGATTCTTCCGCCTTTAGGGACACTTTCTCACCTCTAGGACAAGAGAGTGCCCAGAGCATCTGTGCACACTTCCGCCTCTTTGACAAGGCCGTTGGCAGAATGAGGGCTGACTTCTTATGCCGGAAGTCTTCGGCCGCCGATGCTGATTGTTAATCAATGTTTAAGGGCCGATGGAATTCGAACCCGGGACCGAAGACGTCTTGATTATGAATCAAAGACGCTACCCCTACACCCATGGTGCTACTATCTTGTAATTACAAATATGTTTAAGACTTAACGACACTGTGAATACAGAGTCAGAGAATATTGGTCACTATACCATCATGGTGACGATGGTTACTGAAGTTTATTAATCCACCACTGAGGCTAGGAGAATATTTATGTTGGAAGGAGCAGATTTGCAGTTGTTAATTTCATACTCAGACTATGAGTGAACATCGTTAGTTCAAATATATTGAACGTAACGCGTTTGTAAATCACGACCGGCCGGTGTGGCCGAGCGGTTCTAGGCGACAGTCTGGAACCGCGCGACCGCTACGGTCCCAGGTTCGAATCCTGCCTCGGCCATGAATGTTTGTGATGTTCTTAGGTGAGTTAGGTTTTAGTTCTAAGTTATAGGGGACTGATGACCTCAGATGTTAACTCCCATAGTGCTCAGAGCCATTTGTACCATTTTTTAAATTGTAAATCACGTCCAGGAGAAGTAAATAAAACAATGGAATAATGATGAAGATATAGAGATCGTTGCAAGTTCGGGTCAAAAGAGAACGTCGAAATGTCGACACACAAAATATAGTAGAAATTCGTGCGTCTATAAAAAGATCGATGGACGTAGCATACAATAATATCCATCGTCATTAGCGAAGGATCTTACCTGGAACCCGAGGAAACTCTGGTCCTACCTAAAATCAGTAAGCGTGCAACGTTCCCTTTGAAAAAATTATGAACAACTGTGCTGATAAACCCCTTACGTTATTTGATTTTCAAACAGCTGAGCAAAACTGAACGTACTCAGACATTTGTCTCTTTACTTATTCTGATCATCACTAAACTGACACACAATATTTTTAGCGCAAAGCAATCTGGCTTTCAATTATCCCTACAAAAGAATGGCCCTGACTAACAATAATCTATACCTTTCATGAATCACTTACCTCACAAAAATCTTCGTTTCTCGAACTGCTGCAATACAGCGAGCGCCAATACTGCCAGTCTTAGAAATTTACTGTCATTGATGGACACACGTCCAGATCACCCGCTCTCAAAATTCCGCTCTCTCCCCACACGCACCACTGCTGGCGGCTCACCTCCAACTGTGCAACGCTATGCGCTGTTCACATCGAACTGCCCAACACTGCATTAGCGACTATTCCAACAATGCCAACCAGCCACAGACTTCGCACAGCACAGTCAGTGATTTTCATAAAGAGCGCTACGTAGCGTTACCAGCATAAAAACCTAAACAGCCTACTTACAAGCGGGTCCAGTCAGCCGTCGACAAGTATAGTGTGGCTATAGATAACAGCAGCATGAAAGCGGAAGAGTTTGATGTTTAAAAAATCAATGACGCTGGAGGGGCGTACAGCCATAACATAATTTAACTGATGCGCAATCCAGTAGGATAACATAGTAATTGTCATCTCTGGCTTAGAGAAGCAATTGAAAACGGTGAAATCATGTCTTCAGATCCGGAGGGATTAACAGTTCGGTTTTACAGAGAGTACTTTACAGCACTAGCCCTTTGCCTAGCATTTATCGCAAATATCTCGCCCAGAGCGAAATCGAAAAAAGAGTATGTGCTGCCTGTATGTAATGCGGTTAAAAGAACACATCCGAAAAATTATAAATTCATATCTTTGACATCGGTATGCTGCAGAGTTCTTAAACATATTCTAAGTTCGAATATAATAAATTTCCTTGAGACAGAAAAGATTCTGTCCACAAATCAGCATAGATTTAGAAAACATTGTGAAAACCTCTACTTCACCTTTTCTCGCAAGATATCCTTCGAACCATGGATGAATGGCAACGGGGCGGTTTCCATATTTCGAGGGTTTCAGTAACCGTTTGAACGGTGCCCAACAGCAAACCGCTAACGACAGTGCAACCATACTCAACAGGTTTCCAGATATTTGACTTCTTAAGTGAGAGAACCCCGAACATTGTTCTCGACGGCGAGAGTTCGTCAGAGACAGGTGTACCGTCGGGGGTGCCCGAGGGAAGTGCCCTACGACCGATCTTGTTCTCTATATACGTTAGTCATCTGACGGATAGGGTGAGCAGCAATCTACGAATTTTTGCTAATGACACTATAGTATACGCTGAGTAACTCTAGAAGGATACAAGATTACATGGAATTTCGATAGGGAGTGATGAATGACTGCCTACTCCAAGTAGAGAAATATGTAAGTTAATGCAGATGAGTAAGGAAAGCAATCTATTAATTTTCGAATACAGTGTTAGCAGTGAGCAGTCTGACAAAGTCGTGTCCATTAAATATCTAGGCGTAGCGTTATGCGCTGGAACGAGCATATAAAGACGCTTGTAGGGATGGTGAACATTCGACCTTGTTTTACTGCGAGAACTCTATGGAAGTGTAGCTCCTCTACGAAGAGGATCTTGTGCAGAAGAACTGTGCGACCAACTCTTGGGTACTGCTGCATTGTTTTGGATCTCCACCACGTGTGATTGAAAGGAGGACATCGAAACTGTTCAGAAGCGTGCTGCTGGATTTTTAAGGTTAGATTCGATGAAGTCGAGGTTGTTACGGAGATGCTTCGTGAACTCAAATGGGAGGGAAACGACGTTCTTTTCATGAAACACAGCTGAGGAAATTTAGAGAGCAGCTAGCTACAGAACGATTCTACTGCCACCAACGTCATTTTACATAAGAACTGCGAGGACTGTAGGCATAAAGACAGTAGTTTTTCCCTCGTTCCTTTCGCTAGTGGAAAAGGAAATGAAAAGGCTTGTAATTATGCATGCTACCGTCCGCCATTATATACACAGACTTTCGATTATCGTGACGTAGCAAAACATATTAATCTACATGTTGTAATACATTAAGTTATCTTATTTAAATAATGCACTGAAAAAGTGTATATGTTACTGGACTCAGAACGTCGATAGAGCATTTTCGATCTTCTTTTGTACA
The DNA here is from genome assembly GCF_021461395.2 of Schistocerca americana. NCBI lineage: Eukaryota > Metazoa > Arthropoda > Insecta > Orthoptera > Acrididae > Schistocerca > Schistocerca americana. The sequence goes on along the minus strand of NC_060119.1, from coordinate 314,016,444 downwards.
AAACAGTGAAAGGCTGACTAAGAGTCTTTCTTGCAATTCACTTCTTCTCCTTCCACTGTCTAGATGCATGCAAGGATGACATATTTGTAATTTCAAGTTGTTGTTATTGTTATTGTGGTCTTCAGTCCAGAAACTGGTTTGACGCAGCTCCCCATGCTTGTCTATCCTGTGGAAGCCTCTTCATCTCCGAATAACTATTGCAACCTACATCCATCTGAATCTGCTTATTGCATTCATCGCGTGATCTGGCTAATAGAAACCCCTACATAACAGAAGAGATGTTGAATTTAATTGACGAAAGGAGAAAATGTAAAAATGCACTAAATGAAGTAGGCAATAAACGAATACAGATTTTAAGTTAATTGCTAGTAATAAATTTTATGATTTGCTAAATGGCGCATTATTCATTGAATATATTCCTTATACGTTACTACCCGTCTGTACAAGCTAATTACATGTTTCAGCTGATAAATTTTGAAGGAAAGCGAAAGTCTGGGAATTTTACAATTACACGCCATCCGCATTTTATCAGATGCATATCTGCATACTTTCGTTCAGAACCTGCAGTCTAATATTGTTTGTAACGCGAGGTCCGATTAATTTGATTGTGAACTGCGACATATTTCATCGCATTGTGCAACATTTTAACATGTCAACCAATACCCAAGTTAGCGCCCTGCTACAGCGATTTCTACGCCTGGTTTCATCGAAACGGAAAATCTAAGCTAATAGAGCGCATATTCCGACTCTACCATTATCAAACTAGACGTGAGTATTTTTACTCCAACTGCAGCCTTTGTGATAGGTCCCATCTCAGAACAGTTAACATTCTGCCTTGACTGCGGAACTTTACAAGGTTTTGGTTTTACACTTCAGTGATGAAGCTCATAAAAATGTCAACGAGAAATCCATTATGTACTGTATTGATGCAATGTGCCTATGAAAGAAGAGACGTTTACAACTCACTTCATATATGAACGTCAGATAGACTGTGAATGACTGACCACGATAAGTATGATAGTAATCGGAGTTTACTAAAAGTAACGGCCTCAGTCCCATAATATTTATGCTAGGCCTGCTGTGTCGCGGACAGCATCGAAGTGAAGCATAGGAAGGGTATTTTTCCCAACTAAAGGCAAAGCGTTGCTGAGCAGATTATAAGCATATACTGGCACCAATCTTAAGGCATTCGAAATACGCGATGTGCCACTTAATAGGCTCCTTAAGAACTCGCTGTTGGCCGCCAAGTGCTAATCAGATGAGTGAGCTATGGGAACAATGGAATACTGAGAAGGATATATATTGGGCTGGGTCTCTTTTTCGTAGTAGCGTTAGGCTGTTTCCATAGATGTATGAATGAAAGCAGGTTTTTGACATAAAAATGCTTGCTGCATTAGAGAACAGAATAAAATTACATTTTTCTTGCCAGTATACTAAAGTTCTTGTCTGCGAGGCAGGTACTATAGCACCGTCGCCCCAAGAAGCTCAGGAGGGTTTCGTGGAGTGGGAGCCTTAAGGATTGAACCTGAAAACTAACAGGCTTATTTGGACTCACCAACAGCGTGCGTGCAAGCCCAAAAACACTACAGTACAAAGAGAAGAAACAAATTACAGCTTCAGTGCATCATAACTAAATGCAGACATTTACCTGTAAACTAAACTCTGACAATAACAGGCTATCAGTTACGCATATTTAAAACAACTTGCCACGCGGGATGGAAGCTTTGATTATTGCCTCCCGAAAGAGGTGGTGCAGTGGTTAGCATTCTGGACTCGCATATGGGAGGACAATGGTTCAAATCCGCGTCCGGTCATACTGATTTAGGTTTTCCGTGATTTTCCTAAATCGCTCCAGGCAAATGCTAGGATGGTTCTATTGAAAGGGCACGGCCGATTTCCTCCCCCATCTTTCCCTTAGCAGAGCTCGTGCTCCGTCCCTAATGACCTCGTTGTTGACGGGACGTTCAATGCTAATCTTCTCCTCCTTAATTATTGCCTGGTTTGACACTGCTTATTTATCTTTGAATTTTAGCACGCTGTGTGGCCATGACAGTTTGTTACTCGTCTAAGAGAGATCACAGAGAGTTTCATTATGCCGCAGTTATTTGTTGCCGCGTTTAGAATTAGTTTTACTAGTCCAACGTAAACCAATTATGCCCTGACATGAAGAGACTATGCCATGCAATAGTCCCGGAAATGACTCATGTAAATCACTAATGAACCATAACTAATTAAATAACTACAACTCAGTTTAGCATAACACACTTGCAGTAGTCGCACAATGTAAAAATGGCAGTGATAGTTCCAGTGAACCTGAGAATCCCTGTATAAGGGCTTTGCAACCTTGTATGTACATGGTTCATCAAGATGTGCTGGAAAACAGTGCGCAAAACGTGACTGGTTGTGCAGCCCTGCGTAGATACACTTTTGCAGAAAAACATGCAGCGTCATTTCGAGCAGCATCTTATCAAAACTTACCATATTGGCTGTAAGATCCATGCAAAGAACGGGAATACATAGTGTTTAGAACACCATCTGTGATGTGAAGTGTTACGCGATAATTAGCAGATGGATTGGTTTTCATGGATAACGTTGCATTTTGCTAAAAGCGATTATTTAATGGTGATAGAATGAACATTAGTCCGCACACTAAATATCAAATCAATGGTCAAGGGAGTTTAAAAGAAGAAATGTGTGTTGTATAATGAATTCAAATGCAAGTCGACAGTCCCTCCCGCCGGAGGTTCGAGTCCTCCCTCGGACATAGGTGTCTGTGTTGTTCCTAGCATAAGTTTAAGTTATTTTAAATAGTGGGTAAGTCTATGGACCGATGACCTCAGCAGTTTGGGGCCTTAGGAAATCACACACACACATACAGACACACAAATCGACAGATTAATAAATATCCTCTTAGCAACATACAGACACGTGACAAGTACATCATATATTCACGCATCAGAAGAAATAAAATACAAAGAATTTAATAAATTAGATAGAAGAGTAACTGATCTTCTCTTCACACTGAATGACTGAATTCGGTTCCATATCAAAGGTTGCATCTACAGACGTCCTGAGACAGTGAACTAGTAAGGAAATGCGAATGTGCTTCCAGTCGCAGCAAATTCACCGCTTAGTCATTGAAGATGTAGCCATTTAATATACGAGTAAATACCTTGTGTACAGCTAGTGAAATCACTTTGTGAGTAGGCAATGACCTACATGTAATCACCGAGCGAGGTGGTGCAATGGACTCTCGTTCGGGAGGACGACGGTTTAATCCCGCGACAGGCCATCCTGTTTTAGGTTTTCCGTGATTTCCCTAAATCTCTTCATGCAAATGCCAGGATGGTTCCTTTGAAAGGACACGGCCGACTTTTCCCCCATCCTTCCCTAATCCGGTGAGACCGATGAACTCGCTGTTTGAAGGTGAAATGCTTCGGTACTGCGAGTAAATTTAAGTCACCTTTACTATAGGAAGAATATGAATACACAACTTTGCACTGAGGAGCACGTAGGTGCAAAGCCGGACGCTGACAGAAGTTAGACAGGCAAAATATGTAGTGGCTCGCGCACTATGAAACTGAAACAATATTGCTTGGTCGTCTACTCGGAATCACAATGGGCTGAATCTGGGGCGGCGCTCGTAGAGCTCCACAGCGCCGGATAGAGGGCGCTGTCGTCTGTGTCGGTGTCGTAGTGCCAACCTACGAACTTGTGCCTATGCCCTGGTATCGTAGCTATCGATACCACAAACCCTGTTACCAACCTTCTGACCCCGCCGTATTCAACGGCAGTCGACAGCGCACGCCGCTGAGAACAAGGCACAACATTAGTTCGGAACGCTCCGCCACTGCCTGCTTATTAGGCAAAACACCCGAAAAGATGTGACCATGCTTCTGGCAAAGCTCACAGGTACAAAATCGTCTTTGCAGTCATGTTCTGGTAACTAGTCCGCGAAGTATAATAATACGAGTAGTATGACAGAAAATACGAAGTGGCTAAACAATTTCATCCAGTACGTATTAGCATCATTAGGGCCTGTACAGAGATACTGTGAATTATTTCGTTTTCAAAGATCCGAAGTATTAGGTGTGCAAAAATGACTGATGCACGAGCAGAACCGTACAGTCACCGAATTCGCGTTGTGCTCATCAGTTGGCCTTAAAGTTGCAGCTCTTTGACAAAATAGAGCAAGGAAAGAGTTTTTGTCTGTTGGAATATGCGAGATGTTAATCTGTTACAAAAGAGCATTCAGAAATAATTATGAAAAAGAGCCACCATGTAAAAAGAGCACTGTGTGTTGGCATCGCAATTTGGGTACGGTGTTTGTCTTTGTAAACGAAGTAGTAGACCGATTGTGCCATACGCAGCCGTAAAGAGGGTAAGGGAAAGTTTCATACCCAGGAACAAAATCAAAGCTCAGCGCAACAACTGAAACCGGAAGGTTGTAGCCGTTGTCTTTTAACTTTGCATTAATGGTTCAAATGGCTCTGAGCACTATGGGGCTAAACATCTGTGGTCATCAGTCCCCTAGAACTTAGAACTACTTAAACCTAACTAACCTAAAGACATCACACACATCCACGCCCGAGGCAGGATTCGAACCTGCGACCGTAGCAGTCGCGCGGTTCCGGACTGAGCGCCTAGAACCGCTAGACCACCGCGGCCGGCCAACTCTGCATTACCATGCACCAAGCAGTTGAGGGTGATCATTTGCCCTCCAAGCTGATATTCAGCGACGAAGCAGTCTCCGATTTACTTCGATAGGTTAGTTGCAACGATGTGAGAATGTGGGGCACTGAACACCCTCGACAAGTTTGGCGCAAGAACGAGACTCTTCGAAGGTTAATATTTTCTGTGAAGTCTCACAGACGACGCTGTACGGGACGTTTTTCTTTTGTGACGAGACTATAACGGGAACCTCTTCCCTTGATATGTTACACTTGTGGCTGTATCCACAGCTGACTGCTGATTGCGAGAATTGCAGCTTCTAACAAGACGGGACGTCGAACATCGATGTTAGTCTGTAACTAAACAAAGAACGTCCATCGCTGGCTTTGGCTTATTAGTGAAGATGAAGTGGCTCTTTTACTTGACCGCCCCCCCCCCCCCCACCCCCACCCGAAGGAAGCCTTAGCTAACGCCTTCTGAATTTTTCCTATGAGAGTACGATGAGGACCGCGCTTACCTCCCCTGCGAAGAACATTGGAACAGCAAAAAGAACACATCAGTGCTGCCGTCATGCTGAATGACTCAATGTTGTTACTTAGGGTGTGGAACGGCTTGGACGTGCGTCGTGTGACAAGTGTGGCACTCACAGCATATTTGTAGAGTGCGAAACACAACATTAGTGAGTTTACGATTCTATTCATGCATCAGTCACCTTTGTAGATGAAATGCTTTGTGAAATATCGAGCTCTGATAAAAAATGAATCATTTATAGTAGCCCTGTATTGTGATCATTTCAATCAAAGATTTGATATAAATCTTCTGAATAACATCTTGCAACACGCGAATAAACAATATCATCTTAAAACGTATGTCCTGTGATATCACCAAGAAAATAAGCTACTGAACTGAATCTCAAGCGTTGAATAGGTCTTGAAAAACTCCATATTGCGTAGAATTTATGCTAAAACTTGTAGTGCAAAATAACCGAACTACTTCAGTCCACCAGAGTGTGTAATGTCAAAAAATGGTTCAAATGGCTCTGAGCACTATGGGACTCAACTCCTGAGGACATTAGTTCCCTAGAACTTAGAACTAGTTAAACCTAACTAACCTAAGGACATCACAAACATCCATGCCCGAGGCAGGATTCGAACCTGCGACCGTAGCGGTCTTGCGGTTCTAGACTGCAGCGCCTTTGACCGCACGGCCACTTCGGCCGGCTGTGTAATGTCCCTCAGTAAAGTCACTCACATAAAATTCTTATCCTTATGCCTTAAGGAATAGGAATTTGCTCAAGTTCAATACAGCTCACGCAAAATTTACTGTCTTCGGAGCCGTGCGGCCGACATACTATTCAGAAGACAGCCGGGTACGTTCGGATCTCTAGCGGGCTCATCTCCTCTGCGTCTAATATGGTAATTTCTGCTCCCTTCTAACGCTCGAAATTAAATACTCCCAAGTACTTTCCCACTAGTTTAATTTGGTTACAAGCACAAAATTAAATTATATTTTATATTCCAATATCTTTATGTTAAGAGCTGGAATATGTGATGTATAATTACATCGACAATATCACATTGAATAAAGTAGAGTCTTGAATTTTGATGTAGCTCTTAGAATTTTCTCGTGGCAGACTTGTAACATACTAAGACTTATCGCTATTTAACTGTATAACACACTAAAAACATCTAGAAATAATGTAACAAAATTCTATTCACTCATTTTCCTTTGAGGATTTTATGTACTTTCCCACATGGCATTTCGAGTATTAATGAAATAAGCACTGGTTATATTAGCAAAATTAATTACTTACAAGGACGGAAAAAATTGTGTAACCGTACTTGTATATTACATTGTTATCATCTCCCGCGCATCGGAAACAGTGCTCCTATTATGCGCCGTTGTGCTCCGGTTCATGAGTATCGCTGATTAGTTACGTTTTCTGCCACTAGGACTATGTAAGAAATTATACTATACCAGGCTGCAACTCAACTGCTAAGGCTGCTCAGTCATTAACATTTACATATCGTTTGCATAATCAACGTGGATGCAGAAAATACCAGTCAAGCGAAACCCAACTCACGCCATTCTGACATTTGATCCAGAAAGCAGTGAATCAATGTAATCAGGTGAACCCAATATTTCTTCAGTTACACATAGCATTTGAGTTAGTGTCACACCAATGCTTATTAAAGAGTGTACGATCACACAGGGTATTAAACGAAGATGGAGATGTGAGTGAGGATTTCGTCGTACAAAGGACTCATCATGATACCATGCATGGAGGGTCACTGATAAAAATTGAAGTAATTCAGGCGTGACCCAAAGAAATGTGTTCAGAAACTTGTTGTTCATGTTTTTTGTTAATTGCCTTGTGAGTTATGGCGACAGTGGCTAGTAGTAGTCCGTATCCCAGATGCAAAAGTTAAATTGCTTGTGACCGGAAAACGGGGTGAAGCTCCCTTTCCAATCATGCAAATTTACTTTTAAAAGTTAATGAATCAAGTAGCGCTATGGCTGAGATTAAATCTGGATGTAGCAGGGGTAGGCACACCTTCAAAAGTTAGGCTAATAGTCTTACAAACACAGGGAAACAATCACAAGGCGCCAAGGGAATGAAAATGCACGCTTATAAGAAATGATATTCATTTCCCTTATTGTGTTTTCAAGTGGAAAATCTTTCCACAAGATGACAGTCAAGTCAAAGACTATGAGTCCGATCCTGCAATTCTCAGATCGCATAATGAATATTGCCAATAGTCAAGTGAAAACTGTTTCAGAATGTGCTAATAATATCTGGAACCGCGCTACCGCTAGGGTCGCAGGTTCGAATCCTGCCTCGGGCATGAATGTGTGTGATGTCCTTAGGTTAGTTAGATTTAAATAGTCCTAGGATACTGATGAACTCAGGTGTTATGTCCCATAGTGCTGAGAGCCATTTGAACCATTTTTTGTGCCAATAATAAGTCATCTAGGTAGAGCAAACACCATTCAAAGATGCAAAGGGAAACCTGAAAATCAAACGAGCTGCGCTCATCAATATCCGAAACCACTAACGGCGAAAATTTAACAGACACCGCACTTCCCTGAATTATACCACGGAAAAACATTGCTCCTCAAATTTCGCCATATAACTTCCAGTAGTCGTGACTGGTGTGCACCGGCCTTGTGCGGCAGTTAAGAGCGTCCGGGACCCATTTTCACGTGCGCCGCCCAAGAGGCTTTAACAAGACCTTCGGTCGCGAAAACAGAAGCCAGAGTGTGTCTTTAGAAAAATTCTCACTTCTCTCTAGTTTTGTAAATGCTGCAAGTCGTCCACCAGTCACGGTCATGATTCCGAGTGACGCCCAATGCCTAGACGAGTTTCTTCGTGATTGTGACCATCGTCCCAATAAAGTTACAAGGTTCTGAAGAGACTCAGCTTTTCGTTTTATCTTTTCCGACAGGGACAAGGGCACAAGCTAAGCGTCTTTGTACCCACGTTTCTAAGCAGCCTTTGAGACGCTGTGTGCTTCAGTTCCCACGAAAGAGTCCAACTGCCGCTTTCTTAAGTGAAGTAGACGTATTTTTACGTAGCCCTCGTGACTTTGCACGAGCGCATGCGAGATGGCGGAAGCGCTACTTCCCGTCTCGTTATCATGGCCGGCCGTGAGCGGAAGGGGGGCGGGCAGTTAAGTTGGAGGTGGTTCCAGCTCTAAAACCAGCTTTTTATACACTGGAGTGAACAGCTAACTCAGTTCCTCGCTTGAGCGTAGGCAATATGTATAGTTGCATATGCATTTTGGAAAGAGTAATACGAATTATGAAAAGAACATCTCAGTCACCCATTCATTACGTTAACAGATCTGTGGAGTACTATCAAAGCATAGAAATATGAACAAAAGTATGGATTGTTGCACGTCACCTTACATTACACCCTTGTCCTTTAGAAATGACTGCAGGTAAAGCTGCGCAAGTGTTAAACTATGGCACCGTTCAGCAAGGACACCTTCTCTTACTATTTCGCTGTGGTGTGTGAAACTTAATTTTATTTTTGAGCGAGATATTTTGAGCTGAAACGGTACCAAGATACATTCTAACTATCGTCAGTCATTCTCAGAGTCAATCCTCCTTCATTCATTTCACTTTATGGTGAAAATGGGTCACGTTTTTGCTTATCGACTGACATAATTATAAATGCAAAAAACTAGTCAGAACTAAACCTCATACACTCATTTTAGTAAAAAAATTTAACTTTCAAATTTCATATTTTTAAAAAAAGATGGAAACTTTGAAGCGGAACTTCATCAGGATTCCTACTTGGATGGCTTCTTATCTCGAACCCCATTCATACGTGTTAAGATTTCACAATACACTGAATCCATTCATACCATTTGCTTTGCGGTGATTACTCATTCATAGACGTCTCTGATTATTTTAAATACGTAGTGTATTGACTTTAGCGAACTCGCGTTCCTACGTGAAAATGGCGTGCTTAAAACATGCGAATCTAATATAATCACACAGCGCCCCGTTGCTACTGTGCAAACAGAGAACAAAATCATCATTGACGGCGCTCTCTCAGATGCCGTAAATCCTCGTATTGGTTCTCTCTCAACGTTTAGTGCTTCTGTGCTACTGATTAATAACTAAGCAACGTACGCAAAACTGTCCTCGATGGCATAGCCGTCCGGCACAACACCAATACCGCTGCAATTGCCGGATCAGTGTGCTGTGCACCCGGAGTCGTAATGAAATTATATCAGGAGCTATTCTACTTCGACGTTTTCTTCCATGAAGGTTCATGTTATCTTTGCGCGCAAACTTCGTCGTTATGAAAAGGACTCACTGCATAAACTCAGCCGTTCAATACATTATAAGGTACTTTGACTTGAAGGAGACTTCTGTGCCAACCGCACAATCGCATGGCTTATGCGTCATTTTGGTCACAACATATATAAAAAAATTTTCATATGGAAGCCGTATACAGCAAACGGAATTGGTGGTCTTTATATAGTGCCTTGTTAAGCGTAACTTTGTCTTGTGTTTATTCGACCTCGCACCTTTAAGTGTATCATTACTATTTCTCACAGGGAGAAATGTCTTCTATTTCTCACGGGAGTCTATTTATTCGACGCCTTGGTTAGCATGTTCAAACGTATGACAGCTCAAAATTTTTCCAGTTTGCTTTCTTATGTGGTTCTTCCTCACATCTTTTCAGAGGATAACACATTCCTCAACTGAAAGTAAACTCATACCAGCTAATTCCTTCTTTCTCCTTACAAGCAAATATTTACAAAACTGTTCTAACTTATCCTACGATATCAATGAGATCATACACTAATTGTCAACATGATCATTCGGAGGATTTCACCGTGGATCTGGTCCACGCATCTCGACCACATCTTGACGCCGGTCATTGCGACGATCACTTCCATTATTGCGACCTGCATGACTAACATCAGATCGATGTGGCTGATTCCAGAAATTAAGCGATTAATTGTTGTTCCAGTGGTTTCTATTTTCACGTAGCGAATTTCTCTCTCGTCAGCTTGCGTTTCCAGGACCATTCCGTGGCTGTTCATGACCTGTATGCAAAAAGTGTACCGGCTTTCACAGCACGTCTCTATCTCGCCCAGTCTCACTTAACAATTGCAGAAAAGCCCTAACATTGTTGATACCACATCCTACAAGAACTATGTCACTTTGGATCGCTTCGGCAGTTAGGTTTGGCAAGCCCTTGTAAGGTAGCTATAATTTCGCACCTTACAAGCACTAGTCTACATACTTTGCCGTGATTTACAACCTGACTTAGGTATCATTTGATAGATTGTATATAGTATATATGACTATTCAAAGAAGACTGACATTGTCACGTACGCCTAGTAATAATTATTATCAAAACGGCGCAATGAATGACTGCCTATACTAGTAGAGGTTGGAACGCCAGTGGAAATGAAACAGCAGGCGTAAATCAAGCCCTGGGTGGAAAGGCCCACACAGGTCTGTTGGTCCTGCTTCACACAGGAAGTGCCAAGACGGACGGTACAGGTGTACTGCACAATATAACGGCAGCCGGCCGGTGTAGTATCGGGGCCTGGGAGGACAACCGGATAATACTCCGGAAACTCTGAAAATCTTGGATGCAGAAGAGAGGAACGAGAAAGCGTTACCTCTAAAACCGCTGGCTGGGTTATTTCCGAGGATTTTTACTCTGAGAAGAGTTCCATTGTATGACTATAGGTATTTCCTCGCTAACTTTCCGCGCTGGACGACAAAAGACTAAAATATGGTTGGTCGGCGTTCGGAAGAATCTGTATAAAGGGAGAATATTCCATGGTTTCGAGAATATGTTTCACGTTCTGATTTACGAGGGAGGGGAGCCGAGCTTTGCTGGGAAGCCGGTGGTGGAGAAAAGAAGTCTTCCGTTTTGAGCGCCCAGGTTTGACGGTCGCTCAGTATCAATTTTTGTTCGTACAGACGGACTTGCTGTCTTTGCTCTCAGGAGATTTTATAGTTAGAACGATTGGCACTGTACTGTTGCCAACTCGTACGATTCTGAACTTCGGCTCTGGGTAAGGGGTCGTCGTTTAGTACGTAGCGTTGAGTGATTGAGAGTACTTGCCCTGTCTGTACTCACCTACTTGTGGCTGGGAGATCCCGTTTCTGTTCAGTAGAACATAGAGAGGAGGAGATAGTATCAGAGTATGCTAGTCAGAGGACTGCCTTCTGCCGTCCTGGTGTTTGAAAGATTTTATTTTGTGGCTCGGGTCCTTCCATCGTCGCAGACGTGTACGAGAACCGTCACTCCGACGCACCGGACGCAGTACATACGGTGATATTCCTGAATGCTACGGCTTATTAGCTCTATAAGGCTAAACAGCTGTGATCACGTAAGTTATTTCCACTGAGGTTGCACACCACTGTAGATCATCTTTGAAAATAGTGTCTTCCAGTCTTTCGTACATAGATGATGTCAGTCGTTTCGCATTATTTATATTAGATCGTGTAGTCAAAACAATGGGGCAGATTTGGGCAATTGATCAATCGTATTTGTTAGGAAATTCATTTGTATCATTTTATGTCCATTGTACATTGATATATAAACATTTGTAATATAAAGGGATTTTAATCTAAAATAAATGTACAAGCAGAAATAGGATTTATCATTTTATAGTTACTAGTTCCCTTAATCATTCATTTATGTTCATGTTTTAATTTATTTGTTAAAGAGCAAGAGGGAGGAAATAATATCGCAATTAAGAGTTCCTAAGATCTGCTTCAGGGGGGTAGTGAGACAGTGCCAAATCTTGATTTTCGCGTTCAGTATTCTCCATAGCGCACATTCATTTTACACCCGCCTGGAGTAGTATCTTGGACCCTTATCAATAATTTCTTCTTGATCGAAGGGCACAGCGAGAAATTTGTTTCTCCACATCATCACTCTAATGTACTGCGTAGGATTGCTGAAAAGCGAGTTCGCATAGAGCTCCTTCATGAAGATGCCACGCTCAACTCCCTCTTGTTTTTCCTGTTTCCAAAACCTGCACAAACACTCGTCGAACAGCGTGCATTGCGCTGCTGCTACACGGATCGGAGCTGCCGCTTCTTCCCGGAGATGTGAGTATGCAAAATGACTTCTATAATCGTCTGGCCACAGTCTCGGTAAACCAATTTGGAATTGGTCAATACAAAGGCTGTGCTGTAACAGATTCGATCTATCAGGAAACAACGCGTACTCCTGCACTAGTGTAAAGTGCCTCCTGACATCTTCCCCTTGTGCACTGATATTTCGCATATTCGATGCTGCTGAGGACCGTTAATATTGTGGTGGCGGAGCAGATACTCCACGAATACAGTAGATTCTTTCCGTTAGCTATTGTAATTCTTCTTTTTCTTTCTGCGTACCGTACGTACTTCGTGACGCAGCGTATGACGGTTTTGCGCGCTGCTAGTCGCACATCATTGTACTCCCTATCCTTGAATAACTCGACGAGTACTTCGCGATTTCGTCTATTAATGTCTGCCTGAATCTCTTTAAACTGAAGAAGACTTACAATCTTTTGCTGATCTTTTAGACTTACAGTAACTGTTTATCCCTATCCATTTCTTCATGTGCAGCTAACTTGTCTAAAACATTATTTTGTCACTCTTAGGACGTCTTCATCTTTTCAGATGGCATCATCAGTGCTCACTGCCACTTCTGAAGCTGCACTGCCACGCTTTTCTACAAATTATGTCGTCTTTCCTTGGACGTTTCTTACTTCGAACTCCATTTTCTCGTCTAGCATAGTGATGCTTTCACACTCTTTCTTGGATCAATACTCTGCTTCTCTACTTTCTTGAATATGTCGTTTCATGCCTTACGATGTACATTTATTTTCCATCTAGTGGAAAAGACGCTGAGGTTTTCTTCCATCTTTCTAAAGTGATCTTTGCTTACTTCGTGCGGATCTTCTGCCAATTTTTTGTTCTTCTTAAGGCGTTCCCCTATTTTTTAAAAAAAAATTTCCCTGTCTTTCTATCCCACTCGTCGGTCTTTTTGTCACGTTTCTCCTCTAATTTCCTAATCTTTTAATTTAGTTCCTACTCTAAGTCTTTGAAATTTTTGTCTCGATCTTCCTCTATCTTTCTTAGAAATTCCTCGGTTCCTTGGTGCTGCTTTTTCATGTCCAGCGCCATTCCTACCACAACTTCCGTCAAATCAGATGGTACGGTAGTTGAACAACTCAGTATAAGTCTGGCAACGTTTCTAGTTGCTTTTTAATACCGTGCAGATTCTAAAATTTCCGTTGCCTGTGAAAAGTCATGTTCTCTCCTTGCAACGTTTCTTCACTTGATTGATCTGCATTGCACTGAGCATTGATTTCTGATTCACACGGAATATTAAGACGACTGTGGCAAGCAGTTTCGTTATCATGAGTTACAACTATCACCTAGAACACAGTAGTAAACACGGAATCCTGATAAAAACAATTTCCTAACACTCTAATACAATAACACACGAAAAATTCTGACATTTAGAACACATTTCCACTAATCACTGATTTCTCAATTGGAGAGAAACATAAATTAGTACATGTGCAGCTCCTTTTTTTAATTTGCTTGCACCAATTACTAAGATAATTATGTAGTGTTTGTCTTCCATATTACTGAAAGAAATAACTTGTATATCCGCTTCTGAATTTTTTTTCTGATATGCAAAACTGACATTATGACTACAAAAAATCAGATCACAGAAATTTGCAAAATCCTGGAAGGGTGGCCATAGTGTGTGAGTTGACAAGGGATTTCAAAGGGATTCAAATAGATTTTGAGAAGACGTTTGACACCATACCTAAAAAGCGGTTTACAATCAAATTCAGTTATGCTACTGAATTCATGACTTCTTGTCAGAGATGTCACAGTTCATAATAACTGACAGAATGTCATCGAGTAAAACAGAAGTGATTTCTGGTGTTTCTGAAGGTAGTGTTATGTGCCCTCTGCTGTTTCTTACTTATATAAACGATTTTGGAGAAAATCTGAGCAGCTGTATTAGTTTGCATATGACGCTGTCGTTTATCGTCTAGTAAAGTCATCAGAAGATCGAAAACAATTCCCAAATAATTTAGATAAGATATCTGTATGGAGCAAAAGTATGCAATCGGCCCAAAATAATGAGAAATTCCAGATCATTCACATGAGTGCCAAAAGAAACCCGTTAAACCAATTTTACATGATAAATAAATCCCAAGGCCGCAAAATCTACTGAATATGTGGAAATTATAATTACGAAAGACCTAGATTGGAAAGCACACTTAGAAAACGTTGTGCAGAAGGCAAACCAAAGACTTCGTTTTATTGGCAGAACATTTAGAAGATGCAACAGATCTACTAAAGCGACTGCTAGCAATACACTTGTCCGTCCTCTTTTGGAGTACTGCTGCATGGTGTGGGATCCTTACCAGATATGATTAACTTACTAAGGTTAAAAGAAGGGCAGCACGTTTTGTATCATCGAGAAATAGCGGGGAGAGTGTTGCGGACATGGTACCGAATTTGGGTGGGATTCATAAAACAAGTAGGTTTTTCGTTGCGGCAGGAGCTTCTCACGAAATTTGAATCACCAACTTTCTCCTGAGAATGTGAAAATATTTTGTTGATGCCAACCTACGTAGGGAGAGTCGATCATTGTAACAAAGTAATGGAAATCAGAGCTCTCTTGGACAGATATACATGTTCGTTTACTCTTCACGCTGTTCGAGAATGGAATAGTACAAAGTTAGGCCGAAGGTGCTTCAGTGAACCCTATTCTAGCCGCCTAACTATGATTTGCAGAACAGCAGTGTGGATGGAGATGTTGATGTGGGATGTTGTGGTTGTCGTATTGCCACCCGCTGAGACGCAAAAAGTAAAGTCCCTGTGGTAGTAAAATGGAGTGAAGCTCCATGACAGTCATGCGATTTTACTTTTAAAAGGTAATGAAACAAGTCGTGCAATGGATAACGTCTTACTATATCTGAATTGAACATGGGTAGGCCCACCTTTAAGAGGTAATAGTCAATGCATGAAATATGCTGGTCAACCACCATACGACACCCATATTAGGTAAAGGAGGTGGGATACATTTTATGGACGTCTTCAATGAAGGAATTAGAACAGCAATTGTATTTTAATTCCAGAAAGAGGCAGAGTACAAGTTATTTAGAACAAGGGCATATGTGGGAAATGAGGATGACGTTAGTAACTGACTGTATTGCATAACAAGAGATAACTGGCAGTGAGAATATGGCACAATGCTTTGGCTGAGAAACTACTGGTAAGGAGGACAGGCAGTGTGAACTAGCAGACGGCCACGCTGTGCGTGGCAAGGATGGAACAGTGATTTTGCACGGGCTTCCTCAGTGCATTTGGGGGGGGGGGGGGGAGGGGGAGAGTAGCGGCCGCTTTCCGGAGTCAATGGCACAGCAGTGGACGGAGGCCGGTCTCGAGCAGTGAGAGTTTGCGGAAGGTGGAGTGGGAAGAGAAGCCTGGGTAATTTCCACTCAACTGCTGTGTGGACTAGCACGGACTGGCGGAAAGGTGTATGACTCGAAGTGGGGAGGAGGCATTTAGAGACGAGGCCTTTGACTGAACACGAAAAAGCGCTCCTTCTGCTGCTCTTTTACAATAGCGGAGTTGTGAATTTTTGTGCAAAGGGCTGTCGGGTCTGAGCCGTCTCCGTGAGAGGAGAGGTCGTGTCTCTGTGTGCGCCATCTTGTGCACAATTGAGAAGCACCTAGAATCTGACTGATTATCGAGTAGATGTACCAGCACGTCTCAGTGAGCCATGTATTCGTCACTCTGTAAGCACAGTGGGGAAATTAAGACGTTCTAAGAGCAGCTCGACATTTGAGGCGCCCTTTATTCTCGCGTGCTTGTAGTGAGACTCTGTCTACACCTGACCAGTGGGCATACAGCTGATCTCACTCGCACGCGGTACGATACCAGAGCTGCTCACAGAGCGGGGTATTATGGACAATATTACTCCAAGTGGGTAGGTGGGTTTCAGATCCGCAGCGGGCGTCAACCGATGGTGCGGGAGCAGCAGTCGAACACTCAGCAGCACTCGCTTTCACTGTCGTTTAGGATATGGTGATACCACAGCCCGGCAGAATATACGGCCTCAATTCAGTAACTGTGGATGAGCTCCACGTCATTGTGCTGTATTCAGATGACAGATTCATTTGATATAGCTCGATGACATCCTTATTAGACAGTATTTAGTCAGATCGCGTTGGGCAGTTTATTTAAAACGGGCAAGTTCAGTACGCGTTAATACCAGGTCAAAGTCAGAGAGATAGTTAAACTCCTTTTCTTCTCTCTTTATAATTTCCCGCCCCCCTTTCAGAGGCATCTAACTACGGAATCAAATGCACCCTTATAAAAGCTGCAGTTCATTTCCCTTAATGTGCATCCAAGTGGGAAAGTCTTCATCCAGATGACAATGAATGCAAAGTTAAAGAAACAATAATTTTTAAATTCGGTCTTGGTACCAGTTTTGGGATAGCGTAATGATTATTCCCAACGGTCAAGTGGAAAGCATACCAGAAGGTGCTAACAATAAGCAAACTCGGAAGAGCAAACATCGTTCAAAGATGCAAAGTGCACCCAGCAAGTCAAACAACTAATTGCGGTCATCAGATATCGAAACTATTAACTCTGTGAAGTTGACAAATACCTTTTTGGAGTGAGGTCCGCCAGTTATGCAAAACACCATTTCTCTCAGAACCCAAACATGTTTCGGCACCACTGTGCCATCATCAGCGGGTTTTCGTTTTTTATTTATTCTGCAATGTGAACATTTTGTTAAATGATTATAAAATTATGTGCATTTTTACTTCAAACAACAGATTATTTCTTGTTGTAAATACCTTTACATTTGGCGTGCATGAACTTTCTAGATCACTTTTGTGTTAATTACTACAGGTAGCTTGTCATCTGGAACCAAACGATGTTGATGAGAATTTTTTTGCTGGGAGATAACCTATCTTCTAGAATGTAATTTAGTTTTTCACGATGTTTTCGCGCCTATTTTCGTATTTACTTACGTTTTCGTGTGGCAACCGCTTCCATTCTCCACATCATGCTGAGCTGTTGTGATGCATACGTAAATATACCAAGTATTTTCCACAAATAACGTAGTAAAATACTTTTTCACTACACCAGAACACAGTGTGATAGTGGTTTGTTATGTGTCCCAGCCCAGTCAGTGTTCATTTTTCACCAGAGAGTTCGGCGCCAAATTTGAATTTTGTTTGCAATTTATCTTTGTGTGTGTGTGTGTGAGTGTGTGTGTGTGTGTATGTGTGTGTGTGTGTGTGTGTAGACTTTATCTGTTTGTGCTGTTTTTATTTGTAAAGTTCCTTTAATGTGTTAAATAGTGTGCCTTTGCAGAGTGTAGTGTATTCGTTTAAGACCTGTTTTCCTTCTGCTATTGCCTTCTGTATGGAAGTTTTCCTCAATGGTCAGTATGCTGTATAGGCTGTGGCTGGGTTTTAGTATTCTTAAGTCTGTTTCTATTGTG
Source organism: Schistocerca americana (assembly GCF_021461395.2). Taxonomy (NCBI): domain Eukaryota; kingdom Metazoa; phylum Arthropoda; class Insecta; order Orthoptera; family Acrididae; genus Schistocerca; species Schistocerca americana. Next base: position 313,998,746 of record NC_060119.1, on the reverse strand, counting down.
GTTGGGCGGTGATTGTTGGCTATAAGGTGGTCAGCAAATGTGCTATGGGAGCTGTTGCTTTTTAAAGCTCTGAGATGTTCCGAATATCTTGTTTTGAAGTTTCTGCATGTTTGTCCTATGTATACTGACTGGGAAGTGTTGCATGTGAGTTCATATATTCCTGATCTGTTAAATTTATCCATGGGTGTTTCTTGTGTTCTGATCTTTTTATGTGTTGTGTTCTCTGTCCTGTATCCTATTTGGAGTCCCTGTTTCTTTAAGATGTTGCCTGTTCTGTGAACAATCTTATTATTGTAGGTGAGTATGTGCCATTTCGTTTTGTGTGTGTGTTATGGCTCTGTTGTGTCTTGTGTGTAGTCATTATTTGTGTTTTGTGTTGTTCTGTGCTGGGTGAGGATTTGTGTGTGTGTGTGTGTGTGTGTGTGTGTGTGTGTGTGTGTGTCTGGTGTGTCCATTTTTGTACTGTTTGCATAAGTTTTTGATTTAACTTGTCTACCATATGGGTAACATAACCATTTTCTACTGCTATTTGTTTTATTGTGTTTAGTTCTTGTGTGTATTTCTGTTTGTTCATGGGTGTTCTGTGGAGCATGAATCTGAAGTTTGCATGCTTATGTGTCAATGGGTGGTTCGATAGGTTGTGAATGGTGGTGCTTGTGGTCGTCGGTTTCCTGAATTTTGTGAAGTTGTGTGTGTCGTTTGTTTTTTGTATGGTGAGATCTAGAAAGTGTAGTGTGTTGTTAGTTTCTGTTTCTAATGTGAAGTTAATTTTTGGGTGTAAGTTGTTTATTTCATTGTGTAGCTGTTATTTGTGTGTATGTGGTTCATCAATCAGGCATATTATGTCATCGGCATAACGGTACCAGTACATAACATTCTAGTTCTTTGGTTTTATTATGTGTCTGAAGTAAAAATAAAAAAAAAAAACGAAAACCCACTGTTGATGGCACAGTGGTGCTGAAACATGTTTGGGTACAGAGAATAACGGTGTTTTGCATAACTGGCGGACCTCACATCCAAAATTTTTAAATGCAGACACAGCCAATACAAGGAGCTGCATATCAAAAGATGGATATTTGACAAATACCTTTCCCCCTCGAATTACCGGTAGGCCTATACTCGTATTACTGAAAACCATTGCTACTCGATTATCATCAAATAACTTGCAGTACACGTGGCTGCACGCGATAACAGCTAACAGTTTTCATCTTTCGCTACCCATTTTTGCGTGCGTGGCCCAACAGATTGTAACAAGAACATAGGTCTAGAAAGCAGAAGGAGAGACTGTCTTTAGAAAAATTCTAATTTCTCTCTAGTTTTGTAAATTTTCAAAGTCATCCGCCAATGACGGTAATGGTTCTGAGTGCTGTCCAATCTCTACCCAAGTTTTGCCGAGACCACCATCCTAATGAAATTTCATGATTTCGATAGAGCGTCTGTAAGAGGGAGGTTGTTTGTTTTATTCATTTATTTATTTATTTTTAGAAGGAAACCAAGGACAGAAGCTAACCATAATTCTAGCCAAGCTGCAAAGCAGCCGTTGAGGCGCTATATACTTCAGTCCTCACGGAAGGAAGAACCCAGCTGCCAATTTTTTTAAGTAAAGGAGGCATTCCTTCAACTAGTCCTCGCGTCTCTGCATGAGTATTTGCGAGCTGACGGACGTGCTACGTCCCGTAGCTTTATTATGACCGTGGCGAAGTTCGGCTCCTTGCTTCCTTCCGCCGTCTTTCTCTCATAGGCTGTGCTGCTGAATAACGGAAAAAATACAGCTTCCCATAAACAGAAGTGAACAACTAACTCAGTTCCTAGCTTGAGTTTTGGCAATATGTGGATTAACATATGCATCTTACAAGTAGTAAAGCGAACTACACTACTGGCCATTAAAATTGCTACAAGATATGCAAATGATTAGCTTCTCAGAGCATTCACACGAGGTTGGCGCCGGTGGCGACACCTACAACGTGCTGACTTGATGCGTACCATCACGTTTCCGACTTTGATATAGGTCGCATTGCAGCCAATCTCGATTGCGATTTACCGTATCGCGACATTGCTGGTCGCGTTGGTCCAAATCCAATGACTGTTAGCAGAATATGGAATCGGTGAGTTCAGGAGGGTAATACGGAATGCCGTGCTCGATCCCAACGGCCTCCTATCACTAGCAGTCGAGATGACAGGAATCTTATCCGCATGGTTGTAACGGATCGTGCAGCCAAGTCTCGATCCCTGAGTCAACAGATGGGGACGTTTGCAAGACAACAACCACCTGCATGAACTGTTCGACGACGTCTGCAGCAGCATGGACTATCAGCTCTGAGACCATGGCTGCGGCTATCCTTGGCGCTGCATCACAGACAGGAGCGCCTGCGATGCTGTACGCAACGACGAACCTGGATGCACGAATGGCAAAACGTCATTTTTTTGGATGAATCCAGGTTCTGTTTACAGCATCATGATGGTAGCATCCGTGTTTGGCGACATCGCGGTGAACACACATTGGAAGCGTGTATTCGTCATCGACATACTGGCGTATCACCCGGCGTGATGGTATGAGGTGCCTCGGTCACCTCTTGTTCGCATTGACGGCACTTTGACCAGTGGACGTTACATTTCAGATGTGTTACGACCTGTGGCTCTACCCTTCATTCGATCCCTGCGAAACCCTACATTTCAGCAGGATAATGCACCAACGAAAGTTGCAGGTCCTGTAGGGGCCTTTCTGGATACAGAAAATGTTCGACTGCTGCCCTGGCCAGCACATTCTCCAGATGTCTCACCATCTGAAAACGTCTGGTCAATGGTGGCTGAGCAACTGCCTCGTCACAATACGCCAGTCACTTCTCTTGATGAACTGTAGTATCGTGTTGACGCTGTATGGGCAGCTGTACCTGTACACGCCATCCAAGCTCTGTTTGACTCAATGCCCAAGCGTATCGAGGCCGTTATTACGGGCAGAGGTGATTGTTCTGGGTACTGATTTCTCAGGACCTATGCATCCAAATAGCGTGAAAATGTAATCACATGTCAGTTCTAGTATAATATATTTGTCGAATGAATACCTGTTTATCATCTGCATTTCTTCTTGGTGTAGCAATTTTAATGGCCAGTTGTGTATGAAAAGATCAACCCAGTTATCCATTCATTACGATAACAGACCTAGGGAGTATTATGAGAGCAAAAATGTTTCAAATTGCTCCAAGCACTATGGACTTAACATCTGAGGTCATCAGACTTGGAACTACTTAAACCTAACTAACCTAAGGACATCAGACACATCCATGGCCGAGGCAGAATTCGAACCAGCAACCGTAGCAGCAGCGCGGTTCCGAACTGAAGCGCCTAAAACCGCTAGGTCACAGCGGCCGGCATTACGAGAGCCTAAAAGTATGAATAAAAATATGTAGGGTAGAGCTACATGAATAATTAAGCCACTCTACTGCCTGGGATACAATACTAACAGTAACCTCAGACGTAGAAAGTCATACAGAAATTTGAAGACAGCTGCACAAATATACAGTTAATTTTGGAAAATTTTTAAAGTGATGCTTATGTTTGCAACTTGAATTAAATATTTAAGAACATAAAACAGTCCGTTTTACAAAACGCAAAAACTGGAGCAGCAAGGCTACGATATTAATGAGTCACAATGGAATCGGGCAATCAGTCTGGGTTTAAGAATTTGCGCGTATATGAAACTGAATGATGACACAGACTGAATCGTAGTTTAAAAAAAAGCACAGTTCGGTATATCTGTAGGATACTGGGAAGTACAGTCACTCTACCAAGTAGGTTGCTTACAAACTCTCATGCGTCCCATCTTAGAATGTTGGTGAAATGTGTGACCCTTATCAAATATGACGAACAGAGATATTAAACGTGCACCACCGAGGGCAGTACGTGTAGTCAGAAGTCTGTTGCCCTTTGAGAGAGCGTCACGGAAATGCCGACAAACCTGAAGTGGCAGACACTTGAAGATGATGCCATCCACGCTGAAAGAGCCTACTTGTCAAGAGTCAAGATTCGGAAAAATGTTATGAATCTAGGAATATACGAGTACTACAGCATCTGACGTACCGCTCCCGTAGGGACTGCTAAGGCATGATAAGGCTAATTACAGTGCGCATGTAGTCACTCTTCACGGATCAATATGTGAGGATCCGAAGACTCTCTAAATTGTGGTCAGATTTTAAGCACAATCTACCATCCACTTCATAGTGGTTTGCTGAGTATGCATGTAAATGCTGTGTAGGTAAGTCACCACTATCCTTACAATGATTGTACTTATTATTTGTAACTCTTACAGTATAAGATGCACAAACTAGTTCAATGTGCCAGTCATTTTGCTGTCACTCTGACAACGCTTATCACCGACTATTTCTTCGCCATATACGAATGAGTTGTGAAGATGATCATTTTATTGGCCAAGTCGATAAGTATTCTAAACATTTTCTGCGATTGTAATTAAGTGCAATTAAAATATGTGTGTAGTAAGTGTACTACTTTTCTCCATTGACAGAATTTCTTTTTAGTAGGAAAAAAATTATTAGACAGGTTTTAAGGCTTCAAATAACAAAGAGTCTGTTTCCGATTCACTGCAATAAGTTGAAAAACAAATTGTTAAGGAAATTATGAGGCACAAAAATAACAAAATCCCTAGACGACAAAAGCTGTTCCAGTTTTCCGCAAGTTAACAGACCCAAAAACCACTTAATAAGTTATATATGTCATGCTAAACGTTTGGTGAACTGAGAAGATTCATGATTTCGGGTAAATTACTTTGACAGACAGATATTTAAGATGGTAGACTGAAGTGAATTTGCATTTATCGTGTCACACTGAAAACTCTATAGGCGTCTTGGAGTAAGAACAAAAACAATGGTAATGAAATACTGGAAAATATCAAACAGGTTCAGATCCCGCAATCAATTCTTGGCGATTAAAAAATTTTTTGTAAGGAAGTAGTTGTACATTTGCATATTTTGAAGAAACAAAAGTCAGTCAGCGGTAACTTGCACTTTAAAATTCTAAAGCTGAAAGGTAAGGACCACAAAAACTATAATTATTAGAGAGACAATATTTCAGACAAAATTTAAAATTCAGAGAACAGATTTCGGAACACTTAGAAATAAAAACAGAAATAAGATAAGGTAATGGGCTATCTCCACCGCGTCTTACAAAAACTAATCCAGAAATGTTAAAAAGTAAAATGAGAAATTAAAACGCGACAAGTTAAGAAAATCAAAATAATGGAAGACTTAGCTTTTCCAGACGATCTGTATATTCTATGACAGGACATTCAAACGACACAGCGCATGAATAAATTCTTAAGGAAACCCCAGGAAAAGGAGATATCTAAGCTCATACGAAAAAAAGATCCACCCCTATAACTCGTGAAACAAATGCCGGGTGGATGTAACCGAACTACGTGGTAAATAACGAGAGAAAGGTCATTCTGAAATTTATGGCAAAATTTACGCCTCTTACTGGGCACAAAGACAGGAAACTACAACGGTCATCAGAGAATATCTTTATCCGGCTCACGTATTGAGAGAATACTAAAGACGGAAAGTAAAATCAGGAAACTTAAGATTTAAATTTCACTGAAGAAGTAATAAACAAATTAAAAAGAAATGAAGAAGTTAAAGCATTTAATCAAAGACGAGAAATGCAGGCTAAAATTTTATGGGCATATCACAAAGATGGTACCAATAAGGTTAACTAGACAACTTGGGCGAGCGGAGGTAGAACTCGCTGAAAAGCGAAAACTGTGACGATAAAATGAATCGTAACGGTAAAGCTCTGAGGATAGGGAAAAAAAGAGAAACAAATCTGACATGAAGTATGTAATACGGGTGCAGTGAATGGCCGAAAGAAATTTCTGAAGTGGCCATTGCTGTACTTCGTGTGGTCCAGTTAGGTCAAAATCTGAATCATAGTAACAATAAATCTTCGTAACACAAAGTGAGTTCATTAGCTTGTACCCTCACAGTATACACAGACTGTTGAAGTAGTCTATTTGCTGCTTATTTGTAACATAGCTTAATACAGTGTATCTATCCGTTCAGCCAGCTTAAATTATTCTCCTAACATTACTCATAATCAGTTCACGAAGCGGCTGACCAGATAACAATGTCATATGGTTGTGGTGAACATGTCAATATTTCAGTACTCAACATGATATTGTGCATCTCATCTATTGGTAGTTGGCAACAGTCTCATAGATTTATGGATTGTCTGTTTGAGCCATTAGGGGACGAAGTAAGTAGCTAAATTTACGAATTTTTTTAAAGATTTTGAACGAAATGTGTAAGACTGATTGGAGTGACAAACGGTACTGTCATTCTACAACGTGTAGCACAATTGTAGCATTGAACGCTAGTGCACGTTTTCTCAATAAACGTATCACATAAATTAGCCAACTATAATAATCAACTTTAACGGACGTGCTATATCTCTTTTACCAGAAGTATATTGATAATAAATCTGCAATTTTCAAATGGTTTATGGATTCCCAGAAATGTATATTACCGATAAAAAGCAAACAACGAAAATTTTATCCTGAAAGCACGAGCACAACATAATCTACTGCCCTCTCACCCGCTCTCCCCTTGAGCTAGGACTTTATGCGAGTCAACAATAAAATCTCGGACCATCCTTTTCCTGCGGAAGACTTCGAGTGCCACAGACGTAATATGCGTAGAAATGTATTTCAGTCGGCCGTATCTCGTTACAAGAATAAGAACCTTTTACTCAGTTAATTCTGACAAACTACGGCTAATGAATTGGCAAGATATGCACGTTTAAAATGTTGAACAGTGCTGATAATATGGACCCTGGACAAATATTTAATAGACTCTAGAAGCAAGGAAACCGCTTTGTTCACGTTGTTTTAAAACACTCATCTTCAGAATATCATGCCAAGAAGAAGAACTTCGTATTAGCAGTGTGCGGTTGTGTAAATACGAGACATTGCAAACGTAACGCTACGTGTTGGAATGTGTGTCGTTTACGTGATTCGAAACTGCTTGCATGAAATTAAATGGTTATCTAACAGCCCTGTCAGCACTCTTCAGCATTTTAAATTTCATGAAATGGCGTGGTCCTCGTGCGTGTCACATATCACATCTTGAAGATAAGCAAGATAAAATAGTTTCTTCTGTGGAGCACAGAGGAGACTTCATATCGTTTTAGCCTCCACTTACTGGTCTCTCCAATGTTTAATCTCATTTTTAAATTATTTCAGATATACTTTAAGTGTTTTTGTCTTTTGTAACTAATGTTATAATCTTACTCACGTATTATTCGACGTTTTCATAATTATGCACATTCTCTTTTTTATGTCTTATTGTTATTGGTTGTTTAACTGGTCACGTGCGGATGGATGAGCGTCTCTGTGCTAGCCTGCAGCTGACAACTGCTGCCTGTTGACCTTACGTCGGCTCAGTATATCCACTGCAGCTGGTACCTGTGGTTGTATACACGACGTATGTTTATTTATTTTGTAACTGTGGTGTTTATCTAATGTTATTTAATGTGAAGTGCTGTATTATTCCTAGCATACTCTATTGCTTTCAGAGATATTACTGGTATGGTGATGGTCTGTTTACGAGTGAAAGCGGTTACTGTACCATAAAAACTGACATTATATGCGACATTGACTGATTTATGATGGGTACCAAGATTACTTACGACTTCTGTTTCCATTTATTTTCATTTTTTTTCACCTGGGCGACGACAGTATTTATATCTTCAAATCCGTTACTTTTGTAAAGGACATATAATTGACATTCAAGGAAACCGAAAGTGGGGCAAAGAATGCCCCTTGCGACACACTTGAGATAACACCTTTCCAGGAGAATTTTTCACTTCCACAGGCAACACTTTGCTGTCCGTTTTTCATGTAGCTTTCAAATTAATTCAGCGAACCATCTCAGAAATCTCGCTTTCGGGTTTTCTCTAAGCTGTATGTCAAAGTCTGACAGTACCAAAAGCTTTGCTGCAGTCTAGTAGTGTCATAACTGTAGCCTCACTATTGTCCATGGAATGTTTCAGGTAGCCGATTCATTAATTATAGTGACGTTTGATGATTATGGAAGCGCAGCTGATATGTGTCAAGTAGGGTTAAATTCACGAACTGTTCAGTAATCTGGCCATGAACATTATACCCTAACAACGGGTTGTTTGCTAATTCGTCGTAATCGCTAAGCGATTGTTCTTTTTCGATCGTATATGCTAACTCCAGAAAATTATTGGGTACATCCTTAACATCACAATCTATTTGTGTAGCTATCTGTCATTTGCAGTACAGATGATATTTTGATCCAGTTTGTCATCTGCTGTGGATCAGGATTACTCCATAGCATTTTAGATATATTTACAGGGATGTTGGACCTTAATGAGACATTTGTCTTAATTCGATTTGTTGTTGTTGTTAGATTATAGTGCTGCAGTTATCTGAGACTTCACTGTGAAAAGTAATTTGTTAGTTAATCTTCGTTTGTTGGGTTAAAGTAATGGCTTTCGAAAATGTAAGGATGTGTTACTTGCGATGAGCTTTGTGAATCGGTGGAAGGTGGGATGGATGAGGGCTGTGCATCGTAATTTGTATGTACCTGCTTTCGTTGCGTTCACGTTGCAATGCCTCTACGCAAAGAGTATTTTCTAAAACGCACTGTGTCACTGTTTATGAGGTATTGAATTCTTCCACCATCTTGTTTTGGGTATTCTGAGCGGGGATTTCGACATTCTGTAGACAGCAGGCAGTCTGTGAGGTATGTGTGTGTGAACGTGACTGCGTCTGTGTATGTGTGGGTGAGAGAGACAGAGAGAGAGAGAGAGAGAGAGAGAGAGAGAGAGAGACAGAGTGTTGACGATAATGGAACTTCACCAAAACGTGTCTACAGGCGTTAAGGTAGGTAAATGTGTTTTCTCAAGGCAGAACCCTATTTCCATAATTATATAATGGAAATCCAACACGAAAGGAAATCGAGCTTCAACAACAACATGAACAACGATAGGCACTTATGGAAAACATATTATAAAACAACGTCGGTGTAACTATAGTAACGTGACACTTACTTCAATTTTCTGTAACGTCTTTATGCTGACCTTCGAAATCTCAGACCACTGCATGAATTCTATTTACTTTTTCTGAAAACAGCGGCTACAGAAAAGTAAAATATTGACTTCAGTTTTCTAGATATTTTAACGAAAAAGTTATGTATGCGATGTGAGTCACTGTTAGATGAATCCAATAAAAAGGAAAACTTTTGCATTGTACGTAACAGCTTTCAAGCATTCCAGAAAAACTTCCTTCGCATATATTACTGTAGCTATAGAATCCTCTGTTGTTTGTTCAATAACTGTTTCAGCTTAGTTGGCACTATAAAAATTTTAATTCATGTGCAAGAAACGCATTTTACTTCCGTACTAAAGCAGAAATTTACAAAGGTGTGTGAATACGCCCTCGTCTGAAATTCTACACGGGCACTTTAGATAAATTTCCCGTACTACTAAAAACGTTTCGAAGTAAACGCTTGGAACAACCTCATTTCCCCCCAGGCTCAGTTTTGTCAGAAAACGACTGTGCAACAGAAATAAAGAAGGTGTTATTCCCTTTGTCAGACTCTAGACTAAAGGGAAGCTATAAATCACGAATATCTGTAACGTTCTCAACACACGCTTCCACTCTTTCATCATCTTCCAAACACGTTCGCTAACACTTTGTGGTTTGTAATGAAGTATGAAGCTAATAACTCTATTGTACAGAATGTGGGTACATAAACGGAAATCATGGTCAAATGGGGCGGGGGGGGGGGGTCAAATGGCTCTGAGCACTATGGGACTTAACTTCTAAGGTCATCAGTCCCCTAGAACTTAGAACTACTTAAACCTAACTAACCTAAGGACGTCACACACATCCATGCCCGAGGCAGGATTCGAACCTGCGACCATAGCGGTCACGCGGCTCCAGACTGTAGCGCCTACAACCGCACGGCCACCCCGGCCGGCTCGCAAATCATGTATGAGACAGAAACTGTAGTGTAACTGAGTCCAAAGAAATAAAACGCCAACGTGTTGTTTGATGAAATAGAATTTTTGGAAATTTGAAGTAAGTTCCTATGAAACCAAACTGCTGAGGTCATTACTTAATCTAACTTAAGTTCGAAGGAGAACTCGAACCTCCGACGGGAGGAGGCGCGTGGGGGGGGGGGGGGGGGGGGCAGCCACGCGAACCGTGGCAAGGAGCCGTGAGACCGCGCGGTTACATATAATACACAGGGTGACAGTTATTGAACCACACAAAAACCCGTAAACTAGTTACAAACAACGGCGTGCACACTCTTTATTCAACATGTAAATGTCACTACAGATATTCCGATTCAGGTTATGACATGTCTGATGTGTCGCCGTCATTGGCTATGATGTGAAGCAAACGAATAGCGAAATTCTGCAGGACTTACTGAAGCATCGGAACATCGATGGTGTCGATGACCTCCTGAGTGGCTGTTTAAGCTAATCAATGTTTTCGGGGCTAGTTCTGCAAACCCTGTCTTTAATATAGCCCCACAAGAAGGAGTTATTTGTGTTCAAAACCGGAGAACGTGGCGACCAATCGTGGCCCATACCAGTGGTCTCTGGGTACCCCAGGGCCTTAATGCGATCCTCAAAGTGCTCGTCCAGGACATCGAACACTCTCTTGCTTCGATGGGATCGAGCTCCATCTTGCATGAACCACATCTTGCGGAAATCAGCGTCACTTTAGATAACGGGAATAAAATCATGTTCCAAAACCATCACGTAGTGTTCGGTAATCACCGTGCCATCGAGGAGTATCGCACCGATTATTACGTGACTGGACATTTCACACCACACAGTCACCCGCTGAGGGTGAAAAGCTTGTCGATAGCGAAATGCGGATTCTCAGTCCCCCCAATGCGCCAATTTTGCTTACTGACGAACCGATCCAAATGAAAGAATGCGTCGTCGCTAAACCAACCACACAGCGCATTTTGTTTGAGACTTTAAGCAAAACAGAAATATCTACTGACCCAAAACTAAGAGAAAAATGAGATAAAACTGTAACCCTAAAAGCACTGCCAGTATTGAAATGGAGTCCTTACACAATTTAGACATAATTTCGGAGAAATATGTACGAAATAATAGCTATTTCTTACCTCACTATCTAGGCTTAGGCTAAGAAATGGATTTTTTTTTGACGGAGCTACACACAGGTCATATAGAAAAGGCCGATGTCGAGGAAGAAAAGACCTATCCACTGTTGGTTCAGTTACATCAATGTTCAGTTTATCTTGGAGATGATAATTATTGGCACGGACCCATCAGTGTAGAAATATGTGTTAGCAAAGCATAATAAAGAAGTTTGTCAACCACTGGGTGACACATTTCTCACGAAATCGTTGCACACTCATTGTCAGCCACTCGAAGACTAGGAGAAACTTCAACTGTAGTTTGTCCGCTGGTTCAGCCTCCCTTTACTTATTCAATTCCTTTTTGGAGTCATAACTCAAACCATACCCAATGGCTCCACGCATACAACGACGCCAGTAATAACACCGCTTTTCCTCTCCAGAACATTAGAACAATGGGAGTTCTCCTCAGGCCACCGCAATCCTCACCAACAGTGATCACACTGAGTAGTGGAATTGTGTTGTGCTGTTAGCGGTAGCCTACGTAGGGCACGGTGATTCCCTGGTCCAGATGCTGCCAGTGCGGGATCACACAGAATGTTTCAGGGAGACTGATATTTGTTCCTGGATGGCGGGTGCAGAGTTGCAGGGGTTACGACGTACTTGTTGCATGGTACGGCGATCCTCCTTTGTGGCTGTCAAACGTGGAGGACCAGTACCCTGAGGACGAGTATGCCAGCCTTGCATCCCAACCGTGGGCAACTGTCACATCCTAATGTCCAAAAAGTGTGGATATTGTACGATTCGACGAGACGGACAAATAGAGACCAACAATGTGGCAGCTTTAAAACTCTTTTAGTTGCTGTGAACGTTGTTTCACACGAGAACACGACATCTCCGTGTCCTTCACAGCGGTCACTCAACATCTGACGCTGTTCACGCCTGTTATACGCTACTGGCCATTAAAATTGCTACACCAAGAAGAAATGCAGATGATAAACGGGTACTCATTTGATAAATATATTACACTAGAACTGACATGTGATTACATTTTCACGCAATTTGGGTGCATAGATCCTGAGAAATCAGTACCCGGAACAACCACCTCTGGCCGCAATGACGGCCTTGATACGCCTGGGCATTGAGTCAAACAGAGATTGGATGGCGTACAGGTACAGCTGCCCATGCAGCTTTAACACGATAAAACAATTCATCAAGAGTAGTGACTGGCGTATTGTGACGAGCCAGTTGCTCGGCCACCATTGACCGGACGTTTTCAATTGGTGAGAGATCTGGAGAATATACTGGCTGGGGCAGCAATCGAACATTTTCTGTATCCAGAAAGACCCGTAGAGGACCTACAACATGCGGTCGTGCATTATCCTGCTAATATGTAGGGTTTCGCAGGGATCGAATGAAGGGTAGAACCACGGTTCGTAACACATCTGAAATGTAACGTCCATTGTTCAAAGTGCCGTCAATGCGAACAAGAGGTGACCGAGACGTGTAACCAATGGCTCTCCATTCATCACGCCGGGTGATACGTCAGTATGGCGATGACGAATAGACGCTTCCAATGTGTGTTCACTGCGATGTCGTCAAACACGGATGTGACCATCATGATGCTGTAAAGAGAACATGGACTCATCCGGAAAAATGACGTTTTGCCATTCATGCATCCAGGTTCTTCGTTGAGTACACCATCGAAGGCGCTCCTGTCTGTGATGCAGCGTCAAGGGTAGCCGCAGCCATGCCATCCGAGCTGACAGTCCATGGTGCTGCAAACGTCGTCGAACTGTTCGTGTTGATGGTTGTTGTCTTGCAAACGTCCCCATCTATTGACTCAGGGATCGAGACGTGGCTGCACGTACCGTTACAGCCATACGGATAAGATGCTTGTCATCTCGACTACTAATGGTACGAGGCCGTTGGGATCCGGCACGGCGTTCCGCATTACCCTCCTGAAACCACCGATTCCACATTCTGCTAACAGTCATTGGATCTCGACCAACGCGAGCAGCAGTCGATAAACTGCAGTCGCGATAGGCTACAATCCGACCTTTATCAAAGTGGGAAACGTGATGGTACGCATTTCTCCTCCTTACACGAGGCATCACAACAACGTTTCACCAGGCACCGCCGGTCAACTGCTGTTTGTGTATGAGAAATCGCTTGGAAACTTTCCTCATGTCAGCACGTTATAGGTGTCGTCACCGGAGCCAACCTTGTGTGAATACTCTGAAAACCTAATCATTTGCATACCACAGCATCTTCTTCCTGTGGGTTAAACTTCGCGTCTGTAGCACGTCATCTTCGTGGTGTAGCAATATTAATGGCCAGTAGTCTGGCAATAACACTAACGTGCTCTGTTGGCTGTTCCACCTCACACAGACAATTGCAAATCTAATCATATACATTTTCGCTGATGGTGTGATGGTGTGACATCCGACCATGTGTTCTGGGTGCTTCACTTGTGTACAGTCCGAGAGATACCAGCTCTGGAGACAGTGTTGGGTACACGGCCGCCCCTCCTGGGTCCGTCTGCAGTCCTCGCCCCTCTTGGGCCCGTCTACAGTCCAGTAAGAGTGACTACAGGCTCAATATCTACACTGAACGGAGTACCATCCTGGATACCGAAAGCCTCTTAACACTGAAAAGATCTCAAAACATAAAATAAATCGTTCTGTAATACCTATCTGGATCCACTTGATGAATTATGCCTCATACAAAGAAGAGCATATCATTTACAGCCCTCCGTCCATCCTACCTTCCCACTGCTCACCTGTTTGACTTACATTCTTGTCTGGGCGGAGGTGTAGTCTTACAGGGGACATTTACACTTCGTTCACTTTGAACTGTTCAAATGTGTATGAAATCTTATGGGACTTAACTGCTAAGGTCATCAGTCCCTAAGCTTACACACTACTTAACCTAAATTATCCAAAGGACAAACACACACACACACCCATGCCCGAGGGAGGACTTGAACCTCCGCAGAGACCAGCCGCACAGTCCATGACTGCAGCGCTTTAGACCGCTCGGCTAATCCCGCGCGGCTCACTTTGAATTGTGCCTTGTGTTAAAATCAGAGTGAGTTTAATTCTAAACTCTTGAACCTAGCGGTCATACCTGCGGACTGGTCGCAGCACCGAAGCCCTCAGTTTCGATCATTCCCGTTCATATCGAGTTCTGGAAAATATAACTTCAGCTTCGTTGTTTTCAGACAGTTACGCTTAATCAACCCCATTCAGCGGGGTGATTTATTCGCCATAGCAGTGCCAGCTGAATTTCTTTATCGTTCCCTCACTTCTGGTCTTACCAAAGCCTGAAAGTAATGTTGTTCCAACATTAGTCCAACTGTGGGGAATTTTACTTATATCTGATAGCTCAAATACAATTTTTAGTCACGCCATTTTTGTTGAACGAAATTTGTTATGAACACATCAATAATTTTAAGTTACTTCTTGAAGCGAACACTGTAAACAAGAGTGGCCAGTGACTTTTTTTTTTGTTGTTGGTGTGGGCTTCATCATTATTCTGAATGGTATGATGCGGCCCACCACGAACTCTTCTCCTGTGCCATTATCTTCATCCCAGAGTAGTACTAGCAACCTACGACCTCAATTACTTTCTGTATGTATTCCAAACTCCGTGTTCTTCTACAGTTTCTGTCCTTTACAGCTGCCTCTGTCATTCCCTGATGCCTTAAGGAGAACTGGAAAGGAAATTTTTTTTCACATTTTCGGGTTTTTATCTCATTATAAAATTTCCGTATAGAATGATATATATACCACTTATAAACTCACATGCGAAGAACTTTATTTTGTTAAATATAATCTACACCGGTTGAAAATTTTAAAATTTTTATATGCGTAATTTCAAGATCTACTAAAATCGGTAATTTTTGTATAGAAGGCTGTGAATTGCTGTGTTATAAAGGTTAAATTACGTGGTTGTACCGGTACGACTGTCAAAAACAGTATCGTATCGTTTCATAGTATAAAGACGAGTTTTATGTCGAAGTGCTACAGTTTTTGGGAAGAAAAGTGACGAATAGATTGGTATGACGCCGCAGAGAAGTGTTTTTGAGAAACATGGGTTTCATGCTAATAGAATATCGAATAAAGGGAAACATTGTGTTCCGCATGTAGTGGGTGAAATTAAAGACAATGAAATACAGGTAAACTCGTCAGTCTCTAGAGAAACACCCATTAGTACTTCGAAGATTAAAATAAAACGTTGTGATACACAGTTTTCTCAAAACGAAAGTGATGTAAATGGTAGGTTAGGTTATATTCTGATAGATTTACACATCCTAAGAAGGGTGTTAGGTGAGTGTCTGTTGTAAAATATGTGGAGGACCAGTTAGATTACATGAAGACAGTGAGGTATCAAATGGAGTAGCCAGGAAACTTATCATTAATAGTCCCAGATGTAAATATGCTCATTCATTTTGGAATTCTGATAAGTGTGAAGATAATTATTTTGAAGGAAATGTTAGGTGGTTTTATGGATTGAGAGCTGCTGGCAAAGGACACATTGCAGCACAAACGATGTGTGCCATGATGAATATGCCACACCCACCTTGTAAAATCGACAAGTATGCAAGATTTGTTGGAGCTGCTGTGGAATCTGTTGGATGTGAGTCAATGAAGGGTGCTGCAAACGAAGCTGTTGAAATGACTGACATTACCAGTAGCTTTTGACGGAACTTGGCAGAAGTGCGGCTACAGTTCTAAGAATTCTGTTGCTATGGTGGCCAGTGTGGATACTGTAAAGGTAATGGATTTCCAGATTTTGGCCAAACGTTGTTATGAGTGTAAATCAGGGAATGAAGAAGGGCATATCTGTGGCAGAAATTATGAAGGCCTCTGCAGCTATTGAATTTTTTAGCCTATCTGTGAACGAAAGGGCTGTGTGTTACACTAAGTTCTTAGGTAATGGAGACTCAAAAGCGTATAACAATGTAGTAGCCGCTAAGCCTTATAGTGAGAAGATTGTCACAAAACTGGAATGTGTCGGTCATGTCCAGAAGAGGATGGGCTCCAGATTGAGGAAGTTGAAGCAAAGTTTGAGAGACAAGTAACTTTCTGATGGTAAAATGATCAGAGGCAGGCTGACAGATAAAAGGATTGATGAGCTACAGCAGCATTATGGGATGGCCAATTGAAATAATACTGGGGTTGGTTGAAAATATGCGCGCAGTGTGGGCTACCTTCTTCCAGAGACTGTCAACTGATGAGAAATCAGTACACTACCTTTGCCCTCCTGGACCTGATGCATGGAGCAATTACCGCAATGCCCAGTACTCAAGCCGTTCATACAGCCATAATCATTCCATCCCAGCAGGAGTCATGGATATCATAAAATGTATTTACAGAGACCTAGCAAATCCTGAATTACTGAAGAAGAATCTGCATGGCAAGACTCAATATCCCAATGAGTAGTTCAATAACCTTATATGAGCTCGCTTACCAAAAAATCTTTTTGTTGGAATGAAGACACTAAAGTGCGAGGGGGGGGGGGTCAGTGATGCTGTTAATGCTTTTAATGATGGCAACATTGGTAGGGTGAAAGTGCTACAGTATATGGGAATTAATCCTGGAGCAAACTGCATCAGAGAACTTGAACGGATGGACAAGATTCGCATTCATAAAGTAGAGCATGCAGCATAGTTAGCCACTAAGGAGTCTACAAAGAAGAAAAGAAGAAAAAAATTGGAAAAAATATCAAGAATGTGATGTACAATATGGTGCAGGGTGCTTCTGTGTTACTAAAAATAAAAAAAATTAAGCACGGATTAACTGAGTTACAGTCTTTTGAAACTTGAAATGTGGTATTTACAGGTAATCACGCTGTAACAGCATGCGTTCTCAGAAATGACAAGTTCACAAAGGTACATTGGAACAACCGAAATAAAATATTCAAACTTACCTACTTTCTGTATTTTAATTTAAAAGATCGATGTGTTACCAACTGTTCGTCTAAAATTGTGAGCCATATGTTTGTGACTATTACAGTGCCATGTATCACAAAGCGAAAAAAGTGGTCCAACTAACACATTCATATACGTACTACACGAATATGTAATAAAAATCGGGGGTTCCTATTTAAAAAGACGCAGTTGATATCCGTTTGACCTATGGCAGCGCCATCTAGCGGGCCAACCATAGCGCCATCTGGTTTCCCCCTTCAAGGTAGACGAGTTTTGTTCTTTGCGGTTTTTTCGTTTGATGCTTATTTCGTGAGATATTTGGCCCGGTCACTATCAATGGATCATCCTGTATTCTTTCCATCTATCCCCTCTCTCCTCTGCAGTTGTCAGTGTAATTCCCGTTGTACTTGTAATGTCATTATCGTTGCTTTTAATGTCACAGAATGTTGTTTTGGCTTTCCAGTATACTGTGTCAGTCCTTCCGACAGTCATTTCTTTTTCGATTTTTTCACATTTTTGATGCAGTCATTTCGCCTTAGCTTACCTGCACTTCCTTTTATTTTATTCCTCAGCGACTTGTATTTCTGTATTCCTGAATTTCCCCGAACGTTTTTGTACTTCCTTCTTTCATCAACGAGCTGAAGTATTTCTTCTGTTACCCACGGTTTCTTCGCAGTTAACTTCTTTGTACCTATGTTTTTTCTCCAACTTCTGTGAATGCCATTTTTTGATATGTCCATTCCTCTTCAACTGTACTACCTACTGAGCTATTCGTTATCACTGTATCTATAGCCTTAGAGAACTTCAAGCGTGTTTTGTATTCCGTTAGTACTTCTGTATTCTACTTTGCGTATTGATTTCTCCCGACTAATCTGTTAAACTTTAGCCTACTGCTCATGACTAACACATTTTGATCTGTCTATCTCTGCTATAGGGTACGCTTTTTAAAAGAGTATCGGACCATGTATGTAATCTCAGTGGAATCTTTCCGTTTTTCCAAGTAGACCTCCTCCTCATGTTATTCGTGAACAGAGTGTACGCTATAACTAGCTAAAATTTATTTACAGAAGTCAATTAGTTTTTCTCTTCTCTTATTCCTTGTCCGAAGTCCACATTTTCCGGTAGTCTTTTCTTCTACTTCTTCCCCTGCAACTGCAATTCTGTACACCGCTACTATTAGATTTTCATCTCCCTTCATGTACTCTATTATGCTTTCAGTATCATCATATACTTTCTCTGTTTCTTAATCTACAGCTTGCGACGTCGCCAACTATCGTTGTCAGAAAATGAACACCTATCGTTTTAAGAAAATGAAACGCCTACAGCCGTCCTAAGCGTTGACGGAGATGGATTCTAACAAGAACAACCCTAGTACTAAACTGTTCACTGTAACACACTCTTTGTCCTAGCTTTCTATTCATAACGAATCCTACTCCTGTTATACTATTTTCTGCTGCCGTTGATATTACCCTATACTCATCTGACCACAAATACTTGTCTGCTTTGTATTTCAATTCGGTCACCCCTACTATATCTAGATTGAGCCTTTGAATTTCCCTTTTCAGATTTTCTAGCTTTCTTACCGCATTCAAGCTTCTGACATTCCACGCCCCAACTCGAAGAATACTATCCCTTCGTTGATTATTCAATCTTCTTCTCATGGTCACCTCCCTCTTGGGAGGACTCTTCCGGAAGCTTCTATCAATGGAGAGATCATCATGACACTTTTCAATTACAGGGCACATGTCCTGTGGACACACTTTAATGTGTCTTTAATGCAGTGGTTTCCATTGCCTTATGCATTCTCATTGCTGATTCTTCCGCCTTGAGGGGCAGTTTCCTACCCCAAGGACAACAGAACTCCCTGAACGTCTATCCGCTTCACCGCCCTCTTTGACAAGGTCGTTGGCAGAATAAGGGTGATAGGTTATGGCGGAAGTTTTCGGCATACCACCAATGCTGGTTATTAATCAAAATTTAAGCGGTGGCGGGTGTCGAACCCGGAACCGATGGCGTTTTGATTACTAATGAGTGTCTAATCCAATTCTAAGAAAAAATCTTTCTAAAAGGACTCGGAACGAAGAATGATTCAGTCCATTTATATGATCCACTTGAATAGCAGACGTTCCCTAGCACTTTAGGCAACTGCAGTTCTGTTTCGCCATTGCACAAGACAAACTTCGTAGCAATAACCATGCTGAAGAACACCACGTGAAGCCTACTCAGTATACGGGGAACCAAAAATAAGATTAAGAATCAGTAGCCATGGACTTGCCAAAGAGGAGTGACGTGCGTGAGACGGCCGTATCGTACGCGCAACCACAACTGAAAGTTGTTTGTGGAGAGGACAGACATTAAACTGGCAGCCAGGGTTAAAGTTATTAACGGTGGCATTTTACGTGCTGATGTTATATCTTCTGTAGTGTGTAGAATGCCTTTGTCAGAGACATAAATGCCGGCTACTAATATAACACGAATGAGTGCACTGTTTGGCACATATTCATGATTGACCCTGTAATTTATATCACCATTTGGCATCAGTGACGAATTCATATATTTTGTCATTTGACGCCACGGACTTAAAATCACCTAGTGTAATGTAAATTTTATATTAACCTAATGACGCTCCGTCCACTGGTTGTTCAGTAAAGAAATTTTATCAGCAGCTCTTGGCGGTAAACCATGACGTTGTTCAACCTTCTAGGAGAGTTTAAGGAGAAATCATGAGGAGAAATTGTTTGTTAGTGGCACTGATATATCGTCAGCCAGTGATAAAGTGTGGCGCTCTGGAAGCCATAGAGAGGGGAGATCTGCATTAAATCAGGGACTTGGAGTGTGAAGCAGAGTCGTGCACAACGGAATGCGGCCGCACTGGACGCCAGCATTCTTGGGGGAAGCGAGCCCGTGACGTCACCGCACGGGCCGAGCAACTGCGGGCTCAGTAGTGTTGCGCATAGAGATGGAGGCCGCGAGCCGCAGGCGCACAGCTCCGCCTTAGCGAGCCCGTGACGTCACCGCGTGGACCGGCCAGTGCCGGACACAAGCAGTGGCGAGCTGTGGCCTAGGGACTGGTGTTACCACTGACCGCCGTTGCGAGCTACGGTCTACGAGCGGCGAATAGAGCTGTACGCAGTGGAGTGCTGCGACTTATCCATTTCTTTTATTAACACAGAAAATGAGCGCAAAAAATTATACGGTTTGCAGAGGAAGGAGAGGGATCAAGAAAATGGAAGTAAACGAAAAACTAATCAGTGGTGAGTATAGAACCACACAGACTTAAACGAATCTTAAAAGTTCATTTGGGACGTCATTTTTATCTATAGTGAGTGGCGATGGGGAAAATGTTAATTTCGTTTGCTGTTTGTTGTGCAGTGAAATTTACCCTCGTACTACAGAGTCAAGTGGCTCTTCTCACATTTCTCGCTATCCATGCGTGTCTAATTAAGAAGGGTCTCGCGAGGACGAGATACGCCTTCCTAAAACTGCGCAGGAGGTGACAGTGGATAAATGCGTGGCTATGTGTGCGAGAGGCCTAAGTTGTAGAATTTTTGGATCTGGTTCAGACATTAGTCGACAATCACGTGACTTATGGAAAAGAATCCGCAAAGGCTATTATACTTCATCCCACGACCGTGTCTCAGCACATGGTAGAAAGTGCTAAAAACCTAAGAGATATAATTATGCCTGAGATAATTGCTAATATAACAAAATGGCAATGACCACAAACTACAGATATGTGGAGATGCAATGCAAGAAGAAATCGTTAAATGACATGTACTGTCTCCCAATTTGTTGACTGGACTCTCAGTTGTCGCTTTTTTTATTTTTATTTATAACTCAGTTTCCAGATGAACCGAAAATGGTCGATAACATTCGAAGAGAATTGTTGAGACGATTTATGTGTCTTGGCATCTACGAATCTCCTTTGACGGACATATATTTTACGACTGATCAAGTTGACAACATTGTCATTGTACGATTGAATTGTTCGTTCCGTATTGTAAATATGGTGCTTGGAAAATGCTCTTAATGCGGAGTATATACGCGTCAGTTCTCCACAAGTTTATGGCCTTTCACTGCGGTGAAAGAACTTGTCACTTACGCGAAGTGGCCTTGTTTATGCTCTTGATAGATCACTGGAACACAACAACGACATTACGCGGTTAATGATTTTAGAATCGGTAGAAGGCCAATGTTCGGCTTTGCGTGGAATGCTCTCTGAGAAGAGAGCAACAGCTCGGATTGAAGATATTGATATCACACTGATGAACGAACTAATTTCACACTGTAATTTTCTATTAGTTCTTAGACGTTATCATTAATTTTGCAGCTTTTAAAACATGACGGTCTTTGCAGCCCTTCAAGTAGACCAGAATTCCATAGCAAGAAAGACGAAGGAAAGGAAGATAGTAGGAGAACATGAAATGGGTAAAAGGAGTGAAAGGAGAGACTTTTGCACAGATTATAATTTAATTATCGCTAACACTTGGTTCAAGGACTATCTAAGAAGACTGTAGACATGTAAGAGACATAGAGACACTTCAAGGTATCAGATTTCACACTGTAGGACATTTCCAGGGTCAGATGTGGATTCTCACCATAATTTATTGCCTATGAACTGCAAAGCAAACTGAAGAAATTGCAAAAAGGTAAGACAATTTGAACATGGCCGTCTTTCAGCAAACGTATATAAGTTTTAATGGAGAAATAACACAACCAACCGTTTGTAAATAATTATTTAATACATTTGCATAGATTTCGACAGATCTAAGCATCTCTTCATCGGAATGAAAAATTAATTGCCATCAAGTTACATTGTGCAAAAGCAATAGTCAATGCTTAGAGCAGACAGGCTCAAGTGAAAAATTAAAAACGTTCCAGCCTTTGGTACATACACCTAGCAAGGAACAACACGAGTCTGATGTTGTTAAGAAATGTAAGACACTAAAGAGATAGGCCGAGGATAAACTGAATGATGTAATGTTTGTTGAAAGTTTCAGAGGGAGCGTTATAGTACTGTGCGGAGTGATCAAAAAGAGTCTCTCCGCAGTGCCGTGTGATTGTTAGCCGCGCGTGCCGCATGATTGTTCACCTGCCTGGGTTACTTCTCTTCAAGTGGACTCTCCCAACATTCCACTGTTTCCTTTATCTCAGCCAGCGTCAGTAGCAACGTTGGTGTGTGTAGTTACATGTTGACGTGAACGTTTTAATTCCTTTGTTTGTTTGTTTCGTTTTTGTCACTGTTGAAATGCTAACCATTGAAGAACGTGTGCTTTAGTCGAACAAGTGTTCAAAGCTGGCGGTAAGTACACAGTTTCAGTTCGTCAAACATTTAATTAAGTTTCCCGGATACAACACTCCCACATCGCGATACTGTGCGAGATTTGATTAACAAATTTCGAAGCACAGGTTCAGTGACAGATGCAACGAGAAGTGGTCGTCCTAGCATTTTTTTCTGAGGATAAACTACTCGATATTTCCGATAAAATGTCTATGAGTCTGAACAAGTCAGTAAGAAAACTCGTCCAGGTAATCGAAGTTAGTGCCGGAACAGCCCACACAGCTGTAAGGAAAAAATTAGAATTTTTCCCATACAAATTGACAGTCGTGCAAGAACTGAAAAATACTCAACATGGCTAGAGACTGCATTATTGTCAATGGTTCAAAAATTTCATTCAACAAAATGGAAGGGATATTATTAATGAAACGATTTTCACTGATGAGGCGTGGTTTCATTTATCTAGGTACATGAACTAGCAAATTTCTCGTATATGAAGTACTAAAATCCATTGTGTATTCATGAGGAACCACTTCATTCTGTGAAAATAGGAGTTTAAATTGCAATTCCTAGACGTCGCATTATGGGTCCCGTATTTTTCAACGAAACAATAAACGCACACCGATACTGCAGTGATATTCTGTACCATTCATAGGAGAACTTGTGTTAAGTGAAATACTGAACGGTTATTATCAACAAGATGGTGCAACTGCGCATACAGCTCGCGTTACAATGTCACTGCTTACTGATG
This sequence comes from Schistocerca americana, assembly GCF_021461395.2. Taxonomy (NCBI): domain Eukaryota; kingdom Metazoa; phylum Arthropoda; class Insecta; order Orthoptera; family Acrididae; genus Schistocerca; species Schistocerca americana. Next base: position 313,975,629 of record NC_060119.1, on the reverse strand, counting down.
TTTTTGGTGACCGCATATTTTCACAGGGATTTTGGCCTCCACGAACGCCTGACGTAACACCACCTAACTTTTTCTTCTGGTGTGCAGCGAAAGCAACTGTCTATAAAAACCGTCCAAAATCCATCGATGAATTGAAAACTGCAATATGCAGTTTCAGTGCCTGTGTTAGAGAAGAAATGTTACAGCTTGTGTTTTGAAACATGATTAGACTAATTGAATTGTGTATTCAACAACAGGGGGTACACTTTCATCACTTAATGTGAAAATTTGTAAGTAAAAATGAATATTAAATAAATTAATAACTTGTATTTCACTGAGTTTCATTTCTGTATATTCACTGCGGCATACGGTAAGCGCGGCTAACAATCATACGGCACTGCCGAGACACTTTTTGAACACCCCGTAGAAAGGTAAGCGGAAACTGATTAAGAAGAGGTTGGAGGTATGACAGTATAAGTTATGCGTCCCTTACAAGACAGCTGGAGAGATCTGGAAAAACTGAATTAGAGTCTCCAACAGTTCTTTCCACCAACCTGTCCGCTTTCAAAGCTGTGTCCCCAGCGGAGAAGAGACCTTGTCGGTCGTGGGATCTCCTTCGGCGGAGGCTGCTAGGCTGTTAACTGGAACATGTGAATGTCCTTTTCTTATGGGATGCCACTTACCCAGGTTAGTCTCTGTATCTATAGAGGGCAAGATCTGTAGTACTGACACTTCTCATTCATGTATCCTGTTTGGTTATTACATTGTTGGCCATTAAAATTGCCACACCAAGAACAAATGCAGATGATAAACGGGTATTCATTGGACAAATATATTATATTACAACTGACATGTGTAACCTCCCCACCGATATTTTAAAAACAATATTTAATAGAAATGGAGCCAAGAAGCAATATCGTCCCCACAGAAATATTTAAATAAAAAATATAATAATAAATGGGATCCAAGCGTAACCTCCCGCAATGAAATCTACTGACAATGACAATTAAACAAAAATTAGCAATCTGACCCAAGTATAAGTTGCTCACAAAAAAATGAAAGTCGATTCAGTGATAAGAAAATCTCAGTGATAATGAGAATTCAATTAAACCGAAATATCGGTCTTTGGCCCTGTGCAAAAATCAGAATTAAATTCTTACCTCATTGAAACTGCTAGTCAAATTTCTGCTCTTATTGTTGGTACGGCTTGGAGGAACTGCATTGCAAATGATATTTTTTTTTTTAAATTTAACTGAAACTTTTCTTTAACGGAAGTGGAAGGAAATCGTTAGTTCAATTAAATAATTTTTTAGTTTTTTTGGAAAAATTGCTTTGAAATCAAAATTATTATTGGGGCATTTGTTGGAAATTAATTACAATAAATAAACTTTACATTATCTGATGATTACCTTAATTAACATTATACCTCATTCAGCATCTTGACCAGAATGCCATGTCGACGCTCGCCGACTGCGTCCCGCTCGCGACCGTGACAGGACTAGACCACTACTGCCGACAGACTACATCACACAACCGCACTGGGCTGCTATTACCGACATACTGCACTGCTCACAGACTGCCCACTGACAGACTGCTCGCAACTGTACTGCACGACTACTACTAGCGTACTGCTCTACATGACGACTACTCGCGTACTGCTCGCAACACTCGCGCGGTCAAGCGCAGACTAACCACGATAAAAGGCTCTCTGGTCAAAGATTTTATCATGCCTCACCATCGCTGCTACGTTACATACGTGATTCATAACCCTCCACTGGGGGGGGCAAAAATTTGGCAGCGATGGTGAGTCATTTGGACTTGCCATCGCAAGAAATTTTTTGTTTTTTAATTAATCAATTTTTACAATTTACAGAATATTCAAATGTAGTACATAAATTAAATGTGGTGCACACGCACCGAGTACAAAATATATCAGACAAAGACAGGAGGTGAGTACAAAACATCGTAGTAAATCAGAAAACTGTATATACAAATTATTTGACAGAAAACAAAGTGCACATGCACTGAAAAAATTCTTTAGCATTTTCAGAACAAATAAACAGAATGGCAGAAAATCGTGTTGATAAGTGACATGAGTGTACTCGCACTGGAGTTGAGAACATATTAGCAAATGACGAAATGTATATACAATGAGTAACAAATGACATAAGTGCATACGCACTGAAGTATTGAATATACAGAATGAGTACAAATCATATTGAAAAATGAGAAAAGTGCACAGGCACTGAAGTTCAGAAGAAAACATATTAACACATAACATTAGTGCACATGCACTGTAGTTCAGAACATATCATCAAAATAAAAATGTGTATACAATATAAAAGACAAAAGTGCACATATACTGTACTTCAGAACAAATCAAAAAAATGTCTTTAGCATTTTCGCAATAAATAAACATAATGGCAAAAAATCATGTCGACCAGTGACATAAGTGTACTCGCACTGGAGTTCAGCGAATCGAAAAAAATGTATAACCCATGAACATAAATGATGTTAGCAAAAAAAATGATTTTCACTATGTGACAAGAATTAGGATAGGAAAGGGAAGGATTGCATCATGGTTGTAGCACTTTAGATTGCACACAGCTATTCTGAAAGTCCATATCTTTCCACAGAAGTACAACACCAAGTGACACAATTTGAAGTTCTTTTCCCATCAGAATTTATCAGTGTAGCCAAGACACTGAACTGTCGTAGTAATGTTCCATGTTCTCATTTTGGCAGTACATTAGGTACACCAAGCAGTGGGACCATAATAATGTCTTCATCGCTCACGGTGGTGGACAGCATGTCGTGTCAACACCACGCTCTTACAAGGCACACCAACGTAGAATTAGTGCAAAACCAAATATAGTGCTCCATGATCACTAGGATAAACAGGACAAATGGACATTGCAGTAATTCAGGGTAGTTAGCTCATAAGGTGAAGGACATTAAGTCACATACCATTCTTCATTAGTAGTTTGCGGCATTCATAGCCCAGTTATTGAACATTTCTGTACCATGTATGTAGTATTACAGAAAAATGTTCATTAATTGTTTCACATAGAATCAGTAACCTTCTTCTCCTAATTACAAAGCATTATGAAACAATCGCATTCTTTTCCAGTTACAAAGTATGGCATAGTTAATTAATTATTTGTCATTCCAATATAGTATTAATCATTAGCCTTTTCCTAATTACAAAGCATTATGAAACAATCACATTCCTTTCCAGTTACAAAGTATCAACATTGAAAACAAGAGCTAATTAATGGCATAATTAATAACATAATTCATTGAGCGACATTAATTATTGGCACTCAGTGGCCAGCAAGTATTGAATAGAATAAAACATTGTTCATCATTCAGTATTATTCAGATCATTACGAAGTCATTATTAAAAATCAGTTAATTACAGTCATAGCATTAATAATCATGGCCATTATAAGTAGTCTCATTACAATAAACAGTGGCAGTCCTTGGCCAGTTACAAAGCATTATTTTATATATATATTTTTTTGTATCATTAAGAAGTCATTACTGAAGTGACATACTATTCAGAGTTGATCAGTATTATTCAGAATTATCATAAACTAGTGACATTATGTGGGACTGGTAATACCTCTTTTAGCAATGCATTGCGTTGGGATCGATAATTAATTGCTGAGGCATAACACTATTTGCTTTTGACCTATTGCTGCAAATGAGGATAGGTAACGTCATTCGTCATGAGTCAGCTGTAGCAAGGTTATGTAACAAGGCAGTATATGTGATCACATTTATAAATGATAAACACAAATGGGTAAAAAATAAAAATGCAAGTACTAGAACAGGTATAATAAGTAACAGGTTTAGTAAGTATCATGAAAAGCTTCTCCTGGAAAAAATACGAAATGGATTATTGACCTGAAAGAAGAAACGCATACTATGCTGAAAAGTAGTGAACTTCGAATTAACAGGTAGTGAAATGTGTATAAAAATGTGTTCCATAGCTGTCCTTTCCAAAACTTTCTGTCATCCTACTATGCAATATAACACCTGCTGTCAAAGCAAACTGCAACAAATACTTAAACAACTACATAGCCTAAATACATAACTTCAACATTATCCTCATCTGTAAAGAAAAAACTTCATTATCAATATCATCAAAACTTCATTATTATCATCACCTGTAGAGAAAAACTTCATTATTCATAACAGCATATTCTTCATCATTATTCATCAGCATTCATTATCATCTGCAAAAAATCACTTCATTACTCATTACACAACTATTCCTTATCTCTAGCATATTTCATCACTAAAACTAAGATGTGTAGTTCTGTCTGACAGCCTGCATCAATCACCTTGTATTCTGAAAGAAAAAATTAGTTAAGACTGCTATTCTACGATGAGTATAGTATATTCTTGTTAATGCTTGTTAATCCTGATCCATTTACTCTTCCTCATAAAGTTATTGCATCTTCTATCGTTTATTCCGTAGGTGAAATTCCCATTTCTGTTGAATTTATTTCTTACACGCATCATTTCTGTCTGAAATTGATGAACAAAGATTAATGTCTTGCGTTTTAATCATATACCCACTAAATAATGACAGGTTTATGGTGACATAATTAACCATACAGCATAACATGACAGAAAACGTAGTATGTCAAAGACATTGACAGTGTTCAGATGCAAAAATGTACACAGAATAATACAATGCAGCAGCAAAAAAAAAAAAAAAAAATGTAAAACAGTCACGATGTTGATATATCATAGGGCAAAAAAAATGTCAAAGTCAACTGTTGTGTTATATCTTAACTATTTCACAGTGCATACAAACAAAACTGGAGTACAATCATATACACAAAAAAAAAAAATGGAAAATGTGCACGGTCTTATGTGTAACGACAAGAAAAGCGACCTGCTAACCTTACCTTGCCGGGCACTTGCCAAGAAAAAATACGATAATCATCAGTAATTAGTCAGGTGAATATAATAGCATTAGTAAATGGCATCATAGTGTGTTGAATCATACAGTGTCTTCATTCAATAAAGGGTTTAATATTTGCCTTTCGATTTTCTGGTTCTCAAAGTTTCGACGTGTACAACATTGGGGTGAGGGATGCTGCGAATCCGATATGGACCTGCGTATAGAAGTTCAAATTTACTGCACTTACCTTTTAATTTGCTGGATAAATAGTGTGTACGTACTAATATCTTCTGTCCAACGTGAAAGTCGCGGCGTGTACAAACCTGTTTTTGCTGTCTTCTCCGGCGCTCTGCGGCACGTTTGATGTTGTTCAGCGCAATGTCAATTATTTCGTGGTGTCTTAGTCGACGACATTTAGGGAAGTTTACTAATTCTTTAATTTTGTTTGTTGGTTCAATGTTTTTCAGTATAACAGACGGAGATAGCATAGTGGATTCATTTGGAATGGAATTAATTACATCTTGGAATGAGAGTATGTGTGTATCCCAATCAATATGTCTTTCGTGGCAGTATATTCGGCACAGCTTACCAATTTCTTTCATTAACCGTTCACAAGGGTCCGAAGAAGCATGGTACTTGGATATATAAATCGCAGAAATGTTTCTAGCTCGTAACATGCGTGTCCATATGCCAGAACGAAATTGAGATCCATTGTCAGAAATTACTCTCATCACATGCCCTACATGAAATAGAAAATGTTTTACAAATGCTTTCGAAACAGTTTTAACAGTACCTTTGCGTAATGGAGTGAAAGTAACAAATTTCGAAGTGAGTTCAACAGCGACAAAGATGTAGCAAAAACCTCTGTTAGTTCTCGGAATTGGACCAAAAATGTCTACAGCGGCCATGTGTCTTAATTTAACAGTTACAATGGGATATAAAGGAGGAATATGTGAAGTGGTGTCTGATCTAGCTTTCTGGCAAATTTTACAAGACGCTAAAACTCGTCGTATACGTTTCTCCATGTTAGTAAAATAACAGTTCTGTCTCAGTATAAGAAAACATTTTTGTGCTCCGTAATGTGCGTAACTTAAATGAGTGTACCAGATTAATTTGTTAACCAGTCCGTCAGGAATGCATAATAACCAATTGTTGCTGTCAGGATGAGAGCGGCGAAACAGAATGTCATTGCGTACAGTGTAGTGGTTTCTAATCGTAACATTATTCTTATCTTGCCAAAGGTGTTTAATTTCTTTCCACACGTTGTCTTTATTTTGCTCTTTTGCTATGTCCTGTAATGACGATGAAATAAAGTTTTCAAATGCAACTTGCTGAATGTACATGACACTGAAATTTGTTTTGCAGAAGTTGGTTGCTACGTCTTGCTGATTGTTGCCGAGAGAACGCGATAGTGCGTCTGCTATAACATTTTGTGTGCCGGGAATGTGAACTATTGTAAAATTAAATTCCTGTAAATAAAGTTTCCATCTGCTTAATCTGTCGTGAGTGAATTTAGCCGAAAGTAAAAATTGTATCGCTCTGTGGTCTGTGTAGACGGTGGTATGTCTGCCATAAAGAAACTGCCTAAATCTCGTGAAAGCCCATACAACACATAATGTTTCCAGTTCTGTAACAGAATAATTTCGTTCAGCAGGTGACAGAGTGCGACTTGCAAATGCGATGTTTTTAATTACTGTAGAGCCATCTTCTTCAATTTCCTGGAAAATGTGTACGCCTAAAGCGGTGTTGGAACTGTCGGTGGCAATGGAAAAATCTCTAGTAAGATCTGGGTGCGACAAAAGTGGTGCATTCAACAGAGCATGTTTCAAATAACATTCTCGTGAGCAAAATTCTGCGTGTCAAAAGTAATGTTTGCGTTACTGTAATATGAAACCTGTACTGTGTCTGGTCAAATTCTGTCGTACGTGCTATTATTTACGCGAGGATGCTGTGGCATTTCGACTATTTGAACTGCTCTGTTATTTCTTACTGACGTATTACGCTATCGATGACACCTATTGTCTGTTTCATCCATGATTATTTGTTGTTGCTGATGTTGTTGCTGCTAATAAGATCGACTGTTATTAAATGTACGCTGAAAATTGTGCTCGTTATTTTTACGTCTGTCATGATAGTAATTTCTATACGGCGCATTGCGATGCGAGTTGAAATAGTGTGTTGTCTGTACGTAGTTATTTCTTTGCTGCCATGCGTTACTATTTGTTGGAGCTGGGACTATACGTGCACGCGGCGAAACATTAAAGTTTGGTTGACCTTGTAGACTGCATTGTTGGTTAGGTATGCTAAGCGGCTGACTTTCATGCTGTTGTGGTGAAAAGGTCTATTGTTACCAAAAATGCGTTTGCTATTAATTTTACACATACTGATGATTACGATTTTATCTGTTATTAAAATTCTCGTGATTCTGGAGTGCCTAATGAAAATTGTCACATTGGGTAAAAATTTGTCACATCGGGTTTTCTATACAACGTTTCTTAATTCTACATAGAGCAATAGTTAAAGAGCAGTTTTGATAGATATAAAGGATAGTAGAAGAGAAGGCAGCAGTGCAGAAAACTAAAGATGAAACAGCACTACTACAGCTCGGGGCCCTATGCTCGCTACGGCACATATTCATTAAAGCGTAATGAATCCCCTGAGGTCCATTACGCACTGCAAATAAATTTTAGCTTTTGCGTTGCACGCAATAGCGGTAAAAACCCAAAAGCAAATTGTTGTTTTCTTGTTAATTCCAATTCCTGCATTACAGGTAATGCTGTTGAAAGTACAATAGCAAATTGTTTTATCGGGGTCAAAGCCAGCTTCCGCATTACAGGCAATAGCGGTGAAAGTACAAAAATAAATTGTCGTATACAGTGCAAAGCGTGTACCTGTACGCTGTCATTATTAAATTCCTTAGATTTTCTTACAAATGCAAAATGCTCGAAATCTACGTTCTCGTCACTCAGTTTGAGAACACGTTCAGGTTTGTGTGAAAGTCTGTTTGTCTGTGTCATTTCGGATTTCAAGTTGCGTAGCTTTTCAGATTTTAAGTCGCGTAGCTTTTCGGATTTTAATTCGCGTAGTCTCTGTAAATTGTTCACATTATACACGCTGCGTGACTCCGACAAATGTTCGCAAAGTAGTGGATTCTGTGACATATTGGTGACTGAATTAGTTTTCAGCTCTGTTACTGTAACACTTTCGTCAATTTGGTTGATCTGTCGTGCAAATTTCTCGTCAACTTCCATATTCGGAGTGTGTGAAACTTCCACTGACTCTAAATTAACTTCGTCGCGAATCTGTACTGCGTTTTTAGCGCATTGTTCGGTGACTGCATTAATTTCGTGTATCAGTGTTACGTTTGCTGAACATTGTTCAGTCACTGCATTAACTTCGTCTTTATGTGATTCTGTTGTGCCTACACGTGTGCTACTTAATTCTTGTGCAATAGTGCCAACTTCTTCATTACTGTTATTAGCACAAGCCTCAGTATCCTCACGTAATTGTTCTTTATTGTCCCGACATTGCACGGTAACAGCTGTAATCTGCTCACTAACTTGTTTGTTCTGTTCTTTAAGATCGTCTTGTTTCTCGTTTGTGAGTTCGAAACTTTTATCAATTGTTTCGCTAAGTTGTTTGTAATGGTTGTCGAAACTTTCATTAAGTTGTTTGAAATAATTATTCATCATTTCCTTCCGCTGTTTGTAATAGTCGTCTTGTTTTCTCATAAGTTGTTCGAAATTTTCCCTCTGTTGTCTGAAACTATTGTCTATTTTCTCACTTTGCTGTTGTAGCAATCTTGTCATAATTCGTACCAAGTCAAAATTAGCGTTTATATTCTCTGTGCTGTTTAGTGGTGTACCTGCAATTGTCGCGCTTTGTGTGACCATTTGGTCATTCTGCAATTTACAAAAACGTTTATCAGTCGGATGTACACTGTCAGGCACTATTTCGGAAATAAATAAATCCGTCCTACTTTGTGTATCCTGTTCATTTTCATTAGACAAATTTGTCTGTTCGTCACGTGAATTCTCTAAATCGGGTGTGTTAAGCACGGCAGCGCTCATTACAATAGAGCGTTCCGCGTCATCAATTGTCGTCAAGTTAACAGACGAGACAATTGAGTTCGTTTGTTCATCATTAAGGTAAAAGACATCACTAGTGGTTGGAACGCATTGATTGTCAGTGAACGCAGGATTGTCATCATTACACTGCGTGTCACAATTACTATCGGTCACGTTGTTTAAGTCGGTAATTTCATTCATAATACCTCGCGATACACTATTCACAGTCTTTCGCGGCATTTTTACAATAGTCAAAATTTTTCACAAAATAAATAAGCACAATTCAAAAGCAGCACACAAATACAACAGAGCAACGAATTGCCGTTGACCTGTAGAAAGAAAGTCACAAGTTAATATAAGCGTTGCGCCAAATCCTAATTATATTTAAGCAAATAAGAGCAGATATCTGACTGTTTTTCAAAAGATTCTCAACGAAATACGATCCTGGACTGGGTGTCGCCAAGTGTAACCTCCCCACCGAAATTTTAAAAACAATATTTAATAGAAATGGAGCCAAGAAGCAATATCGTCCCCACAGAAATATTTAAATAAAAAATATAATAATAAATGGGACCCAAGCGTAACCTCCCGCAATGAAATCTACTGACAATGACAATTAAACAAAAATTAGCAATCTGACCCAAGTATAAGTTGCTCACAAAAAAATGAAAGTCGATTCAGTGATAAGAAAATCTCAGTGATAATGAAAATTCAATTAAACCGAAATATCGGTCTTTGGCCCTGTGCAAAAATCAGAATTAAATTCTTACCTTATTGAAACTGCTAGTCAAATTTCTGCTCTTATTGTTGGCACGGCTTGGAGGAACTGCATTGCAAATGATATTTTTTTTTTAAAATTTAACTGAAACTTTTCTTTAACGGAAGTGGAAGGAAATCGTTAGTTCAATTAAATAATTTTTTAGTTTTTTTGGAAAAATTGCTTTGAAATCAAAATTATTATTGGGGCATTTGTTGGAAATTAATTACAATAAATAAACTTTACATTATCTGATGATTACCTTAATTAACATTATACCTCATTCAGCATCTTGACCAGAATGCCATGTCGACGCTCGCCGACTGCGTCCCGCTCGCGACCGTGACAGGACTAGACCACTACTGCCGACAGACTACATCACACAACCGCACTGGGCTGCTATTACCGACATACTGCACTGCTCACAGACTGCCCACTGACAGACTGCTCGCAACTGTACTGCACGACTACTACTAGCGTACTGCTCTACATGACGACTACTCGCGTACTGCTCGCAACACTCGCGCGGTCAAGCGCAGACTAACCACGATAAAAGGCTCTCTGGTCAAAGATTTTATCATGCCTCACCATCGCTGCTACGTTACATACGTGTTTCACATGTGATAACATTTTCACGCAATATGGATGCATAGATCCTGAGAAATAAGTACCCAGAACAACCACCTCTGGCCGTAATAACGGCCTTGATACGCCTGGGCATTGAGTCGAACAGAGCTTGGATGGCGTGTAAAGGTACAGCTACCCATGCAGCTTCAACACGATACCACAGTTCATCAAGACCGTTGACCAGACTTTTCCAATTGGTGAGAGATCTGGAGAATGTGCTGACCAGGGCAGCAGTCGCATCTGAAATGAAACGTCCACTGTTCAAAGTGCCGTCAATGCGAACAAGAGGTGACCGAGACGTGTAACCAATGGCACCCCATACCATTACGCCGGGTGATAAAGCCAGTATGGCGATGACGAATACACGCTTCCAATGTGCGTTCACCCCGATGTCGCCAAACACGGATGCGACCATCGTGATGCTGCAAACAGAACCTGGTTTCATCCGAAAAAATGGCGTTTTGCCATCCGTACACCCAGGTTCGTCGTTGAGTACACCATCGCAGGCACTCCTGCCTGTGATGCAGCGTCAAGAGTAAGCGCAGCCATGGTCTCCGAGCTGATAGTCCACGCTGCTGCAAACGTCGTCGAACTGTTCGTGCAGATGGTTGTTGTCTTGCAAACGTCCCCATCTGTTGACTCAGGGATCGAGACGTGGCTGCATGATCCGTTACAGCCGTGCGGATAAGATGCCTGTCATCTCAACTGCTAGTGATACGAGGCCGTTGGGTTCCAGCACGGCGTTCCGTATTACCCTCCTGAACCTACCGATTCCATATTCTGCTAACAGTCATTGGATCTCGACCAACGCGAGCAGCAGTGTCGCGATACGATGAACCGCAATCGCTATAGGCTACAATCCGACTTTTATCAAAGTCGGAAACGTGATGGTACGCATTTCTCCTCCTTACACGAGGCATCACAACAACGTTTCACCAGGCAACGCCGGTCAACTGCTGTTTGTGTATGAGAAATCGGTTGGAAACTTTCCTCATGTCAGCACGTTGTAGGTGTCAACCTTGTGTGAATGCTCTGAAAACCTAATCATTTGCATATCACAGCATCTTCCTCCTGTCGGTTAAATTTCGTGTCTGTAGCACGTCATCTTCGTGGTGTAGCAATTTTAATGGCCAGTAGTGTATATAAATATTCACACGTCACACTGTCTTTTACAATTCTCGACGTACCGTTTCTTAATTGTATGGTAATTTTTCTATCCAGCTCCCGATATAGAGTACGACATGTTCGGCTCTTAAGGAAGCCCAACACAGAGTTTATGTCAGACTAGTACAGCCGAAGTACTTCGTGTCGCAGACCCGCCAAAGTGATCTGAAGGTGTCTGAAGCATTTCGGTTGCAATATCGCTACTCTTATATTTCTCAAAACTAATGAGACTTAATAAACAAAAACAATAGAGATTGTCATACTAAAAATTGGGTTAAATACAATTAAAAGTATATTAATAATTAATAACAGAATTTAGGAGTTTTGGCGCCTAGTACCCGAATGTGCCGACCAATCACAAGCAAGTTCAGTACAATTAGCGGGCTCTCAATGGGACTGGTACATAATGTACCATCTGTCACTTGCACATCACTCCACTTCGTGTGTATCACGCTACATCAAGGCGAGCTTCTAGCAAAATAAAATACTGGCGGACACAGCCAGGAATATCAAAACAGTATGAGAAAATTTAGATAGCGTCCTTATGGGGCGGCGGGTTTAATACATAAATTATAACCTAATAATCAGTCATAAATCATAAGATACTGGAAATATTTTAATTGCTGTAAATATTGAAATATTGTTCGCCGTCGTTTACGAGAGCCTGGAAACTATTTCAGCCAGAAAGCGATGGAGAACATACTGACCATAGTTCCCAGTCCGAAAGTTCACATTCTTGTCCAGCCAACTGAAAGAAATGTTCACTATTTGCTCAACGCGATCAGGACTATGATTATAAATGAACCTTTTTGAGTTCTAATCGACACAAATATTTGCTAAAGTTTCACTCATTCATCGTTGTAATATTTATTATGTTAATACTGACATCAAATCTCCCTATTTTAAACTGCACTATGGGCAGTTCAGAGGCGACCTCTACGGTAAGTTCATATTAAATTGTCTTTCGTCCTGACTTCTGATAATCAAAATAACTGCTCATCAGAAAAGAAGAAAATAATTGTCCCCACTTGCCACGCAGATTTGTTAACATTATGGGCGGCACACAAACAGTTACTTCTGCGAAATCTAAGCAATCCAGGACGGTGTACAGCCCTCACGAGTTCACTTTCTATTATTACCGATAATATGCCTTTAGTAACAGCCTGTCTCATCTGAGGCAGCGCGCACTCCGCCGTTTTGACTGACGCGGATCCTACAGTGGCTAGGTGCGAAGTGAAGACTAGTCTACGCTCCGCAAATGCACGGAGCTTCGTACTTCGGCGTGTTGTAGGGAGAGCGGATCACGCCTTTCCTACTTCTGCCTGGGTGAGTTTGTAGTAGTCGTCTCTTCGGAATCTTCCTTACGGTTGCGTTTCTTCTTTTTTACTGCATCTCGCTCGTGTTGCGGCGTGTCTTCACCCCAGCAACAGGTCTGGCCACCTTGTGGTCGGGCGCCAGTGCACTTGGTGTCCCAATTTGCGAATAAGCTCGTTCTCTGACATCCGGGCGGCCGCGTAAAAACGATGGGCCGCCTGCCGGAATCGGTGCTTGAGCAACGGGACTCCCGCTACTCTGTGGAGTTGTCCGGTGCTGAAGTCTCGTGGCAGGTGACGCGCTAACCTAAGCGCCTTGTTCTGGACCGTCTGCGGCTTTGCGATGGACGAGTCGGCCGCGTTGCCCCACACCACAGCAGCGTACTCTAACACTGGTCTGATGAGTGTCAGGTAGAGAGTTATGCCACAGTGGGGTGGGGGGGGGGGGGAAGACTAGTCTTGCCTCTCCGCTTGTATTTATTTATGTGGCGCAGCGGACGGCCAAGGGAACATCTGCTGTCATCCGCCCTATGCCCACAGTACTGTTGTGTACTATTTTAGAATCTTTGTAATTTTTGTATGTATGTAGTTAAGTTGGTTAAAGCCACAGAAAAAGTTTTAGATCGCTTTCATTTAAACTTTTCCATCTAGAATTTTCTTAATCGAACTGTCAGTAGAACCTGACCTCTGAAGTACAACTTTAGGAGACCTTGTATTTGTTATTACTTTCATCCAGGCGTTGAAACTTGTTGTAGCTCTATTATTTAATCTGTTTCACCAAGTGCTGTCACCAAAACTTTGTACCTATAATATAACAGATACTTAATCTACCACAAAGAAGGACGTATTAGTTCCAAATTTAGTTTTCTGCAAATTATTTGAAAACTATTAGAGGTAGCTCAATGGGGTTACATAATTAATGTTTTTATGCTGAACTGAAGCTTCATACAATTTCTCATATTTCTAAGTTTAATATTTAGCGCCTTCAGTTTTTCTTAAAAACGTGGATTCCGACCAAAATGTTTCTTTAATCGCGTAAAGACTTGTACCAGTTAATTTTGACATACATCTACGTACAAGTTATGTCAAATTTTTGGGTTTCTAGCTTTCTTATTTAGCGCCATCTATTTTTTTCTTAAAACGATGTATTTAGGTAAAAATATTGACCTGATAATTCTGAGATTTAACAGTTCACAAATTAATATACTAAAGCGCATGATAACAATGTTTGGAAAAGCAACGTTAACTTTTAATTCCATTCTTTACTGCCGGCCGGAGAGGCCGAGCGGTTCTAGGCGCTTCAGTCTGGAACAGTGTGACCGCTACGGTCGCAGGTTCGAATCCTGCTTCGGGCATGGATGTGTGTAATGTCCTTATGTTACTTAGGTTTAAGTAGTTCTAAGTTCTAGGGGACTGATGACCTCAGATGTTAAGTCCCATAGTGCTCAGAGCCATTCTTATGATGCAATACTTATGTGCTACGCACAGACACGTTGTGATGACGTGGCGCTACTAGCATTGGACTGAAGTACGTCCCGGCACACTCGCTCGCCTCCGTATCTCTCCAATAATACAGCGCTTGTTTCGCCACGCCCTGGAAGTCCAAATTGGTGACAGGAACCCTGGATTACGTGACCATTGTTACCCGGCAACCTGTAACCAAAACTGTCACGCAACATATTTCAGATTATCGTATGCTCATCTCTTTTGGTAATAACAATACTGAATACCACCAGTGAACGCCCAGCTAATTATTTCTTCCCTTCCCTGCTTCTATTACTGTGAAGGCTAATTACTTCTTCCTTTCCCTCCTTTTATTACGATGCAGGCTTGTTATTTTTCTTTAGAGTTGAAAGCTTCCAAGCTGGCTCGCACGAGACAGGAGTTTACTTAAAGTAACAGGTACAAACGTCGTAAAAAGGCTAACTTTTAGCGCAGGCTGTCGGAAATTGAGTTTGCTTCATCCATTCTCGCACTCTAGGGGGTACACGAGGCCAGCTACCCGTCAAAAGCAGTATTCTTTGAAGAACCCTTTTAGGAGGATAAAAATTGAAGCCAGCGTGAGAGACGCCGTTTACCTTGGGAACCACTTTACGGAAACGCGTTTGGTTTAAACTATTGGAACAAGCTTCCTCATTGATTCGTAGTGTTACTTTCTGTTGAATGCGCTCTTTCCCGTACCTACCTGCGTGTAAGGTTTCCTATTTGTCAGTTTCAGAACTGTACAGTGATATGGGTTTCCTGCCTTCTCCTCATGACTGAGCACTATTGGTTGATAGTGACAAAATTCTCAGGGGGTAGGGGGTTCGTTTAATCTCTTTACAAAATGCTAACTGGACGAGACTCGTATTGTCTGTCCCTCATGACCAGTGAGATTTCTGCTCTGGCAGAAACAGCCAAGTCTCACAGAATTTAAGTAGAGGACACCATTCAGGCGTATTACTGAAGAATGAAGACTTGTTGGTAGGCGATCCTTGCGGTCGAATTCCAGGAAGCCTCCATTTTAGTACTGAGTACAGAGGATGAGCTGATCTAAGGAACTCCAGCCATTACCACCGCCGCCGTCATCTTCCCTATTCACGCTGTTCGTGTGTTGCAAGAATGGTCCGGCATTGCTGTCAGCGATTTTGGTAGGGACACAAGTCACATAACATTCATCAGGAGCCAACTGTATAGTTTGTAATTAATTTACCTTTTTTTCATATATTTTAATAGTAACCCTGTAGCACATAGATCAGCGTAATCATGTAGCACATACATCAGCGAAATACTGATGTGCGAAGAAGAGTGCCACAAACAAGAGGACGAGTTGCGTGAACTAATTAATGGACAGACTCTGTCATTTAAGCGGTGATTCTGTAACATCTATGGTGAATATGCAATAAAGGATAAATTACTACGAGGTGGACGAGGACGTAATAACAGAGCATTTTGTTTCCGTTCAAAAGTGCGCTCTGTTTTCAGACAGATAGAACAGTTCACGTTCCAAAATTCAGATTTAACAGTTCCAGGACGAACAGATCTTGATCTTCCGGTTATAAAATCAACTTCATTTGAGCACGTCTACGAAAGGAGGAAGTTACAACTATGCTTGTGATTACGGAAAGAGCAGAGCATATGAGAGTTTACAGACGTGTTTCTGCGCAAATTTTGAGAGAAGGAAAAATAGGAGCTCGTCAAAAATTAAGCTTTTTATTGATGGAGCTTTACAGTGATTCGCGGTTTCGAAGGTCGACGCAGTATTTTACAGAAATGGTAATGGACACCAGTTCTTGGACGCACTGTTTGAGGTGAAGGACCTCAAGGACCTGTGCTAAACCAGGCTGCCAATCTGTATTCTAAAAGCTATCACCTTAGCACGTCGCGAATGAACAAGTGCATTCTTCGTTTTGCCTAATGGACTTCGCTCTGATTGTCAGACCGAGTGCACTTTTTGGAACTTTAGTATGGTTCGTCACAACGTGGATCATTGAAGACGAACTGGGTTGAGAGGCATCCGCTCAACAAAAACGGTAACCAGTGGAACAGGATCAATCAGCGTAGTTCGTGACTGCGACCACACCAGGCAGATAATAGGCGAGATCACAGAGGACGTGATGACCAGAAAAGAGAGGCTGTGGAAATAACTGAAATTCGAAATCCAGATCCACGTCATAACCGGAGGAATGACGGTGAAAGAAGCAACTAGAATCATGACTCAACATCGTTCAACTCCAGAACTCATTACCCTAACTACAAGGGAAGCAAAAATGCCTTATGTGGATATCCAGGACTCGGGACGGAACCTGTTAGCAGAGGAAGAAGAGGATATTAACTTTAGTTAACCTGTAGTTACAATAGAAATAGGAAACATAACATTACAAGGCATTTTAGACACTTTAAATCAGATTTTGATTTCTGACAGGCAGGTATATGATATCTGTGACAGGGGGTGCCATTAGCCATCTTTCAGAGTTACAGGTAAGAAAACGCGCATTGTTTACGGACATTCTGCCGAAATCAATGAAAAAATCCAGGTTTATACCAGGTGCCAGGGGCGGAGTTCTCGACCAACGCGAGCAGCAATGTAGCGATACGATAAACCGCAATCGCGATAGGCTACAATCTCCGACCTTTATCAAAGTCGGAAACGTGATGGTACGCATCTCTCCTCCTTACACGAGGCATCACAACAACATTTCACCAGGCAACGCCGGTCAACTGCTGTTTGTGTATGAGGAATCGGTTGGAAACTTTCCTCATGTCAGTAAGTTGTAGGTGTCGCCACCGGCGCCAGCCTTGTGTGAATGCTCTGAAAAGCTAATAATTTGTATATCACAGTATCTTCTTCATGTCGGTTAAATTTCGCATCTGTAGCACGTCATCTTCGTGGTGTAGCAATTTTAATGGCCAGTAGTGTATTAGTGAATGCGAGGTGGCTTGTATGTAAGTCTGCTTGTGTTTTTGCTTGTTTTTTACCCTGGCATCATTTTGAACATTGTCATTCACGGCGAAAAACATTCATCATAGTGATAGCCAGTTAAAATACCTTTGGCTGGTTGTTTCTGGAGAGGGAACCAAACAGCGAGGTCATCTGTCCCATAGGATTAGGGGAGGATGGGGAAGGAAGTCGGCCGTGCCCTTTCAAAGGAACCATCCAGTCATTTTCCTGAAGCGATTAAGGGAAGTCACGGTAAATCTAAATCAGGATGGTCGGATCTGAGTTTCAACCATCTTCCTCCCCAGTGCGAGTCAAGTAAGCTTACCACTATGCCACCTCGCTCGGTGTATATTTGATAAACAAACTATGCTACATATGAATCTTAGCGGAATTTCATCGGCATTCATTACAGCAATAATTCCCAAAAACGGTCATGCAGCATATTTCATCATATTAAATGCCTATCCTCTTTGGTCTGTGCAGTCATAACCTTACAGTGCATCATAACTGCAGACGGTATTCCGTAACACCAGTGACTGCCCAACTAAGTGCTTCATCTCTTCACTTCTTTTATTACGACGAGAGCTTGTTACTTTGTGAAGAGCTGAAAGCTTTCAAGGTGACTGGAAGGAGACAGGACTTTACTCTGAGGAAAAGGGAGAAGTATCATAAAGGTAGAGCCAAAGGCTGATTCCCATCCCAGGTAGCCGAGAATGAAATTCGCTTAAGCCCCCTCCCCCCCCCCCTCTCCCTCTTTCCTCCCTCCCCCCCCCCCCCCCCCCCCCCCCTGTGTTCTGGACGCTACACAAGGCCAGCTGTCTGTACCTGTAAGATATACTGTTGTATGAAGAATCCTTTAAGAAAGATAAAAATCTAAATGAGGTGTAGCCTCTCAGAGACGCCGCTGTAGGCAGGGTGAGCTACGCCGTTTGCTTCGGCAGCTACATCATGGAAGTACGTTCGGTTTAAACGTTTGGAACAAGCTTACCCACTGGTTCATAATGCTGTTTCAAGTGTTTGCCTACATATAAGCCTTCCTATTCGGCAGCTTCAAAACCGTACCACGAAGTGGGAGAGGTTTTGTGGTTCCCTCTCCATGCCTCGACACAACTGGTTAATAATGACGAAATCCACAGGAGCAGGAGTTTGTTTAATCTTTTTACAAAATGGTTACTGGACGGAACTCGAAATTTCTGCCCTTATCGACCAGCTAAAGAGCGTTTAGATAAAGACTTTTTTCCGCTTAGGGACCTAAGAGTAAAAACTTATTCCTAGAAGATCCTTTCTGTCGTGTAGAAGGATGTCTCCACTTTAGTAGTGAGGACAGAGGGTGAGCTGAACTGAGGAACTAAGCCGTTACCGATGCGATCTTCCGCATCCATGCTGTTCGAGGGTGGCAAGAATAGGTCGGTATTGCAATGACCGATTCAGTAGAAACGCGAGTTTAGTTAACTTCCCTCAGGAGCTAGTTGTTCAGTTTCAGCGCTTCGCAGACAGTTAGCGGTTTTCATCAAGGAATTTGGCAGTCGTACTGGTGTTCATATTTATTTTTCCCCTTTGATCACTTTCGCACTCATTGGACGTATCCACAAACTATTCTCGTGATTATGCTTTTATCGTACTCCTGCACTTGAGCAAGACTTGATTTCGCAGTTATGATCCCTTTTTCTTTTATTAAATGTTCATTTGTTTATCTCAGTGGGTAATACAGATGTTGATGCTTTACGGTAGTAAACCTGATTGTGAGAGTGATCACTTGTTTTTGTTACAGATAGTTCATCCCTCCTGTCATTAATATATGTATGTCGGTTGGCATCCACATTTCCATGCCTGATTGGGCTATTCGTAATAATTATGATTTAATAAGATGTTTCCAAGTCCGTGACATTATCATTGCCGTAGAATATGTTTCATCTTATGGGGTGATTCCCTTCACTGTAGGTGACCGGAGATCGGGGTATGCTAAACAACACAACCGGCAGCCCACACATTCCCTCAGAATTACTGAGACCTCTCTGAGAACAAGCTACGACAGTACTGTTCCACCGGGTGAGCGAGTTACATTAGACAGACAAATATCCTCAGATTTCAAGAAGAATGTAACAGTTCACAAAAAAAAAAAAAAAAAAAACAGATGGTGACAGTTTAATAAGCTATGGTTGCAATTACTGTCACGAATCTTGTGGAGCCGGCCGAGGTGACTGAGCGGTTCTAGGCGCTACAGCCTGGAACCGCGCGACCGCTACGGTTGCAGGTTCGAATCCTGCCTCGGGCATGGACGTGTGTGGTGTCCTTAGGTTAGTTAGGTTTAAGTAGTTCTAAGTTCTAGGGGACTGATGACCTCAGAAGTTACGTCCCATAGTGCTCAGAGCCATTTTTGAATCTTGTGGATCAATTTGCGTTCCGGAAAAAATGTAGGAGCACTCGAGGCAATAATGACCCTGCGAATTACTATGGAAGATTGGTTAAAGAAGGGCAAATCTACGTTTACTTCATTTGTAGATTTAGAGAAATAGAATGAAGGCTTTCACGACCGGATGACACAGCTGTATCTGTGCCACTCCTCGCGAACAACACCGAGGCGGCTTATTGACCCCATCCAGCGGACGGACCAGCATCAAGAGTGACAAGTGCAAGGCAAGTTTAGTTTTAATGCAGGGTATTGGCTCTGATAATAGGAACTTTGTGCTACCACGTCTACCAAACGTGCTGGTCAAATACTGCCGGAGAAAATTGCTTCCAGTTGCTTCAACGACTTTTGTTGCATGAAATTTTTATTTACGCTACGTTCACGAAACACTCCCTCCTACGTGCTGCATGGCTACAACAATAGTTTACACAAACTTGTAAGAATGAACCTAACTTCCTCCCTCGTGGCTGATTCCATGCTTTTGCCACATGGTTCAAATGGCTCTGAGCACTATGGGACTCAACATCTTAGGTCATAAGTCCCCTAGAACTTAGAACTACTTAAACCTAACTAACCTAAGGACATCACACACACCCATGCCCGAGGCAGGATTCGAACCTGCGACCGTAGTTTTGCCACATGCCATATTAAATTCGTCGGAAACAACACATCAGATTAGTTACGTCTGGTTGTCCAGGCAGGTAATTCCTATTTTTGATGGTAATATTGCACAAGGATATTAACTGTTTGACTGCTGCTTACCCCGTCTTAAGGACTCCGTGGTCGTTGTCTGATGTGTCTAATTTAACTGACTGTCTCACCTTTGAAAAATAATTCTAGACTTGAAACCTTCTCTTTCAACTGGATACTGAAATGTCAATATTTCAGAGAAGATGTAATTAGTATTTTATTACGAATCGCTTGTTTTTCGACAGTTTTCTGCGCGATTCTTCTATGACAAAAACGATTTCTCGCTTCCGATTCATTTTATGTGTTTTTTGTTTTTCATTCCTACCCGATCGCAAAACTTCTTGTTCCACGTATATTTATCACCGTACTAAGTCCTAAAACAAAAAATTGCGTTTTACTGTTTTGGATAGTTTAAAAATCATTTTTATAGGCTTCTGCTTCATGGAAGTATAAATTAAATACGACGGAATAGAAAAGCTCTTGGTGAAGACCCAAATATCGTGATCTCCGTGGCACTTCAAATGGGTCTGTGGCACTGTGGGTACAGCGAAAATGGTGTAGGAGGTCCATGTGTTGTGTATAGTGGGGCGTGCCGCTGTGTTTTAAGTGCTTGATTGAAACTCCAGACTCGCAAATCGATGATGACTAATGGGAGAACATACCACACAGCAACTTCGGTTTCGAGAAATATGTGTGAGTGCTGCATGTTCTGACACGTGTCGTTTGGAACAAATGTTTAGCATGCTGCCTAGCAATATTCCATTTCTTACTCATGTGAAATTTCTCGTCATAATGGTTTGTCATCCGTTATTGATTCTTCACTGACTGGCACTTATGTAGTTTTCAGATTATTTTCAAACATCTTGCACACAAACGCAGAGTTTTTCACGTAAATAACCTGGGTGCTTGATAGAACAGACACGTCCCGGTGCTTTAAAGTCACCTTTACTACATTTTTGTCGACTGAGCTGGCGTAAATCATTTGTTTCATCATTCGGGGCGTACGTGTTTGTCATTTATCAAGTAGTAATTCTCCTGCTACCAGCAGAGGAGCTATCAATTACGTCATCTTAAATTTAGTAATGAAGTGTCCGTGCTCCTTGTGGTATTCCCCTGTCAGCTTTGCGTAGCCCCTAGCGGACCTGCTTCCCAGGGGACGCTCCTGACTTGTTGTCTGCCTGTAGCTAGGCGAATGCCGGGGCTACTTTTGTTGCAGACTTTCGTAAGGCTGATATGCGAGCGCATCAATTTTACGCTTCAGCTGCTCTAAACGCGTCTCGCTGTCCGAAAGCTGTACAGCGTTCTCAGATTTACTGCAGACCGATCGCTCCCACGTCGCTTCCTACGGGCCCACCAGTATCATATTCTAGAGGCAACCAGATTTCTCGTCTTCTGCCTGGCGTTCTGATTTCTTGATAGCTCGACGATCCCAATGCCCACTTCAGATTTTCAAAACAGAATTTTCTCGAACCAATGTCAGCCCCTTTAATCGCCTATGAAGGTTCCAAAGATATTTATCCTCCATTGGTTGTGTTTCAATATATATTCAAGCTTTCTCTTTCTCATATTTCCTCGAGATGCTTTCTTTATTTGTCCTTCGTGTAGTTTGAGTGACTCTCCTTTTTAGTCACATTACCACAGCTTGTAGCTGCTGTTTGCGTTGTTTAATCGTTCTCCAATTTTATTCATAAACCAGCACTCTTAAGACCAAATATTTAGAGAACGCCTACCTCAAACTCATGTTTAGGTATTTACTAGATTGAAGAGAATTCTCTTGTTCTTGAAACGATGTTTAGCAACGGCCAGCCCGGTTCTGATTTTCGGAGTGCACGTACTGTTGTCAGAAACGACGCCCATAAACTGGCAATCTGTTACATCCAGTTAATTATGGATCCTCTGAATGTTAAATTTGTTTCCACTACAAACAGTTTGGTTTTGTTTGTATTATTCAACAACTCAGCTTAGAGAAACTGTCATTATATTTATCACTCCATTCATATTTTTCCTGAAAGTGCTACTTTAAGCAATACTGTTTGCAAATCATATGTAACTGACGTACCTTCCATTTTTTTAAATTCACATTTTTGTCACTTTTAACTTTTCAAATCCGACGTGAAGGAACATATAGAACTAATTTTGTATAACTGGGTACCCCACTTGACTCCTTCCATGATTTAAGCCATTATTTTCCTTCCTTTCTTGCTTACTGATATGCTTCTTATATAATCTTCAGACTGGCCATTTATCCCTGAACCTGATCCTCAATTTTGTCATTAAAATAAACATCCGCTTTCCGTTTATCACTTCAAAATCAGTCTGTACAGCAAAAGAAATTTTTGTTCACGTCCAGTCGTTTCATCAGCGTTGTTCAAAATGCTGAAATTGTTATTTTATTTCCGCTGCTGGAACTGAAACCTAATCTTCCCATACGTACAGACATATTCATTAATCTGTTCTTTGTTAATGTGAAGGACACATAGTTCTATAATTAAGACATACTTTCTGTTTCTCCAACACAGTTGTTTTATAGAAACATCCAGGAATTTTCCTTTTATTGTATTTGTGTATAAATTTCTCCAGCAGGTTTTTAAGAAATCTGCTGGTTTTCGTCGATATCTAATATCGAAACCAACAGCTGTAATTCAAACGTCATTTATTCGGAGCTTGCTACCAGTGTCGACGCAAAAAGGAGTCCTCATCAGGCCGCAAGCGTGATCTGCCATCAACGTAGGAACCACAGTGACAAAAACCAACAGCTTTTACGCCAGCATGTGCAGTCAACGAAGTCGAGTGCAGTGGAGCCAAATTCAACTGGATTCCATAACTTCCAGTAACAATCCCATCAGTGGTGAGACGACGTTTCCTGCTCCTTTCGAACAGCACCAATTGGAGCGCCGAGCTTAACGTTCCCATCCGACGGACCGATCAACATCAACAGTGTCACGTGACCTCACACCATGAGACAACACCGTCAGATTTGGAATTTAATCTAGGCCATTGGTGCAGGGTCTGATTATCAGGAACTTCACGTCGTCAACACTCCTCCATGTTGCCGAAAAGGCAAGCTGAAAATTGCCAACAGCCTGGGACGTACCGTGGCGGTAACTTAGCCAACTAACGGTCACGCCCGCCGTTGCTTAACTTCTGTGTTCTGACGGGAACACGTGAGTTCAAAGAGGCAGGGCCGTTGACATTTAATTCAGTATCTTCTCATTAGTTCGTCGCCCACTCATCAAATATTCACCATTTCACTGTAGAACTACACTTCAGAATCTTGTGTTTTCTTCCTCTTTAAAGTGTTTATTGCCCAAGTTTTACCCCCGTAGAAGGCCACACTATAGGTAAATATATTCAGTAAAACTTAAACTTATATCAGATTTTTAAAAAATCCTTTTTGTTCAGGAATGCTTTTCTTTTAATAGTCAGTCTGCATTTTATATCCTCTCAGCTTCTACCATCATCAGTTATTTTGTTAAGAAAATAACAAATCACGTCTACTGCTCTCAGTGCCTCATTTCCTAATCTCATTCCCGCGATGTCGTCTGACTTAATTCGATCATATGATTTACTTTTGTTGATGTTAAAAGTAGCATATTTTGTCGGCAAACCTCAAAGTTTAGCTTTCTTCTCCTTGGACATAAATGTATTTTCAAATTTTTCCTTGATTTCCTATAGTTCATGTTCAGTGTAAGGAATGAGTAACATCGGGATAGTCTAGAAACCTGTCTCACACCCTTCTAAATCACTGTTTCCCTTTCATGTCAGTTGACTCTTGTGACTGCAGTTTGGTTTCTGTAGATGCTGTAAATAATCTTTCCCTCTCTGTATTTCAAAGTGGCTGTATTCAGAAACTCAAAGAGTGTATTCCAGTCAATAGTGTCAATTGATTTCTCTAAATCTAGCTGCTGGTAAACATTTCGGGATGTGAGGTCGTGGTCCAAGGAACCCTTATGATCCTAACGTTTCGTCCAGGACTGCGCTGGACATCCTCAGAGGCGCTCCTCCACTGAGTCTTGAGGACGGACCGGTCGGACGTCCGAGAGCGACATCTCTACTGTAGAAAAGGGGGCGTGATCGATGTAACATGTGATGAGCAGAGATACTCCTTCTCAAAGATAAAACTTAAGGGGCTCGGGAAAGGCTCAAAATCATGAAAAGTTCAATTTTTACTTTTTTGCGATTTCTGAATCTGCAGACTATTACCATTTAATAGATATATAATTTATTCAATTCCGAAGACTACAACTATTTTTAAATTTTTTTTGAAATGTGTTCTACATGGGCGTGACCCACTGTGGCGCTGTTAAACTGCTGTCAAATGGTGTTATTATTAACGTCCGTGTTCATCAGGTACATTTTAGTGATGTGAGATAAAGTATGTGTTGTGGCCAACCTGTGATGGTTCAATATATATCGCTGGTGTGATTGTCGATTGTTTCATGTTTATTTACTCTGTCGTTATCTCGAAAATATTCGTAATTAATTCTGTTTCTTGAGTCTCTGTTTTGTTGAAGCATAATAATGAGTAAAAGTAAAGTTATTAGAAATCCTCTGAAGGCTTTTAAGAAAAGGAGAAATATTGGAAAGCCAAAGGTATGTGTTATTACTGTAAACAATAAAGACGATGAAAATCCCCAACATAGCTTGTGTCCCAAAGAAGAAGACAGTTGGTGTAAATATAACAAAGGATTGCTAACTGGTGAAGTGTACACTCATATGCATAGTCTGCCTCATGCAATAATGGAGGTGATAAAACCTATTTTCAGAGACTTAGCAGCACCTGACCTGGTGAAAAAGTGTATTCACGGAAAAACTCAAAACCCCAATGAAAGTGTAAATAGTGTTATATGGTCGAGAATCTCCAAGACTGTATTTGTTGGAATAGAAACACTTCACTTTGGTGTGTATGATGCTGTTGCGACTTTCAATGATGGCAACATTGTAAGGTGCAAGATATTTAGAAATATGGGAATGAAGATAGCTTCTAACATGGTACGAGCGATGCTTGCTTTAGACAAGGAACGCCTTCGGGCTGCAGACAGGGCTGTAAAGAGTCTAGAAATACAAGCAAGAGTAAACAGGAGGAGGAACAAGAGGAAGCTGGAGGAGGAGTTTGCAGAGGATGAAGATAATCCATCCTATGGACCTGGAATGCACTAAAAAGTTAATCCAATCTTTGTCGCTCGATTCCCAAAACTTTTATTTTCTCATACTAATTACATGTTTTCTAAGGATCTTCCAAACATATTTGTTTGAAACTTTCAGTAAATGTTACACAGTACCTTCTGCATAATTTAACACAGCCTTTTTCCAAAAAACTGTATAGTTTTGAATATATAAATAAAAAATTGCAAAAAATTGTTGTGAATTTTCATTACAATTGAAAAAAAAATTCATCTTTAATAACTGAACTAACATTTTGTAAAATCCCTGTGTTAAGTTGTAGCCCATATTCCAATAAATAATCTGTAAAAAGTTCAACTTCCTACCTCAAATACTTTGTGAGGAAAGATGTAATTTATAAGCGTTATTTTAACATTCCAAGTATAGGTCGTTCCGGAGCCCCTTAAGTATCGATTGTCGTCTTGTCGAAGATGAAATCGTCTTGCGATTCTCCAGAGCTACTGTCCAGATGTCGCTAAGTTTCATTGCCTCCTCTTTCCTAATTAAATTAACCTGATGCATAAAAAAATTTCAATGGCTTCCCTACATAGTCGTGGAACAAGAAGTTTTGCGGTCAGTTAGCAATGAAGGAACAAAGAACACATAAAATGAATCGGAAGCCTGAAGTCGTTTTCCTCGTAGAAGAATCACGTCGAAAACTGTCGATAAACAAGCGATACGTAATAAAATACTAATTATATCTTCTCTGAAATATCGACATCTCAGTATCCAGTTGAAAGAGAAGGTTTTAAGTCTAGAATTATTTACCACAAGGTGAGATACTCTGCAAAATTAGACACATCAGACGTTGATGACGCAGTCCTTAAGACGGGGTAAGCAGCAGTCAAACAGTTAATATCCTTGTGCAATATTACAATCAAAAATAGGAATTACCTGCCTGGACAACCAGACGTTAATATGGTCTGTGGCAAACGCAAAGGAATCAGCCACGAGGGAGGAATTTAGGTTCATTCTTACTGGTTTGTGTAAACTATTACTGTAGCCACGCATCACGTAGCAGAGATTCTTTTGTGAACGTAGCGTAAATAAAAATTTCTTGTAACAAAAGTCGTTGAAGCTACTGGAAGCTATTTTCTCCGGCAGTATTTGACCAGCACGTGGTAGCACAAAGTTCCTGTTACCAGAGCCAATACTCTGCGTTAAAGCTAAACTTGCCTTGCACTTGTCACTCTTGATGCTGGTCCGTTCGTCGTATGGGGTCGATAAGCCCCCTCGGTGTTGTTCGCGAGAAGTGGCACAGATAAAACACCACACCATTAAAGAATCACTCAATTGTATACTTTGTGCTCAACATCAACGAATGTGCGGTTATCAGAACGCTACGAAAATTTGCTCAGTAGAGCATGTGGTAAATGTTAATAATTTTGGTGTCCCACTTATTAAGTGCATTATCAACTACTTAGAGAAATATTTAGAACTGTGGAAGCAAGTGATACGCGACTGAAACTATAAAAATATAACTTTAGCTCGGTGAACCTACTCACTAAAGGAAACTATAAATAAAAGACAATATTCAAGAACTTAAGAATTCTCTGATTAGTGTTAGAATCTACGAGTCTGACGTCTTAGAGCAACTATGTGTGTACACAGCCTCATGTGGATGTGGGCTACAAGTTGAATTAATTAAAATTGAAAAAAAGTGAAAATGATGTCAATAAGATTAATCTCTGATTGCCAGAAAATGGAGTATAAAGCATAAACTTTACCTCGGTCAGCTTGAAATACAGACAGTATACTTTAGTAGGAAGGAAAATGACATGATAGACACAATGACAAAATATTAACAGTTATAGTTTAAGAGGTTCAGCTATATGCGCCTTAAAGGGAGTAAAGAAAGGAAGTTCCATCACAATGATATATAAAAACATTAGGCGAGAAGGAAATCCTGACCAACATATGACATTAGAAAGTATGTATTCGAATGAAAAAAATAATCCAATGCTCGCTGTATGTTACAAACTAATTACGGTTATTTTATTCAAGAGAATTGAAGACTTAGAAGAGTTGTTGATGCATTGATCAACTGTATTCATAGTACGTAAAGATATTATAGAACTAAAAAGTGCATAGCCATAACTCAGAAAACTGAAGCATGTCACCTAGTCTGCAGATTAGATTATTCGATAAAGATAGATTGAACGTGTAGTCGAATTACAGAAAGTGCCAGGCAATCAACATTAAAACGGGCATCCCAGAGGTTATCACTGGCATGTTTGCGAAGACTCCTGTTCCTTTGCGCTAGTCGTATTCGATACGCAGAGTAAATTTTCCAGGTCATATCCTGTATCCACCAAAACTACAGCACGATCAATGGAAAATTATTTCTCTCGGAAATATTACGTTGTATGTTATTTGTTATCGGACAAGGGTTAGTGGTTATTTTCCAACGCAATAAAACTTCCTTTCAGTTCTCATGGGATTCAATAGGCAACAATATTTGCTAGTTTCCCACAAGGAAATATTAGTAAACAGGTATTGAAAAAGCATTCCAATGATGTGTATTACAGTTACCATTTGGCACCCATTGTTAATAAGTTTGGTCACGACATGACAGGTATGTGAACCGTTGTTCGTTGAACAGCGGTAGATGTCGTTATTCATTCTTAGATTTATGGGATATGTGAACCGTTGATCGTTGAACAGCAGTAGACGCCGTTAATCCTTCTTAGATTTATGTGACGTCTAGTTGCCAAAAAAAAAAAAAAAAAAAAAAAAAAATTATCGCTGAAGATGGTGGGAAAGGTGGCCTCCGAAGAAAATTCGTCTTACATTAGAAAGGTTAAACCAATATTTTTCAGAACTAGAGATACGTCATTATTCGTACTATTTAGAGTTAGGGAAAAGTGAGTTAAATATCATCCTAAATGCAGCATTGCCTTTATCTGTTTGGCACGCATTATTTCGCCTGGTAGATAACCCCGATATAAAGACAAGATACAGGCAAGGGAATGAAAGATTTAAGAGCCATGTGTCACTAAATTATGTCCTGGGGCACGTTATTAAAACTATGTTACTAGGAGTATAATATGATGCTGTGGAGTGTGGTTCAAGACCAGGAAAGTAGAATTAATATGTGACCGTAGTGCGCTGCGTTGTACAGATCATTGTTAGTTACAAATGATAACGCAGCTATAGGAAATGTGGTTTTTAAACGTTACAAGAATATAATAATATCTGCAAACCAGACACGGGTTAAAAAGATCGTGAAACTTAAAGCATATTTCCAGAAGATTTTATTTACGTTAAGAGAACGATTATATTGCTTAAATATTAAAAATTCCCTTGCGTTTTTATAAGGCAAATAATGTGAGAACGACTAAATCTATCCACAAAATATGATTCTGTTCGTTTACACTGAATCGAAATTAAGAGAGAATTCGCTAACGGAGAGCAGTATTTCACAACAGAAAAACTGAATAAGTCTACACACACGTACGAGAGCTCTTAAACAACCGAGATATCCTATAGGAAGCATTTTCTTAGAACTGAGATCTGTGTGGAAGACTGTTCAGGTCGCAGAAATTGTTTTTGAATCTGCTTGATATACTGGCGTGCGAGTGGCGGCTTAGGTGTGCCGCTCCGGTGAAAAGGTCATGGATGCAGCACCACCCACACACAGAAAGCATCATGTTAAGTGCTTTCCTTTGTCCAGCATACGTGGAACCCCAGTAAAAGGATTCGGAAGTGATATTTATGACCACCTGGTTTCACGAGGATGCGAGTATACGAACTAAGAAAGCTCTCTTGGTTCCAACCCAGCTACTGAAATGAAACTACCCTAAATTGAAGAAACGTTGGATAAAACCGGAACGTGCAGGTTATGTATTGAAAGTTGATGTATTAGTGTTTTCTACGACCTACGAAACCAGTTAGAAGAACAGAAATTTTCTGAGTTATCTGGATCGTACAAGAATAAAAACGGTATAACTGGATCTAAAAACTAAAGGCACTTATGTCGATGAGATTGATCTGCGCCAGGGAGCAGGGCGTGTAAATAATGGTATGCGTGTGTGCGAATAATATAAAAAAGAAAAGTGTGATTATTAATTGGACTCTTCATCATCTACAA
Organism: Schistocerca americana; assembly: GCF_021461395.2. NCBI lineage: Eukaryota > Metazoa > Arthropoda > Insecta > Orthoptera > Acrididae > Schistocerca > Schistocerca americana. The sequence goes on along the minus strand of NC_060119.1, from coordinate 313,946,031 downwards.
ATTCAGTATACGTCACGTGTGCTGGACTGCTGTTGAAATTTCTTGACAATATTGTATAAAGATTTAGTCTTCAGTTACTTGTTTTAAAGTTTATTTGTGTTAATATTTGTTGTAAAAGTAACTTATTAGTGGATTTTCAATAATCTCTGTCTTTCTTTCCGTGTTATTGACTCGAGTGGTCTGTTATTCGCCCGCCACGGTGGCCGAGCGGTTCTAGGCGCTTCAGTCTGGAACCGTGCGACTGCTACGTCGCAAGTTCGAATCCTGCCTCGGGTATGAATGTGTGTGATGACCTTAGGTTAGTTAGGTTTAAGTAGTTCTAAGTTCTATGGGACTGATGACCATAGTGCTCAGAGCCATTTGAACCATTTGAATGGGAGTGCTTACGTCGTTCGTCTAAGGCTAACGCTTCAGTAATGTGTTTGCATTTTGCGGCGTGCAGTTGTAGTTGTGATGATGATGTTTGGTGTGTGGGGCGCTCAACTGCGGGTCATCAGTGCCCGTACGAAGTCCCAATTTTTTTCACAGTCCATTCTAGCGACTGTCACGGATGATGAGCATGATGATGAAATGATGAGGACAACACAAACACCCAGTCCCCGGGCAGAGAAAATCCCCAACCCGGCTGGGAACCGAATCTGGGACCCCATGATCCAGAGGTGGCAACGCTAGCCACTAGACCACGAGCTGCGGATCGCAGTTGCAGCTGTAGTGGTTTTAAAGCTAAGTTCTGGCAAAGTTATTAGTGCACTGTTATACAGTTATTAAATTTAACAGTTTTCAGTGGTGTTTCGTGCTGTTTGTGGGGAAATAACGATTTAATAAACCTTCTGAAACGTTCGCTCGTTGTGCTTTTTAGAGTTTTCTGTGCGTTGAAGTCGTTTAGTAAATTTCGCGGTTTAGTATTCACCTTACGTTTCTTATTGTTTCTGGAGAAATACTTCAGTAAAATTTTCATTCGGTGTTTTAATTCGTTGAGTGTTCCAGTGACTGCTTGAATTTTTGGTTTTAGCAAATAAATTTGTGAAGTTTTGTTGGCATTGGTATTATTTGTGGTTTAGTAGTATTAATACAAGTAGTTGCTTTCTTAGTAGAGAGAGAATTTCGAGACCGCTTTTGTTAGTTCTATAAATAGTTCTACTGGGGTAACTGAACTTAGGTAACTGTAAAAATTTACCATGAGTGAATAGTGTGGGCTCTGTCGCGGGTTTGTGAGTAAGAGTAGTGGGTGCTTCTCTTGCATCTGCCTCGTCATCGGCTTCATCTTAATGCTGCTGCTAGGCGCGTTAACATGGGGCTGGAGAAGGCACTGATGCCAGAGGGCATGGGTTACATCTCAGTGGTGCCAGTTGAGTCTATCAGTAGATCGGGTTTCACTGGCCATGGCCTGCACTTCAATAGGTATGGGAAGGGGAGACTGGCGAAACTTATAGGTGACAGTGTAGTGGGTGGTGGTAGATTCACTCATGGAACAATTCCTGTTGTAGTTGGTGTTACAGCTGCACCTTTTTTAGATTGAAGTCAGTTGATAGGTATACCTGCTTAAAGAAAGTCCCTCTAACTAAGGGCTCACCTTCAGATCATGTTTCCAAGTAGAGAAGGAGTTAGTATATTTCATCAAAATACAAGAGGTATTAGAGATGAAGTTAGTGCACTGCTTATAGATGTTGACTCTGAAATTATTGGTATATCGGAGCACCACTTGAATAATTTGACAATTCAGAGACTTCATTTACTAGGATACGGATTGGCTGGGTGTTTTTCAAGGATTTCCATGCGTGATGGGGGAGTGGCCACGTACGTGAAAAACAGTATTCCATTTGAGTCCATAGACGTATCACGGCACTGCACTGAACAGACATTTGAATGTTATGCAGGGGCAATTGAATTTAGTGAAACTAAACTTCTCATTGTTGTTGTTTATAGGTCCCCTAACTCTGACTTCAGGGCGTTTCTGCTCAAGCTAGAGAGGTTTCTTGATTCACTTTATAGGAAATACCAGAAATTAGTTACGTGTGATGACCTCAATATAAATTTTGTATATGATGGTGCAAGAGAAAGTATGTTGGCAGATCTCCTAAATTGATATGATTTTATGCAGACTGTGTTTCTTCATTACTAGATGGACCTTCTGTTAGTAAAAGGCGAATGGCCTTTCAGGCCATGATTAACAAATTTTAACACTAAAAGGCTCTTGTACTCAAACAAATGTCACATATAACTACATACCATGTAGGAAAGTTAATCGAACAGCAATAGAGAGTTTTTTAAACCTCATCATGGAACAAGAGTGGCAGGATGTTTATAATGGTGATCACATGCTTTCCTTAACACTTTTCTCATGGTCTTTGACAGTTGCTTTCCATTAGAACGTTCTAAGCGGGGTACTAGCAGTAAAAGGCAGCCCGGGTGGTTGACTAGTGGGATAAGGATATCATGTAGAACAAAGTGGAAATCATATCAAAATGATAGAAGTAGTCACAATCAAGCTACAGTAGCCCACTACAAACAGTACTGTAAGGTGCTTAAAAATGTTATTAGGAAGGCAAAGAGTATGTGGTATGCAAATAGAATAGCTAATTCGCAGGATAAAATTAAAACCATATGGTCAATCGTGAAGGAGATGTCTGGTCAGCAGCACAAGGGCGACTATATAAAGTCAGTTCGTAGTAAAAATATTTCCGTTGCTGCTATATCAGATACATGTACAGTATTTAACAATCATTTTCTGAGCATTGCTCGTTAATTAAATAAAAAATTAGTTTCTATGGGGAATCATATAACTCTCCTGGCAAATGCCTTTCTGAGATTGATGTCTGAACTAATTCTCTGTCAAACAAACAAGAGGAAGATGCAGTCCATAATTAAATCTCTGAAGACTAAGGACTCTCATGGACATGATGGAGTGCGTAGCGGAATATTAAAGTACTGGGCTGCACATGTTGTGCCTGCATTTAGCTGTATTTGTAATTTTTCCTTTAAGAATGGTCAGTTTCCTGAACGATTAAAGTATTCAGTAGTAAAGCACTTTATAAAAAGGGAGCAAGGGATAATGTAGACAATGTTAGACTTATTTCTATGCCATCAGTGTTTGCTAAAGTTATCGAAAAGGCTGTGTATGTAAGGATAATTTATCATTTTATATGACAAGATTTGCTATCAAATGTACAGTTCGGATTTAGAAGTTGTTTATCAACTGATAATGCTATATTCTCTTTTCTCTGTGAGGTACTGGATGGGTTAACCAAAGGGTTTCGAATGCTAGCCATGTTTTTTGATTTAACTAATGTGTTTGATTGTGTTGATCACAAAATATTTCTCCAGAAGTTGGACCATTACAGAATACAGGTAGTAGCTCACAATTGGTTCACCTCTTATTTTATCAACAGACAGCAAAAGATCATTATTCACAGTGTTGAGAATGGCTCTGATGTGGGGTCTGAGTGGGGCATGGTGAAGTACGGGGTGCCCCAGGGATCAGTGTTGGGACCACTCCTGTTCCTTATTTATATAAATGATAACCCCTCTAGTATTACGGGTAACTCTAAAACATTTCTATTTGCAGATGTAGGTAGTAAAGGATTTTATGTGCAACACTGGCTCGGTTTCAAATAGTGCAGTTCATGACGTAAGTTCATGGCTCTTAGAAAATAAACTAACACTAAATCACGGTAAGACTCAGTTTTTACAGTTTCTAACAAGGAATTTTACAAAATTTGACGTTTTAATTTCAGAGGATGGGCATACGATTAGTGAAACTGAGCAGTTCAAATTTCTAGGTGTTCAGGTAGATAGTAAACTGTCATGGAAACCCCACATTCAGGATCGTGTTCAAAGACTTAGTGCTGCTATTTTTACTTTTCGAACGGAATCTGAAGTGAGTGATCGTTCGACACGAAGTCTACTTTGCTTATTTTCATTCGCTTATGTCGTATGGTATTACATTTTGGGGTAACTCTTCCCATTCTGAGAGGATATTTTTGGCTCAGAAATGGGCGGTTCAGGCAACAAGTGCTGTAAGTTCACTAACCTCTTGTCGGCCCTTGTTCATGAGTCTGGGTATTTTAACATTGGTCTGTCAATATATATATATATATATATATATATATATATATATATATATATAATTTCTTGTTAACAATATTAGCTTATTCCCAAGGATAAGAAGCTTTCACTCAGTTAATACTCGGCAGAAATCAAACCTGCATTTGGATTGGACTTCCTCAACTCTTGTGCAGAAATGTGTGTAGTATACTGCTGCATCCATCTTCAACAAGTTGCCACTAGAATCAAAAAATCTTAGCAGTAATCCACGGGCTTTCAAATCGAAACTTCAGTGTTTCCTCATGGGTCACTCCTTCTATTCTGTTGAGGAGTTCCTTCAAAAATTAAGCTGATTCTTATTGTATTGTTGATTGCGTTTACATAAACGTATGGCTTCGCTGTTTTCGGGATCATAAACATATTATTTTTATCTGTTATTACTTTTATGTTGTAATTTAATGTCCTGACACGTTCAATGACCTTGGAGAGTAGTTCCTCAATTTGGTCCACCGGAACTTGACATGTAAATAAATAAGTAAATCAAACAATGATGTTAACATAATGTCTCTCTTATAGTGTGACAGCGTAGCTATTCCCTAATTTTCGTTTAGCACATGAAAGCTTTCGATACTAGATGGGAGTGCAGCGAAAAATGTGTATATATTCACAACGCATAAAGAAATACGCCAAGGATGTACAATGCGATGCTAAACGTAAGTAAGGAACGCCCACTTCAGTTACTATCAAGAGAGATACAGAAACAGCAATTGTACTTTTGGCCACCATTTGCAAAGCAGAAAACATGTAGTGGGTGATACTGACAGTGCTTTAATAATTTTACCTATATCACCTAAAGGAATGAACTTGGACACACTTCAAGAATGGGAAATATATAAACGGAAGATCAAGCAGCAGAAAAAATTAATGAATGAATAGTATGAATTTAAATCCTGTAATTTTCTTGATATTCTTAAAATTAATTCATTGTTTAGTAAAACAATCTTTATGACATATTAGTACTTTATACCGCAGTGGGATAATGTCTGAGACCTTCAGCAGTATAGCATCCATGTATTTAGTTGCAACATTATGAACTCCAAGAGCAGAGCATATGGACACACAATAAACAACTTACGGTGTCTGTTAAATCTGTCTGTCTAACAACTAAAGAAGCCTATCGAATTCTGAAAGTATCACGACACCTGTAGCACAATGAAATAACATTTTTCCGCAGCTCGTGGTCGTACGGTAGCGTTCTCGCTTCCCGCGCCCGGGTTCCCGGGTTCGATTCCCGGCGGGGTCAAGGATTTTCTCTGCCTCGTGATGACTGGGTGTTGTGTGATGTCTTTAGGTTAGTTAGGTTTAAGTAGTTCTAAGTTCTAGGGGACTGATGGCCATAGATGTTAAGTCCCATAGTGCTCAGAGCCATTTGAACCATTTTTTTAAAAAACATTTATTGTGTTGATCTGATGTAAAAATAAACGTATTATGCACAGTGAAACATTACAAATGTAGGTATGCCAGAAAAGAATCATTGCACTGCTGTAATCTGTGCATACAAAATATTTAAATTCATTTTTAGTTAATAACATTGTATTTATTTGAGACTGAACGAAAAATTCGAAACTAGTGACTAATAAAAATATTATTTGTAACCCTGAGCGGTACCTTAATTACGTTGATCCTGATACCAACACAGTGTTGGAATTACGTAACAAGAATTACTGCTTGAGCAAAGAAACATTCGCTTATCCGACTGTTGTTGAGGTAACTTGCTTTCAAGCCATAAAACGTAAGAAACCGTCCATCCTCTACAATCTCTTCTTTAAAAATAACGCAGTAATAAGTGAGCAATCACAACGAAATAAAATGTAAATGACATAGTACTTACTCCTAAAATAGAACACCAACAAACAAGTTTTTACAATAAAAATAATAATACGGTAATAGATAATAAAGAAATAAAGTGGCACCACTGAAGATGACACGTAGCTGTCAATACGAATTTGCGCTTCGCAAACGATGGCGTTGTAAAAGACAAATTCTGCTTTTCCGTTGTGATTCGCGAAAAGTTACGATAGTGCTCACACAGTATAAAGTATGATTATTTTATGTTTACTTACGTCCAGAGTCCTGCAGGGTTTTAAAAGTAGCAGCATGATCTGCTTGGACTGATATTAAATGTGATTCGGCTATTGTGCCACTCTCAAGTAATAGCTCGCTATGAAATACGCAGGTGCGAATTCAGTCGTGGAGAAACAATAAAGTCCATATGTCAACCATACTCAGGTGTTTCAAGCCAACTGCACGAGAAAATTGCAGTTCTCGACATATATGAAAAATGACGTAGTACATTATATAGCAGTTATATATATTGAGTCTTTCTGATCGCTGGTTTGGCACATTGAGCTTTAGAGAGCGGAGGGAGAGCATAGTCAGCCTCCACTTAGCCCCCATCGAAGACAGATTTAAACGGCTGCAGTGGTTGTAGCAGTGAAAGCCCAACTGCGGACGTTAAGCTGCGGCGGCTGGAAGAGTGCGGAGTCGAGCAGGACCCACCGAATCTCGGTCCACAGTCTGATGTAAAGTCAGATTTGATACGGTGGCAGTGCTGTGTGTTACAAAGCACCGAATGTTCCTGCTGAGATGGAGCGAGCATAGATCACTTTGTGTGTTGTAATCAGTTGTCTAGAAGGTGCAAAGCATTTTTCAGCCGTAGTAAGCAAAGTTTTGTAAAAGTAGATCAGCTTCTCTTACATTGTTGTGTATGAAAAGAACAGTATATGTGTTTGCCACTGATTTATAAGTGTATTTATAACCACTGAGAATTACATTTATCACATAACTCTTCCGTTTCTCACATTTTGTATGTTCTTTGTGCTAAATACTTTTTGTGAAAAACATTTGCACTGTCTTGTACAATATCTTTGTATCGCTGTAGCGCTTTAAATTACGTAATTTTAGTGAGAAGACATAAGTACACGTAAAAATCGTTTACTATGTTCACGTAGTTGCAGTTAAACCACAAGGCTCAGAGGCTTCAGTAAAATTTTCCTGAACTCTTCAGTAGAGGGTTGCTACTTCACGAACGATTTGTGTAGAGAAGGTGAAATTATTCACCTATTTTAGCGGTTCATTAAACATTATAAAAGATTTTGTAACAACGAAATATTTCTTAAAATCACATAAAGACAGAAAGTTACCACTCGTTTTATTGTATTAATCTTCACTGCAGTAGAAACTTTACTCTACAGAAAACACAAATAAGTAATTGATTCGGTCATAAACAAAATAAAAGGAAACGGTTTCTAATATAAAAATGCATGTGTGAGTTTTATAGTTCTTAATTCACTTTCAAGTACTGAAATTGCACTTGTGAGGAGAAACCATTCAATTGAAGCCTTACACAGGTAGGCAGTGAAATTAATGTTGTTAATCACAGTGCTTTAGAAGCGACCCTGTAATTGCGCGTTAGATTCTTGGAAATTACAAGAGCCTCAAACCGACAAATGTAGTGTTTCAGGCAACGATTAATTAATCTGAAACTAGTTGCCTATGGAAGACATTACTTCGAATTTTTGTTTTGCAAGTTATGGTTCTGAAATTTAGTGTGTCAAATTACAAAATGATATGTCTTTGGATTTTGCTGTCTAATTACACTTCAACGTTTACTTCATAGTGCAAGAACTTCATCTGTTTACAGTACGTTGATTTGCTGTATAACCAGCTACAGTCCGCAAATTTTTCGTAACTGTTGTGATTACATTAAGGCAGGTTGGATGTTCCAATTTAGCCTAAACCCTACAATACAACAACCTCTCTTCCACTTTTCGACTATTGCTAAGCTTTCCTGTGTAACTTACAGAATTAGCACTATTTGAATTAAGTGTGTCACAAGAGACGTTCACCTCGTTCTGTGCTCCTGTTCGCCGCCGACATATTCTCTCAAACTTCCCACCAACAGTTCTCATCAGCCAAAAACCCGGACACAGCGAAATAATACCGTCTCAAACGGACTCATTCAGCATAGTGTGCTCTTCTAAACAATGCAAAAAAAGATAATAATACAAGGTGAACCGAATTAATACGATCAGCGCTCACCGGTCAACGTAAATGAGGAATCTCTTTGTAGCTTGACCTTCAGAATGCAAAGCGACAGAGGTACGCCACATTTTGTGGCGTAATTTGGCACATCTTCGCTTGTGTCGAGTGATTGGCACATCTTCGTGTCTGTAAGCTGCCGCTCACTATTTTATTTCTTTTATTAGTGAACGCAGTTAATTAATTCTTGCTGTTGTCTGGCTGGTTAGAAATATTGGGCATCGGTAATTTCGAAGTAGCCAGTTATAGGGGGTGAACTTACTCGCAAGGTACATGTGTCGATAACTAAAGTTCTGACCGTGACCCTAATACGTAAGCTCGATATTTCCTCCCACATTGTTCTTTGATTCTACCCCATCCAAAATACTTTCATTAATAAACGCATTAATGAACACTTTTGTACGACACAGCTCATTTTATTCCACTTTAAATTCTTATAACACTGCCCTACTGGTTCTGATTGCACTCACTCTACAAATGCAGTTACTCATATATCATGAGCGCTTATGAGTATACCATTGCCGATTCATTGCTGTAGAATCGCCTTTTCATCCATAACAATTCCCACAAAATGAAATTCTGAGGTTCAGAATCTCACACTGCTATACACGTACGCGTTCTCGTACTTGCGTTTCCGCGTCCGGCCATCCTGATTTAGGTTTTCCTTGATTTCCCTAAATCGCTCCAGGCAAATGCCGGGATGGTTCCTTTGGAATGGCACTGCCGAGTTCCTTCCCTGTCTTCCCTAATTCGATGACCTCGCTGTTTGGTCTCTTCCCCCAAGCAACCCAAACCCTTTACTTGCGTTTCATCTCTGAAGCGACTTTGAGTACAACTTTCCACAAACTACTTCATTTTACGTGCGATGCACGGAACTGAGCCCTACCGTTTTGCTCATATTCGACTAAAAGATAGCCAGGTTTGCACTAAAAAATAACCAGACGCTAATCTTTCCCTTTTGGAACTATGGGGCATCCCCGTCACTGATGCCTGTGCGCTGTTACAAAAAGCGTATGACTAGAGTCTATCATTTCAGTATAGGATCGTTACATGTACCACGACACGAGCGCCACCGGCAGGCGATGGCGGGAGGAAAGGAAGGTGAGCAGTCAGTCATCTGGAGCGAGCTGTGAGAAACACTATGCATTGGAAGCATTTTACACAGCTGGAAACCGATGGTGTGGGCAATGGGTATATTGATGCTAATGGTTTACGACACTGCAGATTGAGTTTGTAGCTGGACACGCAATGGAAACGGTGCGTGTGATGCTGTTATCGCACTGTGCCTGCGAATGTTAGACGATTTGTGTATTCTACTCGATGCAGAGTCGCACATATAAATTGTATTGAGCATCATGTTGTCATTAATGACGTGCATCAGTATTAGTTGCAAGTCCTTTTAGACAGTAGGTTCAATCTCTCCACATTCTCCTATTACATTATTTTGTTGGGGCAGTAGGTTCAATCTCTCCACATTCCTCTAGTACATCATTTTGTAGGGGCAAGCATGTACCATTCTTGCGGTGCCTAGGGCTGTGTTGCCAGTCTGTTATGTACGTGCATGCAAGTGTCGAGGTGTAGATATGCTCGCACCAAGCCTGTACCATTGTCTGTACCGAGGCTGAGTGGGTTCAACCGATGTTTCATTGGTTCTTTTGTCAAACTGTTTGTTAATGTGCTCAAGTGGCGGTCCATAACCGTGCGCGGAGGGTGAAATATTGCGCTACTACTTCTTCTTAACTGTTTGTTATATAATAATTGTTATAATTGGTGGTATAATTTAGTTTTTTGATTGCTGTTTAAGTCAACTGGCTTAGTGATGGGAATTCAGCTTTATATTGTTACTAAAGTCATTGGTATCTGGCTTAGTGATGGGAATTCAGCTTTACATTGTTACACACTCATTGCTACCTGGAGAATTGTTAATTTTTTGGTTTTAGGGTATGAGTGTTAAAGTGGAAAGTGCCGGCATTATGAGCTAAGGTAGTTGTTATTAATTATTTCTGTTAATATACACAAATCAAAAAAAGTTTTGCATCACCTCGGTTCCGAGAGTTCCGGACCCAGTACAGAAAATGGGAATAGAGACGAACATAAACATCAATCCCACCCTTTTTATTGTTCATGATAACCACACATTGCACGTTGTACCACCATACAGCGAGACCTTCACAGGTGGTGGTCCAAATTACTGTACACAGCGATACCTCTGATACCCACTGGGACGACCTCTTGCATTGATACATGCCTGTATACGTCGTTGCATGCTATACACAAGTTCAACTAGGCACTATTGGTCCAGATTGTCCATCTACTCAACGACTATTCGTCGGAGACCCCTCAGAGTGGTTGGTGCATCACGTCGTCCATTACTGATAGATGGCAGATCTTTGTCAAAATCTATCCCATTCATACTGTTCAGCAAGTACTAGAAATGAAGAAATGTTTTTTGGAAAGTAGGACCATGTAAAGTTGAGGATCATTATGGATGTACTGTTCCAAACATGTTTGTCTTTGGTTAGAAGAATGATGATGCACTATTTTCACAATGTAGCAGTAAGATGAAAGATAGCAGTGGAACTGGCATTATGAGATTTATTGTGAGATGATAGTATTATGTCAGTGTGCTGCATTGGCTTCAGTAGTGTGATGATCCTGATAATGATGACAATTATAAAGTATTATTGGAAGCCATGGAGTATTATTTGATGAATATAATGGTGTTTGTATTAGGGATTTATTGTTATTCAATATAGTGGAATTGTGTTCATGAAGTCATAATGAACTATATGTAATACTGGAGCACAATCAAAAGTATAGTCAGTAATCTGTAATTTGTTGATTTTTTGAATGAAAAAGAGCATATGGGATAATGAAGCAGTACTCGACAGCTAAACAACTAGTAGGCAATGAGATTTCATAATTACTATTAGCAATGAATAGAATCTTACAAAAGATAGGAGCCTACATTGAAACATAGAGTCTTTCAAGTTATGTCCAAAAACGTTATGTCTTAATGTTTCATTGATGGGTTAAAACAAGTGCCAATATGTGAACTGCTTATGGGTATAATTTAATAAGTAGTATTTTTCAATATTGTGTTTTAATTTGGCATTATTTATAATGTATCTCGTATTATTGTTGGAACTGAGATTTCTGTAAATTTGAACTTGTGAAATTATTTACATATTTACTAATATTTTTGAAGTCTTTTTCTTACATAACTGTATATGCTAAAAATCTGCAAAGATTCTACTTTGTGCCAATAACAGTATGATTTTGGGTGTAAAAGCCTATGTATTTTATCTTCTACCATTTCTGCATACACTAATTTTGTATATTTTTTGTAGTGATCGTTAAACAGTCGTGTAGCAGATATGAATGAGAATGTGGAAACAATATGGATCTTAATATGAGAGATGATAGATTAGAGTGGATTGAGATGGTGAAAACCATGACATGAGCATTTGAAATCTGAAAGGAAATGGAGGTTGGAACAAGAACATTTACCCCCTCCATATTGTCATATCTGACTGAAACTCATGTTTTCCCCAGAGAGGGGTGAAGAAATTTAAAGTATTTTGTAAATTATTAAAAAAATTATTAATACAATGAGAAAATCATAGATTTTAATGAATTTAGATTAAATATAGTGTATAAGAATTAAATATTTCAGAAACTGTACAATTTTGTATCACATAAATTTTATTGAATTACCACAAACACAGAGCCATACACACACACACACACACACACACACACACACATGCATGCAGGCACACGTTTTTACTTCCCATTGATAAAGGACATTTTTCATTTTTGATTTACAATACTTTATTTCATAAAACTTTTGTCATACATCCAAATTAAATACTGGACTGTTTCCTATTATCAATAACAGAATTTTCTTGAATTTTACTCACATTTCATCGTTGCAAAGTTTTTGAGCAAGTTGTTATAATGTACTACACAGTTTGTCTCATCTATTTGCATTCATACAGATGTTGGCATGTTCTTTGCTTGTGTAATAATGTGAAATACTCGTTTTTCATTCATATATTGTAATTCCTAAATTATCAAGCAGATTCTTTCTTTGAATAAATAAATAAATAACATTTATTAATACTTTTACTACAGTTTTCACAGTAATTAACTGCATAAATAATGATTATTGTGATACAAAAGATTATTCACGCGAATTATTCCGTTGTAATAGAGAGGTTTGCTAAATTTTATGTTAAGTTCGACTTCGTCCTTATAAAAGATGCAAGGCTATAATATCAAAAATGGTACTACGAATATTACATGGATGAGAGAAATACAGTCCAGTACATGACTGTAGACCCAAATGTCTGTCCTCTCCGTATTCTTCCATCTATACTTCAGCTTTAACTTACCACAAGTCTATAAGAACTTAAAAAAAGTACGGCTAGTGAAAGAATTTACGGTGTCTTGTAATACATGACCTTACCCTTCAACGCTGAATATCATGTTTTCAAATACTTTTGAGTTGATATCAGTGATAGTAAAGGCTTGATTACAAAAAAGCGTCTTTCTCTCTCTCTCTCTCTCTCTGCCTGTTTGTATGTATGTGTGTGTGTGTGTGTGTGTGTATGTGTGTGTGTGTATGTGTGTCACAGAGAGAGAGAGAGAGAGAGAGAGAGAGAGAGAGGGAGGGAGGGAGAGTGAGTGAGAGAGAGGAAAGGAAAATGAGAAGAGGGGATGTAGTGAAAGAAAGGGAGGAAAAGAGGAGAGGAGGAAGCGAATGATAGCTAAGGGTAGCAGCAAAAAAATAATAGAATATTTGCTTTAGGATGAGAGTCTGGCCGTAATTTCCAACAGCGTACTCAGCTGCAAAACAGCCCATTTGGCTGGAGCAGTGCAATTACAGGGTAGGTGATCTGCTTACACAGTGCTCAAAGCAATATAACCCATGCGGCCTTACAGCTTTGCTCAGAACAATTTCACTGGTGATGAGTGACCGGCAGGTATGAACAGCAGCTGTAAATAAAAAGGACGTCCTCAGCGGCGTAATTGACTACGATTTAGCTTTGTTATTCGAGACATGATTACCATTGCATTAGCACGCAAATTGAAAGCTATATCTATTGCAGAAGTCATGTATAAACCAAATGTGAATATTACTTGAAATAAAAAGTAGGCTATCGTATTTCTGTATCGCCGATTAATGACGACGAACATTTTAACTGATTATTCAGACATTGCAAACGTACAGATTATGGATCGCACTAGTACCCACTTGTGACACGCTCAAATTAATACAGGTTGCGGAGCGGAAATCTCCCGATTTGAATCGCTAGCCACAAAGCTGCCGTTATTGTTGTGTGGGGATGAGCGTGTTCGAAAGAGCAGTTTTTTTTTCTTTTAGTTTGGTGGTGGTCACGCAATGGAAGAGAGAGGAGCGCGCGTTCGCCATCACGACTTACTTTTCTAATGACCTTTCGATCATCGCAATCCAGTGTGTATTCAGGAAACGCTTTAATAATAAGACATGGGATACTGGAGCGGCACGAACCCGAGACAACTTCAAAAGCAGCACCTGTATACAGAACGTGTGACTGTTTGGTGTGCACTGTCAAAAATGTCCATTATTCGCCCATATTGTTTCGAGGAGAACGACAGGGTACGTTCTCTTCTGAGCATTACGTCCATATTACTGAGACGTTTTTTCTTCACGATCTTGAAGGAATGGATATGGAGTGCATCTGGTTCCAACGAGACGGTGCCGCGGTTCACATGGCTGGAACATCAATGACAATCGCGCGAGAACACTTACCAAACAGCTTCGTCTCCTTGAGGGCTCGCCAAATTTAGATCCGTTGCGACTGTTTCTAAAAAGGATGTCTCAAATCCTTGGTGTATACCATTCGTGCACGGACCCTGGATGAGCTGTGGACACTATTCGTGCTGCTACTGTCAATCTAGAGAGAGACGTCCTGGACAAAGTGAACGGAAACTTCCGAGTTCGACTCTCTAAATTCGTTGAGCAGAATGGAGGCTCCCTTCGAGATTTTCAAAACCTAATGAAGTATTATTTTAAATATACTTCTGTAAAAAGAAAACAGAACTAAATTTATATGTCCAGTACTTCCTGCCTTTTATTTTTTACTTTTATTTATTAACTTATTTATTTGTTTATTTATTTTTAAATAAGGAAATTCCTGTACCGCACGTTGTATGTCAGTGAATGTACAGGAGACTGCATGATGCAGATGCAGTAGTACTGAGGCTGTTGAATGAAAATGCCTTTCTTTGGTTGGAGATGCAACAATAATAAAAGCAAAAAATACATTTTGCTGAGAGGAAACAAAATAATGAACCGAAATTATTTAACATTAAGATGAGATCAGATCCAAAAGTTTTCAAGAAATAAAGGAGCCTTATTTTTTTCTGTATAAATAGTTGGACATTCGTGAATATATCAGTGCCAGTTTTTGTGATAGATTACTTTATATATATTTCTAACGTTTTTCTTTAAATTTTGGTCAATGCTACAAGGTGTCTGCATTGTTCTATGCATTTTTTCAGGTTTATGTTCAAAACTCAGAAAATACATGACCTGTACGACTGTACGATAGTGTGACACTCATGGTGAGATCTGTAGGTCGATCCATTTATCTGCAACACTTCACCTTCGCATACGTGTTTAGCCTATGGACAGTGGTATCCCTTGTGCCAGAAAGACAGAATCATGGGCTGCTGTGTGTACAAAATGTGTATAAAGAGATTATGAACTGCCTCCTTACGTGTAGTGTGTGTGCAGATGATTTACAACAGTGCATCAATACGGTGTCAAAAGAAGAAGCTAAAGGAACACACATCAGTTTGAGAGCAACAGACGCTGAATTTACTGCTTACAAGAGACATTTGTTCGGGAAAAATTGAAAAAATGAATATCAGTTTTTTGTTGTTGTACATGTAATGCAGGCTATGTAAAATTGCTGAAGTATATATATATATATATATATATATATATATATATATATATATATATATATATTAAAAACGCAAATATTTGTTGTTTTTGTTATTTAACTACCTCGTCATTATATAATGTAATGTATACCAGTTATAGCTCAGTCGGTAAGATGATTGTGCTATAAACTCATGCCCAAAATTAAAGTAACACACGGAAATTTTGCAACGTTGCCCTTATTTTTCAACAAAACAGTAAAAAACAGGTAATACTGACGTAGAAAAAATGTAAAGAACACAGAAAAACAGCAGCATGAATAACGGTAGACAATAATGTTTTTCGTTTTTTGCCAACTTAACATATTTGCACACGAGTTCCGACAACTGGTTAATGTGCTCAGTATGGGATGTGACCACCCCTGGCAACAATACAGGCCTCACGACGCCGGGGCATGCTGTGAATGATGTCATTCATCTTATGCTGAGGCAATAACGCCCGTTGTTCTTGCAGAGCTGCTCGCAAGTCTTGGAGAGCGGTTGGTGGATGCTGATGTTTTACAACCCGTCTGCCTAGTGCATTTCCGACCGTGCTCTATGGGATTCAAATCGAGAGACCGAGCTGACCACACCACTCGTGGGATATATTCTCTTTTTACAAGAAAACATCAACCACCTGTGCCCTATGAGGTCGAGAGTTATTTTCCAACATTACGAAGTCTGTGCCCTGGCAACGAGCAACAGCAGCATATGAGGTACCAATATCTCGTCACAATACTCGACAGCAGTTAAACCTTGCCTATTCACCCGTAATTTCATGGAGAGGTGTTTGAGTGATCAACATAATCCCAGCCCACAGCATTAGCGACCCTCCCCGATATTGGTCTTTTTACACAATGTTTGGATCCCGATATCGTATTCTACGTTCCCTCCAGATGCGAATCCGTCGAGAATTACTCTCCAAACCAAATCGAGACTTTTCTGTGAAAAGAACATTGGCCCACTCTTCGACCGCCCATATGCGTGTTGACGATTTCACTCTAGGCGTTCCCTTTCGTGAAGACGCGACAGAGATGCACATACAGCTGGACTCCGACAAAAAAGGGCATTCTGTTGAAGCCTTCTGTACACCGTTAGCCTCGATACGACACGTGTAGTGGATGCTGGGAGGTCCGATGCCAGTTGCCGTGCAGTACTAGGCTATACTATCGTGCCCTTACAGCCAAATAACGGTCCTCTCTTTCTGATGTCACAGGTGGTCGGCCCTGTAGTGGTCTTCGGGGTACACTTTAGGTCTCGATAAACTGTCGTCACATCCGGGAAACAACAGAACGATTCACATTGAGCCACCAGATTAAATCAGTTTCCGACAGTCCTGCTTCCAGTCTTCCTACGACCCTCTACGGCACAGAGTCCAATAGGCGTCTTCTCTTTGCCATACCGCACCGTCTGTGACTGTGTAAACGGTGGTTGTTGATGCGGGACTACCCAGAAGACACTACCTCATTGGTAGGAGCCGTGCCATCATCGCTGACGTGGTTATCCGTCGACTGGGATGCTATATTCGGTGCAGAACACTATCATACAGACCTATTTTGACAGTTTATATGATTATGGCGTGAATTAGACACAGGAAGGGGAAATAGCTATTTTTTGCTTTAATTTTGGACACCAGAGTATATTATTATTACAAGCGTTCATTTTTCTGTAAATGGCCACTGCACACCAAGACCTGACGTAGTCAGTATCATGGCTGGTTGGGTGAAACATCAAGACATTGTTGTAAGTGATGGTGCAGAAGAAGACCATAAGAAAAAGAAGAATGTGGTACTTCTGCCCGATAACATAATTGTTGATCCATCCAAGCGCCGCTCGGGATAGCCCACGGTCCGAGGCGTCGTGTCACTGTTCGCGTGGCTGCCCCCGTCGGAGGTTCGAGACCTCCCTCGGGCATGGGTGTGTGTTGTCCTTAGCGTAAGTTAATTTAAGTTAGATTAAGTATTGTATAAACTTAGGGACCGATGACCTCATCAGTTCGTCACATAAGATCTTAACACAAATTTCCAAAGTTTTCCATCCAAGTGTGGCAAGACAAACGTTGTCATGTCACTACTAACACGTATGGATGGAGTCCACTTTGACCAAATACATGCATTTTCAAAGGCGCTGTTTCATCCCAAGTACCAGCTACTGAAAAAAAATGACAAGATGTTCATTGTGTGAAGCCAAACACAGTGATGATATTTGGCGATGTTACTGTGAAAAACCAAAATCAAATTCAACGATATTTCTGTTTTGGTCTCCATATGGGTATTGACGTATTTTATGTGAGTCAGACATATTCTAGAATCCCGAAAAAGTTAGTGAGGGAGAATGAAAATTTTATTATAGCTTTCAACCAAGAAAATTTAAATCTAAAACACATTTATCAGGAGGATGTAGGAACCGACATGTCATTCAATGATTTTGTAAAGATACATGCAGATTGCTGGAATCACACACAGTACGGGTTTTTTGTTATTGATAATTCAAGAGAACTGCATGTCGGTAGGTACAGAATTTTTTTATATGTAGCTACGATAAAAGTGATGAACATGTCAGAATACATTACACCATGGACAAGTTCGCAAGTACGTCAAGCACCTAGCCCATAAGGATACGCGAGCATACACAAAGAATGCTTTTGTACATAGATGGAAAATGTAAAGTTAAGGAGCTAGAGACGTATGCCCAGACCCTTCTGAGACTGATAAACAAATTAGATGCTAGGGTAGGGAGTTAGAGAGGCACTCCTGCATTGTTCTGAGAAACAAAGTAGACGACTTGGTTGTAAGAGTTGGTGGAATTGAAAAGAAAGTACGTGACTTAACTGCAAAGCTTGAGCGAAATGTAAATAAGGTGCAGCCTGTGAAGCAGCCAGCTTAGTATGTAGCAAGATGTCAGCATAAGGTCATCGCTTAACGAAAGGGCATTTGAAAGAAGTTACGTTACTGAGGTTAGGATGTTTGGATCGAGAGCAGACACTGGGAGGAAAGTTTAAACTAGTTACTGAATATCTCGGTCTACTGTTAGCGAAATTAGACTACGACGACGATAATGTCATTGCTGGTTTCGTAAATCGTCTCGGCGATGCTAGGACAGACAAAACGTTTGGTTTCAGTAGTGGTAAACCATACATTTGGGACAGGCAGCCTATAACTTTAAATGAAAAAACAGTACATGGAGGGGATGGGGAAACTCAAACCACGTCTGCTGAACTTCATTCTCCTAAAACCCTCGAAAACAGTGAAGTTTTCACCCAAAAATCTGGAGATGTAAAGTGAAATACCTGTTTACCAGTTACACAGGAAAGCAGAAAACTTATGCAGTGCGAAATACGAAGACATTATAAACCCATTATTATTAGACGGTCGATATAGCAGTGGTGATGATATTGAAATTCAGCATAAAACAGTCAGCAGTCAGCCTCCTTAGTATATTTAATACGACGAACCCAATGAGATAATAGAACGACTACGACTGCTCATGGCGTCAGCTGCTACGAGCGATACGACTTATTCGAATGAGGTTGTCTCAATAACTTGTCAGCTAGGAGGGAGAGGTATACTCGAATGAGTACAAACACAGTGGTTCGAGAATTGTACAAACCAGCAAGCAAAACATACCCTAGTAGACACGTTATGACTAAACGCTTGAAAGTCTTACGGCAGGCCGATCTTGTAGATAAAAGGGATTATTCACATCAGAATAATGGAGTCAAATATTTTTTAATGATTATTGATAAATACTCCAAATTTGCCTGGGCATTTTCTGTCAAAACAAAAACGTGGAGAAATGTCACGGATGTGCTCGAACGTTTGTTGCAGACAAGGCCGACTCGGTGGCCGAAGAACCTTCAAACCGATCACGGTTGAGAGTTCTACAATACGAATTTCAAGACCATGGTACAGCGGTATGGAATACATCAATATTCAACTTTTACCCACCTGAAGTCGAGTATCGTAGAACGTCTGAACAGAGCAATAAAAGCTCAAATGTGGATGCATTTTAATGTTGGCGGTTCATACAAATAGACAGACAAGCTCCTAGAAATAATTGCAAATCCAACGAAACATAGCACAATAAAAGTGAAGTCAGTCGATTTTGGCCATAATGGACTCATGGATACGGCGTACTAATGTTGTTGTTGTTGTTGTGGTCTTCAGTCCTAAGACTGGTTTGATGCAGCTCTACATGCTACTCTATCCAGTACAAGCACCTTCATCTCCCAGTACCTACTGCAACCTACATCCTTCTGAATCTGCTCGGTGTATTCATCTCTCGGTCCCCCTCTACGATTTTTACCCTCCACGCTGCCCTCCAATGCTAAATTTGTGATCCCTTGATGCCTCAGAACATGTCCTACCAATCGATCCCTTCTTCTAGTCAAGTTGTGCCACAAACTGCTCTTCTCCCCAATCCTATTCAATATCTCCTCATTAGTTATGTGATCTACACACCTAATCTTCAGCATTCTTCTGTAGCACCACATTTCGAAAGCTTCTATTCTCTTCTTGTCCAAACTATTTATCGTCCATGTTTCACTTCCATACATGGCTACACTCCATACAAATACTTTCAGATACGACTTCCCGACACTTAAATGTAAACTCGATGTTAACAAATTTCTCTTCTTCAGAAACGCTTTCCTTGCCATTGCCAGTCTACATTTTATATCCTCTCTATTTCGATCATCATCAGTTATTTTGCTCCCCAAATAGCGAAACTCCTTTACTACTTTAACTGTCTCATTTCCTAATCTAATACCCTCAGCGTCTCCCGACTTAATTCGAGTACATTCCATTATCCTCGTTTTGCTTTTGTTGGTATTCATCTTATATCCTCCTTTCAAGATACTGTCCATTCCGTTAATCTGCTCTTCCAAATCCTTTCCTGTCTCTGACAGGATTACAATGTCATCGGCGAACCTCAAGGTTTTTATTTATTCTCCATGGATTTCAATACCTACTCCGACTTTTTCTTTTGTTTCCTTCACTGCTTGCTGAATATACAGATTGAATAACATCGGGGAGAGGCTACAACCCTGTCTCACTCCCTTCCCAACCACTGCTTCCCTTTCATGCCCCTCAACTCTTATAACTGCCATTTAGTTTCTGTGCAAATTGTAAATAGCCTTTCGT
Organism: Schistocerca americana; assembly: GCF_021461395.2. Taxonomy (NCBI): domain Eukaryota; kingdom Metazoa; phylum Arthropoda; class Insecta; order Orthoptera; family Acrididae; genus Schistocerca; species Schistocerca americana. Next base: position 313,925,773 of record NC_060119.1, on the reverse strand, counting down.
TCCCTGTATTTTACCCCTGCCACCTTTATAATCTGAAAGAGAGTATTCCAGTCAACATTGTCAAAAGATTTCTCTAAGTCTACAAATGCTAGAAACGTAGTTTTGCCTTTCCTTAATCTAGCTTCCAAGATAAGTCGTAGGGTCAGTATTGCCTCACGTGTTCCAATATTTCTACGGAATCCAAACTGATCTTCCCCGAGGTCGGCTTCTACTAGTTTTTCCATTCGTCTGTAAAGAATTCGTGTTAGCATTTTGCAGCCGTGACTTATTAATCTGATAGTTCGGTAATTTTCACATCTGTCAACACCTGCTTTCTTTGGGATTGGAATTACTATATTCTTCTTGAAGTCTGAGAGTATTTCGCCTGTCTCATACATCTTGCTCACCAGATGGTAGAGTTTTGTCAGGACTGGCTCTCCCATGGCTGTCAGTAGTTCTAATGGAATGTTATCTACTCCCGGGGCCTACAAACATTAACAAAAAAAAAAAAAAAAAAAAAAAAGAAGAAACGCAATCCAGGTCTTTCAGTGCTCTGTCGAACTCTTCACGTAGTAACATATCTCTCATTGCATCTTCATGTACATCCTCTTCCATTTCCATAATATTGTCCTCAAGTACATCGAACTTCTATAGACCCTCTATATACTCCTTCCACCTTTCTGATTTACCTTCTTTGCTTAGAACTGGGTTTCCATCTGAGCCCTTGATATTCACAGAAGCGGTTCTCTTTTCTCCAAAGGTCTCTTTAATTTTCCTGTAGGCAGTATCTATCGTACCCCTAGTGAGATAAGCCTCTATATCCTTACACTTGTCCTCTAGCCATCCCTGCTTAGCCATTTTGCACTTCCTATCGATCTCATTTTTGAGACGTTTGTATTCCTTTTTGCCTGCTTCAATTACTGCATTTTTATATTTTCTCCTTTCGTCAATTAAATTCAATATTTCTTCTGTTACCCAAGGATTTCTACTAGCCCTCGTCTTTTTACCTATTTGATCCTCTGCTGCCTTCACTACTTCATCCCTCAAAGCTACCCATTCTTCTTCTACTGTATTTCCTTCCCCCATTCCTGTCAATTGTTCCCTTATGCTCTCCCTGAAACTCTGTACAACCTCTGGTTTAGTCAGTTTATCCAGGTCCCATCTCCTTAAATTCCCACCTTTTTGGAGTTTCTTCAGTTTTAATCTACAATTCATAACCAATAGATTGTGGTCAGAGTCCACATCAGCCCCTGGAAATGTCTTACAATTTAAAACCTGGTTCTTAAATATCTGTCTTACCAATACATAATCTATCTGAAACCGGTCAGTATCTCCAGGCTTCTTCCATGTATACAACCTTCTTTTACGATTCTTGAACCAAGTGTTAGCTATGATTAAGTTGTGCTCTGTGCAAAATGCTACCAGGCGGCTTCCTCTTTCATTTCTTACCCCCAATCCATATTCACCTACTACGTTTCCTTGTCTCCTTTTTCCTACTACCGAATTCCAGTCACCCATGACTATTAAATTTTCGTCTCCCTTCACTATCTGAATAATTTCTTTTATTTCACCATACATTTCTCCAATTTCTTCGTCATCTGCAGAGCTAGTTGGCATATAAACTTGTACTACTGTAGTAGGCGTGGGCTTCGTGTCTATCTTGGCCACAATAATGCGTTCACTATGCTGTTTGTAGTAGCTTACCCGCATTCCTATTTTTTTGTTCATTATTAAACCTACTCTTCCATTATCCCTAATTGACTTTGTATTTATAGTCCTGTATTCGCCTGACCAAAAGTTTTGTTCCTCCTGCTAGCGAACTTCACTAATTCCCACTATATTTAACTTTAACCTATCCATTTCCCTTTTTAAATTTTCTAACCTACCTGCCCGATTAAGGGATCTGACATTCCACGCCCCGATCCGTAGAACGCCAGTTTTCTTTCTCCTGATATCGATGTCCTCTTGAGTAGTCCCCGCCCGGAGATCCGAATGGGGGACTATTTTACCTCCCGAATATTTTACCCAAGAGGACGCCATCATCATTAACCATGCATGCCCTCGGGAAAAATTACGGCTGTAGTTTCCCCTTGCTTTCAACCGTTCGCAGTACCAGCACAGCAAGGCCGTTTTGGCTAGATTTACAAGGCCAGATCAGTCAATTACCCAGACTATTGCCCGTGAAACTACTGAAAAGGCTGCTGCCCCTCTTCAGGAACCACACGTTTGTCTGGCCTCTCAACAGTTACCCCTCCGTTGTGGTCGCACCTATGGTACGGCTATCTGTATCGCTGAGGCACGCAAGCCTCCCCACCAACGGCAAGGTGTACTATCGTATTAGAATGCTGCATCGACGTAAACCGAAATTTAACGAAGGTGAATTGCTAAGTAACTCAAAACACAAGACAGCATTTGAGAAGACATACTTCCCAAACTGGTCGACTGAGATATTCACAGTTTACAAAGTACAGTGAACAAATGGCAAGACTTATATCTTCAAGGACAGCAGTGGCACTGAAATTTCGGGATGCTTTTCCACCGAGGAAATGCAGAAGACCTTAAAACAACATGTGTTTCTCATAGAGCGTGTCATAAGATGTCGAGTACATAGAGCAGTAGTTAAATGGCTTGGCTTTCCCGCAACACAAAACCGTTGGATTGACGCTGATGATTTGCAGTATAGTGAGGTGCACAAAGCACAGTAGCATAACATGCATGATAGGAGACGCTTTAAAGGAGGCGGTGGTACTCCAGACAAACTTCCTGTGAAACTGGACTTTCCGGACGTGGATCACTGTGGACCTGGTTTAAAGTTTCAAAAACGTTTGGCTCGAGATAGTATGGGAATTGACCTGCTTGGCGAGATGTGTTTGATTGACGACACTGAATACGCAAAACATAAAGATCTCCCAGGACGTAACGTCACAGATCGAGTTTTAGCTTATAAAGCCAAAGTAGTATATGCGAGAAAGGATATTGGTATAGGACAGCGTACTGCAGCAGGAACGTTTAAACCAGTTAATCTCTCGGTGTACTGTTAGCGAAATAACATAACGACGACGATAATGCCACTGCCGGTTTCGTAAATCGTCACAGCGATCTTGAATTCTACCCGTACAATAATTTACACCTGCAATGGGATAAAAATGTAAACAGTCTAGTGTATGACATGTACGAGGGTTGGAATAATACATATTGAATTTCAAGCAGGTTGTGAAAGCTGTGTATTGAAGAAGAAGACGACAACAGTGAATAAGAAGAAGGCCTGTTTCAATAACTGTATCCTGACACTGATGTACGCAGCTAAAAGTTCCCTGAAGCATAAAGGACGGGTTAAAATACCAAAGGTTCTGCCGATACCAAGGACATCAGATGGAATTATCCCTTCCTTCATTCCTGCCCCCGCAGGTCTCTCAGGGATGGGTTCACTGTTTAGTGGTGCTCAGGCTATGCCGGAACAGTGAACGATGCACAGAACTCCCAGGAGCAGCAAGAGGAAGCAAGAAGGTATAACAGCATGATGGAAGCTGCAGCCATCGGAAAAGGACTGTATCTGAAACCAAACAAGAAAGTACTAGGTCTATTAATATATAAGAAAAAGGCTCGTTAGCTACTTTTTCCAGACAGATTGCTTACAAATAATATCTGTTGAAGTTTGTCAGGAAACAACTCAGCAGTCCAAGATTACGTGGAGTGTTTATGCGGGATACTTTACCGAGGACTATCTGGAAATCTGGAGAATGTGGATTTGTGAATTTAGATGTTGCTGAAGGACCAGGAACTCACTCGGTGGCGTATGTCAAGACAAATACAACTAACGTCTACTAATTCGACTTATTAGGAGACTTGCAGCCGCCAGAAGAGTTGCAACGATACTTCAAAGAGAAAAGACGTGTGCTCTACAATTGTAATCGCTACAATGACTTTAATGGGTACTTATCAGGCAAGGTTCAAATGGTTCAAATGGCTCTGAGCACTATGGGACTCAACTGCTGAGGTCATTAGTCCCCTAGAACTTAGAACTAGTTAAACCTAACTAACCTAAGGACATCACAAACATCCATGCCCGAGGCCGGATTCGAATATCAGGCAAGGTTCTGATGGAATGTCGTATACTCTAATTTTAAAAGAACGATTGTCAATATTAAGCACGAATTACTTCCCACCGTCTGATTTAAGCAACGGGGAGCGGGTTATTGCGCTGAGTGGATCGGAGAGGCAAACAATAAACTTCATCCCTAATATTGACGATTTAAACGAAGTTTTAATACGGTCTGGGAAAGGGATTGAGCTACGTGCAAACATCATTCACTTAAATGTGCAATAAAGACAACGACTTCCACGATTGCCTTTAACCAGAGATGACGAATAGGACAGCTACTGGGTTTCACAAAAGGACAGGTTTTGAAAAAGTGTTCTAATAAATTCTTCACATTCGACCTGTTAGGGGATACATTCTCTGTCAGTACAATTCGTGTTAAGTATAGCATTGCAACAAAATCTCACCTGAACAACAGATTGATTAATACAATTTACGTATTCTTTCCACTAATGGGAACAGGGTATAAGATCGTTGAAAGCCCTAGCAACGCTGTTTACATCCCAGCAACAGTTCAGGCTTTGGAATATATGTAGCCGCGTATTGTGGACCAAGATAATAAACTCGTCGATTTTCGCGGCGAGGATATCATTGTGCGGCTACATCTAAGGCGGAACCAGCAGCGCCCTTGAACGTGTGTAGGCCCAGAAGCGGTGGCGACCTTCAACCATCTGAGGCTGTTGGGGGCAGAAGCGACAGCCTTTAATTTCCCGCACCGGGAAGCGTTGGCAGCCAACTTCAACCAGTCAGCCCCGTACCGTCAATGAAGACAGGATTGGCGTAAGGTATAAAACCAAAGTGCACAACGTGCAGTGTGCCACTTCACAACAGAAAAGCAAAGTATTAACACTTGCAAACCGTGAGTTTCTTAAATCATTTGGTCTGAAGCCACACAGTGACGTCGTTCGATATAACTAGCCTGGTGGAATATGCTGAGAATATTACACGCCAGGAGTACTTCTCGCATAAACCTTATGCGTCAACCACATTTGACAAAATGATTAAATTAGGAATGTCATCCAATAACAGAACGCTTTAACCCTCCCATGCAAGAGTCATTTGTCTTGATTGATCATTACGGAAAGGGATGCTACTGCTACAGTGGCATCGAACCTTGCACACAATATCTCACCATTCCTGTTTCGTGAGATACGATATGAACTTAATGGGATCAAGTCTGCCCGTACACGCAGTGTGGGCATAACATCAGCTCTGCTTCTCCATCGAATCTGAGCGATTTAGAAAATGCTGAAAGGTTCACTGACGGGTCAGCGGATAGAAGAGTGGAAGAGTACAAGTGATTTACAGCATGTATACCTTTAAAATTGCTTGTGGGATATTTTGAGTATATGCGGCGAATGGTTCTGAATGCTAAATGGGAACTTATTCCGTTAACAATTGAGACATTCAAGGACCTCAAGAGGATGAACGAGATCATGATCGATGAAATAAAATGGTGGATGCCGTACATCACAGTCTCGGATGAGGTTCTGAAAGTTCAGAATACCGGTTTATTTCTATCGTCATTTTTCCGTTCATGGGAGGTTTTCGAGTACCTGATTGCAAGCAGACGAACCTGGTCTAAACCTCCTCTTAGCTGGACGGGTACATGCTCATCACACATGCGTTTCAGGCCAACAGAAGGGGAATAAAGCAAATGATTTCACTAGATTAGATAATTGAAAGTTAACTAATGCCAGAGGCCACTTTAACTATGAATTCTACCCGTACAATAATTTACACCTGCAGTGGGATAAAAATGTAAACAGTCTAGCGCATGACATGAACGAGGGTTGCAACTTAAATAGTGGCAACTATTTATTCACAACCGATACAAAAGAGTTACATGTTTGCACCTGTTACTGCCCTTCAAAGTAGTCACACAGTTGTGTTGAACCCGTGGCCAGCGATGTGGAAGAGGTAGTATACTGTTAGCAGAGCCTGTTCTGTAGATGGTGCGAATGGAGCGGTCTACTGACTGTCGAATCTCTGGGACAATTCTGAAGCGAATGCCACGAGGTGGTTCCTTCATCTTCAGAATCAAATCAAAGTCACAAGGACTTAAGTCTGGGGAGTATGGTGGATGGTACAGTACTTCTCAGTCCCATTGACCGAACAGAGCAGCCACAGCTTGCGCTGTATGCGCCCGCGCATTGTCGTGCAAAATGATGGGTGGGTTGCGCAGAAAGTGTCGGCGCTTCTTTCGCAAAGCTTGTCGCAGGCGATGCTCCAAAAACGAACAGTAATACTGTGCATTGATGGTCTGCCGTGAAGGAACGTAATGTGTTAGGATAACACCATCACAGTCGTACACGAGAATCACCATAACTTTAGACCGCTCCATTCGCACCACCAACAGAATAGGCTCTGCTAAAGGTATACTACGCCTTTCACATCACTGGCAAAGGGTTCTACATGACGCTGGTGACGACTCTGAAGGACAGTAACAGCTGCAAACATGTAACTCTTTTGTATCGGTTGTGAATAAATAGTTGCCACTTTTTAAGTTCCAACCCTCGTATGCGATATCCCGTGCTTCGTACTACGAAGAGGAGGAGTGTCTACTCAGTCCACAGAAATTCAAGAAGCTGGCGTACTTTACACCCTGCTGTTGGCATGTCCACTGCTTACTGTCCTTGCCAGATACCCTGCGAAATTGAGTTGCAGTGTCACACATTCATCCATTGGCAGCCAAACATTAACATTTTACGTTGTCCGTCGATACTGATATCAGTTTGCATGAATCATTCATGGTGAGTCGTTTCTTTCTCTTAGAGCATACATCTGCGACTTATCTGTACTGTCTGGAGATGACGTTTACATACGGAAGTCTTTCGAAATCTTTGCATCGAACTTCTACGGGTGATAGATCACGTAGTTAGGGACAACTTTTGTTAGGCACAGAATGTATGCTGACGCTTTCCATCAACTCCCAGCAATTCTAGGCATTCTTTAATATTCTCTGGTCGTGGTATTTCCAATTTTGGCCGCCAAGTGCGAGTCTGCCGCTATGAATGCAAGAAAGGCGTACAGAAATCCCCATGTAATGGATCAGAAACTGGACATGGGCAGAAAATGTCAAACGGTGCATAATGTTCATGTCATTATTAAGAGCTGCTTACGCAATTTGTTCAGTATGATCAGCGGAGATGTCGACAAGATGCCGTTCAGCGCCAGATTTGCACCTGGTGGCAAAAACTGGAATTTAATTTTTCCAGCGTAAATCGATTCTGCATTAACACATTAGCATAGCTACCAAGTTTCGCTGCCATACGATAATGACAGCCCACACTGGCCACCTGTGTGTAGCGGCACTTTCATTATAACATCCGGTATATTTGCACGGGCATTACTACCATGAAATAACTGGAAGTGAACTGTCGTCTGACAAACCAACATTAATTCTTTTTTTTTTTTTGCATATTGATAGTGTGTAATTTAACTACACATCAAAGTGCCATAGTAGCTGGCGGGAAGTGAGGCGTTAATTTAGAAAAATTACAACCCCCGGCACAGGAGTTGAGGAACTGCGTACTGAAATTAGAAGCCTTCTATCATCAACAGTGGCAACTACAAAACTATGCTGGAAGGTGGCCAGAAATTCGTAAATGAAAAGAAAAAAGATCTTTTTCCAACTTAGACTGCATTGAAGGCCTTTGCAATCAAAAAAGATAACCGGTTTTTAGTCAGTCAACAGCTGAAGGAGAGGCAAGGTTCATGCATGGAATAAATCATTAGCTATTTGTGAAATAGAACTTCTAACCGAGCACAAAGAGCCATTAACAGACAAGAGTGAAATAAATAGGTAATTCATTACTCAAGTAAATTACGTATTAATCTACTTAGGATATAAATTTTATACACAAATGTATTCGAAAAGAAAAAGAAAATTCCACTACTAGTTCAATGCTGATAATGTTATGCATATCTCTGTAGTTTCACTTAACCTAGGAATAGGATAGGACAGAGCACTTTCGGTGAATGTGCTTTTAGCTAAATAGTTAGTCCAAAGAACATAAAGCATGACCACTTTTAGAGGTGTATATATTTAGATTGCAAACATTTTGGAAAACCACCTCTTGTACTTAAGTTGCAGGCACTACATACATGAGAGGATTACATTGATTAACTGAGAACTCTCTTGTCGAAGAACTATCCTGTGGAGTAGCTTTTCTTGCTCCAAGGGGATTTATGATGCGAAGTGGATGGCAAACGCCATATGTGTATGTTCTGTGATGAAGCTGAATATAACCACATGAACAGACCGCAATTTATTTTTGTTATTTGTATTTTTTCCCTACCACTAGGAAAGTCAAAGCATGATCCAGTGCCTCTTCCTAGGCATACACAATAATTATACCCTGTAGCACCAACACCACGTGACTTATACCATGGTGGCTCCAGTCTCCTCTTTCCCACGAGGTCCAGACTGATAATGTACACATTCACACCCATGTACACCAAAACCCTCTGTTTCCCGCCACCCAGTAAGCCCACTAAACTGCATTTGGTCGGTATACTAACTTATGCCGTGTTAATTCTCTTGGGACTGCCTTCCGACGGTTGAAGCAATCCTGTTTGTGTTTAACGGTTGCTTCCCTAGCCGCTGCTCTCCACCCTTCCTACCTCTACACTCAAATGCCCAGTGGTCCACTATGCTACACGTATAGCACTCTGGCTGCTTACATTGCTTCCCTAGATGCCCCTCCCGACCACATATGTAACACTTGACTTAAGACGCGAACTATCGATGGTCCTGTCTCTGCTTTACAGCAATATCCACCTCCTCTATAAGTGTTGCGATGCTAAGAGCTGACTACGTCCTCTGTGTTCTCCATCTGCACCCTCCATGATATTTCAGCGGGTATAACACTGCTCCATTTTCTACTTCATGTAACAGTACCCTATTGGCCTCTGCATTCTAGGTCAGTACATACGTCTTCGCTTTTAGCTTATGGATTCTATCCGAAATTGCTTCCAACGACTCGTTGCATTGCATTGATGTCGTACTTAATTTCCCTCCCCCCCCCAAAAAAAAAAAAAAAACGCACAGTGTTCTGCTTTTGGTACCGCTGGCACAGTGCAACAACCCACTCCTGGGATGTATGTGCTTCACTCAGTGTCGCATGGTAGACAACATATGCTTTGCATCCCCTGCATATTAGCGACGTACGGGGTTATTTCATATGACCACCCAGGTGCTTCCACAGTGTCCCTAACGTCCTGAACGAAAATTGTCACGTCCTTCATTGCCTTGACCGAGAAGGGATAAATCAGTGCGACCACTACTCACAATCAAGACTTACTTGCTCAAGACTCTGATTGCGGCTGATGATGACTCTCCTTATGAGCCTCTGAGTCACTATTAAATTCGAAATTTCTCTCCTTCATGCTCTCAAATTGCTCTATTAAAGGTTACATTTGTCGAATCAAAGCAGCAGTTGAATTTGCCATAGTAGCATTGTTTCCACAATTTTGCACACTTTATGGAACGGATTATTTGAAACAAGACAAAACACAAACTCCCATTCAACTTGTAAGGTGGCAGAATAAATGGTCAGATTCGCACCTTACATGAGACCTTTACAGATCACAACGAGGTGAAGATGACACCTAACGTAATTCAGTGGCTACGCAAACATTTGTTTACCAGTATGTAATGCAAAAAGGGATGACAGCCAATCGACAGTAATTAGCACATCATTCCTAGAGAATGCATGTCTTTGAGCGGCAGGTGGAACACGGAATGCGAATCACTTTTAGTTTAGAAAAGCCAGCCCCACAACGGTGTAGCGAAGCTGTGCTGCGGGAGGTATGATGGAAACCACTGAAAGGGGTGGCAGGAGGAAGGTCAGCGACCCCAGAACCCCAGACCAGGTGATTCAGGTCGGAGGACGTGTGTAGCGGCACCTCTGCAGAAGGGAAAGAAAAAAAAGCTTTAGAAAGCTGCGATACCGAATTCCAGTGGGGTATGAACAAAAGCCAGTGACGCATTTCGGCTAGCAGGTGCGGCACATGGAAAGGTCAATGTACTTTAGGTGTCTATAATGGGCACAAAATGTCCAATGGGATATGAACAAAAGCCAGTGACGCATTTTGACTAGCAGGTGCGACACATGGAAAGGTCAATGTACTTTAGGTTGAAATGTCCCCTTTGAAAAATTAATGAATTACTGTGCTGATAAACATCTTACGTTATTTGATTTTCAAACAGCTGAGCAAAACTGAACGTACTCAGACATTACTCTCTTTACTTATTCTGATCAACACTAAACTGACACACAATATTTTTAGCGCAACACAATCTGACTTTTAATAATCCCTACAAAAGAATGGCCTTGACTAACAATAACCTATACCTTTCATGAATCTCTTACCTCACAAAAATCTTCGTTACTCAAACTACTGCAATACAGGAAGCACCAATACTGCCAGCTAAATAAAAGAGTCAAACTACTGAAGTGACTAGCTACTGATAGGCATAGTTAGAAAATGAAAGAATTTGATAAAGAACGAACAATGTATTTACCTTAATAATGTTCAAAATTCATTATATATATATATATATATATATATATATATATATATATATATATATATATATCAGTTCATGACATCCAGTCTTGCAAATTTACTGTATCTAATGGACACACGTCCAGATCATCCGCTCTCAAAACTCCGCCATTTCTCTCCCCACATCCACCACTGCTGGCGGCTCACCTCCAACTGCGCAACGCTACGCGCTGTTGACAGACAACTGCCCAACACTACAATGGCGAATATTACTACAATGCTAACCAGCTACAGACTGCACACAGCACAGCCAGTGATTTTCATACAGAGCGCTACGTGGCAGTGGCGTTACTAATATAAGAACCTAAACAGTCTACTTACAAGGTCTCCAGAATGGTCACAAAATGTCCGATTGGCGGAAACGCACTAGGAAGGAAAAAAATACTACAGTTTCGACACAAATCGATAGAAGGCACTTTGCAAGTGGTAGAGAGAGTTTCTACAATATAAGAGGAATGCTCCTATTGGTCGAAAAAAGCTGTGAAGTGAAAAAGGAACCTCAGTGGACAGAGGCAGTTCTGCCATGAGTAGGACAAGAGAGAAATTTTCTAGTGGGACTCTTCTACAAACTGGCGTCAAATGCAGAATGGAGCACTTAACTCTCCATATGATGCAGAGAAGAAATTTGTGTAGTCACTGCGTTCACAGCAGCTGCACTTCACCTAAAAATTAGCTGTAGCAACGTTTAGCTCTAACTATGGAGAAAAGAACCAGCCGAATCAGCTAATTGTTCTTGCGAGAAATGAGAGGGCACTATAATATGCACGCTGCTCCAAACATGCTTGTGTGTATGGCCACATAATAAGGCTAGGGCTGAGTATGTGTTTTCTCACATATCGTGAAACATAGGGAAAGTTTCTGTTGGAAAGTTCAGCAAAGGCCAGATTAGTTTTATAGGAATTTCAGTGGGAGAAAGCGGCCTTGCAAACAGCAGCATGTCGCTGCTTAAGATAAATACCCCGTGCAGAAGCGTAAACCTTGTTGGTTCACCAGCTTGCGTCCGCTGTACACTCGAGCGGCCTTGGGTAATTTTGCGCTCAAATTTGTCACATAACTAACCATCCACCGTAGACTTAATTGTCATCCTAAATAGTAATGAACTTTGAACCAGAATCGGACCATTTTCGTAGTACTGAACAACATCATAATGTATGTGTAAGAGCAATTTTGTAAAGAAACTTCCAATCAAACTTTCATAATATTGTATCTTTCAGAGAGTTAATATAACACATTGCTGTGTATAAAAATATTTCACTTTTTGATGTTGGCAAGATGTGTTATCCATTGCGCTATTTTTACTTTGGCGAGTTGAAAACTGCGTAAAAGTCGTAATTTTGTGAGAAACATTGCCACATTAAAGTTGCCATTTCACCTTACACAGTTGCTCTCAATTCAAGAATAAGCAAACACAAACCGCACCTTACAAACTCTCCACAAAAAAAAATTAAACACAAATTGATGCCTTCGGCGAATCATGGCCCATCTAAACTCAGCACAACTACTGGACAGATGTCCAGCACGCTTACATTCAGAACAAACAGCTGCTACAGCTCTCGGACACAGCAACTCGTGCCCAGATAAATTGAAAAATGGGCAGCTCGCTGGCACTACATTATCATATTCACCATTTCCTCTAAGCAAAGATAAGTCCACGAGCCCCTGTGGCTTCAAAGAAGTAACTCTAACCATCTCGTACCCTGGCTACACAACTAACTCTGATTACGAGGGCAAAGATAAAAAATAATATAAATAAAAGGTGAAAGAGTACTGTAGGAAAGGGAAGAACAGCAAAGAAGTAAGCATTGAAACCGGTGCGTGGTCTTTAGATGACACAAACGAAGAAAGAGAGAAAGAAAAAAAAAAACATAGACGCACCACACCACATTGTGTTGCGATGATGCCTACGTTAAGTGCCACTGCCTCACACACCACTCACCAAAACCAACTCTCTCACAAAAACGTAGTGTTGGACGTGGACGGACACTTTCCAATGCAACGTATTATGTTGGAAAGCGAAACGACCACTTCCTGACACCAAACTGTTACAGCCCCCCTCCTCCCCCCAAGACTTATTGGTTGTAGCATATCAGATCGACAGAGAGGAATGGTCGGTGCAGAGAAATACAGGCAGGTGTGTCACGGACTGTTAATATCGAAGGTAACAGCCGGCTTTACACTGAACTCGGCGATAGCGCCGCGCAGGTAGCGTGGGTCAGCGCCAACGCGAAATGCCGGAATTCGCAGCGTCGGCGTCCAGTTGCGCAGCCTTGCGGACGCAGTCATCCCACTCGCGCCTCGGCCAAGTGGCCACCGCGTGCGTTAACTGCGCCCGTGGCCCGGAAAACGACCGCCTACCCAATCAAGCGCGACTCGTGGACCCGACGTACAGCGCTGGAGAGAAACATCCTACCACCGTCGTTGTAATGAGCCTTTTCAGCTCCAGCCATCCGCCCAGGACAGCTCGTTCAGTGTCTGCAGACAGCTCTGCCGCGAGTTCGCGTCCTGGCCCCACCCCTGCGGACGGCAGCTTGCAGTCCGCAATATGATATCACCCAGAGACGTCGGCCCCTACCCACAGGTCACTAGGGGCCGTTGTAATTGCACCGTACAGGTTCTTCACGGCAAGTCTGTGACCTGTGCTGCCCTGATTACTTCACATTTGTGACTGTGTCCGTCGGGCCATGGCTTCTAGCCTGTGAGCGCTGTCATAAACCTGCCTCGCAGAATCGTTTGCAACATATCAATATTGTTAGCGCCTGCATTATATATCTGATAACCTCTGAAAAAAAACTGCACTGAATCGTGAAGCAGAACCAATATATAAGGACTCAAGTAGGAGTCGATTAAACTCCAAAAGTCACTAAGAATGTAATAGAACAGTTCTTTTATAACCACAAAAGTGTATCTTTAAATAAATTTTATTTGAGTGACAAATTTCTTAGCATACGTTCTTCACAATGGCATGAAACTAATGATGTCAATGTCCATGGTTAGATAGTTGTACAAATTATCCGGTTGCATCAGGCGAGAAAGAAGGAAAAAAAAGGAGAGAGATAAAGACAGAGAACAAGGACGAGGAACAGAAAGACGAGGAATAGAAGCTGCACACACTTCAAGTTGTGTCTGAGTATCGCCATAAAGTTCAAGGACAAAAAAAGAGACTTTACAACAGGATAAATATTTAAACAAATATATGATTTTCTCGTCAAATCTGCATCAAACGTTTCGTAAACAGTGGGTTTAGGGTTTGTATTATTAAAGTTAACATAACAATCTGGCATTAATGATAAGGTTGAAGGTAGTGAAGTCTTTTGTTAAAAAGCTACGACTGAACCATGTCTTTCGAGATAAAAAGTAAATCTGATATTACGCCATTCTGTGACGTATTAAATGCAGTGGCGCTCCTTCCGCTTTTCCTACCGAGGCGAAACCACGAGCAACTAATTTTTTTGTGTAAAGAAATCAAACTATGGGGTAAAACAAAAAACACTTGCAAAATGAGAGCCTCCATAAGTATCGCGTTCTATTTTTGGAATACATACAGAAACTGTACATTTTATGTAAATTTCTAACACTGCAATCAAAAATGATAAAAATATTCCTTAAATGAAACAAATGGAACCTAAAAAGTTTACGAACACAAAAATATCTTCTGATAAAATCGTGTTCTTCAGTTAATTAAAACGACAAAGAGATCAGCAGCTTTTTCTTTTTGTTGCTTGAGAAAAGATTTGTGTTACTTAGAATTTAATTTTTATGTACGTTACGTATTTATGAAAGATTATAAATTACCAGTCGTGGGTTCATAATAAAGTACACAAAGAAGCAAAACACGAGATTTCGAGAAAGGTTTCAAATGGAACGAAACGAACGACAACTCAATCCTGTATTAGGAGAGGTAGAAATGGAATGCAACGGGTGACTACCTGAAAAAGAACGAGACCGAGGTGGGGCTGAGCAGAAGAGAAACCAGAACGAGGGACGACACCTACCGTACAAGCCTGGCTGAAGCGAACGTGAACGACTGTTCAAGGAACGAGACTGGCGGCGACCGAAGTGAAAGGCGAATGGCCGTACTTCGAAGTCACTGTAGTAAACTGTTCCTCTGGACCCTTTCGTTCACGAAGGACCTGCGTCTATTGCACTGGCTTGCACGTTCTCCAGATCCCTCATCTACTGAAAACCTATGGCCACAGCTGGCAGCGATATTGGCATACCACTGCTCGCTATATACTACGATTACTGGCACAGAGCTGAATCAGCATGGAGTAACATACCCATATTTGACATCCAAGCTTAGCTCGATTCGATGACCAGCTGGGCAAGAGCTGTTGTTGGTTCCAGAGATGGCAGTTCTGTACACTAAATTTCGCACCGTACGTATTCCAGAGTTACCACCATATTTAATAATGTATTCTTCGGATTACACAGTATACTCGCTACAAGTAAAATTTAGTTATTGCTATCTTTCTTGATGGTTCAAATATTCATTAATAACTATCTTTTGGCGATAGGGAGTTTGTGGTACCGAAAAGAACACAGTCTATGGCTAACAATAAATTTCAGAAAAAAGGATTCTTTCCAGAAGGTGACAAATTTCAGGTCACAAATTTTTCCCTGATAAAAAAGCGACAGCTAAAATAACTCTCAGTTTAACTTTATCACACATCCGTACTTCACCAGATTTCTTAGTAAGTTACTTGAAACAGAAAAATTTAAATGGTGGAGCCGCACAACAATAATCAATGGCGTCGAAGTTAAGACACAATGATGAAATTTCACAACGCAACAATAAAAACAAATTTCAGATCACAAATAAAAAAGAAAGCCACCTTGTGGCACTCAAGGTCGGATAACAAACATTCTGAATATTCCTAACCTGAAACACAAAGCAACAAGTCTCAATTTAATTGGTTCAAATGGCTCTGAGCACTATGGGACTCAACTGCTGTGGTCATTAGTCCCCTAGAACTTAGAACTACTTAAACCTAACTAACGTAAGGACATGACACACATCCATGCCCGAGGCAGGATTCGAACCTGCGACCGTAGCAGCAGCGTGGCTCCGGACTGGAGCGCCTAGAACCGCACGGCCACCGCGGCCGGCTCTCAATTTAATTGGACACTGTATGAAATATTCACTGAAATTTTATATTTTCTGTTTTCTACTCCATAATGTACTTTGGACTTCCCTGAACATTTTGATATATAATACATGAAAATCAGACAATTGCGAGACCTTCAAATAATATTTAGAATGTTGATGTGTGACTGTCAAATTTCGCAGCTACGCATGCACTGCCACAGTTGAGCAGTCATATCTTGGGAACTATACAGTCTATAAGGCTGTGAATTGCTTCGTTTTGTGCCTACTACTACGTCACAGAAGTTGGCATTACGAATAAGTAAATCAGTTCTTCGTTTCTGATACAAATTTTCGTTGAAAGTAGTGGGTAACACAAAACTGTCTGATGGCAAGACAATAAAATCTGTTAGAAGACTAACAGACAAAGTAATTGATGAATTATGGGAAGGCCTTTAGAGATAACTGTGACAATTTAGAGAAGATGAAAAGCGCTGTGCGGAGAACTTTCTTTCATCGAATATCAACTGATGAAAAGCCATGTCATGCTTTGTGTCCAGTTCCACCAAACACTTGGTGTAAAAATAGGTAACAATTTTCTGGCACTCTGCATGAATTTACACATAAACATTCTCTTCCTTTGGTGGTAATGGAGCCAATCAAACCTATTTACAGATATTTGGCAAATCCTGAGCTACTAAAGAAGTGTTTACATGGGAACACCCAGACTGTGGATGAGTCCTTCAATAATGTTGTGTAGTGCTGTGGCCTAAAAATGTAGTTGTTGGCCTAATGACTGTAAGCACTGTCTGATGCTGTAATAAGTTTTAATGGTGGGAACTGTGAAAGATTTAAGGTTCTGGAGAAGTTAGGGGCAAGATACGGACAGAACACAGCTAAAGGACTGCAGGAAGTGGATGAGCTTCGTGTATGTTGCAGAGGACACATAGTGCGTAGTGAGGCGATCACTCTGTTGTAGAAATAATTCAATAGCCAAGATCGCTTAAATAGTGTTTACTGGATAACTGGTTTCAACACAAATAAAGGTGCTATCATCGGATCTGAATGTAGATTAACACTTATAAACTATTTGGATATAACGATACATGAGACAGACCAGCTGATATAAAATCATTGTCACAAAAAATCAAAAAGCAACTGCTCTCATGGTCATTCTTTTCCATAAAATATGTAAAACCGAAGTCACAAGATAAAACTATGTGGTAAATGGCAAATGATTTTTTTGTGACAATGATTTTATATCAGCTGGTCTGTCTCATGCATCGTTATATCCAAATGGTTTATAAATGTTAATCTACATTCAGACCCGATGATGGCACCTTTAGAGTGTTGAAACCGGTTATCCAGTAAACAGTATTTAAGCGATCTTGGATTTTGAATTATTTCTTCATGTATGTGAAGAAGAGTTAGCTGCTCAGCAAATGACAAAAGAAGCAAGAAAGAGAAGGAGGAGGCAAGCACTGGGCTGTTGTGACGCTGCAGAAGACACAGACTATGGGCCAGGGCAATTCTAGTGCATAAAAGATGCAGAAATGTCTGTATAATAATTTGTAATAAAAAAAGTTTTAAACCTCAAACCTGCTGATCTACATTTTTTGCAATAAATGACTCTTTTTCTAAAAAAGTTCTGATGGTAGAGACATGAAATTTTCACAGCATGCTAAGTGTGAGATTCAACACATATGGAACTAGAATAATTAAAATATCCTGAGTTGTTTTGTTTTTATGTTAATTTATCTACAAAATTCAGTAAAAAAATTTAGTGTTTGAAAAAGAAAGATAACATGCCCCACAATACAATTCTAGTAACAATTCTAGTTCTGTGTATCTAGAAATGTGTATTCAATAATTATGGAAATTGTAAGTTGGTGTCTTAAAAAATTTCCAAGATAATGGGTCACAAAATTCTATAATTTAACATAATAGGACATACAATGTTCCCTTAAGCAACACACTGCACAATAATAATTACGTCAGGTTGACGAGAGCTTAACCAGTAATCAGTAAGAGCAAATTTCAACTTCCTATATTTGACAATGACACTCGAGCTCGTAGAACGAATTTCTGTAACACAATCTCTAAATAATTATCGGACGGCCACTGGCCTCGAGCTAACGAACTTCACGGTGGAGTTTCCATTCATCAAGGTGTTCATATGAAAATGTTTTTGATTATAAGCCTAAAGCATCTTTCGAGCGGCCACACAATCCGGGAATTCAGAAACAAGAAAATGGTCAATGAATATATGAAGGCGCCAAGACTAATCTAAACCTCAAAACGGTGCATTATACAACAACCTTAGGGATGTTAACCTTGAACTGTACATCAATGCACATACGAAAAAAATTTCAAAGCACGCTAGTAGCAGTCAGGTAACGAAACTCTACCATGGTTCAAAACAAGAACAAACAAGCGTCCACATGCTTAACATGGTGTCTTACTACACCGGAAACTAAATACTAGTTTATGGTGAGTACTCCAGCGGCCAACCAGTATCCAGACAGAGTGACACACTAATCTCTATATGGAAGAAGAGTAATAGCAAGAGCAACACTAGGTTAACTCATTGGGCAACTTGAATAGAGGACATAATACAGCTTCTTTTCCCGCGGGCGTGTTCTTCCTGGTGTGAACGCTTGTGCGATTCCATCTGCACTAAGAAGCGTTGAATCCACAACAAGACGCCAACCTCAGTAACAATATTATTCACACTACTGAAGAAACTGAAACATAGACAAAATCAAGTTCGACAACGACAAATCACAAGCTATGACACAAATTGGCCAAAAAGCTAATACTAACGAAGATAACACGACAAGTGCCAACAAAAGGAGACAAAATAAGTGAACACGTGTCAGCTCATCCTTCTTTTACAGCGGCGATATTCTTCCTGGTGTGAACGTTTGCTGTTTACAAAGTCAATCAGTGCTGAATGCTTCTCCTTCTTCACTAACAACCACTGAAAATGGTTCAAATGGCTCTGAGCACTATGGGACTTAACATCTATGGTCATCAGTCCCCTAGAACTTAGAACTACTTAAACCTAACTAACCTAAGGACAGCACACAACACCCAGCCATCACGAGGCAGAGAAAATCCCTGACCCCGCCGGGAATCGAACCCGGGAACCCGGGCGTGGGAAACAACCACTGAAGCCATAAGACTCCAACCTAAATAAAAACATTATTCATACTATTGAAAAAACAAAATCAAGTTACGCAACGATAAATCACATCCTATAACATAAATTTCCCAAATCAAAATACTAACGAGGAGAACACAGGAAATGCAGAACAAGATTTTCGAGAAACCTCGCTCAGTGGAAGAGGGGTCAAAATAAAAGAACGCTTGTCTTGACTTATCTGTAGATACTCGACCGTTCCTGAAAAATCGATAGTCAAATGTTCGTGGTATTTTCCACGTATTTAATGCGTCTTTCACAGCACGCTATTGTCATCTTCATCTTCATCACTGTCAACGACTTTTCTTTCTCGAGTGAGATTCATATGAAGAAATGTCACTGTGGCAAACCTAACTTCACACGATTCTGGTGGTGTTCGGAATATATGTGCTTCGAATGTTTTTTTGATAGGTATCATTTAAGGAAATGCACCAAATATTCCTGAAGAATGATCATATTAAAGAAATATAAGAATTAATATAAGAGTTGATATGGGAATGAAATATCAGAACACAAGAATTTAAAAAGATTGTAGCCTCGTAACATATCATACGAACACACATCATAAAATCAATTTAAGACAAGCCGTGTGGAGTGGCTGCATGGTTTGAGGCGCCATGTCACGGATTGCACGGCCCCCCAGCCGAAGTTCCGAGTCCTCCCTCAGGCATTGGTGTGTGTGTATTATTATTCCTCTAAGTAGTTTAAGTAGTGTGTAAGTCTAGGGACTGACGACCTTTGCAGTTTGGTTCCTTATGAATTCACACAGAAATGTATGATACTTGTTTTGGAGGAGGAGATTAGTGTTTAACGTACCGTCGACAATTAGGTTATCAGAGATGGAGCACAATCTCGGATTAGGAAAGGATGGGAAGGAAATCGGCCTGGTGCGATTTAGGGAAATAGTGAGAAACCTAAATTAGGGATGGCCGGACGCAGGTTTAAGCCGTCGTTCTACCAAATGCATGTCCAATGTGGTAACTACTACGACACATCTCTCGAAGCTTGTTATGGAATCCAGTTGTAAATTTACAATTAGTACAACGCCTTTTTATCACCTAACTTGACAAGAAACATTCAGGTAGTAACATTCTATGGATATGAACAGATAAATGAAAATAATAACAATAAAATAAGTAAAAATAATAATCGAATTTCGAACACGGGGGCAAAATAAGAAAACTGCTACGGTAATCAGGTAGCCACCGCTTCGTAAGAGAATATCGGGAGGTAAAAGGCACATAGAGCACCTCGCAAAATACCACGAAACTTTGATCGTGGATTTTTCGGAAACGGTGTAACGAGTGTGTCAGAACTCTCCATTACATAAAACAATACGTCCAACTTAACGCTATTCACTGCATTGTGTAAGCACTCAGATATCGATAGTAACTATCTGTGACCGGAACATGGGAGCGCGATTCTAAGCGATGTTGTGAGACGAGGTCTGTGTGCGGGGGTGGAAGTAGTAGTGTCCCGTCGAGAGCTCGGAGACAGAAGACGCGTCACGCTGCCCTCACGTCGGTGATGGTAGATCTTACCACACTCAAGGCCTGATTTCATTTATATAGCCAGGAGAGATCTAGATGGCTTAACTACTCTTGAAGATGGAATTCAAGGTAAAATTCGCAAGCATAGCGCAAAAGCAAACGCAGGGTTAGGCTCGTGATTGTTAGTCCGAGTTTGCAATAACCCCATGTTTTGCTCGTCAGTGAAAGAAGCCTCCTTATCCTCCAAATAATTATAATTATTCTCGACATTTAAATAATATGCTGTGGTTACTAAATGTTAATGCAATTTTGAAACTGAAATAATTTGTTAATCTGGCAACGGCCATTACTGATAAATATCTCATTTGTCATTGTCATTATTAATAGTTGTTCATGATGATTCTGAAGCTTTAAATAGACTTAATTAATGAAATCCCTTCTCAAAAGTTATTTAGTAGTTAACAGGACCCAAGAAAACTCCTTTTTTTTTTAAATTCATTCTTAGTAACAATAAGCTTTAGTCGCTGCTGTTGCATGCTGCGGATTGCTGTAAAACACATGGAAAAACGCAGTCGCCTAAATAGGTGAGAGCAAAACTTACGGCCAAAACAGAGACACTGACACACCACAACATGTCATGTACTCTAGTCCAGTAAAACCCTTTGCATAAGTCAGATTCTGTACCACTTGAAAATTCTTATTCAAAAACGCAGTCAGAGAGCGTATCCAAATGTTAGTTTTAAGTTTTTAATGTAACGACCTGTTGAGGGCTCAAATGACAGTGAAACTGACACTCTAACAATACACACAAAGTGTTACGCAGGTTAGATGTAGCCCTGCTGCTGCAAATGTGTACCATACGTGTTAAATATGGCGAACTCTGTTGCTAGACGACGCCATTGGAAATTATAAAAACGGAGTCAGGTCAACATTGCAAACATAGTGGTTACAGCAGCGCTGCCTTGTTACTAATTATGTAAGTACTTTGTTTTCCAGCAATAATTGTGTATTATTCTCCGTCAATGTTAATTATAAGCATTGCATGTGACATATTCACGACTCATTGTCGAGGACAAAGAGTTACGAATATCATATTTTTCCGTGTGATGTGACTGATTCTAAGTGGAAGGCAATTTATCTTGCGTTATCACAACTCATTGTCTCGGTTTTGCAAGTAATTTTCTAACGAGATAGATTCGTTGGTGAGACATTATTATCTGCCATTCTTTTCTGGTTGTTACTAACGATGGCTTGCAACACGAGATCCGCCAGTCGCATTATGGAGCTAAGGGAACTTCCAAATGCAGATACCACTAATGACGACTTTATCTCTTCACAACATTCCCCACCTTCAGAGACTGAAGTGGAAAATGTTCGCACAGATAATGAGACACAAGTTTCTACTGCCTCACCACAAGTGTCAAACAATGTAACGGATGACCTTAGCGGCAATGCGGAACACACTGCCGAATTAACAAATAGTGAAGTATCACAGCACAATGACACATCGCGACAAATCTTCTCAGAGGCAGTAAATTCAGATTCCGTAAGTCATTCTGAGGTAGAAGCAATTCGTCAGACGGTTTCACATAACAGCAATGTTCAATTTGGTACGAATGATTCATTGCAAACACTGTTAGAAAACATATTTAACAAATTCCGACAAGATACACAAACCACGTTTACCGAGTCTAAACAGGAGACACAATCAATTACAGAAGGCTTGAAAACTCAAATCATGACGTCGCAAACAGAATTTCTGACTCAAATCACGACGTCGCAAACATAAAATAAAACAATTCTGAATGAACTGACAAAAGCACTGCATGCAGAATTGTTCCCTAAAGTGCAGACTTTAGAAACTACAATTATTACCGTTGAGACCGTGCAAACTCTACAAAGAGAAAGAATCTCAAGGATTTAGACAGGTTTCCAAAAGCACAAACAGGATGTGTTAACTGCCGTTAAAGCAGCAATACCCAGCACGTTGTCACGGAGCACTACGATCAAAATGCCTGTAAAATTACAGAAATTAGCACCAAAATAGGCTCTGTAGAATAGACAGTTCATTCTACTGTAGAGCAGTTAGGCACAATTTCTCAGAAAACTGACGACATAACGAGAAAAGTTACAGACTTGTCCAACAATGTAGAGGCAAGCTTTGACGTCACTGGCCCTGTGCACTTCCCCCAAACGGAAGTGTATTTAAAAATGAAACGTGTACAAGAAGGGCAAGTGCTCATCAACGCGAAAGTAAAAGATAGATTAAATTCTTTAGAACGAAAAATTCTTAACTCTGAAAAAATGCCAACTTCTACTGAAGCGCAAACAATTATCATATTATATAGCAATCGGATTGCGTCAGTGGTCAAATACCCTTCGAGCGTATAGGCAGCAATATTAGAGGACAGTCTCATTCAGAACGCATTTGCACTAGTGCCCATCAACCTGAAAGTTACAGTAGGCAACAACCAGAACAATCGATGAGATTCTATCCCCACAATTTTGAGCCAAGAAGGGACGATAGGATCGACTGGAAACACTTTCTTCAGGTACGAAAATTTAAAACATTTCTTAATACACCCAAGGGCCTGGCTTGATCAGTTCCATTATTTTTCCCCCCTGAATGGTCGATTGCAAAAAAGCTGGAATTCATGTGTTCTTATTTGAAAAATGAGCCGGGCTCTAGAATGTGCTCAATAGCGCAACAATGCCGATCATTGGCAGAATTTCAGTACGCCTTTTTTACGGCATACTGGTCTCCCACAAAGCAGTCACGTGTAAAAACCATCATATGAAATTAGAAACCGCTCGAAAGATCGGAATTTACTACGCCGACATTGTAGTTTGAGGACATGGTGCGTAGAAAACAGTATTTAAATCATCCTCATCGTCCAGCAGAACTTACTGATATTTACGAAGCAAAACTGCCGACTTACATAGAACATGTGATTGTAGCTAGTAGAAGCAAATACGATATTGATGAGTTCACAGGTGTTTTGCAAGAACTAGAAGATGATGACGACAATCACGTCAATAGGCAGTGATCGAACTATAATAAAAGTAGAAATAATAGACAAAGGCAAGCTTCTGTGAATCAGTACGGTAATAATGGTCATTAAACTAACCGTTATAATTACGAAAATAACGCATACCAACATGTCCACTCGCAACATTTTGTAAAGAACCCACAGTTTGCACAGAAAAATCAGCCTGTGCAAGGTTTTAACAGTAGCCCTAACAACTGTAACAATTACGACCAAAGAAACCATCAACAAACACATTATGATCAAGGCAGTGTGCCCAATCAAAAATTCAGTGGCAACTCTGGTAATTTCCAAAGAAACAGAGACAATGGAAATTTCCAGAGTGGACACTTTAATGGTAAGAAATATTTTAGAAACAAGGGTAATAGAGAAAACAATTATTATAACAGTGGCAGTTTCTAGGGAAACAATGCTCCCCAGAACATGCATTATAATAATTCAAATCAGTATAGGCTCGTCAATGGTGGTAACCATGCATACAACAATCACTATGGTTTGCCATCTAATAGTCATGGCACCACAAATCAATGTTGGGCAATGTCTACTCAGAGCAATAGTCTTAATAGTTCTGTTCCCAATTTTCACAGAAGACAACAGCAACCGTCAGCAACAGATTCGCAACCCAGCGAAGATGTAAAACAGCAAAATCAGCCTGAATTTATTGAAATAAGATTACCAGATCCTCGAAACAATTCCTGTGAAATAGCCCTGCGAGTAGCACAGCAAAAGTACATTATAGCAGTGACACTACAGCACTAAACGTGGTACACTTAGAAGATCCAAGTGATTTTCTATTAGAGGGAAAAGAAGATAATGGGAACACTATTGTCCTTGTGCCACTCCTGTCCTCTCACATGATCTTAGTAGAGTTTTTAAGTGCACATAAAGCAGTTGAGCCCGCATCTCGTGGTCGTGCGGTAGCGTTCTCGCTTCCCACGCCCGGGTTCCCGGGTTCGATTCCCGGCGGGGTCAGGGATTTTCTCTGCCTCGTGATGGCTAGGTGTTGTGTGCTGTCCTTAGGTTAGTTAGGTTTAAGTACTTCTAAGTTCTAGGGGACTGATGACCATATATGTTAAGTCCCATAATGCTCAGAGCCATTTGAACCATCTGAAAGCAGTTGACACTGCTCTTCAACGAAGGAGAAGTAGAACTAGAAATAGAGGGTAAACTTGTTTTCCTACAATTTGAGGAATGGATCTTACCTCAAGAGGAAGATGCTGACTGTCTTTGTCTTCTAAGAGAACAAAATCTATACACCTCACAGATTAGCATTTGTGACAAATTAAATTTAGAATATGATTCATGGCAGAACAGTAATTAGGTCATAGATATTGATCGTACAATCCACAAAAAGTAGAAAGCGCACAACAGTGCCCAGAGGATGACAAAGAAGACCTTGCAAACATGTTGTGAAATCGTGCTGAAGTATTCACCTATCGTCCTGGCACCATTAAAGGCTTTAATTATGGTCTAGGTCAAAGCTCCCCATAAATTTAGAGTGCCACCATGTATCATACCTGCTCACTATAGAGAGAAGGTTAAAGCTGAAATTCAAACTATGTTACAACACAGAATCATTGTGCCAGCAATAAACTCCTACAATAGTCTGTTACACATTGTTAAGAAGAAAAATTGCTCGATTCATTTGGTCTTGGATACGAGACAAATTAATACCATTATAGAACCAGAAACTGATAGGCCTCAAACTGTTGAGGAACTCCTCCAAAATTTCTATGGAGTACAAGTCCTGTCTTCAGATGACCTCTGGTCAAGTTTTTGGCAAACTTAACTCCATTCGGAATGCCGACAATACGCAGCATTCTCGTGTTTTGGTACCTGCTAGCAATTCTGCAAGCCACCCTTACTGCTCAACATTTCTACAGCAGCGTTTATTCGTGGGCTAAATACCATTCTCCCTGCTTATTTGAAACACCATGTCGACGACAGTCTTATAGCAGAAAAATCTTGGCACCATTGTAATAGAATTCTAAACTCTCTTCTGTGACTCTTTCTTGACACAGGCATTACTGTAAATCTGGAGAAACCTGCGTTTGGAAAATAAGATAAAATTTTTAGGCCTTGTAATTTAATTGTCAGGCATAGAACGGATCCTGACAAATTAGAATCCATAAGGAGATCTCTTCGCCCTCTAATAAGTCAGAAGTTAGCAGTTTCCCCGGCTTAATCAGTTTTTATCGTAGATTTCTGAACTTAAAAATTGTCACAACGCCAATATTGTATGTTCTCACAGGAAAAGCGCACTGTGGGAATGGGATGAGCAGGTTGAAATGGAATTCCAATGCTTGAAGGAAGTTCTAGTTGAAGCTAAAATATTAGGTCAGCAAGACTTATCCAGAGATTTTTACTTGTCCACAGACTCTTCCAAGGTTGGGCCTGGGGCTCACCTGTTTCAGGAGGTGGAGGAAAGTGGTATTATTGTACAAAGAACCGTAGCCTTCCGTAGTCGCGTTCTGATGAAGTCAGAACAAAAGTACTCAGTCACAGCATTGGAGCTTTTAGCCATTGTATGGGCTTTTACGAAATTTCGTTATTTCTCTATGGTAAAAACACGAAGGTCTATACAGATCATTATGAATTGCAATTTCTAATGTCTTCAAAACTGACACAAGAGCGCCTAAGATGCTGGGCCCTGTATCTTCAAGAATTTCAAATGACCATTATCCACATCCCTGACGAGCAGAATATTTTTGCAGATACACTGCCTCGTGCACCCATTCGACTATCTAGAAATAGCAAGGAAGTTCAAAATGACAATAATTTCAGCGTTCTTTACATAAAGAAAGTCATGTTTGAGAATTTCGTTTCGTCCTCATTACAGAACATTGGGAACAAGCAGGATAAGGACCCAGTATGGAATGACATTAATTAGATGTGGCAAGGTGAAGCTAACACAGAAATTAGTCATTATTACCTGGTCAGGAACAACATTCTCTTTAAACAAAGCTCTCATAACAAATCTTTTTGGGTGGTATGTGTACCAGATGAGCTAGCGAACAAACTCACCTGGAACATTCACCTTAGTTATGCACATTATGGTGCACGCAAGTGTTTCCATAAACTTCAAGCAACATGGTATTTTACTGATATGGCAAAGAGAACTAAAAATGTCCACAGCAGATGTAAGCTTTGTCAGAAAGCAAAGCCACCCACTGTGTCACTTCAGGCCCCATTGTTTCGCATTATCCTTGTAAAACTGAGGCATTTAGCAGCAGTTGATTTATTAGGACCTCTTGTAGGTCAGAGAATGGCTATGCTTACATTTTGGTAGCAGTTGAACTGACATCAAAATATATTTCTCTCACTCCCTTGAGAAAAGCTACTGCAGGGACAGTTGCTGCAGGTTTCTAAAAAACTTTCCCGAAAGAAGTAGGCCATGTCGATAAGGTTATATCCGATAATGACTCCCAGTTCCATTCACATACTTGGGTATGTCGAAAGAAAATAAAACCTGTTTTTATTTCCTTGTATTGGACAGCATCTAATTTGGCGGAACGTAGTATGAAAGACCTCAATAAATCGTGCAGACTATACTGTCACAGTAAACACAGAACATGGGACACCCGTTTTAAGATATTTCTGGACATAACAAACGAGTTACCACATGAATGCAGGTCATTGCCTCGCATCCAAATTCTCAAAAACGAACAGCCACCGTATAGGATCAGGGAAATGGTGCCCTTTCCAGCAACAACGAAGTTAAGGCATAGAGAAGTTGTAAATCTTGCACTCCACAATATAAGAGGCGCAGAACGAAGAATTAAATCTCTGTCTAAAAGGATCAGAGTAGTAAAAATTGCTGTTAGTCAGAATTTATTGGTTAAGAGCCACTGTGTCTCCAATAAAGGTAAGAGTCTTAGTAAGAAATTTTCCCTGATGTAGAATTTCCCATATCGCATTCATCACATTGTGCATGACAATGCAGTTTTACTGCAAACTTTACGTACTCACAAGAATAAAGGCCTACATCATATTTCACACATAAAGCCATTCTTTGAACAAACTGCGTATTTTCAAGTGTTTACGTATATTTTCCGTATTATGTGTTAGTTATAAGATGTATTTTCTTCATTATGTTAACAACAAGTGTCCACTCAGTGTAAGAAACTACGACACCACAATAAGCTTTCGAAAGACAGGGAGGCGAGAGTGAACCATTTTCCTTTTTTTTTCCACTTAGCTTGGCGCAGCTGGCCACAAGGTAGGTCAAGGTCAAAGGCATTAGCGGGAGTTCGTTGCCCGGCATAGGATGCTGTTACCATTTCACCTTCTTTGTGTACCTCCAACCGGCAGCTCGTAAAACGCGTCACAGTCCTCGCTGAAGCTTCCTTTTAAGAGAGAAAGAGATTTACTTCATTGTCAAAAGACGTGGTCGCTGTTGTGTCCATGGCAAATGTTTCCTCTGTCATTCCCCCTTTAAATAATAGACAGTACTCCCTGTTGTATCATTATCTTCGTAAAAGAATCCAGCATGTTACGTATAGAAACTTCCACTCGCTAAAGCATATTGAACACTCCAGAAGTTCAAGCACAATACCACTTATCAAATGTATGAGCTGCCAGTAGGAACAGATTCGGAAAGCACAATTAAAGCAACAAGCTGACACCACTCCCAGAAAAGGATTAGTGTTAAGTAATATAGGAGGATTCAAAGGAATAACTACATTTTAAAGTAAGTAAATGAAGGTAAGACGCCTTGAGGGTCCATTGCAGACGCCTCCAATACTAAACATTACGTAAGAAGCTCTGTGGAAGACACTTCGATTATTATATTACTAATATATCGCCATTCTCAGGATTATTCTAGGTTAAGCAAACTTTTCTAAGAGTCAAGGGAGTCTCACAGTTCAGGGCATAGCTCGGGAAAGAAAAAGAGACGGAGAGGCTAAGTGTGTAACATTTATGGTGAAAGGTAAAACTAAAATCGTGGAACAAGGTAACATTCAAGCTTGTCTCATGTAAGTTTTCACTGTCACAAGTAAACATAGACAAATACAGCGCTGTAGAATTTATATTCCATATATGTATGCCACTAATGAAATCTTTTCAGGTGATAATAGAAATCAAACAAGGCAGGAAAAGACCAGAGATGGGAGTAAAGCATACTAAAATGAAAGTAAGCGAACAACAAAGGTTTAAAAAATATTTCATGTACTAATAGTCTTTTTGCAGGTGTCAGAGGAAATTGAACTTGGCAGCTAATTCAGAAAGAAAAGAAACTTCCTACTTGTAAGTTTAGACACTAACGAATTTCTTCCTTTAGAAAACCAAAATGACGACAATAAACGCACCAGCACCCACTGAAACGTAAATCCTGAATGGAAAAATAAGAATTTTATGCAACATTTATACTATTGCTAGTATAAGAACTAATAAAATCTTTTTCAGATGAAAAGACAATGGAAAACATATGTTGAACAGTATTCTGCAGTGAATACAACACCGAAAAACCTAACTATACCAATCCCTCTTACTACAGTCCATATCCTGTAGAAACACGGATGCAGTTTATGTAGTATAGATCTCTGTGTGTTTTGTGGTAGTTAGGGTGATGGTAGAATAACACCTCCATTCCCCAACAAAAGTGCACTTCTCATAGTACAAATAATTGTTAAGATTTTTAATCAATATGCGCCAAATACCACCTGTGCAGACCAATAACTTTTTTAGCATTCTTGCATGTAGCTGCCTCAAGCAGCATATCCTATCTCCATATATATACAAAGCATTTTGTTATGTAGTATAGTATTTTTTGCGTCATTTTTGTATAATGCAGCACAGTATGTTTGATGTTTGTATTATAAGGAAACACTGCCTGTACAGAATTACTTAATATTTTATATGTTTGCCTTAATAAACTCCAGGAGCAGATATTTTAAATAGTAATTAAAGATTTCTCGTAATGGCACACATTTGAGTTTTATGTAGAATAATTTTAGATTCGTGTGAATATTTTTGTGTCTCATATGAAACAATTTACAAACTTCTATTCATATAAACTACATGTGAAGTTACTTATTTCCCTAACTTCACTTATGTTTACAGGTATATGTAAAAAAAATTGGGAAGTTGTTACGACAGCTATTTTCTGTCTGTAGAGTATTAAGTAACTGGGATCTGCCAGGGCACAAACAGTTACAAAATGCACATGCACACCTGATGGCTGCAACAATGATGTTGCTTCTAATGATGGCAGCAGCCAGGGAGGTCTGTCATATGGTCGATGTCTGCAGTAGATACCTGTTCTTCAGTGGAAATCAGCGATCAATACTGAGTCTTGGCTTCGAGAGCCACAATCACACAGTCCTGTCTCAGTGAAAGGACATTGACAATACAAACCACTGTGTCAAAAATGCTGAACTTGGCCTTCGACAGCCACAATTACACAGTGATGTCTCAGTGAAAGCACACTAATAATACAAGCCGCTGTGTCACCAAAAATACAGTTTCTCGAAGTCAAGGTGTCAGTGCGATAAACACTGTACACACCACTGCACGATTCTGCTACACTCTATGTTTCTACACTGAAGTGTTAGTGATATTGACACTAAACACACCTCTACCCACAGTTTATGACGTTTCTTCTTCTCTCATAGTTCTGCAAGTGCGCAAAGTGCAAAACAATATAAAACTCCCTGGGCAGTGAACATTCCCTTTTTACAAGATAATAACACTCTAGATGTTTTTCTTGTTATATTTCTAAACGTTACTATTTGGAATTTTTCATGTATTAAGATGTGCCTTATTACATATTTTAATGGGCTCACAAATTGGTCACAAGATAAATCAGCCAATAATGAACAATCCTTTTAACATTAATGGAACTTCTACATCTTTTAACGGAACTTCTACATCTTTATGTATTTTGCTGAAAAATTTGAATTAAAATTTTTTAGCTCCTTTTATCCTATTTGTACATAAGTCCCTTTCAAATTCTTAAAGAAGCGACAGGGAGGCTATGTAAGGAGTGTGTCAGAACTTTGAATTACGTAAAACAACAAGTCCAACCTAACGCTATTCTTTGCATAGTGTAAGCACTCAGACACCGATAGTAACATTCGAACCAGGTCTGTCTGCGAGAGTGGAAGTTGTAGTGTCGGTCGAGAGCTCGTATGACTTGCCACTCAATATACTCAAAGCACACGACTGGGAAGAAATGCAAATTATATAGAGCAGTATTACCAGTTAACCAGGTATATGGTCTACCGAGCTAGTTCTAAAAGTACGCGCAATTCACATAGAGTCACAAAAAATTCATTCAATAGCCAATATTTAGCACTTTCTAACCACAGACCAAACTAGGATAGTTCTCACCGAAAGTGTAGTGGTTGTTGCACTAGCAACATAAAACCAAAATGCGTCGCAAGGCAGCTGCGCTGGCCTGCACGGCACGGTACTCATCTACCATCAGTTCTTCATCTCGGACGTCCCTTAGCTCTTGGAAGCTAACAAAGAATTTTCTCAGTTCATCTTCCATCCATTCACCTGTTAACTTATGTAGCCACTACATGTCGTTTTCATTGTGGTCATAATTTTGTTCTTTCCCCATTCGACTTGTTATTTTTTCCCCATCGGCCCTACTGATACTCATCATATACCTCACCACTGATCACTGAACATCTCTCAGATTCCGAATAATCTATAGTATAGTCCACGTCTCTCTGCTGTTAGTAAAAGCTATTAAGACAAACGGATTATGCACTTTCATTGTCAGTCACACTGGCAACTCTATTTGGAAAACAAATTTAGTTTACTAAGAGTGCTTCAGCACAGTTTTATGCCTATTTGCATTTATTTTGCCGTAAATCCAATTGTACACTTAATCACTTGCCACCTGTAGTAAATTCTCTTAGCAACTTTTTCATGTTTTTATGAATCGATTTGTAAATGAATGGGTCCAAAGACAATTTTGAATGGACGAAGAAATATTTTCAAAAAATGACATTTCAACCAAAGTGCAGTGTCTTGGAGTCCGCAGAGACACTACACTAAACACAGATTTTCGTAAAACATAACTATCACTCTTCTGTGGAACGGTCGGTGATTAATCTCCACTACTACCGGAAAACGTTCAAAGAGTACCATTTTCACTTACCATTACTTAAAGATGTGGATAGTAACAAAAATGGCAAAATGTGACTGTAGAAATGAAAAGAAAAGCACGGTCTCCGCACTCACCATTCTCGACCCGAAGCCCAAAATAGAAACAATTGTTAGAAACTAGCAGTGCCAACTGTTTCATTGATTCATTACTTGTTAGTGTAATAAAAACTAAGAAACTAAGAAAAACCGCGAGTTTCATTCGTCTGAACAACATTTGTTAGTAATATTTGTTATTTTTCACTATAAAGAAGAGGTACTATTTAAAAAAAATGAATATTTCAGTGAGGTGTCCAGCTCTGTTGCGAGTATTAACTGGTATTTGCTCTCGTGTAAGTGTAACTGTCTCAGAATGTTTGGGAACGGCTGCTCTCATCAGTAAAGCCGACTGAGTTAAGTTGTGAAGCACTGGTGATGCGTTGCCTATTTAGCGCGAAACAAACAGTTATTGCACCATGTGAACAGTAAACTATCCACAAGAGACCTGTTGAATTAGGTGAAACTATAGCCTCCAGTTTGTTGACGTAATACAGAATGCCGATACGGACTGTCACTAGAATATTTACATTGCCTAGCTAACATTTTTAATTGCGACGATCTTGGATCATATTTTGGAATGGAATTTTAATAACTATAAACTGTACCGTGAGCTAACGGGCGATGACAAATAGTAGTGTTATACAAGTGTTATTAAATTTTTGATGAATGAGTGTGACGTATTTGTTTAAATAGTGCATTGTCATGAGAGATAATAAAGAGTAAATGCGCACTTTTTTATTTCAACGATCCATTCGTTAAGTATAATTCTTACTGTAGAACCTTCTATCAACATAACATAATTTAATACGGTGGATGTGAGTTATATTATAAACTTCCTTCTTCCAAGTCAAATCGCTGCTTCTGATTTAATATCTGCAAAATGTGCGAACAGAATGTGAGCGTAGGAGTTAGGGTCCGCGGAGCGGATCTTACATGCACCATATCGTGTACCTAATATATTCCCCACATAGTTCCCTGTTCGATGCTTGCTGAATTCTAATAGGATTCGATAATTTCCTCTCTCAAAATTCTTTGTTTTATATCTTTTGCTTGTACTCTCTTACACTTCAGCTGAATATTTGGAATACTAATCCACGATTCATCTTTATAACTTAAAAAAAAACATTCTTGAAATACCAATTTCGATATTAAAATAACTGTATATAATTTGGGCACATCTCAAGTGATATGTCTGGGTGTAATCCGGTACTTTACAAGTTGTTATGCTTCTTTATTTTCTCTATTTGCTTTAACTAGTTCAAAAATGTCATGTAATTGTAGAGGTATGTCTCCCATATTTCCTCCAATCGTAACCTCCAATCGCAACTTTGATAATTTTGAGTTCTTATCCCTTTCATGTATCGGCTGTCTAATAAGTCCTAATGCTACATTTATTATCACCACCTTTTGCTAGTAGTATTAACCCCTGAAAATTCATTAGATGTTTTACTTGTGTCTCAAGGAAGCGTCTGGTTTTGTAGTCAGAAGCTGAATACAGTAGGATCTGTACCTGTTTCTCTTTTAATAGGTTATATTACTTAAATCAATGTCCTGCTCTGTCCTTTTGCTACCTACGATCTCTACAACCGCTGCTCTATAAATTACTGATATTGTTATCATATTATATCCTGATACATTTTCCTAGTTCTAAGTCCGTTCTGGTTCTAACATTTGTCTCCTCCACATTTGTTTTCCTATGAGGGTATAGCTTCAAGACTCTTAAAACGCTACGGTGAATTTTGTAGAACTTACCAACTACGTCCGTCTCAAAGCAGGATCAAACGTGAGACTAAATTACTGTCTTGCCTCCAACTTTTTTTTTTTTTTCAAACAAGTAGCACCACAGTTACAACCAAGGCTTTTTCTTCTTAGTGGTTCCGGTTCCGGATTCGGCATTTCAGCTTCTTTGTCTGGTCATAATTTCTAACAACTTCGCTTAGGTATTGATTCTTCTGATGATTGTTGAGCTAATACTAATAATATGGAATTTTTGTTCTCTCATTCACTCCTACGTACCCATTCGCTTTTGCAAATGTCCTTTCGTTACTGTTTTAATGTCTTCTTTACTATAGATGCTACACAGAGAAGGAGTTCCCAGCTAAATTTCCGCTTGTCTTTACGTAACGAAATGAACACTTGTAAGGAGCCGTGATACAGGACTGTAAACGTATGTTCGTACTGCATTAACCTTACAAAACGGTAACATTGTTCCCTTTTGTGTCTTTTTTTTCTTCCTTTTTCAGATATTGAGCCACTTACATTGGCAAATTCCTCATTTTTGTCTCTAACACTAATTTTCTTAGAAAGTGGGAGCTTGTACGTATTCAGAATGACTGGAATTCTGTCTTGTTCCATACATTTAAAATGTTCCCGCCATTTCTCCTTATAAGCTTTCGCTTTGTAGCTTACGTTAAATATTCCTAATTCTTATCGTATATTCTTACTCTTTCAACAACCATTTACAGATCTTAAAAATATCATTCCTGACGATTCTATGTCGCTTTTTTCAATACGAGATTCACTGCCTTAGAGAAAGACAGCCACTGACACTACTTTTAGAAACTGTAATTTTCTGTCTTGTTCTTTGAGGATGCATTTGTAATTCCACACATCTGTTGAAATTTATTGATGTTATTCTATACCTCATTATCCTTATTTAATATTTTATCTCGCTCTGAATATCTAAACTGGATACTTGATCCAGTGCCTTCTCTTCTTTTACATCGAACAGGATGTTTTCCATAATTAGCCAGTGTTGGATATTTTCATAGTGTAGCATAGTCTTCCTAGTTCATATAGTGTGTACAGTTAGCTTTGTAAATTTGCTCCCTTGTTTTGTACTAAGACAACATCATCTGCATACGGCATAGCTTTCAGATTATAGCTTTGTTTTCAGTTCTATACCTTTCCTGTACTTCATTGTTTCAGTGTGCACATGCTCCCTTAAAATGGGGACCGGGAACATGGACGTCGCATACTGCAACAATCATCGGATTGGGGACCGGAATTCCAGCGTCAATGTATGAGTGAATTTGGAATATTCAGTGTCGCCTCGGCTTTTTAAGCAACGCTGGACAGAAAAAATTTTACAGTGTAATATTATTTCGATTATCAATTCCATTTCCACTGTACATATTTGAATAAGAATGGTTAGTCAAAATTAAAATCATGACATAAGTAATCAGAAGGCGGTGTCGATTTGGATAAAGGTAACATGACGGTTATTTAATGAATTGGGGATAATTAAGACAGTTCGAAATATAGATATAACAGGAATGAAAGTTCAAATTTGAACATGACACTGAGTCACAGGAGGCAGTAGTACATTACAATGTAGGAAGCGACGGTGTATTAACGCAATTTTTACAAATCCGTCGCTGATTTTCTGGAAGATATTCATAGATAGTAATCAAAATATGAATAAGAAACTACATGATACTAATCAAGATTTGAAGGCAGGTTTGAACAAAAAACTAGACAATAATAAGCAAAAATGAAGGCAGATAATCAATGCTTGATTGAAGAAATGAAGGGAAATAATAAAAAATTGAGAATAGATTTCGCTAATCCTAACTTGGCCTCACTTGCCCGCCTAAACTCCATACGCACTGCGTTTTAAATAGCGGCCCCAACAAGACCGCGACAGGTCACAGAGCTGGCCCTAAGGGTGGAATTTTTCTCTTCGTGCATTACGAACGGATCTTATCTTGCCAAGGCGTAAGGCCAATCACGCTTTCTACAGCCGGCCGGTGTGACCGAGAGGTTCTAGGCGCTTCAGCCCGGATCTGCGCTGCTGCTACGGTCGTAGGCTCGAATCCTGCCTCGGGCATGGGCGTGTGTGATGTCCTTAGGTTAGTTAGGTTTAAGTAGTTCTAAGTTCTAGGGGACTGATGACCTCAGAAGTTAAGTCCCATAGTGCTAAGAGCCATTTCAACCATTTAAGCTTTCCACAGCCTGAAGCCCGGAAGTTCAAGTTAATGTTGTTGCGCCTGCTTCACAAATTATTTACGTCAGTGACTCAGATGTGGTGCTTCTCGCAGTTAATTTGACGGACACGATGTTTTTATAATAAAAGACGCCACTGTATATCCCCTAGTCCTGCCCTGCCCTGGCGTACGGGACTACAAGTCCCACCGCCACACCTTCACCTGCCCATGTTAGGCAAAATTCTTCTGCCTGACTCATGCAGTACTATCACCGTCAGAGGGTGGTACGGGACTACAAGTCCCACCGCCACACCTCCAAAGTGAACTGCAGTGACGGAGTCACTGCCCTGTGGAAATTTACTGCCTCACAAACACAGTTAGACCGCAATAGACCGGTGATGCTGTATGTAACATATCACCCCACAAAAAAAAAAAAAAAAAAAAAAAAAAAAAGTACATCCATGACATGGCGCTATTCAGTCACGCATTTGAATTAAGTATATGACTCTTTATATCAGTGTTCACATACGGTCCGATATGCCAATTAAATCACAGATACATGCCTGTGTTTGTTCTCAAAATTTATTTTAATGGTTTATCTTATTTTAGTGAATATGCGGGGCTAAGGAGATTCTCGGGATTAAGTTAAGCGAGTATCGAAAAAATTACTGAACTCAGTTTATTCCAGTATGATTCAATATTGTAAATATTGATTACATTAAATCACAGATACATGCCTGTGTTTGTTCTCAAAACTTATTTTAATGGTTTTTCTTATTTTAGTGTATATGCGAGGCTAAGGAGATTCTCGGGATTAAGTTAAGCGAGTATCAAAAAAATTACTGAACTCAGTTTATTCCAGTATGATTCAATATTGGAAATATTGATTACATTTATTGTTGCAAACGAAGAACCGCTAATCAAGAGACACTTTTAAGTAATATTTGATTATATTTCGGCTAAATATTGCATGAAACTTACACATTTTCGTGCCTCGTCACAAAATGGCTTCTTACACTGCGAAAAACCAAAAGGGAAGAGACAGATTTTTTTTAAGGATTGCAATTACAAGCGCAGATCATATTAATTGATCACATTTCTGAGAAGAGATAATATTTACATCTTTGAAAGTTCGCACAATTACATTTTTCGTTACGACGTCAGTTTTGGTATCTTTGCGAAGTTATTTAATATCTTTTTATCGCGTTATGTGGCGTACCGCCAAGCGTTTTATCACATTCCAACCCAGTTAAAAAGTTGAGCTGACGTTATAGATTTACACTGCTCCCACTATGGCAAACTCAACTGAGCTTTTGAGCTTCCACGCTCCTACCAATCATTGCCAGAGGGGAGAAAGGGTACGGAAAATCAGTTCTGTGCCTTTTTGGCTTCTTTTCCTTTATTTCTGCCATGCTCTCGGCATGTGGGTCAACCCATCACTGTCAAACTTTCAACAGGTGGTACAAACATATCTTTAAGTACAGTCAAACGCAAGGCAACAACACAACCACAATCACACATTGCCACAGGATCTCGTGTAAAAACAATCTCATATTGTCGCATAGAAACATTCCAGTAAGAGAACATGTTCTCATGATGTTGAAGCTGCAGACGCATACCCACGCAACCAAGTGATGGCTCGTTTAATACAGCATTCACTTCATCCAAACAAAAAAATGGTTCAAATGGCTCTGACCACTATGGGACTTAACTTCTCAGGTCATCAGTCCCCTAGATCTTAGAACTACTTAAACCTAACTAACCTAAGGACATCACACACGTCCATGCCGGAGGCAGGATTCGAACTTGCGACCGTAGCGGTCGCGCGGTTCCATCATCCAAACATTTACACACAAATATATATGTACTCCATATTACATGGATTGCAAAACTTCGTACCAAAATCTTACCTCAAAACCTTACACAATCACAAAAGTAATTATAGTGGATCAAAGTGGTTCGACAAAAAATTCTCATAGTCTTCAGGCATGGTAATTCACATAAAAAGATAGAGGACTTAGGAATGTGTTGAAGTATGAGAGACTATATCAGTAAAAGTAATTGCGAAGTCAATTACAACGACGACTAAAGTGCTCACTTAGTGAAGAAACGAACTTCTTTCAAATGATTGTGAATGTTTAATAAACTTTCAAGAGTATCAGCAACAATCTAAAAAAGGCCAGCCGTACAAACGAATGCCATGATGAAAACATCGGCAAAAATTATGGAAACTAATACTCGCAACATCATCTGACAAGATAAGAAAAACTTTACGTTTCTGAATCAAATTAAATAAGATATCAGTCACATAACGCCAAGTTTCTGGCGACAAAGTGAGCATCCAAGAATGAGAAGAACTAACTGACTTTAATAAAATCCTATCATTTAGCACATATTTTTACAACATCTACGCACAAATAAATAAATTCTCCATTTAGAAAAATATCTATGACAAAAAATCACCGCAGATGCCCTAGTACATGTACTATGGCTTTATACACGGATCAGCCAGAACGTTCTGCCCGCCTACCTAATAACTGGTCCGTCCGTCTTTGGCTTGGCTAACAGCAGCGACGCCTTATGGCGTGAAAGGAATGACGCCTTGGTTGGTCGCTGGAGAGAGGTGGCACCACTTCTGCAGACACATGTCACCTAATTACTGTACATTCCGCGGAGGTAAGCGATGAGCCCTGACGCCACGTTCAGTCACATCACATCTGGCGAAATGGGGGACCAGCACATCAATTGGAACTCGCCACTGTGTTCCTCGAACCACTCCATCACACTTCTGACCTTGAGACATGGCACTTCATCTTGTTGCAGGACGCCACTGCCACTGGGTAACATGACTGTCACGAATGGCTGTACGTGGTCAGCAACTAGTGTACGATACTCCATGGCCGTCATTGTGCCTCGCACGAGCTCCCCTGGAGCCATGGATGTCCACGTGGATTTTCCCCAGAGCGTAACGGAGCCGCCGCCAGCTTGTCTCCGTCCCGCAGTACAGATGTCAAGCAACTCTTTCCCTGGAAGACGACGGATCCGCGATTTCCCATAGGCATGATAAAGAAAACAATTGTATTCATGAGACTATACAACAATCTGCCACTACGCCAGCGTCCAATGCCGATGGTAACGTGCCCATTCGAGTCGTAGTTGCCGGTATTGTGGTGTTAACACTATCTTATACGTGGGTCGTCGGATGTAGTTTCGCAATGGTTCGTCGCCTGTCCTGTTGCATTAGTGAGCCCAGTCTACCACGTCCGACACTGTAATGAGAGTTGGCTGCCCAGTCCCACGACGTCTGGATCTGGTTTCACGTTGCTTTCACCACCTTTCGAAGACACTCACCACAGCACTCTCCGAACAGTGGTGCAGTTTCCGGAACGCTCGTGTCTACCCTCTGGGACATTACAATCTGCTCTCAGTCAATCTCAGACAGATCGCGAGCCTTCCCCATACTGCACATGGACAGCACTGTCACTGATGCTACATCCACCATACTTGTGTCAGACTAGTGGCCATTCCTTGCCAGGAGACGCTGCTGTCGCCTCGACGGGTTAATATCGATAGTAGCACGGTGCCCAGGGCCCAGACACATGACATGGTGCATAGTTTGGGCATTTCGTTCGACAAAAGGGGGCTGAGCCGCTCCGCGTTGAAGATTACTGCGTCTGTAGCCTCTCGATGTCTGCATTTGAGTTCCATCTGGCTGGCGTGCTGATGGCCCACAGCTAGTCACTGCTCTCTATGAATGAAGTAGAACCAATGGCGTCACTATGCTTGAGATAAATGGATTCCATCTCGCGGTGCCCAGTTTCATAAAGGAGCTGGATGCTGTGGTTACCTCACAAGGGAGCGACTTGCAGGCTGGCTCAGCCGTGTGTCAGTAGGCCACGCAATAGTGCAAAATTCTGGTTGATAATGAACTTTGCGATAACAGGGAGTTTGCAAGTTAATGCTCTTAGGGCGAGTTAGTGTAGTGTCTGGAACAAGAAGTACCTAATGTGGAGTCCTGTTCAAAGTGCTTCAATAAAAAATTCTCATAGTTTATAGACAGGCTAATTCAGATGTAAGCATCAAAAACACAGGATATGGGTTGAAGTAAACGAGACAACACCATTAAAAATAATTGCAAAGTACATTTACAGCGGTGATCCAGTTGGTCACTTAATAAGAAGAGGAACATGTCTCAATCATCAGTCATATGGAATAAGAAAGTGTCTTAGTGTAACGGAGACCTGACGGGTGAGTAAGGGTTGGCGTTTTCCACACTGAGAAGAGAAGCAGGTCCGAGAATTAAGCTCCATCGCAGTGTATGCCGCAAGTTTTCCATTGGACTGTGTTGAAGAAGCAGACACTTTTGGTGGCTAACAACTTGCCAATGGCTCAGTGAAGCAAGCTTATGCAACATGCTATTGGCTTACCTCCTGCACTCAGTAATATTTTAGAAGTTGTCCACAGGACTGGGGACTTTATGCGAGTGAAAATATGTGCGGGACTGGATTAGAACCTGGGATCTCCCGCTTACTAGGCGGTTCCATTAACCACTGCATCCACGGAGACAGTGACTGCTACATTTGACAGGCTATCTTGGCACGTCTATCGACTGAATCACGTTCCCACACAGCGCCACGTGTCTGCAGACCCCGCCC
The DNA here is from genome assembly GCF_021461395.2 of Schistocerca americana. NCBI lineage: Eukaryota > Metazoa > Arthropoda > Insecta > Orthoptera > Acrididae > Schistocerca > Schistocerca americana. Next base: position 313,885,562 of record NC_060119.1, on the reverse strand, counting down.
ATGTCCTCCCTGCTCACAGCTTTGAGGAGGTTGGACATAATTATGCAGCTTCACATATATCACTCATTTATACATACATCACCTCGGTTTCGAGAGTTCCAGAACCTATTCAGACAATTGAAATAGAGATCAACATGAACATCATTTTGTCCCTTTTTATTGCTCATTAAAACCACACACTGCATGTTGTACCACCATACAGCGAGACCTTCAGAGGTGGTGGTCCAGATAACTGTACACACCGCATGCAGTGACATGTCCTCTTGCATTGATGAATGCCTGTATTTGTCGTGGCAAGTTCATCAAGGCACAGTTGGTCCAGATTGCCCCACTCCTCAACGGCGATTCGTCGTAGATCCCTCAGACTGGTTGGTGGGTCACGTCGTTCATAAACAGCCCTTTTCAATCTATCCCAGGCATGTTAGATAGGGTTCATGTCTGGAGAACATGCTGGCTACTCTAGTCAAGTGATGTCCTTATCCTGAAGGAAGTCATCCACAAGATGTGCAAGATGGGGGTGCGAATTATCGTCCATGAAGACGAATGCTTCGCCAAAATGCTGCCGGTGTAGTTGTACTATAGGTCGGAGGATGTCGTTCACGTATAGTACAGCCGTTACGGCGCCTTCCATGACTACCAGCGGCTTACGTTGGCCCTACATAATGCCACCCCAAAACAGCAGGGAACCTCCACCTCGCTGCACTCGCTGGACAGTGTGTCTAAGGCGTTCAGTCTGACTCCGTTGCCTCCAAACACGTCTCCGACGATTGTCTGATTGAAGGCGTATGTGACACTCATCACTGAAGAGAACGTGATGTCAACCCTGAGTGGTCCATTCGGCATGTTTTTGGGCCCATCTTGCCAAGACTGACCTCGCCATGGGCGTCGGGAGTGAAGTTGCACATCGTGGAGCCTATTGCGCACAGTTTGAGTCGTAACACTACGTCCTGTGGCTGCACGAGAAGCATTATTCAACATGGTGGCGTTGCTGTCAATGTTTCTCCAAGCCATAATCCTAGGTAGCGGTCATCTATTGCAGGAGTAGCCCTTGGGCGGCCTGAGCGAGGCATGTCATAGACAATTCCTGACTCTGTATCTCTTCCATGTCCGAACAACATCGCTTTGGTTCGCTCCGAAACGCCTGGACACTTTCCTTGTTCAGGTTACCCTCCATTCAGAGGCTGTTGCACGCAGCGACCGTTATTTTGATTTGTAAATAATAGATTTCAGCTATCAGTCGTCCTTTTTAAATTTTATTGGCAGATCTAGATTTCAGCTAGAAACTAGCCATTCTCAATGCACTATCATTTTTGTCAATGCATGCAATGCCTCTTGGTCGTCTTTGTCCACAGTTCATTGAATACTATTCAAAACTTCTCTTGTTGAGAGCCCTTCCTAGCACAAAGTAACAATGCGGACGTGATAGAACCGCGGTATTGACCGTCCAGGCATGATTGAACTACAGACAACATGAGCCGTGTACCTCCTTCCTGGTGGAATGACTGGACCTGATTGGCTGTCGGACCCCCTCCGTCTGATAGGCGCTGCTATTGCATGGTTGTTTGCATGTTTGGGCGTGTTCTTGACATGAATCCACCACCTTCTGTACGAGTACACAGTCACGTACGAGCTTCTGCAGAAATCTGTATGTAGAGAGCATGGAGGACATGGATGTGGACTGTGGGACTGTGGATAGGCTCTAGGGAGGAATGTGGGTCGGTCGACAGGTGTGCTGAGACAGTTCATACAATTTCAATAAAGGCAATGGACGGGTGGTGCAGTGGTTAACGCAACTGCCTAGTAAGCTGTAGATTCCAGATTCGAATCCCAGTCAAGCACAATGTTTCACTCGACACCGCTGATGCCGCATAAAGTCCTCACGCAGTTGACATCAACAGTCCTTTCCATTTCATTCCTCCTCCCTCCATCTCCAACGTACGTAACGTAACATTTCATATATTCATATATTCACCACCAACGTCCACAACATCTTTACCCACATAAGCAATCCCCTTTGGTCTTCTTTGTCCCCTCCTGAGTAACGGAATTCTGGTTGAAATTTTAGAATCCATCTTCTTTATCTCCTCTTGAGTAGCCTGAGTAGCGGAATTCCTAGCCTCAGTTTTAGAAACCATCCTCTTTAGCATTTCAAAGATCTCTGTTATGAGGTCACCTTTTCCATCGGTTTTAGGTAAGGTAGGGATAGGCAAACTCATTTGAGCATTTTGCAGAGGTGCTTTTGGTGTTTCTACACAACCCTCCTCACCACAGATCCTGGTTACATATGCAGCATCAAGCGTATGATTCCCTATAGCACCTAAATCGTCACCAACATCCCTTCCCATTTCGGCACCTGGTAAGCTATCTTCCAGTCTAGTTGCAGATTTTCTTGTTCTTCGAATTATTGGTTCCTTGTTCAATGAGACTGGATCTATGACAAGTGCCATTTCTTAAATACCGTAATTGATCTCCGTATTAAAACAGCTATTCAGCCCAAGAGCTCTCTTGCACCTCTTCTGACTATGAGTTCACATGTCTATAAAAATTCCCGACACACAAGTAATCCCTCTCGCTTCATATTCTAACAAACACCAGTATATAAGACACATAAAGAAACCCTTCCATAATTTCAGTTCAAACAATGCAGAACAACAACATAGGGTAAAACACAGCGCAGATATATCGGAGTTGAGAGAAACAGATCACATTAACTAATGTGTGCTGCTACTTAAATTTTAATTTCTCGCCACCTTGATGAAATACGCAGAGAACTTTCCCCTTAGTTCGCGAATGAATTAAAAGCATTTTCACAGGCTCCATTATTCTCCATACTACCATTATACTGACTAAAAGTAGACGTCATGACAGATGCAGTATCCTATTAAATAACTCGATCACAGGAGTACCTGACAGTTAAGTCCTGGCGGAATCGCCCTTTTAAAGCAGGATGTTACCGCCGTTAAGATTACAATTTTAGAACATGAGCATATCATATGAGTCCCCTTTCATTACACAAATTGCCCCATTACAGTCCATATCTACGCTAATGATGTATGCACAAGGAAACGGCATGGAAGGCTGGACCAGTCAGATGAACTGTTAACAGTGGGCTCTGTGTTAAATTAATAAACATAAAAGTAGGACAGGGGGTAGATGGTTTCTGGAATGAATCAGGAATTCAGAATCATTATGACATATCGACAAGTTAACTGTAGGTAAGTTATCACTAAACAAAAGCAAACAGACGGTTTCTCTCCCTTATAGCAAATGAGTGTCGCACCTAAGTTCATGGAAATAATCGAGTTGAATTACTCTGGTAAGAACATCTAGAAACTACACTCCTGGAAATTGAAAAAAGAACACCGTGAATTCATTGTCCCAGGAAGGGGAAACTTTATTGACACATTCCTGGGGTCAGATACATCACATGATCACACTGACAGAACCACAGGTACATAGACACAGGCAACAGAGCATGCAAAATGTCGGCACTAGTACAGTGTATATCCACCTTTCGCAGCAATGCAGGCTGCTATTCTCCCATGGAGACGATCGTAGAGATGCTGGATGTAGTCCTGTGAAACGGCTTGCCATGCCATTTCCACCTGGCGCCTCAGTTGGACCAGCGTTCGTGCTGGACGTGCAGACCGCGTGAGACGACGCTTCATCCAGTCCCAAACATGCTCAATGGGGGACAGATCCGGAGATCTTGCTGGCCAGGGTAGTTGACTTACACATTCTAGAGCACGTTGGGTGGCACGGGATACATGCGGACGTGCGTTGTCCTGTTGGAACAGCAAGTTCCCTTGCCGGTCTAGGAATGGTAGAACGATGGGTTCTATAACGGTTTGGATGTACCGTGCACTATTCAGTGTCCCCTCGACGATCACCAGTGGTGTACGGCCAGTGTAGGAGATCGCTCCCCACACCATGATGCCGGGTGTTGGCCCTGTGTGCCTCGGTCGTATGCAGTCCTGATTGTGGCGCTCACCTGCACGGCGCCAAACACGCATACGACCATCATTGGCACCAAGGCAGAAGCGACTCTCATCGCTGAAGACGACGCGTCTCCATTCGTCCCTCCATTCACGCCTGTCTCGCGACATCACTGGAGGCGGGCTGCACGATGTTGGGGCGTGAGCGGAAGACGGCCTAACGGTGTGCGGGACCGTAGCTCAGCTTCATGGAGACGGTTGCGAATGGTCCTCGCCGATACCCCAGGAGCAACAGTGTCCCTAATTTGCTGGGAAGTGGCGGTGCGGTCCCCTACGGCACTGCGTAGGATCCTACGGTCTTGGCGTGCATCCGTGCGTCGCTGCGGTCCGGTCCCAGGTCGACGGGCACGTGCACCTTCCGCCGACCACTGGCGACAACATCGATGTACTGTGGAGACCTCACGCCCCACGTGTTGAGCAATTCGGCGGTACGTCCACCCGGCCTCCCGCATGCCCACTATACGCCCTCGCTCGAAGTCCGTCAACTGCACATACGGTTCACGTCCACGCTGTCGCGGCATGGTACCAGTGTTAAAGACTGCGATGGAACTCCGTATGCCACGGCAAACTGGCTGACACTGACGGCGGCGGTGCACAAATGCTGCGCAGCTAGCGCCATTCGACGGCCAACACCGCGGTTCCTGGTGTGTCCGCTGTGCCGTGCGTGTGATCATTGCTTGTACTGCCCTCTCGCAGTGTCCGGAGCAAGTATGGTGGGTCTGACACACCGGTGTCAATGTGTTCTTTTTTCCATTTCCAGGAGTGTAATTCAGTTTTAATGCAGGATCTTCCTGGTCATGGTGATATTAATGCAGCTACTCCTGGTCGCTGTCTAGCTTTTTAGAATGATATTGGCCCACTGACAGTGCTTCCTAAAAGTGTGATTGTTGCTTCATACACATGTATCACTGCGGTAGCATAAAGATGATTATAGACTGTCAGTGTCGTTGAGGGACTGAGCTTGGGCTCATTATGCCCCCGCATTCGTATGAACTTAAGGTTTCAGTGTGAAGTGATTAATGTTGTACTGTGACATACAGGACACTGCTAAAACAGTGTGTGCCTATACTGGATCGAAATGAATAGCAATTTCAGCAATAAGTCGTACAGGTAACACCTATTACCGCCATTACCTGTTTTCATTGGAACATTTCATTCTACAGTACATTATCAGATGACTGAGATGAAGAGGAGACAGGCAGCACCGAATAATTTAGCAGCACCGCCTGGGGCACTTATAAAGCTTTCGGTAACTTTTAGTACAAGTCACCTGCCTCTAATGCCTTAGGTTGTGTTCCTTGAACTTGTTCCATCTTGTGGTATAGGGTTCCCGTAGATTTCTTTCCTGCTCTGACGTTGAAGAAAATTTCCTTTCCTGGCGCCACTATACGGAATCTCTTCCTTTTGTTGTCTTGAGTTATTCCGAGGCCTGGAGAGAAGAAATTATGCATCATTGATTTTATTTGTGATTCATACGTATTCCATGTTACACCGCTGACTGTAAATGCCCTTCAACAACCTTACAGAGCTTTTCTGCTTTCTTTCCTGTCATAGTTTTTATCATAAGCGGTTACGTTTGATTTTTCCCTGGTGATGTTCGCATTCGGGCTTTACAGACACTTACATTGCTTTTATGTATTGCCAATTTCCTTGGGATTTTGAACCTTTTATTCCCCTTTACTTTCTTTCACTTTATCTATTTTTATAAATAGTGTAATGGTATCGTTGCCTTTCCTTCAATATAGATTAGCGTTTTTCTTCGCCAAAATTAAATCTTTTAACCGTGGCCAAAATAGCTAAACAGAGCTGTAAACATATTATACGTTTCCTACTTATGCTAGTCACATTACTTATTTCGTTATACAGGGTGTTCAGCATTTCCGTTACAAACTTCTAGGACTAGAGGGGAATGAATAGAAAATATTTTGAACTGGAACCCTTCTCCGAAACGTACCGGTTCCATGCCAGAACCATTTGAAAACATGTTCGTAACGCGACTAGTTTTACGAGTAATTGTTTAGGCATGACCCAGTACGTCACTTGTTTTACAGTTCCACACACTAATAGCCAAAGAAATTGCTCATGTATTCGTCTACAGGTTCTCTTCAACGTGATGCAGTACGACTCCCTCCAATTCGGGTACGTGCCGTTTCCTTGGACCACCACACTCAACGTCAGCTGATGGTACACTTTCTCAAAGCCGCTGTGTGTGGCAACAGCAATCTTGATAAATGTAGCGAACATTCTTCCATTACTGTGAGCCTCACCATTCAGAATGATCACATCGGTGTATTCAGCAAACGTGTGCTCAACCAGGTCAAAGAGGTAGGACAGCCGTCAAATGACATCAGCCGATCCATGACTACCGTGTTCCATACCTACCTGGTAAGATTGTTTTCAAATCGCTGTAGCACGAAAAAAGTACGTTTCCGGACTTGGTTTCCTATTCGAAATATTATCTACTCATTCTCCCCTACAAGTCCTAGAAATTTTCAACGGTAATTTCCAAAGCCCTAATGTTTTAAATTGTGCTACATGTATCTAGCATATTTTTATCATCAAAGATTTTTTCTACAGGCATGCCACGAAGGCCTCAACATTAAGCTCAAACTATTTGGTAATTTATAATGTCCACTGTATCGTTCATATAGTTGTTTCTGTTGGAAGATGGGTATAAGTGTTACTGCCGTTATTGTTATGAACACATTACTTGTTTCGTTCCTCAAGCAAGTGATATAGGCATTCTATTATTCCTGATCTATATTAATGACATAGGAGACAATCTGAGTAGCCGCCTTAGATTGTTTGCAGATGATGCTGTCTTGTAAAGTCATCAGATGATCAAAACGACTTGCAAAATGGTATAGATAAGATATCTGTATGGTGCGGAAAGTGGCAATTGACCCTGAATAAGGAGAAGTGTGAAGTTATTCACGTGAGTACTAATAAAAATCAGCTACATTTCGATTACGCGATAAGTCACACAAGTCTGAAGACTGTAAATTCAACTAAATACTTAGGGGTTATAATTACAAATAACCTAAATTGGAGCGATCACATAGATAATATTGTGGGTAGAGCAAACCAAAGACTGCGATTCATTGGCAGAACACTTAGAAGGTGGAACAGGTCTACTAAAGAGACTGCTTACACCACGCATTTCCCGACCTATGGGCGGTGTGGGATCCGCATCAGGTGGGACTGACGGATGACATAGAAAAAATACAAAGTAGGGCAGCTCGTTTTGTATTATCGCGAAACAGGGGAGATAGTGTCACAGACATGATACGTGAATTGGAGTGGCAATCATTAAAACAAAGGCGTTTGTCGTTGCGACGGGATGTCCTCATGAAATTTCAATCATCAGTTTTCTCCTCCGAATGCGAAAACATTCTGTTGGCACCCACCTACATAGGGAGAAATGATCACGATAAAATAAGAGAAATCAGGGCTCGCACAGAAAAATGTAAATCCTCGTTTTTCCCGCGTGCCGTTGGAGAGTGGAACGATAGAGAGACAGCTTGAAGGTGGTCCATTGAACCCTCTGCCAGGCACTTTGTTGTGAATAGCAGAGTAATCACGTAGATGTAGATGTGTAGATGTCGTTATATAAATGTGGCGTTTTTCGGTTAATATATTATCTAAACATTAATTAGAGTAAGATGTGAGGTTACTTGTTTGATAAATCGTCAATTTATCATTCCAAGGAACCTTCGACACTACATATACAATACTGTTTTGCAAATCTTTAGGTAAGGAGATTGAGTTCTGTCTTACCTGAGCTTAAGTCACTCGGTGACTGATTACATTGTTAATTACATTACATTATTAATTCGAACTGAGCCATCACTACTTCTTCAATCAATCTGCAGGACAGCTAGAATTTATCGTGAAGCAAGCAAGAACTTTTTCTGATATCAGCTCATTTAAACGAAGGATTCATATTTGAACATCATACATTAATTACGTTTGGTATTCTCGTGCACAACACAGATTTTTCATATTCCACTTGCGCTACAATTACCAACAATGAACGTCTCAGTCATTATGATTTTGCTTCTTTGCACAATCCTGCCAGTTATATCCCTGAGTGACTTAATGCAGTCTACCACTACATATTTGATTTCACCTGTAATCGTTACGACCATAGCTTTATCACCTTAGCCGTTACCATAATAAGAGTAACACTCTGGCCTTTTTAAGTGTTTTCCACTTGAGTATTTTGAATAACACTCTACGTTTTATCATTACTAAGCTATAGTCAGACTTCATAGAAGATGTGACAGTGCAGTATTAGTTTCTTAACGTAATTTCAACACAGTAAAAAGTGTTGCCTCTTTGAAGAGCACACTGGTCGCTTTGGAGTGTCTTAGGTGGTGTAGAATTGGTACCACCACCACCACCACCACCACCACTGACAGACACGCCATTTGAAAGGTCTGTGGGAGTGTGTGGGATTGTGTGTGTGTGTTTGGAAAACCATAGACTACTCCCGAAGCAGAGATAAGTAGCCCTGATACTTTCATGATGTGCAGAATAATTAAGTTCAATGGCCAAGAGACAAATGCGATCTGACTCATGAACTGAGTAAAAAGTAGTCACACAACATACATTCTTTCATAAATTTAGCGCAACGAAAAGCACTGGAACTCCATATTTAATACTTGAAAATTACTCATACCTAATTATGTTAGTTCGCAAAGGCTATGGATTACATTGCCAGCTGGAGTGGCCGAGCGGTTCTAGGCGCTACAGTCTGGAACCGCGCGACTGTTGCGGTCGCAGGTTCGAATCCTGCCTCGGGCATGGATGTGTGTAATGAGGTTAGTTAGGTTCAAGTAGTTCCAAGTTCTAGGGGACTGAAGACCTCAGATGTTAAGTCCCATAGTGCTCAGAGCCATTTGAACCATTTGAAATCTTAAAATTTGGTTCTCCTGTATATATTGAGTTCACGTAGTCCAACTCTCCACAAATGTCCGTCAACAAAACAGCACACTTCGACCTACCCTTCATAGCACCTTTGATCTAATAACATGCAGAGAAGGACTGCTTACTGCTAATATTAGTGGCCTTTCAATGCAATTCGATGACTGATCATCGGTTTCTAATCTAAATTAATTATGCTCTAGGTAGAACTTAAATTTGTTGGGGCAAAGAGGACTGCTAAAGCTTCCGACTCGTAAAGAGAATAATTTACTTCAGAAACTGACAAGCCTCTCGATGGATAAGTCAAAGGCCTTCAGCTTCCGTCACGTTTCTGTAAGAAAATGGCATCCAGGAAAGAATCTGAAGTGGCTCTCTGCACAATGACGACAAGTTGAAATCTGGAATACCCAGCACTGGAGTGTTGTTCAGCGCTTGTTTCAGGCCATCAAGTTTCTGTAAGAAAATGGCCTCCACGGCAGAATTTGAAGTGGCTCTTGACACAATGACGGCAAGTTGAAATCTAGAATACCAAGGACTGGAGTGTCGCTCAGCGCATGTTTCAAGGCGCCAAAGAGAGCATGTTGAGATTCTCCCCACTGGCATTTCAAATTTTTTCAATGCCTTTAATTAAGTGGGGCCGCATGTTTGTCAAAAAATGGGATACAGTTTCTAAAAAAAAAAATCACCATGCCTAATACTCTGACAAAGCCGTTATGTTCCTAGGGAACGAGAATTTATAAACAGCTTGAGTACAGACTTTATCCATACTAATTCCCTCGGCTGGTCCTACAAACCCCAAAAGTGAAATTTCACTACAGGACAGCTTTTTGTTAGGCACCTTAACAGTGGAGTCCGCCTCCCAGAGAGACCCCACCCTTCCCCCTAATAAGCCGCTATTCAATACTGAACCAGATACTCTCGATGTCGACAACCATTTTACATCAGTCAGAAAATGTTTGTTGCTTATCAGGAAATGAAAGCCTTGGCCGATCTTCTGATTGCATCCGCTTCAAAATATTAAGACAACCTGGTCTTCGGAAATGTTCAAGCAGAGCACCAACAATAACGTACATAAACTATCAATATGACCCCCTAAAGATTCATTTACCGCTTGCACCTAAAAAATTCTGGTCAATGAATTCCTTTCGTCCACAGGTCCATTCGTTTTCTAAGATAATTTCCTTCTGGATCTCAGCTAGCGACCCATTACCCTGTAAACCTTCGGTAGTTAGCCAACTTGATCGCCGACCATTAGTGGATAAATAATTTGAAACAAGTTGCCATGTGGATTCTGGAACAGGTCGACCTCTTTTTGCAGGTTAACAGTTAATCACAATAATTCCAAGAACTGATGAATATTTTCAATAAATAACCTCTGAATATTCTGAACAATTTTTATATTTGGATTCGGTAACTTACTAAAATTCTATCCACATTGCTATGTTTAAATTAGGGCGTTCGATCGTATTTTAATTTTGTTCTTGTTCTTTGTGAACCAGAACTGCCTCCTACACTCCTCCATGCCATGAAGTAACAGTCAAGTAGTATCGTTCATAGAATCTGTGTATAAAATAAACTTAACTCTAGCAGTAATGGTTGCATAAGCATAGAATTGCGTCAAAGTAGAAGCAAAAATTTAAGAAAAAGTATTATAGTAAATACAGAATGTATATTGACACAAATACAGTGCAAGATGAACCAGGCCATTTCTAATTCACTGGCCTAGCGTCAGTATGTAACGGAAGGCAGTTAGGCACATGGTCAAAATGTTGCAGTTAACAAACGAAAACCCTATGTCATGACAGAATAACACAATAATTGATGTCGAATCAAACTAACGAAATTAGGACAGCATATGAATAAAATCAGACAATGAAATGTAAATGGTACAGATTTAATTTTCGGAATCAGTGATATGCAAGACCTACGTCTTCAGTCATCTTTGACCTGTAGCATAAGTCTACATATTTTTTAATTCCTTGACATATTTCCATTCTTTTTGTAACTGTAAAACTCTTTTGGTCTTCACAGTGTTTGACCTCACTGTCCGTAGTATTCGATGTTAACGTTAATTTGTTAATTCCACATTTTTGCCACTTTTTTGTCACTTTCTGTTCTCTTCCCGAAAACCTCTCATATATTCACTGTGTTTCTTCTTTCTCTCTTCTGTCCACTTCTTTCCTGGTTTCTTCGCTTTTTTGGTGTTTCCTCGAATTTCCGTTTCCTGATTCTTTCTCTGTATTTTTCTCTGTTTGTTATTTCTTCTGTAGAGGTATTTAGTTTCTTGAGGTCTTCCATGGTTTCCTTTCCCCAGTTAATTTTCATCGTATTACTCATCACTATGTTAAAAATATTCTTGATCACCCTATTTTCGTTCATCTTATAAATGTGCCCATAGAATTTAGCCCATTTTTTCTAATGTTGTCTGTAATTGTTTGTCTGTAATTGTCTCTGTCTTTTTGAACAGCTATTTTGTCGGTCTGTTTATCCAGATCCCCTGTCTCTGAACTGGCCCATGGATATTTCTCAGAATTTTTATCTCTTGCTTTTCCATTTCCTTGCTTTTCGTTCTTCCCTTGATTACTGTCGTTTCTGAGGCATACAAGGCTTCTGATAGGACTACTGCTTTGTAATGTCTTAATTTGGCATCAACGGATATACTTCTTTCGCTGTAGTGGTTCCATGTAAATCTGTAAGTTTTTTGTGGCTCTGCAATTCTTTCTTCATTGGCTGTCGAGATTAGTTCTGTTTTCTGTATAATCTCTCCATGGTACTTGAAACTTTCTACTTGAGCTATCTTTCCATACTTTGTTACAAATGGGTTCTGTCTGTGGATTTTGTGTCCATGTGCTCTGTTTTTTCAAACGAAATTTGTAGCCCTGTTCTGCCTGCGATTTCGTGTAGTGTCTCTAGGGCTTCTCTGGCTTCTTTTCTGTTATTTGTTATGATGGCTATATCATCGGCAAAGGCCAGACATTTTATGTTGATGGTTCTATTCTTGTGTCTCCCCATCTTTACTCCATTGACTTCTGTGTCCCATGTCCTGATTATTTTCTCTAAAACTACGTTAAATAAAATGGGTAACAGCCCATATCCATGTCTCACTCCTGTTTTGATTTCGAACGGTTCCGAGATCTTTCCCATGATTTTGTATTTGTTAATGTTTCCTGGATTATTTTGTAATGTACAACCGTTTACTCTTGACACCCAACGCCACTGATAAAGACAACCGACAGTTTGCCGCATGTAACCCGAAGCAAAGACTTTAGTATGCTCATCCTTATAGTTACCACCTCATATACAGCTCAACATTATGAATTTTTTAATTTCATTACATTACATACCAGTTCAATAATAAATCTTAGCCGGCCGCTGTGGCCGAGTGGTTCTAGGCGCTTCAGTCCGGAACCGCGCTGCTGCTACGGTCTCAGGCTCGACTCCTGCCTCGAGCATGGATGTGTGTGATATCCTTAGGTTAATTGGGTTTAAGTAGTTCTAAGTGTAGGGGACTGATGACCTCAGATGTCAAGTCCCATAGTGCTTAGAGCCATTTGAAAAAATCTTATGCGATAGCGACCTGATGGTGTAAGTCGTTACCAGTATACTTTACGCTAGTTACTAGCACTTTATCTGCAATAAGAATGGCGCTCGATATTGTATCTTAAATATGGATTGGTAGTATTGCATCAATTGGATGACAAGTTTATTGTACGCTGGCCAGTGACGTTAATATTACCTCCTGCGAAAACCTGAATAACCTGTGAGCCGTGCAGAAAGATAATCGGTGGGGGTTTCGGAGGTGGCAAAATGGATGTGACGTCATGCCAGCTCCAGTGCCGTGAAAGCTGTGTCAGGTCTGTAGGTTGAGGATCCATTGCGCGAATAGCCCGATCGAGGCGATTCCACAGATTCTCGTATAGGTTCAGGCCCGGGAAGTTTGGTGACCAGGGAACCACAGTAAACTCTGAATGGTGCTACCTGAATTACGCACGAGCACTGCAAGCTGTGTGTCACACTGCATTATCCTGCTAGTAGATGCCATTCTGTCGAAAAAAAAAAAAAAACTTCGTGTGGGAGTGGACGCTGTCTCCAAGGAGAAATGCATACTTATGTTGGTCCATTGTTCCTTCCAGAATGACAAGGTCACTCAGGGAATGTCACGAAAACATTCCCCGGACCATAACGGCCCTCCTACAGCCTGGACCTCAAGATGATTGTTACAGGATGTTGCTTTCAGGTGTTTCATACCGTATAGCCAACGGCCGTCTATCTGATGGAGCATTAACCGTAATTCATTTGAAAATGTCATCTTTCGCCAGTCAATGGCGTCCAACTGCGTTAATTGTAAGGGAGAGGCCCTGCTAATCCCGCAGGACGGGACAGATAGTATAAATTGTCGAAAGGGGCCAAAATAAGTGCTGTCAGTTACACACGAACATACAACTTTATTATTTGATCAAACATTGCAAAATCCCCCCAAAAATTAAGAAAACACACACCTTTAATCCTTGGAACTTAATTACCGGCTGAAAGCCACTTTATTTTAAAAACGGCTGAAGGACAATAACTTAAAACGCAAGCATAACCAGAAATTTAAGAGGCAAGCCTTATCTTAAAACAGTTCTTTAGTTAGGCTGAAGTAAACAAATTCAAAATCGGCTGAAGGCGTAATACTTAAAGAAAATTCAACAACATTAAAATTTTTAAAATGCCAAAGGGCTTTCGTAAAACAATACCTTAAAATGGGCCAAAGGCCTTAAGAGCAAAACAACTCTAATTTTAAAAATAACCAGCTGGAAGCCATACAAGCACGAACAACAAGAACAATTAAAAAAATATGGCAACACCCAACGCGCTCAGATGTTCGACGGTCGGCCTGGAATTCAAACACTAATGGTCGCTTAGGTGAGACAGGCAGTCGGTCCAACCATTTTCAATCCGCTGGGAACCCAACCGACAGACAGTCAACAGACTAATGATCACGATCAGTTCCGCTCCACACTTGCACCAAAACTCAAACGATTCTAACAGCGGAGACCGGAACAGCAACCAGAACGGAAAGGGGAAGACCCACCCGAATACACGTCGCCTAATCAGACGACCGACCAAACGGCGAAGTAAGGTCGTTGCCACTCGAAAGTGTGTGTCGGCAATCATCGGCGAGTGATGGCTATCCGCGCCTCCCTGGCGCTGCATGTCCCACTGGTGATACGACGTGACTGCGCCAACCGACCAACTGCTACACATCAGCACAGAGACAGCACTAAAGTAACTGGGCAGTGAACATCATAGGCTACACACAATTTCATAAACATTTGGACGAAGCACGAGACCAGTGCTAAAGCAGTGACTGTGCAAACACCAGGACGAACCACGAGTTCAGACGTACATCGCCAATCCATAGCGATCGGCGAGCAAATACACGTCGTCCGGTAAGATGATCAACAAAGACCGTCCCCAGTCGTGTGTGCTGGCAACGGTCGGGCTAGTCATGGCTATCCTAACCTCACTGCCGCTCCAACCCGACCCAAATTCTGCAGCGTCCCAACTGTCCGATTGCCAGCACGAACTCCACTATTGGCGCCTTCCAACTCAATCATGACACACGACGGCCAGGAAGTACACTACTGGCCTTAAAATTGCTACACCACGAAGATGACGTGCTACAGACGCGAAATTTAACCGACAGGAAGAAGATGCTGTGATATGCAAATTATTAGCTTTTCAGAGCATTCACACAAGGTTGGCGCCGGTGGCGACACCTATAACATGCTGACATGAGGAAAGCTTCCAACCGATTTCTCATACACAAACAGCAGTTGACCGGCGTTGCCTGGTGAAACGTTGTTGTGATGCCTCTTGTAAGGAGGAGAAATGCGTACTACCACGTTTCCGACTTTGATAACGGTCGCATTGTAGACTATCGCGATTGCGGTTTATCGTATCGCGACACTGCTGTTCGCGTTGGTCGAAATCCAATGACTGTTAGCAGAATATGGAATCGATGGGTTCAGGAGGGTAATACGGAACGCTGTCCTGGATCCCAACGGCCTCGTATAGCCCGCAGTCGAGATGACAGGCACCATATCTGCAAGGGTGTAACGGATCGTGCAGCCACGTCTCGATCCCTGAGTCAAGAGATGGGGACGTTTGCAAGACAACAACCATCTGCACGAACAGTTCGACGACGTTTGCAGCAGCATGGACTATCAGCTCGGAGGCCATGGCTGCTGTTACCCTCGACACTGCATCACGGACAGGAGCGCCTGCGATGGTGTACTCAACGGCGAACCTGGGTGCACGAATGGCAAAACGTCATTTTTTCGGATGAATCCAGGTTCTGTTTACAGCATCATGATGGTCACATCCGTGTTTGGTGACATCGCGGTGAACGCACATTGGAAGCGTGTATTCGTCATCGCCATACTGGGGTCTCACCCGGCGTGATGGTACGGGGTGCCATTGGTTACACGTCTCGGTCACCTCTTGTTCGCATTGACGGCACTTTGAATAGTGGACGTTACATTTCAGATGTGTTACGACTCGTTTCTCTACCCACGACCGCATGATGCAGGTCCTGTACGGGCCTTTCTGGATACAGAAAATGTTCGACTGCTGCCCTAGCCAGCACATTCTCCAGACCTCTCATCAATTGAAAACGTCTGGTCAAAGGTGGCCGAGCAACTGGCTCGTCACAATACGCCAGTCACTACTCTTGATGAACTGTGGTATCCTGTTGAGGCTGCGTGGGCAGCTGTACCTGTACACGCCATCCAAGCTCTGTTTGACTCAATGCCCAGGCGTATGAAGGACTTGATTACTGCCAGAGGTGGTTGTTCTGGGTACTGATTTCTCAGGATCTGAGCGCCCAAATTACGTGAAAATTTAATAACATGTCAGCTCTAGTATAATTGTCCAATGAATACCCGTTTACCATCTGCATTTCTTCTTGGTGTAACAATCTTAATGGCCAGTAGTGTAATAGCAGTCCAGCAAAGATGATACGGCAGGGCCTATATCGATAATCGCTGCAGTTGCCGCTCACGTGCAGGCAAGGCAGCAACTCAGTGACAACAGTAATTGAAAATCAACATAACGAGGGGGCGGTACGGTAAAAACAGGATGTTAAATAAGAGATGGCACGAACACGAGCCACGCACGGCTCAGTAGGCAAATTCCAGCCTTCGGTGAGGACGAACACCATTCGGCATTGGTGCTTGAACCAGGCGCATGCCGCGTTGGCAATACGCCCAGTGGTCATTGAGGAGACACTGTTCCTTCATCTAGGGCCTAGGCGGTCGGCTGCTCGACAGCTGCACATCTGTTAGCCAGTATACATCTCCGCAGCCGCCGTTCTCTGCTGTCACGTATGGCCCACGGTGCACCACAGTCGCCTCGCCGCCGTTTTTGGATAGTGGCATTTTGCCTTATACGGTATCCTCCAACCACGGCAGTGTGCGAACAGTTTACAATCTTAGCCATTATGGAAATATTTATACCCTTCGCCCCAAAGCTAACGATCGCGTCATTTTGGACGTCAGATATATCGCTTCGTTTGCGCCTTACGACAACTACTGCACTGTTTTTTCGCGTGCCCTCCGTCATGCATTATGTAACCTCTACTGCTAGTGGTGCCACCTATCGTCCGAGAGTGACTACTGCACGTAGGCCGTGGTTACATTATTGTGACTGTATTGTGCAATTTCTATCTGCAAATGTCTATATAAAATATTATTATACCGTAAAATATTTATTTTCCAGGACATCGCTTTCACCGATGCGATTTACTGTATTGTCACGCTTTACAAAGCAGCGTCATTTAGGTTATTGCTTCTTATGCTATACTCAGTGTAGTTGCTTCTTATGCTATACTCAGTGTAGTCCGTTAGTTGATAGTAACCACAACGTGATGTCAGCATTTAACTGGTTTTATATCATCCACATATAATCTTTGGCATAGTACTCCTTGCTTACCATAGGTTGCATGTCTCTTTGATAATACAAGGTGTACATAAAGTATATCATTTTGACGAGAAACTCTGAAAGTCTTTTTTTTTTTTCATGTGTACCGCCACGGGGTAGTTTGGTAATTTGCCGATAGTCAGCGCTAGTCGCAAACATGGCAACCTTTCTGTGTGTTGAAGTTCGACAAAAACAAGTGTGTTACAGCTGTTCAGTGGATGTTTAGAACCAAATACGGTGAGAAGGCCATTTACCACTGGCGCAACAGATTCCTTAGGACGGGTTGCTTGTGCCCTGAAAAGAGAAGCGAACGTCTCAGTGAGAGCGAAGTGAACGTGGAGCGCGTGTGACAGACATTCATAAGGAGTCCAACGAAAACGGTGCGTCGTGCATCCTGTGAACTCGAAATGGCTCCAGTGACAGTGTGGAAACTCCTGCGACAGAAGCTGTCTATGAAACCATTCAAATTGGAGCTAGTGCAGAAGCTCAGTGAAGACGACAAAGACAAGGGTTTTGAGTTTTGTTCGCAGTTGTAATTGTTGAATGAGGATGGGGATGGCATTGTTGATCGCTTAATTTTTAGCAATGAAGCCGCTTTTCACACTAATGGGAAAGTGAACAGGCGTAATTGTCGAATCTGGGGTACAAAGCATCCACGCGAATGCACTAAATTTGAGCGTGATTCCCCGAAGGTAAATGTCTTTTGTGCCTTGTCACGTCGAAAACTGTACGGGCCATTCTTCTTCGCCGAGAGCACTGTCACTGGATATTCCTACTTGAACATGTTGCAGCAATGGATGATGCCTCAAAAGAAATCGGACTCTCCGTTCATCTTTCAGCAGGATGGGGCTCCACCCCATTTTCATCGTGAAGTTCATGGGTACCTGAACACGGAGCTGCCGCATCGATGGATCGGCCGTGCTACAGAAGGGGACAGTTGTTTCATGGAATGGCTTCCTAGAGCACCAGATCTCACTCCGTGTGACTTTTTTCTGTGGAGATACATTAAAGATCTGGTGTATGTACCGCCTCTACCACATGACGTGACAGAGCACCAGGAGGGAAGAGACTGCCACAGTCGACGATGCCATGTTCGGACGGGTGTGGAAAGAATTCGATTACCGTGTTGACGTCTGCTGGGCCACTCATGATTCGCATATCGAATGTTTGTAAAAAGATTTCAGAGTTTCTCTTCAAAATGCAATATGTATGACATTTGTACAATGCTTAGTTCTTGTGCAATAAATTATTGAAAGTGTTGCCGGACTTCATGTACACCCTCTATTTACTGGATAAGTGTCAGCAGCTTTTAAGCAATCTATCATTATTTGGATTTTAACGTACCTATGTGATTCACGACATTAGTTAAACTATGTGTAGTTTACATATCACGGTGGAATGTCGTTGTATTTGATATGTTAGTGAATTATTTATGAGTAGTATGCATTTTTTATCCCTCTGTTGTACTGACTAGGATATTGATGTAAGTAAGTACAGTTCTAACATTTTCCTTTCTTTTTTTTTTTGTATATAGTCTTCCAGTGACGGTGGTTACAAAAACCGAAACCATTAAAGAATAAAATAGAATGTGTGAAGCTGACAGCTATAATCATACCTTCTTTTAGCGACTAGCGTGCGTCTCGTCACTGCAGGTGTCAGCGTTCCCAGTCCTCGCTGCTGCATTGCCTGCCGGCCGCTGTGGCCGAGCGGTTCTAGGCCCTTCAGTCCGAAACCGCGCTGCTGCTACGGTGGCTGGTTCGAATCCTGCCTCGGGCATGGATGTGTGGGATATCCTTAGGTTAGTTAGGTTTAGGTAGTTCTAAGTCTAGGGGAATGATGACCTCAGATGTTAAGTCTTATAGTTTTTAGAGCGATTTGTATTTTTTTTTTTTTTTTTTTTTTTGCAGTGCCTGCGGTTCCTCCCTCACAATTGGCGACTCATACGTGGCGAGTGCCCTTCTGAGACAGCAACATCGCATTCTGCCCTCGTCCGCAACACAGTAAGTGTCCAGGACCATCCAAGACCAGAAACGACGCCTTCTTCCACAGCAACACCGCACTGTGCGTACTATCCAAGAATTCTTATTTGCCAAGTCACTTCCAGATGCAATTGACGGGGAATGGTTTATTTTCAGTTATTCTTCTTTTTATTCTCACTATAAGCCTGTGAGTTCGACGACACTCTTACTCTTTTGTGGTCGCATCATGTTGTAAAGAGTTCCAAAGTTTTGTTGAGTGCTGCAAGTGGTTTTCATCATAGCGAATCATGTGTGCCATTAAAACGTCACGACAAAGTGGAGTTTCCATTAAGTGGCTCATCCTGTAGCGAAGCTGCCATCCTCAAGTAGAGCTTTCAGGGGTATGGAAGGACTGGGTGAGGAAGGAAAGTGTAGGTTAACGGGAGTGTCAGAAACTAATATTTACAACTGTTGTCGTTGTTGTTGCGGCCTTCAGTCATAATATTAGTGTAATGGAGCCCTCTACACTAGTTTCTCGAACCCTCTTCATCTCTGCATAATTACTTCTACATACATCCATTTGAACCTGTCAGCTGTAGACAAACGTTGGCCTGCCTCTACAGCTTTTAACGCCTGTATTTTCCTCCACTACCAAATTGACCATTAGAATTTTAATAATGATGTGCTACATCAGTTACATTTTTCCATGCATGTCACGACTCGTTTAAGGAATTTACTTACAGAAATTCCCTACTTTTTATATAAGTCTGTATAATTTTTTACTTAATTATTATCCACGTAAAAGATCAACAAATCGCCTATGCTAATCTGTCGCCTTGCACTTGCTTTATCCAGTGCGAGTTCATCTCTGTTCCTGCAGCAGTCTTTTTATCTTGATGTGCTATCTAGCAAATTTTGGCTGCTCCCGTAAATGCACAAATTAATACATTTATATTCCGCTAGATTGTCGAATTGAGGTTCTAGTCTTGCGAATGTTGAAAGACAATGCAAGGTACTGAACAAGTATAAAAATATAATTATTCTTTACTTATTTGTAGTATACTACGTATCACACAGTAATTCACTTTCTTTTTTTAAGTTTTTGTAGTAGTAAAGGCTGTGCGTCGCGTCTGCACTGCTAATGTCCTATGCTGCTGCAATAGAGCTATTACTGAGGCATCAGTAAACCACCGATTCTTTAAACAACCGCACTTCCAATTACAAAATAACTGAAATGTTTTATTACTTTACAAATGAGTTAATGTGTTAAATAATTTATTTAAACCATGTAAGTGAGAAAAAGTTTAAACAAGGTTTGAAATTACGCTTAAAATTTGTTGGTAGTCGCTATGTGCTCTCATTATTTAACTTCACATGAATATAATCTGGCCAATTCGCACTCCATTTTAAGCAAAAACTGCTTTCTTAACGAATCACAATGTTTATAACGTCACGGCTTTCGAATTAAGTATCGTAGAAAGATACAATTATGCAGGTGCATTCAGTGATATATGTAGATCCTGTCTACAAAATGTGTTGCTAATAAAGTTAGTTGTAAAACAGTAATAAATTAAAACGGCATTGCTAATGTTAGACTTTTACTGCTTGCCAATTTAAGAGAATTTAGTTTTCATCTATCTAATTGTCTAAGACCTCACATCTCCTGAATTATGTATCGTACAAAGACATAATTGTGTAGATACTTTTAGTGATATGTCTGGATACTGTCTGCAAATTGCGCTGTGAATAGAGTTAATAGTAAAGAAGAAAGAAATTAAAACGAAATGTGCGAAGCTGAAGTTTTGCTGCTTGAACAGCGAAAATGTTATAAGCTATATTCATTTTTCCTTTCATCATTTTGTGGAAGGTGTTAACAAAAGTTTTTCACGGGTTTCTAATTATGTGTTAAGTCGTTAAATACTCTCATTTTCAAATGCTGGGTGGATCAAGTCCGTATATCGCCAGACTTCAGTTATGCTGTCTCAAGAAAAACGCAGAGTTTCTATCTGTGATATTTGTCGTTGAATAAAACTTTTAACACAAGGCAATACCTCTTAATAGGTTGTATTATGACAGAATTTAAAATTTTTACATCAACATCTACATGTATTCTCTGCGAATCACATTGAAGTGCCTGGCAGAGGATTCAGCGAACCACCTTCACAATTCTCTATTATTTCAATCTCGTATAGCGCGCGGAAAGAACGAACACCTATATCTTTCCGTACGAGCTCTGATTTCCCATATTTTATCGTGGCGCTCGTTTCTCCCTATGTAGGTCGATGTCAGAAAAATACTTTCACATTCGGAGGAGAAAGTTAGAGATTGGAATTTCGTGAGAAGATTCCGTCGCAACAAAAACAACCTTTCTTTTGATGATGTCCAGCCCAAATCCTGTATCATTTCTGTGACACTCTCTCCCATATTTCGCGATAATACAAAACGTGCTGCCTTTCTTTGAACTTTTTTGATGTACTCCGTCAGTCCTACCTGGTAAGGATCCCACACGCGCAGCAGTATTCTAGAAGAGGACGGACAAGCGTAGTGTACGCAGTCTCCTTAGTAAGTATGCTATATTTTCTAAGCGTCCCGCCAATAAAACGTAGTCTTTGGTTAGCCTTCTCCACAACATTTTCTATGTGTTCTTTCCAATTTAAGTTGTTCGTAATTGTATTTAATTGAATTTACGGATTTCAGATTAGACTTATTTATCGTGTAACCGAATTTTAACGAGTTCCTTTTAGCACTCATGTGGATGACATATCACTTCTCGCTATTTAGGATCAACTGCCAATTTTCGCACTATTCAGATATCTTCTTCTAAATCGTTTTGCAATTTATTTTGATCTTCTGATGACTTTATTAGTCGATAAACGACAACGTCTACTGCAAACAACAAAATACGGCTGCTCAGATTGTCTCCCAAATCGTTTATTTAGATAAGGAACAGCAAAGGGCCTATAACACTACCTTGGGGAACACCAGAAATCACATCTTTTTTACTCGATGACTTTCCATCAATTACTACCAACTGTGACCTCTCTGACAGGAAACCACAAATCCAGTCACATAACTGAGACGGTATTCCATAACGACGCAATTTCACTACAAGCCGCTTGTTTGGTACAGTGTCAAAAGCCTTAGGGAAATCCAGAAATACGGAATCGATCTGAAATCCCTTGTCAATAGCACTCAACGCTTCATGTGAATAAAGAGCTAGTTGTGTTTCACAGGAACGATGTTTTCTAAATCCATGTTGACTGTGTGTCAATAGACATTTTTCTTCGAGGTAATTCATAATTCTGCTGCATATCGACGTTAACGATTGTTGTTGTTGTTGGTGTTGTGGTCTTCAGTCCTGAGACTGGTTTGGTGGAGCTCTCCGTGCTACTCTATCCTGTGCAAGCTTCTTCATCTCCCAGTACCTACTGCAGCCTACATCCTTCAGAATCTGATTAGTGTATTCAGCTCTTGGTCTCCCTCTACGGTTTTTACCCTCCACGCTGCCCTCCAATACTAAATTGGTGATCCCTTCATGCCTCAGAAAATGCCCTATCAACCGATCCCTTCTTCTAGTCAAGTTGTGCCACGAAATCCTCTTCTCCACAATTCTATTCAATACTTCCTCATTAGTTATGTGATCTACTCATCTAATCTTCAGCATTCTTCTGTAGCACCACATTTCAAACGCTTCTATTCTCTTTTTGTCTAAACTATTTATCGTCCATGTTTCACTTCCATACATCGCTACACTCCATACAAATACTTTCAGAAACGACTTCCTGACACTTAAATTAATACTCGATGTTAACAAATTTCTCTTCCTCAGAAACGCTTTCCTCGCCATTGCCAGTCTACATTTTATATTCTCTCTACTTCGACCATCATCAGTTACTTTGCTCCCCAAATAGCAAAACTCCTTTACTACTTTAAGTGTCTCATTTCCTAATCTAATTCCCTCAGCATCACCCGACTTAATTCGACTACATTCCATTATCCTCGTTTTGCTTTTGTTGGTGTTCATATAATATCCTCCTTTCAAGACACCATCCATTCCGTTCAACTGCTCTTCTAAGTCCTTTGCTGTCTCTGACAGAATTACAATGTTGTCGGCGAACCTCAAAGTTTTTATTTCTTCTCCCTGGATTTTAATACCTACCCCGAATTTTTCTTTTGTTTCCTCAATATACAGATTGAATAACATCGGGGAGAGGCTACAACCCTGTCTCACTCCTTCCCAACCACTGCTTCCCTTTCATGTCCGTCGACCCTTATAAATGCCATCTCGTTTCTGTACAAATTGTAAATAGCCTTTCGCTCCCTGTATTTTACCCCTGCCACCTTCTGAATTTGAAAGAGAGTATTCCAGTCAACATTGTCAAAAGCTTTCTCTAAGTCTACAAATGCTAGGAACGTAGGTTTCCCTTTCCTTAATCTAGCTTCTAAGATAAGTCGTACGGTCAGTATTGCCTCACGTGTTCCAAACTGATCTTCCCCGAGGTCGGCTTCTACCAGTTATTCCATTCGTCCGTAAAGAATTCGCGTTAGTATGTTGCATCCGTGACTTATTAAACTGATTGTTCGGTAATTTTCACGTCTGTCAACACCTTCTTTCTTTGAGATTGGAGTTATTATATTCTTCTTGAAGTCTGAGGGTATTTCGCCTGTCTCATACATCTTGCTCACCAGATGATAGAGTTTTGTCAGGACTGTCTCTCCCAAGGCCGTCAGTAGTTCTAATGGAATGTTGTCTACTCCCGGGGCCTTGTTTCGACTCAGGTCTTTCCGTTCTCTGTCAAACTCTTCACGCAGTATCGTATCTTCCATTTCATCTTCATCTACATCCTCTTCCATTTCCATAATATTGTCCTCCAGTACGTCGCCCTTCTATATACCCTCTAGATACTCCTTCCACCTCTCTGCTTTCCCTTCTTTGCTTAGAACTGGGTTTCCATCTGAGCTCCTGATATTCATACAAGTAGTTCTCTTTTCTCCAAAGGTCTCTTTAATTTTCCTGTAGGCAGTATCCATCTTACCCCTAGTGAGATAAGCCTCTACATCCTTACATTTGTCCTCTAGCCATCCCTGCTTAGCCATTTTGCTCTCTCTGTCGATCTCATTTTTGAGACGTTTGTATTCCCTTTTGCCTGCTTCATTTACTACATTTTCATATTTACTCCTTTCATCAATTAAATTCAATATTTCTTCTGTTGCCCAAAGATATCTACTAGCCCTCGTCTTTTTACGTACTTGATCCTCTGCTGCCTTCACTACTTCATCTCTCAAAGCTACCTATTCTTCTTCTACTGTATTTCTTTCCACCATTCCTGTCAATTGTTCCCTTATGCTCTCCCTGAAACTCTGTACAACCTCTGGTTTAGTCATTTTATCCAGGTCCCATCTCCTTAAATTCCCATCTTTTTGCAGTTTCTTCAGTTTTAATCTACTGTTCATAACCAATAGATTTTGGTCAGAGTCCACATCTGCCCTTGGAAATGTCTTACAATTTAAAACCTTGTTGCTAAATCTCTGTCTTACAATTATATAATCTATCTGAAACCTGTCAATATCTCCAGGCTTCTTCCATGTATACAACCTTCTCTTAGGATTCTTGAACCAATGATTAAGTTGTGCTCTGTGCAAAATTCTACCAGGTGGCTTCCTCTTTCATTTCTTAGCCCCAATCCATATTCACCTACTACGTTTCCTTCTCTCCCTTTTCCTACTGCAGAATTCCAATCACCCATGACTATTCAATTTTCGTCTCCCTTCACTATCTGAATAATTTCCTTTACTTCATCATACATTTCTTCAATTTCTTCGTCATCTGCAGAGCTAGTTAGCATATAAACTTGTACTACTGTAGCAGGCGTGGGCTTCGTGTCCATCTTGGCCACAATAATGCGTTCACTATGCTGTTTGAAGTAGCTTACCCGCACTCCTATTTTTTTATTCATTATGAAACTGACTCCTGCATTACCCTTATTCGATTTTGTATTTATAACCCCGTATTCGCCTGACCAAAAGTCTTGTTCCTCCTGCCAGCGAACTTCACTAATTCCTACTATATCTAACTTTAACGTATCCATTTCCCTTTTTAAATTTTCTAACCTACCTGCTCGATTAAGGGATCTGATATTCCACGCTCCGATCCGTAGAACGCCAGTTTTCTTTCTCCTGATAACGACGTCCTCCTGAGTAGTCCCCGTCCGTAGATCCGAATGGGGGACTATTTTACCTCCGAAATATTTTACCGAAGAGGACGCCTTCATCAGTTAACCATACAGTAAAGCTGCATGCCCTTGGGAAAAATTACGGACGTAGTTTTCCCTTGCTTTCAGCCGTTCCCATACCAACACAGCAAGGCTGTATTGGTGTTACAAGGCCAAATCAGTCAATCATCCAGACTGTTGCCCCTGCAACTACTGAAAAGGCTGCTGCCCCTCTTCAGGAACCACACGTTTGTCAGGCCTCTCAACAGATACCCCTCCGTTGTGGTTGCACCTACGGCACGGCTATCTGTATCGCTGAGGCACGCAAGCCTCCCCACCTCTACATCTACATCTACATCCATACTCCGCAAGCCACCTGACGGTGTGTGGCGGAGGGTACCTTGAGTACCTCTATCGGTTCTCCCTTATATTCCAGTCTCGTATTGTTCGTGGAAAGACGGATTGTCGGTATGCCTCTGTGTGGGCTCTAATCTCTCTGATTTTATCCTCATGGTCTCTTCGCGAGATATACGTAGGAGGGAGCAATATACTGCTTGACTCTTCGGTGAAGGTATGTTCTCGAAACTTTGACAAAAGCCCGTACCGAGCTACTGAGCGTCTCTCCTGCAGAGTCTTCCACTGGAGTTTATCTATCATCTCCGTAACGCTTTCGCGATTACTAAATGATCCTGTAACTAAGCGCGCTGCTCTCCGTTGGATCTTCTCTATATCTTCTATCAACCCTATCTGGTACGGATCCCACACTGCTGAGCAGTATTCAAGCAGTGGGCGAACAAGCGTACTGTAGTCTACTTCCTTATTCGATTTTGTATTTATAACCCTGTATTCGCCTGACCAAAAGTCTTGTTCCTCCTGCCAGCGAACTTCACTAATTCCTACTATATCTAACTTTAACGTATCCATTTCCCTTTTTAAATTTTCTAACCTACCTGCTCGATGAAGGGATCTGATATTCCACGATCCGATCCGTAGAACGCCAGTTTTCTTTCTCCTGATAACGACGTCCTCCTGAGTAGTCCCCGTCCGTAGATCCGAATGGGGGACTATTCTACCTCCGAAATATTTTACCGAAGAGGACGCCTTCATCAGTTAACCATACAGTAAAGCTGCATGCCCTTGGGAAAAATTACGGACGTAGTTTTCCCTTGCTTTCAGCCGTTCCCATACCAACACAGCAAGGCTGTATTGGTGTTACAAGGCCAAATCAGTCAATCATCCAGACTGTTGC
The DNA here is from genome assembly GCF_021461395.2 of Schistocerca americana. NCBI lineage: Eukaryota > Metazoa > Arthropoda > Insecta > Orthoptera > Acrididae > Schistocerca > Schistocerca americana. The sequence continues at coordinate 313,859,260 of NC_060119.1, read as the reverse complement.
CCCTGCAACTACTGAAAAGGCTGCTGCCCCTCTTCAGGAACCACACGTTTGTCTGGCCTCTCAACAGATACCCCTCCGTTGTGGTTGCACCTACGGCACGGCTATCTGTATCGCTGAGGCACGCAAGCCTCCCCACCTCTACATCTACATCTACATCCATACTCCGCAAGCCACCTGACGGTGTGTGGCGGAGGGTACCTTGAGTACCTCTATCGGTTCTCCCTTATATTCCAGTCTCGTATTGTTCGTGGAAAGAAGGATTGTCGGTATGCCTCTGTGTGGGCTCTAATCTCTCTGATTTTATCCTCATGGTCTCTTCGCGAGATATACGTAGGAGGGAGCAATATACTGCTTGACTCTTCGGTGAAGGTATGTTCTCGAAACTTTGACAAAAGCCCGTACCGAGCTACTGAGCGTCTCTCCTGCAGAGTCTTCCACTGGAGTTTATCTATCATCTCCGTAACGCTTTCGCGATTACTAAATGATCCTGTAACTAAGCGCGCTGCTCTCCGTTGGATCTTCTCTACATCTTCTATCAATCCTATCTGGTACGGATCCCACACTGCTGAGGAGTATTCAAGCAGTGGGCGAACAAGCGTACTGTAGTCTACTTCCTTTGTTTTCGGATTGCATTTCCTTAGGAATCTTCCAAAGAATCTCAGTCTGGCATCTGCTTTACCGACGATCAACATTATATGATCATTCCATTTTAAATCACTCCTAATGCGTACTCCCAGATAATTTATGGTATTAACTGCTTCCAGTTGCTGACCTGCTATTTTGTAGCTAAATGATAAAGGATCTATCTTTCTGTGTATTTGCAGCACATTACACTTGTCTACATTGAGATTCAATTGCCATTCCCTGCACCATGCGTCAATTCGCTGCAGATCCTCCTGCATTTCAGTACAATTTTCCATTGTTACAACTTCTCGATACACCACAGCATCATCCGCAAAAAGCCTCAGTGAACTTCCGATGTCATCCACAAGGTCATTTATGTATATTGCGAATAGCAACGGTCCTATGACACTACCCTGCGGCACACCTGAAATCACTCTTACTTCGGAAGACTTCTCTCCATTGAGAATGACATGCTGCGTCCTGTTATCTATGAACTCAATCCAATCACACAATTGGTCTGATAGTCCATATGCTCTTACTTTGTTCATTAAACGACTGTGGGGAACTGTATCGAACGCCATGCGGAAGTCAAGAAACACGGCATCTACCTGTGAACCCGTGTCTATGGCCCTCTGAGTCTCGTGGGCGAATAGCGCGAGCTGGGTTTCACATGACCATCTTTTTCGAAACCCATGCTGATTCCTACAGAGTAGATTTCTAGTCTCCAGAAAAGTCATTATACTCGAACACAATACGTGTTCCAAAATTCTACAACTGATCGACGTTAGAGATATAGGTCTATAGTTCTGCACATCTGTTCGACGTCCCTTCTTGAAAACGGGGATTACCTGTGCCCTTTTCCAATCCTTTGGAACGCTACGCTCTTCTAGAGACCTACGGTACACCGCTGCAAGAAGGGGGGCAAGTTCCTTCGCGTACTCTGTGTAAAATTGGACTGGTATCCCATCAGGTCCAGAGGCCTTTCCTCTTTTGAGCGATTTTAATTGTTTCTCTATCCCTCTGTCGTCTATTCCGATAGCTACCATTTTGTCATCTGTCCATGGTTCTTGGGAGGGGATTTCGGGATTATTTGTTGCTAAGAGGCCAAGTGCGTTTTAACAACCGTTTACCATTCGCATGGGTTCATGAACTAACTGCTCGAAATAATTTTCAGAGAGTGCTTTTAGCACAGTTTCGGATTATATTTTATTTTATTTAAATCCGGCCGATAATCACGCCATACATTAAGATCAAAGTTTTGTTGACCCTAGACGCCGGTAGGCAGTCAACCGTTTCTTAGTACCGAGTGCCGGGTACCGAGTTTCAGAATAGTCACTTGGTAATAAAATTGGTATTATTGTCCTCGTTCAACAGAGGGATTATTTAAAAATCGGATCTACGGCATGGTCCAAGTCGAATCAGTATGAAATAATAGTTGACTATATTTAGTTCTGCTCAATTAATAAATTAATCAGAAATAAAATTTTAATTTTAATATAGCCTACATTAGCGGACACTACAGTCGTACTATGAATTAAAAAATCCTAACTATTGCCGTATTTTATTAGAGCATTTAAATCATTATTGACACGGTTGTAGGATTTCGAGAAACATTATTAAGAGTGATCAAATTAACTATTCCCCGATACTTCAAGATAAGTCAACCGATCCGTCCTTTTGAAGAAGTTGCGCCATAAATTTATTCTTTCCCCACTTGGATTCAATACTTGTTCATTACATATCCGATCTACCCACCTATTTTTCAGCATTCATCTTATTGCCTGAGCTGTTTACATCTACATCTATACTCTGAAAACCATCGTGAGGTGCACGGTGGACGGTACGTTCAATTTCTCCGTTTATTATGGTTTCATTCCGTTCCATTTACGTATGGAGCGCAGGAAGAATCATTCTTTGAATGCCTCTGTGCGTGCAGTAATTATTCTAATCTTCCCCACTATCCCTATGTGAATGATACTAGGGGATAGTAGTATATTCCTAGAGTCATCATTTAAAGCCGGTTCTAGAAAATTTGTTACTAGACTTTCTCGTGATAGTTTACATCTATCTTCAAGAGTCTTCAAGTTCAGTTACTTCAGTATCTCTGTGACACTCCCCCATTGATCAAATAAGCCTGTGACCATTCGTGCTGCCATTCTCTGTATACGTTCATGTCACCTGTTAGCCTTATTTGGTACGGTTCTCATACACATGAGCAAAATTATAGAACCGGTCGTACGAGTGATTTGTAAGGAATCTCCTTTCTTTACCCACGTCTGAGCCTACGTTATCATTCCATCATATCCCTACAAAGTGCTTCACCCAGGTAGTTGCGTGATTTTATGCGTATAGACTGAAGCGACGAGTGAAAAACTTGCGTGAAGACCGTGAATTGAACCCGAGTCTCCTGGTTACTAGACAGATGCGTTAGCCAATAAGCCAACTCTAGCACAACGATTCACTCAACTGCACGGATTACCCTGGCACTGCTCCCTTCTCAGTCCAAATTCTCACTGCCTCCCCAGTCCACTTTTTATTTTGGTAATCATTGTTGCTGCAACCGCGTCATGGTCACTGATACCAGTTTCGATGTGCACATTCTCAAAGAGTTCAGGGCCTCTGTTTACCGAGAACGTTTCACTTATATGCAGTGCCATTTGTTCGAGTTATCGTCGTTTTGTGTCGTTCAGTAAGAAAAATATGAGTTGTCAACTGCAGCCACATAAGCATATTTGTATATGGAGATCTACACAGCATATAAACTTTCACGTACGACGTGTCGCTGATGAATCTAATACTTTATTAAAAAAAAAAAAAAAACCTGTAGCCACGTGAAAAACACTAGCGATATCCCGAAACCGGTCATGACAGTAAAATGCCTTAAAGGATTTTGTGGCTAGTACCATTGTCCATCAACAATTCTTACTATCAGCCACGGTGTTTAATAAAATCCATCATGCTTAAAGAAGTGTGACTGTTTGCATCTTTGATTGAAACAGGTCAGTTTTATTCGCTTCAAATTTCCTGAGCAAATGAGTAAATGGGCCCAAAAGATTAAATAGCAAATAGGCGAGTACAATACTAACTGAAACGATGATGAACACCAGAAAACTTTACACGCGTGAAAAACAGCGCACAGAAAGTTCCACAAAATAGTAATGGAAGATTATCGGTTCACAACGCTGTCAACAGAGATCTGCATCTTCGTTCTCGTGCATAAATCACAACTTCTAGATGAATCTGCGTTTGTTCAGCTCTCAAAGTGCATTCTGAATGACGTCCTCTCGACGCATTTTAACGCTCATCTCTGCGGTAGGGACTGGTGACTTGGTACTGGTCGATATATTCACCTAATACGTTCCATTATGCATCAGAAAATCTCCATCTGTCGGTTAAAGAGCCGTTGCGTAATGTGCAGAGAAACCGGGTGCGTAATTTACGAGCTAGTTTACTTTCGCTCTTCTCCACGATTCCATCTTCGATTACGCCTTAACCTTTCAAAATGAACCTATTGTAGGGCTGCTAAAACCATCGTCTAATGTGTCAAAATGTCCGGTACTCATATTAAATTTAGTTTTCCGCCCTTACAGAATTTTTTGTAGATATTTTTGCAGATGTTTAACTTCTAGCTGGCTTCCATCACGTTCGCGTAATGTTATCGACGATGCAGCGTGCTGTACAATACCAGCGATATATTTTGTCGTCAAAGGTGTCGGTTTGTGCGTAATGATTTCTGTGATTTAGGAAACGTATGTAACCCAGTGATTTCCATAGTGTAGAGATAACTGATGTACCCGGTTTATGTAATTTCTTTGTGTTGTTTCATTTATTGACAGTAGTTAGATCAAATATAATTGATATAAAAGTAAATTATGTAACATATAATTAGTATAAATTCTGTTGTGTTTTGTTTACAACTTACTTTATCTCTGGACGAGATTACTTGTGAAGTTTTCAAAAATTTTTTGTTTCTTATGTCGCGTGACTCAGAGTACTACACGGATCTTTCCATGTGAGTAAAAATTTCTATTTCCTCGAAAATAATAAGCTGTGTCCAAAATTGACAGGCCCTGTGTAGTGTTTGTCATTTCGTGGTAGATGTGTAGGCCTACTGAACGCCGATGGTTTTCTCTTTCTCTTTTATTCGTGGGTTCACGAACCACGTTTTAAAATTTCTCCCTAGTTTTTCGATGTATATTTTTCCACATACTTGACATTTTAGTTTGTAAACTCCAGATCGATAAAATTTTGTACGTTGTTCAAGCTAATCACATAAGTGTACTCTTGCGGTGTTCTGTGATTTGAATCCGACTTTTAGGTTTGTGTTTAGTAGGGCGTGCTGGATTTTGTCGGATATTTGTCTCCAGTAAGGTAAGACAGAGTCTTTGTACTTACCTTTTTGCTTTCAGTCAAGTGCATTGTTTCTTTTAGTTTACTGTTATTAGTTTTCTTTGCTTTGGAATACATTTTGTCGACAAGTGTTGGATTATATCCATTGATATGTACTGCAGTCTTTACGGTGACAATTTATGTTGTAGTACTGACTTGACTTTGTGGATATTTGTATATTCCGTAGATACAAGATCGAAACCAGACCTCTTTCTGGCTTGTAAGATGGTACGAGTTGCTGTGAATCACTGTATCTCTAGTTGTAGGTTTTCTGGAAATGTTGAAGTTAGGTGCTGACTTTCTTCCGCAATTTCTACGACTAGGAAAAGTTATGTTGTTGTTCTCTTCATGCTCGATTGTTAAAGTGATGTTGGGAATTAGTCTGTTGAATTGCTGATGGGGTGTACATATTTCTAGGTTTATTTCACTGATTAGAACAAGACTGTCGTTAACATATCTTCTATGGTATTATATTTTATAATTCTGTGCTGTGTTTTTATTGAAGAAGTCATTTTCACTTTTTTCAGTGTGTTAGTTCGCTGGAGTATCAACAAGACAGTTTCCCGCTGCAAGCCTTTGTCTTGGCATTTGTTACTGATAATAAGAGTTGTTTGATAAAATTAGTGTGAGTAGTGAGATAAATTCATGTATTGCTACTCCTCTCATACATATATGTCTCCAAACACTTTGTTCGACAATGTGACTACAACGTTAGTGCACACAGGGTGTAAATAAAAATGGAATACAGGACAGTACCTCTGACGGGTCTATATGTAGCACCTAAGTCCTAACACATGGACATCGTGCGAGTATTTCATATTCTCTTCCTCCCTAAGTGCAAACTTTATTGTTAAGATAACCAGAGTACGACCACTTTTGTAGAAAATTTATTATATTCTGTACCGGGATACGTTTTCTTAGAGATCGTGGTTTTCGAGTTGTACCAGAATAGCTCATAAAAGTAACTTTCAAACGCACTGACACTTCCGTAATCATATTCCACCAGTCAGGATTTTTAATATGCTATTCGTGGATCTGCGTTCTACCACTTGACAAATATTTTCACCTACACAAACTACTTTGTTGATGTATTCTTATTTATTCATTACTGTGATAGTTTTTCCCCGTTTACTTTTATAATCATACATTCGTTGTTATTTATTTTGTCTTTCGCCCATAACACCCCCCCCCCCCCTTATTTTGTCTTTTAAATTGTGTAGGTCCCGAGTTTCTACTGTAAGTTTATTGTTGTTATAATTTTATTATTATCTTACTCGGTTGTTGTGGATATTTTGGTAACTATGTTGTCCTGCTCTACTTCTGGTACTTTTCTACGTCGCCTGCATTTCTTACAACGCGAATCGTCCTTAATGTAGCACTATGGGACGGTTTTCATTTAATGATATAAGTTAAACCTTTCTGTAATAAGTTTGTTTCACTATCACTGTAGTTAATATCGGCAAGCTCCGATACGCTCTGGTAGATTTTAAATTTTGTGTTACAGCTGATTTCTGCTGTCACGATGTTTTCCTTAGATAGTGAAGTTTTAACTGTCTTGCTATTTCGATATCTAATCGTTGTCAGTTAATTTATATTATGCGAAAACATAATGTTCATCATAATGTCAAATACTGAGTTCCGTAGTAGTTTCCCTCTTTCACGGCTGTAGGGCACCGTTAAAAGAAAATCTTTGTTTAAGTCAAATATCCATCACGGCAATCACATATTTGCGAAGACACTCCGTGTGATCACATTCTTGTCGCTAGTCAACACCCTACGGAAATCTTGAACGATAGACTCTACCTGTTCAGCTGCATCTAATATTTGCAAGCAGCAATGTATGAATAAAGCAAGTTGTGTTTCATGTTAGTAATTTTTCCCTTAATTTGCATTGATGTTTTAGAAGTAGCTTGTCTTCGTAGAAGAACGTTATACTCTCTAGGATGTTACAACAGATGTACATCATCGATACTGGTCGGTAATTCCGTGCATCCATTATTTTACTTTGTTGTAAACAAGAGTGATAACCCTATTTTCCAGTCAAGTGGGACTGTTCACTGCACAGACTCTCGATAATAATATTTCCAACAGCAACTGCTGCAAAAGGTTGCTCTCTTACGAATCTTTGATATCCAGTCATTCATTCGAAGTAATTGTATTTCTCGTTCTCATTTTCATTTGTGAAAGGATAAATGAAATTTCGTTCCATTTCTTACTAATTACTCAATTCCCGGCCACAAATAATTATATTAAGGCTCCATGGCCTTAAGGTCTCTCTAGCTGACCTTCCATTACGAGATGAAGAGTTAATCGATGTAATAGTGATTGTAAATGATGATATTCTGCGATCGACAGCGCATAATAAGAAAATACACAGAGTGACTACGACATCATGGAACTTGCTTTCAGAAGTTTCTGCTGCTACTAGAAGGTACTCGACTCGCATTTGGGTTAATCAGATTTCCAGTCACCATTTTGTCATAAGACATTTCGTTTCACATGGCTTTCCTACACCGATCAAAGCGAAATATTGGTGACTTGCGTTCATGATATATGCACACCACTTAGGGGAAAACACCGAAAGCATCATGAAGCTGTTATGTAGTCTATAGAGAAGTCGCAAAATTATAAAATTGTAGTGAAGAACATGACGACCAGAGGATCGTCGTTTGGTGCAGAGACTGGTAATTGACACGTGAATTTTAAAAGTGCAATATATTGTGCATAAATGGCCGAAAGGCCTATTTCTGTATGCAGTCATATCCATAAATTAGCTAGAAATATACGTACTGGACGATTGAAAGTGTTGTTGTTGTTGTTGTGGTCTTCAGTCCTGAGACTGGTTTGATGCAGCTCTCCATGCTACTCTATCCTGTGCAAGCTTCTTCATCTCCCAATACCTACTGCAGCCTACATCCTTTTGAATCTGCTTAGTGTATTCATCTCTTTGTCTCCCTCTATGATTTTTACCCTCCACGCTGCCCTCCAGTACTAAATTGGTGATCCCTTGATGTCTCAGAACATGTCCTACCAACCGGTCCCTCCTTCTAGTCAAGTTGTGCCACAAACTTCTCTTCTCCCCAATTCTATTCAATACCTCGTCATTAGTTATGTGAGCTACCCATCTAATCTTCAGCATTCTTCTGTAGCACCACATTTCGAAAGCTTCTATTCTCTTCCTGTCCAAACTATTTATCGTCCATGTTTCACTTCCATACATGGGTACACTCCATACAAATACTTTCAGAAACGACTTCCTGACACTTAAATCTATGCTCGATGTTAACAAATTTCTCTTCTTCAGAAACGCTTTCCTTGCCATTGCCAGTCTGCATTTTATATTCTCTCTACTTCGACCATCATCAGTTATTTTGCTCCCCAAATAGCAAAACTCCTTTACTACTTTAAGTGTCTCATTTCCTAATCTAATTACCGAGCGGGGTGGCGCAGTGGTTAGACACTGGACTCGCATTCGGGAGGACGACGGTTCAATCCCGCGTCCGGCCAACCTGATTTAGGTTTTCCGTGATTTCCCTAAATCACTCCAGGCAAATGCCGGGATAGTTCCTCTGAAAGGGCACGGCCGACTTCCTTCCCAATCCTTCCCTAATCCGATGAGACCGATGACCACGCTGTCTGGTCTCCTTCCCCAAACCAACCAACCAACCAACCTAATCTAATTCCCCCAGCATCACCCGACTTAATTCGACTACATTCTATTATCCTCGTTTTGCTTTTGTTGGTGTTCATCTTATACCCTCCTTTCAAGACACTGTCCATTCCTTTCAACTGCTCTTCCAAGCCCTTTGCTGTCGCTGATACAATTACAATGTCATCGGCGAATCTCAAAGTGTAGTGACCGTATATTATAAATCTCAGGTAAGGCAAATGCCAGACTGAAATTCCTTGGGAGAAATCTTAGGTAGCTTACAAAACAGTTGTTCGACTGATACTTGAGTATTAATGCTTCTGAAGGTAACGAAACAAATTCGTCTTTCTATCAACATGTTCCACAGGTAATTGATGTTCCATAGTTGTGAGACGTGATCAAAACGTCAACATTAGGTCTCTCTGTAGTTAGAACCTGTGTTCTATAACGGATGATAACATTCTGTCAACAGTTCCAGCCTGCTGTGAGCAAACTGCGCCTCCATTGCGTGTGTTTTACGATATAACCACTACAGTAATGACACAGAATTAAGTCGTACAATAAAAGGGAGGCAGATTCCTACGCCCTTACTTTGCAAGATAATTTGGGTCATCCTAACAAATTTATAAGTCATTGTTTCTTTCCTTTATCACAGTTGGCTGACATGTCACCCTAGCATTTCTACTGATTGCGGTAAGTTCGTATGTATCCTATCTCCCGTCATACTCATACACTTTCATCCGAAAATTTGACTCAGCTATTCTAACCACGTACATTATGAAACAATATATCGAAAATATATATGTTATCTACTGACGGATTGTATAGTGAAACCAAACAGTAATCGGATTATTATAATTTTTTTCATATTTATGGTACTTGAAATTCGAAACTCAAATCGTAATCCCCCGCAACAGTTCTGTGCAACTCTCTCTCAAAAATTCTCAACAAAATCGACTTTGAAGTTTTCTGATCGTCTTTAAGATTCTAAAGCCAGGCCACTGTTTTGCGATGGGCATTGCATTTTTAAATTCTGATCATTTATAAAAGATTGTTTAAATCAATTATAAAAGAGTGTTGAAATCAAAGAAACATTACTAATTAAATTCTTTTTCGTCATAGTATATGTACGCTTCATGGAAATATTCTAAATCATGCACCTTTTTTTAAGGTTTTGGTACTGCAGGGAATCGAACCCGTGTCACCTACGTTTTAGGGGAGCATTCTGCCACATAGCAACATGACCTATCGAGAGGACCTGACCTAGCTTTAGCATATTAAGAACGCTCGGAAAATTTCAAGGTTAGTTTTCTCGAGAATTTTTCAGAGTTGCATGGAAGTACGTTTTCTGAATGTCCGTAAGTGTTTAAATTGGATGTACGACAAGTGTGAAGATGGGATAACTTCCAGTCCTTCCACTTCACAGCCCGCACACTGGATGAGAACAGGGCGTCAGCGTCAGATGCTGTTGTAATTCTGACACCACGTACCATTTTCGTCCCATCCTTTCTTAGACCATTAGCCCTGAGTGAAATCAGATATTAGCTAGTAACACCATCCTCCTCCCCCACTCCGTACCCCCCTCCGTCTGTTGCCCCCCTCCTTCTCTAAAGTACTGTTCCTTCCCCACATAGTCACCAACATTAGACCTAACTGAACTGCAGGATGAAAGAGTTTTCTTGGAACACTTTTTCTTTTTTTTTAATGAGGAAAGATTAATGATATTTAGTTTGTTTGTTTGTGTGTGTGTCTGTGTGTGTGTGTGTGTGTGTGTGTGTGTGTCAGAATGAATGACGAAGTAATTCGTTCTGTATCGCAATTGCTACCCACAATTCCCTTCCAGAAGAGAAAGCCAAGTATCCAGGTTACACACTTGTTTCAAAACATTTTTCCCTACATTATTCCTCTCTATTGCAGCACTTGCTTGACCTGCTCGCTGAAACCCTGTTTAAATTTAAACTGTTCGTAAATAACCTTATTACTGCACTGTTTGCTTCCGAACTGGCAGAAATTGGAAGACTTCAGACTGTTACTGCTTTGTGTCTGACTACAGCCACTAATAGTAATGGTAATAATAATAATAATAATAATAACAACAATAATATTACTGTGTACAGAACTATAGTATCCCTTATGTAGTCGCCACTGTGTCGTGCTGTCAATTAATTCATTTATCTGTTTTGAGGCGAGTAATGAAGCACTTTCTGGACTACTTCAGGTACTATATACAACTTTGAGAAGACTTTTCCTGAGATATTTAGAATTTATTACATGTATGTCTCACTTTTATCATCAGCGACGTGCAGTTCAAAGCACAACATATCTGAGTAGTGGGCGGGCTATGTGAAGAACCTGTAACATCCACCGCACTAATGCTACTAATTGAGAATAAGTAATTATTGACAACTTACATAATAAGTATCACAGCCTTGCAAAATTGTGATAATATTAGTACAAATGTGTTTTTGAAAATAATTTGGTTTCGTGACTGAAACAGGATCGAATCGTTTAGTTCTTACCCCTCAGACAATTTCATTTCACCCCTCAGGCGATAATTACCCGCATATTGGGGAACACTGGACTACAACGACGGCTTTCTACTAGCTGCTAGGTTCGAAACTACATAGACTGGTTGTGGTGCTCCACGGAGGCATTGCACATTGCAGATGACGTCCTCCGTCACGTGGAAGAGAACCCGTCGAGGAGTACGCTAACCATTGCCCATCTCATGGGCTCCTGTAGAGCACACAGGTCGGACTCATTGTGTGCGCTGTGGGAACCCCGTGGAGTGGGAGATTTGAAAGTAATCCGATCTACAAACTTATTTTACATTAAAACGGCACATTTTCGTACATGGGTTACTCATGACAACTTGACCTACTAATTCGCCTCTTCAACCGCTAGTAGCCTGTAACAGAAACTGTGAAACATTCTGTATATGAAAACTTGTCAATCTGCTTTCAAGTGAACTTTCTGCTGCTTCAAAGTCATACTGTGTGGGAGATATTCAGACCAGTGCGCAAACTGCATAATTTATTTCTGCATATAATGCATCAAAAGTCTCCCTTCACTTCATTCTGTTTCTGCTTCTCACTAGCTAACTTAGTTCGAAGCGTTAGTTGAATTTTTTCACATTGAGACTTCCCTGTTATTCTTTCTGCTAATTGTTGAAGTTATCCATGAGATAGAAAAGATTGAGTGTCTCAAGGCTTATGTGTGTAAGTGTTAACACTCAAACTCCTACTGGCAGCGAGTGGGGGAAATATTATCCATGTTTTCGGCAGTAAATATCACAGGCTCGAGTGAGCAGCAATAAGAACTGACGAGAGAGCTCAGTGACGTAACTTTCAAGTGAACCCTGATCTAATACGTCATGAAATTCGATAAACGCAGAAACGTGTATATTATCTTGAGTACATTGCCCACAGCGAACTTGAAAATCACATTCTTGACCTTCCCTTCCAGTATCACAAACTGTTATATCCCATTGCCCGTTTGCCATCAGATATATTCACGAAGGTTGATATTACTTTTACTTTTCCATTCAAATGGTATTTTTGCAGAAAAACTCATTTCTTCGTTTACGTGCTGAGTACGTCCGTTAGTCTAATCCAGCGGGACAGAAAGTTAAGATGTTGTGTTCTGAAACACATGTGCAGCCAGGATACCTCTAACAGTTCAGCAATACTGAAAGTCATGTAGACCTGAAAAAGTGGGGTTGAAACATATCAAGCGTCAGATACTGACGCTAACATACTAAAGCAAAATAGCCTGTAATAACTACAGTGTGATAGTTACTCATATAGAAATTGTTGATTAATTTTGCAGAGCGGATCATTTTCTATTCGGTGTGTAGTCACGTCTGCCATCAGATAAAAAAACTACTAAAAATGTCTGCTAATTCAAAGTATCTCAAAATATGTGGCTGCCACTCTCAAGTTAATACATCGTTCGACTTGAAATAAATGCAAGACAAAACGATTCAGCACCTGGTGAAACTTTACTTTTAAACTATCCATCTTGAGTACCCGTGTAGCTATTTTGCTGTTTACGTGGTATAAAAGTTGTAGCACCAATTCCGAGGCTGTAATCCGTCACCTACGTTAAAAACTGCTCTACTAACTTCAGTAGTTAAGCTAAACGTTGGGGTGCCATTGGTTACAAGTCTCCGTCGCCTCTTGTTCGCACTGACGGCACTTTGTACAGTGGACGTTACATTTCAGATGTGTTACGACCCGTGGCTCTACCCTTCATTCGATCCCTGCGAAACCGTACATTTCAGCAGGATAATGCACAACCGCATGTTGCAGGTCCTGTACGGGCCTTTCTGGATACAGAAAATGTTCGACTGCTGCCCTGGCCAGCACATTCTCCAAATCTCTAACCAACTGAAAACATCTGGTCAATGGTGGCCGAGCAACTGGCTCGTCACAATACGCCAGTCACTACTCTTGATGAACTGAGGTATCGTGTTGAAGCTGCATGGGCAGCTGTACCTGCCATCCAAGCTCTGTTTGACTCAATGCCCAGGCGTATCAGGGCCGTTAGCTGCATCAAACAAGTCTCAGGACTGAAGACCACAACAACAGCAACATCAAGGCTGTTATTAGAGCCAGAGGTGGTCGTTCTGGGTACTGATTTCTCAGGGTCTATGCACCCAAATTGCGTGAAAATGTAATCACACATCAGTTCTAGTGTAATATATTCGTCCAATGAATACCCGTTTATCATTTGCATTTCTTCTTGGTGTAGCAATTTTAATTGCCAGACTCAAACAACAAATGAGAATTCGTACCAAGACCAGAATTCGAATCCTAGTCTCAGTAAGCAGATACGCTAACCACTAAGCCTCTCTGGCACAGTGGCTTTGCACAGCTGCACGGACAGCGTCAGCACGCCTCCGTCCTCTGTCCAGTTTACCATCCACACTTCAGCCCACTCGCTATTGCCCCCAATGAATTGGAATTCGAATTGAGGAATAAGACTTGCTATGGTAGTCTGTGGAGTTGTGGAAACTGACTGTGCCAGGGCGGCGTAGGTAGTGGCTAGCGTATCTGCTTAGTGAACAGGGGACTAGGGTTCGAAAATTGGAAATTTGTGGTAAGCGCTATATGACCACACTGCTGAGGCCATCGGTCCCTAGGCTTAAGCACCACTGATCCTATTTTAAACTAACTTACTCGAAGGACAACACACATACCCATGCCAGAGGGGGGAGGACTCAACCTCCGATGGAGGGAGCTGTGCGAATCGCGACAAGTCGCCTTAGACCGCATGGCTACCACGCGCGGCACTAGGGTTCGAATTTTGTTTTTGGTACAAATTTGTTTGAGTCAGCAAATACACATCATACACTCATGCTCATAAATTAAGGATAATGCTGATACATGGTGAAACAACGCTCTGGTGGGCGGTTTGCGGGTTTAAATCACCTCGGGGTATGACCATGCGGTGCATTTGACCTACGGTCGTGGCACGGTGGCAGCAGTACAGAGCACAGAGGTGTGTTGGTGCATGTCAGACTACGGTGCAGCGAGTAATTGTACAGACGTTTTCAGACGTGCTAATGGTGACTGTGTGTTGAAAATGGCTCAAAGAACACATATTGATGACGTTATGAGGGGTACAATATTAGGACGACTGGAGGTTGGTCAAACACTGCATGTCATAGCATGGGCCCTCCGTGTGCCACAAAATGTTATCTCACGATTATGACAACGATTCCAGCAGACAGGAAACGGGTCCAGGAGCTACAATACGGGACATCCACAGTGTACAACACCACAAGAAGACCGATATCTCACCATCAGTGCCCGCAGACGGCCACGGAGTACTGCAGGTAGCCTTGCTCGGGACCTTACCGCAGCCACTGGAACAATTGTCTCCAGACACACAGTCTACAGACGACTGAGCAGCCATAGTTTATTCGCCCGGAGACCTACAAGGTGCATTTCACTGACTCCTGGTCACAGCAGAGCTCGTAAAGCCTGGTGTCAAGAACAGGGTACATGCTCATTGGAACAGTGGTCCCAGGTTATGTTCATGGGCGAGTCCAGGTATAGTCTGAACAGTGATTCTCGCCGAGTTTTCATCTGAGGTGAACGAGGAACCAGATACCAACCCCTTAATGTCCTTGAAAGGGACCTATATATAGGTCGTGGTTTGATGGTGTGGGGTGGGATATTGATTGGTGCACGAACACCCTTGCATGTCTTTGACAGAGGAACTGTAACAGGTCAGGTGTACGCGACGTCATTTTGCACCACTGTGTCCGCCTTTTCAGGGGTGCAGTATGCCCCACCTTCCTCCTGATGGATGATACCACACGGCCCCACCGAGCTACCATCGTGGAGGAGTACCTTGAAACAGAAGATATCAGGCGAATGGAGCGGCCTGTTCTCCAGACCTAAACCCCATCGAGCACGTCTGGGATGCTCTCGGTTGACGTATCGCTGCGTGTCTTTAAACCCCTAGGACACTTAATGAGCTCCGACAGGCACTGATGCAAGAATGGGAGTCTATACCCCAGCATCTGCTCGATCACCTGATCTAGTGTATGCCAACCCATTGTGCGGCCTGTGTACGTGTGCATGGTGATCATATCGCATATTGATGTCGGGGTACATGCGCAGAAAACAGTGGCGTTTAGTAAAACATGTGTTTCCGGAATGTTTTCTCAACTTATCACCAATACCGAGGACTTACGGATCTGTATCGTGTGTGTTCCCTTTGTGCCTATGCTATTAGCGCCAGTTTTGTGTAGTGCCACGTTGTGTGGCACCACATTCTGCAATTATCCTTAATTTATGAGCGTGAATGTAGATGTTTGAAGCTTGAAAAGTCCCTGAAACCATATACTTTCATTTTACGTTCGTAAACTTGAAACTGAAAATGCTCAATGACAGAAAACACCTCACCAAATAACTGAACAAATCTGGATATACTACTGCAAGAGCTGAAAGCCTTATTACCATGTTCTGTAGTAATTATAACATGGACACTTCAAAATACACATTCTAATATTCCACAGTTTATCTCTATCACATCGTCATCAATGAAACTTACCTTCCACTATCTGAAAGCTGTTCATCCAGAGAACGGGATATTTATTACTAATCCATGAGGGAAACTGTATATCACTGAAATATTTCCTACTTTTAGCGTAGATGATGAGTGAATTGACAAAAGGAATACTGACGTTGCATAATATGTCAATCAATATTATATACGAAAATGAAATAAGTAACTGAGGAGAGCATATTTGAGTAACTACAATGTTGAATTGACACTGTGTATTAACCTCAAATTAATCATGCAGTAAAAACACACCACATGGCCCTTAAAAAACTCGTGATCATTAATCTAAGTTATAGGAATCACAGAAACACAAATTTTTAATACATATTTTCCAGTTATGCATTGTGTAACCTGAAATTAAGTGAAAAATGACGGAATTAAGTGCATTATGCATTGATGGTCGCACGAAAAATGTGATGAAATTGAAAAAGAAATGATAGTCGGAAAGACTGACTCAGCATATAGGAAAGTCAAAAGAACCTTCTGTGAAATTAAAAGCAAGGGTGGTAACATTAAGAATGCTACCGGAATTTCATTGTTAAATGCGGAGGAGAGAGCGGAAAGATTGAAAGAGTACACTGAAGGCCTCTGACAGAGGGAAGATTTGATTGATGTGATAGAAGAAGAAACAGGAATGGATTTAGAAGAGATTGGGGGATCCAGTATTGGAATCAGAATTTAAGACAGCTTCGGAGGACTTAGAATCAAATAAGGCAGAGGGGATCAACAACATTCCATCAGAGTTTCTAAAATCATTAGCGGAAGTGGCAACAAAACGACTATTCACGTTGGTGCGTAGAATTTATAAGTCTGGCAATATACAGTCTGACTTCCGGAAAAACATCATCCACACAGTTCCGAAGACTGCAAGAGTTGAAAAGTGCGAAAATTAGCGCACAATCAGCTTAACAGCTCATGCATCTATGTTGCTGACAAGATTAATTTAGAGAAGAATGGAAAAGAAAATTGAGGATGTATTAGATGACGATCAGTTTGGCTTTAGGAAACGTAAAGGCACCATACAGGCATTTCTGATTTAGCAATTGATAATGGAAGCAAGACTAAAGAAAAGTCAAGACACGTTAATAGATTTGTTCGAAATTTTGAGAAAAATAGGGGTAAGCTATAAAGAGAGACGGGTAATATACATTATTTACAAGAGACAAGGAAGAATAGTAAGGGTGGAGGACCAAGAACAACGTGCTCGGATTAAAAAGGGTGTAAGACAGAAATGTTGTCTTTCGCCCCTACTGTTCAGTCTGTACATCGAAGGAGCAATGATTGAAATAAAAGAGAGGGAGTGGGATTAAAAATCAAGGTAAAAAGATATCGATGATACGATTCGCAGACGAAACTGCTGTCCTGAGTGAAAGTGAAGAAGAATTACATGATCTGAATGGGATGAGCAATCTAATGCCTACCGAATATGAATTGAGTGTAAAGACGAGAGTAATGAGAAGTAGCAGAAACGAGAACAGTGAGAAACTAAACATCGTGATTGATGGTCACGATGTAGATCAAGTTAAGGAATTCTTTTGCCTAGGCAACAAAACAACCAATGGTGGACGGAGCAAGAAGGACATCAAAAGCGGACTACCACTGGCGAAAAGGGCATTTCTGGCTAAGATAATTCTACTAGCATCAGACATAGGCCTTAATTTGCGGAAGAAGTTTCTGTGAAAGTACGTTTGGAACACTGCACTGTATGATAGTGAAACATGGAATGTCAGAAATCCGGAGCAGAAGAGAATCGAAGCGTTTGAGATGTGGTACCACAGACGAATATTGAAAATTAGGTGGACTGATAAGGTAAGGAATGAAGGTGTTCTCCGCAGGGTTAGAGAGGAAATGAATATGTGGAAAACACTGACAAGGAGAAGGGACAGGATAACAGGACATCTGTTAAGACATCAGGGTCTCACTTCCATGGTACTAGAGGGAGCAGTAGAGGGCAAGAACTGTAGAGGAAGACAGAGATTGGAACACATCCAGCAGATAACTGAGGACGTAGGTTGCAAGTGCTACTCTGAGATGAAGAGGTTGTCACAGGAGAGAAGTTCGTGGCGGGCTGCATCGAACCAGTCAGAAGACCGATGAATCCAAAAAAAAAAAAAAAAAAAAAAAAAAAAAAAAGTGCATTAGACAGAATACCTATGACACGGTTCTGTAATCAGCTCGCAATTTAACGGAAAGTAACCAGTCTGTGAGCCTGTGTAACGTCACGTGACTAAATATGGCCGCGTGGAGTGGCCGCGCTGTTTGAGGAGTCATATCACGGACTGCGTGGGCCCTCCCTCCGGAGGTTCGAGTCCTCCCTCGGGTATGGGTGTGTGTATGTTGTTCTTAGAATATGTTAGTTTAAGTAGTGTGTAAGTGTAGGGACCGATGACCTAAGCAGTTTGGTCCCATTGGAATTCACACACATTTCAACATTTGGACTAAATACGAGGCAACGGTAGGAATTATTCGCCAAATCAGCAAGCGAAACGCTAATAATTTACTCGAGCTAGCATTAATATTGCCCTGCTGAAATGGGTTACGCGTTGCATATTAACAACCACTGCAAGTAACTGTACCTCCAATTGCAATCGCCATCTCCAAACAGGATACAACTCATGGCCTTCACGTCTAGAACAAATTTGTGTGATAGCAAATTCCCTCAGGGGTATGGCATACACAGTCAACTAATCTTGATTAACTGACTCCGAACGGAACTCGCTAATGGTGAATCACTGTATATCACACTGCCTCACAAACAGATAACTGAAAAATTTTGCGTGATTAATCGATGCCGATTACAAGATGTCTTTGCGAATAGTTTGCAAAGAATACTACGCAACGTACAGAAAACAAAACTGAAAATGTGAAAATGCTGTTTAACATACATTTGTCAAAGTTAAACTTCTTAGTCTGTCCTGATCAACAGTAATACTTGCAGCACTATCAGTTTGTTTGCGCGTAATCCGTGACATTCAGTGAGAAAATTTACAGGGTGTTTGGAAATTCATGTTACGGATTATAGGACTTACAGACGGGAGTATTCTGAATAGGAACCCGTGTCTGTAAAAGTGCCTTTTCTTCCGTTCTACGACGGTTTCAGTACGGATGTATAATATGTCCTCGTCTGCTGAAGGAAAGAGAAAAGTTTCAGAGCTGCTTGTCCTGGTATGCAGTAGAGTAGACAGGAAGACGTGCACTAAGTCAGACGGTCACCTAATGTCACTTCACGTATTCCTTGCTGCGAGACCTTTTCAATGTCTGTACGTCTCCGATACAGTAAACGTCAATCGGTACACGCTCTCGGAAAACGCAGAAATGCGAAGCTCGAGGTAACGGAAGAGCTATTAGTCGGCTGTATAGCGTATGTTTCACATAAAAATTTCGGCCAAGTTACACAGCGGCTCCGAGAAACAGGTACCTCCATCGTGAGGAGGCAGGACTGTAGTGCTTCACGGCAACGCTGCACATCCAAATTTCAAGAATATGTACTGCATCGCGTTGAAGAGGACATGTCAACGAGCCCTCGAACAACTGCACGTTCAATGGGTGTTAGTTACAGTATCGTCTGGGACGTTCTACGTGAGCGACAATTACATCCCTATCATTTACAAAGGGCACACGCTTGGGTCCAGCCGATTTTCCACAAGGCGTTGCCTACTGTCCGTGGTTCCTGCACCTCTGCATCGACACATCCCTGTTTCCACGTCGAGTTCTGTTCACAGGGAAATGTACAGGGTGGCGCACGAAATGTGTTACCAATTGTTTTTTTTCACAATTTGCGACGCGCGTTAGATATCCCGCTGGGGTTTCTACAGCAGTACCAGCAGAGCTTGGAAAAACAAGTGAGTTACGAAATGATGTGTAATTCACGATACTGCCGCTAGGAGACTAGTTAGCAGCAATGGCTGACAATAGAAGACTGACTACACAGCAACGATCGGCAATTGTGTTACTTTTTCATGAAACGAAAAGCCTTGTTGTGACTCAGAGGCGTTTTCAACAACAGTTTAACACACGATGGGCCCCTTTCGAGAAGACCATCCACAGGTTGTACGATAAATTTGTACAGGAAGGAACAGTATTGGAAGCGACCTCGAACTAAGCCTGTTTGTTCGCCGGAGAATATTGAGGCGGTACGAGTTGCTGTAGAGGGAAGTCCCGGGAAATCGTGTAGAAAGGCAGCAGTGCGACTGGGAATATCCAGGCGCTCCATTCAACGCATTCTTAAAAGTGACCTCCATATGTACCCATACAAGATGACCTGTTCGCAGAAGCTCACTGAAGAACGCAAGCAGCAGAGACTGTTGTTTGCTCAATGGGAGGAGGATTGGGAAGAAACTCTCAACAACGTTTGGTTTTCAGACGAGGCGCATTTTCATTTAGACGGTGTGGTTAACAAACAAAATGTACGCTTTTGGGCCACTGAAAATCCATAAGTGCTTCATGAACGACAACATTATGCTCCGAGGATTACAGCGTGGGCAGCAATTTCCAGTCACGGACTTGTTGGACCCTTTTTCTTTGAAGTAACTATGGACATATTGAGCATGTGCTGAGTTAGATTAAATCTCCATGGACGGCTCTTCATTGTAGTGTATGTTCCTTTCAGATTGTATTGACAATAAAGTTTGTATTCAAAAACAAAATGGTAACACATTTCGTGCGTCACCCTGTAAGTTCAGTAGGGACTGCATTCTGAACTCGTTAACCAGCCACGTCTGGGCAGACGAAACCCCGCGTGTCACGCATGTTCAGGAATTTCAGCATCGTTTGGTATTAACGAGCGGCCAGGTATTCTGGACGGTCATGTGATTGGGCCAAGCCTCCTACCAGTCGAGCTAGCTGTCCCATACATTTGGTCTTCCTACAAAACGTATTGGACTCGTTCCTGGAAGCTGTGCCACTGAATGCTCGTCAGGAAATATGGTTTCAGCATGATATGCTGTACGGAGACACCTCAACAAACGATGTGGTGGGAGATGGATAGGGCGAGGTGACCGCAAGCGCAGGGTTGAGCTCCTGTGGACTACTTCTTGTGAGGTCGTATGCAAAGTTTAATTTACGAGTCTCCTGTGGAGACAAACGAAGATATGCTGGCACGAATTCTGCTCTAGAAGCTGAAGAGACATCAGGTGTGATGGGGAGTGTTTACCTGAACATGTTTCGTAGGTACAATGCCTGTGGTTGCCACATCGAGCCGCTGTTGTAATTCATCAGGACTGCTCTGTACATTCAACATGCTGGGTTCTTTATCGTTTTGGAATAAAGTAAACACATAATGGTTAAGTGTTCATACATATAAATGTACTTAAGTGTAACTTGATTTCTCGTATTGCTTCCTTTTGAATTGTTGCCTAACTATTGTACTGCGTCACGGATAATTCAGTTACTCAAGCAGAAGAGGATGAGTTACACATCTGAATTGGAACTGCTGTAGAACGTAAACGATACGATTCCGGACACACGTTCTTATTCAAAATACTACGTATTCGTTCCCCTCTAAAAGTACTGTAACGGTAGTTTCCGAAGGCCCTGTGGAAGGCTACAAACATTTTAATTCGGGCCCAGGTTGTAACACGAGTTCACAAAAAACTACACACATTCTGTGCGTGAACGCTCCTCATTTCTTTCATGCTTATAGTAAAAGCTTGTCATTAATTTTAATATTTGTGTAAGGTGTCTTTAATTTTGTAAAACTGTTTACGAAGAGAAGTATAATTGAGAGTATATTTCTCCAACTGGTACCTTGCTCAGTCTACATAGACCAAACTCGTATTATTCTTTGAGAAGCGGAGTAGAGGTTAAAGGGAATCACGTACTTCTGTAGAAGGTGACAAGGCGCGCCGTGCAGGTAGGGTGCCGAGAACAATTCGCACAATCATGCTGGAACTGAGCAGACCTGAATGGCGCTCCCAAGCGTGCAAAAGATTTTTGTGATTTTTTTTAAGCTCCACAGATGTACAGTAGTTGGTAAGGTGTTGCCACTATAAAATATCGTTGACATCGCCAACTGTACAAATGGGACAGCGATATGACGCCGATATGATAGCGTCAGTATTGCGCCCACAAGATATAAAACGGCAGTGCATTGTTGGAACTGTCAGTGGACGACGCCCTCTAATGACCGAGAGCAGAGGAGTTCGAGTAGAGTTGTCAGCGGTACACAGGAACAACACCATGTGTAATAAGCGCAGAAATCGAAGTGGGACGTACGACGAACGTATGCATTAGGAAAATGTAGCGAAATTTGGCGTTAATGGGCCATGGTAGCAGACGATCAATGCAAGTGCCTTGCTAACAGCAAGTCATTGCCTAAAGTGGCCTCTCTCGGCTCTTGACCATATCAGTTTGACCCTAGACGACTGGAAAACTGTGGCTTGAACAGACGAGTGCCGATTTCGGTCGGTAAGAGCTAATGGTAGGGTTCGAATGTGGTCCAGGCTTCACGAACTCATGGGCCCATGTTGTCAACAAGGCCGTGCAAGATGGTGGTGGCTCCATGATGGTGTGATTTCTGTTTACATGGAATGGACTTGGTCCAACGTAACCGATCACTGACCGACAATGGTTATGTTCCGCTACTTGGAGACCGTTCATGGACTTCTTGTTACCTAACAACTACGGAATTTTGATGGATGTCAGTATGCCCTGTCACTGGACCACAACTGTTCGCAATTTGTTTGAAGAACATTCTTGACAGTTAGAGCGGTGATCAGGTCACCTGCATAGCCAGACATGAATCCCATTTGAACATTTATGGGACATAATCGAGACGTCAGTTCGTGCACAAAGTCCTTCACCGGCAACGCTTTTTCAGTTGTGGACGGCTGCAGAGGTAGTAAGGATGACGATTTCTGTAGGAACTTGCAACGACTTGCTGGATCGATGCCACATCAACGTGCTGCACTATTCCGGGCAAAAGTAGGTCCGAGAGGATATTTAGAGGTATCCCACGACTTTTTTAACCTCGTTGTATCTGTGTGTGAGGGAGCTGCAAATGCTAGAAATTCATCTCCGCCCCGGTTTTCTGAATCTGTAGCGCAGGTTTTATGTACCATGTTTGCCACACTTGTGTCAGGGAAAAAAATGAACAATAGCGTTGAGACTTGTCTGTGAGTAACATTGCCGAAAATATTTAGACGATATTATTACAAGTGACGAGATTTCGTTTCTTGCCTACGAATTGATCTTCCAAATAGTTCGGTGAAATATACAGCATCGAGAAAAGCGACACTTCCTAATTCTGAAGTATGCGAAGGATATTGATCGTGTTCTTCTTCCTGAGGTTGAAAATCTTCTGATAGGATTTCAGATTCGACTCGACTGCGGAGATACTGAGGATATAACTGAAAAACATAAGACAGATTCGAAATAAAATTTGTACGTGACATTCTGTGGAGGATGGACCATCTATCGCGTGAAACGGATCTTAATTTGAATGATTAAACTGTCATATATGCATGACTTTGAACTTACGGACTACGCATGGCATGCACCACGAGGTACACCGTCCTCACTCCGTAAGCTTGCGTCCCTTCAACTGCAATAGATGAAACTTTAACGATGAGTCACTCTGCAGGGTTTTGCATTACATCAGCCTTCCTTTCGCTATTTCAGATACGCAATGAGCCGGCTCACGGTGAATTCCTGTTGCTGTTGCTTCAGTCTGCGGACCGGAACTATTCTCATCGGCGCTTTTCACCTTGTAAGTGCTCGCTAGCTTCTCCTTCAACCGTAACAATCTGTATGGTGAGATAACATGTTAAATGTTTTCTATTTGGGTAACATATGATTGTGCACTGCCTGATCAAACGTTTCGGGACACCCATTAGTTAATGTTGTGTGCGTACACCCTCCGTCTTAACTACGGGATGAACTGTGGTGAAGAAATTTTCTGTGGAATGTCTTATTGTCAGTGTAGGAAAGGCTGCCCATTTTTCCTCAAGGGCAGAAATCAGAGAAGGTACTGGTTGCTGGGATCTGGAGGGAAGTCCACGTTCTAATTCAGCCAAAAGGTTTACCATTTGTTTGTGGTCGGGAAAGGCAATAATGGCTCTGAGCCACTATGGGACTTAACTGCTAAGGTCATCAGTCCCCTAGAACTTAGAACTACTTAAACCTAACTAACCTAAGGACATCACACACACCCAAGCACGAGGCAGGATTCGAACCTGCGACCGTAGCGGTCGCGCGGTTCCAGACTGTAGCGCCTAGAACCTCTCGGCCACTCTGGCCGGCTCGGGAAAGGCAATTCAGTCCATTTCAGGACAGTTATCGATCACAAACCATTATTTACACAACCTGCTCGGTCATTCTGATGCCGTCACATCTCTGAACTGTTCCTCCACTTTAAGTTGTACACAATGCTGTAAAATATGTTCTGATCGTTCCGCATTTAGCTTTTTGTTAAACGAAATGAGGTGACGATGCTATAACCACGAAGAACCACTCCGATACCGTAACACCGCCTGCTATGTACTTCACTTTCACTGTTGGCACCAAACGCGATGGCAGGTATCCCTTCCATTAGACTGCCGCAGGGTATAGCATAATTCCTTCACATCAGTCTTTTCAACTCATCCACTGCCCATCGCTCTTTACACCACCTCGCGCGTCACATAGCCATTGATGTAGAAATTTGTGTCTCATGAGGAGCTGTTCGACCATTTTACCCCATCCTTTCTAACTCCCTACACACAGTCATTGTACTAGCTGGATTTCTGGTAGCACTTTGAAAATGTCGAATGACTTTCCTCTGATTTCATACGGTTTTACACAACCACTCTCCGCAATGCTCTATGGCCTCTGTCCGTCAAAATATGAGGTCTACTTGGCTTGGGTTAGCTGAGGTTGTTGCTTCGCGTTTTCACTTCGGAAACACATTACACTGCATCACATCACATCACTTAGGCAGATTTAGAACGGTTGAAATAATCTTGTTGGATTAGTTACTCAGGCTACATCCAATGGCTGTTCCACGTTAGAAGTCTGAGTTCTCTTGATCGACGCATTCAGCTGTTATTGCTTCTATACTGACAACACAACACACCCCAAGTACTTTTACAATAACGAGTCCACATCTCGTGGCCAATTAGCATTAATAGGGATGCCCGTTATTTTTGATCAGACAGTGCATCAGGTTCAATTTTTGATGTTCTCGTATTATTTTGAAGAAAATGAGAGTCTTCCCAAAACTTTTCACGAAACATTCAACATAAATGAGTAAATACATTTATGTAGTAGAAATTCCATTCATGAAGGTACAATACCAATTTCTTTTGACAGTAGCTAACACACTACATTTATATTGGCTAATTAGGTTAATCAAAGTACAGGCTAGGTAGAAATACAAACGTAACCCTTTAATATTTACATCAGCATAACAAGCTCATTATTACAGTCTTGTTACATAAGAGAATATGTTGCATCTAATGAAGAAACCTTAATAGTAGCTCGTGTTCCCGCATCAATGGCTGTGCGTATTGTGTATAGCAAAGTCCATGGTGTTTTCTTCGCTGAATTCCTCAGTCTCGCAATGTGACAACAGAAGAATAGTTGAAATGTTATTATTATAGCTTTGGAAAAAGGTACAGTATTACAGACCATTTCCTAGTCGCGAAAAAATGTTATATAGTGTACGGGTAACATTAAGTACCACCTTGCCGAAGATTCATTGACTTCTCGGACGTTTTTAACTTAATTGCCATAAGAAATGCAGTGAATAGGGTCAGTGTACATTTATGTTGTGAAATACGTTACAACGTGTTCATATTTAGAAACTGACCTCTGCATTGCGATATCAGACCTCTGGTTTTGCCTTGCGGTGTTCACTACAGCCGCTGGTAAGTCCCTTCTCGCGCGGGCAGTTTACAGAATGTAAATCATTTAACGAGGACAAGTGCAGAAGAGTGTCGTGTATCGAATAACTGTTTGGCCTGAATTCCGAGTTTGGTTTTATTCCCATGGTGTCAATATTTATCAAGATGAAGAGAAATAAAGTGATAGCGTAATTTTAAGTTTTACTTCTTGACAGCTTTTAAAAACTTTACTCTTTATAGAAATCTTTTTAATGTACTAACTTTGTGTTTTTGCACTTAGTTTATTAATATGCTTGCACTAAATTTAATATTAATAATTGACTTTTTTACTTAATTTGTCTTCTGCGTATATAAGTTTGTTATAGAATCGCTTTTTGTAAGCACATTGATTAGCCAACGCCATCTACCTTTAACGTCTGCGACTACGGTTGTATAATCTTGCCTCTACGGCTCCATGTTTGTATGGCCGGGTTGGAGGACTGACGTATCCTGTTCTCTACCGCACTGCGTGATATTTGTCAGCTGTACCCAACGCGGGATGGCTTCGTATTAACGTAGGATTTCTTAAACTTTCTTGGTTTGTTATCGTTTTCCTGTCCATCAGACACTTTAGTTAAAGTTGGCATTGCATTCCCGGTTCTAGGTTCCGCAGTCCTTTCATTCATCCCTCGACGATAGGACAATGACTCCTTAAAAATTTTTATCTTAGTGCCATATGTGTGCATTAGTGCACGAATGTTGGTATTCCACATTAATTTTTACGTACGTTAACTGTAGAGACAGCTGCACAGCTTGGAACGTTGCCTCCTTTGTGGTTTTATATTAGCTCCATTTTCCCATTTTAATCTGCATTTGCCTCGCTAATGTCATCTTTCACCCGTAGGACCTTCTGATGATGACCCAAAAGGGCGAAACGTATCATTTCCTGTAAATAAAAAAGACTTTGCAAACCGTAACCGTCTTATCTCAAGGTATTAATTTGACGTACTAGATCTTGCACCATATCAATCGAATGCATTTGAAAGAACCTTGCACAGTGAAACGTTTACGTATCTTAACCATGAGGCTTGTATTGAAAAACGCACAACTGAATATTTCAAGGTGAAAACCAATGATTGGTGATTCATCTTATGTTTTTACATTAACTGTTTGAAATGAGTAGTGTAAAATTCCTTATATAAGTCGGTTTGTAAATGATACGGAATCCAACTACTCCTTCTGTACGTATTTGTAGCGCAACTACAACCTCAGGACCAGCTTTAGTTTCTAGGGATACAACCCATACATGTTAGAAGTAAACATCAATTACTGTTAGTAAATATTTTTAGCCCAGAACTGTGTTTAGAATAGGGAGTCAGATCAACTTAATCAGTCTGGCGAAGATCATCAGTTCCTTGGGTGATAACCACTCTCCTCATATAAATTTTGCTTGCTGGGTGATGGAGATCCTCAGCTATTTCATCTTGCATGCTGATTACAATGAAGTAAGCAATAAGAAAAAGTTGTTATCAGAATGAGGCATCACCAGTAATATATTTCTATACGTAATGTATAACATAGTCGAAGGAAAATGAATCGAAAAAACAAAAAAAGTTCTCTAGATATAAATTTTATTGTTAAAAAACCCTACATTTCCTTATGTACTGAGTTATAAAATATATTCTAGTCATTTGATACAAATGAGTAATATCTCAACTGCAAATCATGCTGCCACTGGTCCAATCGAATGCTCGTATCTACCAACATAAATTTTCAATCTTATCACAAGAAATAAGAGGCAACCCTTGTTCTCCACATTATGCACATCATACTCTGGCGACAAGTCCTTTGTACACTTCAAACCCTTCATGAAAACTTACGACTGTGCTGTAACTGAAAATAAAACATTCAGTGCCTCAGTGTCGTCTCCACACCATCCGAACGAATGCTGATGACGATTTTCCGTAAACTTTTGCTGAACTTATATCCATCTTATAGCAGGACGTTATGCAGTGTAGAATGAAATCACCAGAAACAA
Source organism: Schistocerca americana (assembly GCF_021461395.2). Lineage (NCBI taxonomy): Eukaryota > Metazoa > Arthropoda > Insecta > Orthoptera > Acrididae > Schistocerca > Schistocerca americana. The sequence goes on along the minus strand of NC_060119.1, from coordinate 313,831,686 downwards.
CTACACATCTTTAAGCACCATCTAAAACCAGAAAAACAAGTTCCCTTACAACAAATTGATTTTCTTTGATGCAGGATCCTTGACACTCAAACAGGATAGTGTTCGCGTCTCTGGAATAGAAAACGTGGCAATGAGCAACCTCACACTACCAAAGAGTCGAACTCCCTTACGAAGCACGGGTGAAGTTTTCCTTGCTTTGAGTAAGATGCCTGCCTCCCGTAATGTGCACACAACTGTTAACTGAGTTGAGAGTTTTCACTATCGAGTCTTTGTACATAAAGATCGAGGAGGCCACACTACCGATAGCATGATTATGACGTCACTTCCAATTATATACCCTAAACTGAAGTGTGTCTGCGCTTGACAAATTCCGCAAAATGCATAATTATTGCTACAGCCCTCTTTGCAGCTTGAGCAAACGAAGAAAAGGAAAACCACACCTTGGACTCTTACGACACAATCACTACCGCTATAACATGTTAAGTTTCTTTAGTGGTAATATGGTATGTAGTTCACCTTTTTCCTTGCCTTCTTGTTCTCGTTCTTCTTCTTCACACACAAGAATGTCGAACGACAGCTTACAGAGAGTGATGTTAGTATTTGCAGCATTATGTCTCCTAAACTATTATTGATAATATCCCATTTGTTGACTGCGAGGACTCAACACTTTTTCACTTTCTTATTCTAATTCTCATTCGTCTTTTTCGTTTCAGACACGACATACTGAGTGTTATACGGTGACCATTACATTTTCTGAAATGTAATCGAATAGTTATTTCTTCAGCATTGAAATCCATAAGAATTCCACCTATATTTCCGGGTCATATACTTAATTCTGCAATGTAACTTATCCCAACTGACGTGTAAATGGGTGAATTTGATGATTTGGAAAATCTAATATCCAGGTCGTGCTGAAGGCCAGAACTGATTTAATGTGTGCTTAGTTACAGTACATGCGTAAGGCGTTAATGTACAAAATATTTACTGGATGTTCTGCTGTCTTGAAAAGCTTCTTTTTGACTCACGTTGTGCGAGAATTTTATTGTACTGATGGTCAGTTTTAAAATGACTTTTTTCTATCTGAGGAATCATTTTCGTTATCATTCTTCAACAAGGGGTAAATAAGGTCAAAGAGTTCATAACTTCCACGTTTCGAAATAACGCTGTCAAGAATCACCTGTTTGATTATAAAAGTAGAAGTTGCTGCTCCGCAACGTAAATTCCGTGTGGAATTGTGGGTAAGTAAGCTGAGTAAGGTAATTTCATATGAATAATGAGATATATTTAGTGTGGGGTTAAGGACGGCATGTTATAATCGAGTTCTTACCCGACAGGCTAAACCTTTCAGCTTGATCAACAACATCCATTGTCATACTATCAGTATGGGCTAAGAAATTTGCTAATTTGTTTAAAGTTCATAAACTTTAAACAGTGGAGGCCACACCTCCACTAACAGCCTTAGCAATCCCCGCTACATCGTCAGCTAGGCCTCCAAGCACTGGTAATGCAGCAAATATGGGAGTGATAGATAATATCCCACTTGTTTTGGGGACAGATACTATACGGTCTTTGTCAAGATATTTTGTTCAAATATTCAAATGTGTGTGAAATCTTATGAGACTTAACTGATAAGGTCATCAGTCCCTAAGCTTACACACTACTTAACCTAAATTATCCTAAGGACAAGCACACACACACCCATGCCCGATGGAGGATTCGGACCTCCGCCGGGACCAGCCGCACGGCCCATGACTGCAGCGCCATAGACCGCTCGGCTAATCCCACGCGGCAAGATATTTTGCTTTTGGAGCAATATTTAAAATAGTTTTTCAAGCAGTTTACACAGCTGCCATGCGATATTGATTAGTTTGACATATTTTAGACACGTCTGAACTGTTTTAATTATTTTTTCTTACATGCTCTTCGCCATTTTTTGCATACCCACTGTCATTTTAAGTTTAGCTTTCATTGCATGAGTCACTGTAAAACTGCCGATTTTTTTACTGGCGTAGCATCTTTTACTTTCATTCTTCGGTATGCTCTTTCAGCCCGACCCCGTTCTTCTTTGTGTCTTTCAGACAACCACAAAATTTAAAACATGGTGAACTATTCCAGATACAATTAGATGCGTTATATCTGATCTTTACGACTGTGTATAACGAATGTGATTAACTTTCTCCTTCATGAAAATAGTATGAGACATTAAGAACATATGGGTATATTTCTCATCACTTCAAACATAAGACCGATGACCTCGCTGTCTGCTCTCCTGCCCCGAAACAACCCCAACTTCAAAAATAAAAGTGTAAATTGCTAGAAGAAGATCTGAAAACCTGAATGACATTGGATATTTCATATTTTCAAATAAAGAGGATGTAATATCGCCCAATGAAGTGCTAGCGTTTTCGTTTTTATTTTCGACGATATTGCTTGTTATAAGCAAGATCATATGAAGGCATCCTTCTCTTTGGTTCATCAATATGATACACACAGCTTTTTTCTGTGTCAGATATACAGCAAAATTCTGGAACAATTAATTAAAGACGCTATTGATGTAGTTATCCTCTTCAATCAGGACGAATGTTATTTGAGGCAGATGTTCAGTATCCACATAAATCCCGATACAACTTTGAATGCATTACTTGAAATGCGTAAGTTGGCGTTGAGTGAGCATGCACACAACTTTATAGTTAAAAGAAAAGATGCCATTTTGACATTAAAATGGCGAAGGGGTCGATATGACTGCTGACATTTTTCTTTAATATCATATCCAGTAGTTTATATTTTATTCAAAAAGTCATATGACTATTTTTTCTCGGCTTTGCAATATTGTATTACGATTTACAACATTTTTATATTTTCTTGAACATTTTATTCGATATATGTTGAATGTTGGAACGCTGCTGTAACTTTTATGTTCCGATTATACGTAAATAATCCCATAATGAAGTGGCAACAGTTAGTAGCTATTCAGAGTTGTTGCTGCTGATCGTTGAATCTTAGCATGTGCACATTCATATGTACCAAAGTTTACGTAATGTCATTCAGGAAGTACCCTTGTCCATGAACGATGTTATCGAACATTTTCGAACATGTCTCGTCAGTTTTTGATGAACAATTCTCTCTGTTAGAGAATTCCACTGTTGAATCAGTAATTTCCTTCACTGATAAGGATGAGGATTTTGTACCAGAGACAAGTGAAATTAAAGATGAGCGCGAAGGGGATTAGTGGTGGAGGATTAAGATATTGCTCTACATCAGTCCTCACTTAATGCATCAAAGCAGGCCCAGTTTAATGCCAACATTTACAAAGATGGTCACTGGGAACGGAACCGTGTGAGAGATCGCCAGTTTATCATCTGCTGGAAGTAGATCGGCTGTGAACGTTCTAAAGGATAGGGAAGGTACCACTATTTACGTTTGCCAAGCCGTGGATGACTCTGCCATTAGTGGTTTCTGCCTTATTTTTGACAAAGGAATTCTGTTTCTGGCGAACAAATACACAGAATCAAACGTATGGAGCGTACTAAAAAATAATTATTGAACCATGTCACTTGAGGAACTGGAGAAATGGATAGCTGTCTCATATGCTAGGGGTGTCATTTGTTCAAACTCTATAAGGCACAGCTACAGATGATCTTTGGTCGCATTCTTGTGTGACTACTTTCAACAAGTGCGTTATGCGAAGTTACTGATTTCAGAAACTTCACAAATTTCTCTATTTCTATGAAAAATCAACAAAAAAATCAACCGAAAAATGTATTTTTCTATATGATATGTGCGAAAAGTTCCTGGGGAACGGTATTCGTTCTTACACATCCAACAGAAAATTTAACAATAGACGAGCAATTAATACCAAGAACAACAAGATATAGATTCATTCAGTTCATGCCCAACCAACACGAAAAGTACAGTTTCAAAATATGGACTGCTGTGGATATATATTTAATGGTTTCCCATACCCTGGAAAAGAAGACACGCATAGAGAGAAGCAACCATTCGGAGATTATAGTGTCCAGCATATTCTGTAGCCAATTCTAAATCAAGAAATAATCTTAATGACAGCATCTTCTTCATGTTTCTTCAACTTGCTAAGAAGTTCGAGAAAAAGGAAAGTTATTACTTGGCACAATGAACAAGGTCTACCGTGAGGTAAACAAGCGAAATGCTGAATACACTCCACGACCATCGTACGTCAGAGCAGCTGCACAGACTGCACCATGATAGTGTACGAAGGGAAGAAGAATATAAATGTTATTCCTCTGGTATTGTGGTGCCGCCACTATTTTTGTTGTTGTTGGTATTACAGCAGAAACTAGCAGCTCAGGCACAGCAGTTGAGGGAGTCATAAGCAGCTGCCAGATGCTAAGGCGTCAACATGCACATCAGCACAGCAAGTGAGTTCCTAACCTATACAGCCTAGCATAGTGTTCAGTAGTCCAGCAGTACCTGCTACGACGATAGGGCTATGACAAGCATTGAAGTGATATGGTGCAGCAAGAAGTCGTTATGATTTTCCTGTCTCCACCGCCACATCATCTTCTAGCACAAAGTCCTCCTACATGAAAGGTGGTACATCTCCAGACTCACTCCAGCAGCAGCCAGACTCCTGACCAGGAGGACATCAAATTAAGACCACAGTAGCGGAGCCTTTCACACTTCTGCACTGATGTGGGCACGTTGGTGTCACATATCATCTACAGCTGCAAGAACCATAATAGGAGGTAGTCATCCCTGTACGTGTTCCAGCAGTCTTCTGCACTGTTGTGCCCCTCGCGAGCAGTCGTACAGTGTCTAACTTTGACACCGCTGAGCGAGCTCTTGGTATCAACATTCCTGGACGCAGACGTCACAGTCTACTGGCCAACAGCTTACGCCACACATCATTCTTGCCAAGTGATGAGAGGCGACGTGGGCGCTGCAGGTACCGCTACGTGTGAAGTAACGTGAGTTTTAATAAAATATTTGATTTTTGATGTTGTCTGTCTGAGCAGGCACCGGTCTGCACCCTCGCCATGACTTAGCGCTGCAGCCCAACCCTGCACAGCGGCCCTTCACGCTGGGTCCACTTCAATTTGTGTCAGAAGTTGGATCGACAACGCCCACAACTGTCATCTGTGGAAGAAAATGACTCGACTACCGCAGGGTTGTAGTTTAGTCAACTTGGGATGGGGTGACTGCAGTCTTTTTGTTTATATCTTGATTTCATTGTGGGATTCAAATTTGTAATTGTATTGATAAGTACACTTGTGGCGGGTAGTCACAGACAGTGTACTTTGGGTGTTGCGGTTTTTTTATCTCGTTCTACAGAAATAATGCTCTCTTACTTTGCAGTGATTTCTTGTTCTGCAGTCCGATCCCTTTGCCTTCCCTGTTAGGAGCGGATGATGTTCCTCTACTGAAAAAGTTGTACTAGAACCAGCACCATTACATGTATCCAAAGGTTGCAACAAATGGTTTTCAGTATAGGGTTAACTAAGCGATTGATTGAAACGTATTTTTTTTAACTAAACCTTTGATATATTGGCACTTGTTTGTTACATAAAACGCTGCCAAGCCAGTGTTAATCTTAAGTTCACAAATAACAAAATAACGTTCTGTTTAAATAACAGAATGATCATAAAATGTTTCTTGGTTTCCCAGTCACATGAACTGGCTACTTATACTTCACAAAATTGCCCTGAGAGTATAATTCACTTTCTGTGTGCAATAAAAGTTCCCACTCTAATGTCTACTGAGTTAACAGACCTAATGATATTCATGTAATGTCTTATTTTCCTTCCACACTGTAATTCGCATTAATAAACAAATTATCATTAATCAATTACAGTGATAGTAAGCACAATTAATATAGTTTTGTTTCTAAAACATTTTTCAACTACTTGATAATTTCATAGCCAGTAAGAAGCCGACAGTTTTCGCCCATAGTCGTAACTAACTGCAGCCAGCTAACGGATCAGAGCGCATCTGTTATGCGATAATCATGACTCATTGTCTGATGCTGTATGTCCCCTACAGCCTGTTACCAACTTAGGGGGATATGAAGCCCCTCGTCTCAATGTGTAAATAAGAATTTTGGTTCGCAATGTGTGTTATCGCGTGCAAGACGTGTGGCTTATTATCTAGGAGTATGTAGGGTTAACCACATGTGGTGATTCAAAAGGTGAAGCAGAGTTCTGTGACGGAGTATTCACTGTTTTCAATGGGTCAAGTAATAATGAGCAGTCACTCAGGAACAGTAATTTAACTGCAGTAAAATATATTATGACTGTGTTGTGGTTATGTGTCTTCTTTATAATTTTATTTTGCTGTTTTGTTGCATCTATTGATAAGAGCTTCCACGACGCCAGGGTCTGAGAATTGTGAGAAATGTGTGTTAACGGGTACCATTTGTGATCAAAGAATACTGCTCAGTATGTAAGCACGTAAGATAGTGAGAATTATTGGGAAAGTAGTATGTTTATGTCGTTTGTGTCTTTAAAAGGTGAAAGTAATCATGTCATGGACGGTAACACATAGAGTGGGATTTTCAGTACCACAGGAGGCTACCACGTAGGAAATATAGAAAACTCTTGTGTACATGTAAGATATGAGCGAACAAATTAAAACTGTATAGAAGACTGGAAGCGCCTTGGCCTAGGGAGAAGGATTAGCTTTTTCCAATTCTTCGATCTGAAGAAACACAGGGAGAGGTAAGGAGAAAAGGGGAAAAGAGTGGAAGCAGAGAGGAGGGAGAGTGAAAAAGTTAAAAGGGAAGAGAACCGGCCTGTGTCTAGTTTACTTGTTGCCAACTACATCTGGTATAGTTAATCCTGTTAACTATCTGAGGGGTGGGACACAATTTGAGTACTGCTGGGGCCAGCTCTTGATTGAGGAAATGAAGATAATTAATGAACATTTTACGGGCGTTGTGCAAATCGCTTTGAGATTGCTCAGTCCACGGAGGAGTACCTTTGTTAACATTGAGGGGATGAAAGTAGAAGTATCAATCCAATATAATGTGGAATTGGGGAGTCTGAAGTAGCTGTAGTGACAGACAAAGAATGTGTTTGCTGTACATGGGTGGATAAGTGTGTGGACAACAGCATGGGTGATTCAAGGGCAGTATTATGTTCTCCACTGCGTGATGATGTGTACTGGTGACAGGCTATGGAGCCTAGGCCAGATATGCAGCGAAGTACAGACCACATTGGATTTGGTATCGTGCAATTGGAGCTGCCGACTAGGATCTTATTTTGTGTACTACTGGGGATACACAGAAGCTGTTGATTTTGATAGTTTTGTTGCAGATGTTATGGAAGAAACGGTACAGACGCATGCGCTTCCTTAGAAGCAGGGTGAGCGTAGGAAAATAAAGAGGAGACATGTCTGTAAAACGAGTCATCGGACCTATTAGGTGGAATATTTTGAGGAGTGCATGCCTAACGTTTGGAATGTTATAGTAGCTCAGACTTTAAGTCACAACGTCACAGACCAAGCCGCTGAAGTGCACCACAAGCTGTTTACTACTCAGCTAAGTGTGATGTGCATGATGGGTGTAATATACGTGAATAGTACGAGGGATACCTGAAGTAAACTTCCTGTTCGACTGTCATTCCAAAATTGACCTTCGGCGGCGCGCAGTGGAACCTTAAGGAACAAAGGGAAGCCGTCGCCAGTATATTACTGTCACAAGGTTCGTCTGTCTTACGGGAAAGTTCGTTTAAACTACGGACAAAAGCACTAAGGCTTCATTACTATCATACAAAGCCACTAGGAACCAAGAAGTTGCTTCTTGGGATCAGGCTACCAGAAAGCCAAGCATTTCGAGAGGAACCAAGTCTGTATTAGAACTAGTGAGGGACCTAGGTGGGCCAACTTATCGACAAACTGCGAGCAGTGCTGTCGTTTGTAGTTCATGTGTCAGGATAGGTTTGAGAATATGTTTCCTAGAGGAGCTTAAGGAGAACTTATCACAGGAAGGAAGTCCTCAACGATATTCCAAAACAACAGGTTAAAAGGACCACCAATGGACAAAAAAATGGCGGGGAAGAGGTTCTCAGTCTCTTTCATGGTTGAAAGTCAAAACTAAAATATAATTTTTGTGTGCATGAGCAGTGCAGCTGTAGTATTAGTGAGAAATATGTTCCCTAGCATTTAACATCGAAAATATTGCTTAGCAGGTCTTGGAACCACGGTTGAGGTTAACTGAGACATGGAGAGATTGCAGTTGTAAGCTGTGTCGCAAGATTTTTTGAGTAACTCTTCGGTTGTTAAAACTGAGAACAGAATATATAACCTAGAAGTTCTAAGAGAAGGTTTGTGAGAACTGTAGAGGCTATGTGAACTAGGAGCTATGGGGCCTAAGGCTATAGAGTAAGTTCTCAGCCTCTACACCTTGTGGCTTACGACACCTAGTACTTAAGAGGAAAAATTGTAAATATTGTACGTTGTTGTCCAGATATGCTGAGTTTTGTTGCAGACTGGTCCAAGGTAGAGACCTGGGGGCCAGGTCGCCTGAAGAAAATAGGTATTGCAACGCCACCACTAAATGTTGGACGTTTCTGCGGAAAGCAGAGCTCAGTCACAGCAGTTGAAGGAGCCGTAAGCAGCTGGCAGGCGCTAAGGTTTGGGGATGCTACGTGCATCAACAGGGCTATTTAAGCGTTGCGAGGTGGATCAGGCCAAGAACCACAATCTTGTCAATGCAGCAGGAAAAAGAGGCTCTTGTAGAACGAGTCTAGCAATTTCTACATCGCCATGGATTTGTTTTTCCAAAAATGCCTAAAAGAGGAACACTTGCACATCAGGTGAGCTCCTAACCCATATATAAACCAATGTTAGCAGAGGGATCAGGAATCCAGCAGTGCCTGCTGCGACAAGAGGGCTACTCCAGGTGCTGAAGCAACATGGGACAATAAGCGTTCGTCAAGAGTTGGGGCCCCTCCCACAGCCTCCATCAGAGGTCCTCCTTGCTCGGCTTGGGGTCTCTCCACTGTGGGCCATCTCCAGGCTCACTCTCTTGTAGCAGTCAGACTTCTGTCGTGGTGGGCTGTAGATCGAGACCAGGCCAGCACTCGTACTCGCCCTACTGTTCCTGTACAGGTGCACTGAAGCCAAAAGGCGCAGGAGTGAAATCTATCACCGAGTGCTGCCATCCCCTGTAAGTAGCGTATTATGGCAGTATTCCATGCTGCTGAATCATCTCGCAAGCAGAGGTGAAGCGTCCAGCTGGGACGTACTGCTGAGCGAGCTCCTGGCGTCAGCATTCCTAGATGCAGATATCACGGCCAAGTGGCCAACAGTTGGCCATGCGCCACGTGCTGTCCTCACCTCGTGCTGATAGGGGGCATGGCCACTGCAGCGTGGCTCTACGAGTGTAGTTACATGGTTTCAAATTAAATATTTAATTTTTGGGCCCAGTTCAGTACACTGCATGCTGAAGTTACAATAACCATAAGATGAAAGGAAGACCTGAACCTATAAACTTCTAACGTTGAACAAAGTAAAGGATGTCCATGGTTGATCAACCCGACTTGTTAGTTATGCTACAAAGTTTCCACTCAGGAAACTGACGACGTATGCCTTCTATATCTTATATACGGGGTGGTCCATTGATCGTGACCGGGCCAAATATCTCACGAAATAAGCGTCAAACGAAAAAACTACAAAGAACAAAACTTGTCTAGCTTGAAGGGGGAAACCAGATGGCGCTATGGTTGGCCCGCTAGATGGCGCTGCCATAGGTCAAACGGATATCAACTGCGTTTTTTTTAAATAGGAATCCCCATTTTTATTACATTCGTTTAGAACGTAAAGAAATATGAGTGTTTTAATTGGACCACTGTTTCAGCTTTGTGATAGTGGCGCTGTAATAGTCGCAAACATACGGCTCACAATTTTAGACGAACAGTTGGTAACAGGAAGGTTTTTAAATTAAAATACAGAACGTAAGTACGTTTGAATATTTTATTTCGGTTGTTCCAATGTGATATATGTACCTTTGTGAACTTATCATTTCTAAGAAAGCATGCTGTTACAGCGTGATTACCTGTAAATACCACATTAATGCAATTAATGCCCAAAATGATGTCCGTCAACCTCAATGTATTTGAAATACGTGTAAAGACATTCCTCTCAACAGCGATTAGTTCGCCTACCGTAACGTTCGCACATGCATTGACAATGCGCTGACGCATGTTGTCAGGCGTTGTCAGTGGACCACGATAGCAAAGATCCTTCAAATTTCCCCACAGAAAGAAATCCGGGGATATCTGATCCGGTTAAGGTGCAGGCCATGGTGTGGTGCTTCGACGTCCAATCCACCTGTCATGAGATATGCTATTCCATACCGCTTCAACTGCACGACACATCCATCATGTTGGAAGAACATCGCCATTCTGTCCTGCAGTGAAACATCTTCTAGTAACATGGGTAGAACATGACGTAGGAAATCAGCGTAATTGCACCATTTAGATTGCCATCGACAAAATGGGGGCCAATTATCCTTCCTCCCATTATGCCGCACCATACATTAACACGCCAAGGTCGCTGATGTTCCACTTGTCGCAGCCATCGTGTATTTTCCGTTGCCCAAAAGTGCATATTATGCCGGTTTACGTTACCACTGTTTGTGAATCACGCTTCGTCGCTAAATAAATGCGTGCAAAAAAATCTGTCATCGTCCCGTAATTTCTCTTGTGCCCAGTGGCAGAACTGTACACGACATTCAAAGTCGTCGCCATGCTATTCCTGGTGCATAGAAATATGGTAGGGATGCAATCGATGTTGATGTAGCATTCTCAACACCGACGTTTCTGAGATTCCCGATTTTCGCGCAATTTGTCTGCTACTGATGTGCGGATTAACCGTGACAGCAGCTAAAACACCTATTTGGGCATCATTATTTGTTGCAGGTCGTGGTTGACGTTTCACATGTGGCTGAACACTTCCTTCAATAACGTAACTACCCGGCGAACGGTCCGGTCACTTCAATGATGGCCGGCCGAAGTGGCCGTGCGGTTAAAGGCGCTGCAGTCTGGAACCGCAAGACCGCTACGGTCGCAGGTTCGAATCCTGCCTCGGGCATGGATGTTTGTGATGTTCTTAGGTTAGTTAGGTTTAACTGGTTCTAAGTTCTAGGGGACTAATGACCTCAGCAGTTGAGTCCCATAGTGCTCAGAGCCATTTTGAACTTCAATGATGTCGTCGAGGATACCGAGCAGCATGCATAGCACACGCCCGTTGGTCATTTCGATCACAATAGCCATACATCAACACAATATCGACATTTTCCGCAATTGGTAAACGGTCTATTTTAACACGGGTGATGTATCACAAAGCAAACACCGTCCGCACTGGCGGAATGTTACGTGATACCACGTACTTATACGTATGTGACTATTACAGCGCCATTTGTCACAAAGCGAAAAAAGTGGTCCAACTAAAAAATTCGTATTTCTTTACGTACTACACGAATATGTAATAAAAAATCCGGGTTCCTATTTAAAAAACGCAGTTGATATCCGTTTGACCTATGGCAGCGTCATCTAGCGGGCCAACCATAGTGCCATCTGAATTCTCCCTTCAAGCTAGACGAGTTTCGTTCTTTGTAGTTTTTTCGTTTGTTGCTTATTTCGTGAGATATTTGGGATGGTCACTATGAATGGACCACCCTGCATAGCGGCAATAAATAGATGAGTTATATATAAAATAGTAACGAACATGAAAAGAGAAAGAAAGAAGTTCATACATCAGCCGTCAGATAAACTGAATGGAACGAAAGAGTAGGAAGGAGAAGAGACAAAAGAAGAGTATAAATACCAAAATCATACAGAAAGCAGAAGGGCTTCCTCAGCCCTCGTGAGGACCACAGCACGAGCGACAACTCTGTAAAACGCCAAGGCTGTGTGCAGAAAATATGCACACAAAACAGCAGCCACCGTTGTTGAGTGTATGTAGCAGATCCCAATGACTCGAGTAAAATGTACACCATAAATGTCTGTAGAACACATGCCAACATATTGTGGGCCATATAAGCGAATGCTAAATGCGCCTGTAACGTTATTACTATGTGCGTCTACAGTTTAGGAAATGTGTCAGCATGTGCAACGGTAATTCAGTGAGATATCTTTTATAGAAATAAGTAAGTAATATATTAGTTACTGTGTTAAATAATATTCTTGTAGTTAAAAAAAAAGATAAATATTAACATGCACTGAAAAAATCCCCTTCCACCATTTCAGGACCATCAGAAACTTTCCTGCTCTAGTGTTAAGTAACAGGTGTTATCGTATTAATTTCGATAACTGTATTTATATTTAACATCATCCGCAATATGTCACCAGTATTGAGGTACAAACTGAAACCTTTCCTTATAATCAGTTCAGTTGATGTTTGAGATGCAGTGGTCAACGTGGTACAGAGTGGTACAAGATCTTAAACGTCGGGTGTTGAAATTACGTCGATATATCTGCAGGAAACTTTTCTTTCTGCATAAAGAAAGGCACGCTATAGCTGAGTCTGTACTGGGAAAAGCTTACAAATTCATTTTTTCAAACGCTGTGGAGATTGATTCAGGAACGACAACTACGCTGAAAGGAGGAAAGGGAGAAAGACTAACATAAAGACAAAAAAAACGAAGTATTTAAGAAAGCAGTAGGAAGACATTTGGGGGGGGGGGGAGGATGAGAAGAAGAAAATGATGAATATGACAATGAAGATGGTGATGATGATAATGATGACGTTGAAGAAGATGAAGAAGAGTCACAAAATAAAATTAAAGCAGAGGCAAGAGATAGAGAGATAGCATCTTCTTTGGTAAACCAATAGAGAAAATGCATGATACTGTATATGGTATCGGATTTCAACTATCACAGTGTGGATGACAGATAATTCACAGGTGGCTAGCGATGAAGATGGTTTAATAAGTCACAGTGTAATACACCCAGGAATTAAGAGGATTTTACAGTCTGTTGATTAAAAGTAAAATCCATAAAAACAATTATGCACTACAGGATCTTCAAAGTTATGGTAAAATTACCAGGGCTATCAGTTCTTATAAGCAAAGAAGCTATCTCCTTCAAATGCCAGTAAACTGCAACAGAGGGATAATAAATCTATTTCGTTAAGCCTGCTTTAGATAAAAGAGGCGGATCATTATTAAGAGATAATGACTCACCTATTGGCACTGGATAGAAATGAAATGCATTTAGTGCTCACAACTGGAGGGCAGTCCCCAATAAATCGTACGCACATATCAGTTTGCCCACTGCAATAATTTGGATAAATTGGCAGAGCGATTAGCTTTATTGCTAGCTTTAAAATCGACAGGGAATAATTCACATAATAATCAGTAACATATATTGAAGACGAACACTGAGAAGTAGCAATTATTGCTTGAACTTTATGATATCTACCGAAAATAAAGTGAATGAATAGGAGTACACATTGAAAGGAGTACACATTCTCCATCATGAAGTTGTTAAAAGCATAATATAAAATATGTGGGTCCCCTATGACAGTGATTGCTCACAGGTGAGAGATATCCAGAACAGGAGGCACGTATGTGATGTAAAAAAGGGCACTTGTGCGCTAAGTTGCCTGTAATTTTATTGCCAAATTTGTTATTGCTATAAAACCAGTAGATGAACACATTTAGAGCTTCTTCAGCTCACAGATGAAGAGGAGAAGGCTTCTGCCACCTAGCGTTTTGGTTGTCTGAGTGGAATACGTTCATTCATTGGCAGACACTACCAAATCTGAATTTTCTGAGTAAGCATTTAGCTAGTTGGAAAAATATGTAGCTCGTCGGAAGAAATCCTGACTTATCTACAAAAGTACACATGCATTTTTGTTAAGCTGGAAAAGTATGAAGCGCCTAGCGACTGGCAAATTATCGACTTGCTGACTCAGCAGGAAAAAAAAAGGTACAAAAACGAGGCTGGTACTAGTAGAAGTAAGTCACCGTTGACGCTTCTGCTGCTGTCCTCTGGGAGTGCGTCATTGAATCACAAAAAATTAAGTCTATCAAGCAGTACTACTACTACTACTGCTACTACTAATACCACTGCTAGTAAAATTTCATTTTAATGTACCAGTTATTTGTTTTAACTTAAGAAAACACAGATTCTTCTGATTTCATGTCCAAAATTTGAAGTATTTGAGTGAGAGCGGAAATGCAGTATGGACTGAAAGACTATCAGCAGTGGAGAAGGGAGATAACTGCCCTTGAGTGGAAGACACGTTAACACAAAATCAGGAGCAACGGTGATGAAGTATATGAAGAACTATAAGATACATCTATGATCAAGAATATTGGCTAACAGCGATGGGGCACTTTACTGTGCGTAATTTATCATGGTAGCTGATTTTGAGAATATTCATATGAACGAACTAATTTTATTTTATTTATTTTGCATTAATAACCACGTATGTTGCAATGATATTAAATTTTACTTATTCCTGTTCAAAAGCTAACGTAGTGGAACTGTAGTAGAAATTAATGTCCAGTCTCTAAAGTATGACTGTGGTTCTGTTTTTAATTCGCAAGGCAGTTCTCATATATAAGATTACTTTTTTGACTACGATTTAAACGCTTGTTCTTATGTAAATGTGACAATAATAGTTTCTCAAAAAAGAATCTGAATTCTACGTTGGAATTGAAATGCATGATAAATACGAAAGCATTTGTTACAGTTAATTGTTTCTCAGTCTGCACAACAAACTTGTTGACAGTCACATTGACGGATTATTGTTCAAATTATATATTTTTTGCCCAAAAAACTCAATTCGATGCCAGATAGAAGGTAGATACAGCTGTTAAATCTTCGTTAGCTGCTACAGAGGCTCCATATATTTACTCAAACTTTAATTATCTCCTGTTCGTAATAGATGATGTTCTAGAGAGTATTGAAGGTAAATGAACGTGTTAAATAACTGATGAATAAAAAAAATTTTTGTTATTTATGTCTAGAGTATTCTTTGTTTGTTTACTTATGGTTTTACTTTCCCTTCTGTAATGTACTTTACTGTTGACGCCACATTCTGTTATGCTATTACTCTTATTGTAATAACCATTTATGCCGAAGAAGTGATGAGTAATTGATGTCTACTTCTAATTGATGTTTATTCCTTTGCTCTAAAAAGACTAAAAATGGCACTACAGTTACAGATGTACTTAGAATGATATACTGAAGAAGTATTAGCTCGATTCTGAATCATTTACAAATAAATTTAGATAAGAATCAATTGAAGAAACTATTGGAAAATCACTATTCATCAGTGAAGCATAAAACTGAGCCATGAGTGCGTTACAATCGGTGCCTGCCGCTCAAGAAATTTCTCTGTCTTTCTTATCATAGTGATGAGTTGGGTGGCATCTCACAGGAGTCAGCACAGCACAGCTTACATAACCATAGGCACGCTCTTTCCTGGCGGTAATGTTTGTTGCGGTTTCACATGACAACTAGAATCGTTAAGTTCCAGTTCACCGTGATATGGATAGCTATGGAAAGTGTACCTACTCAAAGAATTATTGATTCCCTCTGCTCTTGTGGTCACGAAATTGCGTCTTGAGGTGCACGCTTCCTGTTTCTACTGCTTTTGTTTGTGGAGTGTCTGTTTCAGCCAAAGACTGGAACAGAAAGAATAACAGTGAGCATCTTTTGTTCTGTGTGGCTAAAATTCTTGTTGCGATTCTTGAAAACCCTTTTTCGTTGAGCAAGGCTTTGTAATAGAGATTCAGTTTGGGTTCTCATAAGCAACGCTGTGTAGCCTTGATAAGTGACCATTATTGTGATCTTAGTTCCCAACATGGATCAACGTACAGAGTTAGCAGTACAAGCGCGATTTATTTTTAATCTAGCTGTAAAAGGTTAACAACATTTAGATATTAATGTCCACTGTTTTAAGCATGTCTTATTTCTGTATTTTTTTATTAAATCAAAATTCATCATTTTAAAATTGTTTACATTCCTTACATTGATGCAGTTATTTTTAACATTAATGAGTGTCAGTTAAAAGCTGAAAGGGCCTTACATTCATTTCTGTTGTTGCTTTTGTGTGGTTAAGTTTGACCTTGCGTTTGTTTTAAAGCTGAATGATGGGACTGAGCGATGTCCAACTCATTTTATGTCAACACTTGATTGACGTTTGTTCCACGTTCTTGAAGTGTATCTTAATATTATCAATGTTTTCACTATTTAAATTTTGTTAGTATTGATTGTGTCATTATTTATTACAGTCAAACCTTATGTGTGCTAAAGTTTAGAATTTTATTTAAATGTTATTCTCATTGTGGTATTCAATAAGTAGTTTATGGTGACTCTTATAATGCCTGGTTTGAATTATTCATTTTGTTAATTTTAAATGGCGAGAGGCAAATAAATGTTCTAGAACTTTGTCTTCTATTGGGTTACCACTCATAGTTCCTTGCTCCCTACCATTTCAAAATCAGGGAGTGAGTTGAAATTTACTGAAAAAGTGGTACAATATATGATAGAAACATTTTTGGTGGTGTAGTAGTCTATGCATCGTAAAAATAAATCCATATAAAAATGACAGAACAGATTCCAATGCTGTAAACTGCTGACTTGCTGCCTAATCAGCGAACATGTCGTACATTATGTCATCTCACTCCAGCAGTTATTGAGTTAACCAAGTTTTTGCAGGCATATGTGACGCCTAATGCTAAGCTATCCGAGGTCTTCTCTCCCACTTGTCCAGCCACCTGCTGCACTCAAGTCTGGAAATGTGAGCATAATATCTTTCTCAGATGAGTGTGTTTCCGTTTTTTGATAAATAATACAGATATATAATATAATACAAGTTGTTCAAATACTTTTCAATACGACACCAATTTATACAAATCAGGTAAAACTTAAGTAATTTTTTTATCAGGAAATAGTTTAGCACTGTTTATCTTTATGTATTTTGATAAATAATTACTGTCATTTGGATGTTTTTGAACATGGTGCAATAGTTCATATTGTTCAGATAGTTTTGATCAACGTGGCTATGTAACGATTGGCTCTTTCACTTTAAGTGTCAGCAAAATACTACACTGTGATTTCAGGTTTATGGCTGGTAAATAGCTGGGCAGTGATGGGCTGTTTCATTTTAATGACTTATAAAATACTGGGCTGGGTTTGGATTCTTCCTTACATTTTTAAAAATACCCTGCAGGCGCCGTCGTGCATTTTTTAAATTTCTCACTAACGCTTTCTTGTATTTTTAAATTAACCACGGTTGCTATCTTGAATTTTTCAACGAGTGCAGTGACAGGTTGCAGTAGATGCTCGGAATGTGCACTAGATCACCCATAGATATACGACTCACTCCCACAAATAACGGTAATCTGGCAACTTCCATAAGAATGTTGTAACTAAGTTATTAACTGGATGAAGTAAAATTGTTCTGTCAGTCACTGGCAACGTGTTATAGTGTGTTGTATGCGTCCCTTCTCGGAATTCTGCACTAGCCTATCTCACACCGATATTTGTGGCTGTTTTTTTTCCTAACGTAGCATTACCAGTTTGACGATGGTTACAGTTGAACATTCTGGTGAAAGATATGGTTTGATAGCCATCTTTTCTTTCCATTTCGCTATCGAGTAAGGTAATTGAGATTTTTTTGATGTCAGGTGGATGACTTATGTCAGCTGCATATATGTCCTTTGACAGGTTTATATTAGCTATTAAATAATATTAACAATAGACGTGAGGATGCCAGTCTCTTCAGTGTCTGTCTTACTGTACTATTTTTTTTACAGGTCCAAGGTGTACTGGGATTCCTTAAAGGGTTCACTGGTGAGTAACATATTCTGAAATCATCTCTCATTGATCGATGAAGCATGTACCAAAAATAGTGAGATAGTGTCAGTGATGTATTTTTCACATAAAAAAATGAAAATTATAGAAGATGGATCCTAAAATACTTCGTTCATGATAGCAATACACATTTTGTGACAGCTCATTTAATGCCAAAGGACCTTCGTGGGCAAAATGAGGACATTTCGTGAGCAATGTACTCGTTAACTAAGGACATTACTCTAGTACACTGTCGAGGTGTGTCCTACATACGCGCGACTTTGGTCGTAAGGATGTTAGTGGACACTAATGCACAGAGTTCGATCAGTGAAGAGATAAACGTGAACCAATTATTTTATTGCCACGGTTATTTGATTTAACCTTACTGTCAGTCTGTCTGAAAGTTATGTTAAGAGGAATAAATGTGCAGCACTTCTCACTGATAAACAATTTCTTCTCACACGAGTTCTGAAGCGTTTCAGACAGTGCATAAGAGGCAAGGTGCATTTAAATGTGTTCAGAAATTAGTAGGTCACTGAGTTTAAGTTTACATTCCGGCAGATGGTAGCGCGTCTGAACTGTTATGAGCTATCATAAAATTAAAAAAAATGTAATAGACAAATACTCCAAAAGACATACGCAGTCAATCCAAGAAAATTTGAGACTGAATTAATATAAAATAGAGAAAAGGTGAGATGACCCATTTATACGCATCAGGTGTTCTATACAGACTCCACTCGCTCGATTGCAACGAACTAACTTCCATACAATCATGTGAAACAGTCGGAAATATCTTTCTTTCGGAAGTGGTTCAACTCAAGCGTCACATCGCGTTGAGTGTTGCTTATTTCGTCAAAGAGCTCACCCTTCATGTGGGTTTTTGCATTTTGTCGCTATGTGGTAGGTTCTTATTGGTAACATCAAGTCTCGTCACGACGTTTTCCAGGAGAGAATTGCCCATGTTTTGAATATGAATGGAGTCAAAGCAGGCATCCAAGCATCATTCTTTTTGTTCAAGAATCAACGGATGTTGGAGAGAGTTTGCACACATTTCTTTCTACTTCAAAACATTCTGGTGAATCCCTTGAAAACATGATTTAGAAATGTTGCTACATTGTGATTTGTGACGCGGCAACGATGTTGTGTTATGCCCACACATACATTACTTAACGCTGCCTGCTCACAGACGACTGATAGAACTGAAGATTTACATTATGAAAACCGCACGAATTACTTATTTTTTTCACGCTTAGCGCAACGCGTTTGGAGAATTTATTCTTTTTTCACGTGCATTTCTTTTCTATGATTCACTGGGAATTTCTTCTCCCTGCTGTTTGTGGTGTACAAAAACTTTAAGCTCCTCCGTTAAATCCGTATTATGAGATTTTTTGAAACGGTAGACTATCTTAAGATCTTCTGTGTTTTCGAATGGGTATCCAGTTGAGCCATGGTGGGGTTGCTGGTGTCGTCTTTCGAATTCCTGGCGCTAATAGCTCGACCTGTCGTGTGATATCCATCTGGTTTGAGGCCACTAAGATCTTTGTTCGAGGTTGTTGATGGGGACGGGGTGTGCTGTGGCGCCGGGACTGGGGACTGATAACAGAGCGAGGGAGACGGTGTGGGAGGTCCGCCCAGCAAGTAAGGTGAGCACTTGCGTAAGCGTCTTGCGCACGGAGTCCGGCGAGTGGTTACTGGGCATATTTGTAGGCCGACGTCACTCCGTGGATGACTTCGAGTCTGTCTGGGGCGAGGACCAACAGGCGGCGTTTGAAGCTTCAAGACCGCTATCACCAACCCGCCGATCTCAGCCATCCCGGATATCGGCAAAAGATTTATCGTTCATTTTGATTCCTCTAATGCTGGTACCGCTTCAGTGTTACGCAGGAAGATCAGGATATCAGACGTCTATTATTTTTCGCGTCTAGAAGGTTCTCTGTTCCCGAGATGTATTATTCCGTTTATGAGTGCGAGGCGTTAGCTGTGCTTTTCGCCTTAGAGAAGCTTCAGTTCTATCTTGAGCACAGGGTGTTTGATCTCGGGACGGATAATCAGGTTATAAGTTGGGCGTCGGCTCGACTCAGGAAAACTGGTTGGATTGCCCGGTGGCTGGTCCGCACCTCTGCTTTTCATTTCAAGGTGCGACACATAAAAGAATCGGGCAACCAAGTCGCCGACGCCCTCAGTTGGATGGGTTTGTCGAGAATAAGAGCGTTAGTGAGTCTCACACAGATATGTGTACCGTTTTAGCTGAAATTCCCCTATTATTCGTGGACCTTAAAACCAAACGGGATCAATATCCATTACGGGGTCTATTTAGAAAGCCACTACTCCATCAGGAATGGTATACTATGTAAACGCCTTAACGAAGCCACACACTAAAAAATTTGTTTGCCTCAGGAGTTGCTGCCTCCCGTTTCACATTATTTTCATAATTCTTTAGTGGAAGGACAACTGGGCCTCTTATAAAACCTTGGAAAAGGTTAAGGCTCACCTCACTTGAGCCACTTTGTATAAGGATATCAGGCGATTAGTGGGTGAGTGTGAAGCCTGTAAGAAGGCTAAACCCAGTAATATTCTTCCCTAGGGGAACCGATATATTCTGGCGGTTGTTGACGCGTTTTTCAGATTTGTGTGGTTAATCCCTAGTCATGGGGTCACGGCAGCCATTACCGTTGCACATCTGACAAACATCTTCAGCTGGTTGGACCCCCTAAGGCTCTTGTTAGCGATAACGCTCCTGCATTTGTTTTACGTACAGTATGAGCAGTCTTACTTTCGTAACGCTTTTAAGCACTTAACCACCACTCCATATTATCCCCAGGTATCTTTTGCAGAGAAAGTCACTCGCAACCTTCAGTCAGCTTGGATCATTTACCATCATGTCTCCGAGTAAGTGGGATACCACCTTGCCTTGGCTCAATGTTGCATTTAACACTGCGCAGCACGAAGCATGCATGGCGGTTACTGCCACTCTCTTGTTTGCGTGTCCCATCAATTCCTCTCTGTTCAACTCGTGGGATATCAACGACCTCCTACCTTCGTCAGCTACTCCTAAAGATCTTAGGGAAAATTGGGAAGAGGCCAGGAATAACATTACACTAACCCACCACCGCCAGGCAGGGCGATATAATAGGAATAGACGCCCCTTCCAGGGCAAGGTAGGAGATGAGACTTCTGTGAAGAACTGTGCAGGTCAGGTGAGGGGTGGTGCCAACCTCGTCAAGTTCACTACTTTCATAAGCCCATGCTCTCGCATCAAAATTCTAGGTCCTGCTAACTGGCTTGTCAAGCATCTGGCCACTGGTAAGGTACACAGGGTGCATCTTAATCAACTTAGGCCGGCCATTGTGGCCGAGCGGTTCTAGGCGCTTCAGTCCGGAACCGTGCTGCTGCTACGGTCGCAGGTTTGAATCCTGCCTCGGGCATAGATGTATGTGATGTTCTTAGGTTAGTTAGGTTTAAGTGGTTCTAAGCCTAGGGGACTGATGACCCCGGATGTAAGTCTAATAGCGCTCAGAGCCATTTCAATCAACTTAAGCCCGTTAATTACCCTTTCCCTTCCTCTTCTATAGACTGGACCAGGGTTCATTGGTTTAAGAGTGGGAGGCTGAGCTGTGGTGAGGCTTCTGGCGTCGTCTTTCGAATTCCTGGCGTCTCCAGCTCGAACTGTCGTGTGAAGTCCCTCTGGTTTGAGGCCACTAAGATCCTGGCTCGATGTTTTTGTTGGCTATGGGGCGTGTTGTGGGGTGGTACTTGGGGAGTGATAACGGAGTGAGCTGGACGCCGTGAGAGGTCGGCCCAACCAGTAAGGCAGGCACTTGTGCTAGCGTCTTGGGCACGGAGTCCAGTGAGCCGTTGCTGGGCATACTTGTGGGCAGATTTGAGTCCGTGGCTGACATCTTCATGCGTAGCCTAGCCAGCTAGCCCCGGGACGTGGCGTACCAATGAGAGAGTTGAAGCCAGTTTCGCTGTGCTGAATTCTGGGCCGCCTTTGGAACCAACAAGCTTCAGCTTCGATTCGTGAACGGCAGTTAAGTTTCGGATTTTGAGGTTTTGACTGTTATTTTCTTATTGATACCAATAGGTCTGTTGTGATCATTGCGATTTCTTATTTCATCACCAATTCGTTCTCTGAATTACGGCTATTGTTTGTTTTACCTGAGTCGATACTGGCCTTGGCTATTTGTTAGCAGTGTATCTTAAACTGTGAGCTGATGGTGTTTCCTGAGCCAGAGAGATAGCGTGTGTCTTCTATGCTGTGGCCGGACCCACCCCTCCCCCGTCCCCTTCGTCACGCAGTCCCTAGATGGGTAAGCTTTAGCCGACCCCTCGCTGCCAGCTGTCTTCGAAAAGAAGATAAGTGCCTTTCCCTTGTAATACAGATGGTGCCGGTTTCGAGATACCTTCGGGCATTGGAGACGTCTTCGCTCTTTTAATTACATTGGCTTAAGAGGTACCTGGACCTCAAAATTTGCAACTGCAGAGGCTATGTAGTTGGTTTTGGCAACCTCGTTTCCATTCGGGCGTTTCGCCGTCGTTGTGGAGGTGGTATTTTGCAGAGACGCTGGTATGCCCTTTGGCTAGTTATTGTTGCTTTCATGTAATTAACCTTGGTGTGTTAATATTTATTTTGCCGATCTGTACCAAACGAAAAGGGCCTTGGAAGGCCGGTAAAGCTTTCTGGTGCACGACTTGTGAGGAGGTAATTCAAAGTCTAGGTTACTTAACTGAAGCAATCATTTTGGAAGACCTACCTGTTCCTTATTTGGTAGTTTAACTTAAGTGAATCTGTTATTGAAGAAAGTTTGACTGTTTCTATTTGTTAATCTTAGTTAACTGAAGCTGTTATTAAAGAAGGCCGGTCTGTTTTCTGTTTGGTAACCTTACTTAACTGAAGCTGTTATCATGAAGACTATCCCATTTTCTACAAGTTAACTTTACTTAACTGAAGGCACTATTATTGTAGGCCTGCCTGTTCCATTGTAATTAAATTAAGAGCTATTTCATAATTTGGGCTAGCTTAAACTCTTATTAATGAACGCCTACCTCTTTCAGAGCTATTTATGTCAATAAGGTGCTAACAGGAAATGGCACATGATGGTACATCAGCCCAAACCTTTCACCTTGCGTCCCTTTAACCATAATTACAACTCTCACTAGTGTTTCAGTGCGTGTTCCTACTGCTGATTTCATAAATTGGTTATGTGTGTAATTGAAAGAAGCCATTGCAATAATAAGGAGCACCTCACTAAAGCATAATAATTGTTCACAAGCCGAAATTATTGAATTTATAGAGTTAATAACAATACTCTTCAACTACTATTGCATTACATTCAGTGGTAACATTTATCAAAACAAGATGGGCTAGCCACAGGCCCATTGATATGTGACACAATAGCAGACATTTTCGTAAACCTTCTAGAACAGAAAATATTCAGCAGCTCGGAGTGCAGCTTAAAAATCTTAGTATACTGAAAACAAAATTCGATGATACCATAATTTTAGAGTGTTGACACCAAAGACACAAATAACATCATAAATTTGCTTAATAATGAACACAAAAATAAATTTCACTGCTGAATTTTAAAAAAATAGAATTAATTTTCTGGGTATGTTCATTTAAAACAAAAACAACAAGCACCGTCTCAAGATATACAGAATAGAGACAACCTCCAGCATCACGGCAGTACAGGGAGAAAGAACCAAACATCAGTAAGCGAACGGCTGTGGCAAGTGTCTTTCCCAGGTGAATGACAGACAGTATGCAGAGACAAATAAGAAAGATAAAAGTGAATTCCTGGCTTTTTAGGAGGAATCCATAATACAGTCAAGTGTATAATTAACATACCTTACGTAGATAGCATTTTCCAAAAAATAGCAAACCTACTTTTTTCACGTGTAGTGAAAGTAGCGTTCTCCACAAACAACAAACTACAGCAGAAAATATTCTTCACCTTACACAATGAAAAAGTTAAATTATCAGACTCAGGAATATACAAAATAGGATGTAAAACTTGCTGAAGCTACTGCGTGGTACAAAGCGGCAGCAATTTTCAAATTGGAGACATTGAACACATTAACTGTTACACACAAACAATTTACAAAATCAACAGTAGAAAAACACAAAAAACACTTGACACCCATTCGAAAACGTAGGAGGTCTTGAGATACTCTACCACATCCAAAAATCACACGCCATTGATTTAATGGAGGAGGTAGAAATTATTATACACCACAAAAAAAGAAAGCAGAAAAAATCCCCAGTGATTCATGAAACAAATGCACTTGAAAATGAGAATTAATTGTCGAAATCTGTTGTGCTAAGCATGGAAACATAAGTAATTGGTGCATTTTTTTATTATATCGTGAAAGAAACAGTTGTAAGCCATCCTGAATCATCGAATGTGATGAACGAAATTATGTGACTAGTCGAATAAAAACACGTTATAGTAAATATGCCGATGTCGATTATACACCACGAATGAAATTACTCAGCAAACTTTTTGTATGGACAGTGTATTATGAGTGATTGTTTGATATTTCAGAACCTAGTCTTATCCAGAGTATGTGAATATAAAACTTGGCTCTTATTCTACTTCAGTAAATCATTTTAAGTAGCATTACTAGAGGAATTGGCTGCGAGTATATACCTAAATACGTAGCAAAAAATAAAAAAAAACACCGATGAATGAATGTGCAACGCCGCAGCGCAACTGGCGAGGATAGTAATAAGGGGACGTGCCGCTATCAGGGAATGAAGTCTTTGCGAATATCATTCCCTGTACTGAGTTGGATTGCAAGTATGCTTCGCAAACAGGCGAGTGGACAATATAAATAAATTTCAGCATCTGAGAGGGGACATGTTGTTTGGCTCAAAGAAGCCGTTTGGAGTAATTGGAGAATCGCTCGACATTTGAATAGGAGTGATACCATTATTCGACGATGTTGGCGGGCTTGGGTGACCCATTGCGGAACACAGCGTCAAGAAGGAAGCAGTCGACATAGAGAGACGACAGAACGTGATGACCGACCTAGCAATCGTCAGAGAGGCACGCAGAATACCAGATTCAGCTTTTTATCTATCCGACGTGCAATTGGTACTTCTGTGACCACAAGGGCCATTTGTAGGCGGGTCACCGATAGAGGGGTGAGCTCACGGTGCCGGTTGAACAAACTGCCATAGGCCTCTGAACACCAAGTCCATTTGCAGTAGTTTCGGGCACACTCGACCTCCGGACACATTGTCTGGAGTTGAATTGTCTTCAGTGATGAGTCCCGCTTCGTAGCTTCGTACTGAACCCCGACGACCAGCGAAGATGCGTCTGGAGGCTCCCCAGCCTGACTGTCGTCAACCATATAGCCAGACACTCGGGAGTGATGATCTGGGATACCATTTCATTCCATAGCAGAATCCCTTTGGTTGTCATTCGCGGCACTGTTAGAGCTCAGCGTCTACGCCACGTTTTGGTGGTCCCCTAGGCAAACCATTCTGGGATTACATTTGGCAAGATAACGCCCACCCACACACGGTGAGAGTTCCTAGCGCATGTCTATGTGCTTGCCAAACACTACCTTGTAACCTCCCCAGCGAAAATTTAAAAGACAATATTTAATAGAAATGGGAGCCAAGCGTAACCTCCCTAGCAATTAAATTTAATGGCAATAAAAATGAGAAACGCAATCTGACTCAAGGTGTAAGCTGTCATGAAAATAATGAAAAACAATTCAATGCTAATGAGACTTCAGTGACAATGTAAACTCAATTGAACCAAAATATCGGTCTTTGGCCCTGTGCAAAAAATCAGAATTAATTTCTTACCTCAGTATAACTGCATGTCAAATTTCTGCTCTTATTGTCGGCCACGGCTTGGAGGAAATGCATTGCAAATAATATTTTTTTTTTGAATTTAACTGAAACTTTACTTTAAGGGAAATGGAAGGAAATCATTGGTTCAATTAAATGGTTTTTTTTTGTAAAAAATTGCTTTGAAATCAAAATTATTATTGGGGCGATTATTGCACAAATTAATTACAGTTAATTTACATTATTAGCTGAGCGCAATTAAAAATAATATACCTCATCCTAAATCTTGACCAGAATGCCATGTCGACGCCCGCCGACTCCTCACACACAACTGCACTCGACTGCTACTACCGACATACTGCTCGCAACTGTACTGCACGACGACTACTGACAGACTGACGCTCGCAACACTCGCGCGGTCAAGCGCAGACTAACTACGATAAATGGCTCTCTGGTCAAAGATTTTATCATACCTCGCCATCGCTGCTATGTTACATACGTGTTTCATAACCCTCCACTGGGGGGGCAAATATTTGGCAGCGATGGTGAGTCATTTGGACTTGCCAAGCGCGGCAAAATTTTTTCTTTAATTAATGAACTTTTACAATTTACAGAATATTCAAATGTAGTACATAAATTAAATGTGGTGCACACGCACCGAGTACAAAATATATCAGACAAAGACAAAATGTGAGTACAAAACATATTAGCAAAACAGAAAACTGTATATACAAATTATTTGACAGATAACAAAGTGCACACGCACTGAAAAAATTCTTTAGCATTTTCAGAACAAATGAACAGAATGGCAAAAAAAAAAAAAATCATGTTGACAAGTGACATGAGTGCACATGCACTGCAGTTGAGAACATATCAGCAAATGACGAAATGTATATACAATGAGTAACAAATGACATAAGTGCATATGCACTGAAGTAATGAACATATCAGGAAATCATAAAAGGTATACAGAATGAGTACAAATCATATTGAAAAATGAGAAAAGTGCACAGGCACTGAAGTTCAGTAGAAAACATATTAACACATAACATAAGTGCACATGCACTGTAGTTCAGAACATATCATCAAAATAAAAATGTATATACAATATAAAAGACAAGAGTGCACATATACTGTACTTCAGAACAAATCGAAAAAATGTCTTTAGCATTTTCACAACAAATAAACATAATGGCAAAATCATGTTGACAAGTGACATAAGTGTACTCGCACTGGAGTTCAGCGAATCGAAAAAAATGTATAATCCATGAACATAAATGATGTCAGCAAAAAAATGATTTTCATTATTAGGATAGGAAAGGGAAGGATTGCATCATGGTTGTAGCACATTAGATTGCACACAGCTGTTCTGAAAGTCCATATCTTCCCACAGAAGTACAACACCAAGTGACACAATTTGAAGTTCTTTTCCCATCAGAATTTATCAGCGTAGCCAAGACATTGAACTGTCGTAGTAATGTTCCATGTTCTCATTTTGGCAGTACACTAGGTACACCAAACAGTGGGACCATAATAACGTCTTCATCGCTCATGGTGGTGGACAGCATGTCGTCTCAACACCACGCTCTTACAAGGCACACCAACGTAGAATTGGTGCAAAAACCAAATATAGTGCTCCATGATCAGGAGGATGGACAGGACAAATGGATATTGCAGTAATTCAGGGTAGTTAGCTCATAAGGTGAAGGACATTAAGTCACATAATATTGAGAATTACAGTAGTAGTTTGCGGCATTCATAGCCCAGTTATTGAACATTTCTGTACCAAGTATGTAGTATTACAGAATAATGTTCATAAAATTAAATTATTGGCATCATGGGTAATCGTATTACAATAAACAGTGGCAGTCCTTGGCCAGTTACAAAGCATATTTAGTATGACAGAATAATGTTCATCAGAAGTCTTAATTGAAAAGGAGAGTCAATTATTGGCCTAGCATTAACATAATACATTGAGTGATACAAATTATTGGCACTCATTGGCCATTTACCAAAACGTGAAAAGTCAACATTGAAAACAAGAGCTAATTAATGGCATAATTAATAACATAATTCATTTAGTGATATTAATTATTGGCACTCAGTGGCCAGTTAGCAAAATATGAAAAGTCATAATACATTTAGTTATATTAATTATTGGCACTCAGTGGCCAGCAAGTATTGAATAGTATAAAACATTGTTCATCATTCAGTGTTATTGAGATCATTAAGAAGTCATTATTAAAAATCAGTTAATTACAGTCATAGCATTAATAATCATGGACATTATAAGTAGTTTCATTACAATAAACAGTGGCAGTTATTAGCCAGTTACAAAGCATTATTTTATATATATATATTTTTTGTATCATTAAGAAGTCATTACTGAAGTGACATACTATTCAGAGTAGATCAGCCAGTTACAAAGCATTATTTTATATATATTTTTTTTTGTATCATTAAGAAGTCATTACTGAAGTGACATACTATTCTGAGTTGATCAGTATTATTCATAATTGTCTTAAACTAGGGACTGGTAATACATTTTTTTTGTTAGCAATGCATTGCGTTGGGATCGATAACTAATTGCTGAGGCATAACAATATTTGCTTTTGACCTACTGCTGCAAATGAGGATAGGTAACGTCATTCGTCATGAGTCAGCTGTAGCAAGGTTATGTAACAAGGCAGTATATGTGATCACATTTATAAATGATAGACACAAATGGGTAAAAAATAAAAATGCAAGTACTAGAACAGGTATAATAAGTAACAGGTTTAGTAAGTATCATAAAAAGCTTCTCCTGGAAAAAAATAAAAAGGGATTATTGAGCTGAAAGGAGAAACGCATACTATGCTGAAAAGTTGTGAACTTCGAATTAACAGGTAGTGAAATGTGTATAAAAATGTGTTCCATAGCTGTCCTTTCCAAAAGCTTCAGTCATCATACCATGCAATATGCAAACTGCAACAAATACTTAAATAACTACATAGCATAAATACATAACTTCAACATTATCCTCATCTGTAAAGAAAAAAACTTTATTATCAATCACTTCATTATCCATATTATCATAACTTCATTATTATCATCACCTGTAAAGAAAAACTTCGTTATTCATAACAGCATATTCTTCATCATTATTCATCAGCATTCATTATAATCTGCAAAAAAATCACTTCATTACTCATTACACAACTATTCCTTATCCCTACCATATTTCATCACTAAAACTAAGATGTGTAGTTCTGTCTGACAGCCTGCATCAATCACCTTGTATTCTGAAAGAAAAAATTAGTTAAGACTGCTATTCTACGATGAGTATAGTATATTCTTGTTAATGCTTGTTAATCCTGATCCATTTACTCTTCCTCATAAAGTTATTGCATCTTCTTTCGTTTATTCCGTAGGTGAAATTCCCATTTCTGTTGAATTTATTTCTTACACGCATCATTTCTTTCTGAAATTGATGAACAAAGATTAATGTCTTGCATTTAAATCATATACCCACTAAATAATGACTGGTTTATGGTGACATAATTAACCATACAGCATAACATGACAGAAAACGTAATATGTCAAAGATATTGACAGTGTTCAGATGCAAAAATGTACACAAAATGATACAATGCAGCAGCAAAAAAAAAAAAAATGTAAAACAGTCACGATCTTGAGATGTCATAAGGCAAAAAATGTCAAAGTCGACTGGTGTTTGCTATGTCTTCACCATTTCATAATGCATACGAACAAAACATGAAATAATCGTATATATATAAGAAAGAAAAAAATGTGATGTTCGCTGTGTTCAGCTTGTATGTAGTGTAGTTAATAGAGGCGATAATTAAAGCCTTTAATGGAGAAAAAATGTAATGAAATTAACATGTCATTAGATAACATTGCATAATTAGTCATAAAATACGTAAGTGTCTCTGAAAAAAAAAATGTGCACAGTCTGATATATAACGACAAGAAAAGCGACCTGCTAACCTTACCTTGCCGGGCACTTGCCAAGAAAAATACGATAATCATCAGTAATTAGTCATGTGAATATAATTGCATTAGTAAATGGCATCATAGTGTGTTGAATCATACAGTGTCTTCATTCAATAAAGGGTTTAATATTTGACCAATGGTGGTTGCCTTTCGATTTTCTGGTTCTCAAAGTTTCGACGTGTACAACATTGGGGTGTGGGATGCTGCGAATCCGAAATGGACCTGCGTATAGAAGTTCCAATTTACTGCACTTACCTTTTAATTTGCTGGATAAATAGTGTGTACGTACTAATATCTTCTGTCCAACGCGAAAGTCGCGGCGTGTACAAACCTGTTTTTGCTGTCTTCTCCGGCGCTCTGCGGCACGTTTGATGTTGTTCAGCGCAATGTCAATTATTTCGTGGTGTCTTAGTCCACGACATTTAGGGAAGTTTACTAATTCTATAATTTTGTTTGGTGGTTCAATGTTTTTCAGTATAACAGTCGGAGATAGCATAGTGGATTCATTTGGAATGGAATTAATTACATCTTGGAATGAGAGTATGTGTGTATCCCAATCAATATGTCTTTCGTGGCAGTATATTCGGCACAGCTTACCAATTTCTTTCATTAATCTTTCACAGGGGTTCGAAGAAGCATGGTACTTGGATATATAGATCGGAGAAATGTTTCTAGCTCGTAACATACGTGTCCATATGCTAGAACGAAATTGTGATCCATTGTCAGAAATTACTTTCAACACATGCCCTACTTGACATAGAAAATGTCTTACAAATGCTTTCGAAACAGATTTAGCAGTAGCTTTGCGTAACGGAGTGAAAGTAACAAATTTTGAAGTGAACTCAACAGCGACAAAGATGTAGCAAAAACCTCTGTTAGTTCTCGGAACAGGACCAAAAATGTCTACAGCGGCCATGTGTCTTAATTTAACAGGTACAATAGGATATAAAGGAGGAATATGTGAAGTGGTGTCTGATTTAGCTTTCTGGCAAATTTTACAAGACGCTAAAACTCGTCGTATACGTTTCTCCATGTTGGTAAAATAACAGTTCTGTCTCAGTATAAGAAAACATTTTCTTGCTCCGTAATGTGCGTAACTTAAATGAGTGTACCAGATTAATTTGTTAACCAGTTCGTCAGGAATGCATAATAACCAATTGTTGCTGTCAGGATGAGAACGGCGAAACAGAATGTCATTGCGTACAATGTAATGGTTTCTGATCGTAACATTATTCCTATCTTGCCAAACGTGTTTAATTTCTTTCCACACGTTGTCTTCATTTTGTTCTTGTGCTATGTCCTGTAATGACGATGAAATAAAATTTTCAACTGCTACTTGCTGAATGTACATGCCACTGAAATTTGCTTTGCAGAAGTTGGTTGCTACGTCTTGCTGATTGTTGCTGAGAGAACGCGATAGTGCGTCTGCTATAACATTTTGTGTGCCGGGAATGTGAACTATTGTAAAATTAAATTCCTGTAAATAAAGTTTCCATCTACTTAATCTGTCGTGAATGAATTTAGCCGAAAGTAAAAATTGTATCGCTCTGTGGTCTGTGTAAACGGTGGTATGTCTGCCATAAAGAAAATGCCTAAATCTCGTGAAAGCCCATACAACACATAATGTTTCCAATTCTGTAACGGAGTAATTTCGTTCAGCAGGTGACAAAATGCGACTTGCAAATGCGATGTTTTTAAATACTGTAGAGCCATCTTCTTCAATTTCCTGGAAAATGTGTACGCCTAAAGCGGTGTTGGAACTGTCGGTGGCAATGGAAAAATTTCTAGTAAGATCTGTGTGCGATAAAAGTGGAGCATTCAACAAAGCATGTTTCAGGTTCACGAATTCAGAGTGTGCTTCCTTATCCCATGACCAAATAGTGTTTTTACCTCTTAATTGGCATAATCTAGGTGTGTCTAAAGCAGAATGATGAATAAATTTACGAAAAAAATTAATTAAGCCCAAAAAACTGCGTAGTTGCTTCTTCGTTGTAGGAACAGTAATGTCACGTAGAGCTTGAAGTTTTTCCGGATCAGGTGCAATGCCTTCTGCTGAAATTACGTGTCCAAGAAATTTTATAGAAGTTTTGCCAAAGTGCGATTTACTAAGATTAACTGTAAGTCCTTGTGCATGAAAAGTTTGCAACAGTTGTTCTAGAATCAGATTGTGTTCAGACCAGTTAGCTTCTGCAATAAGAATATCGTCTACATACGTCGTAATTCTGTCCTTAATGCAAACGTGTGTCGGATGGCGTCAAAATTAATAACATTTTCGTGAACAAGATTCTGCGTGTCTAAATTATTGCTTACGTTACTGGAATATGAAACCTGTACTGTATATGGTCAAATTCTATCGTACGTGCTGTTATTTACGGGAGAATGTTGTGGCATATCCACTATATGAACAGCTATGTTATTTCTTACTGACGTATTACGCTATCGATGACACCTATTGTCTGTTTCACTCATGATAATATGTTGTTGCTGATGTTGTTGCTGCTCATAAGATCGACTTATGAAACACGTATGTAACATAGCAGCGATGGCGAGGCATGATAAAATCTTTGACCAGAGAGCCATTTATCGTAGTTAGTCTGCGCTTGACCGCGCGAGTGTTGCGAGCGTCAGTCTGTCAGTAGTCGTCGTGCAGTACAGTTGCGAGCAATATGTCGGTAGTAGCATTCGAGTGCAGTTGTGTGTGAGGAGTCGGAGGGCGTCGACATGGCATTCTGGTCAAGATTTAGGATGAGGTATATTATTTTTAATTGCGCTCAGCTAATAATGTAAATTAACTGTAACTAATTTGTGCAATAATCGCCCCAATAATAATTTTGATTTCAAAGCAATTTTTTACAAAAAAAAAACCATTTAATTGAACCGATGATTTCCTTCCATTTCCCTTAAAGTAAAGCTTCAGTTAAATTAAAAAAAAAAAATATTATTTGCAATGCATTTCCTCCAAGCCGTGGCCGACAATAAGAGCAGAAATTTGACATGCAGTTATACTGAGGTAAGAAATTAATTCTGATTTTCTGCACAGGGCCAAAGACCGATATTTTGGTTCAATTGAGTTTACATTGTCACTGAAGTCTCATTAGCATTGAATTGTGTTTCATTATTTTCATGACAGCTTACACCTTGAGTCAGATTGCGTTTCTCATTTTTATTGCCATTAAATTTAATTGCTAGGGAGGTTACGCTTGGCTCCCATTTCTATTAAATATTGTCTTTTAAATTTTCGGTGGGGAGATTACACTTGGCGACCAGAGTAACCTCCCCACAAAAATTTAAAAGATGACAATATTTAATAGAGATGGGAGCCAAGCGTAACCTCCCTAGCAATTAAATTTAATTGCAATAAGAGTGAGAATCGCAATCTGACTCTGGTGTAAGCTCCCACAAAAAAAATAATGAAAGATAATTCAATGCTAATGAAACTTCAGTGACAATGAAAATTCAATTAAACCGAAATATCGGTCTTTGGCCCTGTGCAAAAAATCATAATTAATTTCTTACCTCAATATAACTGCATGTCAAATTTCTGCTCTTATTGTTGGGCACGGCTTGGGGGAAATGCATTGCAAATAATATTTTTTTTTTTTTTGAAATTTAACTCAAACTTTTCTTTAAAGGGAATGGAAGGAGATCGTTGGTTCAATTAAAAGGTTCTTTTGTAAAAATTGCTTTGAAATCAAAATTATTATTGGGGCGATTATTGCATAAATTAGTTACAGTTGATTTACATTATTAGCTGAGCATTGCTGATTCATTACCTTGTTTAAAAAATAATATACCTCGTCCTGAATCTTGACCAAAATGCCATGTCGACGCCCGCCGACTCCTCACACACAACTGCACTCGAATGCTACTACCGACATACTGCTCGCAACTGTACTGCACGACGACTACTGACAGACTGCCGCTCGCAACACTCGCGCGGTCAAGCGCAGACTAACTACGATAAATGGCTCTCTGGTGAAAGATTTTATCATGCCTCGCCATCGCTGCTATGTTACATACGTGTTTCAACCTTCGCCAGTAAGGTCACCGGATACCTTCCCAACTGAGAACGTTTGAGGCTTTATGGGCAGGGCCCTCCAACGAAATCGGAATTTTGACGACTTAACGCGCCACTTAAGCAGAATTTGGCACGACATCGCTCAGGAGGACATCCAGCAACGCTATCAATCAATGACACGCCTAAAACTGCTTGCATAAGGGCCATAGATAGACCAACCCGTTCCTGACATGTTCAGCTTATGAAGTTCCTTCTTTTGACTACACCAATCAATTTTTCTGAACACAATTTGTTTGTCTGTACATGAACATCACATACATTGACTTCTGGCCCACTCGGAAAATTTATTCGCTGTGCGTTTTCTCTTCTTTTTTTGTGGTCCCAGAGTGTATTAATTGTGAGTTTTGTTCAAATGTGTGTGAAACCTTATGGGACTCAACTGCTAAGGTCATCAGTCCCTAAGCTTACACACTACTTAGCCTAAATTATCCTAAGGACAAACATACACACCCATGCCCGAGGGAGTACTCGAACCTCTGCCGGGACCAGCCGCTTTTAAGTTTTACTCTCTAAATTTAGTGCTGCACAGGTGCCTGCGTGGATTAGCCTGCGTTGTCGTGTTTGGTGATATCAAAATTTCAGTCAGCTGTTATGCGCAAATTTGCAGTATACGTAAGTACAACGGTCAAATATCACATTTCCATGGGTTACATCCGCTCCTAGCATACAATATCGTCTACGGGCTCTATTCGACGATGAACAGAGTCCACGATTTACTCTAGGTATGCCGTATTCAGCTGAAGTCACTCACAGGAGATTATATCCTGTAACGAGCCACAAAGTGCAGGGATGTTGATTGCTACGTTTTGCCGGCACTTCTGAATAATACGATACATTTTCTAAGGGGATGTGATTCGATCATTTTGCGGACCCTTTAGAGAGACAGGCGCTCACTGATTTCTAGGAATCGGTGTGATAGGCAACCAATTCGACACAGGTCACATGAGTGGCACTACGTCGCTAAACCAGCACCTGCTGGGCGCACGGGAAATCTAAGGGGCATCGAAAGGGATGTCTGTCACTCCAGCAGCTGGGAATCAGTGAGTGGCTCTCTCTGTACAGAAGCACTTTTAAAGTATCCAACGAAAGTGCGCAGGGGGCACCGAGGGTGTTGCCGAACTGGTGAATCTTAGTGAGACATTTTGCCGTTTTATTCACACACATGTCAATGTCGCACCCCCCTCCCCCCCCCCACCACCACCACCCCAAACTCCACCCCCGTGTAAACGTCGTAATGGTTTTGAAAAGTGCCTAGTGGATTCACCGCATATACAGATAAAACCTGCCACTGCGCCACATTCCAAAGGGGTCAGATCACGTTCAATGTGACTGAAGCCCTACGATGTCCATAGAGAAAATCTGAATTGAACGAGGGGTGTCAGGAGCGTCAAATTTTGTCAAGAACGTTCTTCTGTTGCCCACAAAACTGCGAATTGTGTTTTATGCCTCAAAATGCGTGAAACTCGGTCCCAAGGGAGGATGGTTTCATTGAAGCCTTTTATGGCATCGCATGTGGCCTTTTCGTGGCTCTTGAAATGTTTTCCTAGGCCACCCCTACGAGTACAGCGTGATTTCAACGCTGGAAGTCGCGGCTCAGACGTGCGTCTCAGCAGGAAAGAGGAGGGTAAATTGGGTGGGATGACAGCACAATCTTTAAGGGGTGGCACTGAAAATCATGGGAGTGCTTCTTTTTTAGGCTAAGATCAGTGTCGAATCAATATTAAAATTAAGCTTAATGAGAAGCTCAGACAGCCAGGTACTAGGGATGTTAAAATATCACAAGATTCTCATAACAGTACAGTGAAAAATGATGTTAGTATGTCAAAAGTTTCTCATGAAAGCACAGTGAAAAATAATGTTGTATATTGCATCAGAATATCAGGAGATTAAAAAAAAAGTGTGTGAAATCTTACGGGACTTAACTGCTATGGTCATCAGTCCCTAAGCTTACACAGTACTTAACCTAAACTATCCTAAGGACAAACACACACATTCATGCCCGAGTGAGGGCTCGAACCTCCTCCAGGATCAGCCACACAATCCATGACTGCAGGGCCTTAGACCGCTCAGCTAATCTTGCGCGGCGATTAAAAAACAAAGTAGATGAACTTCTTGTTTGTTTAGAACATTTAAAAACTGAAAGTGGAATTGATGTACTACACCTGTATGATCATCATAAAATCGCAGGTACGGAAATGGTAAATGTAGATGTGGATGTAAGTAGAGACACCATGGAGAGAGGAGGAGTTCCCATATATGTTAAAATCTGTCACAGTGTGAAAAATTTGGAAAATCGAAAATTTTCTGTAGAGCAACATATAGAAGCATGTGCTTGTGAGCGTCAACTAAATACCGGTACATTTATAATTGTAACCAAGTATAGGTCTCCATAGGGAAATTTACTGCTATTCTTGAAAAACTTGGATTCTTTGATGAGCTGTCTGTCACACAGAGGGAAACAAATTATTGTTTGTGGGGATTTCAATGTAGATTTTCTGAAAGAGTCCGATAGAAAGTTTGACCCTGAAGTATTACTTTGTTCTTTCAGTTTAATGTCAGTTATTGATTTTCCTATTTGGGTGGTACAGGAAAGCAGCACGATGCTAGACAATGCTTTTATAGACGAATATAAATTTAATCTCTTAAAAACTTTTCCTGTTAGGAACTGTCTGTCTGCTCATGATACACAGCTAGTTATAGTATATGACATAGCTCCATGCAGTAATGCAAAACAGTCCTCCAAAATAGTGTATTCAGTTATCGATCTAACAATTGAAAATTTTAGGGAAAGCTTGGAACTTTAAGACTGGGATGGGTTGTATCTAAAGCAAATTTAGAATTTAACCTATTTCTTGATACCTTTGTGAGTAGATCTGAAAACAGTTTCCCTAAGAAAACAGTAAAACATAATCGTTAGAAACCATCTAGAAAGCCATGGCTTACAAAAGGATAAAAATATGTTACAAACAGAAAAGGGAAATGTATCTTATAGCTAGGAGGAGTAATGATTTGGAAACAGTGAAACATTATAAGAACAACTACACTGTATTAACAGAAGTTAAGAAAAAGTCCAGAAGTATGTGCATTATGTCTGTATTTAGCATATCTTATAATAAATTTAAAGCAATTTAGAATATTGCTAAAAGGGAAACAGGGCAACTGAGAACACATGAAGACTGTGTTTCTATCAAACTCAATAAAAAGTTTGTTAACAAGGACTCAGAAGTAGAAAACATTTTTAATAATCATTTTTAATTGTTGCCTAGAAAATAGGATCCAGCTATTCATCAGAAAATGCAAGGCAAAATATGGAAGAGGCAACGCCTATGCAATTTGATAAAACTGAAATTCAACCCACCTCTCCTTCTGAAATTAGGAAAATAATAAATTCACTCAGAAGTAAAAGTTCACATGAAATTGATGGCATTTCCAACAGAGTTCTAAAAACTTGTTCCCAATAGGTAAGTTGGATTCTCAGCCACATATGTAATAGCCCACTGAAACAGGGCATTTTTCCAGATAGACTGAAATACGCTATCGTTAAACATGGGATAGGTCCGATGCTAACAATTATCATACAATCTCACTTCTGACAGCCTTATCGAAAATTCTTGAAAAAGTAAAGTATTCGAAAGTAGCATCACATATATGCAAAAATGAAGTACTAACAAAATGTCAATTTGGTTTTCAGAAAGGTTTTTCAACAGAAATGCTATACATGCTTTCACTGA
The DNA here is from genome assembly GCF_021461395.2 of Schistocerca americana. Taxonomy (NCBI): domain Eukaryota; kingdom Metazoa; phylum Arthropoda; class Insecta; order Orthoptera; family Acrididae; genus Schistocerca; species Schistocerca americana. Next base: position 313,794,294 of record NC_060119.1, on the reverse strand, counting down.
TCTAATATTAAATGTGTTGAATAATCGAACATTACCCATTGGGATATTTTGTGATCTCTCAAAGGCTTTTGATTGCGTGAATCATGAAATTCTTCAAGATACGCATAAGTAATGTGGTATGAGTGGACCAGGCACAAATGGTTTAGTTCATATTTAACTGGAAGAATGCATAAGGTTGAAATTAATAGTACAGATAGTCTGCAAAAATCAGCAGTCCTCTAACTGGGGAGATATCAACAATGGTGGTCCACAAGTTCGGGCTTGGGTCCCTTATTGTTCTTAAAATATATTAATGACTTACCACTCTATATCCATGAAGATGCAAAGTTAGGTTCTCTTTCCTGATGACACAAGTATAGTTATTGCACCCAACAAACAAGAGTCAGCTGAGGAAATTGTAAATAAGGTCATTCAGAAAATTATTAAGTGGTACTCAGAAAATGGACTCTCACTAAATTTTTAGAAAATACAGTATATACAATTCTGTACAGTAAATGGCGAAACGCCATTGATAAATATAGAATATGAACATAAGTCTGTTGCGAAGGCAGAATTTTCAAAATCTCTGGGTGTGTGCATTGATGAGAAATTGAACTGGAAGGAACACATCCATGATCTGCTAAAAAGGATAGGTTCAGCTACTTGTGCTATTAGGGTTATTGCAAGTTTTGGTGATGAACATATCACTAAATTAGCCTACCTTGCCTATTTTCATTCACTGCTTTCATATGGCATCATATTTTAGGGTAATTCATCTCTAAGAGGAAAAGTATTCATTGCACAAAAGGTTGTAATCAGACTAATAGCTGCAGCCCATCCAAGATCACCTTGCAGACATTCATTTAAGAAACTCGCGATATTCACAGTACCTTCAAAATGCATATATTCCACTTATGAAATTTGTTATTACTAACCCATACCAATTAAAAGATAACAGCGAAGTGCTTAGCAGCAGCACTAGGAGATAGGATGATCTTCACTACTCTGGGTTAAATCTGACTTTGAACAGAAAGGGGTGAATTACGCTGCCCAAAATCTTTGCTTATTTACCAAATAGCATTAAAAGTCTAACAGAAAGCCATCCAATATTTAAAAGCAAAATAAATCAATTTCTGAATGAGAACTCCTTATACTCAATAGATGAATTTTTAGATTTGAAGTAGTAGCTGTTAAAAATAAAAAGAAATTGTTTTGTGTACAGTAAACTTATGTTAAAGTGACATGTTCCACGTCATTACGAATTGCTGTACTCATTATCTATGGAACAAGTATTAATATATGTATGTATGTAAGTATCTATATGTGTATAAAACAGAACATGTGGGCATGTACCTAATGAAACTAAGCCACATTTCCTCATCCAAGTTTACTGCGCTGCAAGGAAGAAAAAATGTAAGGATACAAGCTAAATAACTACTAACTCATAAAATTATTCTATAGAAAGACACATGAATGTGGTGGGATAGGCATTTACAGCAGAAATGATATAGCATGTAAAAAAGTCAAATATCATACCGAAAGGCTACTTGAGGTTGCAGCACTAGATTCAAAACTAGGGAACACAGCCAATTTATAGCAGCTCTACATAGGTCATTAGGAAACAGCACTGAAGTTTTTTTTAATTGTCTGGAGGACTTGCTGGAGAAGACATCAGCATACAGAAAACGTATGCTGTTTGTTGAGGACATCAATGCAGACTCATTAAACATAACTATAACCATCTAAACTCAGAACATACAAGACTTACTATAGATACATTACATGCATTGACCACCTTCTCACAAACGTAACTAAGGAGCAAGTAAACATAACAACCTCAGGAAACCACATAGCCAGCCTCAGAGCTCTTACTGTACAAATTGATATGGGGAATGTGGACATAAGTAAAAGTGACATATTTATACATAAAAAAATTTATTATAATTAACTTAAGAGGGCGTTATGGAATGAAAAATGGGAAACGTTACAGAATGCTACTGATGTGGATAGTAAATGGGAAAATTTGTTTAAACCACACAATAAAACTTTAAATGGAACATGTCCTTTAGTGAAAAAAGCAGTAAATCATAAACCTGAGAATTTCTGTCCTGAAATCGTTCAAATGAGAGAGAACATAAAAGACTGTTATGTACTCTTTATAAATACTAAATTACAATCCCCTTTTTACAAAATACAAATTCCCCAGAAAAAATACAGATTCCTTGACCAACCTTAAAGGTCAGAAATATGCCTGTCAAGAAAGCAACTCCGACAGTGATGGTGAAACAGCCTGGAAAATAATGTGTAAACAGTGTCAGAAACAGCCATCTCGTGAACACAATTGCATAACTACAAAAGAAAATTATGGAAATAAACAGAAGTTTAATAAAATTGTCACAAGTAACGTACTCATAACACCCCTACTCCGGTGGTACACTTTGTAAAGGCAAGTGTTCCTAAGGATCCTTTCATTACGGAATAAGGCATCTACTCTGAATCAAAATGATCCTGTAATAACGTAATGGATGTTATAACCGATTCGTCATTAACTTACTTTTCTACTAATGACGATAAACATAGTTTCGGTTAACTGAAATATTATTTAATGGTCGATGTGAAATTACAGTAATTAGTTGTCCTGATTTTTTTTCATTAGCATACACAGTTTACTGAAACAAACTTACAGTAGCCAACTCGCTGCGTGAACAACTCTAGTATACTGAAATACAGAAATAATGACAATAGCAACTTAACTCACTCTGTTATTAGCGTATGACACTATTCAGGTCCTCACAACACATTGACAGAGCTATGAAATGGAAATTCTATAGCGAAAGGAAGGTTTTCTTTCTGGGTGTTGAACAGAATAGCTGCTCGAATCACTGGCACTGCCCATTAAGTTCTCTTTAGCAAAAGGGTCGCGTCCAGCAGAATATTAGGACGTTATTTAGCGCAATGCTTAATGTTGGCTGCCTTCCGTATATGTGTGTGGGAATACATTTGCATTTGATTTTGTATATTAGCTTCGAAAATGGAGCAATAATTGAATTTATTTTGTGGTGCAGTCTACTGTGTTATGGTGTTACAGTCTGGGCACCTAATTTTAATGCTAGAAACATTAACAAGTCTTTTTCATCCATGACATTAGTGACAGGGACCTACTAGCAATTATTTCAAAACTTCAGGCTAAACTATATCGTGGCTGGGATAACATTTCAGCTAAGTTGCTAAAGGGAAACAAAGGAGAATTAGCGAACCCTCTGACACCCTGCTGATACTTCTCCCTGCCTTGGAGAATTCCCCGACCTCTTGAAAATCACTGAAATGCCAACAGTGTGTAAGAACGGAATGAAAACTGACACAAAAGAACTACAGGCCAATATTGTTAAATTGCTAGAGGAAATAGTATTAAATCAAATCGAGGCATATTTCTTCAAACATAATCTATTCAAAGATCCACAAAATGGCGTCAAAAAAGGAAGATCCACTGTAATAGCAACAGCAAATTTTATTCGTTAAATATTAAACAACCTGGATAAAGAGCACAATTAAACATGCAATTTCCAGGACATGGATACAGCTTTTGATATCATGAATGATAAAGTTCTATTACATAAATTAGAATATGGGACGACAGTAATAGCTTAACATTTACTTACTTCCTGTTTGAAAGACAGCAAATAGTGTATCAAGTTATAAGAAGGAATGTACAGTTGGTAACAAATAAATCAACCTGAGGATATTTCTGTGTGGTATGCCTCAAGGAAGTATGTATTGGAACCTTGTTTCTTGGGTATGTTAATGCTTTAAATGAACCTCAAAATTGTAAGGTTGTAAGCTATGCTGATGACACATATTTTGTCAGCTGGGGCCATGATATGGAAGCTGCTGCCAACAATAATGAAATTATTTTCAATTTTCTGTCAACTTACCTTATTGCAAATAAGATACTTGTAAATAAAGAGAAAACAGTGACAATGCAGTTCATGCTTGACTATAATCAGAACGTAAATGGTACCATATTCACGTTTCCATAGGCACTTAGCTATGCAAACAAACACAAATTTTTGGGTATTATTGGTGATGAACGCTTGTCATACAAAGAGTACATAGTCATATTTTTGAGAAAATCATTACAAATGCGTATCTACTGAAATGGGTCTCTGCCTTCCTGGGCCATTGTAGCCCAACCAAATATATTTCGGATCTATACACCAACATCTTCAGTATGGTTCTGAGATACAGGGTGGGGCATCAGCAGCCTATGTAGACAGGATATTTAAGCTACAAAAACAGGCAGTAAGAGTGGTAGCTAAGATAAGTAAGAGAGAACCTTGTAGAGAAACGTTTAGGAAATATCATACGCTTACCATCTACTCTATGTATATCCTGCAGGATCTTGTTTGTGAAACTAAATCCAGTACCCAAGATAGTAATTAGTAATGTAAATAACTATAATACCTGGAGCAGGGAGAAATTCCACAGAATTTTAAGAAAATTTTTTTTTTAACAGACTAGCATCTGATCTGAAAGTATCTAATTTCAACAGCTTAAAAAAATTTGAAGCACTAGTCAGTAAAATATTTAAAGTTGTAATGCCCTTTTGTAAAACAATATAAACAGCCATAAGTTAGTTTTTGGAAAAAAAATGATAATTTTTTTATTTTCGTTCTTTATATCAATGTACGCACTTGCATATATGTGAAAGTACGAAACGTCTCAAAACTGATTGCTAGATGAACAGAAAATATATAAATAAGTAAATAAGAATGGTGGATTAAGAGCGAATGCTCTGATTGAAATCTATACATCGAAGAAGCAACGATGAAAACAATGAAAAGGTTTAAGAGTGTTGACCTCCGCTGAGTACCCCAGTAGGATCCTGTGTGCACGACACTGTCCGGGGATAAGTAAAATCAATCTCATAGAAGACAAACATCCAAATAATACATCGACTGTTTTTACATGGTTCGCAGTTGCTCCGCAGCTATATGTGTCTGTATTTTTGGGTGTGTGTGTGTGTGTGTGTGTCTTCTTGTGTACTGTGGAAGGACGAGATTCCTGCTGTGCAGATGACACAGGAACAGACGCAGAGGGTTTTTACACAGGTCACTTGCCCCTTGTCGGGCGACACACTGCTTGTCTGCCTAAATCTATACTGTTCTTAACAGATCAGCTGCTGTAATATTAGCTCATATATTTTAAAAAAAGTAACTCAATAAACCATAGTGTATTCTCCAGGTGTGATTCTTATGCTTACTTCAACAAATACAGTACCGATAAGCTCACCTCAAATAGCGCAAAGCGTGTAGTCTTACTCTTTTCGAACGAATACTGTGACGATGCAAATAGATGGTATACTAAAATCAATGAAATCTCCAGCAAAATAAATGTAAGCTCACTCTTGTGGTATGAACATATGCTTACTACAATGAATATTGTACCAAGAACACTGAATCCTGTATTGAATATAATACAAAATAAGAACTTAACAGCACCCAACAGTCCTTAAACATTCATTGAACTAGCAAGTTCCACACACCATGGTGATCAGAAAATTTCACCAATAATGTATGGATGGTAGGACCGAACAACAATGTGATAACCAAACTGGGGTGAACATGAAAATTCCGGGCTCGATGGACATGTTTTTCTTGTGAGTGGTACATGGGACATAATCCTTTAATAAGCGAGCAACTATTAAAAAAAACACACAATAACAATGACTATATTATGCTATGAGTGCATTTTGGCCTTATTCCTATAGCAAGACGAAAGACTGTAATAACATAATAAAATCATGAAAAAGAAAAAATAGAAAAGAAAAAGAAATAGCTTTCCACCAGTATAGTTCATGCATGTGTATTCAGCTCAGTGTGTGGATACACACTAAACAACTTAGAACCAGTTCTACCTCCCTCCTATCTCCTGCCATCCCACCTTCTTCTCTCCTTGTAGGTGGGGATACTGGTTTTGCAGGCTTGATCCAACCTGTTGCTGACGGAGCAGAAAAATTTCCATCCACTGTACGTGCTCTGATTTCGTTAGTGTTGAGTTGACAATGATATACTGTTCCAGGTCTGCATGAATCAAACTTAATTCTATAAAATGCCAATCCGTGGAACAAGAGCGAGATGGCAAAGACGACTCTCCCGGAGAAGAATGGCCAACAGCATGGTACCGCACCGTCTGTGTCTATCGATGGGAACAGGTAGCTCTTGGGGTTGGACTCAGCAGAGTGCAAGCGCTGTGGTCGACAGCTGCTGAGATTGCTGCAGGTAGTCGCTATTCAGTTATGCTGGCTCTGACCGTTCCAACAGCCACAGTCCACTTCCAGCAGTCTCCCATAGCAGGCGCGCTCTACTAGCCTCCAGGCACTGAAATTTAGTGCTGTGGAAGCCTTGTAAATAAATCGTCATGCATGTGTGTATTACATACAGTTCAGATGCAGAAATATCAGTACAGAACAGCGGCTTTCACACTGTTTATCCAGTCATTTTTACACCAGACAGCAAACTGCAGTTATCATCTGCTCACTGCTCGTTATTTCGTAACATGCAACTGAATAAAACTACGAATTCAGTCTACAGTACCGTTGTCAACAACGGCTGAGCAGACTGCAAAGTTAGGAGCTCTATATCGACATTTTTTGTCGTACTTTCCTCGATCAGAGGTATTTTCAATCAATTTTCGCAATTTTTTCTGTTATTTTAATTTTTTGTACCCAACTCCTCGACTTCCAGATCACTGCTCTCGACGACTTGCTACGCCAACTAAACGTCTCATCGCGTCGATCTCGTGATCCTACTAGCCATTGGCATTGTAGCATGGTTCTCAATCTCTGTATGATTAGTAAATCATTACCTCCGTTAGCTCCCGAGTGCTATATACAAGTGGACATATCGTGAACCCTGTTACACTGCCTACACCACATGACGCAAACACTGTTTCATAGTGTGAGAAATAACCAGCAGCAGAGATAAGGTGCAAAATCTACATTCATTAGCTTAAACATTTTATAAAACATCCTGAGTAAAACCGTAGACGCATCTTGTAGCTGTTCCTACGTCTTTAACCAACCCTACCTGCAACATTGTCTCTGACGTAATATGGAACTGACCAGAAGTAGGAGGGCGCTATACCCACTACATTCGATGTCTCATGGAATAACAAAATGAGCTGAGCTCCACTTCATCAATATACTTCGATAGTTTGCTTTTGGAAAGAGCATAGCAGCTGTTCCTAAGTAACACAATTGACTGACACTATGATATGAACCAGTATTCTTATCCCATTATCGTAACTGCAATTCTGAAAAGAATGTTTTGTACCAGTCTCACGTCACCCATGTTGCTGCACATGATCTCTCTAGATTTATGCATGTTCAGGAGATAACACTCCTTATTGGTGTATAGTAGATATGAGTCTAATAAATTTGAGTGCATTGTGGTGATATAATGGATGGTTAAGAAGAAGAAGAAGAAGGAGAAGGAGAAGAAGATATGTATGGTTTATGCATAATACAGTTCCACATGGAAGGAATCTGAAACATTTTACATAAATCACTTGTGCTATCATTCTGAAGGATTGTCCTAGTGTTTGGAGTCCATACCAAGAAGGTACTAGAAAGAGAGAGATGATCATAGAATACCAATACACACTTGTACACATGTTTCTCCAGATAAATATTTTGTGATGTTAAAAGAGTGTGGGTCCAATATATTAGTCTGGAAAGCAACGCTGTTAATATTCCAAAGCAAATAATATACTTCCAACTCATGACATACATTCAACCTGCACGTTTTCTATCTCACTCACTGTGGTAACATACTTTAAGATGATGAAGTTACCTCCTACACAAAAGAAAGTTCTTTGCGATACATGAACTACACAGGTGTGCAGCGCCCACTGTTCACGTCCGATTAGGGTTGGGAAACTACGCTGTACTACCATCAGCCCTACAAAATGATTGTCAGCAACGTAAAGCGCATGAAACAAGTGCATCGTATGTGGAAACATACAAAGGTACATCAGCGGTGTTTCACATGTGAAATTACACGTCATGGTACAGTAACTCAGTGAACAGAACACAGCCTCTTCCACGCAGAACAACTGTCAAGCAAATATGTACACAGAGATTGCAGTACCTGACAAACCACTGTCACTGACTTAGAATTTCTGCAGTTATGAGTCTCAAGACTCGATTTAGGTCCAAGATGTGGCAGTTAAATGGTGTACTTCACTTGCCTCTTCATTTGTCTAGAGGAAGGTGCCACAGAAACTGATTTTCCATTGGTTTGATGAACATGATTCACCCCGCATGCGTCGGAAGCTCTTAGGTGACTGCATTATGGGGAGGTTTGCTGTTATCAGTTGCAGGTAGAGAGTGCTCTGTGTCACACCCAGAACACACAATTGTATTGAGCTGAGCGCAGGTTATATCACACAACTTATACAGCCTGAGAGAACAATGGAAAAAAAAATGTTAAAACGTGTGATATATCACCTACCACAACATCTGCGTCTCTCTAGATTATATAATCTGTCTACCTCATTATAACCTGTCTCAAGCAATTAATCTATTTACTTTCCATCATCCTTTAATGCAGATCCATGTTAATTTACAGGCATATATTTCTCTTTTCTAGGAAAGCATCCAAGGCGGCTGCCAACTTGCAGAATGTTGTTAAAAACTGTGTTGCAAGTGTTCTGTAACATATTTGTTAGCTGTCACCGCATGGTTGCGAAAGTACAGAGAAGTACATAGTAAATACTGTTTGTCATACTTTAAAACACTGAAACATGCTTGCACGGGGTCGAACACACAATCCGTTCTGTAGGTGTATTTTGCAATCCACAAACTGGTAATACAATGACATTTGACTAAGGAGGACGAAAAGGTTATCGTAATCACATATCCAGACAATGTAAATACTATTTGTTAGATTTTAATAGTCGGAGGAAGGCAATGGCAGACCGCCTTGGCTCGGACCTTGGCTAGTATGGCGGTGCGGGTCTCCCACATCGTTCCCCTACGCTCTGTCAAGGAATATGGGACTTCATCATCATCATCATCAGATTTAAATACAGTTAAACAGTCTTGCATTAAGTCAGTGGTCGAGTGAGGGAGAGAGGGCGTGGGGTCCACACCTGGGAACCCAACGCATGAAATAGCATGATTCTGCTATGTTTGTAACAGAATAACATCAACCATCTAACACCAAACAGTGTTCCATGTACATTTGTTTTATCGATGTATTGTATATACTTTGGCTGAGTTGGGTCATGTATCAGATTTCAGTGGTACAAACAGAAATAGCTGATAGCACCTGGTAAGCAATATGATCATATACTTATGGACAATCGAGGCAGCAGCAGCAGCAGGAGGAATCAGCTCCATACACAACTCACCTTCCTGTTGCAATTCAACTCACCTCCCTGTTGCAGTTCCCTTAATGGTGGAGTGGAAATCAAGTCAACATGCAGAACTGATTCCAAACTTGGAATGTCCATCAACTGTACCACTGAGTGAGTTTACTTATTTAGCTGGAGATTTCACTGATTTTAGTCCTATATCCCCTATTATCCCCTATCTGCATGGTCATTGTATTTGTTTTAAAAGTGTAAGACTACACACTTTACATGATGTGACGTGCAATCCATCAGTACAATATTCATTGTAGCAGGCATAAGAATCACACCTGAAGAATACACGATGGTAATACTTCATGCAGAAAATGAGTATTTCTGTTCATTCAGTCACTCATTTTTAAATAAATAAGCTTACATTACAGCAGTTGATATGTTAAGAACAGTAGCAAGCACTACGGGCAGGTACACAGTGTGTTACATCACAACGAGAAAATTACCTGTGTAGAAACCCTCTGCTTCTATTCCTGTGCCATATGTAGAGCAGGAATCTCATCCTTCCACAGTATACGACAAGACACACACACACACACACACGCACACGCACACACATACACACACACACACACACACACACATACAGCTCTGAAGGGTCTGACACGTCTACCAGTCAGAGAGTCAATGTATTGTTTAAATGTTTTTCGCACATGGGATTGATTTTACTTAGCTGAGAAACACATTCAGACAGTGAAGGCAAATCATAAACATTCGAACGCACATTGTTTAGTTTTTCATCCGTGACAAATAGTTGGCTGATTTTTTTCAACCTCTTTAAATGGTTAAGTGGTTCGCTATTTTTCCTGGGGCCAGTCTTTCCGAGAAATGCTTTTAATGGATTGTAGGAAGCATCCTGTTCGTGGGCCTTTTGTTCATCTGTGACAGACTTCTATAGACAAGGAACAGTATATCACTGCCAACAGATGGATCTCTTTGTGCACCCACTCTCTCCTGACGTGATCTTTTGGCGTCAGTTTTTGCGGTAGTTGTATTCTCACAGTGATTTTTCTCAGTACCCAGTGCATTTTTTCGTCTGTTTACGAGTGGTGGTTTTTGCACGACAATTTCGGTTCCTAATTATAACAGTGTCCCATCACTTCTGACCATGTGCCTGTGTGCACGCGAGAGTAGAAGCTGTCATCAAGGCTAAGAGTTGGCCAACACCATATTAAATTCCAGCTTAACTTGTGGAGGGCGCCACAAACCTGTAAGTCACTTTCAGCCAGGTGTCCGGATACTTTTGATCAGATAGTGTATCTGTGTACAAGCTCCTCTGCAGATATTTTGCTTGCAGATCTGTAGGAGGCAACTCTTCCTACACTTCAGTGATAGTTTGCTGCCTTGTCCCTTCTTACCATGTACCTTTGTACAAGTGCCTCAGCATCTACACACTTGTGGATCAGGAGGAGCCAATTCTTTCCGCAGCGGCTATAGGACCGTTTCCCGCCTATTTAAAGTCGTATTCTGGACTAGAGCACACAGAAAATTGAACACACATGGTCACAAAGAGGAAGAAAACTAGTTTCAATCGTCAATCGTCCAAAATCGAGCACCATACACCAAGGTTCATTTAGTCTGGGGTAGTGGAATAAGAGGAAATTGTCTCGTGCACTATGGACTGACCGGCCATTTAAAAAAACTCGAAGAACTCCAGCACCGGGAGTAGTCCATACGAGTTTCGAAATGCATCCACAGGCCATCCCGCTCCATCACCATTATTTCTGAAAAATAATTCCCCTAGACTCATCGGTTATTGCCCCATTCCATTGCTCATGCAGTAGGCTAAAGATGCAGTCATCAGGTGTGTGCTTACAGGTAATACGCTTATTAAACTCCAACCCGTCTGATACCAACATCTCGTCAATTGACCACATTTCCCAGCATTTTAATTAACTGATTTAATTAACCTTTAAATGTACAAACAATATATTTCTCGAATTTACCGTCCACTTCGTGACATGAGATCTGTTTTCACACAAGGGCGTTTTACTATCATCCCGCCAATTTTAAGCAGTGGTATTTGTTTGAATTTCATGCAGCAAGACAGTAGGATAAATGTCAGTTCGGATTCCACATCAAAATTTAGGAATTTCTTCCAGTAGGATAATAAACCAACAAATAAATGAACACTATCTCTCAAGACAGTACCTAACATCCTTCGTCCCCAGCACCTGAATACATGAATACAGACTGTGTAAAATACCATAAACAACTCTTGAACGTACCATCCACATATTTTTGCGACTTCTCACTCAGTACCTTCAAAGAGTTGGAACTATAATGACGTTCACTTCGTTGTTCCTCATAAAAAACTGTTCGTTACAACTCGTCTTCAGGCTGCGAAGCTCAATATTTTCATTCGTTTTTGTTAGCTACTTGGCAACTTTGGTTGCACTGGGGATCGTGTGTGATTTGTTTTGCACCGAACGCAGCTTTCGTCTTCCTACGTGAGAGTTTCGATATCATTATTCTTCATCAGCTTCAGACGTATTAGCTAACTCGGCCTGCATGAATTTCCTTCAAGTGCTTTTCCTTCGATGAGTTATTCAAATTTTGTCAATTCAGCTCTTGGGTGGTCGATTTTTCATAGTTATGATTGACATTGGCTTTGTAGGCAATCGACAACTTGAAGTGGGCATTACAGGTTTTCATAGTACAAGCACATCTCAGCGTACCATCCTTCAGCTCCCTGTGGAGCCTAAACTTAAATCCATGCACTACAAATAGTCGATGAGATCTTTCGCTGTCTATGAAATCTATGGCTACTTCCATGACTCTGTGGACAGAAAAAAATGAAACACCTATATAAATAGTTGAGTTATGAGTTATTGTAAGTTACTTTCATAACATAAATTATTTCAAATTATTTGTATGTTATTAGTTAGATGTAGATATCAATGTTAATGTTAGTACACATATTTTCATTCATCTGCTGTCCACACGATAACGGTGCTCCCGATAAACTTTCTCTTGGAACGCTGTCGGCGGCCTCTTATACTTTGCTTTCTGGTTCTGTCGTGGCGCTTCCCGCGTCCAGTGAGTGGGCGGTGCTAGCGACTGTATCTTCCTGTAGCGGCCGCTATCATTTCCAACTTCTGCGGCTGAATCTATTGCCTTGTTTGTGGTATCGATGGGCGATGATACCATCTACAGTAATGAGCCGGAATGTGACACAAACACTTATATGTACATGAAAAGTGAGTAAATAAAGAGAAAAAATGGAGTGGATGACCAGAAAGAGGTGTTTATTGAACGTGAGTACATGACTGCCCGCAATTCACATGTTTTGACAGTGAGAGTTCAAATGGCTCTAAATAATATGGAACTTAACATCTCAGGTCATCAGTCCCCTAGACGTAGAACTACTTAAACCTAACTAACCTAAGGACATTACACACATCCATGCCCTAGGCAGGATTCGAACCTGCGACCGTAGCAGCAGCGCGGTTCCGGACTGAAGCGCCTAGAATCACTCGGCCACAGCGACCGGCGACAGTGAGAGTCGAGGGGCGATAATCCTATTAGTTGGTAAACCGACAAGCCGGCTCTGTCCACAGTTTACATGGCAACATAATGAGGTAGAAGCCAGTGTAAGTAGTTTACAAGCACTACTACTACCAGAAGATTACACAGCAGCGTGTAGCCCAGATAACGTGACACCGCCGCACTTTGTCGGAGTCAGCGGAGCTGAAGACGCCAAGTTACTTGTAGAGGATGCCGGCCTCCGCTGGCGAAACTCGGCTCAGCGCGTGGAGTCTAGGTGTCCGCTCGTGCATAGAAGGGTCGGTGGCTGTGCCGTTCCGCTGCCACCCGTGACAGGAGTCTGGCAGCTGTTGGAGCGGGCCAGCAGTTAGCCCTTGGAGAAGTAGCAAGGCTAAGGAGGAGGTATTCGCAATGCTGAAAGGTGCGGCAGTGCAAGCCCGGACTTTTACCCGTTGCGTGTTGTCCCAAGTCGCTCGGTGGCCAACGTGTCTCTCTCGCCCCTGTAGGCGCTCTGCACAGCTGGTCCTGTGCTCAATTAGTAATTTTTTATACCTATTCGTGCACCCACTTGGTTTGCTGGCGCACTGTTTGCGGCTGCGCTCGATACAACAGATCTATGATCTGCGAGTGTGGAAATGGCTGGACTTGACATGCGAGGGTTCCGTTTTACAACTGTGGCTGCGGTGTTGCAGTGCTCGGCGTGTGCCCCCTTGTGCTGCAATCGGCGTGCAGGCACTTAAGCACCCGTCACCTGCCTTTCACTGCTGCAGCTGACATGCTAGTTCCTGAGGCGCCGCCCAGAAGTTAGTGACAGGCTAACATTCTTTTCACTTGTGGTCAACGGTACAAAATTTTGTCAAGCTAGGAGTGAAGAAGAGAAACATTCATTCATATAGATCAAGGTTACATAGAATAATATGGCTCATTTTATGACGATAGACATAGTCGTATAAAGTTCTACGGGTGTGCGTCTGCTTTAAGATGATTAACGACTGTTTGAATAGGCTGACCTGCAATAAATACAGCTTTACTCGATATCAGTGTCGTATTCGTATTGGCTATCCAAATAGCTAAGTGGAATCGAGAGTTGGCTGTCATTACGTTTTTTAGTATGATAGAGACATCAACTTTTATTGTTTTTAATGTTACTTCGTTAAATGTTGTAGGGCACGCAAGTTTTATGTAATCCTCGAGTTCGATGGAATATATTTTAAGAAACGATGTCCTATGACATCAAAACATTTGGCTATCTTCGACAAACACTGACAACACAGATGTTGAGTAACACTAGCCGCTAGTTTGTAATAAGCACCTCTCTCCTTGTAGCATTTTACGAACATTTAAAGATCTTTTTCATCTTTTCATGAGCAATCAAGTTTGTTGAAAGTATGTAGAAAAGCCTCAGTGTGATGAAAACTGTATGCAGCAGATCACTTCGCTGTGACAGTAGATGGTTGTAGCCATACCAGAGGAATATGATAAGGAACTGTGCTGCAGGAACGATCTTGGTGAATGCTCATAAGGCGATAGTAGGTCGTCAGTTTTTGGTTCATCTAGGTGAAGCTGCACAATTGAATACCTGATACAGGTATTTGCCTATGTAAGACTTAACTTATTAAAGAGTAATTGCAGAAGCAAATTGATTCTCGCTGTCTGTCTTCATTCTCAGTCAAAGAGATTTCGTCTTTGCGTATTCTATTTGCTATAAATCGCAAAACCCTCTCACTGTTCCTTTTCTTTCTCATTGTTTTCTTTTGAAGTCGCCAGTAATTCGAAATCGTTCCCGAATGTTTCTCATCTTGTGCTGATCATATCATTTTCACGTCCCTGCTACAGGCAACAGAAAATTCTCCCTCCCTGCCTAAAACTATTTTCAAATACAATTTTTCCCTGCCACTGCACTTTTAATAACTGCAGTCCCTTTCCATTTCACGTTTTATCAGACTACACAATTTGTAACATCCTTGTATGAGCTCGTTTTACATGCTTCCATGTTTATTCTTAACAGGGTTTCGTGTGTGCATGTTCTGTTTCAATTCAGTTATGACACACAAACACTTCTCCGTCAAATGGATATCTGTTAATTCTTTTCCTTCGTTATAATTAAATTTTTCTCGAGACGTCTTAGAAGCGGAAGGCCTCAGGCACGGCCAACCGATTCGGCTCAGATTTGGCAGGTCGCTTGTGTACAACATAAAACGAAGGAATCTAAGATACTTTTGGTCAATACCCCCGCGTTTTTGAGAAAATCACCCCTAAAGGTTATGACGAGCTATCGACACAGAAATGGCGGGATCGATAGACAATTGTAAATAGAGCATGTTTCATTATCAGGTAATGGGGTCCGAAAACGCATACTTTTCCAGAAATCGAGGTAAGAAACCTTTACAACTGCCGCTTCTGTACCCACATGGTAAACAATTTTTCGCTGGCAGCACCGATTGCGGGACGGCCAAGGTAACTGGCTGGGAATCGAAGAACCCGGGTTCGAGTCTTGAAGAAACCTACCGGGTGTTTTTCTTTTCGTTTGTATTTTTCCATATCGCAATTGACAGAGATAGGAGGGTTAATAAGGTAAGTAAATCAATAAGGAATGATAATAATAAGGTAGGTAAATAAATTTCTCAAACCTCTTTGGATAGTAAACAACTAAAATGATACTCCAGGTCACTTTACAATGGCTCTTCCAGTCACAGTTACGTGTCCTCACTTTTCTTCGAACAACTAGATGGATGGTACTTGTCATATAAACATTCGAAACAAATATACTCACGGCACCAAGAACATCTAATGAATGCAATCTTTCGACAGCTACACTGTTCCTTCAGAAGAGTCGGCGGAAAACAAACTTGGTTTACATTTAAAAATATGTCTTCTTCGGGAATTAATTTTGATGCGTACCACGCATACGATGTCATTGCCTGAAAAATCAGTGCTGAAAGTTGGTTATGAATTATGCTCTGAATAGTTATTGCATCCGTGCGGTTGTGCAATTTACGCTGGGTTTCCAGAAGCACACTGCAATTCTGAAGCCTGGAAATGAAGTTTTTAACCTGGTGATAGAAATAAACATCACACGGTTGGCATACTGGTGAGCAGTTTGGCGGTATTACTTTTAATGTGCGCGTCGGCTGACCCTCGCCATCTATAAGCATTGTGTCATATATTGCAGTATTAATTTGTCCACTCCAGGAATCCAATATTAGACAAAACTTGGTATCAGAAACGTATGGTTTTAAAACATTCTCAAGAAATTTTCTGTAAATCGCATTCGTCAGTTTCCCGGATTTGGAGCAGGTATTGTAAACATTTTTCAACGAGTCGATTAAACGATTGACCTCTTCTACAGCCCGAGGGCCAAATGTAACATTCGTTTCTTGTAAACACAGGAAAAACTTAGGCAACATTTTCCAGAGGCTGTGATGGCATATTGCGCCGTGTACGAATGAGTTAGTTTGTTTTTACTACCAACTGCGACAAGGGTTCGTTTTTCTCCCTTATGCGATAACGTACGTCGAATGTTCACCCGATACTCGCATCCTGTGTGATCGGTGTTGATCACGTAATCTCGATTAAAACCGGTCATAAGTGACGCCCTTTGCGTGCTGAAAAGAGCCACCACTTTCTGTATATCTACTACATTTTGTACGTTCTTATGAGAGACGTATTTAGTGACGTTCCGTTGACCAATTTTATACTCCGATTTGAAATTTCTTGCCCAAGATAATGATGCAGCAAACGGAAAATCCTTGTTGGCCGTGTATTGAAGCGCTGCACCTGCAGCTCACTCCAAGTACTCTAATTGTTACATTCTCGTTACGACAAGGAGATTCGACAAATCTGTCTTATGTCCACTTATTTATCGCCTGGTATTTGTCGTATGTTGTTCCTCCATTAACGATATCACTTTCTCACAATTTCAAGTCCTTCTTCCTTTTCAGGGCTGTTGTTGCTCCATTCCTTTGCAATGTTTGTAAGTTCCAGTTTGGATGATTACTGGCTAGCGCAACCGCCTTTACTTTTACTTCAAGGGGTATAGCCCCGTAGTTCAGTCGTTTAGTAACCTGTTCGTAATACTCATCGGGAACAGATGAAGCACATATTCCCAGCGATGTGGAGATTTCCAAAGTGTTATGACCATTTTGCGATTCACTAGTCGGGATATCTTCCACTGAATCACCTTCTGCTTCGTCTTCATGGTATCGTACTTCAGTATCAACAAAAGTCACTTCGTTCGTCAGCTCCAAAAATCGCTCGACGATAGCCGCTCCTATCAATCTGGAACGCCGAGAAACAGAACTGCCTGCTTCCGGTAGTGCATTAATAATGCATCTGTCTTGCAACACTTTTACAAACCAAAACACAATGCCGGTAACTTCCCGCTTGCCATCGTCTGTGACAGGCTCCCAACTATATGTTACAGCGCTAGTCGAAGGGTGCACATCCTCCATTATTCAGATTATGCACCTGAAAGATATGAAACAAAAAACAATAACTAGTTACTACGGCATAAACAGACGAGTTAATTACCACAAACTACATACAGCATTCGTCATATGTTACTTACGGAAGAACACTGTATTCATTCACAAAACGTGTTTCATTCGACACATTAACGATGGAAAAATCACTACATGTATCCACGAGGTTCGCGGCAGCCTAATGACGAAAAACAACTCTTTCCGATTGACTTCTATAAGGCTCGTGCTGGACACCTTCACTCTTCCATGTTCACAACTATGATATGACGATGAGGCAACTGGGACAATGTAACTCTCCCCGTGCGCATTCCGTCCCGTGCCTCGTTGTAAACAAGCATCGCGCGGTTGGCTATCTGTAATCCCTCGTGAGGAATTCGCAGCATTCTTACTGGGAGTTGTTTTCATGTGGCAAGGCTTAAAAGTTTAATACAAGGCGTTTGGGAAATTAGTTTGCCTACCTTATTATTATCATTCCTTATTGATTTACTTACTTTATTAACCCTCCTTTCCCTATCAATTGAGATATGGAAAAATACAAACGGAAAGAATAACATCCACGAGTTTTCTTCGAGATTCGAAACCGGGTTCTCCGATTCCCAGCCAGTTACCTTGGCCGTTGCGCTTTCGCCGCTGTCGGCGAAAAGCGTTTACAATGAACGTATAGAAGCGGCAGTTGTAAAAGTTTCTTTCCTCGATTTCTGGAAAAGTTTGCGTTTGCGGTCCCATACCTGATGACGAAAAATGCTCTTTTTACAATCATCCGTCGTTCCCTCGAATTTTGAGTCGATTGCTCGTCATAACCTTTAGGGGTGATTTTCCCAAAATTGCGGGGATGTTGACCCAAAATATCTTATATTTCTTCGTTTTATGTTGTACGCAAGCGACCTGCAAAATTTGAGCCAAATCAGTTGGCCGTGTCTGAGGCCTTCCCCTTGTTAGTTTCATCTTTATCGTGGATAAAGATGAGACTCTTTTCTTTCCCTTTCTGTCCTTCAATAATTTATTTTTCGTAGCAATTAATAGGACTTAGGTGCCAGAGTGGTATGTCTGTAGTTTCCTATATATCCATTTGTGACATCATCATAAGGGCTGAAGAAAATGATTTTTGAAATAACAAATCAGATTTTTGTATGTTTTCAGCGTTAGTTTTCTACTGTCCAGTAATAAACATTAGAATATATCTGGAATTGTCTTTGCCTCGTATAACTGCCACACAGTTTGGAGTCCGTGCCTGTATCTTTATCAATAGTAAACATCAAAGTAAATGTCTGCTGTGATGCACAAAATGTGTCCCTGGTGCACAAAATCATAGCTGCTACATTCAAATAATGTTTTCCAACAATGAGTGTAGAGTTTAGTGCCAAACACATTTATTATTTAAATACACATACTAAAAGGCAAACTGGTGAAAAATCTATTCGATGTGTCTAATCAGTCTTCATAAAGTGATTAAAAATTCACAAAATATTTAAAATAAAATCGGTAACATCTCAAAAATTGCTTAAAGTGCATGAGCTGATTGTCTCAAATTGTTCTGTGTTCAGGACCACGCTAATAGCGACTGTCCAACACTCTGCGAAATTACTCCAATTGTTGACTGGTGTAAAATGTTTCAAGTCCCCAGTGAACTGACTTTGAGTCCCACTCGCCATGGGGATAATTCTAATTGCTGGCTGGTACTATTATCAAGAAACACAACCCTGTCCGACCACTTAACGAATGTTTTCTATGTGTAGAGTGAAGCAAAAATATTCAGTCTGTAGTTCAACAAACATTATGTGCTTCAGTCCAGCTCAGCGTGAAATTACTGAACCAGCCCTGAACGTAAAAACTGCGTTCATCCAGACCAGTGACGAAATTATTGTAAGTGTTGACTGCTTCAGTCCCTAAAATCTCCTAAGTTCGCAAAAACTGAACAGTTAAAACTGGAACACAGAGAGATGTATTTTGTGCCTCCTAGTGCCCCGATCCAACTCACCCAGCGCAGAGTTGGCTGCGCCCTTTTACAAGGTAATTTTTCATACTCCTGGAATTTCCGAGAACCGGCGTCGTTGCCGCAAGGAGTGGCCGCGTGGTTTGAGGCGCCATGTCACGGATTACGCAGTCCTTCCCACCGGAGGTTCGAGTCCTCCCTCTGGCATGTGTGTGTGTGTGTTCCTCTTAGCATAAGTGAGTTTAAGTAGTGTGTAAGTCTAGGGACCGATTACCTCCACAGTTTGGTCGCTTAGCAATTCACACACATTTTCGGCGTCGTTCAGCGAGGTTAAGAAATCACCAGTCTCAATTACTTTTGATACAGAAATGTAATCTTAAAGCTAGAGGCGTCTGTAGTAGTTCGTGAATAAGCCGGTTAAAATGGTATACTACAACAAAAGAACAGATTAAGTAGTTCGTCCATAATTTTAATAAAAACGATTACACATTTCCAAAGAAAATATCAATATCCAGTTTTTGTTGACTGTGCCTCGAACAGTTATGACATGCACATGAATGGCACATCAGTTTTGTAGGAAACGATCGTCTCTTTCTATTGCTGCAATTCAACTTCTTTTAATTTAAATTATGGGTGAAATTATAAAAAATTCTAATTATCTGATTAAAGCCAGTAATTAAACACAAAACGCTTATGATCAAAGTTGTGTTTATGAAGTTTGTCTAGATATATCCACCATATGCTACCATGCTGTTCTTGTAACTATTGTGGGTAATTGATTACACTGTCTTTAATTAAACACCTACTTCAATCGCCTCTCATTGAGTAAGTAAGGATGTAAATAAACATGGTGGTGGTTCACTCAATGTGTCTTGACATGCACTTTTGTATCGTAGGTTGATCTCGCTTGCAGCTAAAATACTACAACTGTTATTGTAGATAAGTTCGCTACAAACACAAAAAAATAGTTCAGATGGCTCTGAGCACTACGGGGCTTAACATCTATGGTCATCAGTCCCCTAGAACTTGGAACTACTTAAACCTAACTAACCTAAGGACATCACACACATCCATGCCCGAGGCAGGATTCGAACCTGCGACCGTAGCGTTCACGCGGTTCCAGACTGAAGCTCCCAGAACCGCACGGCCACACCGGCCGGCCGCTACAAACACATTCTTGGTTTAATAACTAATAAAAAATAACATTTCCAAAGGTCGATATGTACACCAGCTGAACTGTCTTGCTCTACTCTTGATGATCGTGTGTGGTGCTCTGCTGTAAATTTTTTAGCTTACGCTAGACGTGTTCAAACGTGTACGACGTTATTCAGTACACTGTTCGGGTCGCAGTGGTACACGTGACGTCATGTCCGGACCAGCACGATTTTGACAGGAGCGCCTGCACTAGCTTCAGGGCAGACGCATACAAGATGGATCCATTGTGTCTTCCAGAATGACAAGATCACCCAGGGAATGCCCTCCGGCCTAGACCCTTCCAAAGATTGTTACAGGATGTTTGCCTTCAGACGTATCACCCTGTACACACCACTGACCATCTGCCTGATGGAGTTTGAAACATGATCCTCTCAGTGAACTTTCGGTGAACGGTCGTTGACGAATCACTGTTGATACCACCTTGGTCCATCTGGACAGTCAGTTGCTCCATCTGGACGGTCAGTGCGAGTCTATTTGCCCGTACGCATCTCCACAGCCGTGGTCCACCTCAGTCTTCTATAGCTTGTGGTGCACCACAGATGCCTTGAAGCCAGGTTTCGATATCGGTGTTTTACCATGCATGGTGTACTTCAACCACGGCGGCATTGAACATAGCTGTTACGGAAATACTTTCACCTGTAGTCTGAAAGCCAATGATCGTCCCCCTCCGTTTCCGCACTGCGGCAACTACTGCACCGTTTTCCGCACCCCTACGATGTGTATTCCACTACTATAGCTGCCACCTGCCGTCTGTGTCATCAACTGCACGTTGGTGACGAAGTTAGGCGGTGCTCAGATTTATGCGACTAGACCGTGCAGTATGCGAAATATCTGCCTTTGATTTTTCGCTAGATTCCACTTATCAGCTTTCGTTACATTTACATCCCCTTCAAATATTTTATCATCAGTATATGTGTTAACGCGTGCAGTATGATTTTTGTTCAATAAATGATTCTAGGTGTGTGAACGCATCATATCTCATTCTGGCCAGACACCATGATTACGGGTGCCTGCAACAGAATTCGAAGCGTTAATATCCTTATCATATATTACTGACTCACACAAAATCAAACAGGGGTAACGCAGGAGTAGCTTTAGTTATGAATAGGAAACTAGGAATGCGGGTACGCTACTACAAACATCATAGTGAACGCATTATTGTGGCCAAGATAGATACGAAGCCCACGCCGACCACAGTGGTACAAGTTTATATGCCAACTAGCTCCACAGATGACGAAGACATTGATAAAATGTATGATGAGATAAAAGAAATTATTCAGATAGTGAAGGGAGGTGAAAATTTAATAGTCATGGGTGACTGGATTTCGATAGTAGGAAAAGGGAGAGAAGGAAACGTAGTAGGTGAATATGGATTGGGGGGAAGAAATGAAAGAGGAAGCCGCCTGGTAGAATTTTGCACAGAGCGTAACTTAATCATAGCTAACACTTGGTTCAAGAATCATGAAAGAAGGTTGTATGCATGGAATAACCCTGGAGATACTGGAAGGTGATAGACAGAGATTCAGGAACCCGGTTTAAATTGTAAGACATTTCCAGGGGCAGATGTGGACTCTGACTATAATCTATTGGTTATGAGCTGTAAATTAAAACTGAATAAACTGCAAAAAGGTGTGAATTTGAGGAGATGGGACCTGGATAAACTGAAAGAACCAGAGGTTGTAGAGAGCTTCAGGAAGAGCATTAGGGAATGATTGACAAGAATGGGGGAAAGAAATACAATAGAAGAAGAATGGGTAGCTTTGAGAGACGAAATAGTGAAGGTAGCAGAACATCAAGTAGGTAAAAAGACCAGGGCTATCAGAAATCCTTGGGTAACAGAAGAGATATTGAATTTAATTAATGAAAGGAGAAAATATAAAAATGCAATAAATGAAGCATGCAAAAAGGAATACAAACATCTCACAAATAAGATCGACAGGAAGTGCAAAATGGCTAAGCATGGATGGCTAGAGGTAAAATGTAAGGTTGTGGAGGCACATTTCACTAGGGGTGAGATAGATACTGCCTACAGGAAAATTAAAGAGGCCTTTGGAGAAAAAAGTGCCACTTGCATGAATATCAAGAGCTCGGATGGAAACACATTTCCAAGCAAAGAAGGGAAAGCAGAGAGGTGGAAGGAGTATATAGAGGGTCTATGCAAGGGCGATGCGCTTGAGGACAATATTATGGAAATGGAAGAGGATGTAGATGAAGATGAAATGGGAGATATCATACTGCGTGAAGGGTTTGATAGAGCACTGAAAGACCTAAGTCGAAACAAGGCCACAGGAGTAGACAACATTCCATTAGAACTACTGACATCCTTAGGAGAGCCAAGCCTAACAAAACTCTACTATCTGCTGAGAAAGATGTATGAGACTGGCGAAATATCCCCAGACTTCAAGAAGAATATAATAATTCCAATCCCAAAGAAAGCAGGTGTTGACAGATGCGAAAATTACCGAACTATCAGTTTATTAAGCCATGGCTGCAAAATACTAACACGAATTCTTTACAGACGAATGGAAAAACTGGTAGAAGCCGACCTCGGGGAAGATCAGTTTGGATTCCGTAGAAATGATGGAACACGTGAGGCAATACTGACCCTAGAACTTATCTTAAAAAATAGATTAAGGAAAGGTAAACCTACACTTCTAGCATTTGTAGACTTAGAGAAAGTTTTTGATAATTTGGACTGGAATACTCTCCTTCAAATTCTGAAGGTGGCAGGTCTAAAATACGGGGAGCGAAAGCCTATTTGCAATTTGTACAGAAATCAGATGGCAGTCATAAGAGTCGAGGAGCACGAAAGAGAAGCCGTGGTTGGGAAGGGAGTGAGACAGTGTTGTAGCCTATCCCCGACGTTATTCAATCTATATATTGAGCAAGCAGTGAAGGAAACAAAAGAAAAATTCGGAGTAGGTATTAAAATCCATGGAGAAGAAATAAAAACTTTGAGGTTCGCCGATGACATTGTAATTCTGTCAGAGATAGCAAAGGACCTGGAAGAGCAGGTGAACGGAATGGGCCGTATCTTGAAAGGAGGATATAAGATGAACATCAACAAAAGCAAAACGAGAATAATGGAATGTAGTCGAATTAATTCGGGTGATGCTGCGTGAATTAGATTAGGAAATGAGACACTTAAAGTAGTAAAGGAGCTTTGCTATTTGGGGAGCAAAATAACTGATGACGGTCGAAGTAGAGAGGATATAAAATGTAGACTGGCAATGGCAAGGAAAGCGTTTCTGAAGAAGAGGAATTTGTTAATATCGAGTATAGATTTAAGTGTCAGGAAGTCGTTTCTGAAAGCATTTGTATGGAGTGTAGCCATGTATGGAAGTGAAACACGGATGATAAATAGTTTAGACAAGAAGAGAATAGAAGCTTTCGAAATGTGGTGCTTCAGAAGAATGCTGAAGATTGGAATGGTAGATCACATAACTAATGAGGAGGCATTGAATAGAATTGGGGAAAAGAGGCGTTTATGGCACAACTTGACTAGAAGAAGGGATCGGTTGGTAGGACATGTTCTGAGGCATCAAGGGATCACCAATTTAGTATTGGAGGGCAGCGTGGAGGGTAAAAATCATAGAGGGAGACCAAGAGAAGACTACACTAAACAGATTCAGAAGGATGTAGGTTGCAGTAGGTACTGGGAGATGAATAACCTTGCACAGGATAGAGTAACATGGAGAGCTGCATCAAACCAGTCTCAGGACTGAAGACCACAACAACAACAACAGCAGTCTTCTAACCGGGTTGATGAGACCTGCCACGAATTCCTCCCCTGTGGCAACCTCTTCATCTCAGAGTAACACTTGCAACCTACGTCCTCAATTATTTGTTGAATGTATTCCAATCCCTGTCTTCCTCTACAGTTTCTGCCCTCTACAACTCCCTCTAGTACCACGGAAGTGATTCTGTGATGTAGTAACAGATTTCCTATCAGCCTGTCCCTTCTCCTTGTCAGTGTTTTCCTCTCAGATTCTGCGCAAAACCTCCACATTCCTTACATTATCAGTCCACTTAATTTTCAATAGTCATCTGCAGCACCACATCTCAAATGCTTTGATTCTCATCTGTACCGGTTTTCCCACAGTCCATGTTCCACTACCATACAATGCTGTGCTCCAGAAATACATTCTCAGAAATTCCTTCCTCAAATTAAACCCAGTGTTTCATAGTAGCAGAATTCTCTTGGCCAGGAATGCCCTTTTTCCCATTACTAGTCTGCTTTTAACGCCCTCCTTGCTCGGTCCGTCATTGTTATTTCGCTGCCTAGGTAACAGAATTCCTTAACTTCTTCTACTTCGTGACCATCAGTTCTGAGGCTAAGTTTCTTGCTGTTCTAGTTTCTGCTGGCTTCTCATTACTTTCATCTTTCTTCGATTTACCCTCAATCCATATTCTGTACTCATTAGATTGTTCATTCCATTCACCAGATCATGTAATTCTTCTTGATTTTCACTAAGGATAGAAAGGTCATCAGCGGATCGTATCGTTTATATCCTTTCATCTTGAATTTTAATCCCACTTCTGAACCTTTCTTTTAGTTCCATCATCGCTTCTTCGATGTACATACGGAACAGTAGGGGCGAAAGACTACATCACCGTGTAATATTACACTACTGCGAATCACTATTAAAATTCTCATTCTTTGCACAAATTTTGAAAGCTTCATGAGGCGTAAAATATGAAAAGGATAAATTTTTAATTACCTTCACTATCTCGCTATTGTCGTAGATGGCTCAGAGTCTTGTCTAGAGGTACATTCTTGCAGCTGAAATTTCGATTTTGTAGGTTCTTGATGACTAAATATCTGATGAAGATTTGCCAGTGTTAGTTTGAATTTTATTCTTTGTGACATATTTCAACATCACACCATTTTTACATTTTCCACATTCAAAAAAACCAATAATTACATTGTTGGTGACAAAGTTAGGAAACGTCTACTTCTATCAGAGGCACGCGCACCAGTCCTTACCTTCTGCGATACTCACATTATTCCAAAGAGTTTACAAAGCAAAAGGGTTTTAACTTTCTTTAGCAAAGAAGAATCTTTACAAAAATGTACCATTATTTTGTAAATCAATCTAGAAATAAATTTAATAGTTAGAATTAGATTGTGTAATTAATAATATGAACTTTAAGTATGCTACAAATTTTGTAATTTCAATTATTTTTAAAAGAGAAGTGATTGCAACTGTTAGTACATGCCAATTGTGACATACTAATATCTTTTTATACATTTTAGCCTGAATATAATACATCGTATACAAAATGACATGAATTCTTTTAGTGAAACAGCTGAGATAATTTTGACCTATGCAAAAATCGATAGTGCACATAGTATCAGGTAACTCTTATAAAAAGATGTAATGTTACAGGAGGGTGATTGATTATAACTGTCTTACACCCTTTTAATCCGAGCATTTTGTTCTTGGTCGTCCACTCTTATTATTACCTCTTGACTCTCGTACATGTTGTACATTTCCCGTCTCTCCCTATAGTGTACCGCTGTTTTTTTCCCAGAATTTCGAGCATCTTGCACCATTTTGCATTGTCGAACGCTTTTTCTTGATAGACAAATCCTATGAACGTGTCTTGATTTTTCTTTAGTCTTGCTTCTGGTGCCTTTTGCTTTCCTAAACCCAAACTGATCGTCATCTAACATATCCTCCATTTTCTTTTCGTTCTGCTGTATATTATTCTTGTCAGCAACTTGGGTGCATGAGCTGTTAAGTAGATTTTGCGATAATTCTCCCACTAGTCGGTTCTTGCCGTCTTCGGAATTGTGTGGATGATGTTTTTCCGACAGTCAAATGGTACGTCGCCAAACTCATACATACTGCACACTAACGAGAATAGTCGTTTTGTTACCACTTCCCCCAATTATTTCCAAATTCTCCTGGAATGTTTTCCCTTCCGACTTATTTGACCTTAAGTCCTTCAAAGCTCTCTTCAGTTCTGATTGTAATATTGGATTCCCTAGCTCTTCTAAATGGACTCCTGTTTCTCCTTCTATCACGTCAGACATATCTTCCCCCTCATAGACACTTTCAATTTAATCTTTACAACCATCCGCTCTTTCCTCTGATTTTAGCAGTGGAATTCGCGGTGCGCTCTTCATGTTAACACCCTTGATTTTAATTTCACCGAACGTCGTCTTGACTCTCCTATATGCTGAGTTAGTCCTATCGACCATTCTTTCTTTTTCAATTTCTTCACATTTTTCGTGGAGGCATTTCGCCTTAGCTTCCCTGCATTCCCGTTTATTTCATTCCTCAGGGACTTCTATTTCTGTACTCCTGAGTTTCCATGAACATTTTTGTACTTTTTTCCTTCATCGAACAACTGAAATTTAACTTCTCTTACCCACGTTTTCTTCGCAGTTGCCTTCTTTTTACCAATGTTTTTTTTCCTAACTTCTGTAAATGCTCTTTTTAGAAATATCTATTTCTCTTCAACTAAACTGCCTACTGAGCTATTCGTTATTACTGTATCTATAGCCTTAGAGGACTTCAAGCGCATCTCGTCATTGCTTAGTACTTCTGTATCCCAATTCTTACGATACTGTTTCTTCCTGACTAATCTCTTCAACTTCAGCCTACTCTTCATCACTATTACATTGTGGTTTGTTTCTGTATGTGCTCCTGGTTACGCCTTACAACAGAGTATCTCAATTTGGAATCTTTGCCTGACCACGATGTAATCTACCTGAAATCTTCCCGCATCACCCAACATTTTCCATGTATACCTACCTCCTCCTCGTGTTATTCTTGAACAGAATATTTACCATAACGAGCTGAAATTCATTACAGAAATCAAGTAGTCTCCTCTCTCAGTCCTTGTCCCAAGCCCATATTGTCCATATTCTCCTGTAATCTTTTCTTCTACTCCTTCCCCTACAACCCTCCTTCCTTCCTTCCTATTCATAACGAGTCCTACTCCCATTATATCATCTGCTGCTGCTGGTGATATTACTCTGTACTTATCTAACCAGAAATCCTCGTTTTTTTTTTTTTGCATTTCACGTCACTGACCCCTATTATATCTAGATTGAGCCCTTGCATTTGTCTTTTCAGATATTTTGACTTCCCTAAAATGTTCAATCTCCTGATATTCCACGTCCCGTTTGTTATTCAATCTTTTTTTCTTGTTCGCCTCCCCCTTGGCAGTCCCCTCCCGGAGATCCGAATGGAGAACTGTTCCGGAATATTTTGCCAAAAGAGAGCTCATCATGACACTTATTCAATTACAGGTCACATGTCCTCTGGATACACGGTACGTGTCTTTAATGCAGTGGTTTCCATTGCCTTCTGCATCCTCATGTCGTTGATCATTGCTGATTCTTACGCCTTTAGGGGGAGTTTCGCACCCCTAGGACAAGAGAGTGCGCTGAACCTCTGTCCGCTCCTCTGCCCTCTTTGACAAGGCTGTTAGCAGAATGAGGGTGACTTCTTATGCCGGAAGCCTTCGGCCGCCAATGCTGAATATTAATCAAAATTTAAGCGGTGGCGGGTTTCGAACCCGGGACCGATGACGTTTTGATTACTAATCAAACACGTTAACCTTTTTTTCTTTTTCTTTTGTGTTGACCTCATTTTGTTGTATATTGTTCGTTGAATTCGTTTGGGGCAGACGTCCGATGACACCCGTTCAGGCTTTGTTGAAACGATTTTTTTATGTATTCACGGACCGAGACTTGAACTCGGGATCTCTGCCTTTCGAGCAAGTGCTCTATCAACTTTTTCTAACGTAAACTGCTTCAGTCTAACACAACTCTTACTGCCTATCTCTGTCAAAGCTTAACATATATTTTTCCACTCCAAAGCAATCAATTAAAATAAAACAAAAGAAGTCATTTCAACAAAACAAAAGGATTAAATTATAAACGTGTGTATGAAGGAATATGGCGTTAATGTTAGCGTACTCACACTTTCTTTCCTCCGTCACTTCTACATCGTGTAACACTTAAATCGAAACAAGAGTGTACACAGAAAAAGGGGAGATACAGCATATTAGAAAAAATCTCACGATAACGTGGCATCCTGAGCCACGTCCAATCGGCTGTGGCTATATGTTTGGAAAACACGCGGAATTGCGTCATATCCACTCATCATCGCTTACTGGTCGTAATCTCCAGCAAGCCACATGATGGCATTGTTCTTCGATCGGGGAAAGAAGGATGAATAGGGACGCATGAGAATCTCCCCCGAGATAGCCGCCTCCGACTTCCTGAGGAGAAAAGCCAGATGATACAATGTATCAGTTTCACGGCAACGATTGCAGCGATTCGTCACATTGAGGCCAATACGAAAAAGTCGCACCCTTAATTTCATTCCTGACATTATCAGCCCTCCTTTGAATTTCATGAATTTATTTTATGACTTCATTCTGTCTTTTATCCTCCTTGTCTTGTCACTACTGAATTTTCCAAATTTCATTAATGAGGTTCTCTTGTTTTTTGTCTTCTCTCCTTCTCATTCCTTTCTCTGTTTGTCCTCCTCCTGTCATCTCTTCTCTTCTTTTTGTACAAACTGAACGACTGCGCACTTCCAGTAATGTACGCTGGTCAAATGCACGGCACCCAGCCTCTCTATGACGCCTTGCTTTTTCTGACTGCACCTCTTTCCGTATGTGAAGAACATACATGACTCACCACCTTGGCACTGTTTTCACTTTGTGAGTGAACTGCATCCTCATCATCGGAGCATTCTGCATTTGCTATTTGCGCCCTGTTTGCAGAGTGATTTAAATTAGTTTCTTCTCCCGTTCTGCCTTGTTCTGCGTCAGTGGCTGACCAGTGTTTCATTTTGGACGACAATATTGCGCAACCTTTCTCACTATACGCACGAGCTTTGCTACACCTAAGCATTCAAATCGATTGCCATTCCAGAAGTTTCCGACTCTGACGCATGATGCACCACAACTTTGCTTTGATCTTCTTTTAATTAACGCACAAATAACCAAACCTAGTCTAAAATATCGTATACATCGCCCCAAAAGCTTGCATAACGGTTTTACCAACGACGTAGCATCAGACAACAAGTAACGCAGAAATCTAAGACAAGTCACGATGAGAAACGCAAAAAAAAAAAAAAAAAAAAAAAAAAGAGACGCAAACAAAATATATACCGAAATAAAATGACTAAAATGTACTACAAGTTGCTGAGATACAACTCATAGCACCAAAAGCGAGTCTAAATGTTCTTCGTGCACCACAGTCTCGCTTTGAAAAAAAGAAAAACACGTGCTCCGCAAAATAACACACTAAGTACCACAGGAAAAGTGCCATGATTCCAGATCCTGGCCAAACGACGCCAACTGCAAGCTGTAACGTGCTTCAGTCATAAATATATGTCTGAGAGAAGTTAAATGTTATTATCTTTACATAAAGAAAAATATTTTCTTGGCAATAACCTTCAAATGGCTTGATACACCCTTTACTTTTTTTCGAATTACTGATTTTACTTATGGTACTTTTATTGCCCTGTGCCTGTAATCACTTTCAGAACAAATTAAATTAATTAATTCATTAAGATTGAACCACAGATTGCTGGTGTAAACATGTACCACCACAATAAAATAGAAAGAGTGGATAACAGAGGAAGTATGAAGGAGAACAGTGGCATATTTAAGTTTACAAAATAATGACAAGTTTTATTAAACCTTAAGTTAACTGCAGATTTCTAGAGCACCAGCTGATGAATCTTACACAAATACGACAAACACAAATCAGTTAAGGAATGCGTACATTGGGGTGGAATCTCTACTAATTCTCTCATTAATTAATCCCTTTTACTACGCAATACGACTCCGTGTACATGAATCCATTGTGCGGCGCATCTGTATTCAAATAGAATCAGCTGTGATGAAGTAAACCACAAACTATGATTTACTTGGGAACAGGGGGCTAAGAACTACATTTAATAACCCTACGCCGGTGCAGCAATACATTCCACTTTCACATTGATCCAGGCGGCAGCAGAAAACGTACGAGGAGAGCTGCATTGCGGCAGCTGTAATGTTCTGAGGTGTCCACGAAAATATGCAAACTACGTGGAATGGCGTTCTGATTATTAGAACGCGGGAAATTTTCCTGTCAGAGCCCTGAAACCCTGGCAGACTTCAGTGTGAGGTGCACCCCTTCGCTGGTCGGGCCAAACAGATCAGACTCACGGGCACGATGGTGCGTGCTGGAAGTGTCAAACGGCAGACGGCTGACTCAGGACGAATAAATTCACCAATATATAGGAGACGTGTGCAATTCCGTTGCCTGTATAACTGGGAACTGCCACTGGCTTTCAGCGCACCACAAGGTACAGACCACAAGTCCAACCCACTAGGAAAAGACCTGAACTTCTCCACCAGGGGAGGACCAAAAGCCGAAGAAAACAAAGAATCACGATCAAGTCTCGACACGGGAGCCGAATTAGAAAAACCGAAACCGTCCCCAAGTTGCTCAAATCAATCGAACTCCCCTATACTCACTGAACCTCCGCGCTTGACTGTTCTTTTGTCCTCGTAGCCAATCCAGACACAGTATCTAGGTTTCTCTTGCTGGGGCAGCAAGCCTTTACTTTGCATATCACGAGAGGAGCCAATCAGTGACTCCAGATCTGCCTTGCCTGAAAAACGAAGTTCTTAGACAAGGGAAGTGTAGTTCTGACGGTAAGCACGGTCATGTTTCGGCAAAAAACCTCTACCTGGATGGGCCACAACCCTCATTTACAGCCGCGTGGTCTCAGGCGCCTTGCACGGTTCGCGCGGCTTCCCCCGTCGGAGGTTCGAGTCCTCCCTTGGGCTTGGGTGTGAGTGTAGTCCGTATCTTATGTTAGTTGAAGTTAGATTAGGCTTCGTGTAAGCCTAGGAACCGATCACCTCAGCAGTTTGGCACCATAGGAACATACCACCACCTCATTTACAGAGTGATCAAACTTTCCCGGCTGACCATTTCCAACTTCTCAAAGAACGCTGTTAAGCTTCCCAGACAGTCATGCCCGTGAAATATTTGTTTTTCCCGCTCGCTGAAAGATCCCGGGGGACTTCTGGCATCGAGGGGGGAAGGAGGTTTACGGTCCTGCCTACACTAACACCAGCTGTTCTGTCTGTATCGTCCCAGATTTTAACATGAGAATGCACAGAGTTTTCTGACCTTTCCATGGCCTCCACCACCCCCTATGGCCACCTGACCACCTTCACAGTGAACGGCCGCCTGGCCCTGGTGAAATATCTTGTGACCTGGCGCCCTTATGTCTGACACTAAGGGGAAGGAACAGAGAGTTTCGGCCAGAAGTCCCTCTGCAGGTAACATCCACTGAGAACTGGTTTCCAGAATCACTCATACGGACAGGTCGCTGCACTCAGCATTTATGGCCCCCAACTCATCTCTCTCCCAGCTGTCTATCTCCTCACAATAGTCCCTCGGGTACAAAGTCTCTACAGGTTATACATGCATTTTTAAGCACATTCTACCCACAATTTTCTCATGTAGAAAGTATCATACGCCACACACACAGCAAATGTAGTACAGGGGAACACCGAGGTCGTGACCTAAAATTTGAACGTTAATCTGACTGACAATGTTGTTAGAGTGCGAGAGTGGAATTGCATTGTTTTGCCTGTCTTTCATTTCTGTTCCCATTATTTCTAGTTGTTGGCGTAAGCATGCATTACTGCATTAACAGCAGTTTTTGTTTCACAGTTAACGTTTGGCTAGTAGTAACTTCTTCATTAGTTGGAAATATATTTATCTGTAAAACATCATCTATTTCTTTACGATAGCTTCGTTTCACTGTCCAATTATTAGGCTCATTACTGTGCCCGAAGTCAGCACCACAGGATGGTCGATTTACAGTTGGAACAGCGTCAGTCTTCATTTTCAGTATTCAACAGTTCACTTTTCAAATCCTTTTCATAGTCTGAATCAGTGAAATGAATTGAGCAAACCCGAACATTTGCAGCTCAAAACGAATCTGAATATTTACGAACTTTTATTCATCTTCGTTTCGTCTTCTTGTTTTTAAGAAATGTATGAAATATAATTCGTAACTCATTTATTTCTCTACTGTGGTTAGTACAACTGTCGATCATCCAACAAACCTTTATTTTTCACTTGAAAACTTGCTCAAAAAATCCTTCAGTGTACTATTAATTACGGCGTAACTCTGAACTCAATCGCCAGTCACTAACAAAAATTCACATTGCCGTAAATAACCTTGGTTTCGCTCGTAAAAGCAATTACATAACAATACGTTACGGAAATTGAGGGCAACTGAGCACAGGTTGCTTTCAGTCTGACGTCAGCGGCGCGCCTTGCTACTGCGCATGCACCTCGTGATTCCTACCGTGTATCGCCGCATCAGTGTTTCCACCTATGAGCTCTCTCTCCTCTGAATTTAACACATAAATTCCCATTGTACTCTTAGTCCTGTTACCCTTGCTTTTAATTTCACAGAATGTTATTTTGACTTTTCTCTATTCCCTGTCAGTCCTTCCGACGACCGTTCTTCTAATTTTTCTGGCATGCATTGCGCCTTGTCACCTCTGCAGTTCATACTTACTTTTTTCCTCAAGTATCTTACATTTCTGTATTTCTCAATGTCCCTGCAAATTTTTTGCGCTTCCTTCTTTCGTCGAGCACTTGAAGTATTTCTTCGCTGTTATCTTCCTTGAACCTACTTTTCTCTGTACAACTTCTCTGACTGTCCATTCCTCTTCGAGTGTAGATGTCATTACTTAGACCCTAGTGCACTTCAAACATAACCCATTATTCCTCAATACTTCACACTGAGAAGACAAATGCCATGGGATAGCGATATGCACACATACAGATGACGTTAGTATTGCGTACACAACGCATTAAAGGGTAGCGCCTTGGCCGTGCTCTCATTTGTATTCAGGTGATTCATGTGAAAAGTAATTTGCCGTTAATGGGCTATGGCAGCAGACGACCGAGGCGAGCGCCTATGCTAATATCATGAAATCGCCTGCACCGCCTCTCCTGGGCACGTGATCATATCGGTTGGACCTTAGACGGCTGGAAAACTGCCACCTGGTCAGATGAGTCACGATTTCAGTTGATGAGAGCTGATAGTAGGTTCGATTGTGGCGCCGACCCGGCGAAGCTATGGACCCAGGTTGTCCACAAGGCACTGCGAGAGCTGGTGGTGACGCCATAAGGAGGTGGGCTCTGTTTAGATTCAATGGACCGGGGGCTCTGGTCCAATTGAACCGACCATTGACTGGAAATGGTTTTGTTCGGCTACTTGGGGGTCATTTGTAGGCATTCGTGGACTTCCTAAACAATGTTGCACGATGTAATCGGGCCGCAGTTGTTGGCGATCTGTTTAAAAAACATTGTGTACACATCAAGTGAATGATGTTGCCATCCAGATCGCCCGACGTGAATCCCGTCTAACGTTTATGGGACACAATAGAGGGGTCTGTTTGTGCAAAAACTTCTGAGCCGCAAGACGTTCACAGTTGTGGACCGCTATAAAGGCAGCAACATAAAAATTGCTTCAGGGGGCTTTCAACTACTTCTTGAGGGCATACTACGTCGAGCTCCCGCGCTATGTCGGGCAAGAGGAGGTCTGACACGGTGTTAGGAGGCATCTCATGCAAATGCCTTTTGTAACCTCAGTACATTATTCCACTGTTTTCCACGTTGGTATTTTCGGACGATTGTTTTAAACTTCACCAATACTAAACTGTGATCTAAGGCTACATCTGCTCCACGGTAAAGGTTTTACAATCCGGTAAATGATATTGGAATCTATGTCTAGCTATGATGTAACCAATCTTGAATCTTCCGTTTCTTATGACTTTCCCATATACCTCCTGCTGTTGTGATTTTTCAACGGTGTATTCCGCATCATTTCCTTTCTTTGAGTCATCAGTCTTCTGACTGGTTTGAGACCCGCCAGGTTAGCCGAACGCGCTAACGCGCTACTTTCTGGACTCGGGTAGGCGCGCCGGCCCCAGATGGAATCCGCCTGGCGGATTAATGAGGGCCGGTGGGCTGGCTAGCCTGGATGTGGTTTTTAGGTGGTTTTCCACATCCCACTAGGTGAATACCGGGCTGGTCCCCACGTTCCACCTCAGTTACACGGCTCACAGACATCTGAACGCTTTCGCACTACTCGTATTTCATGGATTACACTAGTCGCAGACAGTTGGGGTACACTAATTCCTTCCTGGGGGGGGGGGGGGGCACGGGGTGGTGGCAGGAAGGGCATCCGGCCACCCCTTCAACTAACATTGCGAGATCCGATTAACCATGCCGACCCTGCGTATCCGCGGGAAAAACGGCACAAGCAAAAGAAAGAAAAGTCTTCTGACTGGTTTGATGTGGCCCACCACGAATTCCTCTCCTGTGCCAACCTCTTCACCTCCGAGTAGTACTTGAAAACTATGTTCTCAGTTATTAACTGGATGTATTCCAATCTCTGTCTTCGTCTATAGTTTTTGCCCTCTACAGCTCCCTCTAGTACCTTGTATGTCTTTCCCTGATGTCTTAACAGATGTCCTATCAGTGCTTTCCACATATCCTTTTTCTCTCCGATTCTGCGCAGAATCTCCTCATTCCTTGTCTTATCAATCCACCTCATTTTCAACAACTCTCTGTAACACCACATCTCCAATGCTCTGCTTCTGTTTCAGATTTCCCACAGGCTATATTTCACTGCCATACAGTGCTGTGTTCCAAACGTACTTTCTCAGAAACTTCTTCCGCAAATAAGGCCTATATCTGGTACTAACAGACCTCTCTTAGCCAGAAATGCCCTTGTCGCCAGTGCTAGGCCGCTTTTGATGTCGTCCTTGCCCCGTTCGTCATTGGTTAATTTGCTGCCTACACAGAAGAATTCCATAACTTCGTCTACTTCGTCACAATCAATCACGATGTTACGTTTTTCACTGTTCTTATTTCTACTAGTACTCATCACTTTCCTCTTCTTTCGATTTACTCTCAATCCACATTCTGTACTCATTAGACTCTTCATTCGATTCAGCAGATCATGTAATTCTTCTTGACCTTCACTCAGGATAGCAATCTATTAACGAATCGTATCATTGATATCCTTTTACCGTGAATTTCAATCCCATCCTGAACTTTTCTTTTATTTCCATCATTGCTTCTTCGATGTACAGATTGAGCCTTTTTAATCCGAGCATTTCGTTCTTGGTCGTCCACTCTTATTATTCTCTCTTGGCTCTTGTAGATATTGAATATTACTCATCTCTCCCTATAGCTTACCCACATTTATCTCAGAATTTCGAACATCTTGCATCATTTTACATTGTTGAACGCTGTTTTCAGGACGACAAATCCTATGAACGTCTTCATTTTCTTTAGTCTTGCCTCTATTATCAACTGCAACGTCACAGTTGCCTCTCTGATGCCTTTATCTTTCCTAAAGCGAAACTGATCATCATCTAACACGTCCTCAGATTTATATCCGATTCTTCTGTATATTATTCTTGTTAGCAACTTGGATGCATGAGCTGATAAGCCGACTGTGCGATAACTCTTGCTTGACAGCTCTTGCTGCCATCGGTATTGTGTGCATGATATTTTCCCGAAAGTCAAATGGTATGTCATCAGACTCATACGTTCCACACACTAACGTGAATAGTCGTTTTGTCGCCACTTCCCCCAATGATTTTAGAAATTATGGTGAAATGTTATATATCCCTTCTGCCTTATTTGATCTTAATTCCTCTGAAACTCTTAAATTCTGCTTCTAATACTGGATCAAGTACCTCTTCTAGTTCAACTTCTGTTTTTCTTCTGTCACATGCGACAAATCTTCTCTCTTGTAGAGGCCTTCAGTGTACTCTGTCCACCCATCCGCCCTCTCCTCTGCATTTGACAGTGGAATTTTCGTTGTACTCTTGATGTTACCACCCTTGATTGTAATTTCGCCGAGTGTCGTCTTGTCTTTCCTATATGCTGAGTCACTCCTTCCGACAATAACTTCTTTTTCGATTTCTTTACATTTTCATGCATCCGTTTCGTCTTACCTTCCCTCCACTTCCTATTTATTTCATGCTTCAGCGTCTTGTATTTCTGTATCCTGAATTTTCCAGAACATTTTTGTACTTTCTTTTTTCATTGATCAACTGAAGTACTTCTTCAGTTACCCACGGCTTCTTCGCAATTACCTTCTTTGTACCACTGTTTTTCTTTCTAACTTCTGCGATTGCTCTTTTTGGAGATATCAGTTCCGCTTCAACTATACTGCCTACTGAGCTATTCGTTATTAGTGTATCTATAGCCTTGGAGGACTTCGAGCGTATCACGTCATTCTTTAGTACTTCCGTGTCCCATTTTTTTGCGCGTTGACTCTTCCTGACTAATGTTTTAAACTGCAGCCTACTCTCCCAAACTACTAAATTGTGGTCTGAGTCTATGTCTGCTCCTGGGTAAGCCTTACAGTCCAATATCTGATTACGGATACTCTGTCTCACCAAGATTTAATCTAACTGAAATCTTCCCATATCACCCGACCTTTTCCAAGTATTCCTGTTCCTCGTGTGATTTTTTAACAGTATTCGCTATTACGAGCAAAACTCAAATAGTCCTTCTCTTCTCTCATTCTTTGTCCCAAGCCCATGTTCTCCTGTAATCTTTTCTTCTAGTAATTCCACTACAGCTGCATTCCAGTCTCCCATGACTATCAGATTTTCATCTCCCTTTACGCACTTTACTACTTTTTCAATATCCTCAGATAATTTCTCTATCTCTTCATATCCAGCTTGTGACGTCGGCATGTATACCTGAACTATATTTCCGATGTTGGTTTGTTATCGATTCTGATAAGAACAGCCCTTTCACTGAATTGTTCACAGTAACACACTGTCTTCCCTGTCTTCCAATTCATAACGAATCCTACTCCCA
Source organism: Schistocerca americana (assembly GCF_021461395.2). Lineage (NCBI taxonomy): Eukaryota > Metazoa > Arthropoda > Insecta > Orthoptera > Acrididae > Schistocerca > Schistocerca americana. The sequence goes on along the minus strand of NC_060119.1, from coordinate 313,756,868 downwards.
TCATAGCATTATCTGCTGCTGTTGATATTACTATATACTCTTCTGACCAGAAATCCCTTTCTTCTTTCCATTTCACTTCACTGGCCCCCACTGTATCTATAGAGCCTTTGCATTTCCCTCTTCAGATTTTCTAGCATCCCTACCACGTTCAAGCTTCTGGCATTCCACGCCTCGAGTGGTAGAACGTTATGCTTTCGTTGGTTATTGAAACTTTTTCTCAAGGTCAGCTCCGTCGTGGCAGTCCCCTTCCTCAGATCCGAATGGGGAACTATTCCGGAATCTTTTGTCAAAGAAGAGATCATCGTGACACTTTTTCAAATACAGGCCACATTTCATGTGGATACACGTTATGTGTCTTTAATGCAGTGGTTTCCATTGCCTTCTGCTTTCTCATGCCGTTTACCATTGCTGGTTTTTCCTCCTTTAGGGGCAATTTCCCACTCCAAGGACGAGAGAGTGCTCTGAACCTCTATCCTGTCCTCCACCTTCAGGCACTATTATCATAATTATTATCAGTATTATTATATTTATTGCCACACTCATTTAATAATTCAACCCTCTCATTCCTATTTCCGAGGTCTTCTCCCATAAATGACTACACTTCCGAAAATGAGCAGTAGCGAAAACAAATAGGATCTTCTAAACCAAGTAAAGGCAGTAAGTGCAGTAAATTATTGTCATTCAAAAAATGTGTGTTACAGCCGGGGGCGTCTACGCCGGAGTGACAATGGTGTCTTCTGTGTACGTCATCGTCTCGAGCGTCTTGCTGATAGAAGCTGCCATTAAGGTAAGGCGAGGCACTCTTCTTAGCCCGAGGCTGTCTCAGAAAAGTGTTGGCATTCTGTTCAACTATATGTTTATTCCATTTACTAGGAGTATCTTTTGGGGGAAGTGAAACCTCTTTACACGACCATCCGTCTCGCGGCAGCTAGTCAATCGTTATGATAGATTCTGTCCGATGTAAAATTAATACCACGACATCATTCAAGTGCCACGGTTGTGTGGCGACGATGAGATAGAAAGTGTAGTGCGAGGATGTAACAATGTGGAGGAAAGTGTTTGACTTATATTCATTGTAGATTAATTACAGTGTATGCTGAAGGTCTTAAACACACGGTTTCGAGCGTCCTTTAAATTTCATCAACTACAGCATAGACGAACATGATGAAGTGGACTGTTCTGGCTGTTATAGTGACGTGAATGCTGGGGGTGTATTCAATTGTCATCAGACACGATGACTAATTTCGAAGTTGTAGCTGCTTTTCCTGCTTGGTAAATCCGTTTTCTCCACACTGGTTGTAGCGCCTTAGAAACCAAGGGCTTCCCTTAAGTAAAAGTAACTTTTAATTACTAATAATTAAGGGAAGAGAAACGTATAACTTTGAATACGCCAGTTACCTTAGGTTAGAATTTATGGTCGAATTTTGCAGGCTTAATTACGCTGGACTGAGCAAGATGAGCTTTCAGTAGCACGCCCATCTACGGGAGTCAGTGGACACGAAGTTTCAGTTTGATGGCGTTAGTCGTTAACTGTTAAAATTCAGGTGTCGACAAATGAGAACCGTTTCGAAATTAAACCACTGACTTAGAATTTCTTCTCGGCAACTGTATTAGGTATAGATCCACTAATCCAATAGTAACACGTTAAAACTTGTACTCGAACATGGAGTTCCTCTTTATCGTGCTCCGTTGCCTTAACCACTCCAGCAATTTGTGTACGCTCTCTGGACCGACTCAGACTTCCATGCCACACTGTCTACAGCCTTGTACAGTACTGTAGGTTTGGGTCGGTCTGCGACCACTCGCATTAAGCCAGAAATTCGGTTTTACCATTGCCAGACTGGCAGAAATTATTATGCGTCGCTACCGGGTAGCAGAGCTCAAGTGTGTACGTTCCTTCAGACTCACATGTAAGTATTATCAGCCTAGGGGGTGGTGGTTAGGTTGGGGTGCCAACCGAATGGAATTGCGCAGTTGCTATCAGGTCTAAGGATGGCTACAGTCGCTGGCGCAGTCGTCGCTATGGGGTTGGTAACATGCCGATATTCTCAAGTTCGTTTGGAAACGGAGCTAGTAAAACTGGGAGCGCATCCAGCCGCACTCTCACTCTGTAGCAGCGCTTCGTTTGGATCAGATCTTGGTGGAGATGAGTCGTCCGGTATAGGGCAGGGAAGATAGACTGGTAGTACAATAGCCGCTAGCCTAAGGCGTCCATCTTCGTCTCTTTGTCAATACAGGCTAATGTGCATGTCTAGGAATCAATGTTGGCTAGCCGAGATAGCTAAACATTCCTCTGTGCATTAAGCTATGTTTCACAGTCTATTACTTTACGAACATCACGGCGATGTTATCAGTAATTCACCGCCATCGTAGATACCGCAACTCTAGATTCGGCAGCTTACTCTCCAGGCCTCCAGGCCTCCAACTCTTATTCATTAGAGAAAAAACTTTCGACAAGTGCGTTACTTCCAGTTAAACATGAAACGCATTCAACAATTATACTAAATTTCTTACAGTTCAGATTGTTGTTACGGAAATGTGTAACAACTCCAACCAACGGTCTTCGGTAGCAACATTTTTACCGTTCCAGCTTAATATTTTTTCATCCGTGACGAACTTGGAAATAAGCGAAACTCATCGAATACGTCCGTATCGTGGTCCCTGCTAAGAAATCTTAGTGTAATCAGCAAATCCGTCGCAGTACGTATTTCATCTCAGTAGGTATTTTTGTCAAGGTTAACCATTCAAACACTTCCTAAGTATGATTTGAACTGACACCACTGATCCATGTATTCTTTACTAGTCTTATAAAATTCAACCTTCAGTTTCTATACCTTGAAAAACAGCGTCAGTTTCTTGTAGTATTGTTATTAGATTACGGACGGTGTGAGAAAGAAAAAGCAAACTTTCGTTAAGTGCCAAGTTATGCAGGAGACGCTTAATTTCCTTTGTATATTCTACAGCAGACACATACTGTTCTTCAGTTTTTACCACCGTTCGATGTAAAGTCGCTGCCTGTACATACAAAACGTATAACCATACTTCAGAGGTGGGATTTTCGAGAAATGTTTTTAAAGTATTTGGGCATTTATCGAAACTCAGAAAATAGCTTTTTAAGTGCTCAAACATTTCTTTCAAGCCCCAGCATTAACGCGAGCCACTTGGTTTTGCTGAAGCCCAGCAGTTCCTGATCCTCTGTGTCAGTGGAATCACAGAGCTCATTGAGAGCTTCCAATAGAACGCTATAGATGTAAAAAAAAAATTGCGTAAATTTTCACAATAATACATTCGAAATCCACAGGGAGCAATCTGAAGCTGTTTTGATTGCGTTGTGAACTATATGGGTTCCATATCCAATCCCAGTGAATTACCTCGATATGTTCAATTTTGCGTAAGCATTATTCCTCCCTTTTCTGTCCTTTCCTCTAAAGCTGATCTAGTATTATCTCCACCAGATGCCAGAACTTTCTTATTTAAATCATTTCGCCATAATGCCTCCTTCAAATAACCGACAACAGTATCCGATGTTTCACAAGGCTTCTCTAGAAACTCTAAAACCGTGACTATCATACGTTTACAAGGTAAAAAAATATCGAATCAAAACAATGAATAATTTTAATGACTTGTGAGTGATAGCCTGAAGCATCCGTTCATAAAGATATGCAGAGGGCTTTACAGAGATGCTCTTTCAATTCACCCGTCACCATAGGTGCCAGCACATTTACAGTAATAGCCTGCGATTTTGTACGAGGACACCTAATTTTTTTCTCAGGACGTATCTGAATTAAATTAGAGGCACAATCATTTGAGCCTAACCTGTGGTTTTCCTGAATCGTGCGATACGGCCATGCACCTTCCACTGAAACTACGGTTGAATCCATCGAAGCCGGCAAATCGGTTCCATTAAATAATAATAATAATTAAAAAAAAAACCAAGTATTGACGGTCTGGAAGCACCACTGATGCACTACTCCTTTGTTTTACAAATAGATCCTTGTTATGCAAAGTAATATTAAAGGTACACTTGCGTTTAGGAATTTTGTCTCATGGTACAGACACACAAACACGAAAACGTTGAATGAGTTGCTTGATTGTGCACGTGCGCCCGAACATTCCAATACAAACTAAGACTAAACAATGTCGCTGCACATCAAGTTCGCGCTTGCGCGATGTGATTGTTGGCTGCACCTGCCGCGCTCTTGCATGTTACTCGCTCTCTCCTCTCCACGACGCCCGAGTTGTCGCCGCCACCCGCACGTTTCGAATGTATTGAATATAGGCAGGTAGGAGGTACGTCTAATCAGTTACCCATTGGTCTATTTGCAAAAGTGGGCATTTTTGCTCTTGCTGGGGACAAAGGGACAGACAGCCTGAAAGCGGGACTGTCCCTCCCACAGAATGACGTATGGTCACGTTAGGTAAGGAACCTTGGAATTCAGTAGTCGGCAAAAGTTCTCATCCTCAGTCTTTCCAACCATTTTCCGTATTTAGGCCTATTGTATCTGTCTTCGGGTGTGTTAAACTGAGTTCTTCATGAAATAGTACGCTAGAGTTAGAAACAGTGATTGTTGTGCTCACTACCAAGCTTGCGATAGGGACAGATTACGTTTCTTAAAATTTCTGTAGCTGATCTCTATGAATTTTATGCAGTACCTGTTTTGTACAGTGAACTGTTCGGCATTTTGTCGGTGATTTACAATCTCTATACGTCTCTTTGGTTGAAATGGCTCTGAGCACTATGGGACTTAACATCTGAGGTCATCAGTCCCCTAGAACTTAGAACTACTTTAACCTAACTAACGCAAGGACACCACACACATCGATGTCCGAGGCAGGAATCGAACCTGCGAACGTAGCAGCGGTCACAGCGGCCGCCTATACCTCTCTTTGTTTACTAAACAATACACTAGTGTACTTTACCACACGTTTTCTTCTTATTGCGTTAATTTGTTGAACCCGCTATATTAGTTCTCCCTTATTTTCTGGCATGCCAATGTTCCACGTGATAGTCTGGAACGGACCCCCGCCCCCCTATCCCTTCTTGTAGGTAAGTAATTGATCCGAAAGGCAATTGCCGGAAGTTTTAAGAAATAACTAAGTCACCATCCGACCAAGCACATAGCTAATAATAGCATAATTCATTCAAGGTTAGGCAGTTCAACACTCTCAACTTTTTCGTAAGTTACATGCATTTTCTCCGAATCTCATTTCATTTGCCGTCGACCGCATTAAGCTGCTCGCTTTACAACGTAGCTTTGTACAAGGGCGTGCTGAAAAGTAATACCTCCAAATTTTTTATTGTATTTTCGATATCGGTTGAAGTATTACATGTCGTGCGTATTACTCGGTCGACTTTCCCGCTTTGTTGGCGAAAGGTGCATATCTCTGCCGCTAGAGGGCTCAGAATTGTAGCGTGTAACATGACGGCGTGTAAAGTAACTATGTCGGTGTGTGAGAAACAGCGTGCAGTAATCGCGTTATGAGTTCATTCATACACGGAGTACCCTCTCCTTCAGCATGACAGTACCGGACCGCATGCATGCGCTGCGACATCTGTAGGAGTCTGACGCCTTGGGTTCACTGTCATCCGTCATTCTCCTTACAGTCCCCGACGTGGCCACATCCGATTTTCATCTCTTTCCAAAACTTAAAGAACGCCTTCGAGGGCTTCGGTTTGATAGTAATGGAGCGGTGGAAGCGGAATTGAGGTTGTCACTCCGTCAACCAAGTCAAAAATTCTACAGTGGCCTTCTCAGCAAACTGGTGTCTCATTGGGAGAAATATGTTGATCATCATGGCGACTAGGTTTCGAAATGAAAAATAAAGATGTAGCATGTCAATAACGTTTGTTTTATGTAAAAACCAACAGGAGTTTTGATATAAAAAAATTCGAAGGCATTATTTTTCAGCACGCTCAGGTTGTTTGGAGCTGCATTGATTATCTACAAATTGGTCTCTCGCAATAATAAAAAATTCAGCTTTCTGGAAGCAAGTTTTACGGCACTTTATTCCACTCAAAATTCTTCCTAACTCCCAAAGTCGTCAGCTGTTGTGTCGATATCATTGAGCTATTTTAACATATTTCGTTGTTATCCTATGATAGCCACCATATTGAAACTAAGCTTTCCAGCGAGCTGAGTAAAATATGCGTATCTCAGGCAACTAAATGGTGGAGATGGTTAGCCAGATGCGATTGGCTTATTGAAACACACTGGAGGAGACAGAAGCTTGCATCGGCGTCTCACGTGAGATGAGATTAAATTCTTTAAAATACGGATTAACCTTATCAACTTTGAAATCGTTTAGTGCTCATGGAGTGTAGGCTCGCAGTCGTAGATAAGCGCAAAAGGGCGTTGATGGTTCGGTGTTGGGAGATAAGTCGGAAATACGTTGTGTAATGGTATTTTGAAAGAAAAAGAGCCCAACATAGTAGTTCCGTCGTTTTCTTTCTTCTTTTCTTCTTCTATAGAGGCAACATCATAGAGCGACCTCCTCGTCCAGGCCATGAAGCGTCAAGGAATATCGACCGGCCGCAGTATCATAATTTGCCTTGCAGCATCATGGGGATGCGATATGGAGGATCATGAGGTCTGCACACCACTCTCCAAGACGTTTTGTCGATTCAGACATTGCAGCCGCTACTTCTCAACCACGTAGCTCCTCAATGGCATCACGAGGCCGAGTGCGGCCCCTGTACCTGTCTTCCCGCTAACGAAAAATCTTTGCCCGTACCGGGAGACAAACCTGGGTCATCTGCTATGCAGACATATATGCTGACCATTTAGCTGTGGCGGTGGACAGGCAACATAAAACGTGAGCATAAAACGAAGTGACAGAGCCAGAAGTTGCTAACCAAATGGCATCTGATATCATAAAGGGATTTACAAAAATTCTGAATGTCATAGCGATCTGTCAATGCTTTTTTATTTTCTTCATTTTTATCCTTGCATGACTGCTTCTGTAACACCAATGAAAGATCTTTGAAACTGTGCTGGCACACAGGTGATCTAAGAGTTGATGCGGCATATTGGTGGAACTCAAATGGTGTGTTTACCACTGCAACACACCGTTAATCATCATCCATAGGTGATGCGTCTCTTATATAGATTTTAGGAAAATATACGCCTCTTGCTAAGTAGGGGAACATTTTCTCTGGGGAGGGAATAATAAACGTATCTCAAATTGACCTTTAACTATAGACTTGAAATTTCTGCCAAGCGACATGTTCCGCTTCCAAGCAGTCGGTATGCAGGTGGATTATTGGTTCGAAGTTTTGAGGGAAATTCCATTTTGCTCTTGAAATATATCGATCTCACTTCTGGGGAAATTTCAAACGTTGAAGGAGACCGGTGGACATGAGGTACACTATGTGATCAAAAGTATCCGGACACCCCCAAAAACATACGTTCCACATATTAGATGCATTGTGCTGCCACCTACTGCCAGGTACTCCGTATCAGCGCCCTCAGCAGTCATTAGATATCGTGAGACAGCAGAGTGGGGCGCTCCGCGGAACTCACGCACTTGGAACGTGGGCAGGTTACTGGGCGTCACTTCTGTCATACGTCTGTACGCGAGATTTCCATACTCCTAAACATCCCCAGGTGAACTGTTTCCGATGTGGTAGTGAAGTGGAAACACAAAGGGACACGTACAGCACAAAAGCGTAGAGACCGACCACGTCTGTTGATTGACAGAGACCGCCGACAATTGAAGAGGGACGTAATGCGTAATAGGCAGACATCTATACAGACCATCACATATGAATTCCAAACTGCATCAGGTTCCACTGCCAGTACTATGACAGTTAGACGAGAGGTGAGAAAACTTGGATTTCATGGTCGAGAGGCTGCTCGTAAGTCACACATCACGCCGGTAAATGCCAAACGACGCCTCGCTTGGTGTAGGGAGCGTAAACATTGGACGATTGAACAGTGGAAAAACGTTATGTGGAGTGACGAATCAAGGTACACAATGTGGCGATCCTATGACAGGGTGTGGTTATGGCAAATGCCCAGTGAACGTCATCTGCCAGCGTGTGTAGTGCCAACAGTAAAATTCAGAGGCGGTGGTGTTATGATGTGGTCGTATTTTTCATGAAGGGGGTTTCAAGCTTTGTTGTTTTGCGTGACACCATCACAGCACAGGCCTACATTGATGTTTTAAGCACCTTCTTGCTTCCCACTGTTGTAGAGCAATTTGAAGACGGCGATCGCATCTTCCAACACGGTCGAGCACCTGTTCGTAAGCACGACCTGTGGCGAAGTGGTTAGACGACAATAACATCCCTGTAATGGACAGGCCTGCACAGAGTCCTGACCTGAATCCTACAGACAACACCTTTGGGATATTTTGGAACGCCGACTTCTTACCAGCCCTCACCGGCCGATATCTATATCTCTCCTCAGTGCAGCACTCCGTGAAGAATGGGCTGCCATTCAAGCCGGCCGAAGTGGCCGTGCGGTTCTAGGCGCTACAGTCTGGAGCCGAGCGACCGCTACGGCCGCAGGTTCGAATCCTGCCTCGGGCATGGATGTGTGTGACGTCCTTAGGTTAGTTAGGTTTAATTAGTTCTAAGTTCTAGGCGACTGATGACCTCAGAAGCTAAGTCGCATAGTGCTCAGAGCCATTTGAACCATTTGGCTGCCATTCCCCAAGAGACCTTCCAGCACCTGATTGAACGTATGCCTGCGAGAGTGGAAGCTGTCATCTAGGCCAATGGTGGGCCAACACCATACTGAATTCCAACATTACCGATGGATGGCGCCACGAACTTTTAAGAGATTTTCAGTCAGGTGTCCAGATAGTTTTAATCAGCGTATCTGAGATAAGACTGAAGATTTCGTCGCAGTATGTTCTGGGTTATGTGTGACCCAGAGGCGTGGCTGCAAACGCTGGTAAAAAGGTCATTGGTATCCTGGACTGGAATGATTTCTTGGACAAGATTGCCAGGTCAAGGGTAGTGCAGGCGCCTACGCTGAGATTGACTCTGAATGTGAAAACGCTATTGAATAATTGACTGTATACAGATCTGCATGAAACAGGGATGGTTTCATTACTATTTCTACAGCTACATGGATACTCTGCACATGACACACTTATGTACCTGGCAGAGGGTTCATCGAACCATCTTAACAATAATTTCCTATTATTACACTCTAGAACAGCGTGCGGAAAAAATGGACACCTATATCTATCAGTGCAAGCTCTGATTTCCCTTATTTTATTATTACGATCGTTTCTCCCTATTTAGGTCGGCTTTAACAAAATAGTTTCGCATTCGCAGGAAAATGTTGGGGATCGAAATTTCGTGAGGAGATCCTGCCGCAACGAGAAACACCTTTCTTTTAATGATGTCCACCCCCAATCCTGTATCATGCCCGTGCCACACTCTCCCCTGTTTGCCGATTAACACAAAACGTGCTGCTCTTCTTTGAACTTTCTCAATGTACTCTGTTAATCCTGTCTGTTAAGGATCCCATACACTGCAGCAGTAGTCCAAAAGAGCACGGATAAGCGTAGTGTAAGCAGTGTCTCTAGTAGATCTGTTCCATCTTCTTAGTGTTCTGACAATAAATAAATCGCAGTCTTTGGATCACCTTCCCCACACCATTTTCCAGTTTAAGTTGTTCGTAATCGGGCGTCCTAGGTATGTAGTTGAATATACTGTTCTTAGATTTGATTGATTTATCGCGTAACCGAAGTTGAACGGATTCCTTTTAGGACTCATGTAGATGACCTCACACTTGCTATTATTTACAATCAATATCCAAAACAGTCGCATAACTGAGACGATACTCCATAAACATGCAACTCTATTACAAGCCGCTTATGAGATACAGTATCAAAAGTCTTTTGAAAATCTAGAAATACGGAATCAATTTGAAATTCCTTGTCGACAGCACTAAACACTTCGTGTGAGTAAAGAGCTAGATGCGTTTCAGAAGAACGGTGTTTTGTAAATCCGTGTTGACTGCATGTGTCAATAGACCGTTCTCTTCGAGGTAACTCATAATGTTCGAACACAATAGTGGTATATGTTCCAAAATCCTGCTGCATATCGACGTTAACGATATGGACCTTTAATTTAGTGGATTACTCCTACCTCTCTTGAATATTGGTGCGACCTGTGTAACTTTCCAGTTTTTGGGTATGAACCTAACGCCGAGAGAGCTGTTGTATACGATTGTTATGTATGGAGCTATTGCGTCAGCATACTCTGAAAAGGACCTAGTTGGAGAACAGTCTGGACCTGAAGATTTGCTTTTGTTATGCGATTTAAATTGCTTCACTACTCTCATGATATCTGCTTCTAAGTTATTCATGTTGGCAGCTCTTCTTGATTGAAATTCTAGAATATTCAAGAGAGTATAATGATTGCTACTATTGGCAGACCAGGCTGATTAGTGGTAAAGAGAGTACCGGAACGTCTCGAGGTCGAACCCCGCTGGGACCGCGAAGCACCATATCTTAATTATGGGAATCCTCTCCAGGAACAACACATTCCTCCTTTCTCAGGTAGAATCAATGGTGTAGGCAGACTTGGTGTCTAATAGAAAGACTTACACCAGGGCTTTGAGGCACACGGAATTCCGCATTATAAAAAGATCTACACCCAAAAGGAGAAGGCGGATTTCGATCTTTGGTGGCAAGCAAGTAACTGGTACCACACATACGAAATAACTACACTACTAGCTTTGAAGGACCAACAAAGCTATTCACCTGTTTCTAGTTCTCTGATTTTCGGACGATACGCCTTTCACTTTCACAGAATTTTATGCTCCAGACGTACATTTTCAAAAATTTCTTCTACATTTCTGTATCAATATATGGGTACCAGTATAGCGCTTTAGTTACGGAAGTCTTGCTTTGTCTGCGTCCACCTACTTCTCATATATTTCTAGCTTAGCAAATCTCATCTACTCTTCCTTGCTATATAGGACATCTGTTTCACTTCTTTCACTGCTGCGTTTTCTCAATTTCGAAGCTAATCAAACCATTCTCTTTATTACTCTTCATACCTTTGTCTTTTTTTCGTTTAGATTTTGACAATATTCTTTCAGAATAAAATTCAATCGTCAGTTGCAAATACACTTTTATTTCGCTTGACCGGTTTCGACAAATTAATTTTAATATATTCAGAAAACTGCAAACTTAGCGATATTATCAGTCTTTAAACACTGGCCATACATTTATTTGAATCATAAGAAGAATATTACAGAAACGTACATAGGATTTCTTTATCGGTTGTCTTCTTCATAGAACCTTTTGGAAGAATTTAAATATATAAATATTTCCATATAAATTCAAAAGATCTTTTGTCATCAACTTGCAATAGAAAGCAGACACTATTTTAATTGCACAGGATATCTTACGAAGTGTGAAAACGAGCCAATTATTTTTATGTGTTAGAATCACTTGTTATGTTTTGTTAAATGTGTTATATACAACTTCTTTATATACCTTACTTATGCCTTTTATATGCTTTTATACAATTGCTTGCTGATAGCACAATACCTTTGCATGTACACACATGTGTCTCAGTTACTATAAATTGTGAATCTCTGATTGCAGTAACCACATACAAAATGTACATTTTTGCGCACTTGATCTTATATCTGTAAAGAAGATACTGACATTTGCTAAAGACAATACTATGTAAGTTTCTGTAACACACTTTTTATACATTGGATAAATGTTTAGACAATGTCTACAGATTGATAATTTCGCTACGTTTGAAGGCTCCTCAGCATGACTAATTAATTTGTCGTTCGGTAACACGAAATATATATTTGCAACTGACGACTGAATTTTATTCTGAAACATATACTACAGACGCCAAAAATTACAGCGATGGATAAAATAACACATTCTCTGCTGAGTTTTTGGCCATTTCTTTCAACAGGTCACTAAAGTCTTTAGTATTGCACAGTTCAGCTGATATGTATAGCCTTACTGTTTGTTGCACAGGGTCACACAAGTACCTCTTCATAACACTCAGGACACTGATCTCTGCTGACTGACTGCTTAGATCTGGTTGTTGTTGCTGCTGTTTTCGTTGTAGTCTTCAGACCGGAGACTGGTTTAATGTGGCTCTCCATGCTGCTCTATAATGTGTGAGCTTAATCTTTAAATAACTACTGCAACCCTCATCACTCCTCTCTTTGTCTCCCTCTGCAATTGTTACCCCCAAATACTACATTTTTGAATCCCTCATGTCTCAGAATATGTCCTATCAACTATCTCTGCTTTCAGACAAGTTAAACAACAAATTTCATTTCTCTTCAGTTCTATTTAGTGTTTACTCATTAGGTACATGATCTATCCATTTAATCTTCATCATTATTATATAGCACCACATTTCAGAAACTGCTGTTCTCTTCTTGTCTAAACTGTTTATGATCCACATTTCACCTCTGTACAAGGATTAACTGCAGAAAAATGCCTTCATAAAAGTCTGTCCTAACATTTAAATTAATATTAGATATTTTGTACCTCACAACAGGGGTAGGATTAGATTTAAGGAGACATTGTATTTTCGATACCGCCAATGTCAAATCATCGAACTTTGTGACCCATTATCTTGGAGGCTTTCTAAGACACCAACTTACAATTTTTTATAATTATTGAATGGACCTTCTTAGATACACTGAACTAGAATTGTTACTAAAATTGTATTGTGGGACATGTTATCTTTCTTTTTTTTCCACTCAATTTATTGACAGATATTTGTAAATCAATGAACATAAAAACAAAACGACTCAACATATTTTAATTAATGTAATTCAATATGTGTTGAACCTCACCCTTGGCATGCTGTGAAAATTTCATGTCTCTGCCATTACTACATTTTTAGAATATGGGTCATTTTCTGCAAAAAATGTAGTTCAGGGATATTGAGGTTTAAAACTTTTTTATTACAAATTCTTATACAAACTTACATTTCTGCTTCTTTTATGCACTAAAATTCCATTGGCCCATAGTCTGTGCCTTCTTCAGTGTCACGACAGCCCAGTGCTTGCCTCTTCCTTTCGTTCTTGTTTCTTTTGTCATTTTCTGTGCAGTTAACTCTGCTTCACGTACAAGAAGCTCGTCCAGTTCCCACAGTCCATTAGCTGCATTCTGTCCAAATCTTGCCCAAAACTTCTCCGAACTTTGTCTTTCACAGTTCTCACCATTAAAAGTTGTTACAGCATCAGACACTGCTAACGTTAGAGTCATAAGGCCATCAAAAACAATTTTAGGCACACAGCAGCGCACAATATTATTGAGGGACTCATTCACATTCTGGGTCTTCCCATGCAAACACATTTTTAGTAGTTCAGGATTTGCCAGATATCTGTAAATAAGTTCGATTGCCTCCATTACTGCCAAAGGAAGAGAATGTTTGTCTAAATTCATGCAGGTTGCCAGAAAATTCAGCTTGCCTGTATTTACACCAAGTATTTGGTGGAGGTGGACACAAAGCAGGCTTTTTCATCAATTGGTATTCGATGAAAGAAAGTGCTCCACACAGATCTTTTTATCTTCTCTAAATTGTCACAGTTATCTCTGATGTCCTTCCCATAATATTCCTGTAATTCATCAATTACTTTGTCCGTTAGTCTTCCAGCACACTTTATTGTCTTGCCATCAGACAGTTTTGTGTTACCCAGCTTGGTGTCTAGGTTATGCAGACGTGTTCCCATCCTTTCCTTGACATGTCCTACACAATCTAGTTTTTGTATAGGAACGATATGTGGCTTACTGTTTTGTACTGCAATGAAAACCATGCTGTCTCCATCACCTAAGTAATTCACTAATTCACATATCCTTCTGCGAACGCTGGAAAATTTTAAATGGTCCTTTCGCCTCGATTCCTCCACTTGTACCATCATAATTTCTTATACACTGCTGATTATTAGGTAATCTGTTCTTCTGGTTCACTGTACAACCTTGGCAGTACTTACTAAGAACTTCAAAACCAAAAACTTTTGCAGTGTAAATACTTATTGCAGCAGTAAAACCATTTTTAGATCTAAACCACGCTTTTGCTGGGATCCATCCACAGCAATTTCGGTGTCACCCTGTTTTTGTTCAACAGCCTCTGATGTAGCAGCAACCACTGAATCTTCAGCCACAGCATTTACAGAGTGTCCAATCGCTGTTACATATCTGGTATACCTATAAGGTGGTTTTGTCAAATTCAACACAGTGGAGAGAACCTTACCAGCCCTTTACCAATGCATCTAAGGCCACAGAACAGTCTCACTTTAGTTCCATACAATTTATTACCTGAACCCTTTTATTCAAGTATGCAATGATTTTTCGTTTTTGCACTTCTGATAATTAATAATTAATTTAGACACAACATCTATTCTAGCTCCAACATCCTCATAAAGTTTAACTTCACCACCACAAAGACAGGAAGAGACAGTTTCAGAAAGAACTTGTGCAAGGATTTTCCGATCAATAATGACGTGGTCCATACCACTGTCACCCATTTCTAAAATTACTTTCCTTTTCGATGCACTAGGGGGCGTGGTCACTTCAGAAACATTATCGAGGTTCCTTAACTGATAGCACAAGTGTTTTGAAGCACTTCAGAAGAAAATGCAGGTCCCACATATCTGTTACCCGCAAATTTGCGTTTCTTGAAGTTACTTATACGGTTAGTCATTTTATTTACGTATAAAAAGCAATAGAAGTTAGCTTACTACAAAAGTAGCCGATAATCACAATACTTTCAACTTAAACTAGGATCAGAAACAAAGGACTGATTTGTTTATTCGTAATGCAGACTTCTGAGACGTAGCAGTAGGCACTAAACAAAGCAATTAACACACTTCTAGACTGTGCAGTTCCCAAGATATGACTGCTCAAATGTGGCAGTATATGCATAGCCGCGAAATTTGACACACACACATCAACATTCAAAATATTATTTCAAGGTCTCACAATTGTCTGATTTTAAAGTATTATATACCAAAATGTTCAGGAAAGTCCAAAGTACATTATGGAGCAGACAACAGAAAATGTCAAAGTTCAACTAATTTCACATATATTCACTATGTTCCCTTAACAAAAACACTTGGAAGGTGGACCCACATATTTCATCGTTTGTTGTTTCACGTTATGCACTCTATTTCTTAACAACAACATTATTATCACAATACAAAACTTATTAAAAGAATCAGAATTCTCACCGAAGCTTAACAGGCTCAGTTCATTAAAACTCATCTGTCACAATCGTACCATTAAGAGCAGCGCGTGGAAATCGGAAGTATACAGGTAACAAAAACGAGAAAAGTCACACCAACTGGGCGTGGCTGCAAGCTGCTTCACAAACAATTCTATCAATGAAATGAACTAAGACACCAGTCATTAAACAACAACTAACAGTTGGCAAGCTTAGGTAACCGTTACAGAATTAGACAGCATTCATCCAAATACAGGAATGATCACAAGATATGTTAGAGATTGTATAACACTTAATAAAAAAAATCCCTTAACTAATAAAATACACAGCCCATCAAAACAAATAAACTGTAAATGTATAAAATTTAATTGTGTGTGTGAATTACTAAGGGATCAAACTGGTCATCGGTCGCTAGAGTTACACACTACTTAAACTAACTTATGTTAAGAACAACACACACACCCATGCCCGAGGGAGGACTCGAACCTCTAGCGGGAGGAGCTGCGCAGACCATGACATGGCGCCTCAAACTGCGTGGCCACTCCAAACGGCAAAATTTAAATGGAAATGTCCACCTGTATACTCCAACCAAACATTAACAACAACCTTTAATAAATATAAAGTCGCCCAAATTCACCAGTAAGTCGGAAGTACATGCAACTGAAATGTACTTCCAATTGGTACATACCAGCAGATACGTTGATGCAACCTTTAATAAACATACAATTGTCCAAAATTCAATATAAGTTGGAACTACATGCAATAGAAATGGGCTTCCGACTAGTACACACCAGTAGAATCTTTGACACAACCTTTAATATTTATACAAGTGCCCAAATTCAAAGTAAGGTACAGCAGATAGCTAACGCAGCCAACAAGGAACGATCAGCCAAATATGACAAGCGTAGTAGCTAATGACTGTGGATCAAGGTAAGGTTCGGCAGTTTATACTCATAAGTAATAGGTCTTAAACTTAATACACTGATAAGTAGCAGTAAGAACGCAAGGTTAACCTCCAGAACTCTTTAAATCACCGAGTACATCAAACAACTGATTCCCACTTAAATGGCGACACTCCGCCATGACATGCATCAAATGATCAATTTCACTGAGCCATCACAATGCGACGTGCAACAACAGAAATGCCGCTATGGCAAAAGAAAAAACACCTCTGCTCCAGGCCTAGGAGCATTGTTGCCGCCAAAGCTACCCCACCAAGACAATCAAAAGTGAACAGTAATCTGCCCAAATAAGGCTTCACACAAGAATGGCCAAAGAGTAGAAATTGCGAACTAATGCCACAAGCGACTATTGCTATGGGTTAACACTCCCTAAAATTACTATCATTCACAAGGGAAAATGTCAGAGACACAGCCCCTCGTGCTCCTGCCGCTAATAAAACGAGTACACCACTCGTTTGTTACATATTTTTACGAGCATCCTACAGGAGTGACCTATTTACAGATACCTGTGTTGTTTCTAGATTATTTTTGTAATTTCTTGCGTGTTCAAGTGCTTCCTGGGGACAGACTTTTAGTTTAATAACAGTGTAATGTACAGTACAGCCGCTGTTGTCGATCTTTATATCGACCCTCCTACAGTAAAGGCATATTTTTTGTTTTGGTTAGTATAGCTCAGTGTCGAATAGACCATCAGAGCACAGCATGTCGTGTTCCTGCTGCTAATAAGGCCAGTACACCATTCGTTTGTTATCTATTTTTATGAGCTTCCAACAGGAGCTTCTGCAGTAACGGATAGTAACTGTGATTGCTGTGTGCAGATGCAAGCTGCGTTGGCGGCCCTTCGCTCACAGCTCCAGGCTGTGTTGGCTTCCATGAAACAGTTTGAGGCTGCTGCCAAGGGGTATCACTGTGGGGCTTCGACACGAGGAAGCGAGGGACATGGCCCCCAATCGGTCCAATGTTGTAGTCGCCCCAGGTACTGCCTGCACTGAGGTCGACCCCTCACCTGTGGTTGAGTGGGAGATCATTCTGGCAGGCAGCGAAAAACTTCCTGAGGGTCCGATTGTAGGGCCTTCCTGGTTCATTTGATGTACAGGTTTCGGGGGTTATCTGTGGCTGACGGTGTCTCTGAGCCGGATGCACTCGTCCACCCTGTTCTGGAGGAAGCTTCTCGGTCCACAAGGTCAGAGCATTCACAGAGGGTGGGTTTGCTGGTAGTTGGGAGCTCCAAACTTGGGTGTGTAATGGGGCCCCTTAGGAACATGGCTTCCAAGGAGAGCAAGGAAGCCAGTGTGCACTCCAATGACATGTGTCGCTTCTGATCTGGGGAGTTTCTCTATGGTTTCTGGAGGCTAGCGGAATTGGCAAAGACTGCCAGTCTTTCTCCCAAGATTAAGGCGGAGCTCACCATATGCAGCATCGTCGATAGAACTGACTGTGCTCCTGGGTTCTGGTTAATAGGTCAGGAAACCACTATACAAAGGAGGTGGCTACACGGGTAGTGGGGTCTGTGTGGAAGGGACTGGGCTGTTTTTTAGGTTAGAGGATCTCAGGGAACCACAGGAAGGGCGTCCATCTAAAAGGGGACAGGTAAAACACACTTAGGTAGTTGTAGAAACGATCGGTGTTGTAGTTATAAAATTGTCGTAGCTGTGTTGGGAAAGAACCAGAGCTCCAAAACCAAATAGAAAGCACTGAAATTCAAATAGCTATAGGTACAGAAAACTAGCTAAAGCCGGAAATGAGTTCAGCCGAAATTTTTTCAAATGATCTAACAGTGTTCAGAAAGGATAGATTAAATGCAGTTGGTGGTGGAGTATTCATTGATATCAGAAGTAGTTTGCCTTGTAGTGAAATTGAAGTAGATAGCTCCTTCGAAATAGTATGGGTAGAGGTTATAACTGACAATCGGACTAAACTATTAATTGGATATTTTTAGCGACCCTCCGACTCAGAAGATATATTTGCTGAACAGTTCAAAGAAAACTTGATACTCATTTCAAATAAGTACCCCAATCATACAATTGTAGTCAGTGGTGACTTCAATCTACCCTCGATACGCTGGAAAAATTATATGTTTAAAGCCGGCGGCAGGCATAAAACGTCATAAGAAATTGTACTGACTGCTTTCTCAGAAAATTATTTTGAACAATTATTTCATAAGCCCATTCCAGGAGTAAGTGGTTGCGAAAGCATACTTGACCTATTAGCAACAAATAACCCTGGAGAAATAGTGAGTAGAGTGACGAATGCAGGGATTAGCGACCGCAAGGCCGTTGCAGCTAGGCTGAATGCCGTAATACCTACAACCATCAGAAAGAAACTCAAACTAAATCTATTTAAAAAAGCTGATAAAATGCTCTTAACGCCCTTTAAAGAGACAATCTTTACTCCTTCCGATTTGATCATGTAAGCATAGATAAATTGTTCAATGATTTCAAAGAGATAATATCGACAGCAATTGAGAGATATATACCACATTAATTAATAAGTGATGGTACTGTTCCACCATGGTACACAAGATGGGTCAGAGCGCTGTTGTAGAAGCAGTGAAAAAAGCACGCCAAATATAAAAGAACTCAAATTCAACAAAACTGGCAAACTTTTGCAGAAGTTCGAAAGATAGGGCGTACTTCATGCGAGATGCTTTTAATAATTTCCACAACGACATTCTGTCTCGAAATCTGGCAGAAAACACAAAGAGATTCTGGTCATATATAAAACACACCAGTGGCAAGACGCAATCAATACCTTACCTTCACTGCGCGATTACAACGGTGAAGTCACTGATGACAGTGCCACTAAAGCGGAGATATTAAACACGGATTTGGGAAACTCCTTCACCAAAAAAGACAAAGTAAATATTCCTCAATTCCAATCAAGAACAACTGCCAAGATGAGACACATAGAAGTAGATATCCTCGATGTGACAAACCAGCTTAAATCATTCAATAAAGCCAAGGCCTCCGGTCTAGATTGTGTAACAGTCAGATTCCTCTCAGAGTATGCTGATCCAACAGCTCTATATTTAGCTATTATATACAACAGCTCGCTCACAGGAAGATTCGTACCTTAAGACAGGAAAATTACTCAAGTCACACCAATATCCAAAAAGGGAAGTAGGAGTAATCCGCTGAATTACAGGCCCATATCACTAACGTCGATTTGCAGTAGGGTTTTGGAACATATATTGTATTCGAATATTATGAGGTACCTCGAAGAAAACGATTTATTGGCACATAGTCAGCACGGATTCAGAAAAGCACAACTTATACTCATGAAGTAAGGTAAGGTAAAGGAAGGTGTGTAGTTATTCACATTAGTACTAAATGAAATCCGCTAAATTTCAGTTGCGTGATAAGTCACACAAATCAACTAAATAATTAGCGATTACAATTACAAATAACCTAAACTGGAATGATCACATACATAATGTTGTGGGTAGAACAAACCAAAGACTGTGGTTCATTGGCAGAACACTTAGAAGCTGCAACACTTCTACTACAGAGACTGCTTACACCACGCTTGTCTGCCCTATTCTGGAGTATTACATTGAGGTGTGTGATCCGCATCTGGTGGGACTGACGGATTACATCTAAAAAGTAAAAAGAAGGGCAGATCGTTTTGTATTATCGCGAAATAGGGGAGGTAGTGTCACAGGCATGATACGTGCACTGGAGTGGCAATCATTAAAACAAAGGCGTAAAAGTTGCGACGGGATCGTCTCATGAAATTTCAATCACTAGTTTTGTCCTCCGATTGCGAAAACATTCTGTTGGCACCCACCTACATAGGGGGAAATGATCATCACGATAAAATAAAAGAAATCAAGGCTCGCACAGAAAAATTGAAGTGCTCGTTTCTCCCGCGCGCCGTTCGCGAGTAGAACGGTGGAGAGACATCTTGAAGGTGGTTCACTGAACCCTATGCCAGGCACTTTATTGTGAACAGCAGAGTTGGTTCAAACGGCTCTGAGCACTATGGGACTTAATTGCTGAGGCCATCAGTTTCCTAGAACTTAGAATTACTTAAACCTAACTAACCTAAGGACACACCCATGCCGAGGCAGGATTCGAACCTGCGACCGTAGCAGTCACGCGGTTCCGGACTGAGTGCCTAGAACCGCTCGGCCACCGCCGGCTGAACAGGAGAGTTATCACGTAGATGTAGATGTAGATGTAGATGTCATAACCTACTGATGCAGCAATTCAATCATATACATATATCAAGGTTACTTTGCCTCCCACAAAGATCACGTTACAATTGATTATCTCCTCGGGAATTATAACAGAGAATACTCTTGCACTTGAACAACATATAACCTGGAACAAAAATTGCAATTAGTAAAACTGACCGATGATCATGCGCTCAGTCACTCGTACGTGCGTTAATATAACGGGTCCAGTACCATATAACACAGACAAAACAACTCTTAACTCCACTCAGGTGTGAAGGAGCGGTGACTTGGAGGATTCTATCCAGGGTGTTATTGCCTCAAATCCTTACAGGCGATTGTCGAGTTGCCGTAACATTTAAGCTTGCAGAGTAGACCGGGAAGTTACCGACCAGGCTGCACACGACATCCAGGTCTTTGGGCAGCCCGCCGCTACCAATCCTTAAGCGAGCCAACAAGACTCGCGCCTGACCGATTTAACCATTCGCAGCTTCTCGAGACCCGGACCGGATAGTCGGAGTCCTTAAAAGCAATAACTCTGCAGCCATGTGCCCTCCAGACCCCGCCATACCAACAACACACACACCTCGACCAAGACCTTAGTTCGCGACACACGATCGTATCGATATCGGCAACCTACAGGGTGTTTCAAAAATGACCGGTATATTTGAAACGGCAATAAAAACTAAACGAGCAGCTATAGAAATACACCGTTTGTTGCAATATGGTTGGGACAACAGTACATTTTCAGGCGGACAAACTTTCGAAATTACAGTAGTTACAATTTTCAACAACAGATGGCGCTGCAAGTGATGTAAAAGATATACACTCCTGGAAATGGAAAAAAGAACACATTGACACCGGTGTGTCAGACCCACCCTACTTGCTCCGGAGACTGCGAGAGGGCTGTACAAGCAATGATCACACGCACGGCACAGCGGACATACCAGGAACCGCGGTGTTGGCCGTCGAATGGCGCTAGCTGCGCAGCATTTGTGCACCGCCGCCGTCAGTGTCAGCCAGTTTGCCGTGGCATACGGAGCTCCATCGCAGTCCTTAACACTGGTAGCATGCCGCGACAGCGTGGACGTGAACCGTATGTGCAGTTGACGGACTTTGAGCGAGGGCGTATAGTGGGCATGCGGGAGGCCGGGTGGACGTACCGCCGAATTGCTCAACACGTGGGGCGTGGGGTCTCCACAGTACATCGATGTTGTCGCCAGTGGTCGGCGGAAGGTGCACGTGCCCGTCGACCTGGGACCGGACCGCAGCGACGCACGGATGCACGCCAAGACCGTAGGCTCCTACGCAGTGCCGTAAGGGATCGCACCGCCATTTCCCAGCAAATTAGGGACACTGTTGCTCCTGGGGTATCGGCGAGGACCATTCGCAACCGTCTCCATGAAGCTGGGCTACGGTCCCGCACACCGTTAGGGCGTCTTCCGCTCACGCCCCAACATCGTGCAGCCCGCCTCCAGTGGTGTCGCGACAGGCGTGAATGGAGGGACGAATGGAGACGTGTCGTCTTCAGCGATGAGAGTCGCTTCTGCCTTGGTGCCAATGATGGTCGTATGCGTGTTTGGCGCCGTGCAGGTGAGCGCCACAATCAGGACTGCATACGACCGAGGCACACAGGGCCAACACCCGGCATCATGGTGTGGGGAGCGATCTCCTACACTGGCCGTACACCACTGGTGATCGTCGAGGGGACACTGAATAGTGCACGGTACATCCAAACCGTCATCGAACCCATCGTTCTACCATTCCTAGACCGGCAAGGGAACTTGCTGTTCCAACAGGACAATGCACTTCCGCATGTATCCCGTGCCACCCAACGTGCTCTAGAAGGTGTAAGTCAACTACCCTGGCCAGCAAGATCTCCGGATCTGTCCCCCATTGAGCATGTTTGGGACTGGATGAAGTGTCGTCTCACGCGGTCTGCACGTCCAGCACGAACGCTGGTCCAACTGAGGCGCCAGGTGGAAATGGCATGGCAAGCCGTTCCACAGGACTACATCCAGCATCTCTACGATCGTCTCCATGGGAGAATAGCAGCCTGCATTGCTGCGAAAGGTGGATATACACTGTACTAGTGCCGACATTGTGCATGCTCTGTTGCCTGTGTCTATGTGCCTGTGGTTCTGTCAGTGTGATCATGTGATGTATCTGACCCCTGGAATGTGTCAATAAAGTTTCCCCTTCCTGGGACAATGAATTCACGGTGTTCTTATTTCAATTTCCAGGAGTGTAGAAGACAACGCAGTCTGTGGGTGCGCCATTCTGTACGTCGTCTTTCTGCTGTAAGCGTGTGCTGTTCACAACGTGCAAGTGTGCTGTAGACAACATGGTTTATTCCTTAGAACAGAGGATTTTTCTGGTGTTGGAATTCCACCGCCTAGAACACAGTGTTGTTGCAAGAAGACGAAGTTTTCAACGGAGGTTTAATGTAACCAAAGGACCGAAAAGCGATACTGATGTGATGGTAAATGTGCCAACACCTTGTAGATAGAGGAGGCCGAAATCTAACGCAGACGGGCGTGAATTCTGGAACAGGATAAGTAGTGAATTCTAATAAGAAAAGTATGCAGCTCCTCGAATACTTATCTTTTAATTCTTCATTGTTTTACAACGTTCTTGATGAGACATTTCATACGCTAACTATCAAACTATGTAAGGCTAATGGCGCCTTGCTAGGTCGTAGCCATGGACTTAGCTGAAGGCTATTCGAACTATCTCTCGGCAAATGAGAGAAAGGCTTCGTCAGTGTAGTCGCTAGCAAAGTCGTCGTACAACGGGGGTCGAGTGCTATATCGTATCTCGAGACCTGCCTTGTGGTGGCGCTCGGTCTGCGATCACACAGCGGCGACACGCGGGTCCGACATGTACTAAATGGACCGCGGCCGATTTAAGCTACCACCTAGCAAGTGCGGTGTCTGGCGGTGACACCACAGATACAATAAAGGATCTGTTTGAAAAATTTCAACGGACTGGGAGCGTGACGGATGAACGTGCTGGAAAGGTAGGGCGACTGCGTACGGCAACCACAGAGGGCAACGCGCAGCTAGTGCAGCAGGTGATCCAACAGCGGCCTCGGGTTTCCGTTCGCCGTGTTGCAGCTGCGGTCCAAATGACGCCAACGTCCACGTATCGTCTCATGCGCCAGAGTTTACCCCTCTATCCATACAAAATTCAAACGCGGCAACCCCTCAGCGCCGCTACCATTGCTGCATGAGAGACATTCGCTAACGATATAGTGCACAGGATTGATGACGGCGATATGCATGTGGGCAGCATTTGGTTTACTGACGAAGCTTATTTTTACCTAAGACCTGCACCAGGCGAACGGTGTACCTGACGGGAGACCCTAGCCACACGACATTTCCATTTACCTGGACGGCTTCGTCAGTAAACAGAACTGGCGCATATGGGGAACCGAAAAGCCCCATGTTGCAGTCCCATCGTCCCTGCATCCTCAAAAAGTACTGGTCTGGGCCGCCATTTCTTCCAAAGGAATCATTGGCCCATTTTTCAGATCCGAAACGATTACTGCATCACGTTATCTGGACATTCTTCGTGAATTTGTGGCGGTACAAACTGCCTTAGACGACACTGCGAACACCGCGTGGTTTATGCAAGATGGTGCCCGGCCACATCGCACGGCCGACGTCTTTAATTTCCTGAATGAATATTTCGATGATCGTGTGATTGCTTTGGGCTATCCGAAACATACAGGAGGCGGCGTGGATTGGCCTCCCTATTCGCCAGACATGAACCCCTGTGACTTCTTTCTGTGGGGACACTTGAAAGACCTGGTGTACCGCCAGAATCCAGAAACAATTCAACAGCTGAAGCAGTACATCTCATCTGCATGTGAAGCCATTCCGCCAGACACGTTGTCAAAGGTTTCGGGTAATTTCATTCAGAGACTACGCCATATTATTGCTACGCATGGTGGATATGTGGAAAATATCGTACTATAGAGTTTCCCAGACCGCAGCGCCATCTGTTGTTGAAAATTGTAACTACTGTAATTTCGAAAGTTTGTCTGCCTGAAAATGTACTGTTGTCCCAGGCATATTGCAACAAACGGTGTATTTCTATCGCTGCTCGTTTAGTTTTTATTGCCTTTTCAAATATACCGGTCGTTTTTGAAACACCCTGTAAGTAGTTGTGGCGCCAGTGGACTGCCATGCCGCCAAGATTAGAGCCACCACGGTTGAACGTTAACAAATTTCTCTTCTTCAGAAGCGCTATTTTTGTCATTCCCAGACAACAGCTTATATTTTCTGTACTGTGACAATCATCCAAATAGAAAAAGACATCCACCACTAGTACAGTCTGATTTCCTATTGTAATTCCTTGAAGATCGCCTGATTTATTCGACTACATTCCATTCCGCCCGTTTTGGTTAATCTTCATCCTGTATGTTCCTTCCGTTCAGTTGCACTTTCATGTCTTCTGCAGTCTCTGACAGAATTACACTACCGTTTGTGGAAACTGCAACACCAAGAAGGAAACGCATGAATTCAATTAATTTAATACCACAGGTTACGTACATGACAAGTAACAAATGATTACCTTTTAAAATCTGTCCATGTCCTTTGCGCCCTACTATTCACGATGTCTTGTGGCCACCATGCGGTACAATTAGAGCTGCTATGCGCCGTGACATCGAATCAGTAAGGTTCTGAATACGTTCCTGAGGGATTTCCCCCCTCGCAGCCCACAAATCCGTGACACCAGTTACTACAACACCGTGACGCACCAGGTGCCGACCAACCATATCCCAGACATGTCTGGCGAACGTGCAGGCCACGGAAGCAAAAGTAACCGTCGCTCTTTGAAGAAGGCCTGTACATTCCTCGCAATATGTGGTCGGACACTGTCCTATTGAAATGTGCCCTGTGGAGATGTCTTGACACAGGGGAAGTACCTCAGGCTCCACAACCTCCGTTAGGTACCAGTTGCCGTTCAAAGTGCCCGCAATACGTACGGGGCGAGATCGGTTGTTGTAACCAATGGTACGCCAAACCAACACACCTGGTGTTTGTCCGCTATGCCGCTCCACAATGCAGCCCTCCAGGTTGCGCTCACCATGGTATGGACGGATATGTATGCGGCCATCCCCCCCCCCCCTCCCTCCCCCTTCCCCCCACCGCCTAACACGTTGAAGCGGAACTCATCCGGAAAGATTAAAAGGTTACATTTTGCCACTCAGCACCCCAGTGACGGTATTCACGTGCCCATTATAGTCAGAAGAGCTTGTGGTTTCTGGGTTTCTGGACAATAGAAGCCGACGTAATGGCATGCGTGCAACCAGTTCAACCTGCAGCAAACGGCGACGAACCGTCGATGCAGACAAGTTGACACCTGTTGCAGGGCTCCAGCGACGAGCCAACACTGTGAATGACGCTGTGAGGTCCGTAATGGCCATGCGGACAAGATGACGGTCATCCAGTTCCGTGGCGATGTTCCGTCGTCCAGTTCCAGCATGTCACTGCGAACGACCTCCCTCTATCCACTGCTTCCACTCCCGCATCACTGTCGTAGCAGCATGCCCTGTGCGAGCCGAAATGTCACGATATGAAACTCCTTTTCCCGGACACCGATCATTCTGCTCCGTTCGAAGTCGCTCACATGCCGATATGGTGCCCTTTAACGTCGGCGAGGCATACTGGCACTCACTGTACTGTTTCCACCTTGTGTGACAGCTCTGCACCGACTACAATAGGCGCAACGCCGACGCTGTCGGACCTACACGTGCACCCTATCTCGCTGCAAAACGTATCACGTATTGCTTGCACACTCGTCGCCAGTACAACCAAGTGTGGCGCTACTCGGGTAATTCCTTCTCGGAGTTGCACTTTTCACAAAGCACGACTCACGCCCCGCCCTCACAGCTTCACTTCTGCCAGTACCTCGTCTCCTACATTCCAAGTTTGGTACTAGCAGAAGTGAAGCTGTGAGGACGTGCCGTGAGTCGTGCTTGGGTAGCTAAGTTGGTAGAGCACTTGCCCGCGAAAGGCAACGGTCTCGAGTTCGAGTCTCGGTCCGGCACACAGTTTTAATCTGCCAGGAAGTTTCATAACAGCGCACACTCCGCTACAGAGTGAAAATCTCATTCTGGACAGTGTATAATGTCGGCGGCAAACCTGAAAGTTTTTATTTCTTCTCCTTCTTCTCCTTGAACTTTAATATCTGCTCCAAATATTTCTTTGGCTTTCTTTATTGCTTGCTCAAACTACACACTGAATAACATCGGGGATCAGCTACAACCCTGTCTAACTCCCTTCTCGCCGCGCGTGTTAACCGTGCGGTCTGAGGCGCCTTGTCACGATCCACGTGACTCCCCATGTCGGAGGTTCGAGTCCTCACTCGGGCATGCGTGTTTGAGCTAGATTAAGTGGTGAGTAAGCTTAGGGACCGATGACTTCAGCAGTTTGGTCCCATAAGACATTACCACAAATTTCCTTCTATGCCCTTCTCAAGCGCAGCTTCCCTTTGATGCCCTTCGACTCTTATAACTGCCGTCTGGTTTCTGTAAAAGTTGTACATAATATTTCATTCCTTGTATTTTAGCCTCTCTGCTTTCATGATTTCAAAGAGTTTATTACCGACAACATTGTTGAAAGCTTTCTTCAAGTGTGCAGACGTTTTTCTTTCAATAATTCATCTTCTAAGATAAGTCGTTGGGTAATATTGCCTTACGTGTCCCACCATTCCTTGGGAACGCAAACTGATTTTCCCCTAGGCCTAATTCTTCCGTTTGTTCCATTCTCCTGCAAATAATTCTGGTCATTGTTTTTCAGCAATGTCTTATTAAACTAATAGTCTGGTGATGTTCACACCTGTCAGCACTTGCTTTCTCTGGAATTCGACTTATCACACTCCTGATGATCTTTCCATGTCTCAAACGCCTTGCGCACCGTGTAGCATACTTTTGCCATGTCTGGCTCTACGAAGGATATAACCATCTCTGTGGGAATGTCGTCGAAGTTCTCGTTATGTAGGTGCCAACTCTACCATATATCTTTCCACTTAAGTCTCTTACTACTCCAGTATACAGTAATTTTACAGAAATTAAGCTTCGAAAACTACACAGTCTACTCAGACGAATGTGACCGCTGCCTATGTTCGACGTCAACGTGCAAGAACCACTTACAGACGGCAGGTGCCAGCATTAGCGGTGGAGTGTATATAACGCTTGTCAGAGAGGCGCTAATAGCATAGGCACATAGGGAACACACCCATCTATAGGTCCACGGTATTAGCGATAAGTTGAGAAAACTGTCTCGAAACACATGTGCTACAAAACGCCACTGTTTCCTGCACATGTACCCCGACATCAATATGGGATATGATCACCATGCACACGTACACAGGCCGCACAACGGGTTGGCGTACTCTGGATCAGGTGGTCGATCAGATGCTGGGTATAGCCTCCATTCTTGCACCAGTGCCTGTCGGAGCTCCTGAAGTGTCTTAGGGGCTTGATGACGCGCAGCGATACGTCGACTGAGAGCATCCCAGACGCGCTCGATGGGGTTTAGGTCTGGAGACCAGGCAGGCCACTCCATTCGCCTGATATCTTCTGTTTCAAGGTACTCCTCCACTATGGCAGCTCGGTGGAGCCGTGCGTTACCATCCATCAGGAGGAAGGTGGGACCGACTGCACCCCTGAATAGGCGGATGCAAAATGAAGTCCCGATACACCTGACCTGTTACAGTTCCTCTGTCAAAGACATGCAGGGATGCATGTACACCAACCATAATCCCACCCCACACCATCAAACCACGACCTCCATACAGACCCCTTTCAAGGACATTAAGGGGCTGGTACTTGGTTCCTCGTTCACGTCAGATGAATACCCGTCGAGAATCACTGTTCAGATTATACCTGGACTCGTCCGGGAACATAACCTGGGACCACTGTTCCAGTGACCATGTACCGTGTTCTTGACACCAGGCTTTACGGGCTCTCCTGTGACAAGGGGTCAGTGGAATGCACCTTGCAGGTCTCCGGGCGAATAAACCATGTCTGTTCAGTCGTCTGTTGACAGTGTGTCTGGAGACAACCGTTCCAGTGCCTGCGGTAAGGTCCCGAGCAAGGCTATCTGCAGTATTCCGTGGCCGTCTGCGGGCACTGATGGTGAGATATCGGTCTTCTTGTGATGTTGTACACTGTGGAGGTCCCGTACTGCAGCGCTTGGACACATTTCCTGTCTTCTCAATGGAGAGAAGTCTTCCGAAGTAAGAGTGTTTTCAGGTGTGCCGCAGGGGAGTGTCGTAGGACCGTTGCTATTCACAATGTACATAAATGACCTTGTGGATGACATCGGAAGTTCACTGAGGCTTTTTGCGGATGATGCTGTGGTATATCGAGAGGTTGTAACAATGGAAAATTGTACTGAAATGCAGGAGTATCTGCAGCGAATTGACGCATGGTACAGGGAATGGCAATTGAATCTCAATGTAGACAAGTGTAATGTGCTGCGAATACATAGAAAGAAAGATCCATCATTTAGGTACAATATAGCAGGTCAGCAACTGGAAGCAGTTAATTCCATAAATGATCTGGGAGTACGCATTAGGGCTGATTTAAAATGGAATGATCATATAATGTTGATCGTCGGTAAATCAGATGCCACATTGAGATTCATTGGAAGAATCCTAAGGAAATGCAATCCGAAAACAAAGGAAGTAGGTTACAGTACGCATGATCGCCCACTGCTTGAATACTGCTCAGCAGTGTGGGATCCGTACCAGACAGGAGATAGAGAAGATAAAACGGAGAGCAGTGCGCTTCGTTACAGGATCATTTAGTAATCGCGAAAGCGTTTCGGAGATGATAGATAAACTCCAGTGGAAGACTCTGCAGGAGAGACGCTCAGTAGCTCGGTACGGACTTTTGTTGAAGGTTCGAGAACATACCTTCACCGAGGAGTCAAGCAGTATATTGCTCCTTCCTACGTATATCTCGTGAAGAGACTATGAGGATAAAATCAGAGAGATCAGAGCCCACACAGAGGCATACCGACAATCCTTCTTTCTACGAACATTACGAGACTGGTTCAAAAAAAATGGTTCAAATGGCTCTGAGACTATGGGACTTAACATCTATGGTCATCAGTCCCCTAGAACTTAGAACTACTTAAACCTAACTAACCTAAGGACAGCACACAACACCCAGCCATCACGAGGCAGAGAAAATCCCTGACCCCGCCGGGAATCGAACCCGGGAACCCGGGCGTGGGAAGCGAGAACGCTACCGCACGACCACGAGATGCGGGCCATTACGAGACTGGAATAGAAGGTAGAACCGATAGAGGTACTCAAGGTACCCTCCGCCACACACCGTCATGTGGCTTGCGGAGTATGGATGTAGATGTAGATGTAGATGCCGAGAAATCTAGGGCAGCTGGCCACGGCGTTGGAGTCGGCATGGCTCCACAGCTCTGTCGGTACCTTCCAGAACATTACTGACAGCTACCAGTTGTAATCGTACCCTCCCACAAATCACTATTAAATTTTTGTTAGCGTCTTCATTAGTTTCAAAAGCTTCGAGAGGCGTAAGATATGCAAAAGAAAAACTTTTTAGTTATCTTCATTTGCTCTTCTTGTTGGCTCCAGTTCTTGCGTCTAGGGTTACATTCTTGCGGGTGAAATTTTGGCTTACTAGGTTCCGGAAGACTAAATAACTGATGAAGTACTATCTGCTGCTATGATTTTCTTTTAGTTCCCATTATTCTGTATCACACTAACTTCACAATTTCAATTTTCATACAACCATCAATTACATTATTGTAGACTAAATTAAAAAAAAAAAAAAAAAACACGCGCGTTTCCATCGGAGGCATGCCCACTACTCCTTACATTCTGTGACACTCGCTATATTCCAAAGAGTTTACAACGCAAAAGAGTTAACAAACTTTCTTGACAAATGAAGAATCTCCGCTAAGATATATCATTATTTTGTAAATCAGTCCAGAAATAAATTTCTTAACTATTGTCATATTATGCAATTTACAATAGAAATTTTTAGTATGCCAGATATTTCGTAATTTCAAGTATTTCTAAAAGAATAATAATTTTAACTGTGTAACAAATTAATTTCTTCTTATACATTTTAGTCTGAAATATAATACACCCTACAAAAAATCATATGAAGTTCATTCATTTAAACAGCTCAATGCTCACCTACACAAGAATCGGTAGTATACACGGTATCAGTTATTTCTCTAGATTAAGGTTATGTTAGAAAAGGATGTCCCATTACACAGTGTTGCAAAGGGTGGTTATTGTAGCTTTTGACAGAGGCTCACATTAATGTGACTGGACAGTTTACATCTAAATACAGCAAAATGCACGTGCTGATGTACCTATCAAACAGTGCCAAGAATAATCTTATCTATTTAGTAAATGCTTTATTACGTATTTTCACTTATTCTAATTTTTATACACAAAGAAACGTTTATTAATAAGGCAGATACACAACAGCAGATTATGAAGATATTTTCCATTACCTTACTTCCCTACAGGTTGCCCACAACACAGAAAATTCGGTCAGTAATTGTATAAAACACATGTGCAACGTCAAGTGTGTAGCGTTATTACTTCTACTAGCGTGAAGCAAACTGTACGATGTTCCACTTGTTTGTATCTCAGTTTTTAATTACTTACGAATTAAAGGAAATTTTTGTTAGTAGCTAGCAAATTTGTCTGTGCATAGCAAATGTTTCTGTTCTACTTCCCCTAACCCACTGTGGCCATATGACCAGACTTTTTTTATCGTTAGTAGTTCAGTATTCATATTTTAGTCACTGGAAGAATTATCTACGACAGAAAATTAATTTAATCAACCCCTGAAATATTTGTTTTTTAAATTGTGTTGATATTCATCACTTAGTTTCTCAACCTCCTTAGCTATCAACTGGTAAAGGAACACTCCTTCAGAAAGACGTGAGAGGTAAATTGATGCCATTTTTTTACTTGAGCATATAACTGAAAATGCAACAGGTTGTTAAATGATCAAATATTTTACATTTACAAAAGTGTCTTCATACAAATAAAAATTACTGTTGTTAACTGTATATGCATATAAATCTTGTAATACATTATCCTTTCTCTCGTATCCCCACAGATTCGACACAGTTTTATCTTCTGGTGGCTTCTCGCCAATGCTGGAATCATCATCACCACGGCAATGACTATTCCATTGACCATACTGCTAATATTCTTTCGCGGATCGGTTATGTGGAACTTGTTCTTAGTCGCACTCGGACTCTTAGAGATGGGTAAGTGTCGTTTACATCAGAGTAAGAGGAGCTGAAGTCTCCACTAAGCGTCATTAGTACTACAGAAACTGAAATATGTGTAAATGTTAAATAATTTCAATAGAAAGATGGGCCGTTGTGTGTGTTAAACTAGAAGATAGATATAAATCTTCTTTCCAGGAGGGGGGCGAAACCTATTTCATATAGTCACATAGTCACACTAATGGCAATAAATAAGATTACGTTTACGGTGCCACTCAAGTACATGAAAGATTACGAAAATTTCATTTCCACCGTATAGGGGAATCATAAAGCAATAGATGAGCGATTAGATATCAGACTGAATTGAAATAGGCGGATTTTAAGGAACGAGAGTCAAGGAAGGCTGCCTAGTTTTGCGATATCAAAGACTCTAAATTACCAGAAGACTCGCCGAGAAAAGACTAGTGGACTCAATAAAAAGTAATCGGACTAGATCACAGTCATAGACAGATTGCGTGGGAGCAAATATATACTCAAGTATTGACAGCGGTGATGACAGATAAGCTAAAATGTCAAATACATTTACAATAATGACGTCATCACATGAATTATTTCACTTTTAAACTAATAAAAGATACGATAAATCTGAAAAAATACATTGTGGTCCGTAATAGGCAGCAGTTGTAAAGGCCTACAAAGTAAATTCTTGAATAACAATTCGATTTTCGCTGCGACGGAATGTTCTGAAGAAATTTCAATCACCAGTTTTCTCTTCCGCTTTCGAATACATTCTGTTGGCATCCACCTACGTAGGGAGAAATGACCATCGCGATAAAAGAAGAGAAATCAGGGCACGCACAGAAAAATTATGTGCTCGTTTATCACGCGCGCCGTTCTAGATTGGAACGGTAGAGAGACAGCTTGAATGTACTTCATTGAACCCTCTGTCAGGCACTTTTTGCGAATAGCAGAGTAATCACGTAGATGTAGACGTAGATGTAGATGTAGAAACATGCAATACCACCATGGTTAATTGGACAGATGCTCCTCAAAAGAGGATAAAAGAAAGGGAAAAAACGAATTAGCAGGTTGTTAAAGGAATTCGAACACACGACACCTTAAAAAAAAGGTGTGGGAAGACAGGAAGGCAAAAAAAGCCACATTTTGCTTACAGCTATGATAAATGCAATCTCAGAGAGAAAAGAAATGTGTAAGTTGAGCTTAGTTTTTCACTTGTTGTGTCAAATGCAAAAGCAATAAAATATACATGGGATGGATCAGCATGAAGAGGAGTTTAGAAGCACGATATCCTTAGAATAACAGTAAGTGAGAAATTTTGAAGAAGAAGGTGAATGCCTTTTGCGTTAGAAATGTGGACAGTACTGAACCAATCTCTTCTTCGCCAAAGAATTATATGCTTTTTCTATAGGGATGCTTTATAAATGGAAATATAAATTAGGTGTAGATGATCCTGAAGGAAACAGAAACGAGATGTAGAGCTACTTGAAATGTTAGCTAATGAACAAATCATACTTATAATAAAATATAATATAAAGAATAATGGAAAATGCAATCAAGCCTTACTTTGACTATAATTTTTAACATGTACCTAAGTAGCGGGGCGAAGGAAAGGAAAGAAAAGTTGAAAACAGGAACAAACCTGCATGGGAACTAGCAAACTCTTAATGCCTGCAGAGTATTTGAACCATGACGCTCTATATAATAGAGAGCTAAGCTGCTGAAGTGGTGGGTCATGCTTGTCAGTACAGAATAGCTTAGAATAAGTAATAATGGTAGTAAAAGAAGAATACGAGGAACAAGACTAACAACCACATCGACCACTTAAGAACCAAAATTTAGACAGACTGAGCAGAATTGCACTGAAGGAAAATTTTATTTGCAGGGAAATAAAACGTTTGAGAATAAGACTTTTGTAAAACAGTACATTCTAGAAGAAATTAGTGAAACTGTGCAGCTGAAGACTGTATTGCCTGTAAGAAACCCTATAATACAACCAACTAACAATGAACCTTGCCACAATGGGGTAGGTTCTGTGAATAAATGATATAGTCATAAATAAGTGCAACAACATTGGTTGAATACAGACTGTAAGGCCAGATAACATGTGGTTCCTGAAACGGGACATCAACCTTTTCAACAAGAGGCTGAAAGAATGCTGTGTCCTTGTAACATTAAGCAGTACGGCCTTGCGGTGTTGGAACTATAGACGGTATGACCTTGGCTGCTACCCCATTTGAATACTGCACATTACCTGATGGTCATTCAAGACGTGGTGGTACAGTTTGTGTCACTTTCTGCGGTAGGATTTCCACACGATGATGCACTATTCTAACATACTTATGTTCGAGAGCACCTAAACAACAAATGTCCTCCTGATCACCCATCTGACACCTAATCGTATTTTGATTTCCGATGAAATGGCGCCGTTGGTGAATGAAACCCCATAGAAACTAATAAATTAGCTCTCAGAGTCATATTTATCTGTCATATTCTACAACAAACAACAGGAATATTTAAGAGGAATGAGGAAAAATGTTTCACTCCAACGCAGGCATTGAGACAGGCTGTCCTCAGACTGAACAGCTGTTGTGACCTTTAATTAGTGATGAAACGTTTAAGTTCTTTCTGTGTGTAAAAAGTAATACTTATCTTCGATCATTAGTTACTTACGTCAAACTACACAGTTTAGAATCATCTACCCTAAGTTAGAATAGTCCACGGCTGTACTGCCGGGCCATAGTGTCCAACGGACACAATATTTCGGCGATCAGACATGTCGCCATCGTCAGGTGCGCTGACGATTTGAGCTCCTGAGAGTGGGCGTCCGTCCTAAGTCCTGACGATAGCGACATGTCTGATAGCCGAAATATTGTGCCCGTTGGACACTATGGACCGGCTGTACACCCGTGGACTGTTCGAGCAAGAAATTGGCCGGGAGAAGTTGAAGATTCACATCTACCCTTAGTGTTTACAGCACCCAGCACATGAGAACGGAAAATGAAGTTTTAGTTTGATGGTCACAGATTCGATTGAAGCGCAAGTTAAAATGGTTTCAGTATTTTATAAAAGTTACACAAAAACTGCCTTTTTTAAAAAATATCTTTTGAGCATTGAGTAAGTATCTGTTCCAATTAAATACAGTTTAATGCAAGACTGTAAGTAGGCTGTATAGGTTTTTTTAATTGGTAACGCCACCGCCAGGTAGCGCTCTCTATGGCTGTGCTGTGTGCAGTCTGTGGCTGGGTGGCATTGTTGGAATTTGCTATTGTAGTGTTGGGCAATTGGCTGTTAACAGCGCTTAGCGTTGCGCAGTTGGAGGTGAGCCGCCAGCAGTGGTGGATGTGGGGAGAGAGATGACGGAGTTTTGTGAGCGGATGATCTGGACGTGTGTCCATCAGAGACAGTAAATTTGTAAGACTGGATGTCATGAACTGACATATATTATGACTTTTGAACACTATTAAGGTAAATACATTGTTTGTTCTTTATCAAAATCTTTCATTTGCCAACTATGCCTATCAGTAGTTAGTGCCTTCAGTAGTTAGTATCTTTTATTTAGCTGGCAGTATTGGCGCTCGCTGTATTGCAGTAGTTCGACTAACGAAGATTTTTGTGAGGTAAGTGATTCATGAAAGGTATAGGTTATAGTTAGTCAGGGCCATTCTTTTGTAGGGATTATTAAAAGTAAGATTGCGTTGCGCTAAAAATATTGTGTGTCATTTTAGTGTTGATCAGAATAAGTAAGGAGAGTAATGTCTGAGTAGGTTCAGTTTTGCTCAGCTGTTTGAAAAGCAAATAATGTAAGAGGTTTATCAGCACAGTAATTCACTAATTTTTCTAAGGGGACGTTTCATATGGAATGAATTACTGTGCTGCTAAACCTCTTACATTATTTGCTTTTCAAACAGCTGAGCAAAACTGAACGTACTCAGACATTACTCTCTTTACTTATTCTCATCAACACTAAACTGACACACAATAATTTTAGCGCAACGCAATCTGACTTTCAATAATCCCTACAAAAGAATGGCCCTGTCTAACAATAACCTACACCTTTCATGAATCACTTACCTCACAAAAATCTTTGTTACTTGAACTACTGCAATACAGCGAGCGCCAATACTGCCAGCTAAATAAAAGATTCTAGCTACTGAAGGTACTAACTACTAATAAGCTTAGTTAGTAAATGAAAGATTTTGATAAAGAACAAACAATGTATTTACCTTAACAGTGTTCAAAAGTCATAATATATATATCAGTTCATGACATCCAGTCTTACAAATTTACTCTTTCTGAGGGACACACGTCCAGATCATCCGCTGTCAAAATTCCGCCATCTCTGTCCCCACATCCACCACTGCTGGCGGCTCACCTCCAACTGCGCAACGCTACGCGCTGTTAACAGCCATTTGCCCAACACTACAATAGCAAATTCCATCAATACCACGCAGCCACAGACTGCACACAGCACTGCCAGTGATTTTCATACAGAGCGCTACGTGGCAGTGGCGTTACCAATAAAAAAACCTATACAGCCTACTTACAAGACAAACTTATCAGAAATTTTATGAGGTTTGGACGCAATCACGGAAATTAAAAGCGCTGCAATGCCTTGTCGCTCATTGGCCAAGGTGCACAAAACAGACAATATGAAAGAAATGGGCGATTCAGCAAAGGGTTTGATTCTTTGCGTAATCAACTAGCGGTGCTTGCTGACAGAAATGAGTGAGATATGAGAGCGTCGTGTGGCTGTTGCAGCTCTGCAGATGTATTTCCTGCTGGTGGTGTACAGCTTCTATCGCGCCAACGAGGAGGGCGCACCGGCCTAAAAGACCGAGTGTGCTCGAGGTGCTCCAGAGCCGCTGCCTGCACCTGCCAGCACTGTACCACGAGGTGGGCCTGCAAGGGCGTACCTGCAGCCGGCTGTGTTTCGTAGTGGATGGCTGTGAACAAGTCAGCAGTTCTGCACGACTCCATCAGAAGCCAGTACTTAAAAGGCAACTTAGCAACTGTTCCACTACGACTGCTCAGATACACAGTTGTCCATTTTTCTCTCGAAAAGTTTTAATAAATTTGATATTTAATACACAACACATTTCACAAAACGCTGCGGTGACAAAAGTCATAGGATGCCTCCAAATACCGCGTCGGACATCCTTACACCGGGCGTTGTCCATCAGATCGACGTGGCATGCACTCAACAAGTCGTTTGAAGTCCCCTGCATAAATATTGAGCGATGCTGCCTCTGTGGCCGCCCGTAATTACGAAAGTGCTGCCGCTGCAGGATTTTGTGCGTGAACTGACCTCTCGATTATGTACCATGAATTCGGTGGGATTCACGTTGGGGGATGTGGGTGGACAAATCATTCGCTCGAATTGTCCGGAACGCTTTTCAAACCAGTCGTGGACATTTATGACCCGAGTACATAGCGCATTGTTATCCATTAAAATTCTATCGCTGTTTGGGAACATGTAACCAACATACACATTTCCAGTCAATGACTGGTTCAGTTGGACCACATGACTTACACTACCGGCCATTAAAATTGCTGCACCACCAAGATGACGTGCTACAGATGCGAAATTTAACCGACAAGAGGAAGAAGCTCTGATATGAAAATGATAAGCTTTTCAGAGCATTCACACAAGGATGGCGTCGGTGGTGACACCTACAACGTGGTGACATGAGGAAAGTTTCCAACCGATTTCTCATACACAAACAGCAGTTGACCGACGTTGCCTGGTCAAACGTTGTTGTCATGCCTCCTGTAAAGATGAGAAATGCGTACGTTTCTGACTTTGATAAAGGTCGGATTGTAGCCTATCGCGATTGCAGTTTATCGTATCGCGACATTGCTGCTCGCGTTGGTCGAGCTCCAATGACTGTTAGCAGAATATGGAAGTTCAGGAGGGTAATACGGAACGCCCTGCTGGATCGCAACGCCCTCGTATAGCTAGCAGTCGAGATGACAGGCACCTTATCAGCAAGGGTGTAACGGATCGTGCAGACACGTCTCGATCCCTGAGTCAACAAATCGGGATGTTTGCAAGACAGCAACCATCCGCACGAACAGTTCGACGACGTTTGCAGAAGCATGGACTATCAGCTCGGAGAGCATTGCTGCTGTTACCCTTGACGCTGCATCACAGACAGGAGCGCCTGCGATAGTGTACTCAACGACGAACCTGGGTGCACGAATGGCAAAACGTCAATTTTTCGGATGAATCCAGGTTCTGTTTACAGCATCATGATGGTCGCATCCGTGTTTGGTGACATCGCGGTGAACACACATTGGAAGCGTGTATTCGTCATCGCCATACTGGCGTATCACCCGGTGTGATGGTATGAGGTGACACTGGTTACACGTCTCGGTCACCTCTTTTTCGCACTGACGACACTTTGAACAGTGGACGTTACATTTCAGATGTGTTACGACCCGTGGCTCTACCCTTCATTCGATCCCTGCGAAACCCTACACTTCAGCAGGATAATGCACGACTACATGTTGCAGGTCCTGTAAGGGCCTTTCTGGATAGCCTACAGAAAACTTTCGACTGCTGCCCTGGCTAGCACATTTTTAAGATCTCTCACGAATTGAAAGCGTCTGGTCAATGGTGACCGAGCAACAGGCTCGTCACAATACGCCAGTCACTACTCTTGATGAACTGTGGTATCGTGTTGAAGCTGCATGGGCAGCTGTACCTGTACACGCCATCCAAGCTCTGTTTGACTCAATGCCCAGGCGTATCAAGGCCGTTATTACGGCCAGAGTTGGTTGTTCTGGATACTAATTTATCGGGATCTATGCACCAAAATTGCGTGAAAATGTAATCACATGTCAGTTCTAATATAATATATTTGTCCAATGAATACCCGTTTATCATCTTCATTTCTTCTTGGTGTAGCAATTTGAATGGCCAGTAGTGTAGTTCATACCATGTACACACGGCTCACACCATTGTGGAGCCACTACCAGCGCGCAGGGTGCCTTTTTAACAACTTTGGTCCATGGCTTCGTGAGTTCTGCATCACACTCGAACCCTACTACCAGCTGTTACCAACCGAAATCGATACTCCACTGACCAGGCCACAGTTTTCCAATCGTCTACTGTCCAGCCGATATGGTCAAGAGCCAAAGAGAGACGGTGTAGGCGATGTGCTGTCTGCAAAGGCACTCTTGTCGGTCGTCTGTTACCATACCCAATGAACGCCGCACTGTCATAACGGATACGTTCGTCGTACGTCCCAAATTCATTTCCGCTACTACTTCAGCGTTAGTACTGACAATTCTACGCTAACGCCGCTGCTCTCGGTCATTAAGTGGAGGCCGTCGGCCACTGCGTTCTCTTTTGTGACAGGTGATGCCCGAAATTTGATATGCTCGGGGTAAGGATCTCGGAATATTTAATTTCCCGTCGATTTCTGAAATTGAACGTCCTATGCATCTATTTCCCGCTACCGTTCCACGTGCAACGTCTGTTAATTCCCATCTTGCGGCCATAATCACGTCGGAAATCTTTATAAAATCAATTACCTGAGTACAGGCAACGGCCTTGCAGCAGTGGCTACACCGGTTCCCGTCAGATCGCCGAAGTTAAGCAGGTGTGGCCGGCACTTGGATGGGTGACCATCCGGGCCGCCATGCGCTGTTGCCGTTGTTCGGGGTGCACTCAGCCTCGTGATGCCAATTGAGGAGCTACTCGACCGAATAGTA
The DNA here is from genome assembly GCF_021461395.2 of Schistocerca americana. Lineage (NCBI taxonomy): Eukaryota > Metazoa > Arthropoda > Insecta > Orthoptera > Acrididae > Schistocerca > Schistocerca americana. Next base: position 313,717,562 of record NC_060119.1, on the reverse strand, counting down.
GCGGCTCCGGTCACAGGAAACCATCATAATGACCGGGAGAGCAGTGTGCTGACCACACGTCCCTCCTATCCGCATCTTCATCTGAGAATGGCACGGCGGTCGGATGGTCCCAATGGGCCACTTGCGGTCTGAAGACGGAGTGCTTTTACCTGAGTACAAATGACACCTCATTGTGTATACGATACTATCACCATCTGAATATTTGCATATAGCTACCCCATAACTTTTTTCACCTTAGTGTACTTTACTGTGACAGTAACGAAGCTCCATCAAGCATAATCTTCACTTATGTCTGTGACTGTATTACGAAATTTATAAAATTTTCAGTCACATTGATACCCAATATTTATTGCCACAAGGCGTTTCGACCGTCAGCTGTCATCAACAGATTACTTATTACTTGCAGATCAATTTTTAATTAGATATACGTATAACCTGCTTAATTTGCCACTAACGTATTTTTTACATAGCTTTCAACGTAAGCACCATTTCGCCATCAACAGTTAAGCTATGTAGCCTTCAACAATCACTCTATTTAGTCACTAATTATTATGAAAGCCAGTGTACTTATCGGCAACACAAATGTTGATTATAACCTTAGTGGCACACCCAGCCAGCAAAATATCTCTTTGCACTTCGCATGAATCTTCAAATTAACAGCTTATGTGTGAGTAATAGTTAGGCACAGATATTGGCAATATGCTGATAAATGCACTGTGTCAATAAATATTCGGAATTAAGCGTGACTGAAGCTGAGAAAGGTCGTTAAAAAAAGAAAGAAAAACGATACACAAAAGTTCCAATGCAGTCGGACAGGTAAGAGCACCACAGCTTTTCTGTAAGGAGCTGACAACAGCAAGCTGGTGACCGCCCGTCATCAGCGAAGTGCATTGGCGAGAGAACGCATTTTTCCACGAAATCTAAACATATTCCAGTGATAGTGCTAGAAAGAACTGTCTAGAGAAACGTGGACCTACACGGAGGTGAACGTAGTGCGCCGCTAGTGGGTACCTTCCCCAGGGGGCAGCGAAGACTGAGTATTAGTTCCATTACTGAGGTAATTTTTGATCTGTACTACATAACAAATTTAGTTTTACATATAATCGTAGACAACAGATCACTTGACTCACGACCGAAGAGGCTCAGTCCTACATAAACATAATCTCGTCATAACATCCAAAATTAAATTATACATTTATTGAGACGAAGAATTAAGAAGCTGTTATTATTAAATGACGCGATCAAAATATTTTTTCTGTTATTTTGTACTACATATCCCGCTAGGTGTTCGAGGAAAGATACTTATAATATTTATTTTTCCTAAACTTGGAACAAAGAAAGTTGAAGTAAGGGAACACTTGTGCATTTCTGGCGTGTCACAGATACCACTAGTCACGGTTTAACTACATTCTATCAGTTAGATTTGCAAAGATATGCATGGTTAAGGCTTGTGATAACAGCGCAAATAGGTAAAGTAAAAATATTGGCCTTCAGAGGGACTTACCCACATGCAATGTACTTTTACTTTCCATGTGGAGCCCAGAGCCTGTTTACCAGTTAATGATGTCACCATAGTTTCACTAGCAGTAATGAGTTATTTTTCGATAATTCACGATATTAGCACATTTTTGCCACATTCACTGCAGTACTCAAATACTTAGTAGTGAGGATGTACTTTCATTTTAAATCCATTGTCCACCACCTAACAGAATAGCAAAGACGAAGTGTTAAAAGTTCTTTGTTTCAACATATGAAAAGTTTGTTATACTTTGAATAAAATTTACTCTGAAGAGAATAGAAATACTGAAACAAAAACATGGACAATTAAACTCATTGAGATTAATATTACCCAAAGTAATTTGGAACGCCATACAGTCCAGAAGTTTTACAAATATGTACCGTTGCGCTTTCAAATGCTGTGGAAATGATATCTCAAGCGAATGACGAATTAGTAGAAATTCTAAATGAATTCATTGACCGCATTCAGAAAAAAATATTAATCCGGAAGAAGGGAGGGAAGAGATTGTTGTCATGACAAAATTTCATTACTTTGAAACATAACATCCATATTAAAATTATTGAGATGGTCAAGGATTAATCTTCTATGAGATGCTTTTCTTAAATATTTTTAAAGTGGAAGAACTGATCATATTTTTAGTGTTGTATGTGTGATAATAAATTAAGATTATTAAAAATGTGTTTTGAAAACGAAGCTAGCTTGATAAATTTATTGTTCCTTAAACATGTGTGGGAACGTCGAAGTAGCTCCCGCAACTAGGAGACCGGTAGGTTATGTCTGTCTCTGTGCATACACATTGAAGTCCCGCTAATTACAAAGTAGCAACAAATAAAAACAGAAGCGCGCTGATATCAGCTGAAAAGATTATAAACAGGCGGAACACGGATTTCGTCTTCGCACCCAAAGTCGTTGACCCTCGCTGGTACATTGGACCTTGAGGTGGAGTTAGGCGATGGTGGAAAGAGCTTCCACGTCTCATATTTAACCATCAAGAGGGTCAGATCTTGTCGAAAACGTCTGCTCACCAGTCTGTGCTCCAATAGGGAACTCTTCATTTGTCTATAACGTATGAGAAAAAACCTCACTGTGGTCCTTGGTGATAGTCGATAGCAGCAGGCAATGTACGCCCCTTGTGTACCCTCTCACCGTAAAGATGACTCTAACTCAATACCACATTGTAATTCAGGATTTTTCTAACCTTTTCGCTGGCGACCCCTTTCATATTCATTCACGGTCAGCAGTCGCTGTTATATATGCAATTAATATTAAGAGCGTATACCAACAACTGATACCCTAGTTTCTGCGGATACTGTTCTGCATAAACAAACACTAGCACAACGACCCTCTTTGCTCAAAACTTGAGCATGCAAATTATTTTCCGCGGAGAATATCTGAGAAAAAAAATTGATCTAGACGAATATATTTCGTTAATGAATTATGATTAAAGTAGTGGATTTAAACAGAACAATGGAAAAGGTACTGTTCGACATAACGTCCATCACTCCTGGTATCATGGCTCAATATATGTTCTAAGGACCTTTGATTTAGTGGGTACATTTGCTGAAAATAACAGTTCACATAATTACGTTGTAGCCAGAACTGTCACTGCTAAATCCGACAATACCGAGCCGGCCGGTGTGGCCGAGCGATTCTAGGCGCTTCAGTCTGGAACCGCGCTCACGCTACGGTCGCAGGTTCGAATCTTGCCTAGGGCATGGATGTGTGTGATGTCCTTAGGTTAGTTAGGTTTAAGTAGTTCTAAGTTCTAGGGGACTGACGACCTAGGATGCTAAGTCCCATAGTGCTCAGAGCCATTTGAACCATCTGACAATACCGGGATTTCTGTCAAGTCGAAAACTGCTTAACGTTTTTATTGGAAACTCAAGTTTGCAGTAGCGTTCACAAGAAGGCTCTAAAAATTAGTCTTGATATTTTTCACTTGTTCCATTTAAATTGTAAAAGGATTCACAATAAAATCTTATGTTTGTTTACTTCTGGTGAAAAATTCTTTTCAAAATTATATTCTAGCAAAACAAGTTATTAGTTATAACAAGCTTTGAAGAAATCAAACTTATAATCAAAAACGACGTTGTCTCTACCTAAACCTCTACATACGAGATTTTTTGAACATTGTGTGTCCAGATGTTTAATTTGTTCATTGTAGTTGTCGTGGGATGCAGTACAAAGACTGGTTTGATGCACCTCTCCATGTTAGGCTGTCCTGTGCAAGCCTCTTCACTTCTGGATATATATTGCAACTCACATCCATTTTAACCTGGTAGCTGTGCTCGTTTCTTCGTCTCCCTGTAACATTTTTACACTCCACACCTCCCTCCAGTATCAGACCGACAACTCCTTGTTGAGTCAGGACGAGCCCTTTCAACCGAGTTCTTCTTTCGGTCAAGTTGTGCCATAAACTTCTTTTCTCTTCAGTTACACTCAGTACCTCCTCATTATTTAAGCGATCTACCCTTCCAATCTTCAGTATTCTTCTCTAGCGCCATTTTCTAAAAGCTTCTATTCTCTTTTTGTCTGAAAGGTTACCGAACGCGTTTCGCTTTCATATAAGGCTACATCGCCCCCCCCCCCCCCCAAATATATTCCTTTCACGTTTCAACTTTCCCTTCTTTGGTTGGTACTGGCTTCATATTTAAGTTGTTGGTATTCAAAAGTTGCTCCTCTTTTCTCCAAAGGCCTCTTTAACAGTCCTACAGGCAGTACGTACCATTCCATTAGTGGTACATGCTTCTACACCCTTGGATTTGTCCTCTATTCATTCCTGCTTCACCATTTTGTGGTTTCTGTCGATCTCATTTTTTAGACGACTGTAATCGCTATCGCCTACTTCATTTGCTGCATTTTTATATTTTTTCCTTTCGTCAGTTAACATCGCTACCACCTGTGTTATCCAAAGATTTTTACTATATCTTGTCTTTACACTTACTTGGTCTTCTGTTACTTTCAATGTTTCATTACCAAAAGCTACTCATTCGTGTTCTACTGTATTCTCTCCCTGTGTATCAGTCTAATGTTGCCTGATGGTTCCTGCGAAACACTCAGTAATCTCTGGTTCTTTCAATTTATCCAGTTTCCATCTTCTTACTTTGCTTCCTTTTTGCATTTTCTTACCTAAAGTTCACAACCAATAAATTATCAAAGAGTGCACGTCTGACCCTGGAAATTTATGTATGACAGACTGAATTTTATATTATATTTTTAAAACGAACATGCCAGACAGAATAGACACGACTGTGTAAGACAGCCAGACGTATATATGCAAGATATCGTAAATAAGACATCAGCCGCAATAAGTCATTGAAGTAAAGTGAGTGATGAAAGTTGAAAATTTGTGCCAGACTGGGACTTGCACCCTTAAATTCCACTTAAGGCGATTGATTGTCTAAACCACCTCGGCCATTCGGACACGCTTCATGGCCGCTCCAAAATCAAAACTGGCCACATGCTATCAGCGTCCCTGTCCATTAACCTCATTACCTCATTGCTCGCAGCATTACCTGTTTTCCTGCAATTGTTTCGTATCAGGAGCCTCTTATATATATATATATATATATATATATATATATATATAGCACGTCCTTTTGCATTGATGCATGCCTGTATTCGTCGTGGCATACTATCCACAAGGCACTGTTGGTCCTCACCGGTGATTCGGCCTAGATCCCTCAGAGTGGTTGGTGGGACACGTCGTCCATAAACAGCTCTTTTAAATCTGTCCCAGGCATGTTCGATAGGGTTCATGTCTGGAGAACAGGCTGGCCACTCTAGTCTAGCGATGTTGTTATCCTGAAGGAAGTCATTCGCAAGATGTGCACGATGGGGGCGCGAATTTTCGTCCATGAAGACGATTGCCTCGCCAGTATGTTGCTGACATGGTTTCACTGTCGGTCGGAGGATGGCATTCACGTATCGCACAGCCGCTAAGGCGCCTTCCATGCCCACCAGTGACGTACGTCGGTGCCACATAAAGCCATCCCAAGACTGTAGGGAACCTGTACCTTGCTGCACTCGCCGGACAGTGTGTCTAGGGCGTTCAGCCTGATCGGGTTCCCTCCAAACAGGTCTTTGACGATTGTCTGGTTGAAGGCATATGTGACACTCGTCGTTGAAGAGAACGTGATGCCAGTCGTGAGCGGTCCATTCGGCATGTTGTTGGGCCAATCCGTACCACGCTGCATGGTGTCGTGGTTGCAAAGACGGATGGAACTTGCCATGGACGTCGGGAGTGAAGCTGCACATCATGCAGCCTATTGCGTACAGTTTGAGTCATAACACGACGTTCTGTGGTTTCACGGAAAGCATTATTCAACATCGTGGAGTTGCTGTCAGGGTTCCATCGAGCCATAATCCGTAGGTAGCGGTCATCCACTGTAGTAGTAGCTCTTGGGTGTCCTGAGCGAGGCATATCATCGACAGTTCCTATCTCTCTGTACTTCCTCCATGCCAAAACAACATCGCTTTGGTTCACTCTGAGACCCCTGGACACTTCCCATGTTGAGAGCCCTTCTTGGCGCAAAGTAACAATGCGGACGCGATCGAAACGCAATATTGACTGTCTTGGCATGATTGAATTACAGACAATACGAGCCGTGTACCTCATTCCTGGTGGAATGACTGGAACTGATCGGCTGTCTGACCCCCTCCGTTTGATAGGCGCTGCTCGGGCATGGTTGTTTACATCTGTGGGAGGGTTTACTAACATCTCTGAACAGTGAAAGAGACTGTGTCTGTGATACAATATCAACACCCAACGTCAGTCTTCAGGAGTTCTGGGAACAGCGGTGATGTGGTGTGGGTGGAACCTGTTCTGTTGGTCATGTCTGAGCTGATACCACTCATATACACTGCCACAAGAAACTAGTACATCCTTTTTCATGTTTCCATGCAACCATATCGACTACATAAATGATTACACTTACAGATCAGCAGCACAACGGTTTTGAAGTATCAGATATCGACCCATGACGAAACACCAGTAATACCGAAAACGCAGATAAAATATCTTCTGCACCATCCAAAATGTTTGCCGTTTAATATCCGTTGATAACTTGTACCGTACTTCTAGTTCTGAATCTGTAAGCTTTATTACAGAAACTGTATTTAATACGCAATCGATGTAATAGTGTATTTATTTCTGACTGTATATAACTGATTGTAATTGTAATAAAAATATTGTAAATTGTTAGCTAAAAGCCACTTGTCGTCTTTCCGTTGATGACAAGTTTGAAACACATTGACTTTTGAGCGCTTTAATTTTTCCGGAAATCCTCAATGTTGCAGTATTGTTCCACAAACTAGAATTTCCTTTTCAAGTAACTTCTCTGCTAACTCTAAGCTGTTATAATAGTTATCCATGTATAGGTGATGCCACATTGCATAAGAAGATGTCAATAGTTCCATGACTGTTTTTCCTAAGGGCTGTCCAGCGCCGGAATATATCCTGAATGAGGAAATGTATCCCGTACTCGAATCACACAGCTTCCGAATGAGTATGCCATATTTCGTAATTTTCGACGAACTGTAAACTTTAAAATTCAACCGTCCACGCCACGGTATCATTCCTTCATCAGTTGAGATGTTTTGACTTAGATTAAACGTTTCTTTAAACTTTTTGGAAAAGTAATCAATTACGAATTGCATTTTGAAAAGCCGGTCGGTATTATCGTGTACACTGTTGTTGCCGGAAAAACGTACAAATGATAATTTTTGTCTGAATCGGTTGTGGGACATCGTTTTGCGAAATATCGGTGTCTGTCAACGGATTCGTTGGCCAATAATCATCGATCCTTGCTTTTTTTACAGTTCCACTAAGGGTAGAAAGCCCAGACCTTTATCTAAGTTCGCGTTCCGTAACGTCGACAAATTTGGCATTTTTTTTAACCAGTTTCCTTCTATTGCAAAATTGACTGTAGTACTTGTTGGTTCCATTGCTCATACATCCAAATAGATCGTGCTCAATATATAATTCTACGATATCCTCGACGCTCTGTTTATCTCTGGGAAATGTGTTTGGACCCGGAGATCCTTCAAATTTATTATTGGTCCTCTGTAAATAAAAATCTGAACACTTTGCACTGTCTTCTTCGTCTGCTTCATTCCGAATTCCAAATTAGTTCGCAGCCGTAGCGTTCCGCGAATTCTTCTTGGACGTATTTCAATATGTTCCCACGATTCTACTTCACTTTCATTTTTTTGATATCCAATGTCTTCTTCCCAATCGGCCAAGTCGCCCGGAACGTCAGCCAAGACGTCCGCGTGATCATCGTAAATAATGGTATCGTCTCTTTCGTCTCCCATGATGAAAGGGCACAAACACTTATAAAAACAACGAAACTTGTTGACGTGTGTAACTTCTTGTTACCTAAAGAAAACACCAACAGGATGCAAAAGATACTAAAGTGCTGTCGCTGGCCACTGCGCGATACTATGCTCATGACACCACTGTGGTGTCGCCGGCCACTGAGCGATGACACCACTATGGTATCGCCAGACAGCAGAGTGTTACATGAGAAATTATAAACTTACGTAGGCATTCCCCAGTGACACTTCTTTCCAAAAGTATGGCTCACTTGAATAATAAACTGCAATAGTTATAAGTTGTAGGGCACCTGTGTTGTCATTGTCCTCAGACATTATTACAAGGCAGTGTCCCTTTCCTTTCCATGCAATCACCGAGTGTCGTAAGAATATGAAAACTGATTAATTGTTTCCTGCCAGTTTTGTGTGTTTACTAATTACCAATTCAATCTAGATTTTCTGCCTCAGTAACTATTCATTCTTCTAATGTGTAACAAAGGCTTAAATAATTTGCGATTTTGCCTATTAATTCCATTCACTCAAAGTAACGTAAAATTTCATTGGCAACAGTAATAACTAAACATACAGCATAAATTAAGAGTCTACATTTCATTTATTCTGTATTTAGCTTAGCGAGTGACTTCTGCTGGCTTGGCACGTTACTTACTGTTGTTTGAAAAGTAAAATCAGTTGCTCATTTGCTTAAAGTAAGTTCACTTCAATCTTCTTGCTTGCCTTTTTCTAAATTTTGCATCACGTTCCACTGAGGTTACTTTCAAGTAATTTTTTTTTCATAACAAAGTTTAAGTTAAGCCAGTCATTTAATTAACAAGTAACTTCATTTACTTTACTTTCAAAATTTAGCATTTCAGAATAAGTAACTGCAAGCTCAGTGCTTTCGGATTCATTTATTTTCTCGTGAACAGTTGTGCTGCAGAAAAGCGTGACATCCTTCTGTTGCCACGCCAGTGATTATTTGCTTAAATTTCTTTGCCATTACCTTTCTTAAGATTTTGGAGGCTCATTGTTCTAGTTTGCTGGCGACCGTTTAATTATCACCGTTTTAGCTAATCAGTGTTTTCTTTGTATTATTGGTAAATTTTGCACTGAACATTGCTTAGTATACTTTTCTACCATGTGTGGTTCGTGAGCGACTGCACTATATCCCACTCATTTCAAAATTATCATTAAGATTTAGCTTAAGTTTAGAATAGATTCTTCCTTCAGAAGAGTCTGTTGTACACTTTCCTCCAACTAAATGGTGTTCCTTTCCTTCGGTAACGATAATCTTACTCACTGCACAATTTCATTAGGCAAATGCGATCACGGTCAGTTATGTCGCAATCCAGTCGGCCGATTAGGAAGGAGGAGGTTACAACCACTGTTAGTTCGTGGTGTTGGCTCCACAGGCGACAGTGCAGGCACTGATCCTGGCGCCCAGACAATCATACAGATGGCGAATACTGTCCTGGGGTATGCTATGCCACGCCTGCTCTGCATGTTAAAAAGTAGTTCTGTTAGAGATGTAGGTTGGCTGGTCGCACGAGTTACTTCTCGTCCCATCACATTCCACACGTGTTCGATTGGAAACAATTCCGGAGATTCTGGTAGCCAGCAAAGTTACCGCACATCTAGCAGAGCACGCTGGGTTTCAGGGTAGTGTGTGGAAGAGCATTATCCTTTTGGAACAACACATGAGCTTCGTCCTGTAAGAATGGCAAAAGAACGGGTCTAATAACATCCTGCATTTACCGAGTGGTGGTAAGCGTCTCCTCCAGAAACCCAAAAGGTGAACGAGAGTTGTAGATTATAGCACGCAATACCATAAGGCCTGAGGTGCTGCCAGTGTGTCTTGGACGAGTGCACGCTACTACATACACCCACACAACCATCACTTGCGTGCAGGCGGAATCTGCTTTCATTGCTGAAGACCACAGCGCGCCGTTCCATTTTCTAAGTAAACCTCTGCCATTACCAGTCGAACTGTGCACATTGATGCTGTGGCGTTTGTGGAGGACGGGATAGAGGTGTGCATTGCGGTAGTCCCACTGCTAATAACCAGTTCGCACAGTTCGGATTGACACGTGTGGACTCACAGCCCTCTTACCTGTGCTGTGGTAGCTGGCTTCTCATTAATTACACAAAGGTTTTCTATTTCCATAATCCCGCAATTTTGCTCGTACACGACTCCATTCATCAGAAAGAGCGCCTCTTCAGCAAACATTATTTTCTTGTTCAACGTGTTGTCCACTCTGTGATTCTCAAGCATTCTATGGGCAAATTATTTACATTCAGAGGAAGCTGTCGCTCCCTGCAGCAGTTATTGATATTCTTCAGCTCTTACTGTAGTTCGTATTCTTCAGCTAAAACTTCCTGTAGACGGTAGCATCGTCCTCGAATGGACTCATCAAGCTTCTGACATTATCCACAAGGATATTCATATAAATTGTAAACATGTAGACATCAATGGCCATATAACTCTCCCTTGGGGTGCTCTCCAAATCACCAACCTCTGTCGATTTAGTCCCTTAAAATTTTGTTGATTCTTATCTACTAGCAACTTCTGAGTCCAGTCACAAATCTCGTTTGGTACTCGGTAAGCATGTATTTTCTTGACTAAACGACAGTGTGGAACTGTGCTGAATGCCTTTTGGAAATCGTGAAACATAGTGCGAACCTCGGCGTCTTTTTCTACAGCGCAGTGGATTTCATGTATGAACATAGCGAGCTGTCTCAGCACTTCTGTTAGAGAGATCGATGTTGATTTTTTATAGAGAAGATTTTTTGCTTTCCAAAATCGTCATAATGCCTGAGCAAATATATATGTTCCATAAACATATAATAATTGACGTCAGTCGTATAGGCCAGTCACTGTGTCTATCTGCTGCACGACACTTACTGGAAACGAAAATGACCTATGGTTTTTTGCGATTTTCTATTTTGCTATCATTTATCTGAATATCAGCAATTTCGGCGCTCGTGCAATTATTGAAAGGACAAACCATTGTCTGATCTTCCATGGTGGAACAATTTGGATGGACCGAAAATAACATTTCTCTGTGTCATCTACCGTTTCGCTGCCAGTAGGGTCTCTGAGTGACTACTGAAGTGATAGTTTTGACCCACTTACTGAGTTTACATAGGATGGTTACAGAGTGTTAGTAAGCTGAATATACCGACAGAGAGTCTGAAACAATGTTGCAGTCCGAATCTGTCGGACAGACTGGGAAATCTGCTGACCATACACGAAAGTGGAGCAGCTGATAAGCTGGGTATAGTTGACTGTGGCATGGGACAGCACATTAGTGCTTAATTATTAGAAAAAGAACAGTCCTTGGTTCATGAAGTAAAAGAGAACCACTTATTCATTTATTATGAAATAGTGGGTGAGCTCTTGAAGACTTTATTAAACGTAGGAAATAAAATTCATGCTATATCAGAAGGTTATTATTATAACATGAAAGAGAAAAGCGAGACTGTCAATATTGCTGCCCCAGAAATTAGGACTACATCATTCCGTTATCCCAAGGGATTCATTGCTCTCTGATGTCTATGTGTGTCCCGAATGCAAGGCTCTGAGCCGTTACAGTGCTTTGGTTTCTGCATTGCTCCCTATTCTGTTGCTATAATATGTATTTGTCAGTGTAGTTCCTCTACTGTCAACCCATCTTACGACCAAAAAACAAAACTGAAAGTCAGACAAAACTTCAGATATGTCAGTGATTTGTTATAAAGAAGCGAGTAAAATTAATTCATGAATTCGGTGATACAACTGTAGTGCCTTTTATGAGGGACAGTGGACGGAGACACATCTTCAAGGGAGAAAGGGAATGAACATTAGCGATGGAAATTATTCATGAAGTGGTAGGATCATTTAAGGATGTAAAATCAACGGTAGTACATGTAGTAACTACAAGCAGAATTTAAATCCGGAGAGAACTGGAAAGCATATTCTGAGGAAATGAAAATAGATAAGACTGCATGGAAAATAGCTAAGACGGTGAGCGCTACTGAAGTCATTAAGAGGTGATGTGATGGTGTTAGTGATTGAGGAAAATACTCGTTAAGTGTTACTGACATGGAAGGTATACATAGATGGTTATGTAAGCTGCAAAAAAAGGCGAATAATGGTGAAGATGAATAGTGGTACTAGAGGTACAAAGCAGTGAGATAATACAGGGTGTCCCACATCATGAATAGGTAATAGTAACGTTAAGAAACATGTAGTTGCCTGAAACTTCCTGGCAGATTAAAACTGTGTGCCGGATCGAGACTCGAACTCGGGACCTTTGCCTTTTATGGGCAAGTGCTCTACCACCTAAGCTACCCAAGCACGACTCACGTTCCGTCCTCACAACTTTACTTCTGCCAGTATATTCGTTGATGGAGCCTCTATTTACGTAACACTTCACAATCTCGATTCGTTGTTCTAATGCGAACTGCCCCATTTCTCCAACAACCCAACAATACGAGCTTCTCACTACAACTGGCGTATGAACACACAGTTACTCTTAACTTTCCGATGAAATGGAATGTATCTAATTTTCGAAGCAGTAAGACTACTTCACAAGCAATTTGATTAGAGGTGATTAACTAGTATGCGAGGCATCCCAGTTTTATCTGGGACACTCTGTAGTAGATATCGTTTGTGTAGATGAAAATAATAATACGCAGCAGTAGGGCAGAAAAGGATAAAAGGGAAATTCATCTGCAAAAGGGAGAAAAAAAGCTGGATGAGAGTTGAAATAGAAATTCAAATAATGATATTGTAAAAAGTAAGAATATAGCGGAAGTGTACCCATATGATACGAAAAATACCTAGATTTTGCTGAATGAGAACTTTCTTCAGAAGATGTAATTAGTGTGATCTAAAGTGAGAAGCTACATACATCAAAACTCACAGGTATTTGCTGTAGAACTGGCTATACCCTGGAGATACTGTAAGTCATTATGTCTTGTAATGTGGATTGATCAAACTAACTAGCACTGAATAGTTTGGATTAATTAGCTATGAAGGAAGTATATGTTGTAGAATGTTGGAAGTAACAACTTTAATTAGAAACAGTATCCTGTTATCACAAAAGAATTAGGTGATTCCGGCATCTGAAAAAACTTGTGGATTTTTCTTTGGGGTTGTGAGGTAACGGGCGGATTGTGGGGCCCTGGAAATATTCTAACTTCCAAGTTGGCGTGGGAGGAGGGGGGGGGGGGGGGGAGGGGTGGCCGCTCGGCAGCCAGACCCCGTGGTGACGGACGTTGGACGAAGCAAGAGGTGTCCAGCCTGAGCGCGTGGCCGGGAATTCCATGATGACGCTGTGTCGATGAAAGAGACTTGTATGCCGAGAGTACCAAAGATGGCGGATATTGTGAAACCATCATTGCAGACATTTCAAAGTTCGTATGAAAATTAATAGTAATCAGATGAATCATGGTCCCTCAAAAAGAAACACGTACATTGCTATTATTTGCAAGACGATTCTGATGGTTTAATCAGATTTTCAATGTCGTTGTTAGTTTAAAGTATAGTTTCTGATGGTATATTATACAAGTAACACCTAGCTGCGAATTTCCAAAATCTAAACGCTTCATCCGATTTCGACGATCGACGTGTCTTTAGAAAGCTATTAGTGTAAACCTTAATTGGTATGAATTGCAGGCATGTAACTGGAATAGTACATGAGTTACTGGAGGTCAAAGTGTCCAATTATTATCGATCGCTTCAGGCCATAAGTTACACGAAAAACGGCAGCAGCATGCTTATAAATATTTTTGTTCATCTATGTCTTTGTTTATATCCGACATACGCTTTTCATGAAGAAATTGGTCAATTATTTACTGTCTTTCAGAAAACACAGAGACTTTAGGCTACTGGCCTACTTTTGCTTGGTATTCCTTTGATATATATCTATTTACTTTGTTTGTGTATTTAATAATGTGTATTAGAGTTTGTTTATGGTCCAGTCGCAGTAATAGTTACTTAATTTCAAGTTGTTTAAGGTTAAATCAGGCATTTTGTATGTGTTTCAATACGTTTATAAGTATGCATTGGCTTGGAGACATGGAGAGAGCGCTCTAGCCAATCACAGAGCTCTTGACCGGGGAGACTCGATGGAAGTGGGACAAGAGCATCGTTTGGAGAGAGGACAGGGGAGTTCTGAACAGGGCGGAGTGAGGGACAGTCCCACAGGACATGGGGAAGTGGTGGACGTGACGGCGCGACAGACACATGGTCGTGGCAGAGACTTGGAGACTGTGGAGCAGTTTGAGCGTGGTCACAGCAGAGAGAAATACTTTGGAGTAACGACTTGTGCACTTGTGACATATCCGTGGCTTCTACAGTGAAGGCGTAGTGTGCGATTAGAACTGAATATCTCGCGAACTATGTTGCTGTTCGCAACTAATTACGTGCAGTAGGAATCTTCTGTTTCCCTGTTATTCAACTTATGTTTTATTTAATTGCTGGACGATCGACACAAATAAGTATTTTTTAGAAATATAGCACATTCTCAAAAGTACTTCTACTATCGTACTCATCATTTAAATTCATGAACCATGGACTTTGCCGTCGGTGGGGAGGCTTGCATGCCTCAGTGATACAGATAGCCGTACCCCAGGTGCAACCACAACGGAGGGGTACCTGTTGAGAGGCCATACAAACGTGTCGTTCCTGAAGAGGGTCAGCAGCCTTTTCAGTAGTTGCAGGGGCAACAGTCTGGATGATTGACTGATCTGGCCTTGTAACACCAACCAAAACAGCCTTGCTGTGATTGGGTGAAAGCACGGGGATACTACAGCTGTAATTTTTCCCGAGGGCATGCAGATTTATTGTATGGTTAAATGATAATGGCGTCCTCTTAGGTAAAATATTCTGTAAGCGAAATAGCTCCCATCCGTATCTCGGGGTTGGGGACTACTCAGGAGGACTTTGTTATCAGGAGACAGAAAACTGGCGTTCTATCGGTCGGAGCGTGGAATGTCAGATCCCTTAATCGGGCAAGTAGGTTAGAAAATTTCAAACTGGAAACGGATAGGTTAAAGTTAGATACAGTAGGAATTAGAGAAGTTCGGTGGCAGGAGGAACAGGATTTCTGGTCAGGTGAATACAGGGCTATAAATACAAAATGAAATTGGGATAATACAGGCGTACGTTTAATAATGAATAAAAAAATTGGAATGTAAATAAGCTACTACAAACAGCATAGTGAACTCATTATTGTGGCCAAGTAGATACGAAGACAACGCCTGCCAAAGTGGTAAAAGTTTATATGCCAACTAGCTCTGCAGTTGACGAAGAAATTGATGAAATGTATGATGAGACAAAAGAAATTATTAAGATAGTGAAGGGAGACGAAAATTTAATAGCCATGGCTGACTGGAACTCGATAGTAGGAAAAGGAAGAGAAGGAAACGTAGTAGGTGAATATGGATTGGGGGGAATAAATGAAAGAGGAAGCCGCCAGGTAGAATTTTGCGCAGAGCAAAACTTAATCATACCTAACACTTGGTTCAAGAATCATGAAAGAAGGTTGTGTACATGGAAGAATCCTGGAGATACTGGAAGGTTACAGATAGATTTTATAACGGTTGGACAGAGATTAGGAACCAGGTTTTAAATTTTAAGACATTTTCAGTTGCAGATGTAGACTCTGACCACATTCTATTGGTTATGAACTGTAGATTAAAACTAAAGAAACTGCAAAAAGGTGGGAATTTAAGGAGATGGGACCTGGAAACACTGACAAAACCAGAGGTTGCAGAGAGTTTCAGGGAGAGCATTAGAGAACGATTGACAAAAATGGGCGAAAGAAATACAGTGGAAGAAGAATGGATTGCTCTCAGAGATGAAATAGTGAAGGCAGCAGAAGATCAAGTTGGTAAAAAGACGAGGGCTAATAGAATTCCTTGGATAACAGAAGAGGTATTGAATTTAATTGATGAAAGGAGAAAATTCAAAAATGCAGTAAATGAAGCAGGCAAAAAGGAATACAAACGTCTCAAAAATGAGATCGACATGAGGTGCAAAATGGTTAAGCAGACATGGCTAGAGGACAAATGTAAGGATGTAGAGGCTTATATCACTAGGGGTAAGATAGATACTGCGAACAGGAAAATTAAAGAGACCCTTGGAGAAAAGAGAACCATCTGTATGAATATCAAGAGCTCAGATGGAAACCCAGTTACAAGCAAAGAAAGGAAAGGAGAAAGGTGGAAGGAGTATATAGAGGGTCTATACTAGGGCGACGTTCTTGAGGACAAGATTATAGAAATGTAAGAGGTTGTAGATGAAGATGGAATGGGAGATATGATACTGCGTGAAGAGCTTGACAGAGCACTGAAAGACCTAAGTCGAAACAAGGCCCAGGGAGTAGACAACATTCTATTAGAACTACTGATAGCCTTGGGAATGCCAGCCCTGACAAAACACTACCATCCGGTGAGCAAGATACCCTCAGACTTCAAGAAGAATATAATAATTCCCATCCCAAAGAAAGCAGGTGTTGACAGATGTGAAAATTACCGAACTATCAGTTTAATAAGTCACAGCTGCAAAATACTAACACGAATTATTTACAGACGAATGAAAAACTGGTAGAAGCCGACCTCAGGGAAGGTCAGTTTGGATACTATAGAAATGTTGGAACACGTGAGGCAATACTGACCCTGTGACTTATCTTAGAAAATTGATTAAGGAAAGGCGAACCTATGTTTCTAGTATTTGTAGATTTGGAGAAAGCAATGTTGACCGGAATACTCTCTTTCAAATTCTGAAGGCGGCAGGGGTACAATACAGGGAGCGAAAGGCTGTTTACAATTTGTACATAAACCAGATGGCAGTTTTATAAGGGCATGAAAGGGAAGCAGTGGTAGGTAAGGGAGTGAGACAGGGCGAGCAAGCAGTAAAGGAAACAAAGGAAAAATTCGGAGTAGGAATTAAAATCCATGGACAAGATATAAAAACTTTGAGTTCGCCGATGACATTGTAATTCTGTCAGAAACAGCAAAGGACTTGGAAGAGCAGTTGAACGGAATGGACAGTGTCTTGAAAGGAGCATATAAGATGAACATCAACAAAATAAAAGAGAATAATGGAATGTAGTCGAATTAAATCTGGTGATGCTGAAGGAATTAGATTACGAAATGAGACGCTTAAAGTAGTAAATGATTTTTGCTATTTGGGGAGCAAAATAACTGATGATGGTCGAAGTAGAGAGGATATAAAATGTAGACTGGCAATGGCAAGGAAAGCGTTTCTGAAGAAGAGAAATTTGTTAACATCGAGCATAGGTTTAAGTGCCAGGATGTCGTTTCTGAAAGTATTTGTATGGAGTGTAGCCATGTATGGAAGTGAAACATGGACGATAAATAGTTTGGACAGGAAGAGAATAGAAGCTTTCGAAATGTGGTGCTACAGAAGAATGCTGAAGATTAGATGGGTAGCTGACATAACTAATGACGAGGTATTGGATAGAATTGAGGAGTTTGTGGCACAACTTGACTAGAAGGAGGGACCGGTTGGTAGGACATGTTTTGAGGCATCAGGGGATCACAAATTTAGTACTGGAGGCCAGCGTGGAGGGTAAAAAATCGTAGAGGGAGACCAAGAGATGTATACACTAAGCAGATACAGAAGGATGTAGGCTGCAGTAGGTACTGGGAGATGAAGAAGCTTGCACAGGATAGAGTAGCATGGAGAGCTGCATCAAACCAGTCTCAGGACTGAAGACCACAACAACAACAAGATAGTAACTGCAGATTTTATTCAATTGCAATCTTTCATTTATAAATTTCTACATTACATTCGCAATTGCAGAGTGATAGGAACGTTCGACCATTCAATTCATGTCGAAACATCCTGGCAGATTAAAACTGTGTGCCGGACCGAGGCTCGAACTCGGGAACTTTGCCTTACGCTGGCAAGTGCTCTACCAACTGAGCTACCCAATCGCGACTCACGCCCCGTACTCACAGCTTTACTTCTGCCAGTACCCGAGTTCGAGTCTCGGTCCGGCACACAGTTTTAATCTGCCAGGAAGTTTCGTATCAGCGCAAACTCCGCTGCAGAGTGAAAATCTCATTCTGGATTCAATTCATATGTTTATTCGTATTGTATACTGTAGACTCAGCAATATTTTAATTGCAATGCTGCAGCTACTTATCCTAGCCCCTGGACAACGAAACCAGCCAAAACTTTTAATATTTCAACTTTGAGTCTGAGGGTAAGTTGTTGAGGGCCACCACACTCGTCCTTTCATTTTTTATTGAAAGCCCACAATTGGGGGCTCGTCTGGGATTTGTGTCCTGCAAAGTGGTAATTCCTTTGCTCTCTGTTATTCAGCGTACTATGTGAAGTGTAAAAACCTTTGCAAAACCAACAGATTTCTGTAGTGTACCTCTCACAAAACACAGTGTGAGATCTGTTTTTTCCGCAAATAGGTGCCTGGAAATAATGAAATTACGCAATAATTTTCATACGTGGGGGCTCAGAGGCTTAGTAAGTTGAGTGCAAGGAACAGTGGCGGTTAGCGCGTTTAACGGACAACGGTATCGGAGACGGTTGGAAAACGCGGTAGCAGCTACAACTACATCAGGCGTTTTTATCCGGTGGCGCACTCAGATGAACAGCAGTACGCCGGCAGCTTCTTCGAGTACTCCAGGGTAGTCTTCAATGTCGACTTCCAATACAAATGACCGCAGCACCATGGCAGAGGGAACCTTCTCAAATCAGATTAGTGCCTGTGCAAATAGTGAAATAGTGTTTAACTCTGAAGTTCAGGCTCCACTTATAGATCTCGCCAATATAAAACTGTCACGTAATATGTGTATTTCTGAAAACGGAAGCGAGCCCGGTAGTCCGAAATCAGAGCGCGAAAATGTAACTAGTAGGGATTCAGACAAGGGGAATGAATGTGGGGGAGATATGATGTCTCGGCTAATGCATATGAACCAGGGATTGGGAAATAATATGAATACAATGGTAAATAATATCAGTACAATTCAAACAGTTACAGATGCAATTCGGACTGATATGGGACAATGCGAACTGAAATAGGTTCCGCTGTGAAAGAGGAAGCTGAAAAAATTGGGGGTAATTTTGAAAAAGCAATTGATGTAAGTTATGAATGTGTAATGAATGAGTGTGTGAATGGTGATAAATGGAAAGATTCAGTGGTTCAAAAAGAAGTTAAAGAGGAGATGAATTTTGTGAAAGCAAATTGTGTGGAGAGTTCTGAAGAGGTATTAGCAGAAAGTAGTAATTGCATTAAGGAAGGTGTAGTAGCAATTATTTGTGAGTCGGCGAATAGCGTCGATGTTAGTGAAGGCGTCGTAGCTTTGGTCTCGCCAGCTGCATGTAAAGATGATTGTGTTTTGGCGGAAAGCGTCAATGTTACTAAGGGAGACTTAGCATTGGTATCGCCAGCAGCTGAAGTCAAAAATATATCTGCGGATGTAGATGATATCTGTTTAAAGGAACAGAGTAGTTTATGTAATGAAGTAAAAGCTACTGGTATTGATACTTTGTAAGAAGGAATTTACGCGTTTCTGGTCACGAATGAAGGTGAATCGAAACTTATTGATGAATGTGTGAATCTAAAACGTTTGTCGTAGTGTGAAAGTAAATAAATAAAATATTGTGTGACTAGGGCCTCCCGTCGGGTAGACCGTTCGCCGGGTGCAAGTTATCCGATTTGACGCCACTTCGGCGACTTGGGCGTCGATGGGGATGAAATGATGATGATTAGGATAATTAGGATAACACAACACCAAGTCAGTGAGATGAGGGAATCTCCGACCCAGTCGGGAACCGAACCCGGACCGTTAGGATTGACAATCTGTAGAGGAGGGGGGGGGGGGGGGGGAGGGGACGACGACTACGACGACGACAGTGAGGAAGTGTGAACGTACGTTAGCAGCAAATTGTATCATGTAGCGGCGGAAGATTAAGCTGAGTACGATTCACGTACAGCTATTTGTCGACGGGGGAAAGTAAGGTTTCTGATGTGAATTTATGTAGTGATTTATATGCTGTATCAGCAGATAAGGATGATGAGATGAATATTTATGGTGATGATGGCTTAGGCCTCGATGTATTATTTCAGGAAGATAAAGTGTTTAACAGAGAATTGATGTGTAATTTCGTTGAAGCTGGAAGTGTCGATATTTTGGAGAGGAAAAGCAGTTAAGTTGTGGATGCTGTGGGTAGTGAATCGGCGAAATGAGTGGAAGAACTAATAGGAAACTTAGAAAGGGGGAAGTAAGTAGTGTGTAAGGCGATAGTTTGTGTAATGAAGCTCGTACGAATTGGTATATGAAGGAGGAGTGTGATTTTCGTTTGATTGGCGTTGGTACGGTAGAACGCTCCGGTCGTTGCCACTGCATCTGTGGAAACGAGAAAAGTTTAAAATTACTACGGGTTTATAAAAGGGAAGGCATGAATTTGGAGCGAAGGAAATATTTAATGAATTATTTTGGGATGAACATGAGATTGAGGGATGGATAGAACCGGATGTGTGTACGCTAGAATTGGAAGAGAGATGGAAGAAACGAAAAGTTGTTTTAATTTGTAATTAGTGGCAGTACTTTCGGAGGGATTGTTTAATTTATTTTATTTGGGTATTCATTAGTAAATTGTTAGTTTATTGTGACACTGTACGTGTTGAAGAGGGGGCAGCTCAGGCACTGAGGGTTTGTAGAGGTCAGTGACCTCTTTGATTTAAGTAAAATATGTATTGATTTATGCTTTGTATAAGAGTGTGGCAAAGAAATTAGTGGTCAATCTAAAGGGTATGAAAATTGTAATTGTATGTGCACGCAATTTTTGGTGCGTGGAGTTAGCAAGGTTTGATTGAAGTCAATTAAACAGAACTTATGGGAATTTAAGTCTACTGTGATTCAGTCTTTTGCCTTGTGACTTTGTTCCTAAAGTATCGTTTTCCACTGGAGGGAATCTTGAGCGGGGATCTTGGTTGGTTTTGGAAAACGGTTTGTTGACGGGTTTCTACTTTTGGTGTTGGTTGTAGACAGATTTGTCACGATATACGGTGGAACTCGGAATTCAGAGGCAGACACGATTTCTACGAAGCACTTGGTGAAAAGACTGATGTGAGCTGATCAATACTTCGTGCGAAAAGCCATGTGAGCGTGTGTAGTGCGACGGAAAAAATTAGTGCAAGAAGGCACCTAAGCGCTGAGTGAATGGCACAAGAAGTGCTTTCCAAATCGTACATAAGTAAAAGTGCATTTAAAAATTTTATTTCTTGTCCAAAAAAATTATTTATCCATAACTGAAACGCAGGCGTTTATTGAATATGCCATTTCGTTAATAATTTGTGGTAGTTTAAATTATTTCTAAATTCATGATGCTCCCACACCACTACAAAAATCTTGTAAAAACAATTGGCATGGCGTTTTACTCACTTAATTCTGTTGTTTCAAATTTGTTTTATATGTACTTGAATGAACTGCAGGGTGCTACATCTGCACATTGTGGCAAGCCAGAATGTTAGTAAGCTGAGATGTGTGACGTAACAGGAGAACTGTGGCCCCCTGAATATATTCTATGTTCGGAGTTTGCGTGGCCCCACAGGCCGCTCGGCAGCCAGACCACGTGGTGACGGACGCTGGCCGAAGCAAGAGGGGTCCAGCCCGAGCGCGTGGCTGGGAATTCCATGGTGACGCTGTGTCGATGAAACAGACTTGCATGCCGAGAGTGCCAAAGATGGCGGACTTTGTGAAACCACCATGGCAGACATTTCAGAGTTCGTATAGAAATTAATAGTAGCCAGATAAATAATGATACCTCAAAATGAAACATGTGAATTACTATTATTTGCGCTACGATTCTGGTGGTGTAATCAGATTTTCAATATCTTTATTAGTTTAAAGTTTAGTATCTGAAGATAAATTACACAAGTAACATCCAGCAAGGAATTTACAAAACCTAAACGCTTCATCCGATTTCATCGATCGACGTGTTTTTAGAAAGGTATTAGTGTAAACCTAAACTGATATGAACTGTAGGCATGTAACGTGAATAGTACATAAGTTACTGGAGGTAAAAGTGGCCAATTACTATCGATCGCGTCAGGCCATAAGTACTCCACAGTTACACGAAAAACAACAACAGCATGCTTATAAATATATTTGTTCATCTATGTCTTTGTTCATATCCGACATACGCTATTCATGAAAAGTTGGTCAATTATTTACTGTGGTTTAGAAAGCACAGAGACGTTCGGCTATTGGCCTACTTTTGTTTGCTATTCCTTTGATATATATCTATTTAATTTGTTTCTGTATTTAATTGTGTGTGTTAGAGTTTCTTTATGGTCCAGCCACAGTAATTGTTATTTAATTTCAAGTTGTTTAAGTTTAAATCCAGCGTTTTGTGTGTGTTTCAATACGCTTATAAGTATGCATTGGCTTGGAGACACGGAGAGAGCGCTCTAGCCAATCACTGCGCTCGTGAATGGGGAGACTCGATGGAAGTGGGACAAGAGCATCGTTCCGAGAGAGGACAGGGGAGTTCTGAACAGGACAGCGTGACGGTAAGTCGCATAGGACACGAGGAAGTGGTGGACGTGACTGCGCGACAGACACATGGTCGTGGCAGAGACTTGGAGAGTGTGGATCAGTTTGAGCGTAGTCACAGCAGAGAGAAATACTTTGGAGTACCGACTTGTGCACTTCGACCATAGATACTAGTAGACTGGCCTTGCTGTGCAGAAGCTATAGGGCCGGTGTGGCTCCAACATAAACCACGTGACTGTTGGCAAAACGTGGCGGGATTTCAAATCAGCGGTATGCCATCCTATGTTTGTATCGTATTTTACTCACATTTCTCAATTGACTGCCAAACGTTTCCAACAAAAATTACTTTTTTATTTGCGACAAATTATGTCAGAACTACATTTGACCTGGATTTGTTCACAGTACCATTTATAAAATCTAACAAATACATCTAACGCCCCTCTGGTGGGCAGCGGGACGAAATTACTATAAACTGATCAATTAAAGTAAAATGTCGCTAAAATTCTTTTAAAAAGAGTGGGCTCGTGTCAAAAGTTTAAATATTGGATTCGCCGCGTTTTGAGCTCTAGTCACTTATAAAAGAAAATGGGATATGGGAATTATGTCAACTATAGGTGCCAAAATTGTCGACTTTAGGAGCAGGTCCATTTTAGAGTACCAATTTTAGGTGCACTTCAAAGGTTCAGTTCCTACTATATTTACAAAAGTTTAAACTATCAGTTTAAAAAAAAAAGATATTTTAGATGAAAGGTGAGACTTTGAAGTTTCAGAAAATATTTTTGGAGCGTACATTTATTTAATAGTATTAGAAGGTAGAAAAAAAATTCTCTTCATGTGTCGACTATAGGTGCTCTTACCTTATTATAATCTCATTTGTATATACAAAAAGGCACGTATGTGCAGATGGCTTAAAGTTTTTCCGTTTCAGGACCTGTATCCAAAGCTGACTTCGGTTTTCATCCTTAGTGAACCTATGAGTAGGAACGAGAAACAGTTATATTTACTTCTGTAACCGAATTATCACAGATACTTTCCAAAATGTAATACGAGTCTGACTTTACAGGCATCACTTTCAACACTTTAATTTACGTGATACTCTGTTTCAAGTGTAAAAAATTATATAAAAGTCACTTCAGCAGATTTCAATAAACGCATCTGCACTATCATAGAAACACACGTGAAATGTAATGCCATTTCCCCCGACAAAACGTTGAGTACAGCCATAAGCGCAACACGAAACACCCATGTTTTGCCAACATTCACGTGACTTTAGCCCAGAGATGTTTGAGCCACGAAAATGACGTCAGGGCCGGTCTATTATATTTATCGTCGAAGCTTGTGCACTTGTGACATATCCGTGGCTTCTACAGTGAAGGCGTAGTGTGCGTTTAGAACTGAATATCTCGCAAGCTATGGTGTTTTTCGTAACTAATTACGTGCAGTACGAATCTATTGTTTCCCTGTTTTTCAACTTATATTTTATTTAATTGCTGGACGATCGACACCAATAAGTGTTTTGGTAGAAATATACCACATTCTCAACAGTACTTCTACTATCGTGCTCATCATTTAAAGTCGTTAAGATAAACCTGCAGATTTTATTTAATCGCAATCTTCATTTATAAATTTCTGCATTACATTCGCAATTGCTGAGTGTTAGGTACCTCCGACCGTTCGATTCATGCCTATATTCGTATTGTATACTGTAGATTCAGCAGTATTTGGCTTGTAATGCGGCAACTACATATCCCAGCCCCTAGACAACGAAACTAGCCAAAACTTTTAATATTTCTACTTTGAGTTTGAGGGTACGTAGTTGAGGGGCATCACACTCATCATATCATTTATTATTGAAAGCCCGCAGGGTATAGCTGTCAATGGGTGATTAGGAACATTTTTTCAGGTGTTTCATCCGATACTTAAAATTCCGTTTTTTGTATTATGTAGGATGAGTCAGATCAAACACATAGTGCTTATCATGTCTTTCATGCAACGCCCAGTGTCGACGGAAAGCGTCTGTTTGTTTTCCGCTACAAAGAAAATGAGTTCTAAAGCGCAATTTTGCATGCCCTTTCAACGGATCTGTCCCAGATTAGTCTGGTGTGATATTTGTACTACCGGTATATATTAACAGGGACACTAAAATTCGAAGAATAGCCAGTAATCCAGCAGTGACACGGCTACCCGGGCCCATATTGACTGCTGGCACGAAGCATTTAGCGCTACTGGGTCGCTGCCGGATTGTTGTTTATTGCTCCTGTTTTACAGTCCCCGTTAATACATATCGCTAAAACGAATATGGCCCTAAAATAACGTGGCACCGTTCTATCTAATGGGCATGTAAAATACTCCTTTAAAATTCATTTCGTTTCTACTAGGAAACAAACCGATGCTTTGCGTCGGCACAGCGCTTCGCATGAAAGACGTGATGGGTACTGACTGCTTGGGGTGACTCCAGCTACACCATGCAAAAACGAAATTGCAGGTATCTTCTCAAATACCAGAGAAAATGTTCCTAATGACTCTTAGGAGAGACACCTTGTATACATGTGATTGTTTCTTTTATAATATATTAATGAAGTTTGTTTAAAAAAAAAATGCTCTGAGCACTATTGGACTTAACATCTGAGGTCATCATTCCCCTAGAACTTAGAACTACTTAAACCTAACTTAGCTAAGGAAATCACACACATCAATTACCGAGGCAGGAATCGAACCTGCGACCGTAGCAGCAGCGCGGTTCCAGACTGAAGCGCCTAGAACCGCTCGGTCACAACGGCCGGCTGAAGTTAGTTTGCTAGGAGGTTTGAGTAGGATGCTTAAGTGGGACTATGGTAATGCAGAAGATGCCTCTGAAGGCCATGGAAGTGTAATTTATGGTAACTAGTGACGCATGTTGAAGAGAGATATGGAAATGTGGACAATTTTATGGAAATCCTTGATACAAAAAATATGGGGAATTTATCGTATCTCAATGTGAAAATGGATGTAGATAAGATAAAGAAAATAAATGGTTAATAGCATGTAGCTCAGCCGAGGGATTATGTATTTTTATTATGTACAGTCATGCAACACATATGAGAAGTTTGGGACGATGCAAATTTGACTGAATAGTCTGTGATGTAACGGAGCTTCCTAAGGAGTGAAAGATGGGAAACACTAGCAACAATTTATGACAGCTGAATCAAAAGTAATGCCTCCACTTTCGTTAATTGGGTTTGGATGGGAATATTTTAATAAATCACACGCAGAATGAATCCTTAGAATGTGATCTTTAATTACCAATATTCACTTTTTCACATAATCACCAGCCAATTGGACTCATTTCTGCCAACTATGAACAAGTTTTCTGAAGCAGTCACGGAAGAAGTCGACACTCTGTTTCCACAACTACAATCTCATAGTCCTCTCAATGTCCTCATCAGAAGCATAATGATGTCCCCGCAGATCGTTTTTCTTTATCGGGAACAAATGGAAATCAGACGGTGCTACTTTGAACTGTATGGAGGATGCCGTACGGTGGTGAGATTCAGTCTCTGAAGTTCTGCTGTGGTGAAACGTGAAGTGTGTGGTTTGGCAATGTCTTGCTGCAGGAAAACATTTCCCCTTTCCTCTCGTACCCTTGTTAGCCGTCGTTTCAGAGTTCGAAGCGTTGTGATGTAACGCTCTGAATTTATTGTTGTTCCACAATCAAGAAAGTCAACATAGATAACACCATCTGCTCCCCAGTACACTGTGGCCATGATTTTTCCAGCTAAGGGCTGCGTTTTGAATTCCTTTTTCTCAGTCAAGTCTTTGAGTCTATATTCCATAGACTGACGTTTCGTCTTTGGGTCGTAATGGTGTACCCACGTTTCGTCTCCTGTCACAATTGAATGGAGAAACGCGTCACCTTCATTTTCGTAACGCGAGAGGAGTTCCTGGCAAATTTCAAGTCCGTGAGCTTTCATTTCAGGAGTCAGCATCCGGGGTACAAATCGTGCACAGATCTTCCGATAGCCAAGCGAAACAATAATGTAACCCACACGTTCTTGTTAAATGCCGATTGTGCTTGCAGTTTCTCTCTTAGTGATACGCCGATCGTCCTGAATCAGTCTGTCAACATTTTGCTTGTGAAACCCGTTGGTTGCTGTCACAGGCCGTCCAACTCTGACTCAGGTTCCCGCCTCAACATCTTTAAACTTACTCACCCAACGACGCACAGTACTCACATCAACACAATCACCATAAACTGCTTTCATTCTAAGATGAATCTCCTTTGGGGTTGTAAGGTGTATGCTTCGCCGGCGATGGGCGAGGCATGACAGAATCTCTGACCAGAGAGTAGTTTATCGTTAGTTGTTGCTTGTCGCGAGTCTGCACTAGTCTGCGCGAGTCGGCAGGAGAAGTCAGTCTGCGCAGACTAGCGCAGACTCGCGACAAGCAACAACTAACGATAAACTACTCTCTGGTCAGAGATTCTGTCATGCCTCGCCCATCGCCGGCGAAGCATACACCTTACAGGGTGACACGTTCTGCTGTCAAGAATTCAATGACTGCACGTTGCTTAAATAGCATTGACCGACCGTCTGCGCAGGGTTCCATACTTTACACTGTGGCAACACAACCGCTCAATGCTAAGGCTTCCCACCAACTGGAGCTGTAGAGAAGAGGCTAAGGGACAAGCCAGTATCTGCCGCATACTAATGGGGCCAACTGCTGAAGAGTTACGAAGGTGGAGGCAGTACTTTTCGGTCAACCCTCGTATGTTTTTGAAAGATGAGAAATTACGATAGTAATTTTTCTGTACGCAAAATTTATATGATCCTGTGAGTGTACCTCCAATAAGTAAAATATACATTAACGTCTTGGATGAAACACGTACTGGAGTCAAATGAGATTTGTTTGAACATTTAAGCGACTAACGTTTGATATAATTTGTTGTAATCATGTAACGACATGTTATGAATTAAGCGAAAAATGAGCGACAATTTCAGTAGCTACAGTTGGATAATCATAAGAGGTTTAAGGTTATATCTGTTGACAGACTAATGATGAACTGAGTTATGATGAGTATGAGAGTTGGAGAACTTGGATGAGGTTAAATTTACCACAGCAATCCACTGGAAAAAACTTATGCTTTATGTCAACCTCCATTAATTTATAATACATAGCAAAATAAATGTGTAACTGCTAATAATTATCAAAAGCTGTTAACAAAATTATCTTAAAATTAACCAAAAAGTAAAGAACTCAGTTGGGTAAACACATATTTATGGTTACGTCGAACGTATTTGTGCACCCGCA
Source organism: Schistocerca americana (assembly GCF_021461395.2). Taxonomy (NCBI): domain Eukaryota; kingdom Metazoa; phylum Arthropoda; class Insecta; order Orthoptera; family Acrididae; genus Schistocerca; species Schistocerca americana. The sequence goes on along the minus strand of NC_060119.1, from coordinate 313,689,913 downwards.
AAGAAGGTGGTTAATTCATTTCCCGCCAAAGGCGAATCAATTATATGAATGTGTGGTGTCTGTTCTTACGAACATGTTCAAAAGAACGGACACCACACATAAAAATCATACGCTATGTGATGAAAAGTATCCGGACACCGAGCTGATGACTTACCAGATCATGGCCCCTCCATCGGTAATGCTGGAATTCAGTATGGAGTTGGTCCACCCTTAGCCTTGATGACAGCTTACACTCTCGCAGCCATATGTTCAATCAGGTGGTGGAAGGTTTCTTGGGGAATGGAAGCACATTCTTCAAGGAGTACTACACTGAGGAGAGGTACCGATGTCGATTGGCGAGGCCTGGCACGAAGTCGGCGTTCCAAAACATCCCAAAGGTGTTCAATGGGATTCAGGTCAGGACACTGTGCAGGACAGTTTCTTACAGGGATAATATTGTCGTGTAACCACTCCGCCACAGGCCGTGTATTATGAACAGGTGCTCGATCGTGCTGAAAGTTGCAATCGCCATCTTCGACAGTGGCAAGCAATAAGATGCTTAAAACGTCGATGTAGGCCTGTGCTGTGATACTGCCACGCAAAACATCAAGGGTGGATGCACCCTCCATGAAAAACAGGACCACACCCTAACACCATCGCCTCGGAATTTTACGGTTGTCACTACACACGCTGGCAGATGACGATAACCGGGCATTCGCCATACTCACCCCCTGCTATTGGATTGCCACATTGTGTACCATGATTCGCCACTACACACAACCTTCTTCCACTGTTAAGTCAAACAATATTTACGCTCTTACACCAATCGAGGCTGCGTTTGTCATTTACCGGCATGATATGTGGCTTATGAGCAGCCTCTGGACCACGAAATCCAAGTTTTCTCACCTCCCGCCAAACAGTCATTGTATTTGCAATGGATCCTGACGCAGTTTGGAATTCCTGTGTGACGTCTGGAAAGATGTCTGCCTATTACACATTACGACCAACTTCATCTGTCGGTGGTTATAATATTGTGCCCTGCCCGCTACGTAATAACATACTACTTTCTTTTTCTATCGAAGTATTAAGGTTTAAAGATATAATTTAACCACTGAGTCAATGAACTGCACTGCAAGTCAGCGATTATATACGCCCAGAATAATGAGAGCGGCGCATCATTATGATCTGTATTTTGTTCTATACAAGAATGCGTGCTCGTCGTTTCTTCCTCTTTCCTTTTCCGACAGCATCTTACGCTAACAGACTCCTATTTTCTTCCATTTTGTTGGAATAAACTAAACTTGTATTCCTGGTGGGAATTTATTTAATCATTCTGTTATTATCGTCAATTCCGAGTCTTAATATAACCTTATTATGAATGCTTTATTCTTTCGCTCCAGAGTTGAGATAAGATTATTGTAATTTCCAAGTATTTCGCCGAAATACGGCACAATTCTTTGTGATGCTCATAACAGTGAGAATTATTAACAAAATGTCAGATTTCTCTACAAATTGTTTATTTCGTTAAATAATAATTGTTTAATTTAAGATTTCTGCTTTCATATCGTAATAGCAGTCCCAAATTTCCAATTTATGTATGTTATAGACATGTCTTTTTCTAAATTTGTTTTTTTACTGTTCCAACGCGTTACTCACGAGATTAAATCAAATTATTCTGAATTTCTCGTGAGGCGAGAAGACAGTTGGAAATTCCCCTGAGATTACAAAAACACAAATTAATCGTTTTTCAGCACGCTGCTTGCCTACTGATCTTCACTTCAAGCAAAAAGGTTAAAAATAGCAAAATAAATTAAGAAGTGAAGTGATAATATTGTGCGTTGATTAGTATTGTGTGCATTTTCTGATAAAAATAATTTTCATTATAAAGTCAAAAAAAGTGGCGTATGTGTGAAATATCTAATTCAGTTACTTTTAATTAAGGATAAGATTGATACCACTAATTATACCACATACTAATAGTTGTGTTTGGATATTTAAGTATTAAAAGTAACTAACCTCATGCGTATATTAAAATAATAGTAGAACAGAAAATTTAATTGGGATACATTAAGTTTGAAGATATTTTGCTTAACAGTTATTCAATTGCGGAACTATTGCCAATATATGAATATATTATGAGCCTAGGTTACATCCATCGTAATTTACACTAGCCAAAGCATACATTTCCACAATTCTATAATAATATTCACCGATATTTATAAAATATACCATAGTCAAAAAAGATTCAGTATATTTGGCGCTCAAAACGAGTGACCGCAACGTAAGAAAAAGTCTATCTAAAAAAAATTAAATTCCAATTTCTAATATAAAATTCTTATTTCTATTTTATTTACCCACACGATGTACTGTACCATGACGTGGAGAAAGGTCAACCAATCCTGTTTACGTCAAATTGTACATCTCAAGGGTAAAAACTCACTGATATGAATTTTTTTGCTCTGTCAAGATCGTAACTTTCTTCTATAGTATTTTTTTCCCTTTGATTCTCTACAAAAATTAAAATCGTTGTTAGTTGTAGTTCAGCTCAGTGATTTTGGAAGGTTGTATTAAGAAAAATCCAATTTTGCAAAATTCGACGAAGGATTGTTTTGTGTGTGAAATTAGAGAACACAAAATGGCCGATTTGGCCGCACAATGATAAAAGAGTATCGCAGTCAGGAAAATTATTTATTATATTAAGATTATTTATTGTTATTTATATATGTGTGTTACTGCTAAGTAGTAACTTTAATGTGCCGAATTTTTCCCGAATTTTTCGAAATTACATATTATGGTCAGCGTCGGTAAAAAAGAGAATTTACCAATTGAAACCATGGTTTCACCATCATATTTCGAAAATTAAGCGGTAAATCTAAACAAATCGCTCATAGATTTCATTGCAAATGAGTTAGAAAATCAAACCACGGACTCGAACAAGTCCACCGCGAATTCGGAGATCGTACAAAATAACGAAAATGGTCGTCCGACCACTGCAATTAATGAAACTGCAGCGGGTACCAATCAGTTTAATGGGACGGCGGAAGACAGTATTGCGCTTGGCCCGCTTTTCTCAAAAAGTTGGAATCACGCGATCATGAACGCGATCAGCGGGAAATAGAGAAGGAAGCTTTGCGCGATCGCGAACGCTATCAGTGGGAAAGAAACAGGAACAAGGAGACAAATAATTAAAAAATGAAATAAAAACTGAATTATCCAGCATCAGGCCCGAGCTAATGAATATGAAGCAAGCGTATTCATCAATTTTGAGCCAAGTCATTAAACTGGACAGTGATGTCGAAAACCTATAATCGTCGCATTCCGCAATAAAGTAGGATGTTGAAGACTTAATATCTGCCGTTACGAATCTCAAAATAAATAACCAAGAGATTTTGGAGGAACAACTAGAATGTCACAAAAGGCAAATAAATATTGGAATATCCAATTGGATAACCACTAAAGAGATGGAACTTGACATAAAAATTAATGTTGCCGTCGACAATGCTGTGCAGCGCCGTAGAAGCAAATTCAGACACCGCGCACAATACGCAGGACGAACAAAAAGAACCAAACGAAGTAATGTGGAGGTGGGAATGAACGCTCGCGTCCGAAATTTGGACAAAGCCGTTTCGACGGACAGCAGAACGGAAATGACTTTTCCCATGCAACCGCCGAACGACGACAATGCACGAAAGACGACATTCTGGAATGAAAGAATTTTCCAAACGCCCGACTTGTCGCCAGCAAAATGTAATTATGAAGACGAACGTAAAATGAATTCAGCGAAAACTGAGCAAAGGCTACTCAAGCATCGCTATTTTCAAACATTTGCCGAAGACAAGAAGTCCTTTAATTCAATTGTATTTATACGCACATTCAGGAATGTCTTACCCAGATACTGGTCTGAATATCAAAAAATCCAGTTCGTGATATCACACATCACCGGTGACGCGGCACTATGGGCCAATGAAACCACCTGACTATTTAATAAGCTCACTGAATTCGAGAAAGTTTTTCTTGTTAAATATTGGTCCACAAGAGTCCAAGAACGTTTGCACAAAGAAGTTTATATTCCGGAACTGTACAATCCGAAAAAAGGGAGATTGCGCAATTATTTTGAACGATTGCGAAAACGGGATACTGGTATGAGCCTACCTCACATAAAGAAGTACTACGCATATTAAAGACAAAATTAGCGATCAACCTTAGGGCGAAGTTAATAAATGTACCAGATGAAGATTTGGAGCACTTCCTTTCGGTGATGGACGCCTTAGACCTAATCTAAGAAGACGCAAAGTCCTACCAAGCATTAGAGAATAACTGCAATTGTCACAGTGTTGATAACCCGAGTAGTAATGAACAGAGGAAACGTAATCAGCACAGACAAAAATCGAGTTATGGTGACGGTTACGTAGCCAGTAAATGGAATTATGGCGACAGTAACTAGGGAAACGGTACGAATTATAAGCGCAACTTCGGAGATGGAAATAATTACCATGACGCTAACCACGATAAAAAGGCACCGTGGAAAAGGGGGATTGGAAATTAATGGAGCAACAACAACAATCCTCCGAATCAGTCAAACACAAATGAACGGAACAAGAACCAATATTCGAATAGTAATAACGGCACTCAGTGGTCAAACCAGCAATCAATTTCATGGCTCGGTAACCAGACGTCGAATATAATGCAAGCTGTGTCCGTAATTCCAAACACGAACAATCAAAACCACATTGATAGCAGTCGTTCTACTGTGGCGCGAAGTCGTAAAACAACCCGGCCAACAGCAACAGTCAAACCAGAGCCGACCGTTCTGGTCGACCTCCCGAGCACGGTCGGATCTATAACTGCAGGCAACCCCACAATCAACCTGAAAGCACTACGTTACAACGACCGTGCCGACATCAGGGACGAATTATTAGAAGAAGCTAATGCCTGTAAACATGACGATGAATACATGGTGCAAGCTGCAATTATGGTCAGTATTAATGGTGTTAGTGGGGAAGCAATCACTGATACAGGTGCCACGACAAAGGTCATAAATATAACCTTGTTTGACAAAATTAATCGCATAAAGAGATTATCTACACTACTGGCCATTAAAATTGCTACTCCACGAAGATGAAGTGCTACAGACGCGAAATTAGCAGACAGTAAGAAGATGCTCTGATATGCAAATGATTAGCTTTCCAGAGCATTCACACAAGGTTGGCGCCGGTGGCGACACCTAAAGCGTGCTAACATGAGGAAAGTTTCCAAAAAATTTCTCATACACAAACAGCAGTTGACCGGCGTTGCCTGGTGAAACGTTGTTGTGACGCTTCGTGTAAGGAGGAGAAATGCGTACCATCGCGTTTCCGACTTTGATAAAGGTCGGATTGTAGCCTATCGTGCTTGCGGTTTATCGTATCGCGAAATTGCTGCTCGCATTAGTCGAGATCCAATGACTATTATCAGAATATGGAATCGGTGGGTTCAGGAGGGTAATACGGAACGCCGTGCTGGGTCCCAACGGCCTCGTATCACTAGCAGTCGAGGTGACAGGCATCTTATCCGCATGGCTGTAACGGATCGTGCAGCCACGTCTCGATCCCTGAGTCAACAGATGGGGACGTTTGCAAGACAACAACCATCTGCACGAACAGTTCGACGACGTTTGCCGCAGCATGGACTGTCAGCTCTGAGACCATGGCTGCGGTTACCCTTGACGCTGCATCACAAACAGGATCGCCTGTGATGGTGTACTCAACGACGAACCTGGGTGCACGAATGGCAAAACGTCATTTTTCCGGATGAATCCAGGTTCTCTTTACAGCGTCATGATGGCCGCATCCGTGTTTTGCGACATCGCGGTGAACGCACATTGGAAGCGTGTATTCGTCATCGCCATACTGGCGTATCACCCGGCGTGATGGTATGGGTTGCCATTGGTTACACGTCTCGGACACCTCTTGTTCGCATTGGTGGCACTTTTAACAGTGGACGTTACATTTCAGATGTGTTACGACCCGTGGCTCTACCCTTCATTCGATCCCTGCCAAACCCTACGTTTCAGCAGGATAATGCACGACCTCATGTTGCAGGTCCTGTACGGGCCTTTCTGGATACAGAAAATGTTCGACTGCTGCCCTGGCCAGCACATTCTCCAGATCTCTCACCAATTGAAAACGCCCGGTCAATGGTGACCGAGCAACTGGCTCGTCACAATACGCCAGTCACTACTCTTGATGAACTGTGGTATCGTGTTGAATCCGCATGGGCAGCTGCATCTGTACACGCCATCCAAGCTCTGTTTGAACCAAAGCCCAGGCGTATCAAGGCCGTTATTACGGGCAGAGGTGGTTATTCTGGGTACTGATTTCTTAGGATCTATGCACTCAAATTGCGTGAAAATGTATTCACATGTCAGTTCTTGTATAATATATTTGTGCAATGAATACCCGTTTATCATCTGCATTTCTTCTTGGTGTAGCAATTTTAATGGCCAGTAGTGTATATTGCCCGTGAAAAATTGCCGAGTTTTTGTCGCATTAGGCGCTGCCACACAGATATTTAAGCAACAAGTACAGGCCGATCCCTATGTAGAAGACGAGAAACTTAGTGCTACTTCTTACTAGTTAAAAATTTATCGGTTTCTTTCATCCTGGGACGAGATTTTCTACGCGGTGGAAATGCAAAGATTGACCTACCAGCGGGAAAATGAGTGGTTACAAACAAAGGGAAAAGAACTGCACTATGGTTAATTAGGACTCCATATGCACGTAACAGATACTGTCGCAATGCTATAGTTAAATTGGTAGGCCCAAGAATACTCCACATTTCTAGCAATTTCGAGACATCAGAATTTCTGCACTCTGAAGATAATAACGCAGCAGTACTTAACAATTCAGCATCAATTGCAGCAAAAGTATCAGAGTCGACCTATCCGAACCAAACACAGAAGGTAGGACTCGCAAATGTCATTGAAAATTATATGCCAATATTTGCTAATAAACCTGGAATCATTAAGGATTTTGTGTGTAATATGAATGATGCTCCACACGAAACTTTTTGTAGGACATCATATGCCATGCCGTGGAGTAAAAGGAAGCTATTTATTGAAAATACCGTTCAGTGGCAAAGTCAAGGGACTATACAACCAGATAGATAAAAAAAAGTATTATGAATGAAAAAACGTTAGTCGACGAAGTACTACTTACCCACGTGAAATAATGACCTTTATTTAAGGAGTACAAGTATTTGTATGTGAACAACCTAACCATGTATGTGACCTGCATATTCTTGATGTATGTTTAACAAATGTGAATTTATTTTTTTCAGTATTTAGCTTATAAGCTTTTCCTTCTGAATTAGTTAAGTAGGTAACTTCATTCAATAAGCAAGGATAATTTTTCAAAGAGAACTTTTTTATTTATTGATTCGATGGGTATGAATGACTAGTCATGTCATAAATAAAGTTGAAAAAACCTTTTGGACTATCTTTACGAAGTCAATGAGTAAACTCAAACTTTGAAACACTTGATGAACAGTAAATTCCATTTTTCCAGTTATTTATGAAACAATTTTGATTTTTGTGCTAATGTGCTACTTGCAATATACAGTATGTATATAAAACCCTAATATAGACAGTCTCTAGAGAATCAAAGGTGTTACCTTGCTGAAACCATTAGATTATACATTCTTCTGATCTATACGTGGTAGGCTTTTGGCTAAATTTCGTTGCAGTTTAAATTCGTAAGTAGGACACAAAATCGGCAGATCTTCTCTGCTTGGCCGAGCAACGAGTATCATTTGAATGAGAAAGGAAGCTATGCTTCCTTTCCTGTGAATATGTAAATGGTTACGAGTAACTGAATTTTGATTCGTTTATACTTCTAATTTCATTGCAATTCTATACGGACAGTAATAATGATCTACTGGTCAGTGCCCGTTACTGTGAAATTCAGTATATGGACCTACAACGCGGGTATAAATTAATGTACACAGCAATGAACTTTCACAGAACGGTGTTTCAATGAATGCTTAGATATTATAACTATAAAACTTGTCCATCGTGAATACGTTGATTGAGACTTTTAAAATAAAGCGTCATCGTATTTTTCAATGAACAGTGTTGTGATTTACAGGAACCTATAGAAAAACCGAAGGCTGTCACAACGAACTGAGTGTAAAATAATATTATTTAAAGAACAGTGATACCACGTCAGGTTTTGTGTGGCGATTTTTCTACAAGATATGAAAATTTGTGACATTTCCCCATACATCACTGCGTGTGAACTGTGTGAAGTGCTTCATTCAGTGACCATAAACAGCGACCAGACAGAAAGTGATCTCTGAATTTTGTGCTTTACTGCAACCAAAACCGAAAACAAGTGTGATTAGTAGGACAGAATCCGCTCGGGCACTGAAAATTTGATCGAATTTTTAAAGACTATGTTTTGTACGTGTTGTCGGAACAATGGCTCATTCTTCTTGCATTGGCATGAACATTTCCTCGCCAGCCACCGCTAGCGTTGTCTCAATCATTGTTGAAAAAGTTTACGAAGGGCCGTGCGAAGCCAGCTAATGTTTGCCGATACGCCTGTGTAGAGACTTCGCACGCGCTCCCCGTCCAGTGAAATATTATGAAAGAACCGCAACATTCAGGGCTCGGCACCTGCCTAATAACACAACTGACCCTACAGGGCGATAAGCTAGCATCTACAAATACAGCTATTACAACGTCTACTTGGTTTTCTTTTTCTCTCTTTTTTTTTCATGACCACCTACACCAGGCTGCCATCCATCCATAACGGGCCGCGATCCAGAGAAATGCAAGTGCTCTGCCCGAGAGGAAGGGAGGATGAAAGCAGCCAGCAGCAGTCGGTGAATCAGAGCGGGTCCATCCGGACCTAATACTTACATACGGGGGGCGAGAACTGTTCAAAAATGGTTCAAATGGCTCTGAGCACTATGGGACGTAACATCTGAGGTCATTAGTCCCCTAGAACTTATAACTGCTTAAACCTTACTAACCTAAGGACATTACACACATCCATGCCCGGGGCAGGATTCGAACCCGCAACCGTAGCAGTCGCGCGGTTCCAAACTGAAGGGCCTAGAACCGCTCGGCCATCGCGGCCGCCGCGAGAACTGTACCTGACAGTCCCCGCAGGCCGTCGTTCCATTGCGACGAAATATTTTTTCCTCACCTCAACCGACGCTTCAATCAAGTCACTCGTCATTTCACCACATGAAGATTTAAATAGAATGCTGTTATGAAAAATAAAATACCCACAATAAAACACTACACACATAGTAACGTTTTAAAGTGCAGCGTTATTAAAACCTGGTTAATTCACAGTAACACAAATTTTTATGCAACCAAATTGTGAAATATTTAAGATTTTTCCTTTTTCAATTTATGACGTATTGTGTAACCATAATCCAGAGGAATACCCTTTTCCGTATAACGTTAATAACAGAAAGTATATTTATTGTTATACGATAATGCAATTAACTGAGATTTAAGTTGAAATATTTAAGGATTCATATCATCATGGTCGAACACTAGTTCAATGAATTGACTTTAAATATTTACTACCTGGTAATATTCTGCAAATGCATAACTTCGAAATAGAGCAAACTAAAAACTAGTGAATGCCAATGTGAAAGGAATTTTATTGAAAACATCAATAATTATGCAGTGTCTAAGAACTATTTCCCCCCATAGACCTTGCCGTTGGTGGGAGGCTTGCGTGCCTCAGCGACACAGATAGCCGTACCGTAGGTGCAACCACAACGGAGGGGTAACTGTTGAGAGGCCAGACAAACGTATGGTTCCTGAAGAGGGGCAGCAGCCTTTTCAGTAGTTGCAGGTGCAACAGTCTGGATGATTGACTGATCTGGCCTTGTAACATTAACCAAAACGGCCTTGCTGTGCTGGTACTGCGAACGGCTGAAAGCAAGGGGAAACTACGGCCGTAATTTTTCCCGAGGGCATGCAGCTTTACTGTATGGATAAATGATGATAGCGTCTTCTTGGGTAAAATATTCCGGAGGTAAAATAGTCCCCCATTCGGATCTCCGGGCGGGGATTACTCAGGAGGACGTCGTTATCAGGAGAAAGAGAACTGGCGTTCTACGGATCGGAGCGTGGAATGTCAGATCCCTTAATCGGGCAGGTAGATTAGAAAATTTAAAAAAGGGAAATGGATAGGTTAAAGTTAGATATAGTGGGAATTAGCGAAGTTCGGTGGCAGGAGGAACAAGACTTTTGGTCAGGTGAATACAAGGTTATAAATACAAAATCAAATAGGGGTAATGCAGGAGTAGGTTTAATAATGAACAAAAAAATAGGAGTTTGGGTAAGCTACTACAAACAACATAGTGAACGCATTATTGTGGCCAAGATAGACACGAAGCCCACGCCTACAGCAGTAGTACAAGTTTATATGCCAGCTAGCTCTGCAGATGACGAAGAAATTGATGAAATGTATGATGAGATAAAAGAAGTTATTCAGGTAGTGAAGGGAGACCAAAATTTAACAGTCATGGGTGATTGGAAATCGAGAGTAGGAAAAGGGAGAGAAGGAAACATAGTAGGTGAATATGGATTGGGGGTAAGAAATGAAAGAGGAAGCCGCCTGGTAGAATTTTGCGCAGAGCATAACATAATCATAGCTAACACTCGGTTCAAGAACCATGAAAGAAGGTTGTATACATGGAAGAACCCTGGGGATACTAGAAGATATCAGATAGATTATATAATGGTAAGACAGAGATTTAGGAACCAGGTTTTAAATTGTAAGACATTTCCAGGGGCAGATGTGGACTCTGACCACAATCTATTGGGTATGAACTGTAGATTAACACTGGAGAAACTGCAAAAAGGTGGGAATTTTAGGAGATGGGACCTGGAAAACTGTAAGAACCAAAGGTTGTAGAGAGTTTCAGGAAAAGCATAAAGGAACAATTGACAAGAATGGGGGAAAGAAATACAGTAGAAGAAGAATGGATAGCTTTGAGGGATGAAGTGGTGCAAGCAGCAGAGGATCAAGTAGGTAAAAAGACGAGGGCTGGTAGAAATCCTTGGGTGACAGAAGATATACTGAATTTAATTGATGAAAGGAGAAAATATAAAAATACAGTAAATGAAACAGGCAAAAAGGAATACAAACGTCTCAAAAATGAGATCGAAAGGAAGTGCAAAACGGCTAAGCAGGCATGGCTAGAGGGCAAAAGTAAGGATGTAGAGGCTTACCTCACTAGGGGTAAGATAGATACTGCCTACAGGAAAATTAAAGAGACGTTTGGAGAAAAGAAAACCACTTGTATGAATATCAAGGGCTCAGATGGAAACCCAGTTCCAAGCAAAGAAGGGAAAGCAGAAAGGTGGAAGGAGTATATAGTGGGACTATACAAGGGCGATGTTCTTGAGGACAGTATTATCGAAATGGAAGAGGATGTAGGTGAAGATGAAATGGGAGATATGATACTGCGTGAAGAATTTGATAGAGCACTGAAAGACCTAAGTCGAAACAAATCCCATGGAGTAGACAACATTCCATTAGAACTACTGACAGCCTTGGGAAAGCCAGTCCTGACAAAACTCTACCATCTGGTGAGCAAAATGTATGAGACAGGCGAAATACCCTCAGACTTCAAGAAGAATATAATAATTCAAATCCCAAAGAAAGCAGGCGTTGACAGATGTGAAAATTACAGAACTGTTAGTTTAATAAGTCACGGCTGCAGAATACTAACGCGAATTCTGTACAGGCGAATGGAAATAAAAACTTTAAGTTTCGCCGATGACATTGTAATTCTGTCAGAGTCAGCAAAGGACTTGGAAGAGCAGTTGAACGGAATGGACAGTGTCTCTAGGGGAGGATATAAGATGAACATCAACAAAAGCAAAACGAGGGTAATTGAATGTAGTCGAATTAAGTCGGGTGATGCTGAGGGAATTAGATTAGGAAATGAGACACTTAAAGTAGTAAAGGAGTTTTGCATTTGGGGAGCAAAATAACTGATGGTGTTCGAAGTAGAGAGGATATAAAATGTAGACTGGCAATGGCAAGGAAAGCGTTTCTGAAGAAGAGAAATTTGTTAACGCCGAGTATAGATTTAAATGTCAGGAAGTCATTTCTGAAAGTATTTGTATAGAGTGTAGCCATGTATGGAAGTGAAACATGGACGATAAATAGTTTGGACAAGAAGAGAATGGAAGCGTTTGAAATGTGGTGCTACAGAAGAATGCTGAAGATTAGATGGGTAGATCACATAACTAATGAGGAAGTATTGAATAGGATTGGGGAGAAGAGGAGTTTGTGGCACAACTTGACAAGAAGAAGGGATCGGTTGGTAGGACATGTTCTGAGGCATCAAGGGATCACCAATTTAGAATTGGAGGGCAGCGTGGAGGGTAAAAATCGTAGAGGGAGACCTAAAGATGAATACACTAAGCAGATTCAGAAGGATGTAGGCTGCAGTACGTATTGGGAGATGAAGAAGCTTGCACAGGATAGAGTAGCATGGAGAGCTGCATCAAACCAGTTTCAGGACTGAAGACCACAACAACAACAAGAACTATTTGAAAACATTATAAAGACCTGATTGTGATATCGCTAGTAGACATGCGCAAACCTCGGATCACGGTTCTTTTCTTTTCTTTTTTTTTTTTTTTTTCAAACGGTTTTGTTTTTCCCGGACCTTCCACTGCCGAATGGGTGATACCTTCGCAATTTAATAAAACCGTAGTCAAAATGTGAGGGTGCCCATGTCAGTGATAGAAAGGGAATGTAAACTCTATGATCAAATAGGAATAGCTGATACCTGTCTACAACTAATCAGAGAATCTACTCTTTAAAAAATGGACGATAATTATAAATATTGTATATAGTTTTTAAATTCCCGCCCGGGTGGCGATATAATATTGTGGCCTCCCCACGACGTAATAACATACTACTTTCTTTTTCTATCGGAATATTAAGATTTAAAGATACAATTTAACCACTGAGTCAAAGAACTGCGCTGCAAGTCAGGGAATATGTACGCCCAGAATAATGAGAGCGGCGCATCATTATCATCTGTATTTTCTTCTATATAAGAATGCGATCTCGTCCTTTCTTCTTCTTCTTTAATCGCGCGCCTTTCTGACGATATCTTAAGCTATCAGACTCCTATTTTCTTCCATTTTGTTTGAATGAACTAAACTTGTATTCCTGCTGGTAATTTATTTAAACATTCTATTACTATCGCCAATTGCGAGTACTAATATGACCTTATTATGAATGCTTTATTCTTTCGCACCAGAGTTGAGATAAGATTATTGTAATTTCCAAGTATTTCTCCGAAATACGGCACAATTCTTTGTTATGTTCAAAACTGTGAGAATTATCCATAAAATGTTAGATTTCCCTACAAATTATTTTCTTCGTTAAATAATAATTGTGTATTTTAACATTTCTGCTTTCATTTTGTAACGGCTGTCCCCAATTTCCCATTTATAAAAGTTATAGATATTTCTTTGCTACATTTTTTTCTTACTGTGCCAACGCATTACTTACGAGATTAAATCAAATTATTCTGAATTTCTCGCCAGACGAGAAGACAGAAATTTCCCTTTGATTGCAAAAAACACAAATTAATCTTTTTCCAGCACGCTGCTTGCCTACTGATCTTTACTTCAAGCAAAAGACGTAAAAAGAGTAAAATAAATTAAGAAGTGATAATATTGTACGTTCAACAGTATTGTGTGTATTTTCTGATAAAAATAATTTTTATTATAAAGTCAAAAAAAGTGGCGTGTGAGTGAAATATCTAATTCATTTATTTTTAATTAAGGATAAGAAGTGGTACCTGTAATTATTCCACGTACCAATAGGTGTGTGTGAATATTTAAGTATTAAAAGTAACTAGTTTCATGCGTATATTTAAACAATAGTAGAACAGAAAATTTAATTGGGATACATTAAGTGTAAAGAAAGTTTGCTTAACAGTCATTCAATTACCGAACTATTGCCAATATATGAATATACTATAAGCTTAGGTTACATCCATCGTAATTTACCCTAGCCAAAGCATAAATTTCCTCAAGTTCATAATAATATTCACCCATATTTATAAAATATACCATAGTCAAAAAAGATTCAGTATATGGTCACTGTCAGTCAACGCTTTTGTGCTGTACGTGTACCTTCACGTTTCCACTTCACTATCACATCGGAAACAGTGGACCTAAGGGTGTGTAGGTGTGTGGAAATCTCGTGTAGAGACGTATGACGCAATTGACACCCAATCACCTGACCACGTTCGAAGTCTGTGAGTTTCGTGGAGCACCCCATCCTGCTCTCTCACGATGTCTAATGACTACTGAGGTCGCTGATAGGGAGTACCTGGCAGTAGGTGGCAGTACAATGCACCTAATATGAAAAACGTATGTTTTTGTGGGTGTTCGGATACTTTTGATCACATAGTGTATCTGACCCGACTGTAAAATATTTATCCTCATATTGCGAAACAGCCCCACGCTACTGGTGCCTGACAGTTTCTCAACAGTGTAATCGAGTTATTATTTGAGCTGTTTGGTTTCCCACACCAACTGATTTCCTACATGCGCTGAATCGGAAGATGACTTCAGAAGATGTACCAGAGGCATCAGTAATCTTTCGCCTGAAGCCACTCTATTGGAGAAGTCATTTTTGCCCATCTCATGGAGAGAGTGTGTGCAAAAATATAATTACCACGTATCAATTGATAAAAAATTTTGTGGTGTTCCATGTGTTGCGTTTTTCGGTGGAGGAAGTTTCGGGGAAGGTTTCAAGGAGTCTATCCGGGGATGGCATGGTGTCAAAATTGAGGAAATTGTATGGGGACAGTGTAGAGTGAAGATCGAAGTCCTCGCCCAGGGATGGCGATCAAGGCGGAGTCCAGTTAGGGCCGACTGCACCAACGCCGATTAAAAGTTAACCGCAGTCAAGTCAGCATTTAACCCTGATTAACTCGATATTTGGCTGCACCAACCTCAATCAAAGTTAATCAAGGGATTTGATCGCGATTAGAGTTAACCGAGCTCGAAGGGTCGATTATCTTGAATTGATCGCGGTTAACTTATTGTAAACACGTAACATGGCAGCGCGTTTTGATGTTTTGGATGGCACAGAAGACGAAGAAGTGCTATATCTTCAACATATAAATCGTCCCAACCATGTTGGTGTGCTTATGGAAAGGGGAAAACCTTTCAAAGATTTCGGTAACCAGAAATTTGAAGAGAGGTTTCGTCTTTCAAAAAGAAACAGTGTGGTAGTTATTGGATCAAATCCACGATAGGTCAGAATTTCCCACTTACCGAAATAATCCGGTTTCGCCCATGAACAGACTTCTGACGATAAGGCGCTGCAGTCATGGACTTTGCGGCTGGTCCCGGCGGAGATTCGAGTCCTCCCTCGGGCATGGATGTGTGTGTTTGTCCTTAGGATGATTTAGGTTAAATAGTGTGTAAGCTTAGGGACTGACGACCTTAGCAGTTAAGGCCCATACTATTTCACACACATTTGAACATTTTGAACTTCTGATGACATTAATGGCATACGCAGCTAGTGTACATTCTACAACAGCACAAAGAACTATAAGTGAAGTGTCTGGAATCATAGCAACAATGTCTCGTCAGTATATAAAGTTTCCTTCTCAAAAAAATGGTTCAAATGGCTCTGAGCACTATGCGACTTATCTGAGATCATCAGTCCCCTAGAACTTAGAACTGCTTTAACCTTACTAAACTAAGGACATTACACACATCCATCCCCGAGGCGTTTCCTTGTCACCCTGGATTTCCTGGAGTCATTGGTACAGTGGAGCGCTCTTACATAAGGATTCAGTCACCTGGGGGAAAGAATGCAGAACTTTTCTGCAATAGGAAATCATGTTCCTCCTTTAATTGTCAAAGAATCAGCGACCACAATGAAATAATACGGGGCATTGTGGCTCGGTGGCCTGGCTCTGTGCACGATAGTACAATATCTCGTAACTGCGCTCGAAGGCACAGTTTGAAAATGGTGAAATACCAGTCGGTCACTTAGTAGGAGATAGTGGCTATGCATGCAGATCTTATTTACTGACACCACTTTCAATTCCATAGAGTGCGGCAGAGCACCCATATAATACGTCTCACATTACAACAAAGAACACTGTGGTGAGACAATATGGTTTGTGGAAGAGGAGATTCCCTATTTTATCTATAGGAATGAGGTGTAATCCACAAAAGACAATGGCAATTATAGTGAGGACGGCTGTCTTGGATAATATTGCAAGGAGCGCAAGCAAGGAAGAGCCACTAGAAGATACGGAAATTATGCGGCTTCTGAGGCTATCACGTAGCGAGAGGGGCCCCTATATCAAGGATAATGAGCCAGTGCCTCCCGGTCAACAAATGTATCGTGATGACACATTACCAGGGCGAGCAGTTCGTCGCACTATAATTGATGAACATTTTCACTAAGGTAAACTGTTACTTAATACATGTGAAATATGTAATTGTTTTTATTTGAAATTATTATAGTGCACAAATAACAAAATGTTTTTTAAATATTTACATTACATTCGGTAGAATTCTTCTGCTTCCAATATTTTAATTTTTCTTTCAGTGCCAAAATTTTGAGATTTTTTATTCTCATTTCTTTCATATGTTCTCTCTTCATCGTTTCCAGCTGCTGCTGGAGTACTTCCACCTTCGTCTGCAACACACTGTCCAGTGCACAGGAGGAAATTGGTTTAGGTCTCGGTGGCATCCTTCTCCGATTACATGTTTCTTGTGTTCCTGCACTTGAAGGTTTGGAGAAGGGTCGTCGAAGATTCTCCATAACAACCTGTACTGGGATCAGGGTTTCGCCAGCTTAAGCAGCAGTTACAGTTCCATTTCTGTTTGTGGTACTGCCGGCATCGCCAACTGCTGCATCATCAACTACATCTACATTTAGATCCATTATTACACTGTACTGTGCATCCGAATCAAAGGTATCTTCCAGTGGCTTCAATGATGAGCCAACTATTTCCAGTAGTTTTGCCTCGTGTGGACTCTTTTTAGGTACTGGTACTGCCTCTCGTCCTCCTGTTTTACAGACATGAAACTTCTCTTTAGACAAATCCTTCCGCAACCTCCCCTTCAAATTCTCCTAACATGTTTTAAGCCTTTCAGGCCTTCTTTTTGTTACACCTGAAATGGATATATTTTGTAGTAGCTGATATCATTTTTGTTGTGTGTATCTTGAATTGTTATTCAATATTAATCAAAGCACCATAAAAAATAGTGTTTCGATTTATATTAGTAACAGAAATTTATTGATTTATGATTCAAATAAAACTTAATCTTACCTGGAGTTGAATTAAATTATGTTGCTATATTTTCCCATGCATACTGTTTGTCCCTAAGTGTGCAACCATCCGTTTTTTTACACTCAATATGCTTGAATTGGAGGCAACCAACTCCAAAACTATGTCTACTTCGAATATGGAAAAATTCCGCGTCGTTTTCTTGTTCTCCATAGTAACGCTCACGTTACGCCAACGATATGAAAAGCGCGCTTAAGTGCCACAGACCCAGGCGGTTACAACACTCTTGCCACAGGCAGACAGTGAATATAATTAACTTTGCATGTATATGGGCGTTTTCCTTTGTAACCGCCGTCAAACTGCCGATTAGCAAACCACGTTTTGGTAATCGGCGTTTAACGTTGGTGCAACACAAACTTAATCGCGATTAATTTTTAACCGTGATCACGGGACCCTCGGTTACCTTACTTTTTAATCGGCGTTGGTGCAGGTAGTCATTAGAGTCTGTGCAGGGGTGTCCGGTCATAGAATTGCAGATTTGAAGCACAAAACACAGAATTTACTCATAATGGACAGTTATGTGGGGTGAGTGTCTCCGCAGCTCCGACACATAAGGAATTTTTCAGGATGCTTTATCTTCGTCTGTGGCGTGTTCGTTCTACCTGGAGCAGCAGTTCTACAATTAGTGCGTATAGCATATCATTAGAGCTTAGTGTTTCACAATAACTGTAGCTCACTACAGAATTAGTCAGATAGTGTTAATGCCGGTATGCAGAGAGGGAGGCATCATGAGAGACTTCCACTCCTTCCTGCCAAACTTCTATTAGTACTTATGTATTTTTTTGTAATAAATCCATCGTGACAGTGAATAACCTTTCCCATTTCAGTAGACAATATATCTTGTTCACTTGGAATTTGTGGTCTTTTACTCCGGAATATTTGATTTTCCAACTTAGGGTTAACTACTAGAGCCATCCATTATTCATACGCATTTAGGTGTTTACAGTAACGTGTGTTAAGATTTGTTCCGTGTTGAGGGTCATTCTGGTGCAGAAATTAATCACAGGTAAAAC
Organism: Schistocerca americana; assembly: GCF_021461395.2. Taxonomy (NCBI): domain Eukaryota; kingdom Metazoa; phylum Arthropoda; class Insecta; order Orthoptera; family Acrididae; genus Schistocerca; species Schistocerca americana. The sequence goes on along the minus strand of NC_060119.1, from coordinate 313,671,554 downwards.
CCACACTACCATACCACTATGAAATTTTGTACAGTTTGTTGTCTCTGTCAGCTTTCGCTAGGAAGATTCTGATGTGTAGTCACTAAACTGAAACGTGATTTCCAATAACTTATCTTATTTAAAGGGTTGTGAAGATTTAGATCTGTGATAGCGATAGTTGCTGGCACGAATTTAGGAAACCACGTTTTTATTTTTCAACGCACGGCTTTCCTTATTTTAGATGTTTTAGTTTGAAGATTTCTGCACCAATGACTATTGATGCTTTTGCAGTGTTGATATCATCATTTCGAAGGGATGGTCATCTGTATGTAGGGTGAATTACTTAAAACCTGCACCGCACATATTGCGGAAATGTAAAGTGTTATTAACGTGTGGTTTTCGCAGTATGGATTGGTAGTCAAATTTTAGTGATTCTTAGAAAGAGTATTTTTCGTGAAAGCAGGCACTTGTTAAATGGAATATGCCTGTTGATATTAACAAACTGAAAGTAGTGTAAATAGTATTTCTATGGTGTTGTTGGAGGATTCTAGTGCAAGCCGTTTACGAGATATCGTATTTTGAAAAGTTTCCACACCAACACTTGTTTGTACCATTCAAATTGTATAGCTGAAAGGTATGATGTTATGTTTGCTTACAATGTGCTTATGTGCTCCTTGAGTGTATTGCGACTTGCTAGTCAATAAGTGTGTGGTAGTCCATGCAGTAGGTCGTAAGTGGACGAAGGGATTTCCCAATGCAGAGCAAGCCGACATGCTCATGGTAAAAGTGGGAAGAATGCAGTTCGCTCTTGTAGGCGTACGCAACAAGGTACCCAATATACATCAACCATCTCGACAGTTATCAACCTCTTCAACCAGTTACTTGAAAGTGGTAGTGTAGCACTTAGACAACGTAACAGAATGATAAAAATGGTGACACACACAGTGGTTACGGTTACTACAAGCCACACCACAAGTTGGGAAACGGGGTCAAATTTCTAGTAGCTTACTGTCGAGGTGAGATTTTCACAAATGCTTTATTCGTATCTTACAGAAACTAGCAGTACGGCAATAAACAGCCTTTTAAACACACCACTAACGGCAATCAAGTAATTTATAGCAATACAACAATCTAAAAAAATTAAAAAACCACAGAAGCTAGCAGTACGCCAATAAACAACCTTTTAAAACACGCCACTAACAGCAATCAAGTAATTTATAGCAATACAACAGTTTAAATATTTGTTTTGAACACAGAAGCTACCAGTAGGGCAGTAAACTACCTTTTAAAACAAGCCGCTAACGCCAGTCAAAGTAATTTATAGCAATACAACAATTTAAAAGAAATTTAAAGAACATTAGTAAACATGCTACTAAAGTAAATACAGAACTTTGTTAATAAAGTACGGTGAGGTAGTGAAGCTTCCAACACCGCCATTAAAAAATTAAACAGGTCTCAGCAAACACACGATTAATGGCAATAAAAGAATTAACAAACTTGGAGGAATTTTAAAAAAATTTTAGTCCTTGAATATCATTAGAACATAACAGATATGACGGACCCGGTGTAAGGTGCCCACAAATCACCCACTCAGGAATGCTCAGGGTAGACAGAATACTGACCAATTTACATACGCCCGTAAACACAATTGCCACTCTCAGGCTGGTCACTGCACCGACTTTTAGCCAGCGAAAACTTGTTATAAGATGGCGTAACTTGCTGACAGAATTAGAGTTAACCTCATGCAAGGAAACATTACAGCACACAGTCCTGAATGAGCGACCACATGCTCAACCAACAAGAAGCATGAATTTACTCATAACCCACGCCAGAATAGCGAAACAATTAAACTGCAGAAACTACACCTCCTATCTGACAGTAACGAGAGGAGGAGGAAAGATCACTGTCTTCAATTACACCGGTGCCAGGGAGGCCGGAGGCCACAAGGCAGAAGAGACGCTGGTTACACAAAATGTGATTAAACCTTCCACGAACTTAACTTGTAGTTATGCTGGAACAGGCAGTACACGACTTCCGATGGCAAGGATCCACACATCCGGACGCGCACGCGTCGCCAGCGTACCCAGCACGCCACGGTCACGCGGCAACACGCTCTGTCACCGGAGTTCACGTCTTCTCTGCAACGTTGACGGGTAGTGACCGCTCCTTCATGTTAGGTGTCTCCTTTTAAACTCCAATGTTGAAACGGAGGATTTAAAGAAGATTGTTAACGTCCCACCAAGGCGAAATGAACACCAACTACTCGTGGGGCGATTCTGTATACAACCAACACGCGGGGGGCTCTTCCGTCAACTAGACCCGCTCGTTACACACAATCGACATACATCACGTGGTGACTCGGTACAACCGACCACGTCTGCTTTGCGCTAGAGAGCCACACTGCCCTCCCGTGTCCACCACACACTCTGCGCGCAACGCCCCTACTTTCGCGCCACCACAGGATGTTACAACCGGTCAAAGATCTCACTTCCTCCATAGCAGTTCCCCGGAAGCAAAAACGCAGATATCGATAGCAGAGGGAAAAGACAACCAAGCAGCCACTTAATGACAGTCATAGTGTTTAAAGTTCAGTTTTATAGTTCGATAAATGCACCACTTCCAGTGCATTTTAAAATCAATCTGCAGTCATTTTCTTAAATAATTTGCCTTACTTGCAAAGCTGCCTGAAAATAGCAAAGCTGATCTGAAGTGAGAAAGATTAATAATTGTTGCAGTTGTGCATTTTGATCAGAATTATAAAGTTTTATTAGTGTTCATTTCTTGAGAAAGTGTTTGAAGTTGAATTTAATTTTGTGTTGATATTTGCATAGCGATCTAAATTTTGAGTAGTTTAAAAAACCTGCTTACCAAAGCACATTTGTAAAGAGTTATAGGTTCTTGTTCTTCACTAAATTAATAATTATTAATGAAAATATTAACCATTTCTCATAAATGCTTGTGTAGTTTTGTTAATGAGCATGGTTCTTGAAAGCATGAAAGCTTAAGGCCTCTCATGCACTAGACTACTTAGCTAATGAAGCAACGCAAAGTATCCTTCAGAGCCACGGTAGTTCGATTTGCATTCAGTTTAATTGCTTCGAACCGAGTTCGAGGAACAAATATTGACTGTTTCATCTATTCTAATGCACGCTGGTCAATGCATTGGCATAGACACCCTATACTTAGCAATGATGTTATAGAATCTGATCATTAACTGACCCCCTGATTTAAATCAGAATCATTTCATGCTGTTCCCTGTTCAGTATTGCTACTAGTTTCATGTGTGTTGGTGATTGGTTCTATAAACTGCTGCATCTAATTCATTTAAGATACGTGTTGTTAAGAGGCATATATTACTGTTTGCCATCTCATTGGGTATTTGTTTGTCTGACTTCCATGTCAGCAGTACATTTATCTGCAAGGTTAGATTACTATTTTATAGTGCGGACAGATATAAAGAATGAGTTTAATGTGTGTGTCAAGTAAGGTTGGCTAGCCTTAGCACTGCCTTCTGCTTTGTTATATTGCATGACACAAGAATGCCTATTTAGGATGGCGACCAATATTAATATGTAACGTCACAACTTGTTTTTGTGCTGGGAGAACGTCTGTTCCTGACCTACGTGTTTACTGTTGGTTATACTTTGCTGGAGTGTTTCGGAAACGAATCACAGTCTGATTGTTCTGTTCCCATTAGGTTATCTCATGGTTACAACTTTCTCAAAATTCCTCGCAGAGGTTTAAAGTTAGCAGTGATTGCCGTTTAAGGTGGTCGATGTTACCGTTACACTTGGCGCTGCGTGACAGGACATTTATTGTTTTCGATCATAAAACCGCACATACGGAAAAGTCCGTGGCAGGTCGACCTGTATGTGCGTCTCCTCCACAAATTAGTGCAGTACAGGCCGCAAGCTGAGACGTGGAGAGTGACCAGTCACACAACTGTGTGCCACACAGAAGATGCGAAAAACACATTAGTTATGAAAATACTGCAGGACGCAATCATAGCAACCGGCATCATGAGGTTATGGACCATGTGGAGGGAATAAGAGCATCCAAATCGGGAGTAACAACGAGCGCAAGAGACGTCATAGCACTAGGGATGGCAAGAGCCAGCCGGCTAAAACCGATACCAGTATTTCAGTTCCGAATAACCGGTACTGTTCAATGTTTGTTCGGGGTTGTTTGCAGCAGCATTTTTTTTATTTTTTACTAATAACAGAGTAAAAAAATAAATTCCATTTTGACATAGTAGCAATGCTACAATTTTTCGTTTTTGTATAAACATTTTTTATAATAGGAGTAATTTTTACTCATAAAATTTGTATTGGTTTGAAATTTTGTGTTGTTATTGAAAATGGTATAGGAAATCAGTGCTACTTTAATAACAGCGTCGACAGAAACGAGCAACAAACACATAGCATGAGAACTGGTGCAGCATTGCTGAGACAACAATGTTCCAGTTGCTGCACATTGTGCTTAAGGTAAGTGTAATGTGGAAAGCTTTCTCCCACCTAGTCTATATGGTGGTTTCTCACCGTGGTCATCGGACATCCGCTGTATTGCAGAATGCCACCAACGTCGTCTCGAAGTGTTTTAAATAAGGTGATCTAACTATGAAGTACAATTCTTCTCACTTGCTGCAGACGGTTAAAGATCTGTCTACCATTTGTGAGAAATAATAAAAGAGGAAGGCAATAACTGTAACAGTAATAAATTAAAAACTTAACAACAATTCATTAATACTATAAATTAAAAATGAAAAATAGCTGAGCTGCTCCATATGTCTATATAATATGCCTTTCTGCTTGTAATCCTTGAAAATGGAAAAATTAACACTAACAAAACAGTTCTTCAAACTAAGATCTCACCCCTTGCCACAGACTATTCGTAATGCCCAAACAGTGATACACTATGTGATCAAAAGTATCCGGACACTTCTCAAAACATACGTTTTTCACATTAAGTGCATAGTGGTGCCACCTACTGCCAGGTACTTCTTATCAGCGACCTCAGTAGTCATTACACATCGTGAAAGAGCGAAATGGGGCACTCCGCGCTACTCACAGACTTCGAACATGGTCAGGTGATTGGGTGTCGCTTGTATCATACGTCTCTACACGAGATTTCCACACTGCTAAACATCCCTAGGTCCACTGCTTCCGATGTGATGGTGAAGTGGAAACGTGAAGGGAGACGTACAGCACAAAAGTGTACAGGCCAACCTCGTCTGTTGACTGACAGAGACCTCCGACGGTTGAAGAGGGTCGTAATGTGCAATTGGCAGACGTCAATCCAGACCATCACACATGAATTACAAATTGCATCAGGATCCACTGCAAGTACTATGACAGCTAGGCGGGAGGTAAGAAAACTTGGATTTCATGGCCGAGCGGCTACTCATATGCCACACATCACGCCGATAAATGCCAAACGAAGCCTCGCTTGGTGTAAGGAGTGTAAACATTGGATGATTGAACGGTGGAAAAACGTTGTGTGGAGTGACGAATCACGGTACACAATGTGGCAATCCGATGGCAGAGTGTGGGTATGGCGAATGCCCAGTGAATGTCGTCTGCCAGCGTTTGTAGTGCCAACAGTAAAATTCGGAGGCGGCGCTGTTATGGTGTGGTCGTATTTTTCATGGAGGGGCTTGCACCAGTTGTTTTGCGTGGCACTATCACAGCACAGGCCTACATTGATGTTTTAAGCACCTTCTTGATTCCCACTGTTGAAGATCAATTCGAGGATGGCGCTTGCATCTTTCAATACGATCGAGCACTTGTTCATAATGCAGTACCTGTGGCGGAGTGGTTACACGACAATAGCATCACTGTAATGGACTGGTCTGCACAGATTTCTGACCCGAATCCTATAGAACACCTTTGGGATTGTTTGCAACGCCGACTTCGTGCTAGGCCTCACCGACCAACATCGATACCTCTCCTCAGCGCAGCACTCCGTGAAGACTGTGCTGCCATTCCCCAAGTAACCTTCCAGCACCTGACAAAACGTATGCCTGCGAGAGTGGAGGCTGTCAAAGGGTCGGCCAACACCATACTGGATTCCAGTATTACCGATGGAGGGCGCAACGAAGTTGTAAGTCATTTTCAGCCAGGTGTCCGGATACTTTTGATCACATAGTGTATGATCTGCGATTACAACATGAATTTTGAGCAGAGTTGCAAAAATATTGTATCAGTAGGAGAATACTGGTGATTTCTGTGTAGTATTCAACTGGTTATCAATTTCTGAGAAAAGTAGCTAATGGAGGATGGACTAAGTTTTCTTTTATTTTCCATTTTAATTTGGTACTTTGGTTCTATGTATCTTGAAACTGAGTCAAATTTTTTTCAAGAAATGTGGGAATACAAAAACGGAAAATATATTAGTTCACAAAGCAGTTATTTTGAATGATTTTATCAGTCAGTTTAAAATGATGTGGGAAGAAATCGATCTGACCAAAAACCGGTTGTTTCAGCGATGATCGCCATCTCTACGCAACATCCGATCACAAACACTTTAGCTGTGCAGAATTTCCAATATTACTGTGACAGTGGAAATACACTGCATCCATCATCGTGGATTGCTCAGTTTGATCGATCGTTGCCACCATTCTGGGCTTTATACTACAAATCCGATTTCCTTTGCCAACATACGGAAGGATCGTCACGAGACATTTTGATGTGTAAAGATTTGAAATCGTCAAGTTTCAGAAGCACAGTGAAACTTTCCGAGTTCTTGTGTAAGAAGAATTGATTCCTGAATGCGTCATGTAGCATATGTGAAATAATCAAGTAATGTTACGTGAAGCTATCCACTAACTATCGACAGGTACTTGCAGGTAAACGTGGAGATAATGGAAAGCTTTCAAGAGTGTTCTCTGTGAGTTAGAGTTCCTATATGCGGCAGAAAATACTAGAGAGTAGTCTTGAAAGAAACTACTATGAACTGTCACGTCTTCCCGCCAACTTTGCAACCATCCTTACACTTTTATGGTTCTGACTGATACATGCATATCAGCTCTTTATCACTGTGTTGAACGTTATGCTTGATGCTCGTTGTTGTGGGGTAGATCCATCGTCACAATGAATATCCTTTCTCATTTCAGTAGACGCTATGCATTGCTCACTTGGAATTTGTTGTTTTTTCTGTGGAATATTTATGTCATTTATTGTTTTATTACGAATTTGGCAATTTAGAATTCGCTGCTTGGGCCATCCGCTACTAACGCATGTTTAGTTAGTGCATTGTGCACAGATTATTGTAATGTTGGCAAGGGTCATTCCGGTGCAGAAATCAATCACACTTAAATCCCACATTATCACTGCAGTGTCGTATTTCATAATTTTTTGGGTAAATTATAAGATACTTTTGTCAACAGTGTTGTGATTATCATTAGCGGTGTTGCCAACACTACACTCTGTAGACACACACAGTTCACAAAAAGAAAAGAGCAAGTGATGTGTTATAATATACGTGGCCAAACGCCGGATACGAATCTGGCGGAGCATGAGGACCGGATGAACATATCTTCAGGACCACAAACATTGACTGATATGGACTAACAACAGTGGAAATCGCCACTGAAGATGCTTCACAAATAAAAGAAGCGAAACACACTGGCAAAAAGCAAATTGCCTTTTTTTAGTTGCATAAACAGAACACATCTCCATGGACATAACTTACTTTTACTTTGGTTCCTTGCAAATAGGACACTGTAAAAGCCAATGCAAACAAAAATACTTCGTAATTACCATGGAACACTATGCAGTTATGTAGTGTCATGCAAGGTGCCGCGTGTTTGATTAAATGGGGCAGTAAGAGGAAGTGGCGTAAATTAACTTCAATTATAGCTATCTAGTGTACTATCTGTCTGTGAATCAAGCGAACTTTGTTCTGGGTGTTATATTTTAGCTGTCTTTGTGTCGTATTTTCTGAGGCAGAATTTGATGACCAGCCCAGCATTTGCCTAAACGAGTGTGGGGAACAACCTATAAACCACAGTTAGGCTGCCCAGAGTACCAGCCGATTGTCGTTAACTCATCATGTGTATACGATCCACGTATGATCCACGTCCCCTCTTGTAAGCTACCTCCCTGTGGATTAAGCTACGCCAACAGATCAGTCATCAGTAATTGTGTTAAAATTATTAAAGGTATACCTTATCTGTCATAGATTGTACATGGTGGAGAAGGGAAATAGGAAAAAAATTAGTGCGTATCTCCTAAGTTACATATTTAACTAATGTCCATGAATCTGCTTACATTATACGTTGATGAACAGCTGTCACTGATTCTTGGTGCATGAGACTTATTGATTCACTATCCGTTTGAATAAAATCATTTTAAGTGCAAGACAACATCATTATAAAACTCTAAAGCTATTATATAAATGAGGCTCTGACTGTTTTTGGAGCGGTCCTCTTCAAAGTGACTACACTGCTGGATTCTGGGGATAGTCAATCTGTTTTTTCGGTCGACTCAGTTATTAAGAAATAGCAATTTTTATACATTGGCTCCTTTTGGGGATTGTAAACAAATACACTGCTTGTTACTTATTTCTTTAATGTAATATCTTTGACTGTAGAAGTTGCTGTAAGAAAATACAGTTAGTGTCTTATGTGTTAATCCACGAGATATATCATGGTACTGAAACCTGGGAATCTGAGACTTTGTGGAGGAGCATGGGAGCTGCTAGATGAAAACAATATCCGCGTGTTTCATGTCATCGAATCGAAGAGAGGGCGAAGATAGCAATGCAGACTGCAATCACATAACGCCGACATAGAATTTAAATAATGCGCTTTAATGTTTTGGCATAGGCGCTTTAATTCATTTCTGCAATTATTGTGTAGTTTATACAGAGGCAGAACACATACAACTGTTGCTGTTGTGGAATGTTGATAAGGAAGTGAAGGTGTATGAATACAAGATATTTAACTGCAATCAACGCCATAAATTGTTTGCTTTTATAATTACTACCTTTCAACTTTGTCACGCAACGGTAATCTTTGTCAATCCTCTCTACTGTGAGTTCTAAGCATTATATTCTTTGGTTGTACAGAAATGCGTCCACGAAATTTGAAAAGGAAATGAAAGAATGAAAGAACGCTAGTAATGGGGTTGAGTATGACAATTGATGGAGCTACAAGCAAGAATATATATCATGATTACTTTTGAAACAGACTGCAGCAGACGTTAGATCGTAGGAGAGTGCTCTACGATGCAATCCAAGATCTGCTTTCCGACGCGGACTGTGACACCGACACCATCAAATGCGAAGAATATGTCGACGTCACCAGGAAGGAGTTTTGAAGGTAACAAAGTAAATTGCGAATAGTTTTTCCTCTTCGACTGCAAACGGGGTGAAATTGCTCAATTTCAACTGAACAGCAGTTCATGTACCTGTGGTGCCTTTAAACCACTTGAATATAGCTGTCTTCAAGAGACTTATATAAGTGGTTCCGATTTTTGGAGCAGTTTCCGTCTTCCAAGACTGCAGTCCTGCAGGTTCCACAACGGACGTCCTTCTGAGGGTATTTGTACAACGAACGACAGCATCTTCATGTAACTGTACTAATCACTGCATACCAGTATGATGAAACGAAACGGATTTAGTTTATCGCTATTGAGGAAGAGATCGTATTAACCATGCTCAAGATATATTCTGACGTTACAAATCCAATGGTTTATGCATTAACAAACATTTACAATGCTACATATTTGTGTCAAATGCAACAAGCCCAATGAGCGTGTGGACGATTACCGCCATATATTGGTTCTCAAAATTCTACATGCGTTTCCTGAAGATGTAATTCTACGCTGGATTATTTACGTTAGAAGTGAAAAACTCCGTGAAAGCTGTGTCACGAAGCTTATTGGATTTTTTTAAATGAAATATTGAAGGGAGATACCACCAGCCACAAAATTAGAGGTAGTAACACTACAGTCGAATTCATATCCACAGCTGCCTCACTACAAGGGAATCTAAGAATCTCACGTCTCCATTGGCCCAAGGTCGTTCGAAGGTATAGGATCAAGGGGATCTGGTTGGGCGGTGAAAAGGTGCTGGGACCACAAGATAAAGCATTCTTTAACAACAACTTGTTATTATGAACAACTAATACCTTAACGATGAGAAAACACACACAGCTACATCCAGTCATTGAAATGCACCAGAGTAAAGTGATTATCAAGAAACAACAGATCGACCCACATAGAAGGGCCCTAATGAAATTATCAAATAATGCTTGTACTCAGAAAATGCTCCAAATTTTTAATCGCCCCGTAGCGCTACTCATTAACAGAAAATTCAAGAAATGAATACATTATATTTAGCAACTGCACAATTTGCATAAGGTCCCACGAAACCTGTATTTCATCGGTAAGTCAAAATAGTTTAAAGTTACAAGTAAGTACAGTACAAGCCGTTGACGAAGTTACTGTTCAAGACTAATTAAAAAATATTCTTAGCAAAAGAACAAACAGCTTAAAACCCAGTAATAAAGCTCTTCCACAGCGAGATCAAAAATAATTTAAAAGTGCCAAACAGGTGCAATGACTTTATAACCAGACAATTACACATCAAGAACATCTATCGGTGATACCAATAGTTATGCTTATCAGTTACACAAACAGCTTGAAACCCAGTACAAAACACGTTAACCACGATGAAACCAAATCCAAATTTTAAGGTACTAGAATTTTACTTACAAGGAACTTTGACAGTATTTAAAACGAAACTTCAGTGACGAAAAAAATGGCAATGACAACAACGTTTTGTGCGACATAAAAAAAGTTGGTAGGAGTGTTTCTACATCAGAAAGATGATGTCACATAAAATTGGCGCTAGTAGCACCGTATGGTAATGCAAATTAGATTTGTTTTAAATACGCTCTGTAACGGTCGTGAGCGTTAGTTTCCTTTGAGATTGGACGTGATGACTTGATGTTAGTCAAGAATACCTTTAAGGCGACAAAGACGCCATTATCATCACTTCAACGAGTTTAAACAAGTTCGTGTAACTGAGCTATTAGAAGCTGGATGTTCCTTCTGCGATTGTTTTTAATTTCATGAGTAAAAATCATTTATGTACTGTTTTGTAAGGAAGTCTGGAAGTAAATAGGTAGGTTATGTATGGAAAACAGCTCGTGTATAACCTATAAAGGAACCCTGCATTTGAAAATGTGTGTAGTATTAGCCCACAAGAGCATGTTATGTCTCATAGAGGCAGATACCTATTTGGTAATTATTCTGTAGGAAAATATTAAATCATGTAAGAAGAAATTGATTAACTTGGCACGCAGTGTACAATCTACTAATAATACTTACAAATTTACACCTACCTTGATATAATCCATCTATACACCTCTGATAAAAAAATATCAGCTTCGTGATACACCTTGAGACACTGGTAATTATTGTACTACAGTGAATAATTATTAAAAGGACAGTTCTTTACTTACATGTTGAGATGTACTTAACGCACAATCATACAGTCTCTCAAAGCAGTGAACTGTGGCGTCATTGACTCTGGGGTCTATGGAAGATGTACAAAAACTGGTTCAAATGGCTCTGAGCACTAAGGGACTTAACATCGGCGGATATCAGTCCCCTAGACCGTAAAACTACTGACACGTAACTAACCTAAGGACATTACACACATCCATGCCCGAGGCAGGATTGGAACCTGCGACCGCAGCTATCGTGCGGTTCCAGAATGAAGCGCCTAGAACTGCTCGGCGACACAGGCCGGCATGGAAGACGTACAATCGTCGTAAATACGTCACTGGTTACTCTGCTTTTAACACATTTCCTATATGTTGAGCTGTACGTCACACACCTTACCCCAGTTTCACGAGGGGACTGCAAACACGTCTCAGTGGACGCGACGTCCATATGCCTCCAGCACAGAACGCCTAAAATATCAGCCTAAAACATCATAAACGCAAGGCGTATGTTACGACATGGAAACAAAAAACGACAGCAGCGCTTCAAGTAGCCTGGCAGTGAAGTTTGACTGCGAGAAAACAAGGCCCAAAAAAGAGTATTTTAAATTCGAAATACGCGATTTACATGACAGTATTTTTCATTTATATTTTGTGGGTCGGCCTCATAGTCTACTATTACAGTACTGGCCTGGAAATCGAAAGATTTTTTTGACCTTCTGCAGAAATATATTCGAGAAATCTCAGTCAAAACCTAAGGTCAACTTTTCGTAGCTGGAGTTCACAGTCATAAAAATTTAGTTAATGGCATCACTGTCCTGTTTTAACTGTAAAATTATTATTTGTAAAACCCAATATTACTATTTCGGGCCATGTGGCCATTATAAAGAGGAAACAATTGAATCTTATGACATCTCAAAAAGTAAAAATTATCTGACAGGACATGATACAGAAGTTCGTGTGTTCCTGATTACGTTTTCTTCTATGAATTGTAAAGTTTGAGCTGCATTATCAATATGTTGCTCAAAGTATGCTTTATGTTTGTATGAATTCGTAAAATTCGGTGGAGTAACACATTCAATTTTATTTTTGTTTCGTGTAAAACAGAAGTCGGTTTTGTCGGGTAGTGTTCTGTGGACATTTGCTTCCTGCCTATAAAACTATGAGTTGCTCGTTATAAGTACATTATAAGTATATTGTTCCTATTCTACTTTATTTTCGTTCACATCCGTTTTTCGTACTTTCTCGTATATAATGGAGAACTCCATGTCAGCAGCATTTAACAGAATTGGTGTTCAACCATATTTGTCTGATCATGGAATGAGTAAGGCCTGTGAATTTCAGTTTTGAATGGTGTTGCTCCTTGCAACTGTGTATGCTTTGTCGTCTCAGTGGCTACGCCATTCTTCCTTGCAAATGCTAAAACTGCAACAGTAGTTACCCAAATGTGTTCACACGTTATTAACACGTGGGAGAAACAATATTTAGCAGACGTCAATATACTACAATCATCGTCCCACTCCACTGAAAATTTCAAAAAGCAATTTATACACGCTCTCATGCTTTCATCATGGGGTCTGCTAGTGAATTCTGTGCAATAAGAGTTAACTAAATGTAGGAGCATTTAGTACGGTGCAGGTACGTTCACACGACCCCAAACAATCCTATGTATAATCACGCACTTCTATGTAGAATACTTTTGCTACACAATAATACCTGGCACGTAACTCTGTACCCAACAACACGATTCAAAACAGAACTACACACTCATTCCATGACAAGATGCAATAAAGTTGAATACCAATTCCGTCGAAAGCTGATAATGTGGAATCCTCCATTAAATTCGATATAGTACTAAAAACGGATGTGAACTAAATAAAGTGGAATACAGACAATATATCTTACAATCTCGCAGTTCACAGAAGGACTCGTAGTCAAAAACAATATGTCCGCAGAAAAATATCCAATGAAACCAAATTGTTTTTTATATCACACAAAAACATGGAATCATTAACTCCAACCAATGAATCTGAGCAAAAATCAAGAGAAATACAAGAAAAACATTCACAACGCAATACAAAACGTGAAATACACACGATAAGCCGTAATCACAAACACGTTGCAATGAGAGCAGCTTCTCTTTACTATGAAACGTAAACAAATATGGCCGGCTTTAAATAAACCAATAAAAAACCGAGTGACAGGCTGGTAAACGTAGAGCGCACCAAGTCATCTGGCAGAGAACCAAGGTTGTGTTACAACCCCATGATCTCCAGTACCACTGTCGGATCTTAACAGATGATCCACATGGGTCTCATTTTGTTCACAAGTAAAGCGAGCTGCTCGTCCGATGACGTCGACCTCTCATGATTCAACGCTCCACCCGTCGCATTCCACTGGATGTATTTCCAACATCAGAATACAAAAAATTTTATGGCGACATTACTAACTGAAGGGCTGCTCACGCACGACCTAGCTTTGCTAGAGCCCGCATGTAAACTGACAAACAAAACACTTGCTATGCACGCTACAGTTATTGTTTTCTGAAGCGTCTTCCAAAGTACACAGCCCCTAGAAACGCTAATGTAATCAACAGACAATAATCATTACTTCATTTTAGCAAAGGGTTGCAGTTACGTAAACAGTCACTTCAGCTACCTACTACAGTCAAATGGCTCTGAGCACTATTTGACTTAACATCTTTGGTCAGCAGTCCCCTAGAACTTAGAACTACTTAAACCTAACTAACCTAAGGACATCACACAACACCCAGCCATCACGAGGCAGAGAAAATCCCTGACCCCGCCGGGAATCGAACCCGGGAACCCGGGCGCGGGAAGCGAGAACGCTACCGCACGACCACGAGCTGCGGGCACCTACTACAGTCATTTCATTAAAATTCTCAGTTATTAGAGACATCACTTTTTTTGCTGAAGGTTTCAATGCATTAATCTGACAGGTGGTGCCCATAGTCTTTGATTTAATACGATTTGTTATACCTTTCCCAAGAGATTATACACAGTTTCATTTCTGTACTTAGCTGTACGTTTTATTCTCACACGTATTTTCAGTTAAAATGTATCCAGCGTTTGTATAAAGAAAAAATATCTATGATCTCATCCATTTCAGTTACATCCTTTCAGAATGAAATCCTCAGATTAAATCTTCGTAATTTCTCAGTACAATCACACATTTCAGAAAAGTTATTATCTCCCGGAGAAGCATCAAGTTGATAATAATTGCTTTTGAACTGGTCGCAACATTCGTTCTAGTGCGTTTTCTACCAGTTAAGTTACATATGACGACAAATATTGACACAATTTTACGCACGGAACTAGCTCTACACGATTCAAAGACAAAGCAAGCCTCACACATGGAACAGTTTTCTAGAAGTTTTCAGTACATTCGGTCAAAAGTTTGTGTGCCTTTCACAACTCAGATATCACTTTAGCATCAACTGCCTCGCCTTCGAATACGTCCATTTCTTCATAGTTATTACATGGAATGCATTGTAATTAAGCACGTCCAGTGTATACGCATTTGCTACATTCCTCACAGAATTTTGTTGGTCATCATTTGCCTCGCCTAAAATGTCCATTTCAACAAAGTGACTGCATGGGATAATAGAACAGTAATTAATCACTTACGGCGTCTCCACATTTCCTACACTCGTCACAGTACTTTCTTAGTTTTGTTCGATATGAAAGCTTATTTCACTGTCAGAATTTTTTAATTTCTCGATTAGCTTTCCCATTTGCCTGATCCAATTTTTATTTTTTGGTCAAGGTTATCAATTTTTTGTTTAATTTATTGACTCATTCCTTTGAACATCCACACTAGTAAATTATTGTTAACAACAGTCGTTTCCGTTTGTCAAATAGCTGCCAGTCTTCAACTGTTCATTATCGAATCAAAACTACCCATCTTTTGTTAGACAGATCATGATATTGTCACGTTCATAGTTCTGTTCAAATTATCAAATTGTCTTTTCGCATTAACAATACACAGACGCGCCAAAGAAACTGGTACAGGCATGCGTATTCAAATACAGAGACATGTGAGCACCCAGAATACGGCGCTGCGGTCAGCAACACCTATATAAGACAACAAGTGCTTGGTCCAGTTGTTATTCGGTTACTGCTGCTATAATTGCAGGTTTTCAAGATTTAAGTGAGTTTGAACTTAGCGTTATAGTCGGCGCATGAGCGATAGGACACAGCATCTCCGAGGTAGCGATGAAGTGAGGATTTTCCCGTACGACTATTTCACGAGTGCATCGTGAATATAAGGAATCCGGTAAAACATCAGATCTCCCACATCGCTAACGCCGGATGAAGATCTTGCAGGAACGGGACCAATGACGACTGAAGAGAATCTTTCAACGTGACAAAAGTGGAAACCTTCCGCAACATGCTGCAGAGTTCAGTGCTGGGAATCAACAAGTGTTAGCGTGCGAATCATGAAACGGAACATCACCGATATGAGCTTCCGGAGCCGGAAACCCACTCGTGTACGCTTGCTGACTGCACGACACAAAGCTTTACGCCTCGCCTGGGCTCTTCAACACCGACATCGGACTGTTGATGACTGGGAACGTGTTGCCTGGTCGGTCGAGTCTCGTTTCAAATTGTGTAGAGTGGAGGGACGTGTACGGATATGGGGACAACCTCATGAATCCAAGGACTCTGCGTGTCAGCAAGGGGGTGTTCAAGTTGGTGGAGGCTCTGTAATGGTGTGGGTCGTGCGCAGTTTGAGTGATATGGGACGCCTGATATGTCTAGGTACGACTCTGACGGGTGACACGTACGTAAGCATTCTGTCTGATCACCTGCATCCATTCATGTCCATTGTATGCATTCCGAGGGACATGGGCAATTCCAGCAAGACAATGGGACACCCTACACATCCAGAATTGGTACATGCGGTTCCAGGAGCACTCTTCTGTGCCTAAACACTTTCGCTGGTCACAAAACTCCCAGATGTGAATATTATGAGCATATCTGGGGTGCCTTGCAACTTGGTGTTCAGAAGAGATCTCCATCACCTCGTACTGTTACGTATTTATGGACAGACCTGCAGGATACAAGGTGCAATTCCCTTCCAACACTACTTCAGACATTAGTCGAGTCTATGCTTTACTTCTGTGTGCTCGCTGGGGTTCTACACGATAGGCTAGTGTACCAGTTTTCTTTGGCTCTTCATTGTCTCTTTGCCGTTTTGTTCCGTTATCAGTCATTGCAATAACGTTCTCTACAGCCACTTTTAGATGTATAGCTAATGTCTGTATGTAATTTAAAAGTTTTTTTGTCACTTAACACTTACTAACACAGTTCTCAGTTCCTTTTCTATTCACTGCGAAGCAATGTTGAATCCAGTTCACACGAAGCGCCGCTGTCGCAAATAGCTGATGAACTCACCGTGATGCTACGTTTGTCTTCTACAAAGCCTCAGAAGATTGAAGTTGTTTCAATGTCCTGGAGCCACTCACCACCACGTGTAACTGATTTGGCGTTATGCGTTCTGTTATTACCTTGCGTACGATATGGCCTTCGTTAGCACTAAGGTGGGGTGAGATTGTTCCTTCCGGCTGTATCGCTGAGCTTTCTTGACCACTAATGCTAACTACGACGAATCAGGTTTTTCCAACTACTAAATTATTTCAGTGCGTAAGCTTTGACCAGTATGTGGTGATACTAAATCACTTGCAAACAGAAACACGTTTCAAATTACATACGTTGCGCTGCTTTGTGCCGTTAACGTGATGACGTTAACCGCCTTCGCATGTGGTCACCCGTGGCTCACGGTAGTCTACAACATATCCTATGATGAAGACGTAATGGTGAACTCTTGCGCCTAATTCAATAATTCTGAAGGCACATGAAAGAAACAATCTAAAAATATGTTCCTGCTCGTGGACTGCCACGTAACAACTGCTAATATTCTCTCAATTAAAATTTTTGCGAATTTACATAAACTATATAGAATGAACCGGAAAAAGCCATTTCTTTTAGTTGTACACATGCGAAAGAAAACTCTAGGAAAAATCAGTGTCTTTAACACGATGATGTTATACCAATATTTGTTATCCGATAATTGTTCTGTCTGAGAGATATGCGACACTATATTGTCTTTTTCTTCTTGGTCTGAGACCGACACGTTATAGATATAAGTACTGATACATCTACCTTTTCGCCAAAAATAATTGGAATGATTCGTTTTAAGCCAGTATTAATCTGTAAATTGAGAAACATCTCAGCTCTCTTGTAGTAATTAATTCAGAGAATCACTTTATGGTCAGATTAATTCAGTAGGAAGCCGATTGTTTGGTGACGCAATGATTGAGCACCTTCAACGCTCTTTCGTTAGTTATTTTATTTTTGTAAAGTCGAGCCTGCATCGTAATACGAAGTCCAATTAACTTTTTAAAAAATAATTTCTTTTATATGAACAATAAATACTTGCATGGTCATTCATCACCAAGAGTGCCTCAACCAATAATGAACTTTTGGCCTTAAGCTATTTTCATCCAGTCTCTTAAAACCAAAGAATACGACTTCATCTGAAGTAAAAGTAATCAAATTTCACAGTAAATTCAATTATAAATTATAATAGTTGCACTTCTACTTCTTTATCGTCTTTGGAGTGGATCCATTCCATTGAGACATTATGATACCTGATAATCTGGAAAAATCTATCAGTTTATTTGAAAGTATTTGAAAGTAACTACTTCAAGTGCAACACTATCCGCCTACAACCGACCTTTGCTCGTTACGTGCGCTACAGCGCTTTGTTGGCATCAGCGGTATATTCAAATATGTAACGGTAGTGTTCATTTAAAACAGTGGATTCCAGACGGTGGTAAGCGTACCCTTGGTAGTACACAAGGGCATTTCAAGGTGGTTCAGATGGTTCAAATGGCTCTGAGCACTATGGGACTTAACATCTGTGGTCATCAGTCCCCTAGAACTTAGAACTACCTAAACCTAACTAATCTAAGGACATCACACACATCCATGCCCGAGGCAGGATTCGAACCTGCGACCGCAGCAGTCGCTCGGTTCCGGACTGAGCGCCTAGAACCGCTAGGCCACCGCGGCCGGCATTTCAAGGTGTACCCGTACAAGTGAACAAAACACTTGCTGATTAAGTAAAATTTTTCCCTTACGTTACTTTATTTTTACAGTGAAATAATAGTGAGAAAACCGGTTGGCAAAAGTATAACGTTAAAGAAAATGGATTTATGGCAGAATCTTTGTTTGGAACTGTGCGTAGCATACAGAAACGTCGGATTGTACCCTCTCCACTTCTCCCTTCATTTGTCGTCGATGCCTCAGCCGGGAATGCTTTTTCCCGCTTTGCTGGTGGCCATGTTTTGATCGGGGCTAGTCGGTGGTATTCGAAATTTTTCGTGATGCTTTGCAAGTACTGCCAAAACATGCGGTGTACCAATGTACGCTGCCGCAGTTGTCATAACGCAGTCAATCATTTTTTATTGTTATTGTCGCCTTGTTGGGCATTACGTTAAATGACAATGCAACACGAAGAAAGCTTGCGTTTGTAACAGGAGTGGGCTTATTACAATGAGCTAATTCCTGACTGCTGACATTATTATGCCAAGTTAAACCTGATTAATCACGAAGCATGTTGTCAGCACTGAGTAGGATGGCGAAAATTATCATCCCATACCGTTCCGCACCGTGCGGCATTCGTCGCTCAACTTCCTCCAATCCCTCCTCCCCCTCCCTCTACCCCCCCCCCCCCCCCCCCCCCACAACACACTTCCGTATGAGGTTTACTTACAAAGTGAAAAACTTATAGCGTTATGTCTAGATTTTTAAATACGTAAAGTGGTGTACAAAAAGCCTTGGAGCCCCCTGCCTTACAACATCCAATGACTAGTCCACGCATGAAGTAACTGAGCTCTCCAGACACAACCGCTCTGCTGATGTTGTTTCTCTGCTGACAATACAATACTCCGCGCCTCCTTTTATACTGGCCTATTCATCTCTCGTGCCACCTAGTGACCAGCTGCACATTACATAGAAGTGTCCGATTATTGTCGATCAGATGGTGTGTAACAAAACACCCATTCTTCGCTGAATTAGTTCCTAAGAATGCCCATGAAAGACACTGAAGTTGCAAGGTATTGCAAGTGTGTCAATAAGACAAAAAATAATCATCGGATTCGTAAGAAAATAATTTCATTTTAGAAAATTATATGGATATGAAAGTGGAAAAACTTAGTCTAGCTTTTGTGGGTCTGCTTCCCGCTTGTCTCCGCTTGGTTCTATGTGTTATACACTGACGCAAAAAACTGCAACAGGAAAAAGTAATTGATGTATAATAAGGAAATGTTTGGAATACATTTGTCTAGGTGATGTATTTAAGTGATTAACGTTGCAAGATCACAGGATAATGTAAGCGTGAGACAGCCCATTCCACAAGTGAAATGCGGGTACATTAATAACGAGTGTTACCTCCAGAATAGGAATTGAATAGGATTGGGGAGAAGAGAGGATTGTGGCACTACTTGACTAGAAGAAGGGATCGGTTGGTAGGACATGTCCTGAGGCATCAAGGGATCACAAATTTAGCATTGGAGGGCAGCGTGGAGGGTAAAAATCGTAGAGGGAGACCAAGAGATGAATACACTAAGCAGATTGAGAAGGATGTAGGTTGCAGTAGGTATTGGGAGATGAAGGAGCTTGCACAGGATAGATTAGCATGGAGAGCTGCATCAAACCAGTCTCAGGACTGAAGACCACAACAACAACAACATCCAGAATGCAGAGTGCAAGCATGCAAACCTGTGTACATTGTTGATTGGCGACTCCATGGAGTGCTGTGTGCACAACGACCATATGTGTCAAATTAAAAGGAAGGTCAGCGTTGGCCGTAATATTGATGTTTTGTTGATAGCAAAATCAATGTCGATCACATAGTGATCATCTTCGGTGCTGTACAAATTAAACACAGACACTGGTATCGAGTTATCAATAACCAAAACTGAGAAGCGTTCAACAATTATTGTAATCGCTTCTCAGTTTTGGTTATTGATAACTCGATACCAGTGTCTGTGTTTAATTTGTACAGCACCGAAGATGATCACTATGTGATCGAAAATTTATTCTACTATCAATAAAACATCAATACTACGGTCAACGCTGACCTTCCTTTTAATTTAACTGTGTACATTGTGTTTGTCAGGTGCCAGATGTCAGTTTGCGGAAAGGAGTTGCATGCCTGTTTTATTTCGTCGGTCAATACAGGGACGGTTAATGCCGTTTGTGGATATCGTCCGAGTTGTCGTCAGGTGATGTCCAATACGTGGTCGACTGGAGATGAATGTGGACATCAGATCATCGAACACGCAAAGGCAATATTTCGACACTCCGTAGAGGATGTTGAGTTGCAACAGCAGTACGTGGGCGAGCGTTATCCTGTTGGAAAGAACCTCCTGGAAAGCTGTTCATGAAATGTTCAATCGCCGGGGTGTGTGGGATAACCACGAGAGTGAGCCTACTGTCATAATAAATTTCATCCCAGTTCGTAACTCAAGGTGCAGGCCCAGTGTGTCTGGCCCCCAGACAGGTTGATTGCAGGTCCTCAAGTGTCCTCCTTCTAATGGACACACAGCAATCATTGGCACCGAGACAGAACCAATTTTCATCAGAAAACACAAAAGACCTCCATCCCGCCCTCCAGTTAGCTCTCGCTTGTCGCTACCTAAGATGCAAATGGCGGTGATTTGGGGCCAGTGGAATGCACCCAACCGGGCATGTGACTCGGAGCAGTCCTTGAAGTAACCGATTTGTAACAGTTTTTTGTGTCACTGTGGTGCCAACTGTTGCTCAGACTTACTGCTGTAGATGCAAAATGATGGACCAGAGCCTGGCCGGCCGATGTGGCCGAGCGGTTCCAGGCGCTTCAGACCGGAACCGCGCTGCTGCTACGGTCGCAGTTTCGTATTCTGCCTGGGACATGGATGTGTGTGATGTCCTTAGGTTATTTAGGTTTAAGTAGTTCTAAGTCTAGAGGACTGATGGCCTCAGATGTTAAGTCCCATAGTGCTCAGAGCCATTTGAACCATTTGGACCAGAGAGAGCCATACGCCGAAAACGGGGATCTTCCCTGTTGGCAGTGGCACGGGGCCGTCCGGAGCCTGACCAACTTGCAACTATACATTCTCCCGATAACCGTCTGTAGCAGTGACGCACAGTGGCTATATTCCTGCCAAGTCTTTATGCAATATCGTGGAAGAAACGTCCAGCATCTCGTAATCTTTAAAATAATTGAAAAGCCACGGTCGCTTCGATATCGTTTACGAGATGACCGGTTTCAGTACCCTGAAGGTGCCATTATCGGATCTGTGAAGGTATAACAGAACAGGTTTGAGGGAGGGCTTACGTGAGTTAACTATATACATTATTCTTACAATACCTAAGACCATAGTGCGTAGACAGGTAAGGCCCAGGATACAGGTTTTAATCAAAAATGGTTCAAATGGCTCTGAGCACTATGCGACTTAACTTCTGAGGTCGTCAGTCGCCTAGAACTTAGAACTAATTAAACCTAACTGACCTAAGGACATCACACACATCCATGCCCGAGGCAGGATTCGAACCTGCGACCGTAGCGGTCGCTCGGTTCCAGACTGTAGCGCCTAGAACCGCTCGGCCACTCCGGCCGGCCAGGTTTTAATCACTCGTCACATTGTATGTAAGTTGTGTTATGAACAGCTTTCTGTGTGCATATTCCTGACGTCCTTATATGAATAAAGGTAAATTATAATATGTAGTTTTGTAAGGCGCTAATGGATAATTTCTGTGCCTCAGATGTCTTTACTTTGTATTTGACGTACTTTATAGTGATTGTAGTATGTACATGAAATATATTCGAAAATGTGGGCTTTGCATGGGTATGTGACAAGAAGTTATAGTAAAGTTGTGTTTTAGTAGTTATGAGTGGTTATACCGTGTGTGTGCTGCTTGGACAGCGCTATCTGGTGGCCGGTTGTGAACCGCTAGAATCACAGCAGGTAAGCCTGTGAGGAATATGGCAGTGATGATGCCGACCGGTGTTAGGCGAGCAGTGGTAGTTTCATCTGGTGACCTCAGTCTTACATTTTATGGAAAGAACGATCATGAGAGCAGTTTTTTATTATTTTTTATCGGTTGCGACAGTATTTTTTACCAGACGGTCTGCCTCATGTGCCATGATGTCTATATGGTCTTATAAATGTTAATCCACGTTTCGGGTATGTGGTTGTGTAATAATTGTAATGTATATAGTTAACTCATATCAGCCCTCCCTCAAACCTGTTATGTTATACCTTCACAGATCCGATGATGGCACCTTCAGAGTGCTGAAACCGGTCATCTACTAAACGATATTGAAGCGATCGTGGCTATTCAGTTATTTTAAAAACTGAGTGATCGCCCCACGAAACACCATGTGTGCTCATAATCTTATTATACGACTTCGTTCAAATTCACTTAGGTGTTAAAAATGGCGTCTTTGTCGCGTTACAGGAGTTCTTGAGTAACATCAAATCACCATGTCCAATCTCAGAGGTAACTAACGCTCACAACCGTTACAGCGGGTATTTAAAGCAAACCTGATTTGCATTCTCTTAGTTGCGCTATTAGTGGCACTGTTACGTGACTGGCGGTCAGTCTGGATTGACATGATCCGCCAGATGCAGCAACACGCCTACCAACTTTTGTTTATGACCCACAACTTCTTCTTAGTGTTGCTTTTACTTTTTCGGTCAGTGTAACTTAAAGATGGGTTTAAAAAAGCCGCCACGGCACATAACAAAATTTCCCCCCATCTCTACGAATCGTGGCACCCATCCGCGGTATCTGTGTCCCTGAGCGCGGCACCGCGGGCGACCCGCCGGGCCTAGCTTGGGATCTCCCCCGCTGCCCGAATGCTCTTGGATCCGCCCCCCTCCCTCCTCCTCCTCCTCCTACTCCCAGACACGTGACGACTCATCCTCGGCCGGCGCGGCGCTCGCCTCGGCCGGCGACAACGCACTCCGCCAGCGTCCGCTCGCCAATAGAGGGTCCCTCCCACACGAGGATCAGCAGCGCCAGCCGAGTTGCCTTCGCACGCCGCGACGCCGTCCGTGAGTACTAGACACGGCTGCATCTAATTGTCACATTCTATACACGGACTCCAACGTTTTTGCCTTACGGGGTACAGCAGTATTCCGCAAGTAGAATGTCGTTGGTCAGGGACATTTTCTGACTATTTTGGTATGAGGGCCCTATGGTCTCCAGTGGCTCGTGACGGAGCAATAATGTAACTGTGATATGAGGTTCCTCGGCGGACCGGATATTCTGTTATCTACCGGGCGTGTATTCGAAGGAGCCAAGACCGATTCCAGAATATTGTTCCACACAAGTGAACTACCATTTCGCACCCCCTCCCTCAAACATTACTTGCATTGGAGTGTTGGTAAGACCTTTAAAAGTAAATATGTATCTTGTGATCACGGTAGTGGGTTGCTTTTTCTTTTAAAATTCCTCTGTAACAAAAGTGAATTTCTAAATCTTATTTCAGCCCTACATATTCGGAAAAGAAACAATTACTTACCTTTTAAGGTAATTCCAGAGATCTTCAAAGGCTTTCTGCAAAAGCAGAAACAACATACCGTATTGGTTTAACTTAAGTAAAAATGTTGGACCAAAATGAGTTCAAAGAATGAAAATATAAAGTGAATGACGCTATGATTTCTTCATCAATCATTTTGCGACAGTTAGCTGCAAAACAATATACCAAACTTCTGACAAAATTGCTTCCTGCACTTCAATCCGAACAGCACTGAGATGTAACTTTTACGCTCTTCACAGCTCGTGTAGTAATTTTTTGTATAACTGAAATTAAATAATGCACTTGTAATAAGCATTCACAAGTCAGAGACAAGTCTGTTGTCATATGCGTTTTGATGCTCTCATTAACAGCACCTAGAGGAAGAGAGTTTTTACCTTATAGCATTTGTACCGCTAAGACCGTTCGGACATTGGTGTTGTAATGGATTGATTGTAAGTGACAAGATACTGTATATCGATGTTAAAGTTACGTCACTTAGCTCCACTGCCTCCTTGTAATGTACATGTCTCTATTCTGTTTCACATTGTATTCTTATGCCACAAATCTGATGGTGGGGTAACCAGAAAAGAGTCATGACAAGTTAAAAGTAAAGAGATATTGCTGGCAAGAAGGACAACTGTATATTCATAAATGACTCATATAGTTAGTTTGGATATTTCTCGTCTAAGGATAGAAATGCGGACATATTTATCCAGTTTGAAACCACTAACGTACCTACAAGAGAGATGGTTTCACCGTTGGAAAGTTTCCTCCAGAAAACGTCTTCTGGAAAATTTGTGCTTCTATTTATACGATTCAGTCTTAAATCCACAAGGTTTACAGACAGATTATCAGCAGATGAATTACTGCAGTCACCGATACAGGTGCTAAAGGTAATCTAATAAGATTTATTCTGCTTCTTACCCTAGTTGCTTTGTTGCTGTGAAAATGCCTTCACATCAGTCAAAAGGTTTGTAATATCGAATCATTGTAATATGGGAGGATGTCGTTTTCACACTGGGGTGATAGAAGTCACGGGATGCCTATTAATGTTGTCTCGGATCTCCTTTTGCCCGGCGTAGTAAACAACCTCGACCTGGCTGGGACTCAACAAGTTGTTGGAAGTTCCTTGCAGAAACACTGTGCCACGATGCTTCCATAGCCGTCGATAACCCCGAAAGTGTCCATGAACTGACCTCTCGATTACGTCCCGCAAATGTTCGATGGGATTCCTTCCGGTCGATCTGCCTGGCTAAATCATTCGCTCGAATTGTCCACAGTGTTCTGACATGGCGCATTGTCATCCATCACAATTTCATCTTTCTTTGGGAACGTGAAGTCCATGAATGGCTGCAAATGGTCTCCAAGCAGCCGTGCATAAAAATTTCCAGTCACCGATCGGCTCATATGGACCATGGACCAGAAGGCCCTGTACATTCGGTGTAAACACAGCCTACCCCCCCCCCCCCCCCCCAACCCACCCCATTATGGAGCCACCACCAACTTGCACAGTGCCTTGTTGACAAGTCCGACCAATGGCTTCTTGGAGGCGGCGACACAGTCGAGACATACCACCAGCTCTTACCAACTGAAATCATTACTCATCTGAAGAGGTCACAGCTGTACAGCCGTCAAGGATCCAACCGGTATGGTCACGAGCCCAGGAAGGGGCTGCAGGCGATGTCGTGCTGTTAACAAAGGCACTCGCGTCGGTCGTCTGCTGCCATAGCTCATTGATGCCTAATTTCGCCGCACTGTCCCAACGGATACGTTTGTCGTATTTCTCACATCGATTTTTTATGGTTATTTCAAGCAATGTTGCTTGTCTGTTAGCACCGACAACTCTACGCAAACGCCGCTGCTCTCCGTCGTTAACTAAAGGTCGTCAGTCACTGCGTTGCCCGTGGTGAGAGATAATGCCTCAAATCTGGTATTCTCGCCACACTCTTGTCACTGTGTATCTCTGAATATTGAATTCACTAACGGTTTCCAAAATGGAATGTCCTACGTGTCTAGCTTTGACTACTATTCAACGTTCAGAGTGTATTAATTTTCGTCGTGCGGCTATAATCACGTCGGTAAGGTTTTCACATGAATTTACTGAGTACACATGACAGCTGCGCCAATGCACTGGCACTATTATACCTTGTGTACGCGATACAACCTCCATCTGTATATGTACATATCGCTATCTCATGGCTTTTGTCTCTTCAGCGTTTGTAGTCACTTACGTACAGCTTCGAAAGTACTGTGTTATTATTACTGCCTTCACAGTAGGAACAGAATTCAAGGGTATTAACAGACTTTTCATGCTGTGGTTTATTTATGTTTTTCTTTTTTTTTTCGTCCGCCATTGTATGTTTCGGAGGTTTATATTTTACGTCTCTTGACTGTTGTTTTATTGTAACGACCATTATACGGCTCTTGTAACATCTACCAAGTGTAATAAAAACAAGTTACGTTTACTTATTAGGTCATAAGGTGAGGGATAATGCCGATACGTGTCATGACAAGAAACTATAAAGAAATTCCCAAGAAACCATGAAATATTTTTGAGCAAAGTTACAGTATTTTTAAAGTCTGTTTCATAATTACTCGTAGCGCATATCGTCGTCATTTACTCTGTTCTGAAGCTTTTTCAGTGCAATAGAAACACAAAGGTAAGTGTGGGCTAGAAATCAAAAGTAAAGCAATTACTTGGGTTGCGAGCGAACAGTGAACACATCCATTCCATCAAAACACTGAACAACCTGCAAATTTTTGTCGTTGGGTACAAAAACGCATCATGTTTGTAATCTCTCATTATAACCCCTCATCCATAGCTTGTTATATGTAAGTATAAAAAACAACGAAGTAGGAAATGTTTCAGCTGTACGTATTGTGATTCGCAAAGTACGCATGATGCAATCAGTCATCCATTGTATCACTCCTAGTGTATGTAAGCATAAGTACAAGCAACCATTCAGCATCATGTGAAACCTAATACAAACAGGTTTTGTCAATACATACGTTTCAAAAGCGACTTTTGTCACTCACAGAAAAGCTGCTCAGTGATGGGAATTCAGAGTTTTTCAGCTGCCTCCAGACAAGGCAGCAATAAGGCGACGTATATCGTGTATTTTAAAACCTATCAGCTACACAATATTATGGTGTATAATAACATGGTGTGTGATTCGTAATCGCCTATGTTGATACAAGTCCATACAATATTTTCACATCATCTTAACAATAATGAGCAATTTTAATAACTTGCACTTTGATTCATCATCCTTTGCACACGACTGACATCCAAGCCTGTCGCTTTACCAATCAAACTTTTGAATCTATTCGGCGCTCTTATTCTTTGTATCTGATAATTCTGATCACCGATTCTAAACATACAAAGTTGAAATTACAGAAAAAATATTATCCAAAGCATCTATAGTCTTCGTTTCAAAGTTCCCCTGAAGCCAGCGACAATCTATCCAAGAAACGTTTCGACTGCTTCCAGTGAACTCTCTGCTCCTCCAAAACTTGTTCACTGGGATCGGAGATGCCCAGACCATTGTGCAGCTTGCTTGATGTGCTTCTGCAAAGAAGATCTTTGAATTTAAGAGTATTTCAAAATCTTCCTTCAATTCATTGTTGTTCGAATTTTAAGTAGACACCTTAGTTGAAAGCAACAAGTCACTCGAAGTCTTATTTTATCCCATAGTTCCCTGCTGTAGTTTCTACTAATCTAATACAGGTGATCCACGAGTAAGAAAAACTAAGTTATGGAAAGAGATACTTTTCGGTCATACCGGAGACCTCAACAATGGTTCAGAAATCAATTTAGTATCGGAAGCATACGCTGGTGAGCGTTAAAACTTGAACTGTTACTCGGAGTGAGTGAAAAAAAATGTGACCCATATTTTACCCACTAGATAACACAGGCTGACGTGACTTGCAATAAGAACCAACGAGGGCATCCCAGTATCGTAACTTGCAACTGAACCCTGATCTATTACGTCATACATTTCGATATACACAGCTGCGCATCCATTTCCTCGAATACATTATCCACAGCAAATTTACGAAAATCTTGCGCACAGGACATTTATGATCGGTGCTCTTCCCGTCCCCAGCCGTCGTTTCGCTCTTTCACATCACAAACACCATACCTCGCAGCACAGAATCCAACCGCGAAATGTATATAAATGAATCAGTAGAAAGCGTCGGAAGCCGTATATGACTCTTGGTAGGTGATACAGCTGTCAAAAGGAAAATAGCTGGGCTAGAAGACAGTATCATCTTGCAGGAGAACCGACAGAAGATGTGCAGGAACTGGTAGTTGACCCTCAATGTAAATAAATGTAACGTACTGCGCATAGGTAGGTACAGAAATCCACTACCTTACAACTACATTACTGATGACAAACTGCTGGATACTAACCACAGCAAAATATTTAGGACTATTTGCTATTGTCAGTATAGGGCGTAAAACAGGATTGTTTCTGCTTATTTTGTATGTGACATACCACTGGAGACCTTATAATTGTAGTAGCTATTGTATAAACTTTAAATTGAGACTTCCTTTGAGTAAAAACGGAATAGTAAAATTTAGGATGATTTAGTAACAATGCAACATTTCCCGAATTTGGTGTTCTCGGGTTAAGTGGAATGACCGCATACTATAACTACAAGGAAAAGCAGAATGAGACGGACATTCATAGGAAGAACGTTAAGGTAATGTAATTAATAGACCAAAGAAATGGCTTACAAGGCCCTTGTTCGAACCATTCTTGAGTACTGTCAATCAATTTGGAACCGTTGCCATGTTGGGCATTTCGTCACGGGATCGTTTATTCGGAGCGAGAGTGTTGCAGAGACGCTCAGAAAACTGCAACAGCAGACCTACAAACCAGGCATTTTGCATCACGCGGAGTTTTACTACTGAAATTTTGGGAGAGTACTTTACGGGAAGAGTGGGACGACACTTTAGTTCCTCCCACACACGTCTAGCGAAATGACCACAACGAGAAAATTCGAGAAATTAGAGCTAATACAGAGGTTTACTAACAGTCATTCTTCCCACGCACTATTCGCGAGTGGAATAGCAAAGGTAGGATCAGATGGTGGTGTCAGAAGAATCCTCCGGCACACGCCTTCAGGTGGCTTGTGGACTATTCATACAGATGTTCCGTCAAATCGGGATCCATATATGCAGAACGGTCAGAAAGAATCTGAGAACTTGTAATGGTGTTGCAGGGCGGGTTGTGCTGACAAATAATTGTTAAAAAAGTTCCATACCTTAGGTAGTTCACTAGTTAATTACCATTGAAGTTAGCCAGTCAGGCCGTTGCGCACATAAATTCAAGTGGCCCGCAAGTTGCAACAGTGTCAGTTGTTCTCATAGCGTAAAGGGTTGCGCACGGTACTGCTCAGCTTTTGGCTCAGTTTCTGTCCTTACTACCGTCCCGTGTCCAATTTTTGTGTCGCTCACTTGTTCGGTCTTACGAAACCAAAGTAAGGACACATTTGGCGGAACCATCCCTGACGGGCCGCTTGAACTGGAGCGAGCTACGGCCTGATTGGTTAACTTCAGTGTTAATCAAATCGGAGAAGAGACGACGTATAGAATTTTTTTGTAACTATTATTACTCACTACAGCATACCCTGCAATACCATTACAAATTACCGCGCTATTTCTAACCACACTGTATATTTCAAATTCATATCAACAGACAGGGGTTCCTCAGCCTTGGAGCTAGGGAAGACCTCTTTCGGAAAACTTTCTTTGTTAGAGGGAAACGTACAAAATAACCTGCAAATCCACAGCGTCTGACAGATAGGCCACTCACACGTGGGGTCATAGCGAGATCAAACGGTCATGTGGAAAAATGTTTTCGTTCTTTCTAATTATACTACCGCCATCCTTATTATAACTACAGTAGCTGCTACTGTATGCGCATAGTAATGTGAAAGCAAAGTAGCGCTGTTATTGCAATGAAACCCTTCTTTACGTTTATTCGTATTTATGCATCTGTATGTGATGACTAACCTCGGCATCTAATGCAGAGATATTGAAACGGCTTCCGTTAAAAGAGGGACCAATTTATGAGCAACGTTTGTGTATCCGTTGCTGCTCCTCCGTGAGAAGTTAGATGAACAGCTAGCAGAAAAGAAAGACATATTTTTACTTGCTTAACTTAATAATCGGCTCGTGTACGACAGTGTATGGTATCAATATGTTCCAAACAGCCCGGCTCTAAAACGAGATTTTATAGGCGGTCATATGTCAGGTGCCATTGATTACGGAGATAGGGGCCAAGTGTTTTGATTGCCCTTGGCGTAGCGACCTTTTGCATGCCTATCAGAAGACGGGGCATGCTGCAGCTATCTTAGAATATAGGGTCAACGTGTAAATATTACACATTGCCTCCACCCTAGGCAGACTGAGCAAAACGGTTTATTCTGTTGCGCTAGACAAGTTCTGAGCCGGACCTTAAGTTACTTATAAAAGCACCATTACCTCCTGTCCGGTTCCTGTCGAAATCCCGAAAAACTGTGATTTTTGGGTTCGAAAAGTACCAGTTGTGGGGATGGCTAATTCTATAATTTCTATTCTTGGCCGATCAGCGAAATTTTTACCCTGTGTCCCTAAGACAATATTCTCGGGTAACTTCGAAGCTTTTTTCAGTAATATTATTCTTTACCGTGATCCCGAGGTTCAAGATTACTGTACTTATGCATTAAAACATGCACTTAATGTCCGAGCTACCACGTAAATGCAGTTTTAACTGCCGTATTAAATACCTGGCAAGGGTTGCAGGGTCTTCGCAAGGGGTCTGAAGTCACCGAGGTATGTTTTCAGTTAGCTTTGTTTCACCAGCAAAACTTTACGTTGGGGTATCTCTGTATAATGGGCGCCTCAAAGCTATACAAATATGCCGTAAGTAGTACTGCAGTCACAAAAAAGTGAACTAAAAAGCATCTTAAAACTTTTGAACAGAACATAAAACAACTACCCAAAATTATGTAATAATCGAAAGGCTGCAAATTCAGTGAAATATTTCTAACAACATTTTTGCTCTTTTAAGATACAATTCGATGAATTTCTATCGATGAACGAAGCGTCCAGAAAAAACGTTAAGGAAACGACATTGTTTTAACCTTGTATTAAGCGTCCTCATTTGTTGTTTATCTATGTTAAAGTGTATAAATATGTCGACGTATATAAATGAACTGTCAAATCTTTACTAATCTATAGAATTCGTTTTACATAAGCGACACACCCTGCCAGCCCCGAATCTACGACATTGTGGAACCGGCGCAAAATCTTGACCTGGCAACCTCCCCCATCCCTCCTCCCCCCTGCCCCCCACCGTCGAGCGTTTAAGATATGGTATCAGAAATTTTAAAAAAATTCATTTTTTTAAAAAACTGGCTTATAAATAAAACCGCCTTTTCTTGCTGCAACTTAATGTGTTTCTACCAGACTTCACCTTTATCTCACTCTAATGCATCTTCAGTGGGATCTACAACGATGCAGTTTTGTTTTTCTAGATTATCAAACAGTTCACGTCACATTTTTATGTAAATAAGTAATTACTTACAGTATGTTGGCATCTGCGTTTCTTCTCTTATGTGCTCTGGAGGCAGTACTACCACTTCATTTCCGAAATATAAGCGCAATTTTATATTCCGAGCTTTTCCTTTCACACTGTTCACCATGTTTCTCCTCCTATCCTCCTACTTTGTGGTGCACTATTATTCATTTCCCACTATTTATACCTATTTGTTTGAAATTGTGATTTTAAAGACGTAAATTTTGTGAGTCCATTATGTGTTTCGTTCTGTTTGATTGGTTCACCTACAAGCTCCCAATCTAACGAAATCTATAACGTCTATTCATGAATATATATATATATATATATATATATATATATATATATATATATATATATATCTCTCTCTCTGTGTGTGTGTGTGTGTGTGTGTGTGTGTGTGTGTGTGTGTGTATGTGTGTGTGTGTGTGTGTGTGTGTGTGTGTGTGTGTGGTGGGAGGAGGGGGGATGCAATTGGTGATTTGAATTGTAGAGTATTGAATATGAATGTAACGGCTGTCAGACAGTGGTTGCAAGCTTTGGTATAAGCTGATTTGAGTTTTAGCTTAAGTGTTCTGTGGAGTGGTTCATGTATAAATGAATGAACAGGTGTTGAGTGGTGTTATTAGTATTATGATAATAATCCTATTTTGGAGTTTTATTCTATTATTTAATTTATTTGTGTAAATAATGAATTGTTTGGCATGTGTACTTTATCACTGAACAGGGTTCTCTTTTCTGCTTTGGTTTTCTGACTGTGGCAATTTTCCTGCAGGAGTATGAGGTGCTTTTTATTATTGATTCTAATTATATACGTGTCTTCTTCTCTAGTGGTTGGTTTGTAGATACGTTCTCTTAGGTGTTCTGCAAATGTCGAGTGATTTGTCCCATACTTCCAGACTCCCATGTGTTCTTTGTATCGGCATCAAATATTCTACTTCTTTGTCCTGTGTATACGTAATCAGTGTTCACTGTAGATGATATATACCTGCTTTCTGGTATATGTCTCTGTTTTCTGTCAGGTTTGGTTTATATTTTTGTATATAATTGACTGTTGTGTATGCTGTGTTTATTCTTTGTCTTATAGAAATGTTGGTGATTTAATGTGTGATTTTGTATTTGTATGTCACTTTGTAACATCTTGTGTTTTGTTTTATGTTTTTCTGAATATTTTGTGTAGTTGATATGGCATTGACTGTTTGTGTTCGGTTCTGTTAGATTGTTTTATTAGTTTGGTACTTTCTACTTTTATTTTGCTTTTAATTTTGGTGTTAGCTTTGTGACTATGTTACTATTGTACCTATTGTATCGTGCAATCTGCATTATTATATCAAGTTCTTTTTGGTAGTTTTCTTTGATGAGTAGTACTGTGCTGAGTTTATGGATTGTGTGTCGATTTGCTGTGTGCTGTTGTGAGTGTGGGTGGTTCGAGGATTGGGGAATGATAATGTCTGGTGCTATGGGTTTACGGAAAAAATCAGTTATGTGCTTATTGGTTTGTTGTTTGCTTGTTATATGCAGAAAGTTAATTTGGTTCTTCTGTTCTCTTTCAATTGTCAATTTTATATTTTTATGTACATTGTTGTTGTCATTACGTAGTTTTTCAGTTTTTGTTTGTGGTTCATCTACTACACAAAGGGTGTCATCCTTATACCTGAACCAATATAACGTGTTGTATTCTCTTGCTTCTGTTTTTGTGAAAATGATCTGTTCAATGTGGTTTACAAAAATATTTGATAAGACTCCTGAATCTGGGGACGCCATTGATAATCCATCCCTCTGTAAATAAAACTCATTATTGTGTTGGGAGTACTTTTGTTCTGGTATGAGCTTTATTAATGTGCATATTTCATTAATCTGTACATCAGGGAGCTGACTATAAGTTTTCACATTCTTATCTGTGATTTCTGTTGTTTGTGGTACTGGTATGTTCGAATACATGCTTTCAGTATCAGTTGAGAGGAGTGATTCTGTGCTTGCGAGTTTTACATTTTATTTGTTGTATTAGCTGTTTAGTGTTTTTAATGGCTCTGTCTTCCTCTACTTTGAAATTTTCAGACAGTAATTGAAACATGTATTCCACAATCTTGTAAGTGGGGGATTTTATGAAACCCAATATAGGCCTCACAGGAAAATTCAGTTTCTGGATCTTTGGTATGCGACGGAGAACAGGTGCAGTGGGATTAATCTGTGTCAGCTTTCTTTTCCCCATGTTATCCAGTATTATGTCTATATTTTTCAGAGTGATTTTTACTTTCGTCTGGAATCTGTTTCTTGGGTCTGATTTTAATTTTGTAATATTATTTTGTGAGATGAATTATTGTTCTTTTTCAGTGTATTGTTCTTTGTGTATAGGTACTACTGTGTTCCCATTGTCCGCTTTTTAAATGTTAACATTTTCATTCTGAAGTTTTTGCTAAGTTTCCTGAGTGTTACAGATTCTGTGTTTTTGTTATTTTTGCGTTCTTGTGTTTTCATACTAGTTATTATATTATGGATTTCATTCCTTATCTGTTTCTTTAGTTAGTCAAATGTTGGCATTGCTGTTTTCGTTCCTATCTTTCCTTGTCAATACACTCTGTGCTTCTATAATCAGACTTTCTATGTAATCTTCATCTATTTCTAAATTTAGATTGTATTTTAATCCTTTCTCTAACAGTTTTCTCTCTTTATTGTTTGATTGTGTGTCTGTAAGGTGGGTAGAATTTGTATGTAGGTTTTACTTGGTTGTGTGTAAAGTCATTGTGTTGCGACAGGAGAATTTGAGTTGGCTAATCTTTCTTCCATGAACTGCTTCCATTCTCTGTACAGCAGTTTTTGTATGCCATTCACCCTTGTTTACCATGTGAGAGATCTGCCATATTATTAATGGTGTCTTCAAGTTGTAAGTGGGTTTTAAACACTGGAGAGGCAAAGAAACTGGTACACCTGCCTAACATCGTGTGTGGCCGCCGCGAGCACACCGAAGTGCCACAACACGGCGTCAAAGGGACTCGACCAATGTCTGAAGCAGAGATGGAGAGAACCGACACCATGAATCCCGCAGGGGTGTCCGTAAATCCGTAAGAGTACGGAGGGGTGGAGATCTCTTCTGAACAGCACTTTGCAAGGCATCTCAGATAAGCTCAATAATGTTAATGTCAGTGGAATTTGGTCGCCAGCGGAAGTATTTAAACTCAGAATGGTGTTCGTGGAGCCACTCTGTATCAATTCTGGACGTTTGGAGTGTCGCTTTGTCGTGCTTGAATTGCCAAAGTCTGTTGCAATACACAATCGTATGAATGGATGCAGGTGATCAGACAGGATGCTTACGTACATGTCCCCTATCAGAGTCGTATCTAGACCTGTCAGATGTTCCAACTGCACGCGCCCCACACCATTACAGAGCCTCCAACAGCTTGAATAGTCCCCTGATGACATGCATGGTCCATGGATTCAAGAGGTTGTCTCCATACCCGTCCACGTCCATCAGCTCGATACAATTTGAAACGACACTCGTCCGACCAGGCAACATGTCTCCAGTCATCAACAGTCCAGTGTCAGTGTTCGCGTGCCCAGGCGAGGCATAAAGCTTTGTATCGCGCAGTCATCAAGGGTACACGAGTGGGCCTTCGGCTCCGAAAGCCCATATCGATGATGTTTCGTTGAATAGTTCGCACGCTGGCACTTATTGACGGCCCAGCATGGAAACCCGCAGTAATGTGTGGAAGGGTTGCACTTCTAACACGTTGAACGATTCTCTTTAGTTGTCGTTGGTCCCGTTCTTGCAGGATCTTTTCCGGAGCCAGCGATGTGGGAGATTGATGTTTTTCCGGATCCTGATATTCACGGTGCACTCGTGAAATGGTCGTACGGGAAAATCCTCGCTTCATCGCCACCTCCGAAACGCTGTGTCCCATCTTTCGTGCGCCGACTATACCACGTTCAAACTCACTTAAATCTTGATAACCTGCGATTGTAGCAGCAATAACCGATCTAACAACTGCGCCAGACCCTTTTTGTCCTGCATAGGCGTTGCTGACCGGAGCGCCGTATTCTGCCTGTTTACGTACCTCTGTATTTGAATAAGCATGCCAAGTTTCTTTGGCTTTTCAGTATATAACTCGTGATTTAGCTCTTGTTTTGTATAGATTTAACTTCGTATTTTAACCACATTTCCTGAGCACCATGCATTGCTTTTTGGCCCGGGGTAAGCTGTTTATAATATACATTTATATTTCCAGAATGAGATTTTCACTCTGCGGCGGAGTGTGCGCTGATACGTAACTTCCTGGGAGACTAAAACTGTGTGCCGGACCGAGACTCGAACTAGGGACCTTTGCCTTTCGCGGGTAAGTGCTCTGGCTGAAGTAAGGCTGTGAGGACGGGCCGTGAGTCGTGCTTGGGTAGCTCAGTTGGTGGAGCACTTGCCCGCGAAAGGCTAACGTCCCGAGTTAGAGTCTCGGTCCGGAACCCAATTTTAATCTGCCGGGAAGTTCCACATACACTCCTGGAAATGGAAAAAAGAACACATTGACACCGGTGTGTCAGACCCACCATACTTGCTCCGGACACTGCGAGAGGGCTGTACAAGCAATGATCACACGCACGGCACAGCGGACACACCAGGAACCGCGGTATTGGCCGTCGAATGGCGCTAGCTGCGCAGCATTTGTGCACCGCCGCCGTCAGTGTCAGCCAGTTTGCCGTGGCATACGGAGCTCCATCGCAGTCTTCAACACTGGTAGCATGCCGCGACAGCGTGGACGTGAACCGTATGTGCAGTTCACGGACTTTGAGCGAGGGCGTATAGTGGGCATGCGGGAGGCCGGGTGGACGTACCGCCGAATTGCTCAACACGTGGGGCGTGAGGTCTCCACAGTACATCGATGTTGTCGCCAGTGGTCGGCGGAAGGTGCACGTGCCCGTCGACCTGGGACCGGACCGCAGCGACGCACGGATGCACGCCAAGACCGTAGGATCCTACGCAGTGCCGTAGGGGACCGCACCGCCACTTCCCAGCAAATTAGGGACACTGTTGCTCCTGGGGTATCGGCGAGGACCATTCGCAACCGTCTCCATGAAGCTGGGCTACGGTCCCGCACACCATTAGGCCGTCTTAAGCTCACGCCCCAACATCGAGCAGCCCGCCTCCAGTGGTGTCGCGACAGGCGTGAATGGAGGGACGAATGGAGACGTGTCGTCTTCAGCGATGAGAGTCGCTTCTGCCTTGGTGCCAATGATGGTCGTATGCGTGTTTGGCGCCGCGCAGGTGAGCGCCACAATCAGGACTGCATACGACCGAGGCACACAGGCCCAACACCCGGCATCATGGCGTGGGGAGCGATCTCCTACACTGGCCGTACACTACTGGTGATCGTCGAGGGGACACTGAATAGTGCACGGTACATCCAAACCGTCATCGAACCCATCGTTCTACCATTCCTAGACCGGCAAGGGAACTTGCTGTTCCAACAGGACAATGCACGTCCGCATGTATCCCGTGCCACCCAACGTGCTCTAGAAGGTGTAAGTCAGCTACCCTGGCCAGCAAGATCTCCGGATCTGTCCCCCATTGAGCATGTTTGGGACTGGATGAAGCGTCGTCTCACGCGGTCTGCACGTCCAGCACGAACGCTGGTCCAACTGAGGTGCCAGGTGGAAATGGCATGGCAAGCCGTTCCACAGGACTACATCCAGCATCTCTACGATCGTCTCCATGGGAGAATAGCAGCCTGCATTGCTGCGAAAGGTGGATATACACTGTACTAGTGCCGACATTGTGCATGCTCTGTTGCCTGTGTCTATGTGCCTGTGGTTCTGTCAGTGTGATCATGTGATGTATCTGACCCCAGGAATGTGTCAATAAAGTTTCCCCTTCCTGGGACAATGAATTCACGGTGTTCTTATTTCAATTTCCAGGAGTGTAGTTATATTCACGTCAGGTAAGACAAGTTGACTTCCACAAATCCTTTAGTGGAAGGGATGGTCGGATAAAGGAGGACAGTAGTTTAGAAGTACCTGTAAAAATGTCTTTATCATTTCTAACATCTTTCTGCTGGAAATCCTTTTGTGCTTCTCATCGGCACACAGATTAGTTTGTTTCTTACGTGTTGTTGCTTGGAGAATACAGGCCCAAAGAAATTTTTCAGGTTGTCAAATACAGTAGAAAAATAACGTTTCGTATTCTTCAAATTTTTCGGTATTGAAAGGCAAGCAAAGTGATATCTTTTACAATACTGAAGTCTTTCATCATTGCCATCAAAACCTGATTCAAAATTTACCTGAATGGTTCACTTCTTTTAGAGTGCATATTTATAGAGATTCAGTGGGGCGCCCATAATTTAAAACTTACAATACAGCACTAAACGCACTACATACGGTAGAATGCTCACGCATACGATAATCCCTGCTTTACAGTCTTAAACAGGAAGCTGCTGGGAATAAAATTTTCGTCTCCCTCACCGCATGCCCCATCAAAAGACAAACTGAAGCAAGCGACCACACGGTTGGAGTTATGTTCTAAGTGTCTCTGCTTCCTCGAGGTTGAGCTGCGAGAAAAGAAGCCTTCTATACTTAGCCTAGTCAGAATTACACGCCTCGTGCTACAAGAGAGTGCCGTGTAACACAAAACTGGGAAGTACTTTTGGCGTAAAAACCAGAACACAAAGTAATATAAACATTTTTAAATAGTGACAGGGTAAAAATATTGGTGATGTGTTACAGCACCTACTACACCTGACCTGGCGTCACTGTTGTGTATGTACTCTGAGGTTCCAGAGTCGTGGGACTGCGATATTAAAACGCAGCGCATTGGCGGAGCTGTTATTTGTACTCATGTGAAAAGGTTTACAACGTGATTATAGCCACACGACGAGAATTAACAGACTTTGTAAGCGCAGTGGCGGCTGGAGCTAGATGCATGGGATAACTTCATTTCATAACTTGTTAGGGAATTCAATATTCCGAGATCCATAGTATCAAGAGTGTACCGGTAACACCAAAATTCAGGCATTACCTCTCATCACGCACAACGCAATGACCGACGTCCTCCACTTACCCGCGTAGAAAGCGGCGTTTAGGTAGAGTTGTCAGTGCTAACAGCAAGGAACACTGCGTGAAATAACTGCAGAAATTAACGTGGGACGTACAACAACGTATCCGTTGGGACAGAGCGGCGAAATTTGGCATTAATGGGCTATGGCAGCAAACGACCAATTCGCGTGCGTTTGCTAATAGCATGACATCGCCAGCAGTGCCTCTCCTGGGCTTGAGAACATATCGGTTGACCCCTAGACGACTGGGATATCTGGCCTAGTCAGTTGAGTTCCGATTTTAGTAGGTAAGAGCTGATGGTAGGGTTCGAGTGTGGCGGAGACCCCACAAAACCACGGACCCCAGGTTGCCAACAAGGCACTTTCCAAGATGCTGGTGGCCCGATACTGGTGTGGGCTGTGCTTACATTGAATGAACTGGGCCCTCTGGTCCAGTTGAACCGATCATCGACTGGAAATGGCAGTGTTCGGATACTTAGAGATCATTTGCAGCAAACAACAATGGAATGTTTATGTATGCGAGTGCGCAATGTCACTGGGCCACATTTGTTTGAAACTGGTTTGAAGAACATTCCAGACAATTCGAGCGAATGACTCGCCCGACGTAAATCCCATCGAACATTTGGGGAACATAATCGAGAGGTCGGTTTGTCCACAAAATCGTGCACTGGCAACACTTCCGCAATTATGGACAGCTATAAAGGCAGCACGGTTCAGAATTTCTGCAGAGGGTTTGTTGAGTCCACGCTACGTCGAATTTCTGCACTACGCCGAGTAAAAGGAGGTCCAATACGACATTAGTAGGTACCCTACTACATTTGTCACCTCAGTGTAATATTTATTACCACTGCGCTACAAGTCGTCCAGCCGTAGTTAAATAGCTGTATGGGTCGTTAGTAATCTACAATTATAAAACACAAAAGATTGATGAAGTGACAACCGGAAGCACCAAATGAACATTTTAAATTTTTTAATCATCAGGTCATTGTATCATAAACTGCTACAGAAAATTTTTGTAGAATTTATTAATCATCTTAACGCTGTTTTGTATGGCTTTAATTCGAAGACTGATCTAAAACTCTGTTAGTTGCCCAAAACACGGTTCAGCCTAGCAGTTTTTAGATTGAAAATACGACGCTGACAGCGTCCTTACCCGTTTATCATTTTTTCACAGAAGTTAATATTAACTGTCCTTTCTAGTCAAACTTGAAATCAGAAAAGAAATCTTTTTATCTTTTAGTTAATGCCTACACATATTATTTAGATCTGAAACAGAAAAGAACATCAGCACGTTTTGTTCAGTACCTTCAGGAACAGCCGGCCGAAGTGGCCGTGCGGTTAAAGGCGCCGCAGTCTGGAACCGCAAGACCGCTACGGTCGCAGGTTCGAATCCTGCCTCGGGCATGGATGTTTGTGATGTCCTTAGGTTAGTTAGGTTTAACTAGTTCTAAGTTCTAGGGGACTAATGACCTCAGCAGTTGAGTCCCATAGTGCTCAGAGCCATTTGAACCATTTGAACCTTCAGGAACAGCCGAGATACTCGTTACAAAAATTTAAAGCTACAGTGAACAGATACTCAAACCGTATTCCGGTTTACATATTGACGCTGCTACAAATGAAACAAAAATTTCTGCAACTCCTACTCTCTGCAGAATAAATGCAGTTGTTTATCTTATGGAGATTCGTAGCTATTTCTGTCGAAAGTAAAGTTTCTCACCGGTCGAGTCTGACATTTAACAAAAAAACTACCTAATATTAATTTGTGGTAGTTAGAAATGAGGGGAAGAAAATCACTACCACTCTCAATTTGCTGCATTGAGCAATTTGCAATATATTTAAGTCGACACACACCTGGGTAACTGGCAGTAAAAATGTTAAAAATGATTTTAAATCATCTGTCTTGGGCACAGGTATCCCAGAAAAGTCTTTATCATATGAAATTTGCCGTGACATGTCCAGTTAAACTGTTTAGGGCTCTCCTGATTCACAATAATTCATGCGCAGACCAAACTGAATATCGAATAGGATTTAATTAGCGCATTCCTATGACAAATGTGATTTTTGTTTGTAAACGGAAGAAGAAGGCTTTATGTCGTCCAGATTACAGATGCATTGCTGCCGAAATCGAATGAAGCCCAGCCATATTTCTCTCATAGAATGCTCCTCCTCGCAGATCGGAAACAGAAAAGGTTAATATAAAATCAGTAAACTGCAGCCGCATCCGTGGCAAGCTCCCGGGATTGGTATCGTTCACTATAGATAATATTGGCCAGATAGTATTAGGAACAGAAAGTTGGTTGAAACCGGAAGTGAATAGCAACGAAATCGTAAATTCACATTGGAATGTTTATCCTAAAGATAGGTTACATGCAATGGTTGGGGCGTATGTAACGACTTGCAGCTCGGCGGCCGAACTTCCAGAGGTGGGAACTGTTGGCCATCAACGCCGTACGATCATTTCATCTACTGCAGTAAAGGGTCCGGAAACATCTAGCGAGCCTGTGACAGATTGCTAATGTGGGTTAATCTGAGTACAGCTGAGCATCAGAGGTGGCTCAGAAACGGTAATCGGATCCATCAGGAGCTCTAGTGGGTGACCACTTCAGAGAGAACGTGCAGAATCTCGTAAATCTGTAAAAGGGCGAGACTTCAACGTGCCTGGTGTACAATGGGAGTCATATAATCAAAACTGGTGGCAGAGACAGGATTCGTCTGACACCATTCTGAATGTCTTATTCGAAAATTATTCTAACAAACAGAAAAACAGGTAGTGGAGGTAACGTTTTAGATCTCCTAGGAACAACCACACGTAAACCTTTGAAGAGAGCTAACATGGAGGTGGGTAATTATAACGTAGTGATAGCGTCAGCGATAACA
The DNA here is from genome assembly GCF_021461395.2 of Schistocerca americana. NCBI lineage: Eukaryota > Metazoa > Arthropoda > Insecta > Orthoptera > Acrididae > Schistocerca > Schistocerca americana. Next base: position 313,630,050 of record NC_060119.1, on the reverse strand, counting down.
GTTTACAACTACTGCTAAGAATGGTAGGAGAATTTTTTACTTAGCAAGCGTGACAGGATGCGAGTCGCTGAGTTTGTGAACAGTCCACTTCAAATCTCTAGTGCTGAGGACGAAGATGTGGAACTCAAATGGAAAAATCTGCGAACCATCACGTCTATTGCGGGTATACAAGGAAAAGGGTGAGGGTGACATATATGATGATTTGCCAAAGTCTTTATTTGCATTTTCACAAACGTGGTATGTGCGGTAGTCTATGACGTCACGGTCGACAAAGCTTTCCAGTCCAGATACATTGGGTACACCTGTACCACCTCGTACAATTGCAACAGTTAGCCAGCCGTTCCCATGAGAAAATGTATCATTCAGATCAATACTGAAGTTCAGTCTACATCCACAGAAGACCGCGGGTCCATCTAGTAGTGAATGTGCAGCGACAGATTTTATAGTATTCTTCTTCTTGTCAGCAGCAGATGTTGTCATTTCGACGTCTTCAATTGTTTTATATATTGTCTGTCTGTAGGCAAGTACGTTACGAGCAAGGTCTTGATGGATTGGATAGACGTGCCGAGGTTTAATAGTCATATCAGAAAAGTGGTACGTGAGCAAAGAGAGCATCACAGATTTAAGAGAAGTCAAAATCATGCTTGAAAACAAAAATTGAACGAAGCGAAAATGAATGTAAGGAGAGCAATGAGAGAAGCCTTCAATACCACTGAAAGCATTATTTTGCCGACCGAGTTGACTCTAAAGATAAGGTGTCAGAGAGAAGCCGAAATGCTGAATTCAGTCTACCGAAATTGTTTCATCGCGGAAGATCGTAATACGACCCCTCTTTTGAATCTTCATACGAATACAGATATGGCGCATATTGACATAGGTGTTCACGGAAAAGAAGAGCAACTGCAGTCGCTTAGTGAAAAGGCATCTGGACAAGATGACATACCTGTGAGATTCTACGAGAATTATGCATAAGAACTTGTTCCATCTCCAGCAGCAGTTTATCGTAGTTCTCTGGACCAATGATGGGGGTCCGTACATAGGAATGGATAAAAGAGCGTGTCATTCCCGTTTTCAAGAAGGGCTGAACGACAGATGCACGTAATTATACTTCTATAGCACTGACGTCAATCTATTGTTGAATTATGGAAAATGTTCTATATTCACTTACTATTATATTTTTGGAGAACAAAGCTCTCCTCTATAAAATCAACATAGGTTCCTCAAACAGTGACCTTGCTAAACTCAGCTCGCTCTGTTCCTCCATGAGCTCTACAAATATCTGCGCTCAGGTTGATGACATGCTCCTTAACTTCAGGAAGGCATTTGTAACGTCCTTCAATGCCGTTTAATGCAAAAATTCGAGTTTACCGAATACCGAACCAGATTTGTGACTTTATTCAAGACTTCCTTGTAGACAGAACTGAACACGTCGCTCTTAACGAAACACAGTCGACAGATGCAAGGTTAGTTTCAGGATCAGGTTTTTGCAGGTGATGCTCTTGTCTATAAGAAAGTAGTAATATCAGAAAACAGAAATCGATCGTCAGGGGGATCTGCATATCTTTGATGTATGGTGCAGGCTCTAGCAACCTGACAGTGAACGTAAATAAATGTAATACAGTATATTGCTCACGCAGTGGAGAAGAAATCCACTACTGTACAACTGCAGTGTTGGTGACAAACAGCTAGAAACAGTATCCAACGTGAAATACCTAGGAGTAACTATCGAGAGCGACCTTAATGAATATGACCACATGAAATAAATAGTAGGAAAATCAGAGGCCAGGCTGAGGTTCATAGGAGGAATCTTACGGAAATGTAGATCGACCAGAAAAGAAGAGGCCTACAGAACTGTTTGTCGATCGATTCTCGAGTATTGTTCGTCAGTGTAGGGCCCTTACCAGATACGTTTAGTAGAAGAGAAAGAAAAGATCCAACGAAGAGCGACTTGCTTCGTATCTGGGTCGTTTGGTCGCGCAATAGCGTTATAGAAAGTCTCTGAAAAATCCACTGGCAGACCTCACAAGAGAGACGTTGAACGTCTCACGGATGTTTACTATTGAGTTTCCGAAATAGCTCGTTCCAGAAGGAGTCAGACAACATACTTCTTATAGCCAAATACGTCTCGGGAAATGACCAGAACGAGAAAATTCGAGAAATTAGAGGCTTACCGACAATCGCTCTTCCCACGCATCATTCGCGAGTGGAACACCCTCCACCACATAGCATTAGGTGGCATGCGGAGTACTGATGCAGATGTAGATGCTGAATTTCGTAGCGGTATTTAAGAATCGGTGATCTCAATTCATGTGGTTAAAGATGCGGCCCGCCACGAATTCCTTCCATTTGTCAACCTCTTCATCTCATAGTGGTACATGCATCTACATCCTCAATTATTTGCTGGATGTTTTCCAGTCTATGTCCTCCTCTACAGTCGCTACCCTCTGCAGATCACTCTAGTACCCTGGAAGTTATTCGCTGATGTCTTATCATATGTACTATCGACATGTCCCTTCTTCTTGTCAGTGTTTTCCATACATTCCTCTCGTCTCCGATTCTGTCCACAGTTTCCTCATTCCTTACCTTATGTTCACATAATTTTCGACATTTGTCTATGGCACCACATCTCGAAGGTTTCAGTTCTCTTCTGTTGCAGTTTTCCTACAGTCTACAGTCCGTGTTCCATTATCATATAATGGTGTGCTCCAAACGTACATTATCAGAAATTTCTTCCTCATATTAAGGCCTATGTTTGATACTACAGACTTGCCTTAGGCACGAATGACCTATTTGCCAGTGCTAGTCTACTTCTGATGCCATCCTTGTTCCGTCCGCCATGGGTTATTTCGCTGGTTGGAGAGTAGAAATCTTTAACTTCATCTACTTCATGACCATCGAATTTTGCTAGGTCTCATTCCTTCGATATCTTCGATTTAATCTCAATCCATATTCTGGACTCATTAGACGTTTTCGATTTACTCTCAGTCCATATTCTGTAGTCTTTAGACGTTGTTTTCATTCAGCAGATCCCGTAATTCTTCTTCACTCCCACTCAGGACAGCAATGTCATCAGCGAATCTTACCGTTGATATTCTATGACTCTAAATTTCAGTTCCACTCTTGAAACTTCCTTTTATTTCCATCATTGTTTCTTCGATTTATTGATTCTACAATAGAAGCGAAAGACTACACCCTATCTTTCACCCTTTTTAATTCGAGAACTTCGTTCTTCGTCCTTCACTCTTATTATTCCCTGTTGGCTCTTGAAGTGTTGTATATCACCCGTCTCTCCCTATATCTTATCCCATTTTTCTCAGAACTGCGAACATCTAGCACCACTTGACATTGTCGAAAGTTCCTTCCACGTCGATAAATTCTATGAACGTGTCGTTATTTTTCTTTACTCCTGCTTCCATTATCAACCGATACGTCAGAACTGCCTCTCCTCAACTTTCTTTTCCATTCTTCTGTATATTATTCTTGTCAGCAACTTGAATGCATGGGCTGTCAAGCTTCTTAATGCGATAACTCTCGAACTTGTCATTTGTTGCAGCGTTCGGAACTGTGTGGATGTTTTTGCGAGAGTCAGATGGTATATTGCCAGACTCATACATTCCAAACACCAACATGAATAGCTGGTTAGATGCCACTTCCCCAATGATTATGGAGATTCTGATGGAGCGTTACCTATCCCTCCTGCGTCATTTAATCTTAAGTCTTCCAAAGCTCTCTTAATTTCTGATTCTAATACTAACACTTCAGTTTCCAGTCCTGTTTCTTCTTGTATCGCGTCAGAGAAATCTTCTCCCTCGTAGAAGCCTTCAATGTACTGTTCAGAGCTATCAGCTCTGTTCTCTGCATACGCAGAGAACCTCCCTTTTTTTTAGTTTCACCGAAGATTACTTTGACTTTTCTATGTACTGAATCAGTCTTTCCGATGGTAATTTCATTTTCGATTTCTTCACATTTTTCATGCAGGCATTTCACCTTGGATTCCCTGCACTTTCTATTTATTTCATTTTAAAGCGACTTGTATTTCTGCATTGCTGAGTTTCCCTGAACGTTTTTGTATTTCCTTCCTTCATCGGTAAACTGAAGTATTTCCTCTGTTACCCATGGTTTCTTCGCAGTTATTCTCTTTGTGTTTACTTTTTTCTTTTTCTTTCTAGAGATGTCCATTCCTCTTTAACTCAGTTGTCTACTGAACTATTCCTTATGACATTATCTATAGCCTGAAAGAACGTCAAGCGTATCTCTTCACTCCTTAGTACGTCCGTATGCCACTGCTTTGTAAATTGATTCTTCCTGCCAAGTCTCATGAACTTCAGCCTCCTCTTCATCGCTACTAAATTGTGATCTGAATCTATATCTGCTCCTCGGTACATGTTACAATCCAGTATCTGATTTCACAATCTCTGTCTGACCATGATGTAATCCAAGCGAAAGCTTCCCCTATCTCCCAGCCTTTTGCACGTACACCTCCTCCCCTTGTGATTCTTCAATACAGTATTCGCTGTTACTACCTGAAATTTATTGGAGAACTCAGTTAATCTTCCTCCTCTCTCTTTCCTAGTACCAAGCCCCTATTCCCCCGTAACGCTTTCTTCTACTCCTCCTCCTACAACCACATTTGGCTCTTAGATTTTCATCTCCATTTATGTCCTGAATTACCCGTTCAGTATTCTCATATACTTTTTCTGTCTCTTCATCTCCAGCATGCAATGTCAACATGCTGAACTGTCTTTGTCGGTGTTAGTTTGCTGTAAATTCGCATGAGAACAACCCTATCACTGAACTGTTCACAGTAACACACTCTCCGCCATACCTTCCTATTCATAACGAATCTTACTCCAGCTGTACCATTTTCTGTTGCTACTGATATTATAATATACTAATTTGAGCAGAGACGATTGTCTTCTTTCCGTTTCACTTCACTGACCTACGCTATATTGAGATGGGGCATTTGCATTCCCGTTTTCCGATTCTCTAGCTTCCCTAAAACGTTCTACCTTCTGTCATTTCGAGCCCCGACTCGTAGAACGTTATCCTTTCATCGATTATTCAATCTTTTTCTCATAGTCACTTCCCCCTTGGTAGACCTGTTCCGGAGATGTAAATGCTGGACCAGTCTAGAATCTTTTGCCAGTGGAGAGAGCACCATGGTATTTTTTTAAATTAGAGGCCACATGTCTTGTTGATACACATTGTGTGTCTTTATAGCAGTGGTTTTAATTTCCTCCTGCATTCTCATGCCATTGAACATTGCTGCTTCTTCCGCCTTTAGAGGCATTTTCCCGCCCCAAGGGCAAGGGCGTACCGTGAAACTCTCTCCGCTCCTCGGCATTCTTTGACAAGGTCATTGGCAGAATGAAGGTGGAAGTGTCGGCTGTCAATGCTGTTGATTTTTATTCAAAATGTAAACGGTTTCGTGATTCGAACCCGGGACCGAGGGCGTTTTGATTAGTAGTCAAAGACGCTACTTCTAGAGCAGGTGACTAATAAAAAACCCATTCTTCAGTTAGGCACTATGCAGATCACTAAAAAGGATGCCAGGACGGTTCTAACAAAGAAGATTCTGCGAAAATCTAATAGTATCTTCGTCTAATTTTTCCAGTTTCCCTTTTCTAAGGACAGTGTCATCACCAATGAGTAAAACCCACTCTTTCTTCCTTATTCTTTTCAAAAAGGAATTGCTGTAGCCTTGAAACCTTGAAACCACTTACACGTGGAGAGTGAACCACACACGGCTTTATGGCTATGCCACATCCACACTCTCATTCTTCCCACATCAGCAGTAAGTGCCCCATTGTTTCTGGTGTTTAGTCTATTCCAATGATTCGGTGCTTCAGAAGAGATCGTTGTTGTGGCTGCTAAGAAAACCCTGAAGTGAGCACTGCCACTCTTGGTGGAAGTCAATCCTGATGAAACATTTGCTTTAAGATGTGGAAACTTTCCTAGATGAAACTTACTCACAACTAAAATAATGCGTTAGACCCTCAAGTTTCGCGATCAGTGCTGTCATTGAGTGAGCCAAACCGGCACGAATCACGACACTCTTCATAGGATCAGTCTGCATACATCTATGTCCTACTTTTGCCGCTATACTGTATTGACTGTCAAATTACAGGAAACAGTGACAATTTTCGAATTGAAAGAGTGAAATTACATAGTGTGTAAAATAGCAAGATTTTAATTGAAGGAGTTAAATTACGCAAGATTTTGCCACCATACATGAATAATGTTTGACAATTCATATTTCATGTTTACTTTATATGATACCATTTCTTAGGTTAGGTTAACGAATTATTAATCATTTGTTGGTTGACACTGCGTAGCTTCACACTAACATTTCTGCAGAGTTACTTGCTTTAAGCATAATTTCCTACCAGGTATGAGAGCACGGAGAGTGAGGACCTCAACGGTCTTCGAAAGTGACATGAGCCGAGGGCTGGAGGCTTGGCAGTTTTTATGGCTCTAAAAAGATTGTGACAACACAGATGTTTACTGCCTAGAACAGCCGCGCCGTCAAGAAGCCGGTGGAAGAGGCTCCTCAAGGCGGCCATCCACTGCTACGAATGAGTTGGGGGTGAGGCAGTGCTGAAACCTTAAAACTGTCAAGATGCCAGCTTATAAGTGTCACCACCAGCTTTTTAGCATTGAGGCATGAGCAAGGAACACCGGCTGCAGATGCGAGCTAATGGTCGCCAAAGTTCTCACACAAGATGTCAAGGCACATTCCCACCACAAGGCACTGAAATCGAACTTATTATGGGCTGAAAGTGGTTGGCTGAGAGTTTCATGACTCGTAAAGTAGAAAGTATTCTATTCGTCACAAGTAAATGATTGGCTGCATGGGAAGATGACAAGACGAGGTTTTCTCTAAACTGGGCGCTGCACAGGTGTCGAGAGAACACGCAGATCGCAGAATAGCGTTGCGAGACGCCTCTGGCAAGGCGCCAGTAAACAGTCTCACTGTGAGATTTGTTAAAGTACTGATTTCACCACTGCTCTGTCAGCAGAGAAACGAATCTGTGCTTCTCTGTAGAGACTAAGGCATTATGCAGTGCTTCTTTACGATAGCACATCTGTGTCAAGTCTCTGCTCCTGGCTTATGAGCAAGCAGAAGTGCTGATTCGTGTCCAGCATTTTACTGAAGTAGTCAGAATTTACAACTATAGAACGCACTTCGATTGGACGACGGTCGGCAGCATAGCTCAGATCGATGTGCAGACCTGCCCTTCCCATCACAGAATTCGGTTACATACGCACCAAGGTTCAGCCGACAGAGAATCTTTAACAGCGTATTTGCTACGTTCATTGGTTTGAGAGCAGAACTCGTCAAAACTAGTGCCAGTAAGGGTGGATACCTTCTTAACTTTGAGGCTAATGAGCACCAAACATTTGGTGTTACCGTTGAATAAATGGGGGCGCGATTTCGATTCAGCTCATAGATGTTTCACCGATTTGAAATTTAGCTTAATGAATAGGAATTAACATTCGATGTAAATATTTGTCCATTTTGCATAGTTTTCTTTGAATGTTCTATTTACATCAAATATCTTTTCAGTACCCAATTGTTCTATGCTTCTTAGGTTTACTCGTACATTCCAAATACCGATCCTCATTTAGCCAGAGTAGAGTAATATCACAATTTGCGGAACTAATCCACGTGTTATTCCTAGATACAGGCATGTTTAATTGAGCTTTTAGGCGCGGCGGCTCTATTATGAACAGAACATTGGCAGTATCACACGTATACATGTCGTACGGTACAACACAAACCACAAACCAAGGTAGCATTGGGAGCATGTAACGGTGTAATCATCCAATGCAGAATTAAATTTAAGTGAAATTCTGTGGGTATAGTTCTAAGTGCAGAGTGGGAGTCATGAGACATGGTACCGCTTACGTTTCAGCCTGCCATGCACACTCTCACAAGTACCCACGTGAAGCAAGAATATTGAGCCGATGGGCTCCAGCGAGTGCCAAAACGAACTGACGGTGCTCCTGGGACGGTCGGAAGTACCAAATACTGTCCCACAACACCTGAAAACGGAAATAAGTAGAAAGGGACACCAGCAGTGCAATTGCAATTTATAAGAAAGAAATATAAACTTAAAATCTGACGTACGAAAACAGGAATATAACTTTAATGAGATTTTCACTCTGCAGCGGAGTGTGCGCTGATATGAAACTTCCTGGCAGAGTAAAACTGTGTGCCGGACCGAGACCCGAATTCGGGACCTTTGCCTTTCGCGGGCAAGTGCTCTACCAACTGAGCTACCCAAGCACGACTCACGCCCCGTCCTCACAGCTTCACTTCTGCCAGTACCCCGTCTCCTACCTTCCAAACTTCTGCAAGGTTCGCAGGAGAGCTTCTGTAAAGTTTGCAAGGTAGGAGACGAGATACTGGCAGAAGTAAAGCTGTGAGGACCGGGCGTGAGTCGTGCTTCGGTAGCTCAGGTGATAGAGTACTTGCTCGCGAAATGCAAAGGCAGTGTGCTCCCTGCCGCCGTTGGATAAGCTGCTGCTAGCAGAAAGTCGTATACTCCTAGCTCACTCATTTGTTACATAGTTTAATTCTTAATTTCTCTGCGTGTCTTTGGTACTTGCATTGTTTAAATTCATAAATTTCGGGCGTATTATAGTATTTGAGAGTTGTAGCATCGCGTTTTAGTACCTGAATAGTGTAAAATCGCGTAGTCCCTTCCGCCACCAAGCAGTGTGTCAGCAGTGCGCAAGTAGCAGCCTTACTGCATTTACTAGGCAATCTTGTATTTTAATAACCGTTTAAATTTTGTGTCGATTTGTTTGTGCTCTCTGTAGATTAGTTCAGACGTTCTTTGCACAACAGTTTTTAGCATGGATAGGGACTGCAACTGTTGTGTTCGGATGCAGGCTGAGTTGGCATCCCTTCGCTCCCAGCTTCAGACAGTGTTGGCTTCGGTCACACAGCTTGAGACTGTTGCCAATGGGCATCACTGTGGGGGTCCGGATGGGGGTTTGTCGGGGACGGCCAGCTCGTCCCACGCATCCCCCAATCGGACTACGACTGTGGCTGCGTGGGATACTGCCCACATTGAGGCTGATCCCTCACCTGTGATAGAGTGGGAGGTCATCTCGAGGTGTGGCAGGGGGCGAAAGACATTCCGGAGGGCTGAACGGAAGGCCTCTCCAGTTTGTCTGAGGAACCGGTTTCAGGCTCTGTCTCCGGCTGATACTGATGTTCGGCCGGAGATGGCTGCTTGTCCTGTTCCAGAGGTTGCCCCTCAGTCTGAAAGATCCGTGTAGTCGCAGAGGGTGGGCTTACTGGTAGTTGGGAGCTCCAACGTCAGGCGCGCAATGGGGCCCCTTAGGGATATGGCAGCAAGAGAGGGGAAGAAAACCAATGTTTACAGATGTGGAAAGGGTCCTTCCGGATGCCATGAAGGGCACAGGGGGCACCCATCTGAAGGTGGTCGCTCATGTCGGCACCAATGATGTGTGTCGCTATGGATCGGAGGAAATCCTCTCTGGCTTCCGGCGGCTATCTGATTTGGTGAAGACTGCCAGTCTCGCTAGCGGGATGAAGGCAGAGCTCACCATCTGCAGCATCGTCGACAGGACTGACTGCGGACCATTGGTACAGAGCCGAGTGGAAGGTCTGTATCAGAGGCTGAGACGGTTCTGCGACCGTGTGGGCTGCAGATTCCTCGACTTGCGCCATAGGGTGGTCGGGTTTCTGGTTCCTCTGGATAGGTCAGGAGTCCACTACACGTAGCAAGCGGCTACACGGGTAGCAGGGGTTGTGTGGCGTGGACTGGCCGGTTTTTTAGGTTAGATGGACTCGGGCAAGTACAGAAAGGGCAACAGCCACAAAGGGTGCGGGGAAAAGTCAGGACATGCGGGGACCAAGCAGCAATCGGTATTGTAATTGTAAACTGTCGAAGCTGCATTGGTAAAGTACCGGAACTACAAGCGCTGATAGAAAGCACCGAAGCTGAAATCGTTATAGGTACAGAAAGCTGGCTGAAGCCAGAGATAAATTCAGCAGAAAATTTTACAAAGGCACAGACGGTGTTTAGAGAGGATAGATTGCATGCAACCGGTGGTGGCGTGTTTGTCGCTGTTAGTAGTAGTTTATCCTGTAGTGCAGTAGAAGTGGATAGTTCCTGTGAAATATTATGGGTGGAGGTTACACTCAACAACCGAGCTATGTTAATAATTGGCTCCTTTTACCGACCTCCCGACTCAGCAGCATTAGTGGCAGAACAACTGAGAGAAAATTTGGAATACATTGCACATAAATTTTCTCAGCATATTATAGTCTTAGGTGGAGATTTCAATCTACCCGATATAGACTGGGACACTCAGATGTTTAGGACGGATGGTAGGGACAGAGCATCGAGTGACATTATACTGAGTGCACTATCCGAAAATTACCTCGAGCAATTAAACAGAGAACCGACTCGTGGAGATAACATCTTGGACCTATTAATAACAAACTTTTCGACTCTGTAAGTGCAGAACAGGGAATCAATGATCATAAGGCCGTTGCAGCATCCCTGAATATGGAAGTTAATACCAATATAAAAAAAGGGAGGAAGGTTTATCTGTTTAGTAAGAGTAACAGAAGTCAGATTTCAGACTACCTAACAGATCAAAACGAAAATTTCTGTTCCAACACTGACAATGTTGAGTGTTTATGGAAAAAGTTTAAGGCAATTGTAAAATTCGTTTTAGACCGGTACGTGCCGAGTAAAATTGTGACAGACGGGAAAAACCCACCGTGGTTCAACAACAAAGTTAGGAAGCTACTGCGAAAGCAAAGAGAGCTTCACTCCAAGCTTAAATGCAGCCAAAACCTCTCAGACAAACAGAACCTAAACGATGTCAAAGTTAGCGTAAGGAGGGCTATGCGAGAAGCGTGCAGTGAATTCGAAAGTAAAATTCTATGTACCGTCTTAACAGAAAATCCTAGGAAGTTCTGATCTTACGTTAAATCAGTAAGTGGCTCGAAACAGCGTATCCAGACACTCCGGGATGATGATGGCATTGAAACAGAGGATGACACGCGTAAAGCTGAAATACTAAACACCTTTTTCCAAAGCTGTTTCACAGAGGAAGAGCGCACTGCAGTTCCTTCTCTAAATCCTCGCACAAACGAAAAAATGGCTGACATCGAAATAAGCGTCCAAGGAATAGAAAAGCAACTGGAATCACTCAACAGAGGAAAGTCCACTGGACCTGACGGGATACCAATTCGTTTCTACACAGAGTACGCGAAAGAACTTGCCCCCCTTCTGACAGCCGTGACCCGCAAGTCTCTAGAGGAACGGAAGGTTCCAAATGATTGGAAAAGAGCACAGGTAGTCCCAGTCTTCAAGAAGGGTCGTCAAGCAGATGCGCAAAACAATAGACATATACCTCTGATGTCGAACTGTTGTAGAATTTTAGAACATGTTTTTTGCTCGAGTATCATGTCGTTTATGGAAACCCAGAATCTACTCTGTAGGAATCAACATGGATTCCGGAAACAGCCATCGTGTGAGACCCAACTCGCTTTATTTGTTCATGAGACCCAGAAAATATTAGATACAGGCTCCCAGGTAGATGCTATTTTCCTTGACTTCCGGAAGGCGTTCGATACAGTTCCGCACTGTCGCCTGATAAACAAAGTAAGAGCCTACTGAATATCAGACCAGCTGTGTGGCTGGATTGAAGAGTTTTTAGCAAACAGAACACAGAATGTTGTTATCAATGGAGAGACGTCTACAGACGTTAACGTAACCTCTGGCGTGCCACAGGGGAGTGTTATGGGACCATTGCTTTTCACAATATATATAAATGAACTAGTAGATAGTGTCCGAAGTTCCATGCGGCTTTTCGCGGATGATGCTGTAGTATACAGAGAAGTTGCAGCATTAGAAAATTGTAGCGAAATGCAGCAAGATCTGCAGCGGATAGGCACTTGGTGCAGGGAGTGGCAACATAGACAAATGTAATGTATTGCAAATACATAGAAAGAAGGATCCTTTATCGTATGATTATATGATAGCGGAACAAACACTGGTAGCAGTTACTTCTGTAAAATATCTGGGAGTATGCGTGCGGAACAATTTGAAGTGGAATGATCATATAAAATTAATTGTTGGTAAGGCGGGTACCAGGTTGAGATTCATTGGGAGAGTCCTTAGAAAATGTAGTCCATCAACAAAGGAAGTGGCTTACAAAACACTCTTGCAACATATACTTGAGTTTTGCTCAACAGTGTGGGATCCGTACCAGATCGGGTTGACGGAGGAGATAGAGAAGATCCAAAGAAGAGCGGCGTGTTTCGTCACAGGGTTATTTGGTAACCGTGATAGCGTTACGGAGATGTTTAGCAAACTCAAGCGGCAGACTCTGCAAGAGGGGCGCTCTGCATCGCAGTGTAGCTTGCTCGCCAGGTTTCGAGAGAGTGCGTTTCTGGATGAGGTATCGAATATATTGCTTCCCCCTACTTATACCTCCCGAGGAGATCACGAATGTAAAATTAGAGAGATTCGAGCACGCACGGAGGCTTTCAGACAGTCGTTCTTCCCGCGAACCATACGCGACTGGATCAGAAAAGGGAGGTAATGACAGTGGCACGTAAAGTGCCCTCCGCCACACACCGTTGGGTGGCTTGCGGAGTATAAATGTAGATGTAGATGTAGATTCGCTATCACTTCCTGAACAGAAATAGTAAGGCCCAGTTCTCATATTGGCCTGATGACATTCACTTCTAATGGAGATTTAGTCGGCTGCGGATAAAAGATAGGCATGGTGATATGCTATCTTGGTAAATGAACTCTTTTCTGCGCCAAAGGTTTAAAACCCGTTTTCATTTCATCTATGATAGTGAGATGTTTGTGCATCGGCTCAATAAAAGACATATGTGTTGTTACCAGCAACGAATTTAACAGGCTGAGCTTTGTGATGCTGTTGTAAAGCTACGCTAAAAGTGTCAGTAGAAACATGTGATAAATAAATATAAATTTCCTGATCACATATTTTGTTGAAGTTTTCAGAACCCTGGAGATCAAGTCGTATTTCACACCTTTAAATCAACCTCAAAAGCGGAATGGAGATACTGTCGTTGGTCATTTGCTGCTGCGGTTGGTTGTAGTCCTCGAAAGAAGTCTGGTTTTGGCTTCGGGGATTTTAAAAAAGATAATTTCCGATAGGTGTTGTAAAACACCTGGTATCGTGGGAAAGTCAGTAGCCCTTTCACCATCACAACATAGTGAGGCATACCTCATGTAGAAGGGTTTTCGAAAGATCGACTTACCATCTTCAAGCAGTACGTAGTCCCCTTCTCTCACATATCGGAAACTGGCTCCGGCGACAACAGTAGACAAGACGACGAATAGCCAGTAGCTGCAGCCACGAGTGATACATTGCATGTGTACTTACACGAACTGATGTGTCTGCAAACTCGGCAGATGGGCGAAGAAACAGAAGAGTGGGTAGAAAAAGCTTGCAACAGATATAACTTTTCATTAACATTTGAAGTGTTTTAGTACGACGAATCAGCACTGAGCCGCACAGCCGTCACTGGGTGGCACAAATCTTTTGTGTTGGCTGGAGGACGTGAATATGCACCACCAGATAAAAACAGTACATCCTTTAAAGGTTTCCAGTCAAGAGTTACTGTTGCAACAGTGCACATGAAGCACATGAAATGATTACATTTACAAATCAGTAACCACGCGATTCTGAGGTACTATGTATCGACCCATGCTGAAACACCCATCTCAATAAGTGGTGTAGTCTCAACTGGCAGCAATCCAGTTGCTGACTGTGACGTTCAGTCGATCGTACACACGTCAGATACTGTCCTGGGATACGCCAAGTCACGCCTACTCGACGTTTCACATAGTTATGCATGAATTCTTGTTCGACAAGTCGAACTAGTCACTCCTCGTCCCATCGTATCCCACACGTGCTCGACTGGAGACAAGTCTGCTGGCCAGGGAAGTCCCTGCACTTCTTGTAGAGCACGTTGGGTTTCACGGGAAGTGTGTGGACAAGCACTAACCTGTTAGAACAATACATCACCTTCCTGCTGCAAGAACGGCAGAAGAACGGGTCTAACAACATTCTGCACATATGGGGTACTGATAGCGTCCCATAGAGAAACACCACGGATGAACTAGCTTATCGCATCCCTGACCATATGGCACGAATGATGAACCCAAAGGGACAGACAAACAGCGCTTACCAGGTCTACATCATACTCGCAACCATACAGGCAGAATCTGCTTTCTTCACTGGAGACCATGGCACGCTTTTCTATCTTCCAACGGAACATCTAACGCCACCAGTCGGGCTGTGCACATAGATGCTGTGGTGTGAGTGTAAGGTGGGCTAGAGGCCTGAGTGCCCGCAGTGCCAGTGCTAATAGCTGGCTCACAACAGCTGTGATGACATGTCTGGGTTCACAAGCCCTTTTCTCTGTGCTGTGGTAGCCGTACGACCTGGCACTGCTGCACTTACACCACGACGTTCCTGGCGGGCGTCTTTGTTGCATGGACGTCCAGAAACTCGTCTACAGATGTGAGAACGATCACGTGACCACTGACAAAAGCATGCTTCAACAACAAACGCAGTACATCCAACCTGAGTGACAATTCTCGCCACTCGGAAGGCAACAAGTTGACCCCTTTAAAACTACCTCACTGGGCTGTAGGAAGCACCAATGCATCTATGTGGCAGCTTTCTTTACATGTTTGCACCCACTGAGTGTTCTGGCTGTGAGCATTCCCTAACAAAAGGTAGACACAGCTGACTCTCTAGTACCTATGCCACTACGCTATCTGTTAGCAGACGATGATGAATCCATTATCAGTACACCAACTACTACCCCCCCCCCCCCCCCCCCAAGTGCTATATGCCGCCATCGGAACAAAATTTACGCTGCCTTTCCAAGTGTACTAATATATTTTTTTCTGGCATTGTGCTACGAACGGAATGGTCGATTATAACCAATTCGGGACAAGGGGAGCCTCGCAGCTAAGTTAAATCAGATTACATCCTAGAAATCCGCAAAGAATTCGTTTTGCGGATACTAAGGGAAGATTTGAACAACACAGTGTGTGAGCAATGTTTGTCACATATGTTCCAACAGAGGAGGAAATGAAGAGCTGTGTCTTGTCGTTATTTGCCTTTGACGAGAACTTCTTTTAGCTGACATTACTACGATGGTTAATGTTCTCAGAGACTAGTGTACCATCAGGCGTACCCCAGAGAAATGTGTTAGGGCCGCAATTTTTCTCTGCCTGACCTTTGACATAGATTATTTGGTAGAAGATTTTAATATGTTCCCAGGGTAAATGGTTAATTTTTTCTTCTCCCATTGATCACCCAGGCACGATTTCATGTTTCATCAGCTTAGATTTTGTGTTGTTACATTATATGTATTTTAATCATTAAATGCCTTGAGGCATACATCATTTGGTCTTCTGTGTGAAAGTGTGAATGCAAATGAGGGAGGGAGTAGTGATGTGGCTGGAAATTACTTTTATTTTGTTGCATGATTAAAAAAAAGTGTTCGTCTCCAATTAGTCTAGTAAAGGCGGTGATGACATCGCTACATACCAGAACCGACAACACACTTCTTGTCTGAATACATAAACGATTTGAGTTATAATCTTTAAATGTTTCCCAATGCCGCTGGAGTGTGTCGTCGTTCAGTGACAATAAGAGAATATAGTAAGACTTGGAGAGATAGTCTGCTTGACATGTTGAATGACAGCTTCCTCTAAATATGAAAAAATGTAAGGTAATACAGATGAGTACGGAAAAAATCATGCAACGTCCGTATGAAGTATTAGTGGGGTGCTGTTTAACTAAAAAAGTGTGAATGCAAATGAGGGAGGGAGTAGTGATGTGGCTGGAAATTACTTTTATTTTGTTGCATGATTAAAAAAAAGTGTTCGTCTCCAATTAGTCTAGTAAAGGCGGTGATGACATCGCTACATACCAGAACCGACAACACACTTCTTGTCTGAATACATAAACGATTTGAGTTATAATCTTTAAATGTTTCCCAATGCCGCTGGAGTGTGTCGTCGTTCAGTGACAATAAGAGAATATAGTAAGACTTGGAGAGATAGTCTGCTTGACATGTTGAATGACAGCTTCCTCTAAATATGAAAAAATGTAAGGTAATACAGATGAGTACGGAAAAAATCATGCAACGTCCGTATGAAGTATTAGTGGGGTGCTGTTTAACTAAATCAAATCGATAAAATATCAATGGGAGGTGTCTGGTCCCTCACCTTACAGGTCGGACGTTACTCTCACTGACGTTCATCACTTTGCTCACATGAGGACAGTATTTTTGCATAGAAAACCAGCTGCAGATCAGCGTAGGGAAATGAAGAAATCACCAGCGGCTGCCTTCTGGGACGAAGGTACTGGAATGTCAGTAGGGGGCTATGACAAATGTCTAAGACGGAAGAACGACTATGTAGAGCAGTGTCTGGAAGGAAAAGTTGCAAATAAAACATCTTTCATTTTCACTTCGGTTTCCAGTCAATTGTTGTAACAAACCTAGCCCTCCTATTTACTGAGCTCTTTAGGAAAAGTATAGCTGATGTACACTCCAGGGAAAAAAATCGCAACTTCAAGAAGTTGTGAGAGACAAAAGGAAAGTAGGTAGGCCTTTATCTATATCTAAAAGATGATGTCTATTCAAATATCGCGCCAGTCGCATAAGAGTGGTGCTAGTAGCACCACTACGAGGATGCAAATCTGGTTTTCTCTACATATACGCTGTAACGGTCGTAGGCCTTAGTTACGTTTGAGACTGGGTGGGGTGAGTTGATGCTATTTTACAAAATGCATAACACTGTCCTGTCTATGATAATGTTATTTATTCTGCTGCCGGTTTCGTTATTAAACCATCATCAGCGGCAGCTATATAACAAACAAAATTGGACAATCTGACAATGCCAAACGAAATAAGATAAAACAGGGAAAACCGTTAAATCAATCGAAATACAAAAATTATCGCAGATATACCACACGTCGTACATGCTTTGACATGTGTTACTGAGAACCGTAATTGCCAATAAAAATGAAAAATTGTGACAAGATTAAAGTTTAATTGCACATTGGCAGAAGGACAAAGATGACAGTCTTGACCAAATCCTATGAAGTTGGTATTAAACACTTCTGCGATAATTAGATTACAAAACAGAAGTGTTAACAGTTCTACACTTGCTTGGTTATACATAAAAACATTGATGAAATAAATATAAAGTAAAAGAATAACTGGACTGACGAATGTCAAAATATAAAATTTTATACAATCCATTGAAAAATGTAAGCACGTAAATTACAAGCTACAGGGTAGTCCATGAAATTACGACCAGACAAACCAAATTTGACAAAAATATGCATTAAAGTGAACTGATATGAAGGAAATACAATTTTAAGAGTGAAGGAACATACAAAAGACATGCAGAATATGTAGATGAGAAAAATCTAAAATTTTATGCTTATGTCACAATCTGCCCATTTTTTTGTGATGATGTAAGTTATACATCCAAACTATTAACATTAGTTATGAGACGATGTCATCCAAAGTTTGCACACTCACAAAACGTATTTGAAATTCAATTTGTCATACATATAAAAATTAATAAACAGATATGGTACAATACAAAGTCAAAGTAAAACATATGTGTTCAAAACACCTAAACAGTTGCACATTAGTTACGAGAGTATGTCATCCAACGTCACACAATCACAAAATGTTGTAACTTAAATTCCACAAAGAGATGCCAAATGTCAAAGTAAAACACGTATGCAAAAAACCCTAGAAGTTAAAAAACAGGAAAGTGGGTAATGACGAGGGTAGAGGGGGGGAGACACAGTTGAAATAAAAAGGAAGGGCTTAATTGAAAATAGTTGTAGTTTAAGAAGATTCACTCAAATATTTGAAACTCTCAATGAAATTATTTCAGAAACTTTCAGTTTAAGTTCCACCTGCTCATTGAGAACTTTTTCTGGATGAATAATCCTACTTCCAAAAATCTCTGTTTCTTGTAGAAGGTTTGTAATCATATCTTTTTCAGTTGTATGCAACTTTTCCATCTGATCAGTAAATCTATCCAGTGTATGACTGTGTCATCTTAAATGTGAATTTAATGCAGAGATACTACTTGGACAGGAACGTTAATTAAATTTAATTCTTAATTTCCTTGCTGTTTGGCTAACACACATTTTGTCACATTGCATTATATTCAGTTCTCCAAAGTGATTTCTGGTCTACCTAACTTCTCTTTAGCTTTGAGTTTTTAAATATAGTTTCTGTACTAAATTGGGGTTATAACCATTTTTGGTTGCAATATATTTTACAATATTTAGTTCTTTATTTATGTTTTCATCAGACAATGGCAATCTTTGAACTCCTTCCAGCATAGAATTGAACAAGGCATGTTCGTCTGTAATTGGGTGACATGGCTGGATATTATTACATCTGTAGTTGTAGGGTTTCTATGTAAGTTAAACTGATGTCTAAGATTATGTTTCCACTCTGAAATCTAAATAAGTTATGCCTATGTAGTGTTCAGTTTGTACTGTGAACTGCAAGGATAACCTTCTGTCTTGGAAAAAAATTTGTCTAACAAACTCAATAGATTCTTCAACTGGTACATTAGTACATAAGTTAACCACATCAAAAAAGCATCATGTGATATTTTGAGGGAATTCAATATTTTTCAATGATCTATTAAATGTCTGGCACTCTTAATAGTTTTTGTTCTAATGCATTGTTATTGTTGATGATATAATTAAGCTTCTCACAAATTAAATATACTGGGCTTTCAATAAAATTAACAATTGGTCTTAATGGAATACTATTTTTGTGTGTCTTGGGTTGACATCAAAGCTTTGGTGATTTGGGGTTCATTACCAGAACTCTCTTTTTATGTTTTTCAGAAAACAGAAATTGAATATTATTCATTTTATGTTTAAAGGGTCTTCTGAGAAAGTACAAGTATGTGAGATCACCATATAATCTCACGATGTTATTAGCTTCAAAGAATTCATATGTTTTGCTAATGTAATCATCTGTATAAATGACAACAAGAGAATTTCGTTTATAAGCTCTCAGAGCTAAATCCCAGTTTTCTGTTAGCTTAGAATTAATCTTTTTTACCATATGATATTCAAAATTATTAGTTTTAGACCTCTTATTTTTCCTTATGCGATGCTGTATGAATTTAGCCACCTTCCTAAAAATAAAGTTTTTATGAGCAAGGGACCTCTCAGTTTTGTCTGTTGACAACTTTGTAACAACTATAAGTCTCTACAGTTTCTTGTCACTACCAGAGAACATAAATTATACTAAGACCTTTTTTGAGTATACAGAGCTCCTCATTGGGAAACATAGCATCAATTATATTTACCAACCATCATAAAATTTAAAATCAGGATCAGTATTTCTAAAACCAGGCAACTGTTTTAAACTAAGACAGTCAATTTTCTGTTATGGCTCTCTATAAAAGATTGCCTCTCTAAGTTAACAAATTCATCCACAACTTCAAAGACAATGTCAGTGTATAAAATATTTAAAATTTTCCGCAAAAACAACTGTGCCATGTTAAGTTTTTTGTTGAAATTAGATTTCCATTTATATTTGGCTTTCAACTCGTCTTTCAACCACTTATTCTCGTAATATTCTCTTAACTTCTTAATAACCCCATTCCTAAACTTAATTTTAGCTTGGGCGAGTAATGCATGAAGTAATACATCGTCTTATGAAACTGATTACAGCGTCACACTTTATAAGTGTTACCTTTTTACGTTGATAATCCAAGGTCGCCTGTTTTTCTGTGTGTGGTATCGAACTCAAAATCTTGCTTAGGCGTTGGTCAGCAGCACGTACGAGTTTTACAAAATGTATAACAATGTGCAGTCTGTAATAATTATATTTATTCTGCTACCGAGTTCGGTTTTGAAACGAAAAAAGACAAAATAGAAAAAACCGTTAAATCAGTCGAGATGCTCAATAAAAGGTATTGCAGAAGTATCATATGTCACTGATGCTTTGGCATATGTTACCAATGAAAACCATATTTGCCAATAAAAATGATAAACTGTGACAAGATTAATGTTTGATGCTATATTGACAGAACGACAACATATTATGTACAGCAATACAAGTTGAAGAGTTTCAAAGATGACAGTCTTTATCAAACCTGACTGAGTTTCAACGAGGTCTTGTAACAGGACTAGTAGAACCTGGCTGTTCCTTCTGCGATAATGCAAAAAGATATGGCAGGAGTGGAGCCACTGTACATGCCTGCTGTCAGCGGTGATCATGAGAATGTGGTGGTGCTAGAAGACCAAGCTTCGAACGGCCACGCCGCGCTACCGAGAGGGAAGACTATCCTGTTCGGCGTATGGGTCTGAGGCATCGTCCTGCATCTACAGCAGCAGTTGGCACCAAAGTGACAAAGTGAAGTGTTATAAATCGGTTAGTTTAAGGGCGGCTCCGAGCTACACGCCCAGTACAGTGAGCCCAAATCACGATCATTTGCGACTTCGGTGACATCAAGCTGGAGCTCATTGGAAGGCAGGTTGGAGGAGTGTTGTATTTTCTGATGAAAACTGGTTCTGTCTCGACGCCAATGAAGGCCGTGTGTTGGTTAGAAGGCGGTCAGTTGGGGGTCTGCAATCAATCTGTCTGCGTGCTACACACACTGATGCTACACCTGGATTTAGTGTCTGAGAATCTATTTCTTATGACGGAAGGAGAACTCTCGTGGTTATAACAGGCATCATGATTGCAAAACTGGACGTCAGTCTGGTGGTTCGATCTGTTTTGCTGCCATTCATGAACAGAATTCCAGGCAGTGTTTTACAACAGGATAACGTTCGCCAACATATCGCTACTCTAATCTAACTTGCTCTACAGATTGCCGGCATGTTACCTTGGTCTGCTCGAGCGCAACAACTGTCTTCAATCTAGTACATGTGAGACATCATCGGGTGACAGCTCCAGCACCATCTACAACCAGTATTAACCATCCTTTTATTGACGGACCACCTGCAACAGGCATCGAACTCCAACCCGTTAACTGACATCGACCACATGTGAAACACTATGTATGCACGTCTGTATGCTTGCATTCCACATTCTGGCTGTTACAACGTTTATCAATGTACCAGCCTTTCATATCTGCAGTGTCTCATATATCTCATACATTACCCTGTTACATTGTAGTCTTAATCACTTAAAAATGTTACCTTGGCAAACGTGTTCCCGAAATTTCCCTACTATACATTATTTATTGTTTGATGTTGCGACTTTTTCCTCAATGTATAATGGATGTGATTGTAAAACACTTGTATGATCCATTCTTGATTACTCCTGTCCCCCTCCCCCCCCCCCCCTCCCAAAGAGGATTAAAGAAATATATCGAAGCAGTTTAGAGGTGTTCTGCTCAATTTCTTAGTGGCAGGATAGATCAACACGCGACTATTATGGAAATGACATGTGGTGCGTGTCCTCCATAGTTCAGTAGTCAGCCACTGTGACTGCTTTGCGGATGGTCTGGGATCGATTCTCGGTATGTCCAGGGATTTTTCTGTGGTGGGAGGACTGAAGCAGGATCCACTCAGCCTCGTGATGCTAGCTGAGGAACTCATTGAATGGGAAGTCTTGGCTCCAATGTCGGGTAAGCTGACACGGAGAGAAGGCTGTGCTGATCCCATGCCCCTACATACCCGTTCGCAGAGGATTACATGGCTGCTAGTCTATACTAAATGGTCAGGTAGGGGCAGCTGACACAGCTTCAGCCTGTATGGAAGCTTCATCCTATGAAATTTGAGCCAATACGAAACTCTCTGAAATTTGCACCCAGTCTTCCAGGGAATTATCTATTCTGTAAGTTTTACCTACGCATCGTGAATCCTCGACCACCGGTAACGCTCCCTGTGAGTATCGGTCCATATGTACTTCAAACGTCCTTGTCCACCCCAGTGGGCAGCTTGAACAGTCACGTCTAGTAAGGCTCCAATTTTCTAATGAGTATCAATGTGAAGTATCAAAACGGAGTTAGCTTGGCTTAGGTAGAAATGAGGCAAGGATAACACTGAAGAGCAAATGGAAGTGATGAACAAAACACAAAAAAACAGACTACTCGACGTTTCAGAAGAACTGGAGATGTACGTTGCAAAAAGGAAGGAGACAGGCTGACTGTTGAAAGAAGAAAACTAGCTTGTCAGTAATACTTATTTTAAAATTAATTATCGATTGCTTGGCTTATCCGCTGGCTGGTTAGCGCCGTGAGTTAATGTGCCGCTCTGCCCAAACCGCGATGACGCCGCCATGCAAATGACCAGCGACATAAACATCCTGCTGCCGGGAAAAGAGCGCCACCTATGGTCGACGTAACTACCTACCGTATATATGGTTGGTTCGTCTCAGTCACTGTGGGGTCAGCGTGGTAGTTTGCTACCCAAAAGGGCCAGAGTTCAATCCCCATCCCAAATGGAAATTTTTCTCTGCTCTTGGACTGAGAGTTACGTTTTCCTTATCTTCGTACCGTCATCAATGGAATGAAAATAGCGTAACAAGTCTAAGCATATACGAGGTGTGATCACAAGGTACGGGCATTCTCGTTGTTATTAAAGAATCTTTATTTATTCATTACCTTTGACCCCTTCGGAGAACTGGCACTTAGATAAAACACACTTGTACTAGCGCTTCTTCCAGTCTCGGAAATACTCCTGGAGCTCACTTTCCGTTGTAGTGTTAAGCTGCTTCAGTGATTCTGTTTTTACGTAATCAGTGATGGCAAAACGACGGCCTTACATGGTTCTTTATAGCCTCGTGAATAGAAAAAAGTCACAGGGTGACATGCGAATACTGTGAGGCAAAATAACAATTTTGTTTTTTGCCAAAAACCACGTACAAGCATTGAGCTGGAACTGGGAACAAGCATTAGCGTGATGCAGTTTCCACGAGTGGTTTTGTCACAATCCTGGTCATTTTCTTCCGACTGCTTGAAGCAAAGAGCGCAAGACTTCTAGATAGTTTCCTTTACTGGCCATACGACAATAAGGCAGGAGCTCATGAGACACTATCCCACAGTAATCGAAGAAATCAGTGAGAGGAGCCTTCAGATGTGATCGAACTTGAACTTTTCGGTCTTGATTTTACAGTCAGTTTGCATTGGGATGACTGGGCCATGGTTTCGGACGTCGTTCCCGTATACCCATTTTTCGTCACCCACTATAATCTTCTTTAGAAGTTCTGGTGGTTATCGACTTCAATTAGCAATTTCTGAGCCATGTCTTCTGACGTCGAGTTTGGTCGGAACTCAACAATTTCGGGACAAATTTTGCTCCTACATGTTTCACGCCCAAAACATCAAAAAATGAATTTTCATTAGTCAAAGGCTATGCCAACATCATCAGCAACCACTTTGATGATGATTTTGCGATTTTCCAGAACCATTTTCTTTACTTCTTCTACTTTGTTGTCGGTAACTCATATGCGAGGGCGTCCAGGACGGTCGTTGTCTACAACATATTCTTGATCCTCTTCGAAATGTTTATAAAACTCGTAAACTCTTGTTTTACTCGCAGTAGATTCACCAAAAGGCACAGTCAACGTTTCGAATGCGGTGGTGCACTTTACTCCATTTTTAAAGGATCCACCTTTTTCGAAATAAAAAATTCGCCGAGATGTCAAAACACGTATAATCATTGACTGTCAACAACAAACTAAATACTCAAAATAGCCGAAAATGAAAACACACGTCAGGAACATGTGCTACAGCAAGATGAAAAAATTTTGAAAATCAGATGTATAAAACCCGTTAACTTAAAATAAATCCCGTTACTTTTTGATCACATCTCGAATAACTTCGTACTATAGCTTCTTACTTGGCCCTAATGAATGTTGGCTCACTCTATGGTATCTTCCAGTGTTTAGATGGCTGTGTGGGCACTTCCCGAAAGCTAGTTGAAAAAAATACGCACTGATTTTAGTTGATTTAACGTTTAAACCTTTTCTTTCATTTATGAACTGTTCTGTGTCCTAATATGAAAAACCATACTAAGCAGTGCCACCTTAATTATTTTTATTTTCTTTTTCATTCCTTAACTTATTGTATGATGCATACTCCGTCCTGTTAAACCGTATCTTGCTTAACATACAAGTTTTAATGTTCATATATCTTCCACTTACCAGTGTATTGACTTTGATACACAGTTAAATTTACAAGGAAAACAGTTTTCATATTCTGACGTGGCATATAGATAACACGCGTATTTGGTGCTTGGAGTGGGCGGTAAAGCTATGTGCAGTTTATGCTACCTATACAGGAAGGGTGTCAATAAATACGACGTACTGCAGGGACGCATTCCTGTCTCAAATTGGAGGAAAAAAAGGTACTATGAACATGTGTCAATTTCCAGACATAGACAATGTGCGTGCAACGACAACAAGTCGTCCCGAAACATAGTACAGAGTTGCATCACATCCACGTCACAACAGTTGATCCAAGTGCCCTCCATGGTAAGCAATGTATGCGTTTTCGATGTCGCACCATGGATTGCCGCGCGTTCCGGCCTCTCTCTTAACAGTGTCACAAGCGTCGTGAACAAGCTGTTGGAGGGTCTACATATCAGTTCAAATGGTTCAAATGGCTCTGAGATCTATGGGACTCAACATCTGAGGTCATCAGTGCCCTAGAACTTAGAACTACTTAAACCTAACTAACGTAAGGACACCTCACACACCCATACCCGAGGCAGGATTCGAACCTGCGACCGTAGCAGTCTCGCGGTTACGGACTGAAGCGCCTAGAACCGGTCGGCCACCACGGCCGGCACATATCAGTAACTGGTTCATCATGCACAACGCTTTTCAGATGCCGACAGAGGTAAAAACCTAGTGGCTTTAAGTCCGGTGATCTATTAGGTCGTGATACAGGGCCTTCGCGTCCTATCCAACTATCAGCGAATATGTTGTTGAGGTGTTGGCGAACTGTAAAGCGGTAGTCGGGTGGCGCTCCTTCATGCAGAAACCACATGACCTTTTGCACTGTCAAAGGCACATCCTCAAGAATCTCAGGCAGGGTATTCCGCAGCAAGTCTAGGTGCGTTGCTCCGTTTAGGCGTTGTGGTATAAGAACCCGTACCCACACATCGTTGTTGAACCGATGCTAACGAGACGCCTCAACCATTCTTCGAGGCTTGTCTGTATCCTACCGATGACAATTATGCAGCCGCCAGCGTTTGCCGAGCGGTTCTAGGCGCTTCAGTTTGGAACCGTACGACCGCCACGGGCATGGATGTGTGTGATGTCCTCAGGTTGGTTAGCTTTAAGTAGTTCTAAGTTCTAGGGGACTGATGACATCCGATGTTAAGTTAATGCTCAGAGCCATTTGAACCATTTTTGAACAATTATGCAGACTGATGATGCCAGTTATTGTGAAGACTGCTTCGTCGGTGAAGAGGATTGATGACAGAAATCCCGAAATTGTTTTGGTCTGGTCCAAAAAGGATAGACAGAATCATTCCCGTAGAGAGAAATCTGCTGGTGATAATTCTTGTACTCGTGGCAAGTGATACGGATAGTAGTAGTTGTCATGCCGGATGCACGTAGTGTTTCTATGGTTACCACTTGTCTGGAGTTTGTACTATGGTTCGTATCAATATTCTGTCGAACATAACCCTCCAGATCTGGTGTACGCACAGTCCGCCGCCTCTCTGCACTTCCGTCTGTCTGAAAGTACCCGTCACCACACAAACGCAGAAAAATGGCTTGAAAAGTTTTGTGGTGTGGTTGGTGTCTGTGAGGATAATTGTTTTGGTACAGCCGTGTTGCCTCTCGACCGTTTCCATCCATTTGGCTGTACACAGACACCATCTCGGCTTGTCCCCGACATGAATACCGAACCATTATGCTGTATACAGTTTGCTGCGTCATTACGGAGCCTGCAACACATAAGGAAAACACGGCGCGTAGTCAGAAGAACTTTCATTCGTTAGCGCCATGTACCGTGGCTACGACGCATTTACGACAGATGATCATATGATGTTTTCTCCTCCATTTACATTTAGGAAGCCATCCCCGTCATTTCTCGGTTTTATTAATGTTCACCCTGTACATGTGCATGCTCGTGGCTTTTTAGTTAGTATGGAACATGACAACATATCAAATGTACATGAGACACCTCAACCGTTCCCCGTGGATTATCTGTATCCTTCCGATGACAATTATGCAGACTGATGAGCCAGTTCTTGTAACCGTATTTTACTTTATGTTTATTAAGTAAGAGAGTTATAATTTTAAATTTCATTTTTGTAATTTGGTTTCTATGTTTTCCATTGCAATATCTGAAGATCCGCTCATAAGTAAATATTTTGTGACAGACAAGAAACAAAATAAATTGTGTTCACTTCAGATGGTAAAACTTTTGGCATTTCAGTTCTCGTCCGATCATCTCAATTACTTTTCACTAGTAGTTATTATGAAGTAAAACATCACATACGGGGCCTCAGCTCATCTGCCTGCTCAAAAATTTGTGAAGTTCGGACAGGGGTTGACTTCCCATTATCAGTTCTGGACGCAAATTTCAGTTGGAGCAAAAATCACTGTGTTCAGTTTACAATACACTTTATGGGAATACCTGGACGATAGATGTTCTTCCCCGTAAATACTTATGAGGAAGCTTAGACAATCGGCATATGCGATTCATTACAGAACTAGTGTACTGCCACAAATATACACCTCTTGTAATGAGCACGAAGACAAATGAAATTAGGCCTTGT
The DNA here is from genome assembly GCF_021461395.2 of Schistocerca americana. Lineage (NCBI taxonomy): Eukaryota > Metazoa > Arthropoda > Insecta > Orthoptera > Acrididae > Schistocerca > Schistocerca americana. Next base: position 313,603,245 of record NC_060119.1, on the reverse strand, counting down.
ACGGTTACATACTCAGTTTTCCCTCATTTGCGAGTGGAATAGAGAAGGCAATCACTAGCAGTGGTGCACAGTGTGTTTAACAATTTGGTGGCTTGCAGAGTATGTGTATGTGGGTATACTGGTGACAAAACGTAGAGTTTTGCCGACAATCGTCAAACAAGACATTAGAGTTCCACATAGGGCGAAGGGCATTCCAAGTCTGGGAAGAGGCCCTTCAAAATCCTGAAAGGTGAAAACGATACTGACTGTGTTTATCTTCCAAAAATGGAAAATGCTCTTGAAGAATTCAAGATTTGACTCTGCTAAGGATATCCAGAAGACAGTAATCGTCAAATACTGGGCATTTCCTAACTGAACCATCTATCAGCCAGTAAATAGAGGTAGAATATTGCGTACATAGAAACTGATCTTATTTTGAGTAATTAAAAAATCGAAAAATCGAAATAAATATACTTTTGATTTTGATCCTGGGGACTGCACATCGTGCTTATTACGATGTACCATTACCGCAGCCTAGATTATGTCTTATACTCCAGGTTTTCATATCACAAATGCCAATTTTCACACTATTTCAGATTCACAATGAGGGTGCCTATGCTGGACTACTGTTGCTGCGGCTGCACTCTGCAGACGGGAAGCGTTCTCATCGGCACCTTTGAACTCGTAAGTCCATAAGACTTAACATCCAACTAAAGTTCTCTAGGTATTAAAATAACGTATAACCATAGATGCCTGAAAATATATTGTTTCCCCATACAAATATTGCTCGAAGCATGCAGGATAAACGAGAAAATATCGTGAAATGCTCTCATTGTGATTCATGTAGGTACATTACCAATTTATTTTGACAGAACCTAAAGTGGTATGTATAAAATAGCTAATGAGGTCATAAAGCGTACAGACTACACAAAATTTCAAATGTTACACGTTTTGGATTTACGTCAACGTAGCAGGTTCTTTGTTACGATTTTGTTGCATTAAAATAATCTAGGCAACCTAATGGAAATAACTTAACAGCAACCCAAGGATCCGCAAGAAGGGCCATTCTTGATGCCTACAATACATTTCACGGTCTCTTCTCAGTAGGATATTTATCAATATGGAGTTTAAACTGAAAACATTCTAGGGACCATTTTGTAGGCAAGCATGAGTTTATTGAGTGGACCAGTGAGTATGAGTTACGACTTTACCTATGATTTACAGATTTCTAGAAAGTTTTGAGTTCAGTGTCAATGAACTACGAATAACTACGCTTTAGTGACAAGCCAATGATTCCGTATATATTTTCATGTACTGACTAGTCTATCAGTGAACATCAACTCGATAGAAGTGCGAGACACAAAGTTCTCTAAAAGGAATGTGTAACTTTTATTTCAGTTTCTTCTCTCGTTAATTACATAAGTTATTTGTTTAATGTTCGGTTTGAATGTTGTTAAGTTTGAGGTTAGTACTACTGATGCCAGACAGCCAACACGAACTACAGGAATCCCAACACATTTCCCTGGGGCACCATAGGCGTCTACGAAAAGGACAATAGTGGTCAGTTGCCCGCTCATGGAATCTGGTGGTCTATTTTCTCTCATAATGGAATCGAATTTCTAACAAAGAAAATCCCATTTTACAATTTAGGTAAAACGAAAAAGAAAGAAATACTGCAAGGTCGAAAATACGTCCCCTCCATGAATGGAATCTTCTAAAACTCTACGACGTGCAATGCAGCGCCCTATACAGGAACACAGCCATGCATTTTGCACATCTGATGACATGAGTGCGCACTAACATCACAGAGTGGAGAGACTAGAACAGACCAATCACAGAATGGCTTTGGAAGGTTCCCACGTTAGTCCAATCATATTATGGCCCTGCGTTACACTTTCCCCAATTAACCAAAAAAATGTAGCGTAAGAAACACATTCTTTCACCTTTAATTATGCCATTTCACATTAAAAAATTACAGAAATCACAAAAACAATGTAATGGATCCGTTAATATGATCTGCTGTAAAGTTGTGTACACAAAAATTGTGTCATCGGAGTTAAATAAACGTTTTTCAGAGTTTTTTTCATATTTGTCAAGTTCGAGGAGCATTAGCGTAAATTTTTGTTGGATATTTTTGTTGAAGTTCACAGGATTTTCTCAATTGTTTTGTCTTTTTTAAATTTCAGCCTTTTAACTGCCAGCGTCACTCTAACGTTACTGGTACATGAACTAACTTTTTGTGAATATTTTCTAGCTATAATTTGTAACTCGTTAGATATCCTGAATTTAATCATATGTGTATATAATTTCAGACTGTTTAATCAAAGAGGTGGCGTCTATATCCATACTGTTAATTTAAAAACATGTACCTTCATACGCTTTTGAAATACGCATACTGCTTGGGTAGCAAAGTAATTGACCTCAAAAGCGTTAAGTGAGTAACTTTCAGTTCTTATAAATAAAATCATTAATTTTTCAGACTGAGCAAATCAAATATATAAAGAAAAGCTACTTTATGTTAATCTCACTAATTGACTAAATTATTGCTGATTCCCATGCCTTGACGTCAAACACCCACAGGGGTTTTGATTGGCCAGCCTAGGTAGCATTCAGATAACGTTACAAGGGAAATAGCCCCAGGCGTAGGCTTCCGCAGCAGGGCACAAGAGGGGGCAATCGCCCTCTGCTGGAACCTGGTGGCATGTACTTTATATTTACTACAGAATTATTATGCAATTTTAGTACTGGTTGTCTGATATCTCATTAAACAACAGATTTAGCATTACCTCGATGGTAGAGAATGTGTGTTTAATATTATTCCTGTTGCTTCATTTTGAGAAGTATTAATTTAGCATTTTTTGTGATTTTTCCTTAGTAATCTTTTCTCAGTGTTCTAATTTTTTCTATTTCAGGTTTTTAGTTTTTGATGACAACATAACATGGTTAGTGTATGAATAAAAAATTTATTGTGAATAATTCCTTGAATACTTTAGAGTGAAAAACCACAAAAATCACATAATTTCAAATAGTTAAGTCGAAATGGTGGTTTTCGTATTCGTATCAATAACACGGAGAAATATATACTTAGATTATTATATACTGTGCTATCGAAGTATTCTACTCAAAACACAGTAAAAGAAGCTACATCAATCGCTTAAGATAAAATGTAATATAATTCCTGTCAAATTTAGTTCTTGTAGCATACTAAGTATTCTGTCTAACTGTATTACAAATGTAAAAGTTAGTAACATTAGAATATGGCCTCCTCTTGGAAAAATTACAGCAGACGGCCACGTGGGACACACCGGACTCTCCATCCAAAATAGCATTCTGCGTCCAGTCTAGCAAGATATCCTTAATCCAAACGAATTTTGTTCATACCCCACACGGTAGCAATTTTATTGATAAACGGTACTGTGGTACAGAGTCAAATGCAAATGCATGCTTATTCCTAGGCTCTACTTTGTACAATAGATGCATGCCAAAGATATTGCATATTAGTTCTACGAATCTCCCTTGCTACTCTTCTCGTAAATGGGTGTCACCTGTTCCTTCTCCTAATCACTGAGCACAGTTTTTTGTTCAAGGGATCGTCGCTACATTGTGGTCAAGACTTAAACAGTTACAAATCTTGTAAAATTGTTCATGGAAATATCTCAGACACCACAACCCGGATGAAAAAACGGTTACACTAAAAGTTGTTCGTCTCGAAAGGGGACATCCTGTGACACTAAACTTGACCCAACTGCCGCACCTGAAGGGGGTGGGAGAGGTCTACTTAGAAATCTTCAATAGGGACCCCCAAATCTTATTGCGGATTAGAATTCTCCGGAAAAAATATATTCAAGTGTTTATGGAACAATTTTGTCGTTGCTTGATGGATGGCGCTTTACCTGACACTAATCAAAATGCGTAACAAACCATTGAAAAGTGCTAGGTAAATATTCGATACGTTAAGCATTGTCTGAGATACATTTTGTACCATTCAAATAACCGTCTGAGACGAACGAACGGCGAACATGGATGGCTGTCCGTGATCAGACTCTCGCAGTAGATGGAACACGCTGAGGTACAACGATGTAGTTCCATTGTGTCTAGCACAATTGTGACCCTACCGCGAACGACGGTCAAGGAACCGGCGGGCACAGTTCACTTTTCGTTAAATATTCGGACCGCAAAACTCTTTTCTTACGTGAGCAGCCAGGATGACGATAACAGAGACAGTAGATATCACTGCTTCGTATTTTGCTTCTAGTAGGCTTGTAGGAGAAGCTCGTCGATGGTATGCGAACGTGTTCCCTGAGAGGAATATTCGTTTTGCGACGACATTTCGCAGTCTTATCCAACTGTTTATTGCCAGGTGGAAACGCTCAAAACACACGAACTATCCGATCGCGGATTCCGACGAACGGATGTGCAGCAATGGATGTGTTAGCTGTAACTGCTGCATATCCTCACATTATTTCGCGGTAAATCGCATGTGGTACGGGAATTTCTCGACGAAGCGTTCTGCGCATACTGTATGAACACAAGCACAACCCATATCACCTGTCGTTGCGTCAAGCCCTACGTGGGGGCGACTTTCACTGCCACTTGAAATTTTGCAATTGGATGCAACAACAATTATCAGCCAATGATGATTTTTCATTCACAGATACTTTCCTCTGACGAATCGTCGTCAGGTAAATGCTTTGCTGGGCAGGGGAGAATCTCCACTGGTTAAGGCAAGTCAAATTTCAATGACCGTGTAGTATCAGTGTTTCATGCGGTGTGTTACGTAATATACTATAATACAATTGGCCCACACTTTATAGACGGTATTGTGAAATGTCGAACACATGACGACTTTTTAGTCAATGTGGAGCTGGTATCGATACAGATATCATTGGTGATCTTGCAGCTCTCGAAGAATGGAGTTGTCAACAGTGAGAGGTCTAGATTTCATTATAACTTTTAGTCAATATTTTGCCAATACTACAGAAAGATATCCTACTTCAAATGAGAATGGATACATGGTTTCAACGCTATGGCTGTCCAGCGCACTAGTCATAGATATCTCGTGAAGCTCTGAATAGACACCATCCTGATCAATGCACTGGACAAGGAGGTCCTCGTTAGTGGCCTATGTGTTCACCCGATTTAATGCCTCCAGATTTTTTCCTGTCGGAACACTAAAAGAGAAATGTTACATTGCCGTAACGACATCCCTTGCAAATACGCGGCAGCAAATTATCTCTGAATGTGCAAACATTAGTGAAGAGACCCTTAGAGATGTAGGATTGTCTTTCAGAGATACGATTGCAAAATATGTAATAGCAAACAGGCACCATTTCCAACATTTGCTTCAGTAAAACATGACTATTTGTGAAAGGCAGGGGGATGCACCTAAGACAAGACCTCAAAGATGAGAGGCAAGGGGACTCTCCTAAAATGAACAGCCAGTGGTGAGAGGCAAGGGGACGGACCTAAAGCTAGCACCCAATGCTGAGAGGCTAGAGGACTTTCCTAAAACTAGCGCCACAATGGTTACTGGCATAGGGAGTCACCTAAAACAAGCACCTCAGTAGTGAGAGGCGTGGGGACCCACCTGAAACAAGATCGTCGTTGGAGAGAGGCAAGGGGACTCACCTAAAACAGACACCCCAGTGGTGAGAGTCACGGACACTCACATTAAAAAAACCATCCCGAAGCGAACGAAACACTACAATATCCACGTCGTTGTTCCTGGGTAACGGTAAATGTAGTTATTACTGGATTGATTAACAAACCAATGATGTGTTCCAATCGCTTTCCACTTCGGCGCCATCTATGTATGTAATTACACCAATAATGTGGACACCGTAATGAGTTATGGTCTGGAGAATCACGTTGGTTTCCTATAAAACACCGGTGTCGCATTACAGAATGTAAGAATACCGCCCTTCTACAGTCCTGGATTGCTAATGTGTTGGGTAATATTCTGAAACACTATGATATTTCAAAGGATTGTAACCCTTTTCGAAATGGTCGATTACAGCGCCATCTATTACGCAACAATAATTTTCTCCCTACGAAGTTATGTATTTTTTCCAGAGAATCCATATCCCCAACAGAAATTGGTAGTTCCTACTGAATATTTCGAAGCTCACCTCTCTCCCACCCCATAAGAGTGCATCAGGATGGTCGAATGTAGTGTCATTATATGTCCCCCTTCGAGATGAACAGCTGCTATTAAAATGCTTTTTGTTATCCGATGTGTAATTTCCACATGTTTCCCAAAATAATTTTAACTGCCATGTCCTGTATATGTGTCAGTCACTTTGAAGTGGTGCGAGAATTAAACTGTGACAGTGCAGTATTTTTTTTTTTTTTTGGTTTCTTTTTTGCAAAGAATAAATTGAAAAGTGAGTTCAGCGTTTCTACTTTTGATTTTCTACCCCCAGTTTCAATTCCTGTGCTATTCATGTGTCTCGTTACTAATTTGGTGCCACCTGAAGCCTTTACATATGACCATAAAACCTCGGGGTTTAATGATCTTTCGATAAAATTAGGGTTCAGCAGTGATTAAAGACTACAGGCACAGCACTCTTGCTTGGCAAATTCGGTTCATTCATCACCTAACTATGGTTTGCTGTAAACCCATTATGCAATTTTCACTCTTTCTGTAGAAGTTTCTTTACATTGGTTGTGTACTACGGTTGGTCCTAACCATCATGAACTGTTCTACTCGGTGCATATCTATCCACCATATGTTGTTGTTGTTGTGGTCGTCAGTCCTGAGACTGGTTTGATGCAGCTTTCCATGCTCCTCTATCCTGTGCAAGCCTCTTCATCTCCAACTACCTACTGCATCCTACATCCTTCTGAATCTGCTTAGTGTATTCATCTCTTGGTCTACCTCTACGATTTTTACCCTTCACGCTGCCCTCCACTACTAAACTGGTGATCCCTTGATGCCTCAGAACATGTTCTAGCAACCGATCCCTTCTTCTACACAAGTTGTGCCACAAACTTCTCTTCACCCCAATTCTATTCAATACCTCCTCATTAGTTATGTGATCTGCCCATCTAATCTTCAGCATTCTTCTGTAGCACCACATTTCGAAAGCTTCTATTCTCTTCTTGTCCAAACTATTTATCGTCCATGTTTCACTCCCGTACATGGCTACACTCCATACAAATACTTTCAGAAATGACTTCCTGACACTTAAATCTATACTCGATGTTAACAAATTTCTCTTCTTCAGAAACGCTTTCCTTGCCATTGCCAGTCTACATTTTATATCCTCTCTGCTCCCCAAATAGCAAAACTCCTCTCATTTCCTAATCTAATTCCCTCAGCATCACCCGACTTAATTCTACTACATTCCATTATCCTCGTTTTGCTTTTGCTCATGTTCATCTTATATCCTCCTTTCAAGACACTATCCATTCCGTTCAACTACTCTCCCAAGTCCTTTGCTGTCTCTGACAGAATTACAGTGTCACAGTGAACCTCAAAGTTTTTATTTCTTCTCCATGAATTTTAATACCTACTCCGAATTTTTCTTTTGTTTCCTTCACTGCTTGCTCAATATACAGATTGAATAACATCGGGGAGAGGCTACAACCCTGTCTCACTCCCTCCCCAACTACTGATTCCCTTTCATGCCCCTCGACTCTTATAATTGCCATTTGGTTTCTGTAGAACTTGTAAATGGCCTTTCGCTCCCTGTATTTTACCCCTGCCACCTTCAGAATTTGAAAGAGTGTATTCCAGTCAACATTGGCAAAAGCTTTCTCTAAGTCTAGAAATGCTAGAAATGTAGGTTTGCCTTTCCTTAATCTAGCTTCTAAGATAAGTCGTAAGATCAGTATTGCCTCACGTGTTCCAACATTTCTACGGAATCCAAAGTGATCTTCCCCGAGGTCGGCTTCTACTAGTTTTTCCATTCGTCTGTAAAGAATTCGCGTTAGTGTTTTGCAGCTGTGGTTTATTAAACTGATAGTTGTAATTTTCACATCTGTCAACACCTGCTTTCTTTGGGATTGGAATTATTATATTCTTCTTTCGCCTATCTCATACATCTTGCTCACCACATGGTAGGATTTTGTCAATCCATCATATGGCCAACCAATTTTTTTCAACTTGAACCTCATTTGCTCTAGATGCCAGGTGGGAAGAGTTTTAAGTTCCACTCTGAGACATGGCACGACTGCCTCTTCAGCTATTTTAATGAAACAAAAAAAATCTTCCCATTCGTTTGCCTGGCTTTTACACTTCTTCATACAACTGCCTCATGCTCATATTTTCGGAGAGGTCACGTCTATTTACTGGCATTAGGTCCAACATACTTACGTACTGTGTGTGCTTCTGAATCTGTTCCTAGTAGTTTTCTGAGAAGGCACTTAGTAATATTTCGCAGGTTGTCTTTGTCAGCCCCTTCACTTAACAAAAGTTTAATTATTTCAGTTGACTATTCGACTATGCTTAAGGAACAGACGTACTAGCGTACTCAGTTTTCCTTTAAACTTTTCGGTAACATTTGCAGCAGAATCAGGTGATCGATAGAAAGATCCAATTGTAAGTTTGTGCCCGCCGTGCCCAAACAATCTCACACGTAGCTTCTGTTTCGGTGGGTATAAATTTCCTGTATACTGCAACAATTACATCAACAAACTCAAATGCCTCTACTTGCTAAGTGAATAGCGCATTCACGGTCCTGACACAATATTGTCCAAATTCCAATAATTATACATGGTGATTCTAGACATTCAGTTTTTTTTCCCTTTATTCTGAGATCGGTGTCAGTTATGTGTGGACCCAAGAGCAGAATATACACTATCGGAGAAAAAAGGTGGAGCGTCCGGAAGGGAAGGAGGAAACTAAATGGAACTTTTCACGAAGAGACGCATGTGATGTTATCTCAGTGATTAAAATACAGAGTCAAATTTACGAAACACTTTGCAATACGAGCCCATTTATTAGCATGACGTTACGCTCTCTCTGGCCTGAATGTATGCACCGATTTGGTGGGAAAAAAACGACGTAAGGCCTTCATATCGTCTCGTGGGAGAAACTGGCGCGCAGCTATTATAATTGGTACTATGACCTAGTATCCTGGTACTTGCACTGGGACAGAGGTGACGTCCAAGATTCTTCCACACGTACTCTTACTGTCCACGGGAGAACATTAGCGTCACGCAGACACTTCATACAGTCACACGTCATATGTGGACGAGCATTGTGCTGTTGAAAAATGGCACCACCTTATTGTTGCGTAGGACGTAACACATGACAACACATGATACCCGTAACGTGCCGTTGTACCATCGGAGATTCCTCAATCACAACCATCTGTGATGCATCTCCACACCATGACGCCAGCGCCTCAGCAAAACATTGAAAGAATGACATCCTCCCTTGAAAGAATGAGGTCTCTTCCTAGATTCCAGCACACTTGCCTTCGATGATCGTTCAGGTTAGTGCAGAACAGCAGTTCATCGCCGAACACAACGCGACGCCATTCCTCACCAGCAAATGCTTCCTTGTAACGGCAGCACTCCAAATGCAACCCACTGTTTGTGGTACTAATGGCAATCTACCCGCTGGTCTCCGATCAATGGTGTGTGTGCATTGCACGTAAGACATTACTTGCATTCAGATGGCGGACGCAGATGCTAAGCGGTTACAATGTGCTCGGTGCACAATACGACGATACTCCATTGTAGTGATGAGACGTGGTCGTCCGGAACCAGACGACGAATATACATGCCCTCATGTTCCCTTGCGGTCCAACGCCGAGCCACTTGTCGCAGAGGAATGCCCACAAATCCTGGTATTGTACGGCTCCTCCACCCGTTAGAATGGAGGCTCGAACACTGGGAGATGCTGACCGCTCACACAGTACGCACCCTCTCCGTCTCTTTCATGACTGTCACTCAACATAGGGTCTGTTTATGCCTCTTATATACCCTAACAGAGTTTCCTAATGAACGCCACGCTCGACTGCTCCCAAGAGTGCTGCCAACCTGAAAGAATGCCTGGTCTTTAACACATTCCCCATTAGCGATGCGTTGAACAGTAATTAATCAAAGAAAAGCGCTGCAGATAAGCCGCTTTCGATTGGACACTTCATGGCCCCCTACCCGGTATCAAGTCATTATTGCTCTTCACTCTCATCGAGAGGTATCTTCATTGGTAAAGATTTGCGGAAGCTTTTGAGCTCGAGAGAAGCAGTTCACAGTACGCACTCCGGTTCTCAAAAAGAATGCTACTCACCTTCTGTATTTTATCGACGACTTTGAAACGACAATATCGTATATTTACAATCAACACAACATGTGTCCTTTCGTTGGTCAGTTCCCAGACCTCGTTGCAGTATCTTTTCAGGTCAGATTATCATAATACTTTCCTTGGATTTCTATGAAAGTCGAGTCATTCTCAGACACGAACGATACTAATTCAATCGGATGTCTGCTCTGGCTGTCATTGAGAAATCTAACTCTAATTGTTTGTACACGCGCAGAGAGTGAGTACATGTTAAAGTTACATGGACATCCGAGTATGTCTTTTTGGTGCTTCACATTCTTTGTCAGGCAGTGTATTATCTTCTGCACGTCGCAGGTAATCCGAAGGACAAAGAAGGAGCCGGCCTTCTTCCCACACATCGATATACCAGAACAATTCAATTACAATTAATGGCTCTGAGCACTATGGGACTTAACATCTGAGGTGATCAGTCCCCTAGAACTTAGAACTACTTAAACCTAACTAATCTAAGGACATCACACACATCCATGCCCAAGGCAGGATTCAAACCTGCGACCGTAGCAGTCGCGCGGTTCCAGCCTGAAGCGCCTAGAACCACTCGGTCACATCGGCCGGCGCAATTACAATTACATATTACAATAAAATAAACAAAGTACTATCACATGAGGTGATGCGAATCATAAACCAGTCACGTACTCTAGGATTTTTCTGGATTGTCACAATGTCCCGGCAAAAGAGGTAGTTTTGCACGTACCAACAATTTCATTTAATTTCGACTGTGGTACCTGTAACGTTTTTGATGTCTAACAGGTTGTAAATACCTCAGTGACGTATGAAGGTAGCATATATTTCCTTCGGAGTGTAGGAGATTACTCATGATACAACAGTTAGTATTTACAAAAGTTAACACGATGCTGTCTTTCCATAGTGGTATCTTAATAAACTGTTTTGTTACAGGTACGGAGCATACTGGCTTTACTTGAAGCACTCATGCGTAAGTAAACTATTCAAAAATTATCTCTCATCGATCATTAAGGGATGTACTAGCAATAGTGGTAAAAACCTCCAAGATTGTATTTCTCAGGCAAAAAGAAGAAGAAAACTCTGTGTCATTAGGTTCCTGAAGCGTTTAGTTCGGAATAGTAAGACATCGTGTACTGCGAACTCATTTAGTGCTAAAATGCTTTCACGAGTTAAGACAAATACTTACGCAAAATCTGTCGTTGATGGAGAATCTCCTCTGAAGCGAGTTGTGGAAGTACAGACAGTACACAATAGGCCGAATGTATTCGAACGTGGTCAGAACTTTATACAACAATTAGCTCAACTTTGAACACTTGTTATTATTATTTATCTATTATTATTATTATTTACGGGTTATTCGAAATTTGCAGCAAATTACGACCGTGATGATTAAATACTTGAGGTTTCTCAGTATGAGTGATTCATATTTCAGAAACTAATAATTTCCATAATTTGTTGACATAGGACTTTCTTCTTATTTTTGCATGAGTAATCAGATCAGTCACTCACTGTTTTCATTATAGCCTGAATAACTATCAGGTGCTCAAATTTATTATACACCGAATTATGTCTGATTCCTGATAATCTTACATCCAAGTAGTTTATATTATTTAATTGTAAATGATCGACTACTAAGTGTAATATGAAACACTTTCTTCTGTTTCAGACTTTCATCCCTTCCAGTTCAGTTACAAACTTGCCTGGACCTACTGTGAGTACATACGCATATTAATTGTAAAGTAACCAACGATCATCCCGTCTGTTTGTGTATCAGTAGTACGAATGTCGTCATGTATTGTTGATAAAGTGTTACACCTGAAACATTTAATTATTTACTAGGTGAAATTCATCACAAGAAATGTAAGTAGATTCGCCTTTTTTTCTGAAAGGTAATGTTGAAAGTTCAGCCCGCTGTGAGGTGAAATCATACATTTTCATATACGAGTTGATTCTATGATGATGTTACAACCTTTCACGGATGATGGAGGAGGGTAAATGTGTCAATCTGACGTAAGGTACCCTAGTCCGGCAACGACCGAGTCGAAAGTTGTAAGCGAAAATTGTTCTGTTAGTATAGTAGAGTGGGCGATTTTCAGAGGTGGTAGTATACGGACCAATACAAGAAAAAATGTCTTTATTGACATGCAGGTCTGAAAGAACACACAATGTTGACGATCGAACCTGTATGAAATATTTTGAAATTATTCATATGGATTGTGCGGATTTGCTGGTGTGTGATATATTTTTTTTTTGATTTCATTAAAGATCCATTTCGGCTAAATTGCCATTATCTAGTGGCGTATATACTGTCTAGATCGACTGACATACATATAACATCGTTGGGAACTTTACTTTTACGTATTTTCTGCATTGTGGTAGTCAGATTACTGCCATAACAAATTAATTACCATCTAATGCAGTAAATACAGCAGGACAGTCAAAATACAGTCCCCAACGATGTCAGTCCATCTAGACAATATATACGGCACTCGATACTCGCAAATCAGCCGAAACAGGTCTGTAGTGAAAGAATGAAAAAGTAATATCACACAGCAGTGAGTCTGGAAACTCCTTATAAAGACGTCACTTGCTGACTAATACTACGCTGCAGGCTTTATGGAATATAAAATTTCGAAAGTAATTCTCTGTCGGCGAATACCTTGACATCAGCTGTATAGATCTACTTCCCTATAGTACAATGTAAAAATATATGCCAGGCCGGGACTTGGACCAGGATTTTATTTCGTGAACTTTAATATAAGGATATAGACATTGTGACATATGGAAGTTTAGTCAGCCCTGGAAGCCTGCACGGATAACGGAAGTGGCTGAGGTGACCGCTTGCTATGTTTTCGCATGTCACTGTTGGGTTGAAGATCTAAACCTAATACATTTGACGTCAAGGAATTAGCAGTCAGCAAGTTAATTTCGAAAAAAAGAAAAGGCTCTGAAACATGGGATTCTAGTGCATACTTGAGAATATGGGCACTTGTTCGTCTTAGATACTGTGAAACACTACTATCCTACTGTAACCTCTTTGGTTTATTGTTGGAGGAGATACTGTGCACCAAAACGAGAAAATAATGTCAGGTAAATGTGAGCTCCAAATTGCATAATCTACGGGAACTTTGTCAATACCACACCTGTGTTTCACAATAAAGAGGATGAACTAGTGGTCATAGCTCTTCAGGTTTGCATTTTAGAGCCCATGTTTACTCGACTCAGTACCGGTAACATATGCCGCTGTCAGAGATTCCACAACGACTTTTTTTTATAACTTTCGACTCGTCTGTTCCGGACCAGGGTCTCTTACCTACAAAGCCGTGACATTGAGAAATCTAATGGGAACATTGGTCTGGTTTGCGTGTGCTATTTCTAGTGGAGCGGTATTATTGCGACAACTTCTAGCATTTGACGCCGGCAGTGCGTGTCCTATAAACTGAATCATTTTATGTTACCTGTCGTGGAGGGAGGATACAAACATGGTAGCAGCTGGAGCTGAACTCAATATCTCTTCGTACTTGCACACATAATCACTTTTTTTTATTGAGTCCTGATTAAAAAACTCTGCTGCGGCATCTGCAGTGTTTCGTAAAATTCGTTCTGCAGTTATTAAAACCTGTTAAATTATTTCATTACTTGTTTACACGTTATCATATAAAATGTGATAAGAATACAGCAGAAAATATGTATATCCAATAACAAATGTTAGCAATACGATACCAGTAACTCCAGCATAAATAATAAAAACTAGGAATAACTTACAGCAGTGGCGAAAAATGCGTGAATGAAGTTTGGATCAAAGGAACCCAGCATCTAAGAAAGAGAGACGATGTTGCTGTTGAGGGATTACCTACTACAGTAAATGCGATACAATGGCAGGTAAAACTGCAGTTTGACCGAAAATATGTTCTGCAATACAACAGGGGCTGCTGCGTCGTTTAATGCTCTACATTACATTTTCTGTCGCCCTGTTGATGCACATGGGGAGTCATTAGCACCCAATATATGAAATAAGCCTTACTAAAGTAGACACTGGACTCGCATTCGGGAGGACGACGGTTCAATCCCGCGTCCGGCCATCCTGATATAGGTTTTCCGTGATTTCCCTAAATCGCTCCAGGCAAATTCCGGGATGGTTCCTTTCAAAGGGCACGGCCGACTTCCTTCCTCGTCCTTCCCTAATCCGATGAGACCGATGACCTCGCTGTCTGGTCTCCTTCCCCGAAACAACCAACCAACCAACCTTACAAAAGATTGAATTTTCGACCTCGCAGTCAAGGGGTTCCTTGTGAGACCGGTCATCGCACAGAAATCTACTAGGGAAGGCCTAGAACGCTTTTTCATTCAGAGTGGCAAGTTATGCTCACCGTAATTATTCTCGGACAGCTGTGCTGGACACCGCTGACGTGTGGATGGCTCTGCTGGAATGGACCCCGGTCACACGCTGAGTTGCTCTCTCGGGACTGTGACTTCAGCGTCCCAACCGTGATATCTCACCGCCGTTCCTCATTCTAGCATCTTCCTACACACAGTAATATTTTACCTCCAAGCCATACATGTCTACCAACAGCGAGAATTATGTACATGGTGGCTAAATAGTGTGAATGAAATAATTATGGATTACTTCCAGAGCATAGAACGCCGCTAGGACAACGTGTCACATCCATCCAGTAATGTCGGAAACTGCGTTCCCACCTACATAAACTCGCTTGAGCTCTGTCTCCACAACATCACTGTCTAATTTACCAATGGCTCGTTTTCGCGCTCTGAATTAGCTCCACGTCACGGGTCCTCAGAAATTAGAGAGCCATACAATAGGTAGGCTCATTGTTTCAGCTCTAAATGTTTCTTTGGGAAAGGGAGCTATCGCTATCTACAAAACTTATTTTATACATAGGAAAGCGGCGCTCTCACATTGCTTGTGCGGCGATTCGGCCACAGTTTTGCCGCTAGGTAGGCCCGGGTTGTGAGATACACAGTGCCAGCTAGGTCCCAGGCTGCGTGCTGGAAATCCGGCTCCTGCAAAAACAGGCACCGGAGGACGCAGTCTTCGCTCACGGCAGAGAGCCACTCTGTTTTCGTTGCGATCTGTCCATGCAGTGACAAATCCCAGGCGCTGTGCCTTTCCAGACTTGCAAAAGTCATCTGGAGAACAGGCCGTTCAAGAATTAAGGCATAATGAAAGAAATGAGACTAGAACCAGCTCAGTATTCCCAGTCCCTGGGATTTGTTATAAGGTAATAAACATTGCCCAAGTAATCTGCACCATTGTCTTTCTCTCCTCCACTAATCGATTTTATATAAAATGAAAAAAAGGATGCAAAATAGCTTTTCGTGTGCCATGACATCATCTGTGTAAATTTTGTGCCTTAGGTGTCCCTATTCATTTGGCAGAGGGGCAGCTACAAGCAAAATTTGTCCACTAACCTTCTCAGATGTAATTCGTATGTCAGAACGTCAAGCCTTCTTATGACTGACAATATCTTTCCCAACATCTCTGCTAACCACAGTATGTAAATAGCCAATTAGATGACATATATACAGTCTCACTCCCAAGGAAGCAACCCCACGTTATCACTGGATTCAATGCTGAAGTCTGGTCCTTTGGAATTATAGAAAATGCAATGGAAAGAGGTAAAGAGGTACCAAAGACCAGATGAACATATGAAAGACGAACCTTCCTCACAGATCAAAGTCAACGTTGAATCATATGTTCTGAATCTCTCACTTTGAGTGTCATTTAATGTGGTTCCTGGTTCACTCATCCTAATGCAAGATCAATATAATTGCCGCTAAATGTCGGCTCATGCTCTATACCTAGCAAATATAGTGTTCAGAACATTGTATATATATATATATATATATATATATATATATATATATATATATATATATACACTCCTGGAAATTGAAATAAGAACACCGTGAATTCATTGTCCCAGGAAGAGGAAACTTTATTGACACATTCCTGGGGTCAGATACATCACATGATCACACTGACAGAACCACAGGCACATAGACACAGGCAACAGAGCATGCACAATGTCGGCACTAGTACAGTGTATATCCACCTTTCGCAGCAATGCAGGCTGCTATTCTCCCATGGAGACGATCGTAGAGATGCTGGATGTAGTCCTGTGGAACGGCTTGCCATGCCATTTCCACCTGGCGCCTCAGTGGGACCAGCGTTCGTGCTGGACGTGCAGACCGCGTGAGACGACGCTTCATCCAGTCCCAAACATGCTCAATGGGGGACAGACCCGGAGATCTTGCTGGCCAGGGTAGTTGACTTACACCTTCTAGAGCACGTTGGGTGGCGCGGGATACATGCGGACGTGCATTGTCCTATGGGAACAGCAAGTTCCCTTGCCGGTCTAGGAATGGTAGAACGATGGGTTCGATGACGGTTTGGATGTACCGTGCACTATTCAGTGTCCCTTCGACGATCACCAGTGGTGTACGGCCAGTGTAGGAGATCGCTCCCCACACCATGATGCCGGGTGTTGGCCCTGTGTGCCTCGGTCGTATGCAGTCCTGATTGTGGCGCTCACCTGCACGGCGCCAAACACGCATATGACCATCATTGGCACCAAGGCAGAAGCGACTCTCATCGCTGAAGACGACACGTCTCCATTCGTCCCTCCATTCACGCCTGTCGCGACACCACTGGAGGCGGGCTACACGATGTTGGGGCGTGAGCGAAAGACGGCCTAACGGTGTGCGGGACCGTAGCCCAGCTTCATGGAGACGGTTGCGAATGGTCCTCGCCGATACCCCAGGAGCAACAGTGTCCCTAATTTGCTGTGAAGTGGCGGTGCGGTCCCCTACGGCACTGCGTAGGATCCTACGGTCTTGGCGTGCATCCGTGCGTCGCTGCGGTCCGGTCCCAGGTCGACGGGCACGTGCACCTTCCGCCGACCACTGGCGACAACATCGATGTACTGTGGAGACCTCACGCCCCACGTGTTGAGCAATTCCGCGGTACGTCCACCCGGCCTCCCGCATGCCCACTATATGCCCTCGCTCAAAGTCCGTCAACTGCACATACAGTTCACGTCCACGCTGTCGCGGCATGCTACCAGTGTTAAAGACTGCGATGGAGCTCCGTATGCCACGGCAAACTGGCTGACACTGACGGCGGCGGTGCACAAATGCTGCGCAGCTAGCGCCATTCGACGGCCAACACCGCGGTTCCTGGTGTGTCCGCTGTGCCGTGCGTGTGATCATTGCTTGTACAGCCCTCTCGCAGTGTCCGGAGCAAGTATGGTGGGTCTGACACACCGGTGTCAATGTGTTCTTTTTTCCATTTCCAGGAGTGTATATATATATGCCGGCCGCGGTGGTCTTGCGGTTCTAGGCTCCCAGGCCGGCACCGCGCGACTACTACGGTCGCAGGCTCGAATCCTGCCTCGGGCATGGATGTGTGTGATGTCCTTAGGTTAGTTTGGTTTAAGTAGTTCTAGGTTCTAGGGGACTGATGACCACAGATGTTAAGTCCCATAGTGCTCAGAGCCATTTATATATATACGTTGTAAATATCATCACTAACAGTTGTGACGACGTGAGATTACAAAGATATCTCTACTGTGGTACATTTGCACTTTATGATCGAAAGATCTAGTAGACACAATGACATCAGGTAGCCATGTTTCCAGGATTGCCAAGTAGCTAAATGAGTGTTGAATGAAACGTTACATTTAAGTCAACAGGTGCTAGGATTACTTGAATTACTTTTTTGCGAATATATGGTCTGTACAAGTTTAGTGACAATAAATTTTCGGTATCATCCTGGATTTCTTAAATGCAAACAGCCAGTACACAAAAAGTATGTCATATAAAATAGCAGCTCAAACACAAAAATGACAATATACGTTCAACATGACATAGAGAACACTGCAAAATTTTACATAGTATACAAACTGAAATGAGCCTGGACGTTTAGCTGTCACTGTCCTTTGGAAGGTCACAAGAGAACTGAGGTTCACTCAGCACACACGAGTACATCGGGGTTGAGAGAAGCACAAAGTATAGTGGGAGGACATGCTGACTAGTTCGATGCAGCTCTCTCGTTGTCACTTGCAGTGTGTGTGTGCCCCATCTGGCAAATGCAGTCAAACTAGTGGACAGCAAGTGGAACTCCATCACTTCTCCAAGGTATATTGCACAGAGGAGTGGCAGCACGCTGCGTGTGGCATCACCTCACTTGCAGGTAACTTGGCTAGCATTATCCCATCGTGACAGTGTTTTGGCTACAGTTGTGTATGAACAAGAAGTGGATCATTACTCCAGTGTTCGTGTCGACGTGACTGGTGCTGGTCGTAGTGATCAACTCGACTGTACCCAGACTGTGTGTTGCTAAATGGTTCAAATGGCTCTAAGCACTATGGGACTTAACATCTGAGGTCATCAGTTCCCTCGACTTAAAACTACTTAAACCTAACTAACTTAAGGACATAACACACCTCCATGCCCGAGGCAGGATTCGAGCCTGCGACCGTAGCAGCAGCGCGGTTCCGAACTGAAACGCCTAGAACCGCTCAGCCACAGCCGACGGCCTGTGTGTGTTGCTATTTTGCTTACTAGAGCTGAACAGAAACTAGTTGTGGTATAGCTTGGCCAGTCATTCCGCACTGCCCAAAAGTTCAACAGGAAAAGTTGTGCTGATCTGCAGGGAGCACGTCGATAAACAGCATTGGAAGTTTTAGCTGTGAGAACTGCAATTGCAGCTGATATGTTGTGTAGCTAAGAAATGCATTATGGTAGAGACTAGCTATTTGCTACTGGTCCGTAGCTGGAGAAAAGGGCAATTTATGTTAAGGAGTCGCAGACTCATTCTGTGAAGAACCTTTTGAATTATCCAGTTCATTAGTTGTGACATAACACTAGCCATACCATATCTGGAGGTTTCCTCATGCCTCGAATTCCAGCTGTTGACATACGGCGCTGTGATGTAAACGACTGCTGCTCACCTTGCAGCCACGTGCCAGTCACTGGAAGCTATTTTTCCCTTGTCTCCTTGGACCTGCACCCGCCGTGTGCCACTGACGTAAGCTCCATGCCACAAGTTGTCGAGTGACTGTAGATTGGCGGACCTGGATCGTAGATGCTGCCAGCGACTGAGGCCTCATGCCGCCGCACTGTGAAGTACACTTTCTTCCTTCTGGCTACACTTCACCACGCCCCTTGTTGTGTCATGTTGGTTCACATTGCAAATTGCCACAGTGACCCCATTTCTCGGCTCCATGACTCTGCAAAATACTCAAAGGACCAAACCCAGTACAAGATTACTAAAATCTGAAATACGACTGTGCAAAATAGAGTGATATTATTACTGCAACAAAAATATACTATGCTCTTAAACAGATACTCCAAATTACTGTAAAGTACCATGTATAAATTGTACAATATAAAATCATGATTGGTGTGTCTTGAAGTGTAACCAAATTTGCTTAACAGTGCCGCTGATGGCTGAACGATCTATAACTCTTGCCATATCATGCTTTTGTGGAGGAGATCACATTATATCAAGTTATTAAACGTTGTTCCGCAGTGCACGGAGCAATGCCTTTAGTATTCTATTGAGATACTTCCAAGATTCTCTTGCAATTAACAGATCGTCCAAGTAACTAGTAATGTACTTCTCCGCTGATTCATTGAGGATACCATTAAGTCCACGAATAAACGCAGCTGATATATCCAGAATGAGATTTTCACTCTGCAGCGGAGTGTGCGCTGATACGAAACTTCCTGGCAGATTAAGACTGTGTGCCGGACCGAGACTTGAACTCGGGACCTTTGCCTTTCGCAGGAAAGTGCTCTACCAACTGAGCTACCCAAGCACGACTCACGCCCCGTCCTCACAGCTTTACTTCTGCCAGCATCTCGTCTCCTACCTTCCAAACTTTACAGAAGCTCTCCTGCGAACCTAGCAGAACTAGCACCCCTGAAAGAAAGGATATTGCGGAGACATGGCTTAGCCACAGCCTGGGGGATGTTCCCAGAACGAGATATTCACTCTGCAGCGAAGCGTGCGCTGATATGAAACTTCCTGGCAGATTAAAACTGTGTGCCGGACCGAGACTAGAACTCGGGACCTGAGCGTCTCTCCTGCAGAGTCTTCCACAGGAGTTTATCTATCATCTCCGTAACACTTTCGCGATTACTAAATGGTCCTGTAACGAAGCGCGCTGCTCTCCGTTGGATCTTCTCTATCTCTTCTATCAACCCTGTCTGGTACGGATCCCACACTGCTGAGCAGTATTCAAGCAGTGGGCGAACAAACGTACTGTAACATACTTCCTTTGTTTTCGGATTGCATTTCCTTAGGATTCTACCAATGAATCTCAGTATGGCGTATACTTTACCGACGATCAAATTTATATGACCATTCCATTTTAAATCACTCCTAATGCGTACTCCCAGATAATTTATGGAATTACCTATTTCCAGTTGCTGACCTGCTATATTGTAGCTAAATGATATGGGGTCTTTCTTTCTATGTATTCGCAGCACATTACACTTGTCTACATTGAGATTCAATTGCCATTCCCTGCATCATGCGCCAATTCGCTGCAGATCCTCCTGCATTTCAGTACAATTTACCATTGTTAAAATCTCTCGATATACCACAGCATGATCCGCAAAAAGCCTCAGTGAACTTCCGATGTCATCCACAAGGTCATTTATGTATATTGTGAATAGCAACGGCCCTACGACACTCACCTGCGGCACACCTGAAATCCCTCTTACTTCGGAAGACTTCTCTCCATTGAGAATGGCATGCTGCGTTCTGTTATCTAGGAACTCATCAATCCAATCACGCAATTGGTCCGATAGTCCATATGCTCTTACTTTGTTCATTAAACGACTGTGGGGAGCTGTTCAAACTCCTTGCGGAAGTCAAGAAACACGGCATCTACCTGGGAATCCGTGTCTATGGTCTTCTGAGTCTCGTGGACGAATAGTGCGAGCTGGATTTCACACGATCGTCTTTTTCGAAACCCATGCTGATTCCTACAGAGTAGATTTCTAGTTTCCAGAAAAGTCATTATATTCGAACATAATACGTGATCCAAAATTCTACAACTGATCGACTTTAGAGATATAGGCCTATAGTTCTGCACATCTGTTCGACGTTCCTTCTTGAAAACGGGGATGACCTGTGCCCTTTTCCAATCCTTTGGAACGCTAAACTCTTCTAGAGACCTACGGTACACCGCTGCAAGAAGGGGGGCAAGTTCCTTCGCGTACTCTATGTAAAATCGAACTGGTATCCCATTAGGTCCAGCGGCCTTTCCGCTTTTGAGCGATTTTAATTGTTTCTCTGTCCCTCTGTCGTCTATTTCGATATCTACCATTTTGTTATCTGTGCGACAATCTAGAGAAGGAACTACAGAGCAGTCTTCCTCTGTGAAACATCTTTGGAAAAAGACATTTAGTAATTCGTCCTTTGGTCAGTCATCCTCTGTTTCATTACCATTTTGGTCACAGAGTGTCTGGACATTTTGTTTTGATCCACCTACCGCTTTGACATAAGACCAAAATTTCTTAGGATTTTCTGCCAAGTCGGTACACAGAACTTTACTTTCGAATTCATTGAACATCTCTCGCAACGTCCTCCTCACATTACATTTCGCTTCGCGTAATTTTTGTTTGTCTGCAAGGCGTTGGCTATGTTTATGTTTGCTGTGAAGTTCCCTTTGCTTCCGCAGCAGTTTTCTAACGCGGTTGTTTTACCACGGTGGCTCTTTTCCATCTCTTACGATCTTGCTTGGTACACACTCATCTAACGCATATTGTACGATGGTTTTGAACTTTGTCCACTGATCCTCAACACTATCTGTACTTAAACCAAAACTTTTGTGTTGAGCCGTCAGGTACTCTGAAATCTGTCACTTTTGCTAAACAGAAAAATCTTCCTACCTTTTATAATATTTTTATTTACGGCTGAAATCATCGATGCAGTAAGCGCTTTATGATGGCTGATTCCCTGTCCTGCGTTAACTGTTTCAAATAGTTCGGGTCTGTTTGTCACCAGAAGGTCTAATATGTTTTCGCCACGAGTCGGTTCTCTGTTTAACTGCTCAAGGTAGTTTTCAGATGAAGCACTTAAAAAAAATTTCACTGGATTCTTTGTCCCTGCCACCCGTTATGAACGTTTGAGTCTCCCAGTCTATATCCGGCAAATTAAAATCTCCACCCAGAACTATGACATGGTGGGGAAATCTACTCGAAATAGTTTCCAAATTATCCTTCAGGTGCTCAGCCACAACAGTTGCTGAGCCAGGGGGCCTATAGATACATCCAATTACCACGTCTGAGCCTGCTTTAATCGTGACCTTCACCCAAATTATTTCACATTTCGGATCTCCGTCAATTTCCGTCGATACTGTTGCACTTCTTATCGCTATAAACACGCCTCCCCCTTCACTGTCCAGCCTGTCTCTACGGTATACATTCCAGTCTGTGTTTAGAATTTCATTACTGTTTACATCAGGTTTCAGCCAACTTTCTGTCCCTAGTACTATGTGACCGTTTGTTAATGAGAGCAGTTCTGGGACCTTTCTATAGACGCTCCTACAGTTTACTATTAGCACATTAATATTGTTATTCCCTGTTGCATTTTGCCTACTCCTACTTTGACGCGTCTCAGGAGGCGTCTTGTCGGGACTAGGGAGGGAATTCTCTAACCTAAAAACCCACATGTGCACTCCACACGTACTCCGCTACACTTGTAGCCGCTTCCTGCTTGTAGTGCACGCCTGACCTATTCAGGGGGACCCTACATTTCTCCACCCGATAGCGGAGGTCGAGAAATTTGTACCCCAGATCTCCGCAGAATCGTCTGAGCCTCTGGTTTAAGCCTTCTACTCGACTCCAAACCAGAGGACCGCGATCGGTTCTGGAACGATACTACAAATAGCTCAGATTTTACCCCGCGCCGGCCGAAGTGGCCGTGCGGTTAAAGGCGCTGCAGTCTGGAACCGCAAGACCGCTACGGTCGCAGGTTCGAATCCTGCCTCGGGCATGGATGTTTGTGATGTCCTTAGGTTCGTTAGGTTTAACTAGTTCTAAGTTCTAGGGGACTAATGACCTCAGCAGTTGAGTCCCATAGTGCTCAGAGCCATTTGAGCCATTTTACCCCGCGAGAGAGGCTTTACGCCGTCACCAACTCCGCCAACCGCCTGTACGAACTGAGGATGACCTCTGAACCCAGACGGCAGGAGTCATTGGTGCCGACATGAGCAACAATTTGCAGTCGGGTGCACCCGGCAGGGCCTCCTCCACATCTCGGATGAGACCCCCCGGCAAGCAGGCAGAGTGAACACTGGCCTTCTTCCCCGACCTTTCCGCTATTTCCCTAAGGGGCTCCATCACCCGCCTAACGTTGGAGCTCCCAATAACTAATAAACCCCTCCCCCCGTGTGCCTGCTCGGACCTTGCTGAAGGAGCGGCCACATGTCCACTCATAGGCGGAATGGACGATGCCACACGGCCAGCCTCCACATTGACCCTCCGCCTCGTGCGCCGCGAACGCCGCTGAACTCGCCACTCCCGTGGGGAGAGGGTGGCCCAACCGCACCCGGTACCTGCGAAGATGTCTCGACATCAGGGACAGTGGGTGAAGCATGTAACACCTGGGTTGTACCATGCGAAGCACCAGACTCCCCACTGCCGCTACACTCCGAGACAGCAGCCTGAAGACGGCTGACCGCGGCCATCAACATGTTCAGCTGTTCGCGAACAGTGGCCAGCTCCTCCTGCGTCCGTACACAAGTCACAGATCCTATCCATCCTAAGAAATCAATTTACTGTAGAGAATTAATCAACTTTTATCTAGACTGCTAATTCACTAAAGGCGGCTGATAGTTGACTAAACTGTGGTTACTAGACACGTCATGTAGAAAACAATGAAAATAGCACTACCTGTCTCTGGACTCTATTGAAAACAAACACTAGCACTACTGGCACTATGGCTGATTAAAGTGACTCTCTCTGACTGTATTCAAAACAAACACTAAATCTATGGAACACTATTACTAGCACTCGACAATTAAAGCTTTCTAAAAGCAAGAACACACGGAAGAAGAAGTGACAAGTAAGAAAAATACGGCTAATACTTAAATTAACGTAGCTCGCTGCACAGCAGACATGACGCAGACAGTCTAGTTTGAGTCACACATTCCTGCTTGCTTCAGTAACCTTCCCAATAGAACGTCTGTAACTCTAATTTTCTTCCAGTCCACTCCCCATCTATTGAAGGTGGTCTCTGGTAGAGCCGAAAGTTAGCTATCGCTAACCAAAATCAACAACTTCCGTTGTGTCTTTTCTCACCTGTCCTTGGTTGTTGTCATTTCTGTTCGATCTAATGAAGCTTCATAAATATCGTAATATTCGATTACATTTATGAGGCTAGTTCCGATCTGTGTAGCAGTCGTAATATTAGCCTCTCCCACATTGCCCTACAATCAATGCCTCGCTGGACCATTTCCATGCTGTTCGATGCGTGGGTTAGGCCCTCGAATTTCAACAATCTCTAGGCAGTCCCTGTTCGAATCTCCTTCTCGTTATTCTGCCCAAATCGTTCTCCATTGTAGATGTACCCATGATTATTTCATTCGCCGTTCTCCAGTCAACTACTAATACTTTGCCGATGTTTTACACTCTGCTTTTCATCCCGTACCTGTTTCTCTTTCATTCCAACCTCCATTTCGTGGTCCACAATTACATTCAATATCACCTCCCTCTGATGAACCCAGTGATTATTACTTATTAATTCCTAGTACTGCAGTTAAAATAGTTTTAGCAGTGTGATGGATATCCATAGTGGTTCTCATTACTGCACCTACCTTGCAATGTAATCTTAATTCTAACTTGGTGCAGATTCCCCCGGAATGCTTTTTAGCTCACGTTACATGTTCCTGTTAACAGCTGCTGTTAATGAGACGGAAGTTTCACATAACAGTGTCCGATTATTTCTCTCGTCATGTACGGTTCATCTATAAACTGGTTTTTCTTAATCGCTACCTCAGGGAAGTTCACCTTAACCTCCATAATCCTTGGCGAGAATCAGCTTGTGTTTGACTCTCTCCTGAGTTTCCTTCGACCAGTGGTTCCCCAGGAACTTGTATCCAAATTCTTTATAAGACCAGCACGTATTTGCTATAACTCTCATTTTTTCCTCTGCCATTCACTCCAACCGCAAAAACAAATTCGAGGTTGTAAAATTATGGCCAAGACGGTGGTAGTAAGAATAAAATTGAAAAATCCCAGTTTTCCTAATCTTAGTGGTTTTGAAATTTCCTAACGTGGGAGAAGTGCTTGTAATCTAATGGTAACACGCTTTCTATTCTCGTCCTGTCAGTAGCTTTGCACTTCTCACGATTTTGGTGCTCGGTACCTTATGTAAGGTCCCACCACTACCAATGTTGAAGCTGTGTCATTACCCATGGCGCATAGTTATGTGGTCCATTTAAAACAGTGTCTTCTCCGGCTGTGGTCCTATTACGCCATTGCATTCTTGAACTTCTATAATATTTTTCGCCATACTTGAGATGATAATCCCCTGCTTATTTTTGAAAGTGAGCAGCGCCCGAACTTCTTCAGTTTCGGCCGCGGGTGTTCGGTTCGTTAAATCGGATCCTGTGCTAATTTTCCGAAGATGGCTTTCGAGTTTACGTTAGTCTCATTCACTAAATCATTTGTAACCTCTTGCAGTTTGGCGTCGTTTCTCTCTGTTTCAATGTCGCATCTCCGTGTTTTCAACTCTCTTTCATATTTACAGGATTGTGCTTGAGCCTCTGCTTTCCGAGCAATTTTCTTCGTTTCGCTAGCCAGTTTGCTATTTTCTTCGTGTGTTTCCTTATTTCAGGAGTTTCGCCTAGTAGCTTCCCGCCCACTTCCTTATTTTCCTTTCTCATTCCCCTCAAAAATGTTATGACCCTGAAGTCGTCATCTTCCGTTTCATTAGTTCTGTGTGGTGAAGGTGCGCATGATCCTACCGGAGTGGCTCAATCATTCTGTGTTCGATCACCCGCCTTTCTCTTCTGCCCAGTTGTGAATAATTACCAAGGCTTCTACAAGCTGCTGTGCATTATCTCCTGTTTCTTCAAGTGTATTGCTGTTCGCCGTACTGTTCTCATTTTCTAATAGGGGGCTATTTGTTTCACTGTCTTCGTGATTTCCATATATTGGACTTGACTGTTCTGCAGGATATGTCGCATGATTCTCTCCTGACTCACAAAAATATATGGCCTTATGTTGCTCCATCATTCTATCTGGTGTGCAGCTATCCTGGCTTAATATGTGATGTGCTTTACTTTATATCATTATTCAAAATCGACTAAACGACCGACGCACAAAATACAAACTCATGTCCTAAAATACCTTCTGACATTTCTACTCATTGTAAGTTAACAAAGACTCGCTGGTATCAGTCTAGGTACAGATAGATACTGAGCAGAAGCCACGGCCCCTTGAATATTAACCTAGAGGAAAGATGTCGCATGAATTACTACTTCACGTCATCAAGTCCTAGATGCGACTGTGGTGTGGTGCTTGTTTCACATCCCACGTGAACAAACTGAAATGCATCAGAAACGAAAAAAAAACTGTATTATTGATTTGAAACTGAGGAAGGGGGAAGGAAGGAAAAGAGGTAGGCGAGAAATAATGACGCAGTGGTGAAAGCTGAAAAGTTGTATTGGACTGGGACTTCAACCCGTATCCTCCGCTTCTCTAGAACGGTTGTCTTAACGGACTCGACTACAGTCCAACCAAAATTCACAACCTACCGCACACTGCACTGCAGTATTCCTCCGTTGTAGCTCTCAAATTTTTCATTCCCTTAGTGATTTGAACAATATTCGTGCATCCACACTGAATAGTATTTCATAGAGCTCTAACACTTGGTTATATTACTGTAACTGTCAGAGATTTCCGACAGAATAGACAAAATTCAGTTACATTGGTATTAATGAATCTGACTGCACATTATGAGATCCTAAGGGACGTAGAATCCTGAGCACAGGTACGCCAAATCTGCGAAACCCTCTGCGTTTGAAATATGTCAGGGCACAGGAAACTAATTGTGTGCTTCGTATGCCTTTAAAATCTAAGTTAACAATATTAACGTGAGCATCTTTAATAGATAAGGTGGTTTGTGTGGCCCTAACTATAGATCCTAATGTGGCGACTTGCACAAAATTTTATTTTAACGTGTATGGAAACCATCTAATAGATACAGTCTTTCAGTGAAAATAATAATTTATTCAGTAAAATATAGAAAGAAATGAAGAGATTATTCAATATGGCAAAATGATTATTAAAGTCAATGTATATAACGTTAACTATTAGATTTAAATCATTTGCAGAGTTACTTTCCCCAACAAGGTAATTGAGCCCTTGTAATGCAAACTATCAACAAGTAATTTAGTCTGAAGGTTCGTTAGCCCCAAACGAATACAGTGACTGGACACCTGCAGTAATTTGAGTCACGAACGATGTCGGTCGGGTTAATGCTTGTTCTGCGCACCTACGTCACGCGTTCTCCGCCAGCCAATAAGCGTTCAGTAGCTTCCCGAGCGCTCTGCTGTGAATGTTGTATGCAATGCGAGTACTACAGGCAGTCGTAGCGAGTTATTTAGTGAATTTTTGTTCCATTTGTTGCGAGGTGTCATGACTGATGGTAGTGGTGAGCGACAAATTCTGCACAACTAAACGAGACACACAATTTACGGGATACACACTTTCATCAGGTGCAGAGCACGTGTATGTGCGAACCGCATCTGTCGCTTGGAGCAGACAACAGCGCAATCCCCATCCCCCTCTCGATCTGCACGAACTGCCGTCCTTCATGGATCGATCTGTAGTTAATGAAGAGTCTCGTACGCTCGATACAGCGTCTGTGAATCTGAGACAGGTTGTCGTGCAGAAATCCGTAAGTGCAGACTACGAACGCACTATCAGGCCAGAGCTGCAACTTACGCACACCGAAATTAATCTCGGGCAGCTATGCTGGACAGCGCTGACGGGGAGATGGTTCTGCTGTGATGGATGTGGGCGTGGTGCAGTGACTGCAACTCTGAATTCCGGTCGGTGGCTAAGATGCGCTCTCCAGACACTGTGACTTTAGCGTCCTGACCGCGTGTTCCGAATTCCGTCCACCGTGAACACTCGCCACCGTCTCTCATTTATCATCACCTTCCTGCACCCAGCAATATTATCCCACCAAGCCATACATGCCCACTATAGTTCAATTCTTTTATCTTCGCGGCTCGCGCATGCCCGCCCAGACACGGGAGATTGCTGCGCTGCCAGTTGCACACGACGCACGCGCCAAGAGAAGCAGCACCATAGTATAGCGTAGTTCGCAAGCTTACGTTTAGGGGGGAGCGCGCAGTTCATGAAGTAATGCCACCAAGGCCGCATTAAGCCTTTCGCTGCTACAGAGACGTGCTCCCCGCATTCCGCGCTGTGCGCGATTTTGTCACTGCACTGCTCGCCTGTGCAGACACACTTTTGTTGCAGTCGCGAAAGATGGAATATTTCTCAATATTACATACGACACTTATGTGGTACTTAAATTAAATGAGATATTGTTACACAGTAAATTTTATATGAAATTTAGGTACCTTGTCCACATTTCATTCTCAACATTGTGGCAACTAAAATCGACCATACGGAAAGTATACTCTATGGACATTTACCTCTGCAAACTCTTCAAAATTTCGTGCAATGGTTTACTATATTCAATGCTGCACAATACCTGGGTTGAACATCGAAACAAAATTGAGTCATTTATGGGGGGAAGGTATCAGTCAAGAAGATGTGTAAAAATCTAATTTTTGGGCCAAATAGTTTTTGTGAAATCGAATGATAAGTGTGTCAAAGCAGTGAGAACACCATGTGTCTGCACAGGCGAGCAGTGCAGTGATGACAAAATCGCGCACAGCGCTGAATGCGGGGAGCACGTGTCTGCAGCAGCGAAAGGGTTAATGAAGAGACAAAGCACTAGAAATTTCAAAAAATTGCATTCAAACGAATAAAATTCATGAAGTAAGACACTTCGATATTTTTTTTTAAATAAAGAAAATAATAAGCACCACACAAGGTTTGAACTCTACACCCTTCACTTACCAACCGAACGGTTTAACTGTTACGCTACCACAACTCGTCCTACAACTTAACACCACGAGGTATCTAACACCTCACGCAAAATACTGACCAACACTGTTGGTATGATTATGAATTACTCACACTTCGTCGAAGTACAATAGGAAATAAACAATTACCGCTGTTCTTTATTGCGAAAAAGCGGTTCGTGAGATTGATACAAACACCTTTCCTTGCTATCGCCTGAATTAGAAGATTTATTGCTTGTTTGGTTTAATTAATGAATAGAATATGAAGCAATTGGTATAAAGAACGCTTTTTCCAAACTTTCCATAAACGAGAATCTGCTATCAAGACATTGTTTTTGTTCTATTACTTTATTTATGACTGAACGTTTCTAAAACTGAAGACACTCGTCCGTGCTCTGCTCTGCAGTCGAGATCTGGCAACGTCGTTCTCTGTTCATTGGCTGACTGTTTTGTGACGTCAGATGCGCAGAACAAACCTAAACTCGGACGCCAACATATATGACGCGCACTTTAATAGCGATGAATGTGTACACAGCTGCCGAACAGCGTGGATTCCCTCCAGCACACAGATTCCTGCCAAAACGATGCGTCGCGGTATCAATCCAATCATATCGCAGATCGTCTTCCCACTTATAGTCACTTCAGCCCTGCCTCTATGACACCACTGACTACTTTCCGAATGGCAACTTCTCACACTCATCACTAGCCTCGCTTCACAAGTGCACTGAAATTAGAGAGCCGTACACGAGGCACGGGCAATTTTTTCAGCACTGCGTATTTGTTTGGGAAAGCAAGCTATGGTTATCGATAGAAATACTTGGAAGCTTAGGAAAGCAAAGCCCTCTCGCCGTTTGCGTACCGACTCAGCACCAGTTCTGCCGCTTGGCAAGCCCAGGTTGTAAAATGCGCAGTAGCTACTGGGTCCCTTGGCTGCACGCCGGCGACCCAACGTCCGCTAACAGTCACCTGAGGTCACCGTCCCTGCTTGGTACAGAGAGCTGCTCGTTTTTTGTAGCAGTCTGTCCATCCCGTCCCATATCCGAGTCGCTGTACCTTCCCACACTCACAAAAGGCGTTCAGAAAACAAGCTGTTCCCGTAGCTATATAAAATGAAAGGAATGAGGCCACAAAGAGCGCTATATGTCCTGTCCCTGGGATTCGATGTACTTTAATGGACAATACCTATGTAATCTGCACAGTTATCTCTTCCCTTAACTTACTTCATATGGAATGAAAAAAGCATGTGAAAGAGCTTGCGTGTATCATTTACTTACAATATAGATTCTCAGCAATTTCTTCCTCAAATTAAGTCCATTGTTTGATATTAGTGCCGTTGCTCTCCTTTTCTGGCCTAGTGCGATTTTCACTTCCTCGTTACTGCATCAGTTATGTGTTATTTTGTCTGAAAGAGAGCACAATTCCGTAACTTCATCTAAGTTATGGTCAACAATTTTGACTGTAAGTTAAACCGTATTGCCGGCCACAGTGGCCGAGCGGTTCTAGGTGCTTCAGTCTGGAACCGCGCGACCACTACGGTCGCAGGTTCGAATCCTGCCTCGGGCATGGATGTGTGTGATGTCCTTAGGTTAGTTAGGTTTAAGTAGTTCTACGTTCTAGGGGACTGATGACCTCAGATGTTAAGTCTAATATTGCTCAGAGCCATTTGAACTATTTTTTTAACCGTATTCTCATTCTTATTACTTTCGTCATTCTTCGGTTTACTCTCAATCTATATTCTGTATTCATTCTACTCAATAGGTCTTATAATTCTTATTCACTTTCACAGAGGAAACCAGCGAATCTTATCATTATTCTCCTTTGACCCTCAGTTATAACCCAACTCTTTAACTTTTTTTAATTTCCATCATAGTTTCTTCACGGTATACATCGAGCATACATTGAGCAGATGGTGCGAAAGGCAAAACCCTTTTTAATCTAAGCACAACGTTCTTGCTTTTCCATTCTTATTGTTCCTTCTTGGCTTTTGGACAAAGGCCTACTGCACATTCCCCGTCTTTCTCTTTAGGTTACACCATTTTTTCGCAGAAAACCTCGAACAACTTCATCATAAAACTCTGTCTAACGCTATTTGTAGATCGTCAAATACAACAACCGTATCTTGATTTTCGTTAAGTTTTCCTCTATTAGCAAGCACAACGTCCGAAGTACCTCTCCGGCTCCTTTACCTTTCTGGAACCTAAACTGATCTTCATCTAATAGTTCCACCGCTTTCTTTTCCATTGTTTTGTATATTATTCTTGCCAGCAACCTGGATGCATTAAACATTAAGCTGACTGTGTGGTAAATGTGACATTCATATGATCTTCAAAATGGTTCAAATGGCTCTGAGCACTATGCGACTTAACTTCTGAGGTCATCAGTCCCCTAGAACTTAGAACTACTTAAACCTAACTAACCTAAGGACATTACAGACATCCATGCCCAAAGCAGGATTCGAACCAGCGACCATAGCGGTCGCGCGGTTCCAGACTGTAGCGCCTAGAGCCGCTCGGCCCCCACGGCCGGCCCAGCTGCCTCACATTGATGGTAAATCTGGCCATATGATCTTGCTGTCTTCGGAATTGTCATAACGATATTTCTTCTAAAATTCTGATGGTATGTTTGCAGTCTTGGAATCTAAGTGTGATCTTAAATAGTCGTTTGGTCGCCACTTCCCACAACGATTGTAGAAATCTGTAACGATTTTATCTATTCCTTATACTTTATTTGATAGCAAGTCTTCCAGTGTTCTGCTAAACTGAGTGTATGGCACGTGTCTTCCATATGGAGTTCCTTTTTCCTTCTATCTCGTCATGAGACAAATTCTCCCACTCACAGGGGCCTTCAGATTAATCTTTCCACTTATCCGCTTTCTCCTCTGCATTTTCAAGTGGGTTTTCCATTGCACTCGCGAAGTTCAATGCTAATTTTACAGAAGGCCGTATTTTTTTTTTCCTTTTCGATATACTGAACTAGTCCTTCTGATTACCATTTATTTCTCGTTTTCCTCACATTTTTCGTGCAGCCATTTAGCTTTGGCTGTCCTGTGTTCCTATTTAAATCATCTTCTCATTCAGTGCATAAGGACATTCGTCAAATACCACTGAGAAGGTTGGGTTATATTAAACCTTCATTACGCTTACGAAACGACTGTAAACAATTACTTCACAATCGGTGTTCAGGGATGGGGAGAGTGGGGCGCCGCTAATTTGATGATTCATTGGTCACATCCGACCGCCACAAAGATCCACTGGGCTCAATCATCCCCGTTGATATTGCTAGGCTCTTAAGAGGATTCCAAAATCACATCGAATTTGCCAGTATTGATTGTACAAATGTTGTAAATCCTCCTGGTCCTCAGTATGACTGTGGTGCTGTGCACCCGTTAATGGACTGTACTCTGACTGCAATGTCAGAGTGTACCCACTACCAAAAGCAGATTTATATGAACCCAAAGACGCTGTAATTTCATGAATGAGTGGGTTAGACGTTAATATTTAAGGACTGTGCTTGTCCATGTTCCTTAACTCACTGTCAACTTTTCTTAATGTAAATCATTATTCAATTTATTCTTATTTTCTTCGCATAGTTATTGTTCATTTTAATGTTACTTTATTGCTGATTTTAACGTCCATTCTTATTCTGGCTGCCGATAGAACTTACTGTTACTGCTTATTCTTCAGCAAATTGCATTGCACATTATGCTGGTCACGTTACTGCATATTTTATACATATTTTATAGCTAATACGCAAAATATTTGATTTGCTTGTTTTCTCAGATCCTCAACTGGAGTAATTTAAATGCCCAATGTATCATACATGTCCAGGTCTTTATGCCAAATGACAGACAAATAAATCTTTAATCGTGCTTCCATTTTATTCTTGACCAGCATCCTTATGTCCTTGTTCTGCTCCAATACAGTTGTGATCCACGTTTATACTTTTCTCTCAATTCAATGTAAACTATCTTGCAACGTATCCTCGTTTTTCCTTTTGTGCTTCAGAAATTTACTTTTCTCGTAAATTTTTATGTGTGGGATGCCAGACAAGTTGTTCGACAGTTTTCATACTTATCCATTTCGCCTTCTTTAGAAGTGTTACTGAAATGCATTTCTGGAACTGCAGATAACCCATTTCATTTGTTTCTGCCATCAGTTAGAATTATAACCACTGTTACTCTGCTCACGACTCATTTTAGCAGTTTAGGTCGGTATATCATCCGCTCCTGCTGTTTTCTTTTTTGGGCTAAGGTCATATGTTCCATCAAATTCCAGCTGCTTTCCTTAAGCAGCTATTTTCCTCAACATCAACGTCATTATTCTCTTCTACCACATTCTTGGACAGCTCTGTGATATAACATTAACCTCTAATGTATTCCTCCTATCTATCTAGTCTTTCAGTTGACCATTCGACTCTTTTCACCTTCAGATTGCTAGATTAGGATACTTTTCAGTCGTTTAGAAATTACGTTCAATCTTCTTGTATGCTTATTCTACACATTTATTTCTTCTCAGATACCTTATGTCTTATTGTCATCCTTTCCGAATTACCTACTCCTATTTTTGGTAATTTTCTACATCTTCATACGTCTAATGATACTTCGAAAGAGAATCTAATTACACCTGGATGTCTTAGCAGACATTCCACCATTAACAATCTTTTCGAGCCAACACTATATCATTAACTTCTTTTCTGGCTATTCTCATACCGCTTCATTTATTTTATTTTTTAATTCCTCATCATCCTTTTTTATGACCATAATTTAAATACTTTCAGTTTATTTCCCTTCCAAGTGCCTCTTCCATACAACGATGTGTTCTCGATTAACACTTCGAGGAACAAAATCAGTAATATATTTCATTATACTTTGAATCTGCGTCTACATACATAGTTCTTAAGCCACTGCACGATGCCTGATAGAGGGTACTGTGTACCACTACTACTTATTTCCTTTCCTGGTCCACTCGTAAACACAGCGACGGAGAAACGACTATCTATTTGCCTCCGTACGGGCACTGATCTTTCTAATGCTGTCTTCATGGCCCATACGTGGAATGTACGTTGCCGCCAGTAGAATCGATCTGCAGTCAGCTTCAGATGCCGATTCTTTAAATTTTCGCAGTAGTGTTCCTGGAATAGAACGTCGCGTTCCCTCCAGGCAATGCCATTTGAGTTCCCGAGGCATCTTCGTATTAATGGCGTGTTGTTCAAACCTACTGGAAACAAATCTAGCAGCCCGCCTCTGAATTGCTCCGATGTCCTCCTTTAGTCCGACCTCGTGTGGATCCCAAACAACTGAGTGGTACTGAAGAACAGGCCGTACTAACGCCTCATACGCTGTCTCCTTTACAGGTGAAGCACACATTCCTAAAAGTCTCCCAACAAACGGAAGTCGTCCATTCGCCTTCCCTACTACAATCCTTACGTGCTCGTTCCATTTCATATTGCTTTGCAACGTTACGCCCAGATATTTAAGCAACGTGACCGCGTAAAGCAGCAAACTCGAACATATCTGACAACGTATTTCATGTAATCTTTACCTTCGTTAACAGTCTGCAGTGGGATGCCGGCCCAAATGGTTTTCGCAAATGTAGAAATATGGACTTGTCTATTGCTCTTCATCCATAGGTCGCAGTATATCAAGTGAGAAAAAAGAAATTTGGGTTTCTCACGAGCAAAGCTATCTAGAAGCGAGGTGATTCTTTGACAGAAGTTTCTCGGTCACAAGTAAATTTATTGTCTTCGAA
The DNA here is from genome assembly GCF_021461395.2 of Schistocerca americana. NCBI lineage: Eukaryota > Metazoa > Arthropoda > Insecta > Orthoptera > Acrididae > Schistocerca > Schistocerca americana. Next base: position 313,568,119 of record NC_060119.1, on the reverse strand, counting down.
TTTAAAATACGTTCAAGAAATCTGTAGCGGACCGATGTAAAGAATATTAGTCTGTAATTTTGCATGTCCGTTTTCTTGTAAGGAGGGATCACCTCCGCTTTTTCCAGTCGTTTGGGTCTTCGCGCTGGGCGAGAGATTCGAGATAAATGTAAGTAAGGGGCCAGTGCCGTAGTACTTTCTGTAAAGCCCAAAGGCTTACTTGGTTTCAACCCTTTTAGTTGTTCCTCTAAGCCACGGATGCCTATATTGCTGCCGGCCGGAGTGGCCGAGTGGTCCTAGGCGCTACAGTCTGGGACCGCGCGAGCACTTCGATCGCAGGTTCGAATCCTACCACGGACATGGATGTGTGTGATGTCCGTAGGCTAGAGGTTTAAGTAGTTCTAAGTTCTAGGGGACTGATGACCTCCGAAGTTAAGTCCCATAGTGCTCAGAGCCATTTGAACCATTTGAACTATATTGTCCATACGGGAGCCTGTATGATGGTCAAATGACAGTATGCAAGCGAGAGTCTCTACAATGGCCAAACGACGGTACGTGTCCGATTCTCCAGCGTGAATGATTTCTTAACGCGAAATTTAAAACGTCGGCTTTCCTTTTGCTATCATATACTGCCACTCCAAACTTGTCAACGAGTGACTGCCTAGAAGCCTTAGAGCCGCTTAGTGATTTTACATAGGACAAGTCTTTTCTCGGTTTCTCGGCCAGATCTTTTGCTTAGGTATGGCGGTGGTAGTTAAATGCTTCGCGTATTTATCTTTGTAAACACGCACGAATCTCTACTACGCTTATCTGTCATCATCTGCGCGTTCTCCTCTGAACCCACATTGGAACAGCCTTTGTTTCCTCAGCATTTTCCGAATTTTTCGTCCTTAATCCGCTTACTAGACACATACTTATCCAGAGCACGATTTACTATTCGTATAACTTTGCCCGTAATTCCTATACATCCGTCGTACTGGAACTATATTAGGTCAGCTCATTGATTAAGTGAGTTGCTTAGGACGATTTAACTGGTGTTTCTAGCAGATATACTCTTCTAGCATTCTTGACAGATTTATTAACTTTAGTTATCACAGACACTATAATGAAGTCACGGCTACTACTCAGTGTCCCTACGCTGACACCGTTGATAAGATCAGGCCTGTTTGTAGTTTCAAGCTCTAAAATACATACATTTTGTGTTGGATGTCGAACTAGTTGCTCAAGACGGTTTTCGGGAAATGTTTTCAGAAATAATATCAAGATTGTACCCCCTGCATTGAATCCATACATGTCCCAGTCTATACTAGGTAGGGCAAAGCCGCCTCCAACTAGTACTGCATTACCTGGGTATTTACCCGTTACCATACGTAACTTTCTTTGCAACTCTCTGAAAATGTCACAGCGGAATCGGGTGGCCGGTAAATACAGCCAACAATTAAGTTGATTTCACCTATACCCGTTATATGGGACACGATAACTTCATTATCACACTCAAATTCAACAGAGAAATATTTTTTATCAACTGCAATGAATACTCGCTCCTGTGGCGTCTAATGTGTCACTCCCAACGTGTTTCATGACACGCTAAATATCTCAGAGCTCTCTACCCTAGAGTCTGATTTTCCTAAACTGTACGCTTCTTTGTGCAACAGTCGTCTAATTAGGCTGATGAGGCCTGCGACGAATGATGGTTATGACTGCGTATTGTTACGTGAATGTTCGGTGTGATCCAAATAAAATACTCACTGCCAGTACCGTTGAGGTACTGGAAAGGATCACTAAGACGCGATTGACAAGGCCGGGGCTGTGAAAGCGTGAGACAGCCATCTATAACTCAAGATGTTATCACCAAAACTGTGAAGCAGTGATCGTGATCTTTCGCGTTATGAGGGTAGTTTCAAAAGTACTGGTGCACTTCATGGACTGGCGGATGGAAGGGTGGGCGAAACATATGCTAGCAAATGCTGCTTGTTTAACTGAGCCCGTACCTCTCTTTGAAACACGCAACCATCGGCACCTTGTGCACTATCAACGTCAAGTGACGCTGAACCACACTGCCCAAATTGTACAGTGGACAATGCTCGTGATATGCTTGCCAAATGGCATTTGACCTACGCCAACGAAGATTGCAATGAGCATGCTCGGTGCTTCGCTAGAGTGGTACACTTGGCAGACGCATCACATTCCTCACCGCATAGCAGAAAACGCTCTTTGGTCGCCTGCACATTTATAAAAGCTCTTCATAACTAAGAAACTGCAAACTGCGGCGATGTGTTGAAGCGGCCTGGTAGGAAATATTTCAGAAGTTCACTGATCTACTCTTTAATTCAATTTTGTGCCAATCTGAATATCTTCGTCCCATTGTGCTCTCACAAGGTACAGATTTTTAGGCATTGTTTTGTTTTTGGATTTCTGGAAATCTCTCCCTAAGATTTCTCAATGTGGGTATTTACTTAGGGTGGTTCTGTAGCAGCAGGCAGTCAACGATTCTGCAGCTACTGACGCTATACGACAACTATCTGTGTTGCAGTCGTGGACGGCTACACCATAGCGACGTCGGTGTTCGCCGTGCTCATGATCGCCGCCAGCATCCTCCTCATAGTGGCTGCCAATAAGGTAGGGCGGGACGCTCTGCTCACGTCCGACTTGTGCATATTACATTTGTATAAGAGTCTCTAAATTAAGGTAGAAAAAAGCTCAACACACAAACACAAACATTCGTTTAGTGGTGGCTAGTCATTCGTTCTCTATGTTTGGTAACGTGTAAAATTAATACCTCGGCAATATTCACATCAAGAGTGTAGCAGTGCGAAGAGTAAATGTCTACAGTTAGAGATTCTCTTACAGTGACGAAAAAAATGTTATGCTCATATTTAATATAGAATTATTATAGTCTTTGTCGAAGGTTTTACGAATCCGGCAGACTTCACAGTAGTGTTTAGTGCTCGAAGTTGAATGGGCAGATAGTCATGATATTGCATGGATGCACGGTACGAGGAGCATTATATAAATATTATGCGAATTGAAGGTGGAGTGGCGGTAGAAAGGAAAGGAAAAGCGAGGAACTATTGATGTCAGCTGCATCGGGACTTTATGCGGAATCAGCGGCCGTTTAGGCGAGATAGGTAGCCTGACCAACAATCTCTACATCAGAAGGTAACCAAACTGACAGACAGCCAACCGACCGACCAATCAAACAAAATCAGTTTCGCTCGAAGCAAGCAGTAAAAATACCGCAACGACAACCAGAATATTGGCGCCCACTACAACCATAAATACCTCAGCTGTCGAACTACACGCCAAAAAATTCCGTCAACGACCAGGGCAGGTAAACGGAACGTCAACAGTTACCAGGCAAAAGATACCGCTGATCAATTTCAATAACAGGGAATAAATTAAGTTAAACTCCACAGGAAGACGGCTGGAATTTTAGCCGTTGTTTCTCGCAGAAATGTCCCAAAGCGATAATCAGGATCAAATGAAGAAATGCGAACAGTGGAGGCTCGATAGAAGGTTAGGTCACGACTCAACTTTCACGTCTAAGATCGGAGGACGAGTAACATCGTAGCACTCGTAAGCAGCACCTCACACTACAACCGTACGCGCACGTCGCCAGCAGCTCCGGCCCAACTTCGTGCGACAGGAACTTCCTTGGTGCTCCACGCCCGGAAACGGTGAAAGGACCAAATATACGTTGGCTGATGAGACGACCAATGGTCGTCCCGCTCCAATCTCCCTCCGTCGGATAAGTTCATGTGTGTCGCCAGCGGTCGGCGAGCACTGGCTGTCGGCGCCTCACCGGCGCTCTTCCCCGACTTCACTCCAGCTGCGTCGCGACTGCACTCCTGGTCCATCTCCAACTGACTCCCAGACGGTGAAAGGACCAAATTTACGTTGGCTGATGAGACGACCAATGGTCGTCCCGCTCCAATCTCCCTCCATCGGATAAGTTCATGTGTGTCGCCAGCGGTCGGCGAGCACTGGCTGTCGGCGCCTCACCGGCGCTCCTCCCAGACTTCACTCCTGTTGCGTCGCGACTGCACTCCTGGTCCATCTCCAACTGACTCCCAGACGGTGAAAGGACCAAATATACGTTGGCTGATGAGACGACCAATGGTCGTCCCGCTCCAATCTCCCTCCGTCGGATAAGTTCATGTGTGTCGCCAGCGGTCGGCAAGCACTGGCTGTCGGCGCCTCACCGGCGCTCCTCCCCGACTTCACTCCTGCTGCGTCGCGACTGCACTCCTGGTCCATCTCCAACTGACTCCCAGACGGTGAAAGGACCAAATATACGTTGGCTGATGAGACGACCAATGGTCGTCCCGCTCCAATCTCCCTCCGTCGGATAAGTGCATGTGTGTCGCCAGCGGTCGGCGAGCACTGGCTGTCGGCGCCTCACCGGCGCTCCTCCCCGACTTCACTCCTGTTGCGTCGCGACTGCACTCCTGGTCCATCTCCAACTGACTCCCAGACGGTGAAAGGACGAAATATACGTTGGCTGATGAGACGACCAATGGTCGTCCCGCTCCAATCTCCCTCCGTCGGATAAGTTCATGTGTGTCACCAGCGGTCGGCGAGCACTGGCTGTCGGCGCCTCATCGGCGCTCCTCCCCGACTTCACTCCTGTTGCGTCGCGACTGCACTCCTGGTCCATCTCCAACTGACTCCCAGACGGTGAAAGGACCAAATATACGTTGGCTGATGAGACGACCAATGGTCGTCCCGCTCCAATCTCCCTCCGTCGGATAAGTTCATGTGTGTCGCCAGCGGTAGGCGAGCACTGGCTGTCGGCGCCTCACCGGCGCTCCTCCCCGACTTCACTCCTGTTGCATCGCGACTGCACTCCTGGTCCATCTACAACTAACTCCCAGACGGTGAAAGGACCAAATATACGTTGGCTGATAAGACGACCAATGGTCGTCCCGCTCCAATCTCCCTCCGTCGGATAAGTTCATGTGTGTCGCCAGCGGTCGGCGAGCACTGGCTGTCGGCGCCTCACCGGCGCTCCTCCCCGACTTCACTCCTGGTCCATCTCCAACTGACTCCCAGACGGTGAAAGGACCAAATATACGTTGGCTGATGAGACGACCAATGGTCGTCCCGCTCCAATCTCCCTCCGTCGGATAAGTTCATGTGTGTCGCCAGCGGTCGGCGAGCACTGGCTGTCGGCGCCTCACCGGCGCTCCTCCCCGACTTCACTCCTGTTGCGTCGCGACTGCACTCCTGGTCCATCTCCAACTGACTCCCAGACGGTGAAAGGACCAAATATACGTTGGCTGATGAGACGACCAATGGTCGTCCCGCTCCAATCTCCCTCCGTCGGATAAGTTCATGTGTGTGGCCAGCGGTCGGCGATCACTGGCTGTCGGCGCCTCATCGGCGCTCCTCCCCGACTTCACTCCTGTTGCGTCGCGACTGCACTCCTGGTCCATCTCCAACTGACTCCCAGACGGTGAAAGGACCAAATATACGTTGGCTGATGAGACGACCAATGGTCGTCCCGCTCCAATCTCCCTCCGTCGGATAAATTCATGTGTGTCGCCAGCGGTCGGCGAGCACTGGCTGTCGGCGCCTCACCGGCGCTCCTCCACGACTTCACTCGTGTTGCGTGGCGACTGCACTCCTGGTCCATCTACAACTGACTCCCAGACGGTGTAAGGACCAAATATACGTTGGCTGATGAGACGACCAATAGTCGTCCCGCTCCAATCTCCCTCCGTCGGATAAGTTCATGGGTGTCGCCAGCGGTCGGCGAGCACTGGCTGTCGGCGCCTCACCGGCGCTCCTCCCCGACTTCACTCCTGTTGCGTCGCGACTGCACTCCTGGTCCATCTCCAACTGACTCCCAGACGGTGAAAGGACCAAATATACGTTGGCTGATGAGACGACCAATGGTCGTCCCGCTCCAATCTCCCTCCGTCGGATAAGTTCATGTGTGTCGCCAGCGGTCGGCGAGCACTGGCTGTCGGCGCCTTACCGGCGCTCCTCCCCGACTTCACTCCTGTTGCATCGCGACTGCACTCCTGGTATATCTCCAACTGACTCCCAGACGGTGAAAGGACCAAATATACGTTGGCTGATGAGACGACCAATGGTCGTCCCGCTCCAATCTCCCTCCGTCGGATAAGTTCATGTGTGTCGCCAGCGGTCGGCGAGCACTGGCTGTCGGCGCCTCACCGGCGCTCCTCCCCGACTTCACTCCTGTTGCGTCGCGACTGCACTCCTGGTCCATCTCCAACTGACTCCCAGACGGTGAAAGGACCAAAAATACGTTGGCTGATGAGACGACCAATGGTCGTCCCGCTCCAATCTCCCTCCGTCGGATAAGTTCATGTGTGTCGCCAGTGGTCGGCGAGCACTGGCTGTCGGCGCCTCACCGGCGCTCCTCCCCGACTTCACTCCTGTTGCGTCGCGACTGCACTCCTGGTCCGTCTCCAACTGACTCCCAGACGGTGATAGGACCAAATATACGTTGGCTGATGAGACGACCAATGGTCGTCCCGCTCCAATCTCCCTCCGTCGGATAAGTTCATGTGTGTCGCCAGCGGTCGGCGAGCACTGGCTGTCGGCGCCACACCGGCGCTCCTCCCCGACTTCACTCCTGTTGCGTCGCGACTGCACTCCTGGTCCATCTCCAACTGACTCCCAGATGGTGAAAGGACCAAATATACGTTGGCTGATGAGACGACCAATGGTCGTCCCGCTCCAATCTCCCTCCGTCGGATAAGTTCATGTGTGTCGCCAGCGGTCGGCGAGCACTGGCTGTCGGCGCCTCACCGGCGCTCCTCCCCGACTTCACTCCTGTTGCGTCGCGACTGCACTCCTGATCCATCTACAACTGACTCCCAGACGGTGAAAGGACCAAATATACGTTGGCTGATGAGACGACCAATGGTCGTCCCGCTCCAATCTCCCTCCGTCGGATAAGTTCATGTGTGTCGCCAGCGGTCGGCGAGCACTGGCTGTCGGCGCCTCACCGGCGCTCCTCCCCGACTTCACTCCTGTTGCGTCGCGACTGCACTCCTGGTCCATCTACAACTGACTCCCAGACGGTGAAAGGACCAAATATACGTTGGCTGATGAGACAACCAATGGTCGTCCCGCTCGAATCTCCCTCCGTCGGATTAGTTCATGTGTGTCGCCAGCGGTCGGCGAGCACTGGCTGTCGGCGCCTCACCGGCGCCCCTCCCCGACTTCACTCCTGTTGCGTCGCGACTGCACTCCTGGTCCATCTCCAACTGACTCCCAGACGGTGAAAGGACCAAATATATGTTGGCTGATGAGACGACCAATGGTCGTCCCGCTCCAATCTCCCTCCGTCGGATAAGTTCATGTGTGTCGCCAGCGGTCGGTGAGCACTGGCTGTCGGCGCCTCACCGGCGCTCCTCCCCGACTTCACTCCTGTTGCGTTGCGACTGCACCCCTGGTCCATCTACAACTGAGTCCCAGACGGTGAAAGGACCAAATATACGTTGGCTGATGAGACGACCAATGGTCGTCCCGCTCCAATCTCCCTCCGTCGGATTAGTTCATGTGTGTCGCCAGCGGTCGGCGAGCACTGGCTGTCGGCGCCTCACCGGCGATCCTCCCCGACTTCACTCCTGTTGCGTCGCGACTGCACTCCTGGTCCATCTACAACTGACTCCCAGACGGTGAAAGGACCAAATATACGTTGGCTGATGAGACGACCAATGGTCGTCCCGCTCCAATCTCCCTCCGTCGGATAAGTTCATGTGTGTCGCCAGCGGTCGGCGAGCACTGGCTGTCGGCGCCTCACCGGCGCTCCTCCCCGACTTCACTCCTGTTGCGTCGCGACTGCACTCCTGGTCCATCTCCAACTGACTCCCAGACGGTGAAAGGACCAAATATACGTTGGCTGATGAGACGACCAATGGTCGTCCCGCTCCAATCTCCCTCCGTCGGATAAGTTCATGTGTGTCGCCAGCGGTCGGCGAGCACTGGCTGTCGGCGCCTCACCGGCGCTCCTCCCCGTCTTCACTCCTGTTGCGTCCCGACTGCACTCCTGGTCCATCTCCAACTGACTCCCAGACGGTGAAAGGACCAAATATACGTTGGCTGATGAGACGACCAATGGTCGTCCCGCTCCAATCTCCCTCCGTCGGATAAGTTCATGTGTGTCGCCAGCGGTTGGCGAGCACTGGCTGTCGGCGCCTCACCGGCGCTCCTCCCCGACTTCACTCCCGTTGCGTCGCGACTGCACTCCTGGTCCACCTCCAACTGACTCCCAGACGGTGATAGGACCAAATATACGTTGGCTGATGAGACGACCAATGGTCGTCCCGCTCCAATCTCCCTCCGTCGGATAAGTTCATGTGTGTCGCCAGCGGTCGGCGAGCACTGGCTGTCGGCGCCTCACCGGCGCTCCTCCCCGACTTCACCCCTGTTGCGTCGCGACTGCACTCCTGGTCCATCTACAACTGACTCCCAGACGGTGAAAGGACCAAATATACGTTGGCTGATGAGACGACCAATGGTCGTCCCGCTCCAATCTCCCTCCGTCGGATAAGTTCATGTGTGTCGCCAGCGGCCGGCGAGCACTGGCTGTCGGCGCCTGACCGGCGCTCCTCCCCGTCTTCACTCCTGTTGCGTCGCCACTGCACTCCTGGTCCATCTCCAACTGACTCCCAGATGGTGAAAGGACCAAATATACGTTGGCTGATGAGACGACCAATGGTCGTCCCGCTCCAATCTCCCTCCGTCGGATAAGTTCATGTGTGTCGCCAGCGGTCGGCGAGCACTGGCTGTCGGCGCCTCACCGGCGCTCCTCCCCGACTTCACTCCTGTTGCGTCGCGACTGCACTCCTGGTCCATCTCCAACTGACTCCCAGACGGTGAAAGGACCAAATATACGTTGGCTGATGAGACGACCAATGGTCGTCCCGCTCCAATCTCCCTCCGTCGGATAAGTTCATGTGTGTCGCCAGCGGTCGGCGAGCACTGGCTGTCGGCGCCTCACCGGCGCTCCTCCCCGACTTCACTCCTGTTGCGTCGCGACTGCACTCCTGGTCCATCTCCAACTGACTCCCAGACGGTGAAAGGACCAAATATACGTTGGCTGATGAGACGACCAATGGTCGTCCCGCTCCAATCTCCCTCCGTCGGATAAGTTCATGTGTGTCGCCAGCGGTCGGCGTGCACTGGCTGTCGGCGCCTCACCGGCGCCCCTCCCCGACTTCACTCCTGTTGCGTCGCGACTGCACTCCTGGTCCATCTACAACTGACTCCCAGACGGTGAAAGGACCAAATATACGTTGGCTGATGAGACGACCAATGGTCGTCCCGCTCCAATCTCCCTCCGTCGGATAAGTTCATGTGTGTCGCCAGCGGTCGGCGAGCACTGGCTGTCGGCGCCTCACCGGCGCTCCTCCCCGACTTCACTCCTGTTGCGTCGCGACTGCACTCCTGGTCCATCTCCAACTGACTCCCAGACGGTGAAAGGACCAAATATACGTTGGCTGATGAGACGACCAATGGTCGTCCCGCTCCAATCTCCCTCCGTCGGATAAGTTCATGTGTGTCGCCAGCGGTCGGCGAGCACTGGCTGTCGGCGCCTCACCGGCGCTCCTCCCCGACTTCACTCCTGTTGCGTCGCGACTGCACTCCTGGTCCATCTCCAACTGACTCCCAGACGGTGAAAGGACCAAATATACGTTGGCTGATGAGACGACCAATGGTCGTCCCGCTCCAATCTCCCTCCGTTGGATAAGTTCATGTGTGTCGCCAGGGGTCGGCGAGCACTGGCTGTCGGCGCCTCACCGGCGCTCCTCCCCGACTTCACTCCTGTTGCGTCGCGACTGCACTCCTGGTCCATCTACAACTGACTCCCAGACGGTGAAAGGACCAAATATACGTTGGCTGATGAGACGACCAATGGTCGTCCCGCTCCAATCTCCCTCCGTCGGATAAGTTCATGTGTGTCGCCAGCGGTCGGCGAGCACTGGCTGTCGGCGCCTCACCGGCGCTCCTCCCCGACTTCACTCCTGTTGCGTCGCGACTGCACTCCTGGTCCATCTCCAACTGACTCCCAGACGGTGAAAGGACCAAATATACGTTGGCTGATGAGACGACCAATGGTCGTCCCGCTCCAATCTCCCTCCGTCAGATAAGTTCATGTGTGTCGCCAGCGGTCGGCGAGCACTGGCTGTCGGCGCCTCACCGGCGCTCCTCCCCGACTTCACTCCTGTTGCGTCGCGACTGCACTCCTGGTCCATCTCCAACTGACTCCCAGACGGTGAAAGGACCAAATATACGTTGGCTGATGAGACGATCAATGGTCGTCCCGCTCCAATCTCCCTCCGTCGGATAAGTTCATGTGTGTCGCCAGCGGTCGGCGAGCACTGGCTGTCGGCGCCTCACCGGCGCTCCTCCCCGACTTCACTCCTGTTGCGTCGCGACTGCACTCCTGGTCCATCTCCAACTGACTCCCAGACGGTGAAAGGACCAAATATACGTTGGCTGATGAGACGACCAATGGTCGTTCCGCTCCAATGTCCCTCCGTCGGACAGTTCATGTGTGTCGCCAGCGGTCGGCGAGCACTGGCTGTCGGCGCCTCACCGGCGCTCCTCCCCGACTTCACTCTTGCTGCGTCGCGACTGCACTGCTGGTCCGTCTCCCACTGACTGCCAGACACACGACGACCCGGAAATACTATCGGTCGCTCCAGAGATGGTACGACAGTGCACTTATCGATACCCGTTGCTGCTGCCACTCACGGGCAAGTAAGGCAGTAAGTCAGTGAGGCCAGTAACCAGAATAAGAAAACGAGACGGCAGTACCGCAATAGAAGATGACAAACAAAAAATGGCATGAACACGAACCAAGCATGGCTCAGCCACTACTAAAGTTCAACCCTCGTAATATGCACTGAGTAAATTAGGAAAATGTATCATCTCAGGAATAGTGAAACCACAAGGAGAATGAACTAAAAACCACACTGGAGAGTAGGTAATAGATTTTTCTGTCTTCAACAATCTAAGTATACAAACAGATTATCTCCCATAAAGACATTCATAACTGTGTATGGGGTGCTAAAGGTATTAGGCCTATAACAGATTATGTTGTTGTAAAAGAATACGATGTTAGTGCTGACCATTTACTGTTAATGTCAAAACTGAGACCTCTATTGTATAGCTATAAACGCCCTAACACAAAACAAAATTGTAGAATGCATTTGTTATGAGATACAAGAAGTAGATGGTGTACGAAAGATGTGCAAGAATAAGAGAACATAAAGATGAATGGAACGAAGTAGTCATAACAATATAAATAGCTGCTGATACCGATTTGGGTAAAAGCATTAAGTATAAAAAAATGAGACTCTCGATCAGGAACAAGGAACTGCCACACATAATAAAATATAAAAGAATCCAACCTGAAATACCTGCAATCAAGGAAACAAGAAGACTACATCGAGTGTAAGAGGCCCACAGCGGTGGTCAGAAGAAAGGCAAGAGAAATACGGCAACAAATGTGGGAAATTTTTTTGACTGAATTGGAGCATCAATAAAAGGTAAGCAAACTAAAGCCTATAAGATGGTGAAACAACATAATTATGAGGGAAGAGATACGAGTCAATTTAACACCATTTCAGAAAGTGACTGACTGGATTATTTCCAAAGTTTATGGAAAGGGGAAAACTGCAATTAGTTTCGAGCTTGTTGATATTATATCAGTGGAAAAACTGAAATTTGCGTTAACGATTTCCAAAACCAGGAAACCACCACGACAAGACAATTTCGACGTAGATGAATTTGAATAGGCTTCGGAGTCATCGCTCTTAAAGGTATTAACTTTCGTAAATACTTATTGGATAAGCAGTAACTACCAGAAGATTAGCAACTGAAGTTGCTATTCATCAGGAAGTGTGACAGTTATCCAGGTTTAGTCCTTTGAACTCTGGACACAGGACATATGTGTAAGGCTATAGATGTTTCAATAAACGTTTCTCACAGAAGAACAGAATGGGTTTAGGATGAGGTGATATTGCTTAGACAGCATTTTTCGTCTCCCAGATTATTTCAAAACACAGAGAATACAATCATCCCCCTTACAAACACTTTGTCGACATTGCGAACCCTTTAATATACTTAACAGAATGAAATTATGAGAAATTTCAGAAAATAAGTGGTATCTAAAGTAGGTACATACACAGCAAGGTCAAATAGGAAGTCCATTTGCGAGAACCATCTCTTAAGGAGTGAGACAAATGTGTTCTTTATCACATACATTATTTAAAATTTACATAGACGACGACCTAAGGACAGGGCAGAATAAAGTAGTGACCATAATGATCTTAAGGGGAGTTGGAAAGGGAATTTTTTTCTCATTTTCCAGTTATTATCTCACCATAAAATTTGCAATTTTCCGAATAAAATGATATATGTATCACATATAAACACATGGGAAATATTTTATTTTATTTCTTTAAATATAATCTACACCGATTGAAAATGTAAAAATGTTTACGTGCGTTACTTCCAGATCTAATAAAATCGGCAATTTTTTTATATAGAAGGCTATGGATTGCTGTGTAATAAAGGTTAAATTACGTTTTGTATTGGTAGCACTATCGGAAACAGTATCTTATCTTTTCATATTGTAAACATGCATTGTATGTCGAAGTGCTAACGTTTTTCCAAGGAAAAGTGACGAATCGATTGGCAAATCTCTCAAAACATAAAGTATGACGCCAAAACGAAGTGTTTTTAGGAAACGTGGGTTTCTTGTAACAGTTTTTCGAACAAAGGGAAACATTGTGTTCGACATGTGGCATGTAAAGTTACAGACAATGAAATACATGCAAACTCATCAGTATCTAGAGAAACCCCCGTTATTGCTACGAAGATTAAAATAAAATGTTGTGATACACAGTTTTCTCAAAACGAAAGTGATGTAAATGGTAGGTTAGGTAATATTCTGATAGATTTACACATCCTAACAAGGATGTTAGTGAATGTGTGTTCTGTGAAATATGTGGACGGACAGTTTTAGTTTACATGGAGGCAGTGAGGTATCAAATGGATTAGCCAGGAAACTTATCATTAATTGTGCCAGTTGTAAATATACTCATTCATTTTGGAAGTCTGATAAGTGTAAGGATAATTATTTTGAAGTAAATGTTATGTGGTTTTGTGGATTAAGAGCTATTGGCAAAAGACACACTGCAGCAGAAACAATGTCTGCTGTGATAAATATCGGCAAGCATGCTGGATTTTTTGGAACTGCCCTTGAATGGTGCTGTAAACGAATCTGTTGAAATAAATCATGGTATGACTGACATACCAGTAGCTTTTGATGGCACTTGGCAAAAGTGCGGCTACAGTTCTAAGAATTCTGTTCCTACGGCGACCAGTGTTGATACTGGAAAGGCAATAGATTTCCATATTTTAACCAAACGTTATTATAAATGTAATACAGGGAATGAAGAAGGGTATATCTGTGACAGAAATTATGAACGAAGTGGTGGTATGGACGCCTTTGCAGCTACTGAAATTTTTAGTCGATCTGTTAACGAAAGGGGAGTGTGTCACACTAAGCTCTTAGGTGATGAAGACTCAAAAGCGTATAACAATGTAGCAGCCGCTCAGCCTTATGGTGAGAAGATTATCACGAAACGAATGTGTTGGTCGTGTCCAGAAGAGGATGGGCACGAGGTTGAGGAAGATAAAACAAAGTTCGAGAGACAAGAAACTTTCTGATGGTAAAACCATATGAGGCAGGCTCACAGACAAAATTATTAATGAACTACAGCAGCAGTATGGAATGGCCATTAGAAATAATATTGAGGATTTGTTGAAAATGAAGCAGGCTGTATGGGCCACCCTCTTCCACAGACTGTCAGCTGATGAAAAAATAGTACACCACCTTTGCCCTCCTGGACCTGTTTCATGGTGCAACTACCGAAATGCCCAGCACTCAACCAGTTCATACAGCTATAAACATTCCTAGCAGCAGTCATGGATAACATAAAATCTATTTACAGAGACCTGACAAATCCTGAATTACTGAAGAAGTGTCTGCATGGTCAGACTCAAAATCCCAATGAGTCGTTCAGTAATCTTATATGGACTCGGTTAATAAAAAGTGTTTTGGTGGAATGAAGACAGTGAAGTGTGGGCTCAGTGATGCTGTTATTACTTTTAATGATGGAAACAATGGTAGGTTGAAAGTGCTACAGCATTTGGGAATTAATCCTTGAGCAAACTGCATCAGAGAACTTGAATGGATGACCAAGGTTCACATTGATAAAGCAGAGTATGCAGCACAGTTACCCACTAAGGAGTCCAGAAAGGAGAGAAGAAGAAGAAACTTGAAAAAAGATCAAGAGGATGATATACAGTATGGTGCAGGGAGCTACTGACGAACTAAAAATAAAAAATTAAGCATGTAGTAAGTGAGTTACTGTCTTTTGAAACTTTAGAAACCATTTCTGAAAATATACATTTTCTGTTGCATTTTTCCCGAAATATCAGAAATCACTTCGAGTAGAGTATTCAAATTTTCAGGGAGTAAACATAAATATCTTAAGTCTACTGAACTAAAAGAACAACATAATGTCATGTATAATTAAAATTATTTAGGATAATGTACAAAAAAACTACACAAAATTTTAATGGTGTAGTTAAGAAATTGTATTTCCGAAAGCAGTGGCTGAAATGCAATTATTGTAGTTGAGTTGACTCAGAACATACTGTTTGATGTCTTGTAAAAGCTTCATGTTAATGACTGCAGTGGTTCCTGAAATACAGGAAACCAAGTCACTAAATTTATCATTGTCAGGATGGGGTGTTCCAACTCCCCTTAGTAATGAAGTTACAAATACATTTCCGCTCACAAACTATCAAATAATCTTCACGGAGTCGGAAGATAAATTACAGAGAGCAATTTGGTCCTTCCAGAAAGTAGCAAAATATTATGGCAATATCTAAAGATCAAACTAAGGCAAAAGCATTCCATGGGAAAGGACATTTGAGAGCAATAGTAGTTCATGATAAACGGTTAGAATAAATAAATAATTTTAAATACTTGGGATGTGAGATCTCGCATATTAAGTTCACCATCAGAAATTCAAATTTGGAAAATTTTCAACAGTTGGTAGGTACTATAAATCACACTCTCCTCAAAAACATTAGGAAAGAAACAGAATTAAAATTTTATGATGTGATGGCGGTACCAGTACTAAAGTATGGGTCAGAGATATGGAATCTTACCGCCTGTCCAAGAAGGAGGATGAAGCAGCGAAGATATGATTCTTGAGACCACAAGCTGGTCGCAAACTCATAGGTAGCAAAAGATAGTGAAATTAGGACTCAATTGAGTGTCAAAGAACATTTCAAAAAATAGCGGAGGACAGAAAGAAATGGCATAAATACATTCAGAGGATGTCAGCTGGACGAACTCCTAAATTAATACACAAACATACACCTCAACGGAAAAGATATGTTGTGTGTCCTAAGAAGAGATGGAAAAACAAATTCTAGTCTACTTGAAATTGGAACAGGCAAGGATGCCTAAGCTAAGTCTGAATATGATGAAGATGACTGAGTATTGCTACGTGGATGTTGGGTGTGGCCAAAAGAAGAATACCCTCTGCAGATATCACTGATGTACCGGAAAGGCTCACTGAGACACGATTGACAAGGCCTAGATAGTGAAAGCATGAGACTGTTATCTATACCTAAAGACGCTATCAGCAAAAATATGTGTACATACTTGAAACAGTGATCACGATCTCGCACGTCAAGAGTGTAGTTTCACAAGCATAGATGCACATTATGGGCTGGCAGGTGACAGCGGGACGCTATTCATATGGTAGCAAATGTCACTTGGTTTACTGAGCCTGTATGTCTATTTGACAACACACAACCTTCGGCACATTGTGTACTACCAGCGTGAAGTAATGCTGAACCACATTGCCCAAATTTTACAGAGAGAGAATGCTCGTGATATGCTCGCCAAATGCCGTTTGCCCTGCCCCAACGAAGACTGTTTCTTGGAAGAGTGGTGGACTTGTCAGATTTGTCACAGTGGCCTATTCGTAAGCAGTCAGAGCAACTGCAATGTAATTGCGAAGAACGAAACGGAATTTACGGTCTTTCTTATCTTTTGCTAACTTTCTCAGGCATCAAAATTTCAACAGCAAGAAGGGCAGCGAATGAAATTTTACTTATTGCCTTGAGACTGTACGGTAGGAAGAATCTGTCACTAAATTTTGTATGTGATTCTTCTTCAACTAATACGATATTCCTTTCTTTAATATGCAGTTATATTAAAAGTAGTTTACAGAGTTGCCTCTTTTTTAATTTGAAGAGCGCATTAGGATATTAATTTCCTCTTTTTTTGTCCAAGTTTATGAAGCAAGTTTAATGACCTCCCTACCGTTCTTGAAATGGACTGTGAACTACTGCCGCATCCATTCTCATAATACACCTTTGAAACAAATGTGAACATTTACACACCAAGTACCACAGCTGGTACTCAAGCACGTTACTGAACACATCTACCATAAGAAAGAACTGTCAACATCAAACTGACGAAAACATATTTTTAAGTTTCGTAACCATAAAGCGTAATATACTGACCAAGATGTGACAGAAAAAATTTACTGTAGATCCATTACTGTCCTGATTACCAACTAGACGTCACTTTATAACAGCAATAAGCCAAAACAGACTTTTCGTGTCAAATACTTAATAATATATCATCTAACTGCAGCTATTTTTGGAGCATTCATTTTCGTTGTCTACAGCTGTTAAGTGACTCAAGAGTGTCTTCCGTGTTCCGCGCCCCACCTTCTCAAATAATTGTCTCACCGAGTCCAATAAAATCAATTCAGACTGCATCCAGGACATAACAAGTAAATAACAACTCGCAAGTTACGCTGTTCGTTTAGAAGCAAATATGACAAGGTGAGTTGCTTTCCTTGGTCAATAGTCCTTGCTCTTGCTCAAAACTGATGACTGCCTGATAAGTCCCTAATGAAGAAATTGTCCTTTGCGTGTCATGACGTCCCTCAAAGGTTGTTTGTGACGCTATTGAGCACCTGTAGAATTCTGGTGGGTAACACGTCATTCGTATGCAGGTACAGGAGACACCATTCGGTGAATCACCATTGAGTACCTCCTAGAGAAAGTTAAGCTAGATACTTGTGCGTGTGATAGGTGCTTCTAGTGTTCGCACAACGTTGTGATACCTCTTTCGTGTTCAGTGTCTCACAGCTGCCTACGTATTGTATCCTACCTTTACTAAAACGTTCTTTGTGGTCCTCTCTTCAATTGTTGCGCCGATGTTTTGCGTTTTATACGATCCACGTTCTCTGTTGTGTCATATTACGAGCGTGCAGGCGCTGCAACATCAGAATATTTTTCAACACACACTCATCCCCTAGCTTGCACGATCAGGCGACAGTCACCGTAACAGAGCATCACATCCACTTGCTCCTGTCTGAATAGTGCATTGTGCGGCTATGGATATTAACGAAATTGTGTTGTGTTGTGTTGTCAAGAAGTACGATGCAATGTTCCTGTCGACACACACGCATTAGTTGTATGAGAATAACATTAATGGAATGTACGAATAAGGATATGACACATGGATGACGACGTATACGTTTGCGTCCGACCGTAAGTCGCGCTCGGGTAATCGAAGCGACCACCCGCGTAAAGTAAGAAACCGGGTCCGAGCCGCGGCCAGCCACATTTTTTTTCGTGACTCCATTGTAGAGCTGGAGGTGGTTTAGATTTGAAAATGCGAATACATTTCATGTTTAAATGATCTACCTTCCTACATCGGTGCACTACACACTAATTGCCGTAATACAAATCGAAAAATTATTCATGTCATTTTAGTTGAAAATCGGTCGTCCTTTATCATTCCATGTGCGCACAGATAGCAATAATAGATTATGTATCCTTTAATCGACAGCAACTACTCTCTGAAACATTTATTGTCTAAAAATGATGTGTACACATTTTCAAGTATATATATGTTTATCAAATGTTTAAAAAAAATGGCTCTGAGCACTATGGGACTCAACTGCTGGGGTCATTAGTCCCCTACAACTTAGAACTAGTTAAACCTAACTAACCCAAGGACATCACACACATCCATGCCCGAGGCAGGATTCGAACCTGCGACCGTAGCCGTCTCGCGGTTCCAGACTGCAGCGCCAGAACCGCGCGGCCACTTCGGCCGGCTATCAAATGTTTATCAAATATCGAAAAATTCATAGGTATAATTTAATTTTTGAATAGTGGAGAAGTATGAAGTTTTCATAACAATCAGTGCCGTATGGATAGCAGCAGCCTTTGTTTCAATCGTTGACCTCAGCACTGGTCAGCCAGAACATTATGACCACCGAGCTACCATAGATATAAACCTGTCCAGGCGATAGCAGCGTCACCTGGCGAGGAATGACTACTAGTCAGACACACACTCGGTGTACGTAGTATCAGCGAGAGTGCTGTCCGTGTGTAGAATGGGGAAGGCGCCCGATCTGTCTAAATTCGACACATGACAAATTGTGATGGCCCGAAGGCTCTGCACGAGCACTTCGGAAACTGGACGACTTCTCGGGTGTACCAGCAGTGCTAAGGTGAGTGTCTTCAACACGTAGCGAAACAACGTTCGAACGTCATGGGTCGGGCAGCCTCCCTTCATTGTAGATGGCGGACGCTGTAGGCTGGGCGCACTGGTAAAACAAGACGGCCAGCGAACTGGAGACTGATGTCAGACTTTAACAATGCCGGGTACAGTACAAGTGAGTCTGGACACACAGTGCACCCAACTCTCCTAACGAAGGGCCTCCGCAGCCGACGACCCACGTATGTGCCAATTTTACCACCACGACGTCAGCAACCACAACTAAAATGGACACATGACCATTGGCACTGGACGTTGGCGCAGTGGCATAGGGCTGCATGGATGAATCCCGACATCTTCTTCATCATGCAAAAGAGAGTGCGCGAATCTGTCGTCTTTCATAGGAACAGCACCTTGAACCTGTATGGCAGGACGAAGACAAGGCTCCATTACGATCTGGGTAACATTCACATGGGAATCCATGGACACAGTGGAGCTCGTGCAAGGCACGGTGGCGGTCAAGGAGTATCGTACAGTGATTGCAAACTACGTACACCCCTTCATGAAGATCATGTTTCCCGACGGTAGTCGCATTTTAAAGCGTGATCATGCGCTATGTCGTAAGGCGCGGGGTTACATGCAGTGGTTCGAGGAACACAGTGCCGAGTTCCAGTTGATGTGCTGGTCCCCCAGCTCACCTGATCTGAACCCGATCGAATATATCTGGGATGTGATTAAATGTGGCATCAGAGCTCATCGTCTCCCAGGAATTTACTTGAATTAGGTTACTCGTTTGTGCAGATGTGTTTACAACTCCCTTCAGCGACCTACGATGGCCTCACTGTTTCCGTCACGCTACGTCGCTACTGTTACCCGTGGCTAAGGTGGGCGTACCGACTACTAGGTAGGTAATCATAAGGTTCTGGCTAATCAGTGTGTTTCTCATTTTTCATTGCTAATGTATTGCAATGAAATCGTCGCTGAAATTTTAATTTAGTGAATATTACCATCATTGGAAGGAGATATGTTTCTTTCACCTTTCTTCTTTCTGCTAGATATACGTTCTCTGCACCTCTTACAAACCCATAGAATTCAAAATTAAGAAATGTTGAAGCTAGTTTCTTATTTGGATACCTAATTGAAAATTTTCCCGTGTATGATAGTGTATTGTTAATAAATAACGTTTGCATTGATTCATACGTTTTTATGCCAACTAAACCTCCAGTTCTTAACTTTATATGCATATAAATCTTCCACAATTTTTTCTCTTCCAGAATCGACACCGCCTTGTCTTCTGGTGGCTTATCATCAATTCAGCGATCACAATCATCTTGGCACTCAGTTTCCCAGCGACTATGACACTAGGCTTCATGTATGGAAGTACGCCATGGATGATCACATACCTCGTACTTGGATTCTTAGAACTTGGTAAGTGTTGTTCACATTAGACAGAGAGGGGCTTAGGCTGAGGCTATACATCATATATACCACAGTAGCTGCTATACGTACGAGGGACATGACAAACGTTATACAGCAGTTCCCAGTTGTTGTGAAAACTGCAGCATCCAGAGGTAATGGAGGGCATTGACGAGCTACTCTGAACGATTCACGAAATACCTTACTTTGTTTCGTGATCGTAAAAAACTAATATTGGTTTAAATAAGACAGCATATATTAGTCAGTTACTTCAACAGAAAAGCGGACCACCGAATAAATTAATTTAAAAAGTAGAGTGATACGAAGTCGGAAGCGTTGCATAAACTCTTTGCCTGTGTAGTTAAGTAACTACCTCATTGGCATCCCGCCAAGGTCTTGCACACTCTCCACCAAGCCAGTTGAACGGCACTGCATTAGATGGCCCTCAGTCATTTACCATCGCTGCAGAATAGCGACACAAGGGTAAGTGCTGTCAGTCATATCGCCCATGAGATTTATCATACTTGAATATGACTTTGAATGGGTGCGTGAGTCTCTATCCCGCCAGCTTACATCCCCGACAAGCGTGAAGCTCGGATTTGGTGCAAGACGGCCTTGAAACACTGTAGGCTGTTTGAGTCTTCAGAATTCATGGGCAAAGTGAGATTAGCCATTGGTGCATGTTCGAATTTTTTCGTGAGCGCTTTTCTGTGTAGACTGTACGAACAGTTATTTGGAGCTATCGGCTATTCCACGGTTTTCTTTCAATTATTTCAGTCATATTGTTTTAGGTTCTATTTAGCTCACATTATATTTAAAGAGTTTATCGGTTCCAACTTGGCTACCATACATTGCTAGAATTGTTGCTGCCACAGTTATTCTGGTGCATTGTGTAGTTCCTGTCTATCGGGCTTGAGAAGTGTTTGTTAGTAATATATTTTTACCCCAAACCCGACCCTCCAGTACTAAATTGGTGAACCTTTGATGCCTCAGAACGTGTCCTACCAACAGATTTCTTCTCCAACTCACGTTGTGCCACCAATTTCTTTTCTCCCGAGTTCAGTTCAGTATTTCCTCATTAGTTACTTGATCTACCCAACTAACCTTCAGCTTTCTTCAGTAGCAACGTATTTCAAAAACTTCTATTCTATTCTCTTCTTGTCTAAACTGATTATCGTCCATGTTTCACTTCCACACTTGGTAACACTTCACAATAATACTTTCAAACGCTTTGCTTGCCATTGCCAGTCTACATTTTATATCCTCTCTACTTCAACCATTACCAGTTATTTTGCTGAAAAAATTGTAAAACTTTTCTACTAATTTAAATGTCTCATTTCCTAATCTAATTTCCACAGCATCACCTGATTTACTTCGTCTGCATTCCTTTATCCTCGTTTTGCTTTTGTTGAAGTTCGTCTTGTATCTTCCTTTCAAGACACTGTCCGTGTTGTTTAACTGCTCTTCCATGTCTTTGCTGTCTCTGACAAAATTACAGTGTCATCGGCGAAACTCAAAATTTTTATTTCTTCTCCCTGAACTTTAATTCCTACTCCAAAGTTTTCTTTTGTTTCCTTTACTGCTTGCTCAATATACAGATTGAATAACATCGTGGTAAGCCCTGTCTTAGTTCCTTCTCAACCACTGCTTCCCTTTCGTGCCCCTCGACTCTTACAACTGCCATCTGGTTTCCGTACAAATTCTAAATAGCCTCTCGTTTCCTGTTATTTACCCCTGACAGCTTCAGAATTTGAAAGAGAGTATTTCAGTCAACATTGTCAAAAGCTTTCTCTATGTATACAAGTTCTACGTTCTATGAGAAGTCGTAGGGTCAGTATAGCCTCGCGTGTTCCAACATTTCTCTGGACACCAAACTGATCTTCCCCGAGGTCGGATTTACCAGTTTTTTCATTCTTCTGTAAAGTTCGTCTTAGTATTTTGCAATCGTGACTTATTAAACTCATAGTTTGATAATTTTCACACCTGCCAGTACCTGCTTTCTTTAGAATTGGAATTATTATATTCTTCTTGAAGTCTGAGGGTATTTCGCCTGTCTCATACATTTTGCACACTATATGAATGAGTTATGTTATCGCTGGCTCTCCCAAGGCTATCAGTATTTCCAGCGCAATGTTGTCGACTCTCAGGGCCTTGTTTCGACTTAGGTATTTCAGTGCTCTATCAAATTCTTAACGCAGTGCCTCATCTCCAATCTCACCTTCATCTACGTCCTCTTCTATTTCCATAAGATTGCACTCAAGGACATCTCTCTCGTAAAGACCCTCGATATACACCTTTCACCTTTCTGCTTTCCCTTCTTTGCTTAGGACTGGTTTTCAATCTGAATTCTTGATGTTCATACAGGTTGTTATCTTTTCTCCAAAGGTGATTTTAATTTTCCTGTAGGTGAAGTCTGCCATACCCCCAGTAATATATGCTTTTAAATCCTGTCATCTAATTTTTTTTATATATTCGTATTCTCTTTTGCTGCTTCATTTAGTGCACTTTATATTTTCTCCTTCATCAAAAATGGTTAAAATGGCTCTGAGCACTATGCGACTAAACTTCTGAAGTCATCAGTCGCCTAGAACTTACAACTAATTAAACCTAACTAACCTAAGGACATCACACACATGCATTCCCGAGGCAGGATTCGAACCTGCGACTGGAGCCACTCCGGCCAGCTCTCCTTCATCACTGACATTCAGTATCTCTTACATTACCCAAGGATTTGTACTAGTCCTCACCTTTTTACGTACTTGATCCTCTGCTGCCTTCATTATTTCATCTCTCAAAGCTAATCATTCTTCTTCTACTGTATACCTTTCCCCTATCCTTGTAACCGTTCCCTAATGCTCCCTCTGAAACGTTCTATAACGTCTGGTTCTTTGAGTTTATCTAGGTCCCATCTCCGTAAATTCCTACCTTTTTGCAGTTTCCTGAGTTTTAATATACAGTTCATAATTAATAAATTGTGGTCAGAGTCCACATTTGTCCCTGGAAGTGTCTTACAATTCAAAACGTGGTTCCTAAATCTCTGTCTTACCTTATTCATTCGATCTGAAATCCTCCAGTGTCTCCAGGTCTATTCCACATGTAAGGCCTTCTTTCATGATTCTCACACCAAGTGTTGGCTATGATTAAATTATGCTCTGTGCAAAATTTTACCAGCCGGCTTTCTCTTTCATTTCTTTCCCCAGTCGATATTCACCTACTACTTCTCCTTTTATTCTTTTTCCTACTATCGAATTCCGGTCCCCCATTAGTATTAAATTTTTGTCTCTCTTAACTGTCTGAATAATGTCGTCATACATTTCTTCAATCTCTTCATCATCTGCGGAGCTACTTGCCATATAAACTTGTACTACTGTGTGGTTCTGGGCTTCTAGTCTATCTTGGTTGTAAGAATGCGTTAACTATACTGCCCAAAGTAGCTTATCCGCATTCCATTTTTATTCTTTTTCAAACCTAATCTTTCATTAGCCATATTTGATTTTCTATTTATAGGCTACGTTCCCTTGACCAGGAATCCTGTTCCCCCTGCCACCGAAATTCACTAATTCTCACTAACTAATTTCTAACTTTAATCTATCCGTTTCCTCTTCTATATTTTCTAATCTACCTGCCCCACTATGGGATCTGATATTCTATGCTCCGGTCCGTAGAATGCCAGTTTTTCTCCTGATAACGGCGTCCTTCTGCATAGTCCTCACCCAGAGGTTCGAATAGGGCACTATTTTACCTCCGAAATTTAACCATACAGTACAGCTGCATACCCTCGGGAAAAATTATGGCTGTAGTCTCCCCTCGTTTTCTGCCGTTCGCAGTGCCAGGACAGAAAGGACATTTTGCTTGAAGTTGCAAGGCCAGATCAGTCAATCATCCGGACTTTCGCCCGTGCAACTACTGAAAAGGCTGCTGCCCATCTCCAGGAATCACACGTTCGTATTTCCTCTCAACAGACACCCCTCCATTGTGGTTGCACTAACGCTCGGCTATCTGTATCGCTGAGGCAAGCGGAAAGGTCCCTGGTTCATGGGGGGAGGATGTGGCAGTTATGTGTAATTTATTTTATACTCAGGGTTCACGTAAATTTTGTTACTGCTGTCTAGTGTGAGTCGTTTATAGAACTAGCCTGAATTATCACAAGCTACGTGCATTGGTACAGGCGGAATTCTCTTTCTACGTAATTCCATTTTTGCAGATTTGTTTCTAATCTCTGGTGAAAGCTATATAATCTCTATTTATGACAGTTAAAATAATGTTCCTCTTATTTGCAAAAGGGGTTATATTTCACATTCTTTTTATAGCTGCTCATAGTTGTTTATTGATGCTTGATTTGTTATTACAGAACATTTGTTGAGTGAAATGTTTGCCCCACTGCTGTAGCAGTCCCTGATTCATGGGGTATTTTGTTGAATTTACTTTGAGACAGAATCATTTGAGTGATATGAAGATCTATACAATTTCATGATATGAAATCTCAAATTAATACCGATCAAATATGTCCCTGATTTTCTTGGACTGGTATACTATTAATAATTGCATTCGTTTGAGTTTGGCGAATGTCATGAGCTAAAAAGAAAATAATATTAACAGCCTGCACGGCATGTTAAATAAAATAAGTTATCTTTTCTGTAGTTTACTCAGATGCAGTCTTGGAGAAATGAGCTGAAATTAATAAACTTTTTAGGAAAAATGTTCCATCATTTGAACTGTCGTTCTTACAGTACGAAATATTGCATGGTAGTCGGCATTTCTAGAAAAATGAGATTAATTGCAGATGACGGAGTATAAACTTGAAGAGCAGGTGAAAGGCAATGATTATTAGAACATATAATCCCATAATGTATGAAAGAAACGTACACAAGAACAGACAAAAAATCTAAGGGTTCAGAACCTTCTATAAATAAATTAGATAATGAAATAAAAACTGAAAAAAACATTACTTCAGAAAAATGTTAAAATCAATCTTAGAGAAAAGAAATATATTAATTTCACATATGCAAACGCTAAGGTGCCTTAAGTTTAAAGATACCAAGAGAAACTTGAAATGTTTGTCTGTGAAGAACATTTAAGTATGGATTGCCATAGAAGAACGGAAAGAAATCGATTTTGAAGAAGTTGGTGATTCCATGTTGTGCTCCAAATCTGAAATAGTCTTGAATCACTGTGAAAGAAAAAAATGATGAAGAGATGATATAAAAGTGAAAATTATCTCATGAGAAGTTCTGCATCTTCTGCGTTTAATTTGTTCATCAGCACCTGCCGAAGATTCCCGACTTCGCTAGTGTAAAATCACATGTCATTATTCCTAGAGAAAATAATGACATTGCAAAGACAAATGAAATGAATTGTTAATAATGTGCATAAACCCGATTTAAAAAATGAAAGGAATAATTTAAACTGTATACAAGACTTAGTAGATTTCTACTTTTTAACTTATACCAGGAAGTGAAAGAAAAGTACAAGTAAGGAATAAAACTGCAGGGGAAAAAAACCTAATTTTAATGCTTACAGAGTATATAACCTTTGTCGATGGATGCCGGTATGTCCTAGACTGCTGGACAGGAGATAAATGTTACTCAGTGCAGAATAACTTTAAGTAAACAAAGAATGTAAATATATTGAGTACAAGAAACAAAGATAACAACCTATTAAACATCAAAATTGAGATTGATTGAGCGGAACGAAACTGCACCGAAATTTCATGGCGTAGTATGGAAGCGTTTAGAGGAAGACTGACATAGGTGAATAACACAATCAAAATAAACTACATTCAAGAACAAGTTTCTGAATTTCGGTATTGTATTACATGTAATGAATCTTAAAATTTATTGAGCATGCCTACAATTCGAATTTCGGTCTTATTTGGTATAATAATTCCAAAAAGCAGCGGATTCATTTTCGGCAAACAAAGACGAAGGAAATCAAATCGAGTCTATGCCATAAATTTGTCTTTCTCACCACTGCCAGTGCATGTTCAGATTTACTTGGTGGCGAAACACTGAGGTTACAAGCAGAGTACAGGAAGTGCTCAGAGTATCACAGTAGGAGGGCAAGGAGAAAACAAGCCATCTTTGACCACAATGCAGAGGTCATTCCAGGAACTCTTATGCAGTTTTGTATGTCATATTTTGCTGGTGTCAGCATCACCACTTCCGTATCTCGAGATTTTAAACATGGCTGAAACAGCAACTGTAAAAATTCTTCACGGTAAATGACGACAGCCAAAACAGTTGCAGGATAAAAATTTATTAAAATTTTTGACCACGGTTTCGGTATATCTAAATATACCTTCATCTGAAGTAAAATACCTAAAATCTTATCCTCCAATGGAGATTCATAAAACAACTAATTATGTTGTATAAATGGAGATGATGTTTTAACTACTGCCGACGCCTTTGGTACAATTGTTTTATGAATCTCCATTGCAGGATGTGGTTTTAGGTATTTTACTTCTGATGAAGATACATTTAGATATACCGAAACAGTGGTCAAGAATTTTAATAAATTTTTATCCTGCAACTCTTTTGGCTGTCATTTACGGTGATGTGCAAAAGTCAAGGAGGTGAGGGTTTCTCAATCCCCACTGCACTTATGCAAGTTTTGACTGAAGCACCCTCCACCCAGAATGTCCCCTCCCTTCCCCCTTGCTGCAGTTGACACATATGGCCTCAAGTCATATTTCACTGACATCAGCATCACCACCCACTGCACCTTGCACTTCTGCAAATTTTGCATCAAACACTGCCCATTCCACGCCCTGCACACCTGTGGTCCTGTACTTCCATGCACCTCGTACTTCTGCTCTATGATTATGTCTGCAATACTGACTCACTCCCAAATATTTGTTTAAGGAGTGACAGCCCAGTTCAGTCTTCACACTGGTATCTTGATTTGAAGCTATATTTCATCCACCATGGAATACTGAAACGAATAGGTAGCATATTTCTCTATAAATAACTAAAACCCAAAAATTGTTTATAAAATATAAATAATGAAACAGAAATTCTTATGTGTTGAAAATGAGTTTTACCTCAAATACAATCCTGCAAACTCTGGATACGTAAATAAAAGCAAGTTCACTTCCACAATCTGCCTGCTCCGGTCACCAGCCGATGGGTGCACTGGAGAAAGCGTTTGCCTAGTTCCACCAGCAGATGGTTGCACTGGAAAATCGATTACAGTTCAGTTTTTTGCACTGCTACTTCTTACTGCCTCCAGTAGATAGCTGCTCAATTAAAAACGCATGGGAGTCGTTAGTTATTTTCCACATCTAAGATGTTGAAAAATACTAAGTCTGTGAAATATGTAGGCAGCATAGCAAATTGTCATGTTTTATACTGAGTATGCAGGACCTGGCTGAGACATATATTAAAAAACGCTGTGACGCTCTAAACGGTGGGCTGCCACAATATTGGCGAAAATACTACATTGTAAAATAAACTGTTAGTTAATTTGTACATACTTGTCAAATTAGTGCCCAAAATTCTATTTTATGTACCTCAGTACTAACAACGCTGACGTTTCAAAATGTAGGCTCAATATTCGTTGTTGTAACATTAGCCTAACCAGCTTTATAATAGCAGAAAAAAGTACCTGTTAGCAAAAAATTCCACACTTCGCAGGTAAACCAACTAATTAGGCTTACTACTGATGTACATAACAACACAATATTTCCATATTTAAACACTTATGAAGGACCACGTTTGGAGGAAGAAACGTAATACGTGGCGTTATTCACTTGGAAAAATACAAAATGCTATAGAATGGCAGATAGTGTTATTACTACAAATGGCACAGACCTATTAGAGGCTATGTACAATAAGAGCAATCTGCAGTCAAACCTCTGGTGATAAAAATACAACAGAGTCGCAATTAATTATTTTCCATAGGCTAAGATGATGTATTATTCTAAACTTTTTTGCAAAATATGTAGGCAGCACAAGAAGTGCGATGTTTATATACACATATTTGCCAAATTAGTGCCCAGAGATTGACACAGCAGTGCAACTGAGTTAGAAGATTGCATTTAGACTATAAGCACAGGCAAAGCTTGAAGAATTGAGCAGAAGACCGCGTGATGAGGAGTACCGCCATCTTTGTTCCTTAGAGTTTAAGAGGAGGCTTCTGTGGTAGTGGAAAGCACGAGTAGTAACGTGTCTTCCTCCAATGTGCTAAACATCTCTTCACTATTTATGAGGAAGAAGAGACCAACTGACGGTGTTTCGGTTTGTAGTTATTCCTGGAGAACATGGACGGTCTCCTTACTGGTACGAGCAAATTAAACTACACCAAACATGGCACGCTTCTTAAAAGGAAATTTTTTAAGTGTGCTAACACTAAATATGGGACCGTTTTGCTGTAACATTACGGTTGTTAAGAACTGTGACGACGTGGACTGTTAGACACAATTATAGACGAGGCAGTCCGTAATGTTGTGGATCAATTAACTGTTTCTATTCAAAGGATTTAACTCTTGAGATGTTTTTTTTTAAATGGGTTAATTGTTTGATTTTATTTATTTATTTTATTCTGCGTGTTTAACTGCTTCTTATTCTTTTCGTTTATTTTGTTATTCAGTATCTGGAGATAATAATTTTTACTCAAGATTTTCTTTTGATAATAATTTCTCCAAGTTCGTCATTGTGAGACGTGGTTTCCAGGAAGAGGTACCGTTTCTCCTAAATGGGAGCGGCTATGTGACGGTCAGCTGGATACTGGAAAAAATCGGCAATGAAGCACTGGAATCCAATTCGAGGAAATATAAACATCCTATGAGCGAACCATACGAAGTGGAACTAGTCGGTGTTAAATGGGTACTCTGATGGAAAAGCTGTCTGGAATCCTGCAACAGCTTAATGTAGACGACTATTACCTTTTGGATTTGGACATAACGAAAGATTTTGCCTCGATTTTTAATAAACTGGGGATGTGCTACTCCCTAATATCAAACTACGACTTCTACATGAATGGAGGCTGCCAAGGAAACAGCAATGTGATTGTGGACAACGGTAAAACAGCTGGAATAGACTGCTTAACGTGAATAACCTTCAATTAAAGATACATTACACATTTCTGTGTCAAATCACAAGTACGAGAGTAAACACAGTTAATAGTACCCACTTTATAGATTTTATAATGTGTCCAGTCTTGTTTGACTAAGTAGCATGGTATTACCACGGTGGAGACTACAATATACAACTGCAGAATGGGTCACTTGTTAGGTCCTGTGCAAGTGTGTTTAAGTGTATTAGATATTAGACTCTAACAATATGTGCAATGTGCTCCACTGTGTTCTGTGCCCATCACGTCCATGTGGTGTCAGCTAACTAATAAGTTGCAGAACAGCTGCTGTGTGGTTTTTAACAACGTTTTCTGGTTGTTTACTGGGTAATAAGAATATCTGAAAATTGACTTGTGTACAGATAACCTTGTTGCCACTCGAGACAGAGGAAAGTTATAAATTACGATCTGTCAGATTACTGTTTTAATTATCTACTTGTAAACTGCAGAGAGGTTCTTAACATTGACTCCAGCAAAGACCAGCTAAGCGTTCACAGATGTGCTATATTAAAGCAGGGGAAACACACTTCGTCTCAATCCAGGCTATTGTTCTCCAAAATAATGTCAGATATAGACATCACCGAACTGGGACTGATACCCACAACCAATGTTAACCTACAAAACATAAGAAGCAGAGTAAATATATCACACAGCCTTAATCCATTCCCCATTATAGAATTGACAACTTTAAATGGAGTTACTGCGATATGCGTACGAGAAAGGAGATCAAAGCCCAAAAAGCGCAAACAGGAGTATATGGCAAAGACATCTGCCGTCAAGGAAGAACGTAAAATAAATTGGAAAAAGAAGCTATTTCAGATGTACAGGTACGGCTAATATGTTGCTTTAAACACAGTGTATGGCGAGATCTGGCTGCGAATGGATAATGTAAAATATCTCCATTTACTGTAAACAACTCTGGTAAATGGTCATACGTTGGAACCCTAGCTGAAAATGATGGGCTGGGACATGTTTACTACATTAAAAGACACGTGAAAAATATGTTTACAAAGCTCTATTCCCACCTGGATTTACTTACAAAGGATGGTTACAACGTATTTAAATGCGATGGTCTAGTTGATGTGCACGTAGCAACAGAACAACCCTTTCCAGAACTTAAAACGAACTGAATAATGACATTTAATGGGTATGGAACACCTCACATTTATTGACAAGTTTTTCTTTGTGCATAGAGGCTAACAATTGAAACACGACTGCAGACTATCATGGAGCGCTTCCAGATTTCCGTTACAAGCTGCCATTCCATCACTTTTAAACTCTGCAAACGACTGCTATGTTGTTATCGCCGGAACTTTACTTGTAGGTGGTATGTATTGGGACAGAATACCACCACATTTAGAATCCAATTAAAGGATACAGTAACGGAGAACAGGATGTGTCGTGTCTTTTGACCCCTCACCAAGACTCTTTGAGTGTATTTAACACAATTTATCAGTAAAAAGTGCTCCACTCCAGTAATCGCTTTTTATAAAGTATAGAGACGTGTGACTACAGCAAACTCTGTACGTCTCCCATGGCTAAGGAACATAGTATTACCAGGATGGAAACCACTGCGGCATTGACCGTGCGTTTGACGCCCGTGCAACACTGTTTGGATTTGCACTTAATGTCTTGTATCTTTCTTGTCCACTACTCTGTATTGCATAACATCACTTCGACAATTATTGGCAAATCCCACCACTAATACTGCTGTAACCACGCTATTTAGTCTGTTTACTGTTCATTATGACGCTGATGTCTTCGTTTCTGCAAAACAGGCACTGTCATGTTGTCACATTGCAATATTGGGGTGCCACACCTTGTAATATTTACAGCCATTTTCTTAGAGCTTCGCTTGCTGGAAGTTCTAACATAAACGTTGTAGATGGGCACTTGATATTACGCGTATATTTCAGCTGTAGCAGGATCGAGAGTAGACAGAATCTCTAACGTCATTTACGGTTGCGACCTGCTAAGTTTAAGATCACATCTACAAATGGTTCAAATGGCTCTGAGCTCTATGGGACTTAACATCTGTGGTCATCAGTCCACTAGAACTTATAACTACTTAAACCTAACTAACCTAAGGACATCACACACATCCATGATGGCCCTGAGCACTATGGGACTCAACTGCTGAGGTCATTAGTCCCCTAGAGCTTAGAACTAGTTAAACCTAACTAACCTAAGGACATCACACACATCCATGCCCGAGGCAGGATTCGAACCTGCGACCGTAGCGGTCTTGCGGTTCCAGACTGCAGCGCCTTTAACCGCACGGCCACTTCGGCCGGCACACACATCCATGCCCGAGGCAGGATTCGAACCTGCGACCGTAGCAGTCGCGCGGTTCCGGACTGAGCGCCTACAACCGCTAGACCACCGCGGCCGGCACGCATCTACACATCTGTATATTATTGAGAATAACATCACTTTAAAACATGCGCCCGAGCTATTGATTCGAACACTATCTCTCAAAATGTCACGTATTTCGCTGCTGCCGTCGTTGGCCGCCCTTGTCACTTGTTTACATACAGTGCAGTTTAAGTGATATTTCGTAATGAAATACCTTATTCCTTCCATCGATAGTAATACAGCTGTGTTTCGCGTGTTTGGGTAGCGTACTTGATTGCAAGTTTCATTTTCGCAATCTATAATTTCCAGAAATGCTGCTGCTCGGATGAAGTACGCACGTTACATATTTAAGAGGGCGAGGATGAGGTGTAAAAAGGGTACATCAAGGATGTGGGGGTCACATGACCCTGTTCTTCATTTATATTTTTTAAGGATTTATTGTCACTTTTTGACAAAATATGGGAATTAAATTTATGATTTATTTATTAATTAAAGGATTTTCATAGACATAAACACCATTAAGCGTACAAATGCGTCGTTACTTAATTTTTGCATAAAATCTGCCAAATAATCATTTTAACCGCTCTTAACGTTTCATTTTTTTTAAATCTGCAAAACCATATGTTCTCATCAATAATTCTGATTTTTTGCTAAGTATTTACGAGATAAATCTTCTTCGAACACAAAATGAACAATAAACTTTTCACATAAGCTGTTAATCATCTCATGCCATAGCACATTGTTGATAGAATGGAACAATGTGTTCTTGACAAATGTACTTATGACGACCTTCACAAACGTGAAGTGTCTTACGATGGATAGCATAGGGACACTCTTGACATCTTTTTCGTACACCTTGGACTCTGGCAGTCGATTCTTGTGAAGATTCTCCACTAAATTCTCTGATTCTCTTACGCAAAGTGCTTGGCAGTTGACGTATCTCTTGTTGGGCACTCAGGTGTTCACTGTGCAAGTGTTTTTTTGAAATTAGGACGCTTTTGGTTTTTATTGTTATTTGATCACTGAAGAATAGCAGCATTTATGCTGGCCATATTCAGTATTGCCTAAAAGACAGTCTGAGGCCATTTTTTTGACTTGTGGCTTACATCATAAGTAGCTGACAGCTCATCTGCAACGTCAGTTCCACCTTTCGTAGAATTATAAAACATATTTATATCTGGTTTCTTTTTATGTCCTGTGAATTCATCAATTTGTCTGGTTTCTTTTTATGTCCTGTCAATTCATCAATTTGAGCATTGTGGTGAAGACTAGATATGAGCAAAACAACTTTGCTTTTTTTCTGGCGTGTGAGGAACAAGTGTAATAACCTTATGGAAACCGAACTTAGCTGAGTAGATTTCTCTACCACGAGTTTTGCAAAATTCAGGAGGGGTTTGGATCTTGTTCTTACGCACTGCTGCCACAGAAGTTAGCTCGTGTTCTTTCAGCAGATGTGACACTAGTTCACAGCTTGTAAACCATTATAAAAAGTCACGTTACGCCTTGTTTTTTAAATGGGTAGCAGCAGCTGATTCACCAAAAGAAATTGTTTATTTCTCAGTGGAAACGGCCCCTCTGGCTGTTTTCCAGCATATATTTCGCAATTTAAAATATAGAAATTCTTTGCGTCGAACAAGGCAAATATTTTTATGCCACATTTAGCTGGTTTTGATGGAATGTACTGTCTAAATTTGCATCTGCTTCTGAATGCAGGCAGCATTCGATCTATGGTTGTATAGTCTCCTAGTTCATAGGCTTTATTGCAGCTTTCAACCAATATTTCAGATATCTGTCGTACTGGTGCTAAGTTGTCCAGCCGTTTTCTTTCTTCACGTGTGGATTTATCGTCAAAGCGAAGATAACTTTGAATAAAATGAAAACGTTGCCGTGTCACTGTCAGCCGAAATATTTCAATGCGTTCCATCTAAAGTCCAAACCGGCGTTCCGCCTTCCAGATCGGTAAAATCCAGCAATGTACAACGAGCATATATAAGCCTTCAGCTTACTGATGGTCATCTCCTTCATAAAATACTGATTCGCAACTACTTCACAAGCTGCTTTCCTTCTTGCAGTTTGAAAGTTTTTGTATTTCAAGATAATACTAAGACTATTTTCATTGCAAAACAGACTCCAGCATTCAAGCTCTGTCTTGCCACTAAACTCACACCAGGTACCTCCCTGATGATATTTTCAGAACGGGTCCAAACTTGTTGTTGAAGTGGATTTTTGCACCACTTGGATCCATCTTTACCAAAATAAAATGAATTGCATACCTGATTTTCCGATCGCTCGACTAGTTCTGGTAACGCAGCGCTCATTTAGTGGCATATTATATTCTTTGTCACTACCTTCACTTGCATCTTGCTCAACACAACTATCGCCACTGTACTCACTTACACAATCTTCATTTTCACTATCATCTGAAGTAAAGTCGTTTTCAGTGTCTGGTAACTACACCAGCCAACGAAGTATACGCTCAGCCTCCCTTTCTTCGTTGTCCACTTTGACTAAAAACACCAAAAAATACAAAATAGCCACGAAAAAAGATAAACGGAAAAATGGCACAGAGATACTTCTTCGCGGCTGTGGAAGGGTCACAAATACCCTCTTACCGTTTGCACTCATTTATCTCCTTTCACGGATGGCAGCTGAATGAGTGCGTGCACGCATTAGGGAGAGGAGTTCAATATTTACAGCTACTGAGAACTTTGACAATGTGCAGTTGTGCGACAAAGAACTGCCAACAAAACAAAATGAGCAGGATCAAACTGACCCAACTACACCCTCACCGGGTTAATAACAACTACAGCCGATACTTTACATTTGCTACGCACTTTAGAATATTGTGACTTCTTAGACGTGTAGAATAATATAGGAAGTACAGTCTGTAAGAGTTTTGGAGAGCCTTACCACTGTAGTTCTGATTGTAAACTACTGTTATTTTATTTCGGTTCCTACTGGTCTTTGTCAATTGCAACAAATGGCTCTGAGCACTATGGGACTAAACTTCTGAGGTCATCAGTCCCCTAGAACTTAGAACTACTTAAACCTAACTAACCTAAGGACATCACACACACCCATGCCCGAAGCAGGATTCGAACCTGCGACCGCAGCGGTCGCGCGGTTCCAGACTGTAGCGCCTAGAACCGCTCGGCCACTGCGGCCAGCTCAATTGTAACAACAGCAGTTATTTTCAACCAATAAAGTCGTTTAAATTTTTCTAGTGATTAACACGATTCATTATCTTTCTCTTTTCTAAAATGATGCTTCAGAACAATTCGAACGTGAAAAATTTGTCTTGTGGTTCACATCAACTTCAGGCCTGAATAGCTACTTTCGGTTTGTCTATTTACCTGCTTAGTGTCTTATTTTTTTCTTTTCTTGCTGTCATGCACTTTTTTCTCTTGTTATAAAACAGGTCAGATTAGTCTTACGTCGTAGAATTATTAGGCCTACATATTCGTATGTTAGCTATTATTACTATTGGGGTTCTGTAGAATTTTGGGCATTAATTTAATAAATATGTGTACATAAACATTGCACTTCCTATGCTGCTCACGTATTTTGCAAACTTTTAACAATACTGCTACACATTAGTTGTGGAAAATAGTTAATTTACACTCTGTTGTGTTTTATCGCCTTAGGTTTGACTGTAGACTCCTGTTATTCTACATAGCCTCTAGTAGGTCGGTGTCTTTAGTTATAATAGCACTATTCGGCATTCAGTAGCATTGTTTAAAATTTTGCTTTGGCTAGGGGGAGGAGGGCGCGGTGCTTCATGAAAAATTTGCAGAATAGCACCAGGGTTGGGGAAGGCTTGCCCTCTTTGACCTGACAGACTTCCCAGAATAACCTCTAGGTTTGGCTCAAGTTTGGCTCGTTCTATTCTTGCCCTACCACTTACCACCAACGGTCGGTTAGAGGGAGACACGGTGGAGTGGAGACAGATGGGAATCAGAAAGCGAAAGCGGCACGACTAGCAGCTTGGATGTCGAGGACTACCTCCTGGAAAGATGGAGCAGGGACTTTTTGCTGCGCAGCAACACAACCTGCTAGACGGACGGACGGGATTGATAGACATTTTCTGTCAACGAGGGTATCGTTTCGCCTAGGCAGCGACCTGTGATGGGCTACGTGATTCCAAGAAATGTAGTGAATCTGAGAGTGATGAATTACACTTAAGTGCCAAAGAAACTGCTATGGGCATGCATATTCGAATACAGAGACATGTAAGCAGGCAGAATACGGC
This sequence comes from Schistocerca americana, assembly GCF_021461395.2. Classification (NCBI taxonomy): domain Eukaryota; kingdom Metazoa; phylum Arthropoda; class Insecta; order Orthoptera; family Acrididae; genus Schistocerca; species Schistocerca americana. The sequence continues at coordinate 313,532,447 of NC_060119.1, read as the reverse complement.
GCTGCGGTCGGCAACACCTTTATAGGACAACAAGTGTCTGGCGCAGTCGTTAGATCGGTTACTCCTATTACAATCGCAGGCGACCGAGATGTAAGTGAGTTTGAACGGGGTTATAGTCAGCACACCAGCGATGGGATGCAGCATCTCTGAGGTAGCGGTGAAGTGTAGATTTTCCCGTGCGACCATTTCACGAGTGTACCACGAATATCAGGAATCCGGTGAAACATCAAATCTCCGACAGCGCTACGGCCAGGAAAAGATCCTGCAAGAACGGGTCCAACGACGACTGAAGAGAATCGTTCAACGTGACAGAAGTGCAACCCTTCCGCAAATTGTTGCTCATTTCAATGCTGGGCCATCAGTAATAGTCACTGTGCGAACCATTCAACGAAATATCATCGATATGGCCTTTCGGAGCCGAAGGCCCATTTGTGTACGCTTGATGACTGCACGACACAGAGCTATGCCCCTCACCTGGGCCCGTCAACACCGACATTGGACTGTTGATGACTGGAAACATGTTGCCTGGTCTGTCGAGTCTCGTTTCAAATGGTATCGGGCGGATGACCGTGTACGGGAATGGAGACAATTTCTTGAATCCATGAACCCTGCTTGTCAGAAGGAGACTTTTCAAGCTGCTGGAGGCTCTGTAATGGTGTGGGGTGCATGCAGTTGGAGTGATAAGGAATCCCGGATACGTCTAGATACGACTCTGACAGGTGACAAGTACGTAAGCATCCTGTCAGGACACCTGCATCCATTCATATCCATTTTGCATTCCGACAGAGTTGGGGAATCCCAACTGGGCTATATGACACCTACACGTCCAGAAGCGCTCCACAGTGACTCCAGGAACACCCTTCTACGTTTAAACTCTTCCTCCGGCTACCAAACTCCATAGACATGAACATTATTGGGCATATCTGGGATGGATTGCAACGTGCTGTTCAGAAGAGATCTCCATCCCCTCGTACTCTTACGGATTTGTTAACGGGCCCGCATGATTCATGGTGTCAATTCCCTCCAGCACTACTCAATACGTTAGCCGAGTCTACGCCACGTCGTGTTGTGGGACTTTTGCGTGCCCGGGGGGGGGGGGGGGGGGGGGGAGGGGGGGGGAGGGCTACACGGTATAGGCAGGTGTACCAATTTCTTCGGCTCTTCACTCTAGTTCTGAAGCGTTTTTGCGAGTACGACAGTTAGAAGAGTATCTGTTTGCAGCGATAAGTGCTGGCAGTAGCACATAAAGCTAGGGTAGGTCTTACCTAGTTGAGTACTCAGTGGAGAGAGTACTAGCCGAAAGAAGAGTGCCTAGTATACATTAAAATGTCATTGCTACTGGGCTTCACTGGTTTACTGTTCTATGTGCAACAGAGTCTATAGATAGTTGACTCTACTGCTAATATTGTAGCTCTTGGTTGTCTGTTTAATATTAAGTAGAGTGACGGCTTTGGTTTGGTATTTTTTCTATTTGGTTGTAGAATGAGATGTTGTATTGAAAGTCTGTTGATATTTGTGTATCTTAATTCACGCCCTTTTGTTGTAGCCTGAGTGAATTCAGAGGGTCTCATTTATTAGTATTCTATCTAGTGTGATACGCAGTAACGTGTTGTTAAACTATATAGTCAGTTGACCCCTCAGTGAACGTTTATATTGGGGAAAGTCAGTTAAAGATGGGTTATGTGTATTATTTCGTGAGTCGTATTTTGCTTTTCTGAGCACCGTGACCTTTGGTCGTTGCTTATTCTGTATACGGTACGCTCTAGATTCTTTGTACCCTTTTATAAACTGTGTTATATTTGAATAAGAACCACCAGCCACTTAACATTCCCTTTAGTTTTGGCGTCACAAGTTGAGCAACATTACATTAAAACACTTTCAGGATACCAGTTATTAAAAAAATCTCTAAACCAGAATAATTTTCCATTACATGTAAAATGGAGATAGCTGTGTATAGTTTTTCTAGCTAGCAATGATCTAAGGAGACACCATCCACTGGCTTCTTTGAATAAGAGATAACTGACCACTTCTGGGGCGCTGTTGACTCTTCTTCACAAAGTCGCTTTCCTCTGGCCATACCATAAAATGTATTGGAGACGAACTTTTAGCTATGCAGAGGCAATTAACACAAAAGGACGCGTGCTATGAAGCAGGAAGGTAGCGTCGTGAATGACGTCATGGACCAAGAATAATGCAGCAGGAATGATATTCATAATGCAGCAAACTAATTCTAAAGCCACCGAGAAGAATAAAGTAAAATGGCTTCGTATCCAAGAAAGCTCTAAGTGTAATTGCTTATAAATTGGCGCCTCTTTATCGGAAAGATAAACACATCGCACGAGAATATCTCAATATTACATCTGTCCAAATGATTTACTTTCATTCGTACCATTATTGGAGTAATATGATATTTCTAGGACTCACGAAATTCGCACTTTCTGTTACCAAGTAAGTTACTTTTTTTGTCGCACATGGTCTCGCTCGCCGCGAGGAGTGGCCGCGCGGTTTGAAGCGCCATGTAACGGATCGGGCGGCGCCTCCCACCGGTGGTTCGAGTCCTCCCTTGGGCATGCGCGTGTGCGCTGTTCTTAGCATAAGTTAGTTTAAGTAGTGTGTAAGTCTAGGGAGGAATGACCTCAGGAGTTTGGTCCCTTAGGAACTCACATTTGTACATTTGGTCTCGCTTATTTGCATCCTTCTACCATTCCACGTCGACAGAGTTACATAGTAGCAATATAGACGTTTGACACAGAGATCATTGGTTACAAATTTGGTTGCACTGTTTCCTTAGTTGTTCCTAATGTTACCTGAGATTATTCCCTATGAGTGGGTGGGTGATAAGTAAGAGAGACCGCTGGGCATCTCTTCTCACGTGAAGAGTTTTCTGAGAAATGCCGTCACTTTAACATCTAGGGGATATCAGTGAACCTGATGCGTAAAAGCCGCAAAATTCACATTCTTGGTACACAGACGTACATGGTAACGACTGTGTGTCTTCTGTCCAGCCGCTTCTAAGGCAATCACCTCCCTTGTTTGTCCGTTTGTAAATAATAGGTCCACGTTCATGTTTCACAAAATCTGAAAGATCTTTTATTTTCATCTTTTACGATGATGGTATATGTGATAGTGAAACTTGCTATCTGTTCAAATAAGTTAAAATTTAAGTAGTATCTCAATTTTGCTATTCAAAAAAATGTTCAAATGTGTGTGAAATCTTATGGGACTTAACTGCTGAGGTCATCAGTCCCTAAGCTTACACACTACTTAACCTAAATTATTCTATGGACAAACACACACACCCATGCCCAAGGGAGGACTCGAACCTCCGCCGGGACCAGCCACACAGTCCATGACTGCAGCGCCTTAGACCGCTCGGTTTTGCTATTCATTTAAAATTCTATGGCTCTTGACGTCCGATTAGTAGTTGGTCCTCAGACATCCATCCAAGTAATCAAACGGGCGGCAGGATCATTGAGCTACAAAGCGTACGGAAAGGATCTCAACCACATCCAAACTAGAAGGGATGTTTATTAAAACTTTGGAGGATAGAGTAAATAAAATGTGAGAGCTGATTTATTTGCTGTCACCTGCAGATCAAGTACCTACAATTAGCTTTTAAAAATGATCAATGACGAATTGAAACAGTGATGACTGTTAGCAAGATGATTTAATTCCAGTGATAATGAGTAACAACAGCCAGCACTTTTCCTCCCTTTCGAAACAAGTTTAATGGTTTTGGAAAAGTCTTTGAGATACATGAGATTAAAAATTGTGTTAGTCCATCTGAAAAATAGATGAACTGCTCATATCTGTAAAAAATGTTTGTCATTCACTAAAAGCAGCTGGTGTGTGCAAAATTCTATGCACCTCAGGCCAATTACATGTTGAAACCACGAACACGGCAATTAACGCACTTTTAGCTATACCCAAAAGGATATATTCATAAATCGGTCATAGCCAAATTTGCTTTACAGTGCAAAGTGAAAGTGAAAAAAATTTTTATGAAATCAACGTTTTATACTTGATATAGCATTATTAGGAACCTTCGTATTGAGAGGCAACACAAGTTCATAAACACCACTATCACAGTAATTTTAACAGAAATTTTGGAGCACCTACACCGCAAAAACAGCCATGGAACTGCACATGTCTCATTTCAGTTTAACCGACTCATGGCTACGAGACTGGATTAAAGGCTTCCTCTACACTGCCAGAATTTTCCCGGCTTAAGAAAGAAACTTCCATTATCGCTCAGAATATGGACAACAATTAACAGAATATGCACCAATAATGACAATAACGTGAATTCCCTTTATAGATAGGGTAGGGCTCCATCTCCAAAATGCGACTGTGGAACACGCAGGTGAACCGTCCGCCATATTGTCTACAAAATGTCCCTGCAGGGCAAATCGTGAAATTGTCAACGAATTCCTGATGCCAGCGAAAGATGCAATTGATTATGTTAAAATTTCACATGTCTGTTTATAAACTGCATATACTACTTAATACTGTGCTTAAAACCACACGGTAAATAAATGATTATGAAATCATGTCCAAATTACGTAACCCACAACAGTCGTTTAAAAAAGTTGTCGTTCACAGTTGCAATGTGTAGGGGCGTTGTCGTTGGTGCTGCGTTGTGTGGAAATAGCAGCAACTGTCTTGTGCATAAATCCAGATATGTTTTTATTTTTCATAAAAAATCTTATGGATTTACTACCAAGAAAATGTAGATACTAATGAAAATGTCCTTCGAATGCTGAGGTGTGATTTGTGTAACCTTCGGACTGTCTCGTAGGGCACTGGCGGTCTACTGCCTTACTTCTCCACATGACTTCCGGTGTTACCAGCAGTAAAGTATCGTTTCTGACGTCCATTGAAGCTTCTGTCACTAAAAGAATGTTAGTGGCAAGGTAGAGCTATATTACAAACGGCTGTCAAGGACGAATTTCCAGCCCACGGAGTTTCCTGTTGGCTTTATGAGATTTGAATGCTTGAAGATTTTATTACTAATCTTTACTTTGCCAAGATCGCAGTGTAGAAACAGTACCGCATTGTCGAAACAGTAATTGAATGCTAGTTTCAATCACTTAAACTGTTATCTTCCGACCGGGACATAAAGTGTGATGTTTAATACACGTATGCACAACGTATTGTGCAACCAGTTTCCTCTGTTAGTTGCAGGATATCTATCTTGCCTATCCTTTTTGTTCGCTACAACTCTTTTTAGAAACACAGAAGATATTTGCTGACTTCTTAACACGTATTCAATCAGTGTATCCATTCTTCAAGTTAGGGCTTCCAACCGTATGGTTTCCTTGCCGATTCTTCGAGCAACCTACGGTTTTCATATGCTACAATATGTATAGCATATTTCTGTTACTCCACATCACACGTACTTCAATTCTCTTCTTCAACGTTTTCCCCACAATCTGTGATTAACTAGCATACAACGCTGTCCTCTAAATGTAAATTTCAGAAATTTCTGCATGAAATTAAGGGTCTTATCCTATACTAATGAACCCCTTTTCATGCACTATTCTACGTCGTGTACTGCACCTTACTTGTTTCGTCTGCTATGCGTAATTTTGTTTCCAAGGTAACAGAATTCCTTCACATAATCTATTACGTACTCCCCAATGTAGATATTAAGTTTATCGCTAATAACATTTTCGCTCCACTTAATTACTTTCGTTTTGCTTCAGTTTACCATCAACGCGTATTCTGAACTCATGAGACTGTTCATTCCATTGAACAGATAGTGTAATGCTTCCTCCTTTTCGCTGATGATAGCAATGTTATCAGAGATTATCTTCAACGGTAACCTTTCACGCTGAATTTACAATGATGTCTTTTCACCGTAAATTTAAATGCCACTTCTGAAAGTTCTTTTCTTTCTACTATAGTGTAAAGTGTTAGTTGCCATACACTTTTCTAGGTAGAAAAATCCTGTGGGAGCACTTTGATTTTTCTTGTCTTCCTTCCATTATCATGCAGAACCTCAGAACTGCATCTGTTTTCTTTACCTTTCTAAAACATTCGTTATCTGATCCTCCATTTTATTTACTAGTTGTAATACACATTTCACCCCTTGCTGTCTCCTCGATTGTATGGATGATACTTTTACCCGAAAGTTTGTCGGTATGTCTCCAGGCTCATAAATGAAACACTTCAGACAATAATTGAATAAATTTAGTTATCTACTCTTTTTGACTCATTAACGCTGGAACCTATGTCCTCCAGCTCATCATACAATTCTTGATCTATCATGCAAGTAGACAGTTCGAGCCTTTTGTACACACCCTCAATGCACGCTTTTTATCCATAAATTCTGTCCACTTATCAGCCCGTATAGCTGAATCCGTTGACACGCTAAACAGTCAGGCGATTGTCCCGAATCAAATCCGCCTCTCTCATTACCGGTAGCTTTTGAGCCTGCAGCCTGGTAGCGGATTTTAGGCGGTTTCGCACATCCCGCTAAGCAAATACCGGACTGGTACCCCGTTCCGCCTTAGGTATATGTTACACAAACATTTAGAAAACGTCCTCATACTTGTACATGAGATTTGTTCTAGAGAAGACAAATGGGGTACACATATTCCTTCCTCAGCGGTGGATAAGAGATTGATGACCTTAAGTGTTCACTCTCTTTAAACCCATAATCATTGTCATCCTTTACTCCTCTGCATCTAACAGTGGGATTAAATGATAATTAATTGAAACCCTCAGCTGCCGACAGGTGTTGTTGATATACCTCGATGTAAACAGAAGATCGCGGGTTCGAGTCCCAGTAGGGGCACACATTTTCAGCTGTCCCCATCAAGGTATATCAACTACACCTGTCGGCGGCTGATGGTTTCAATTAATTATCATTTATTCTAGAGAAGCTGCATGGTCGTCAACGGTATCTGTTCTTTTGAGAACAGTTACTTTCTTCATGCACAGTTAAATGGCTACCCGGCAGTTGACCTTCGTCTGTGCGAATGCGCACAGGTTGCCCTAACTCTTGCGGGAATCGTACATTAGTATGCGCGAGTAATGAGTGGATGGGCAAATATCTATTACGAACATTACGTATGTAGGTCGTGGACAGTTGGGAATGTGGATCTCACGGAAAGTGTGCAAGAAATAAGTCCCTGCAGTCGCGCTATACATCTATGTACTTGGTGGCTCAGATGGATAGAGCGTCTGCCATATAAGCAGGAGATCCTGGGCTCAAGTCCTGGACGGGGCACACATTCTCTTCTGTCCCCATCGAGGTATATCAACAACACCCGTCGGCAGCTGTGGGTTTCAATTAATCATCATTTATTCTAGAGAAGTTGCACGGTCATCAATGGTATCTGTTCTTACGAGAACAGTTACTGTCTTCATATAACAGTGGGATTCTCTTACCAAACTTTTCTTATGGGTTCCCAAAATTTATTTTGACATTTCAGTGTGCTGAGTAATTTTTTTTTCTGAGGAATATTTCCCTTTAGAGCTCTTAATACTTTTGCTGATGCCATTTCGTTTTCGCTCCCCCGCACTATGTATGACAGAAGGGTTACCCTTTACAAAATTAAGCTGCAAGTTATGAGTATTGTTTACAAATAGGAGCGTGTGGTGCGACTGTTCCAGGTCTGGAGGTGTACTTCATGCTGGTGGTGTACAGCTACTTCCGCATCATCGTGGAGCGCGCCCCAGGCGAGCAGGGAGAGTTTGTGTAAGGCGCAGACCAGCGCTGCCCGCACCTGCCAGCACCACACACCAAACCCCAAGGTGGCGTCCACTGGAGGTGACCGTGTCTCGTGGTGGATTACCTGTAATATGGCTCCTTCAGGAGTCAGTACTTAAAATGGAAACTTTGGAGCTTTGCCCATGTCTTTGCCCACTCAGATTAACAATTGTTAGTCTCGCTCAGCAAATTGTAATAAAGATGATATTTTATACACAACACATTTCACTATCCCTCATCCTGCTGTGTCAAAGACACGATGTTCGACTGCAGATGAACAGGTAAATGCATGCAAATTTCCTGGAATGGATTGATACCAGGTGCTTTTTACCGCCATTGATCTGTGAAAAATGTCATTGAGGTAATGAAGTTTTCGCGAATGCTACACATCTCAGAATGATATGACCGAAAATAATTATCTGCACATTTACAGAATATACACTGTCCAGCCACACTGATGTGACCAGCTGTGAAACGGCGGAAAACCTACCTTGTTCAGAGTGGACTGCTGCAATGTGAGCAGGAAGAAACTCTACGAGGATCGGAAAGCTACCAACAGGGCTGCAAAGACTACATGTTTCATGGTTGGCAGTGGTTAGCACACTGGACTTGCATTCGGGAGGACGACGGTTCAATCCCGCGCCCGGCCATCCTGATTTAGGTTTTCCGTGATTTCCCTACATCGCTCCAGGCAAATGCCGGGATGGTTCCTTTGAAATGGCACTGGCGACTTCCTTCCCCATCATTCCCTAATCCGATGAGACCGATGTTCTAACTGTTTGGTCTCTTCCCCAAACAACCAAAGCCCCCAACCCTTTCATGGTTGAGGATTCATTGCGCAAATAGCCCGATTGAGTTGGTCCCACAGATTCTCGATTACGCTTAATTTGGGGATTCTGGTGGTGAATACGATAAACTCATCCTGGTGCTCTTCGAACCACGCGCGTACTTTACAAGCTGTGTGACATGTTGCATTGTTCTGCTGATAGATCCCATCGTATCGAGGAAAAAACAAAGTTCATGTGGACGTGTACATGGTCCCAAGGATAGATGCATAATTGTGTTGATCCACTGTGCCTCCTAGAATGACGAGATCATCCAGAGAATGCCACGAAAAACTTCCCTTCTCCCTGTCAGCCTTTCTTGTTGCGGGGTGCTTGCTTTCAGAACTTTCACGCCATACACGCCAACGGCCATCTGTCTGCTGGGGCATGAAACGTGATTCATCCGAAAAGGTCACATGGCGCCAGGTCCAGTAGAGGGGTGCAAATTCCTGCCTTAGTCGCCGATTAACAACAGTCAGCATGGGAGCATGAAGCAGGTGCCTGTTGCCGATTCTCACATGAAGCATTATCTGCTGAACAGGCTTTGAGGAGACACGGCTGGTAGCCTTTTAGTTCATCTGGGCGGTCAGTTTCTCAATAGTTGCACGTCTATTCGCCTGTGCATATCTCTGCATCTGTCGTTCACCCCTGACATCTATGGCGTGTGGTGCAACTCAGCTGCCTCGCTGCCAGTTTTGGATAGCACCATTTTGTTATGCACGGTATATTTTAATCACCACAGCATGCATCCAGTTTACAAGCGTAGCCATTTGTGAAATACTTTCACCTTTGTCCCGGAAGCAAACGATCAGGCCCGTTTGGACAAGAGACAATTCGCTTCGTTTCCGCATTAAGACAACGACTGCACTGTTTACTGCATCCCCCGACATGCTTTACACACGCTCCACTGCTAGCTCTGCCTTCTGGCATCTGTCAGTGCTTATTTCACTTTGATCTCGAACATAGAGGGTAGTCACATTAATGTCACTGGGCCATGTACAGGCATAAAGGGGTTCAATGGATAACAAAATGGTTCAAACGGCTCTAAGCACTATGGGACTTAACATCTGAGGTCATCAGTCCCCTAGACTTAGAACTACTTAAACCTAAGTAACCTAAGGACATCACACACATCCATGCCCGAGGCAGGCCGACCGAAGTGGGCGAGCGGCTCTAGGCGCTTCAGTCTGGAACCTCGCGACCGAACCGGTCGCAGGTTCGAATCCTGCCTCGGGCATGGATGTGTGTGATGTCCGTAGGTTAGTTATGTTTAAGTAGTTCTAAGTTCTAGGGGACTGATGACCTCAGATGTTAAGTCTCATAGTGCTCAGAGTCATCTGAATCATTTTGCCCGAGGCAGGATTAGAACCTGCGACCGTAGCAGCCGCGTGGTTCCGGACTGAAGCTCCTACAACCGCTCGGCCACCGCCGCCGTCTCAATGGATAATAGGCGTACTTAAATCCATCACCGCAGCCATCGTTCAGCCCTGTATCTATGGCCCATGGTGCACTACATCTGCCTCGACCCCGGTTTGGATAGAGCCATTTTGTCATGCGGAGTATACTTTAACCATAACGGCGCGCAAACAGTTTACGGACTTAGCTGTTTCGGAAATGATTCTTCCACTAAAAGCCAACGATCATGGACTTTTGTAGAAGAGTTAAATCGGTCCGCTTCCACATTACGACAACGACTGCACTGTTTTTCGCGTACCCCTGACACGCTATGTATGTCGTCCACTGCCTTAAGTATGTAACTTATACATACCAGAATTCATTTCGTGTGTGCGAATTCAGTCTCGTCTAGAAGAAAGATTCAAGTACATTGTCTCTTCCAGAGATTATGTGGAATCATCGTAACAATTACCACCATGACTGAGTGATCGCCAGTAATCTTCAGCACCAAGTAGACAAACAACATAATACCTTATAGTAAGACGATTGTGATGGTTGTCCAGGTGTTACGATGTTGGGCGGTGTAATGTTACATGGCCATAGTGACCTGAAAATCCTTGTACACTTTGCACTGACCAGCAAACCTCATTGTGACCTAATACTCCTTCCCCATATGCGCCGTTTCAAGGGACAATTCGACACTTATTTCATTTTTAGAGTTCCGTACCAAAGACTCTGAAAATGGAGTCATTATAAGATTACATTTGCGCTCATCTGTGTGTCGATCTGTTAAGACCCCTTTGTCTCGGGGAGGGCTAGCTGAACCGAGTTGAGATGTCCGTCTAATACTAACGCCTACAGTCCTTGGTGTTGGGAAAAATTTAAGCTTCTAAGTCACTGCAATCAAAAGGTACAGCCATTTAAGTCATCTATCTTCAAACTAGCAAACTCAGACATCAAAATCTATACATGAAATATCTATATATGTAATTAATTTTGTGCAGATGCATCAGGGTGCGAGTTCTACCATACTTCAATCCATCTGTCTGTCCATCTGTTAAGTTGAAATTTATGTCAAATACTAAGGGCTACAGTCCTCTGGGGGTGTAAAAAGTTTAAGCATCTTAGTCAGTGCACCAAGAGGCAGAACCATTTCTGTCACTGATTTTGATACTCATAAATGCCCTCAAAACCTATAGGGTACTTCGTGATGATCTAGAATCACAAGAAGCAAGGTCTCACAGTACACTCCTTCCGAACAGGTCATGAAGGCCCAAAGATACCGACCGGCCGCCATGTCATCCTCACTCCATAGGCGTCACTGGATGTGGATATGGACAGGTATGTGGATAGCATACCGCTCTCCCGGCCGTATGTCAGTTTCCGAGACCGGGTCCGCTACTTCTCAATCAAGCAATTCCCCAGTTGGCTCACAAGGGCTGAGTGCACCCCGATTGCCAACAGCGCTCGGCGGACCGGTTGGTCACCCATCCAAGTGCTAGCCCAGCCCAGCGCTTAACTTCGGTGATCTGACGGGAACCGGTGTTACCAGTGCGGCAAGGCCGTTGGCCTCTCACGGTATAAGAAAAGGAAAAATCAAGGAAAAATATTTTTTGTGCCATTTGTTGTCCGTCTGTCAGTAGGTTAAGGCCCATTTTCACTGAGAATGAGTAGAGGTATCAAGTTGAAATATATGTCAGGTATGAAATGGTATTTTGGAACATATACTGTGTTTGAACACTATGAATCACCTCGAGGAAAATGATCTGGCGGCACAGTCAGGAAAGACTCAAAAAGTATCGTTTTTGTGAAACGTAAGGAGCTCTTTATTCAGATGAAGTAATGGGAGCTATGGACAGTGTATCTCAAATTGATTCCACATTTACAGATTTCCAAAAGGCTCTTTGTGGTATCACATTTTGAAACCACCACACAGGAATCACATACTTGGAATTGCTGGTTTCCACCTGACACCGATAGCAGTCGTGCAGGATTTGGCAGACCCAATGGTGCGTGCCCACTGAGCCACACCTCTGCCAGCTCTGTCCTACGAGCGGCAACTGTCGCTGCAGTGAAGGACGGCTGGCGGCAGCTACTCAGCCCACCTACACTCGGAGCCTCTTCGTTACGACACCCTTATTCATACTTAGTACAGTGAGCTTCGTCTTCGTTGCGTTATTTACAATATGTCTTCGTACACTCGGAGAAATACAAGTTATGTAAAACTTCTGTTTGTGGCGTTAACTAGTTCGATATTTCTGCTGGTGTACAGTTTTCCTATGATGACAGTTGCCGCACCACTCCGTAGCCCACCTCTCCCAACCGTTATGTACTAACTCATACACAACGGTTTTGATAACATACCTCATAAGCGTTTCTAATCGTACTCTGCGCCTATGGAGTATCGTCGCAGTTGTACGGGTATGACTGGATTCTTGATTTCCTGTCAGAAGGATCATAGTTTGTAGTAATTGAAGGAAAGTCTTCGAGTAATTGAGAATTAATATCTGACGTGTTGTAGGCCTTCTGCTGCTCCTAACCTATATAAACGATTTACGATTGTTTTCGATAATGCCACCATTTACTGTCTCGTAAGGTGATCAGAAAATGAGAACCAATTGACAAGTGACTAAGACAAAATACCTGCATTGTGAAAAAGCGTTGACTGTAAATGAGGAAAAGTGTGAGGTCACCCTTATGAAGACTAAAAGGGACCGCTTAAATTTCGAATACACGATAAATCAAACATATATAAAAGCTGTCAGTTCGACTAAATACTGTATCTAAGAATTGTAATTGCAGGCAACTTTAATTGGATGGATCACGTATGTAACGTGGTGGGGAAGATGAATAAAAGACTGCGCTTTATTGGAACACCACTTAGCAGATGTAACAGGTCTGCTAAAGAGACTGCCTACGGTGCACTTGTCTATCCTCTGCTAGAGTAGTTCTGTGCGGTATGGAAACCTTACCACATGGGATTGATGGAGGAGACTTAAAAAGTTCTAAGAAAGGCAGCTCGTTTTGTATTATCGCAAAATAGGAGAGGAATATCGCGGATATGACGTGCGAGTTGGAGTGGAAATCATTAAAACATACATTTTCCTTTGGGGCGAGATGTTTTCCAGAAATTTCATTCTGCAGCATTCTCCATCGAATGTTATAATACGCTGTTGACACCCACCTACATAGGGAGAAGTGATTATTGAAATAAAATAAGAGAAATCAAGGGTCGCACAGTTATATTTGAGTTTTCATTTTACCCACGCCCATTTAGAGAGTATAAAGGTAGGGTTTTAGTGTGAAAGTGGGTCGATGAACCGTCTGCCAAGCACTTCAGTTTGAGATGCGGAGTAGTAACGTATATGTAGATGAAGATCAACGGTCCCTTATCGGCGTTGAAAGGTTAAGATTCTAAGTCAGTGCAATCAAAAGATACGGCCGTTCATCTCAAATTTTGATGTTCGCAAACCCAGTCATCAAAGCCAATAGCTGAACTGTCTACATACATAGTTACGTTTGCATGGAACCCTCAGACAGCGAGTCCTACTCGCTATTGTACTTTTTCTTATACACAGGCACAGGCAGAGGAGTACTTCTAACAGGGTATATTCGGCGAATAGACTGGACTGCCCATTCCCCCAAGTTAAAATCCATCGAGCACAAGCCGGCCGCGGTGGTCTAGCGGTTCTAGGCGCTCAGTCCGGAACCGCGTGACTGCTACGGTCGCAGGTTCGAATCCTGCCTCGGGCATGGATGTGTGTGATGTCCTTAGGTTAGTTAGGTTTAAGTAGTTCTAAGTTCTAGGGGACTAATGACCACAGATGTTAAGTCCCATAGTGCTCAGAGCCATTTGAACCATCGAGCACACTTGGGATGTGGAGACGAAGTGCAGCACATCCACATGTACCAAAGACCATCCAGAAATTGTCAACACCCTCGCATCGGAACGCGGTCCATGACACTGACAACTGTAGTAAATGTGCTGTTATATAAACCGTCCAGCATCGGTTTCCTTCCTGTGAATATTTAGCAAATTGGTATTGGCTCTAGAAACAGTTGGCTTTCTTGTTTTTTATTGTGTCATTTCATATTGCGTGAATTTTTAAAATATTCAACTGTGTATAAGAAATTTAAAAAAGCGGAAAATAGCGTGTATGCAAATCAAGAGATTGCTGGAGCGAATTTCAGTGAGACTGTAGATTTCTTGTGTAAGAAAGGATTAAACATCGTGAAATGTAGATATGGCGATTTCGAGACCCCGATGACTTGTTTTTCACATCGAATTTCAGGTTCGGATTTGAAACATATCCTTGCCACAATTTTGAGTAAAAATCATCAACAAAGGCGGCAGAAGACTTCTGGCTTAAGAAGTCATCCGCACCGTGCCAAACGGCCTCGTCATAGAGGACAGAGGAGTGGTCAAATGTTCAGGGCACCACTATTTTGCTCTTGGAGGTGCGAAACAGCGCCTGAAGGACGGCAGAATCAGCAATGATCGACAGGTGGCCTATAATTGAGAAAGTGTCATGATCTCTCCTTTGGCTAAAGGTTACAGACTTCTCCCTTATCTGCATTTCCGGTAGAAAATGCAAACCATCGAAAGTTCTACAAGTCAGGTTGTCGATTGTCAGCATTTTGAATGGTGTTGAGAAGCTAGAAAATTTGAAAATGGAAGTGCTAATACTCTATCTAGGAATAGTGGGAGGGGGTCAGTGAAGTGAAACAGAAATAAGACGAGGATTTCTGGTTATATGAATATAGGGTAATATCAACAGCATAAGGAAGTGGGAAGAGGAGTAAGATTCGTCATATTAAGTGGGTAGGGCAGAGAAAGAATTACTGTGAACAGTTCAGTGTCAGAGCTGTTCCCATCAGACTGGAGAGAAAACCAACACCGACAACAATAGTTTAGGTATTCATACTAACATCGCAGGCTGATGATGAAGAGACACATAAAGTTTATTATATTATTATACGGGTAATTCAGTGTGTATAGGGGAATGAAAATCTGACAGTCATGCGAGATTAGAATGCGGCTGTAGCGGACGGAGTAGAAAGTGTTGCGGGAAGTTTGCGCTTGGCTGTAGGAACGAGAGAGGAGAAAGACTAATTGATTTCTGAAATAAGTTTCGGAGAGTATTACGAATACTTCGTTCAAGAATCACAAGAGGGGGATGTATACTTGGAAAAGGCCAGGAGACACGGGAAGATTTCAGTTACTTTACATCATGGCCACGCAGAGATTCTGAAATCAGATATAGGATTGTAAGGCGTACCCAGGAGCAGATAGAGACTCAGATCACAAGTTTGCGCTTGGCTGTAGGAACGAGAGAGGAGAAAGACTAATTGATTTCTGAAATAAGTTTCGGAGAGTACTACGAATACTTCGTTCAAGAATCACAAGAGGGGGACGTATACTTGGAAAAGGCCAGGAGACACGGGAAGATTTCAGTTACTTTACATCATGGCCACGCAGAGATTCTGAAATCAGATATAGGATTGTAAGGCGTACCCAGGAGCAGATAGAGACTCAGATCACAATTTAGTAACTACGAAGCGTAATCTGAAGTTTTTGAGACTAGTCAAGGTGAATCAGTGCCAAAAGAAATGGGATATAGAAGCACTAAAGAATCAAATTTGCTTGAAGTTCTGTGGCGCTATAGATGCTGCAATAATGAATAGCTCAGTAAGCAGTTGAAGAGAAACGAACATAACTAAAAAAGACCAATTACGGGGGCTGCGAAGAAAAACAAAGATACAAGGAAAGTAATTGCCAGGAAACCATGAGTAACAGAAGAAATAATTGGGTGGTTTGAAAAAAGAAGGAACTACGAAAATGTTCAGGGAAACTCAAGAAAAGATAAATAGAAGTCAAACAGGAATGAAAAAAATAGGAAGTGCAGGGACGGCAAGGCGAAACGGCCGAATGAAAATTGCGAATCAATTAAAACAGAAAACACGTTCGGAAGGACTGAGTCCGCAAACAGGAAAGTCAAAACAACCTTCTCTGAACGTAAAAGGAAGGGTGGTAAGATTATTAGCGGAGTGGGAATTCTGTTGAAGGGGACCCGGAACGATCCCTCTCCTTCATGTTAATTTTGGCATATAGAAGGAACAATTTTTCTAAAACCATTAAAGATTTTGCTCTGAAATTTGGACTAAATGCTCAATTAATGTTTCTCTACAAAGTTATAATGCCATGTTAAGAAATATTGATTGGTTTCTGTTTTACAATTTTTTTAACGGGTGTATTATGTAATATTTTTTTTACAATTTCTTATAAAAATGAAGTAAAATAGGTAAACAACATTGTTTATAAATTTCATTGATATACTGTTAGCAGTTTTTTGAGAAAATGTTCCCCAACGATGAAAATTTTAATGTTACAGGAAATGGCTTTCAAACTATTTTAATACATTCCTGCCCCATATTATGGATTATCAGCATCCTCTTCTTTTTCCAGTGTTAGTTTCCTTTTCACTGGTCTTTTCTTCCCTTTTGCTACATGTTGTAGGCTTTTGTCTCTTCTTCCTGCACCCCTAGTCTTTCTTCATCAATTAGGCGCATTGTGGAAATGGTGTTGTGTCCTGGTTGGAAACCTAAACGTTTCAGCTCATCACATTTGATAATGTTTCCTTCATTGTACGTTGCCACTGCATCATACACTCCAAAATGCAATTTTTTATCTGTACAAACACTCTTTTGCTAATCCTAATCCAAATTGAATTATTTACACTTTCATTTGGATTTTCCCCATGTAAACACATTTCCAATAAACTTGGCTGTCGTAAACCTCTGAATATGGGCTTAATTTAATAAATTACAGCATTTTACAAACTGTTTTTTGGGCATATTCCTTTCCTGATTGGTACTTACACCATCAGTCTTCACCTGTTTGGCACAGTGCATGTTGTGGGTGCTCATTTGTTGATGCAGTATGAAAAAATAATGCCCATACTGCTTTCCTCATATACTCAATGCTTCTTGTATTTAGCCTAATTGCACACCTATAATACATCTCCAATCTATCAGATGCTTCATCTATCAATCTTCCTCTTCCTGCAAGAGTCTTACCATCACTAAGCTTCTGGGATTCTAATGTCTGCTTTAGTTTGTGCAAGCGAGCCCCCTTGCGCTTCTGCGCATGTCCAATGCACTCCTATTTTTTTTAATGTGAATTTCATTGCCATAAGGTTTGAGTTCCTCTACAGCTTTATATCCATTAGAATCACCATCTCCTAGATAGTTAGTGTATCGTACATTATACCACTCCTGTGATATGGAAAAAATTGGTTTCACGCCCTTAACTTCCATCGCTCCACTCATGCCGTGAAAATTTGCTTCACAAATTTCACTATGTTCGTCCTTGGTATTGCCCTTACGACTACAATGTTTTGGGAGAATAGCAACATCAATTACTTTGCAATTGTCTCCACTGATAGCTGTCACAACTCCATTTACAGATTTATGACCTTTACGTTGCCACGATCCATCTAAGGCAACAGTTAAATCACAGTTCCCATTATCTGTCACAGCTTCTTCAACTGATTTCTTGATTGTTGCTTGTGCAATTACTTCAGCAGAAGATCCACCAATTCATTATAAAATCCAAACTTGGTTGGTGATTTTGGCAAGTTCATAATTCCACATAAAATTGTCCCTGCAGCACTGCCCTTGCCACTGCAACGCAACCTATACACTAGTCTAACATTTATATCATACACCTTCTTTCCACTATTATTGAGACAGTGATGTAGTCTTAGCCCTTACTTTTTAATCTACACGTCGAAAAGGCAGCAATGGCAATAAAACAAAATTTCAAAACTGGGATTAAAATTCACGGAACACTGTTAGAATTAGAAAACGAAACTTCTCCAGCACATCTGCTACACTTCAATAACATTTTACATACCAAACCAATGTGTGACGTTATTTTCAATTCCAGTCCTCTTACTTTGCAAACCTGGCATAATACGTTACGTTTCAAAATATTAGAGAGCAAGGAAATGTTAATTATTTCATTCACATCATTACTGTCACTTTCATAGTTTTCAAATTTTTCTTTGGCGTCACGAAGTTTCTTGCTGGAAGAAGTTTTATCACATTCATTTGAAATAGTCGGTGAAGCAGTCCGAGCAGCATCTCCCTTCTAAACAAGAAAAGATTTCTTCTTCCACTCATTGCGCCTTTTCTTAAACACTCGATTGCTGAAACGGGGGATATAGATATCCACAAACCAAATACGTAAAACTGGTAAGAGCAAATACGCAAAATTGACAAGCTAAATAACACAAAGCAAACTCCACAAGTCAACACACACGGTAGAGCGTTTATGTTTACCGATATAAACAGTCACTTGTCACAGAGTCACTTGTTGGAAAACAAAACACTATCTAATTCTGCATAGACACACCAAGTTGCTGCAACCGTTTATGCGGCGCATCAACTTTGCAGTGAGAAAAAACACACTTAGAATTCACTTACAAGGGTGAAACTTGATTTGTTTTATTCGGAAAACTACAAATAATTTTATAATGAAGAAAACCATAGTCGTTAATTTTGTCATTTTCATCTTCCCGGCTCCCCCTAAACTAAAAGGAGAGAGCAGATAGTTATAAAAGTACACAGAAGGCCTCTATGAGGGTGAGAACTTGGCTGATTAAGTGGTAGAAGAAGAAACAGGAGACGACGTGGAAGAGGTAGGGCATCCAGTATTAGAATCAGAATTTAAAAAAGCTTAGGAAGCCTTAAGATCAAATAAGGAAGATGGGATGGATAACATTCAGTCGGCATTTTCTAAAATCATTAGTAGAAGTGGCAACAGTTTTACTATTCACTTGCTGTGTAGAATGTATGAGACTGGCGATATACCATCAGCCTTCCGGAAAAACATCATCCATACAATTCCGAAGACTGTAAGAGCCGACAAGTGAGAGAATTATCGCACGATCAGCTTAACACCTCATGAATCGAAGTTGCAGTCATGAATATTATTCAGAAGAATGGAAAAAGATGTTGAAGGTCCATAATTATCCTTTAGGAAAGGTACAAGCGTCAGAGTCCGTTCGGACGTGACTGATATGGAAGCAAGACAGAAGAAAAATCAAGATATTTTCATAGCATTTGACGACACAGAAAAATCGATTGACAGTGTCAAATGGTGGAAGATGTTCGCAGTTCTGAGAGAAGTAAGAGTAAACAATAGAGTAAGGTGGGTAATATATAATATGTACAAGAACCAAGAGTGAACAATAAGAGTTAGAGAACAAGACAGTGTGCTCGGATCAAAAAAAATGTGTAAGAGAGAAATGTAGTCTTAGCCCTTACTTTTTAATCTACACATGGAAGAGACAACAATGGCAGAAAACAAAAGTTCAAAACTGGGATTAAAATTCACGGTGAAAGGATATCAGTGATAAGATTTACTGATGAAATTGCTATCCTACTGAAAGTAAAGAAGCTTTACAGAATCTGTTGAAAAACATGAACAGTAATGAGTACAGGACTGAGAGTACTTTGAAGAAAGACGAAAGTAACGAGATGTTGCAGAAATTAGAACAACAAGAACCTTAATATCATAATTTCTGATTACGAAGTAGATGAATTTCAGGAATTCTGTTGCCTAGGCAGCAAAGTAACCCATGATGGGCGAAACAAGGAGGACAAAAAGAGCAGACCAGCATTGCAAAACGGTCTTTCCTGAGCTAAGGAAGTATACTAGTATCAATCTGAAAATGTATGAATTAATCTGAGGAATAAATGTCTGAGAATGTATATTTGGAACCCAGCATTGTAAGGTGACGAAGTATGGACTGTGGAAAAACCGGAAAAGAAGAGAATAGAAGCATGCGAAAGGCGGTGCTGCAGAATAACTTTGTAAATCAGGTGCACTGATAAGGTAAGGAATGAGGAATATCTAGAGAACACAAATAAAAGGGCAGAATGATAGACTGGCTTAGGCATCAGGAAATAAGTTCCATGGTACTAGAAGTTGCTATGGAGCGTAAAATCTGTATGGGAAGACGGTGATTCGAATATATCAACCAAATAACTGAAGAGGTAGGTTAAAAGTGCTACTTTCAGGTGAAGAGGTTGGCACTCGAGAGGAATTCATTAGGAGCAGCATCAAACTATTCAGAAGACTGATGAGATGAGTACAAAAATATCCTGTTTGGCGATGTCGCTGAAATAGGACTCATCCCTCTTCTCTGCACACAAACTATACAGATTAGTGTGGCAGCGTGGAGCAAAATAATTGACCACTTTCATACAAGATCTTCACTCCAGGAGGTTGATAGTAAAATTACTCATTTGATTCGTTTTACCTAACTGAAAAAACATTTATAGAACTGCTCAGAGTCACCAGTACATCTGTGAGAGAGGTGGTGTGTGTTATTCCACCATCATGTTGTACTTGACAAACAACCGAAGACATCAAACTACCGGTGCCCGTTTGCTTTATGAACATCTAAGAACAACAGCTACAAATGCAGTAGCAATGCAGTGTAGCATCATAAGAGAAAAAATATTTCGTGATAAACATAATTGTGGAAGACTTCTAAAATTTCTTACAAATATGGGATGACGCTTTTGTTTGCAATAAAAATGGCATTGCCATGGATATGGCTCCTCAGTTTAATATGCATCTACCGAATATACTGCTCAGTAAAAGTGTGTACGTTGACATGTACACAGAACTTGTACAAAGTACTATTTTCTTTACACTTCTACGAAGTTTTTTTTGGTCACTCATACAACAGTCGATGGGAGCAACACATAGCAGCCAGCAATGTGAATATACATGGTGTAATGCGTATAAGTGGAGATATTTTTATATGTTATAACTTAACGTGTACACATATCTCTGTGTTGGTTGTTTTTTCTCTGCGTCGAACTGTCTGGCCGCAAAAACGTCATAAACTTTACAGCCTGATATATCCTGCACAGTTCTGTATATCACTAAGTGGACAACATCTGTCAGCATAGACTAACCGTTTTGCGTCCATGGTTCAAATGGCTCTGAGCACTAAGGGACTCAACATCTGAGGTCATCAGTCCCCTAGAACCCAGAACTACTTAAACCTAACTAACCTACTTAAAACAAAATCGATCACCTGAATTCACATTGACTCCACATTAATATTTAAGATAATAAATTAGAAACGTGCACAATGTGACAGGTTTACATAGACAGAATGTTCAAGACAAACTTACTAATGCCAGTAGACTTGGTAAGCCATTTTGATGTAAAGATGTAGTGGAGTAGTGCTATTTAGCACAAATTTCGGACTCCCGACCACCAGAAGCATTTGACAAAATGCCAACATTCGATTTGTACGATGTGTCTGTGCCAGGACGTAGTTACATGTAGGAAATATCAAACGAAACGCATTAATCGAGACAGTATTCTTCCTGACGGTATTGTTCCTCCTGTGAACTATGTTGTAGCTTCTGTAATGATTCGTCGACAGAGCGACACCGGTCCAAAAACTCAATCATCTGATAGTAGCCACACGCTCATTGACAATCACAATCTGAAATATCCTGAGATACAACATCATCCAAATATCAGACAGCTTACCGATATCCAGGAACATGAACCAGACAAACGGAGTTCTACAAGGAGATACAATTGGCTCAATGTTAGTCCACATCATGACCGCAGACATTACAAACATCTCAGAATCACTTATTCCCTATGCGGAGGACATAGCAATAGGCTCAGAAAATGCAGACGAGCGCCAAGGGGTCCTCAACAGACTCACATCGTGGACGGAAAGAAATGGATTGCAAATAAACCACACCAGAACTAAACAAATGAATTTTAGGAAAGGAGGAATACACGCTCCCTGAAATGTAATGACCCTTCCCAATAAACCTTTAGAGATAGTGCCAAAATTCAAGTATCTCGGAGTCACCCCGCAAACCAACTTGTCATCCCTCAGTAACCATGACAAAGAAAGAGCTGCCGCAGTAATAACAGCCATCTACCACATCAAACAGCCTCAACAAATGTCACTAGATACAGCATTGTTACTGTTCACAACAGCCATTTTCCCAATAGCCACCTATGGGATCAACATCATATGGGAAAAACTCACAATAAGCGACCTGATAACAATAAAAACAGCCAAAGCTCGCTGCTTGAAAAGGATTCTAGTCACCAGGAAGTCAGCACCCTCAAGGCTAACAAATGTATTAACCAAGGAAAACTACTTCATCGCCGGCCGAAGTGGCCGTGCGGTTAAAGGCGCTGCAGTCTGGAACCGCAAGACCGCTACGGTCGCAGGTTCGAATCCTGCCTCGGGCATGGATGTTTGTGATGTCCTTAGGTTAGTTAGGTTTAACTAGTTCTAAGTTCTAGGGGACTAATGACCTCAGCAGTTGAGTCCCATAGTGCTCAGAGCCATTTTTGAACTACTTCATCGACGACATCAAAATGCAGTACAGGCTGCCAAATATCAAGCCCTACGAAAATCACAACAAACCCTCGCCAAGAAGTACAAAGCCATCTGGATCCATTTTTTATCCAGAGATGCCATAATTTCGGACGAATGGAAAAATGCAAGCTACAAGCTACGACAAGTAGTAACGCGTTACGCCACGCATGGATTTCATCACAGACTGTGCCAAAACAAGAGATTGCACCAGACAAACGAAGACTCTGTTTGTGATTTGTGTAAGAAAATGGTTCAAATGGCTCTAAGAACTATGGAACTTAACATCTGAGGTCATCAGTACCCTAGACCTAGAACCAATTAAACCTAACTAACCTAAGGATATCACACACATCCATGCCTGAGGCAGGATTCGAACCTGCGACCCTAGCAGCAGCGCTGTTCTGGACTGAAGCGCGTAGAACCACTTGGCCAAAGCGGCCGGCTTTGTGTAAGAAACACTGTGAGAGATACCGGGCTCAAAACTGCAAAATGAGGAAAACCTCGATTATAAAATTGGATTTTAAATAACTATGCATTTGTAATTTGTAATTACTCTTTGCACACTGTGCGCTATTCGGTTGGTTATGGGGACGCATTTACAAGAAATTTTATTCTTAAGGCCTTTAAAGCATCTTATGTGCTCTCGCAATGGCACAACATTGATCTTAGCATTGAATCACATCTTGAAACACGATATAGTCATCTAATCATACGAATGGGAGTGTTCAAGTTGGGTATGGACAGTACGATGAGTGAGAAATGCATGGGTAAAACGCCTTCACTCGCTTCTTAAATCACTGCTGTTGAATGTTATAGGTGACTTTGATTCTATTTAAAACCAGGTAAAGCACATAACCATCCTGCACCGTTTCCGTTCCCTTTATTTGAAAACAAACACTTGTTAAAAGTTCCATGCAGGTTAAGAGTTTGGCGCACAAAACAAACTTCTGGCAGGCTGCGGTTACGCATGGAGTGAATCCTGCGAAATGCTCAAGTCCTCAAATAAAAGCCAAGTCCGTTTACTGCTGTGAGAAATCAGAGTGTCAAACAACACAGTCAAGTGTAAGTCGTCATCGAGAAGGCTATCAGCGTGTGTGTTCCAACCATTTATATTCAGTGTGACACTGGCTTGTTGTCACTGTATAGGCTTCATTATCCCCCTTACGGAGACCATGAGATCCTTCCACTTGGTGTGATATAGTGGACGAGGGGGTTACCGGCCCGCCGAAATATGCTCCCTGTGTACTGCGCCACTATTTGTGGGGGCGAGTAATAAAGCACACTTTCTGAGTCACTGATTACGGCACTGATACTACACTCCTGCTCATGAATTAAGGATAATTGCAGAATGTGGTGCCACACAACGTGGCACTACACAAAACAGACGCTAATAGCATAACACACACACGACACAGATCTGTAAGTCCACAGTATTGGTGATAAGTTGAGAAAACCGTCCCGAAACTCATGCGCTACAAAACGTAACTGTTTCCTAGGCATGTATCCCGACATCAATATGGGATACGATCACCATGCACACGTACACAGGCCGCACAACGGGTTGGGATATTCTGGATTAGGCGGACGAGCAGCTGCTGGGGTATAGTATCCCATTCTTGCAACAGTGCCTGTTGGAGCTCCTGAAGTATCCTAGGGGTGTGAAGACGTGCAGTGATACGTCGACCAAGAGCATCCCAGACGTGCTCGATGGGGTTTAGATCTGGAAAACAGGCAGGCCACTCCATTCGCCTGATATCTTCTGTTACAAGGCACTCCTCCACGATGGCAACTCGGTGGGGCCCTGAGTTATCATCCATCAGGAGGAAGGTGGGACCCACTGCACCCCTAAAATGGTGTACATACTGGTGCAGAATGACGTTCCGGTACCCCTGACCTGTTACAGATCCTCTGTCAAAGACTTGCAGGGGTGTACGTGCACCAATCGTAATCCCACCCCATATCATGAAACCACGACATCCACACAGGTCCCTTTCAAGGACATTAAAGGGTTGGTATCTGGTTCCTGGCTCAGACCAGATGAAAGCCCGGCAAGAATCACTGTTCATACTATACGCGGACTTGTCCGTGAACATAACCTGGGACCACTGTTCCAATGACCATGTACTGTGTTCTTGACACCAGGCTGACCAGGGGTCAGTGAAATGCACGTTGCAGGTCTCCGGGCGAATAAACCATGTCGTTCAGTCGCCTGTAGACTGTGTGTCTGGAGACAACTGTTCGAGTGGCTGCGGTAAGGTATCGAGCAAGGCTACCTGCAGCAATCCGTGGTCATCTGCGGGCACTGATGGTGAGATATCTGTCTTCTTGAGGTGTTGTACACTATGGACGTCCCGTACTGAAGCGCCTGGACTCGTTTCCTGTCTGCTGGAATCGTTTCCATAATCTTGAGATCACACTTCGTGGCACACGGAGGGCCCGTGCTTTGACGTGCTGTGTTTGACCAGCCTCCAGTCGCCCTAATTATTCTACCCCTCAGAACGTCATCAGTATGTGTTCTTTGAGCGATTTTCAACAAACAGTCACAATTAGCACGTCTGAAAACGTCTGCACGCTTACTCGCTGCACCGTACTTTGACATGCACCAACACACCTCGGCGTATGTGGACTGCAGCCAGCGCCACTGTGCGACGACCGCAGGACAAATGCACAGCATGGTCATAACCCGAGGTGATTTAAACCAGCCAACCGCCCACCAGAGCGTTGTTTCACCACTTATCAGCATGATCCTTAATCTATTAGCATGAGTGTATTTCGTCTCAGGCCATCTGAGGATTTATCACTCATACGAGAAAGTAGGTTTCAGTAGTCGCAGGGGCAACAGTCTGGATGATTGACTAATACGACATTGTAACATCAACAAAAACGGCCTTTTTGTGTTTGTACTGCAAATAACTGAAAGATATGTGAAAATAGAGACATACACTCCTGGAAATGGAAAAAAGAACACATTGACACCGGTGTGTCAGACCCACCATACTTGCTCCGGACACTGCGAGAGGGCTGTACAAGCAATGATCACACGTACGGCACAGCAGACACACCAGGAACCGCGGTGTTGGCCGTCGAATGGCGCTAGCTGCGCAGCATTTGTGCACCGCCGCCGTCAGTGTCAGCCGGTTTGCCGTGGCATACGTAGCTCCATCGCAGTCTTTAACACTGGTAGCATGCCGCGACAGCGTGGACGTGAACCGTATGTGCAGTTGACGGACTTTGAGCGAGGGCGTATAGTGGGCATGCGGGAGGCTGGGTGGACGTACCGCCGAATTGCTCAACACGTGGGGCGTGAGGTCTCCACAGTACATCGATGTTGTCGCCAGTGGTCGGCGGAAGGTGCACGTGCCCGTCGACCCTGGACCGGACCGCAGCGACGCACGGATGCACGCCAAGACCGTAGGATCCTACGCAGTGCCGTAGGGGACCGCACCGCCACTTCCCAGCAAATTAGGGACACTGTTGCTCCTGGGGTATCGGCGAGGACAATGCACGTCCGCATGTATCCCGTGCCACCCAACGTGCTCTAGAAGGTGTAAGTCAACTACCCTGGCCAGCAAGATCTCCGGATCTGTCCCACATTGAGCATGTTTGGGACTGGATGAAGCGTCGTCTCACGCGGTCTGCACGTCCAGCACGAACGCTGGTCCAACTGAGGCGCCAGGTGGAAATGGCATGGCAAGCCGTTCCACAGGACTACATCCAGCATCTCTACGATCGTCTCCATGGGAGAATAGCAGCCTGCATTGCTGCGAAAGGTGGATATACACTGTACTAGTGCCGACATTGTGCATGCTCTGTTGCCTGTGTCTATGTGCCTGTGGTTCTGTCAGTGTGATCATGTGATGTATCTGACCCCAGGAATGTGTCAATAAAGTTTCCCCTTCCTGGGACAATGAATTCACGGTGTTCTTATTTCAATTTCCAGGAGTGTAACTTGTTCCCGAGTGCATGCAATTCTACTGCAGGGCTAATATGATTACGGCATCTTCTTGGATAAAATATTCCTGGTGGGGACTACCTAGGATCAAACAAAACTCGCTTTCTGTTGATTGTAGTGTGGAATGTTGGATCCTTTAATCGAGCAGGCAGGTTAAAAATTTAAAAAGAGAAACGGATAAGTTGAAGTTATAGTTGGAATTAGTGAAGTTCGGAGGGGGAAGAGCAGAACTTCTCGTCAGGTGATCACAGAGGTACAAATACAAAGTCAAAAACGGGAAGTGCGGGACTTAATTTAATAATGAATAAGAAAACATGAATACTAGTGAACAACTATGACAGTGTAGTGAACACACTATCGTGTTCAAGACAGACACGAAGTCCGCAGATGCCACAGAGATAGAAGAAATGTGTGATGAGGTAAAATAAATTATTCAGATATTTAAGAAACACGAAAGTATAATTGTGGTGGGCGACTGGAATTTGATAGCAAAATAAAGAAGAGAAGAGAAAATGGTAGATGAATATGGACTGGGTGAAAGGAATGAAAGAGGAAACCGCCTGGCAGAATTTTGTAGACAGCATAATTTAATCATCCCTAAGGCTTGGTTTAAGAATCATGAAAAATAGTTGGATACGTGGAACAGAAATGAACCGATATTACAAGGGTAATACAGAGATTTCGGGACCAGATTTTAACTCTGACCACAGTTTATTGGTTATGAACTGTAGATTAAAAGTGAAGGAATTGCAAAAAATGCAGGAAATTGTGAGGATGGGTCGTGGATAAATTGAAAGAACAAAAGGTTCTTGAATATTTCAGAGGTAACATACGGCAACGATTGACTAAAGAGGGGAAAAAATACAGTAGAAGACCAATAGGTAGCTTTCAGAGATGAAATAAAGAAGACAGCAGAGAATTAACTAGGTGAAAAGACAATGCCTAATTAAATCCTGGGATAACACAAGAGGTGATGAGTTCAATTAATGAAAGTAAAAATTAAGGAAATGACGCAGGCGAAAGGAAATGCAGACTTCTACAAAATGAAAAAGCATCAGGATCCACTGCAAGTACTATGACAGTTAGGTGGGAGGTGTGAAAACTTTGATTTCATGGTCGAGCGGCTGCTCATAAGCCACACATCACGCCGGTAAATGCCAAAGGACGCTCACGTGCTGTAAGGAGCGTAAACGTTGGACGACTGAACAGTGGGAAGTTGTGTGGAGTGACGAATCACGGTACAAAATACGGCGATCCGGTGACAGTGTGTGTGTAGAGTGAATGAACAGCGAACGTCGTCTGGCAGCTTTTGTAGTGCCGACAGTAAAATGTAGAGGCGGTGGTGTTATGGTGTGGTTGTGTTTTTCATGGAGGGGGCTGGCACCCATTGTGGTATTTTCGTGGCACTATTACAGCACAGGTCTACACTGTTGAAGAGCAATTCAGGGATGGCGATTGCATCTTTCATCACGATCGAGCACCTGTTCATAATGCAGCCTTTGCCCCGTGGCGGAGTGGTTAGACGACATAACATCCCTGCAATGGATTGGCCTCCACAAAGTCTAGTCCTGAATCCTATAGAACATCTCTGGGATGTTTTGGAATGCCGACTTCGCGCCAGGCCTCACCGACCGACATCGATACCTCTCCTCAGTGCAGCCCTCTGTGAATAATTGGCTGTCATTCCCCAAAAAACGTTCCAGCACCTAATTGAACGTATGTCTGCGAGAGTGGAAGGTGTCATCAAGGCTAAGGGTAGGCCAACACCATATTGAATTCCAGCATTACCGATGGAGGGCGCCAAGAACTTGTATGTCATTTTCAGCGAGATGTCCAGATACTTTGGTCACACAGTGTACTACTAGGGGAAAGGTAGATACCTCGTACAGCCAAATTAAAGAGGCCTTTCGAGAAAAGAGAAGCAACTGCATCAGTACCAAGATCCCAGATGGAAAGCCGGTCCTAAGCTAAGAAAGGAAAGCTGAAAGGCGTAAGGAGTGTATGGAGGGTATAAACAAGGGAGGTGGCCTTAAAGGCAACACTATAAGACTGGAAGAGTACATAGATGAAGATGGGATGATAGATATGATACTGTGTGAATAATTTGACAGAGTACTGAAAGATCCAAGTCAAAGCAAGACCTATAAGACAAGCGAAATACTTTCGGACTTCAAGAGTAAAGTAGTTACTCCAAAGATAGCAGGTGTGAATATTATAGAAATACTAGCTATATTACTCGTGGCTGTAAAATAATGACACGAATTATTTACGGAAGCATGGGAAAACTGTTGGAAGCCGAACTCAAGAAAGATCAATTTGTATTCCAGAGAAAAATAGCAACACATGAGGCAATACTGTCCCTACAACTTATCTTAAAGGTAAGTTAAAGAAGTAAAACCTAAATTCATATCATTTGTAGGCTTAGAGAAAGCTTTTAACAATGTTGACTACAGTGTTCTCTATTAAGGTAGCAGGGGTGAAATATAGGGAGCAAAAGGCTATTTACAACTTGTACAGAAACGGGACAGCATTTCTAAGATTCAAGGGTCATCAAAGGAAAGCAGAATTTGAGAAGCAAGTGAGGCAGGAAAGCAGCCTATCCCAAATGTTGTTCTGTCTGTGCACTGAGCAAGTGGTAAAGAAAACCAAAGAAAATTCTGTAGTCGGAGTGGAAGTTCAGAGAGGAAAATTAAAAACTTTTTGCCAATGACATTTCAATTTTGCCAGACACAGCACTGGACTTGGAACAGTAACTAAATGGAATGGACAGTGTCTTGAAAGCAGGATATAACATATACATTGACGAAAGGTAAACGATGATAATAGTCTGTAGTCGAATTACATCAGGCGCTGTTCAGGAAATTACATTGGGAAATGAGAAACTAAGCAGTACATGAGTTTTGTTATATGGGCAGTAAAGTAACTGCTACTGAATGAAGCAGAGAAGATATAGATACAGACTATCACTGCCAAGAAAAGCGTTTCTGAACAAGAGAAATTTGTTGGTATATTTAAGTGCTAGAAAATTTTTTATGAAAATGTTTTTGTAGAGTGTATGGAAGCAAAACATGGACAATAAACAGTTTACACATGAAGAGAATAGGAGATTTTAAAATGTAGTGCTACAGAAGAATGCTAAATATTAGATGGGTAGATCCTGTAAAAGATGTGTAAGTGCTAAATAGAACTGGGGAGAAAGGAAGTTGGTGGCACAACGTGACTAGAAGAAGGGATTGGATGGATATATACATTCTTAGACAAGGGATCACCAACTTAGCACTGGAGGGAAATGTGTGACTAGTATATGAATGAGAGTTTGGCGCAAAGAACATGTCTTTTAAAAATTCCCTGGTATAAATCAAGATTTCACTTTTGCTGTATCCCTCATTCAAAAATCTACTTATACTCATGAACGAAGTTTTCATTTATTAAAAAGAATTAAAAAATTAATAATTTTTTTTACAAATAAGTTCTCACAGATGATGTTTGTCTATATCAACAAACGATATTTCCATTTTATTACAAAAAGGAAAATCTAATTATTTTCTTCTTTACAAATAAGTTATCATTTTGTCTATACCTACAAACGAAATTTTCATTTATTTAAAAGTATATGAAACCTAACTAAATTTTTTCTTTATAAATAAGTTCTTCCAAACCTCGTCCATCCATCCAAATGATTGAAATTTTGATTTACAAACTTAGAGTTACATTTCAACCATAAATGTTTTAATTTTAAAGAATCTAAATTGCTTTCCATGTGAATAAAAAGTAAAAAATGTACCCCAAAGCTGACCTACTTCAAAGATTAGAAAATTACTCCAAGGAAGAACGTGGATGTGGTTGTATGGATAAAACTGTTGTAAACAAAAAAGTTTTCAAATGTAACTACATAAGATCTCTTGGAATTTTTTGACTATTTTAAAGTGAAAGAAATGAGGAAGAGAGAACTAAGATATAAAAATATAAAAGAACTTCCAACAATTTGTAAAACAAGAAATTATTTCAAACTTAATAAAGAAAACATAACACACGCCACGGATGGAAAAACTGTTTTGCTGAAAATACCTTATTCTTATGTATTTTGGGGGGGGGGGGGGGGAAACCAAATATGAAACTTCAAAAACTGTATCATCCACTAATCCCAGAAGCTATTAGTACCTTTAATAATAGATGTCTCAGCGAATGCAGTTCGGTGTCCGTTTTCCAGAGCATGTTCTGCTACAGCTGATGTTGGATGACACTGCTTGTGAGATCTGTTTGTTGTTGTAACCGTTTTCCTTCCCAATGGATCTCTAGGTCATAGTGTTTACCGCAAACCCACCCATACAGATCTGCACGCCACCAGCTTCCATCACCCAGCACAGAAACAGTCAGTTATGAGGACCTTAGTACATCGGGCTGAAACCGCCTCAGACGCTGAAAACGTGCCGAGAGAATTGAGCCACTTACGCCAAGTCTTTAAGGAAAACGGTTACAACAACGAAGAGATCTCACAACCAAGTCTCAAAGGAAGAAGACCTCTGAAGAAGACACCAAACAGGTTGCATTATTACCGTTTTGTGGTTCGAAACAGGGAAAATTAGTCGTCTCCTGAAGAGGCATAAAATAGACACAATCTTCAGGCCTCCGGCAAAGATCCGGCAACTAACGAAATCTGTGAAAGACGATGTAGGCCTCAGAACGCCAGGAATTTACAAGATACCGTGTGGATGTGGGCAGTTTTATGTCTGCCAGACTATTCGCACTATTGAACAGCGCCGCACAGAACATGAAAGGTGTTACCGTCTGCGCTATCCCGAAAAGTCAGCTGTAGCAGAACATGCTCTGAAAACGGAGACCGAATTGCATTCGATGAGACGTCTATTATTAAAGGGACTAATGGCTTCTGGGATAACGTGATAAACAAGGCCATAGAGATTAGAATTTCTGACAACATCTTCAATAGAGACGGTGGATTGTAGCTGAGTACAGCGTGGGATCCAGTGCTAAGGGAGTTGAAGCGGGCCCGGCAGTTGCGCGGCCAAAACATTACCATATATGGTGCGGGGCCGAGCATCAGTCACGAGCGACGTCACGAGCACCCCGCGGCTATATAAGCACGGCAATGACAACCACACGACAGTCATCCACTTGACAATGGCAGAGCAGATCTCTGCCGAAAGCTCGTGGACAGTATACCACTTGACGTGGCTTGAAACCCGAGAATGTTTTACTAACGGATATCGCCGTGAAAGCATGCATTCGTACATGTATCACCGACTCACTCACCATTTCTTCACATTTTACAGTTAAATTTACTAAATTAAGCGATTTTTAAAGAATTTAACAGCTTTTACATAGTTGAAATAATTTAAAAAGGAATTTAGATCATGTTGGTAGCCCTGCTAAAAAACATTTGGTTGCAAAAAAAGGCCGATTTTATATTTGTGTTAACAGATGGTGTTTTGCTTACTGTGAGCCTAACCTAACTCTCAATACGAGAGAAGGAAAGTTGCTACTCACCATATAGCGGAGACGCTGAGCCGCGATAGGCTCAATAAAAAGATTCACACAATCATAGCTTTCGGCCATTAAGGCATTTGTCAGCAGTAGACACACATACACACATGCACACATACACTCACGCAAGTGAGTGACTCCCATCATGCACTGGTGCTGCTGCTCGCAGTGTAGTATCAGCTCTCTGAGACTGCTGATGCGTGTGCTAGTTGCGCTTGTGTGAGTGTGTGTGTGCGTGTATGTATGTGTGCCTACTGCTGACAAAGGCCTTAATTGCCGAAAGCTATGATTGTGTGAATCTTTTTATTGTGCCTATCGCGGCTCAGCATCCCCGATATATGGTGAGTAGCAACTTTCCTTCTCTCGTATTGTTACATTCCATCCTGGATTTTCCATTGTTTGATTTTAACCTAACTTTCCTGTTTCCTGTACGTGTGCTCAGTATAATGTCTAATTGTGGTTGTAAGAATACCTGCTGATACATTTTTTGTTATATTTGTGGTTAATGTGTGATAAAATACACCAACGAAACATTACAGACTTTGTGAAAAAGGTTTAACTATAGTAGTTTGGATCTAATCTTTGTGATCACAATAAATCTTGGGCGCCACATAAGGTATGTTATGTGTGTGTTGAAGATCTGAGAAAATGTACCGAATAGGAGAAAAAGCCTTTACATTTGCTTTTCCTATGATACAGATAGAGCCAAGAAATCAGTGTTGATATTACTGGTCATAATTCCAAAAACAAAAAGGTAATAAGCTACCGTAACCTTCCGTCCGCTATCCGACCAGTAGGTCATGGTGTAGGTTTGCCAGTTCCTGAACCACCAGATGATTTAAATTCTATTCCAACAGATGGTTTTTCAGATGTATAATCTGATTTACATGAACCAGATGATAATGAATTCCATTGTAATTCAGGAATTCTAGAGCCAAAATTGTTTACTCCGACTGAGCTTAATGATTTGATTAGGGATCTCAGCTTAACGAAAGAAAAAGCTCAACAGATTGGCTCTAGATTAAAAGAAAAGAACTTACTGGCATACAAATCATGCTTATGTTGTAACAAAGCGTTTCATTAATTTCCACATTTACCATATAGTATAGAATTTTTATACAATATAATAAGAGTCATATTGCTCGGAAACTATGGATGATACAAAAAACTATGGCTAGATTTGGATTCAGCTCATAAAAATTTATGAAGATCAGCTATAAAAGTAAAAAAATGTTTTTAAAAAATTTTTCGTTCGACTGTGTAATCGACCTTATTGTAAATCATGTTCACATTATTAATAATAACAGTAATGTATTGAATAAGAAATTCTTTAAAAGAACTTCATGAAATCTGTAAAGTGAAAGAAGTTTTATAAATTATTCTGAAATTAATAAACAACAATTTATCTCTCTTATCAAACAACCTGAAGGTAATATTAGTAATATTGATAGTAACAATTATTTTCAAAATCTTCTAGTAGACAAATATCAAGACATAAAAACAAAAAACTATCAGAAAAATTTGTCTGGTTACAATTTTCTAAGTAATGACGAATTTTTTAAAACACCTGAAAGAGTTAAATGTAGAATAATAACTTACAAAATTATTAATGTCAGTAATATTGTTGAACCACAAATTTTTTTACCAAATTTAAGAACTAATAATCACTAAATTTAAGAATATTTTAATATGTAAAAGAGCGATTAAAGCTAACATGAAATTTTATTGTAATTTTAAAAGGCCAACTGTGTGACTGGATTGAAAAGTTCCTAGACAACAGAATGGACAGAAGTCTTGCGAAGTAAGAGTGATTTCAGGTGTGCCATAGGGGAGTGTCGTAGGACTGTTGCTATTCACAATATACATAAATGACCTTGTGGATAACATCAGAAGTTCACTGAGGATTTTTGCTGGTGATGCTATAGTATATCGAGAGGTTGTAATAATGAAAAATTGTACTGAAATGCAGAAGGATTTTGCAACGAATTGACGCATGGTGCAGGGAATGGCAATTGAATCTCAATGTAGACAAGTGTAATGTGCTGCAAATACATAGAAAGAAAGATCCCTTATCATTTAACTACAATATAGCAGATCAGCAATTGGAAGCAGTTAATTCCATAAATTATCTGAGAGTAGCTATTAGGAGTGATTTAAAATGGAATGATGATATAAAGTTGATCGTCGGTAAAGGAGATGGCAGACAGATTCATTGGAAGAATCCTAAGGAAATGCAATCCGAAAACAAAGGAAGTAGGTTACAGTACACTTGTTCGCCCACTGCTTGAATATTGCGCACCAGTGTGCGATCCATATCAGATAGGGTTGATAGAAGAGATAGAAAAGATCCAATGGAGAGCAGCTCACTTCGTTACAGGATCATTTAGTAATCGCGAAAGCGTTACAGAGATGATAGATAAACTCCAGTGGAAGACTCTGCAGGAGAGACGCTCAGTAGCTTGGTACAGACTTTTGTCGAAGTTTCGATAACATACCTTCACCGAGGAGTCAAGCAATATATTGCTCAGTCGTACATATATCTCGCGAAGAGACCATGAGGATAAAATCAAAAAGAATAGAGCGCACACGGAGGCATATCGACAATCTTTCTTTCCACAAACAATACGAGACTGGAATAGAACGGAGAAATGACAGAGGTAGTCAAGCAATATATTGCTCAGTCGTACATATATCTCGCGAAGAGACCATGAGGATAAAATCAAAAAGAATAGAGCGCACACGGAGGCATATCGACAATCTTTCTTTCCACAAACAATACGAGACTGGAATAGAACGGAGAAATGACAGAGGTACTCAAGGTACCCTCCGCCGCACACCGTCAGGTGGCTTGTGGAGTACGGATGTAGATATATATGTAGATGAAGTAAGGGAATTTAAAACAAGTAACAAACTTTTATGAAGACCAATTGGTTTAGAAAGTTTTTATCCATATTCATCGAATAAACTATTAACTGTAATGAAAGAAAAGCAATGGAAAAAAGATCTGATTGGTCTTTATTTTATACAAATGGTTCAAAATTAAGATTTAATAGACACAAGACAATTTGCGTTCTTCTTATATTGATTTACTGAAAGGTACTGAAGACAGAAAAGCTGCAATAAATGTCAAAAATGAAAATAAATTTTTTTTCTCTATCCAGTAAAACCAGCTTTACGTCCAGCAGTTTGTGATGTGGAAAGAGTCGCTAAATATAAATTTCTTGGGTTAGAATTAGATAAAAATTTTGTAAAATAAAAATCAAATATCCTCCAAAATTTGAAAGGAGCCTAATATTTCCATTAATGTTTATGCTTATGGCGAAATTTTTATTGCATATCCTCTTTACTATAAAGAAAGTAAACTAGGAAAACGTATTAATCTTTTTTTTAGTTCAGACAGAATAATATTATTGTTCAATAAGAGATTTGTCTAGATTCATTAATTTACAAACAAGTGAGTGCAATGGATAAATTTAGTCTAGTGATGGAAGTTTAAGGTATCTTCATTCACAAGAAAAATTAGATAAACACGAAAGCGATTACAAAGAATATTTAAAAAAGATAGGAACATATATGCCTATAGATGGTGAAAAATTAAATTTGGGAATTATGAACATTCATTAAGGGTACCTTTTGTAATTTACGCAGACTTCGAATGTCTATTAAGAGATGTTAACACTTGTCAACCAAATCGTGATAAAGCTTATATTAATAATTATCGAAAACGTATACCATTTTCATTAAGTTACTATGTCAACTATCCTAATGGTTGGTTGGATGGTTTTGTGGTTTGATGGGGGCTAAACATCGAGGTCATCAGTTCCCTGTTCCAAACAGATATACTTGTAAAAGGCCAATACAGTAAAAGCGTAACCTCTGCAACCATAGGGAGGGAACACCAAGAGGTACAGAGCTAAAATGAACACTGCAATAACACAAAATAATGGACACTTAAAAGGAGCAGATCAAATAGTTGACTTGAGTAAAATAGATTACAGTGGTTGATGGATCAGGTAAAAAGTCAACCACTCAACTACAAACGAAGAACCTCCAGCTGGAAAGCGTTGATAGAGGTATCAACACAACTTGTTACCATAAAAGACACTATTTTGGTATACACGTCACAATTAAAAGTCGTACGAGTGGGTGTAGCCTGAGAAATCATGCGAGAGCGCCCATACTAGAGCGAGTGATAAAACCAAGCTGCACGG
This sequence comes from Schistocerca americana, assembly GCF_021461395.2. Lineage (NCBI taxonomy): Eukaryota > Metazoa > Arthropoda > Insecta > Orthoptera > Acrididae > Schistocerca > Schistocerca americana. Next base: position 313,496,403 of record NC_060119.1, on the reverse strand, counting down.
ATAAAACCTAAAACTGGGTCAGCTACAGAGGTATCATCACCTAGAATTAAAGGAAGTGCAGCTGGTAAATTAAAGGACTGCCGCAAGGGGGCTAAAACGGGGCAGTCCATCAGAAGATGGACTACTGTCAGCCCTGCATCACAGTGACACTTGGGCGGGTTCTCACGATGAAGGAGACAACTGTGGGTCAATCGCATATGTCCACTTCGGAGATGGCAGAGAACAACTACGTGTGCCCGTAGATGACTTTACCATGTGGAACTTATTTGGCGTGTTCAAGACAGACCATTCAGAGCTCCAGACATCGCGGACCTTGCGATGTAGGGCTGACCGGAGGTCTCTTTCCACGAGACCAAGATCCAGGGATGGCGAAGTGGTGGCCTGCATGGCCAACCGATCGATACATTCGTTTCCTGGAATGCCGATGTGGCCCGGGGTCCACACAAACGTCGCTGAACGACCACACTCTGCGAGAGAAAAAACAGCATCTTGAATACCACACACCAAAGGGAATTGAGAAAAACACTGGGGAGTCACTGCATATGACAAATGACTTCCCAGGGCAGGAGGAAAGGTGAGCGAGTGCACGATAAAGAGCAACCAGCTCTGCAGTGAAAACACTGGTCCCACAAGGCAGGGAATGCCGCTGAGTGTAGCCGCCGTGGATGAAAGGAAACCCAGTGCGTCCATTGACCACAGAACCATCGGTGTATACTACATCTGCATCGCGAAACGAGGCAAGAAGACCAATGAATTGTTGACCAAGACTGGCAGGTGGAACAGAGGACTTGGAGTCGCAGGACAAATCCAAGCAAAGCCACAAGCAAGGAAGGGACCTAGGAGGGGTAGAAGAAGAGGGCCCGAAGGATGGAGGAAGGGGAAAGGACTCGAGTAACGAGAGAAGGGAACTAACGCGGACCGCGATCGGGAGATCCGACCTAGGCCGCCGTCGTGGGGAGGGGAGTGCAGAAGATGGAAAAAGGAGCCTGCAGTTTGGGTGATCGGGCGAGGCTTGGACGCGGGCGATGTATGACGCAAGCAACTTTTGTTGGCAGAATCGTAGGGGAGGGATTCCAGCTTCTACAAGAAGGCTAGTCACTGGACTAGTGCGGAAGGCACCTGTCGCCAGTCTGACGCCACAATGGACAATCGGGTCGAGGATCTGCAATATTGAAGGTGCTGCTGAGTCCTACACCACGCTCCCTTAGTCGAGACGGGACTGGATTAAGGCCTCATAGAGTTGTAGGAGCATTGTTCGTGCAGGCCAAACGGTGTTATTGAGGCAGTGAAGGATGTTGAGGTGCTGTCAGCACCGTTGTTTAAACTCACGAAGATGAGGTGTCCAAGTGAACTGAGCATCAAACAGCATGCCAAGAAAGCAATGAATCACCACAATACAAAGGAGTTCATTGGCAAGGTAGAGCTCTGGATGGAGGTGGCCCATTCGACGACGACAGAAATGCATCACTCAGGTCTTAGAGGCTGGGAACTGAAAACCATGGTTGGATGCCCAAAAACGTGCCTTACGGATAGCTCCCTACAGCCGCCGTTCAGCGACACTGATGCTTGGGGAACTGTAATAAAGACAAAAGTCATCGGCATATAGAAAGGAACAGACCGATGAGCCAACCACAGTCGCAACACCAATAATCGCCACCAAAAAGAGGGGATCACTGAGAACCAAGCCCTGTGGGACACCGTTCTACTGAATATGAGCAGAGTGAAAATAAATGCCAACTCCAACCCGAAAGGAGAGCTTGGAGGGAAAATTCCGTATAAAAATCGGAAGTGGACCCTGTAAGCCCCATTCATGCAGTACAGCAAGGATATGATGGCACCAGGTGGTATTGTATGCCTTCCGAAGATCAAAGAAAACAGCAACTAGATGATCTTGCCGAGTAAAAACTGTAGGAATAGCAGACTCTAGCGAAACTAAATTGTCGATCGCTGAGCAGCCCTGACGGAAGCCCCCCCCCCCCCCTCCTTGTTGCTGGGCCAGGAGGCCCCGAGCTTCAAGGACCTACATGAGCTGCCGACTCACCATCCGTTCCAGGTGTTTGCACATAACGTTGGTAAGGCTGATAGGGCGATAGCTATCAACCACTAGCGGATCGGCACCAGGTTTCAGCACCAGGCTGGTAACGCTATCCTGCCAACGAGTTGGGAAAACGCCCTCCATCCAGATGTGGTTAAACAGGGCGAGTAATTCACCCTGACAGTGCGCCGAGAGATGGCGAAGAAACTGTTTGTGAATTCGGTCTGGACCTGGAGAGGTATCAGGGCAAGCTGTAAGGGCACTTTGGAACTCCCATTCACTAAACGGGGCGTTGTATTGTTCCCAACGGTGCCTGCGAAACGATAACTGCGTATGCTCAGCCTGCTCCTTAATGGCTGTAACCTGCTGTCACGGAAATATGAGCGAAGTACTCTGCCAGACGTTCGGCGATGGCGATTGGTTGAGTACAAAGTGTACCCCGAAGAGAAAGGCAAGGGACACACACATGAGGGCGAAAGCCAAAAATGCGCTGAATCCGCGAGATGGGGAGGTGCGGGAATGTATGATGGCAACATATCGTTCCCAGCAGCCCTGTTTACCGAGCCTGGGCCTGCAGGCGTTTAAAGGACACCAGAATCTCTAGGGAAGGATGACGCCAGTGTCGTTGCAGGGCTCGCCGGCGGTCCCGGCAATCACTGGTGTCCACCAAGGTACTGACTTACGCCTTAGGGTGCTTGAAGAACAAGGGACAGTTGCCTCAGCAGCAGAAACAATGGCCATAGTGACCTCGTCCACTGCCAAATAAATGTCATCAGGAAGCGGAGCAATGGCCATAGTAGCTGAAGTGTAGGCTGCCCAATCAGCTCCACGAAGAGACCATCGTGGCAGCTGGTCAGGGGTTGGGATTGAAGAAGAGAAACCAGGATAGGAAAGTGGTCGCTACCACAGAGATTTTCGTGGACCCTTCAACTGAGGTATGGAAGAAGACCTGGGCTACTAAGAGAGAGGTCAATGGCATAGTATGTGCCATGAGTCAAGCTAAAATATGTGGGAGCACCAGTGTTAAGGAGGCAAATGTCCTGCTGTGCCAAGAGAGCCTCAACGTTCCTACCCTGGCCTGAGATGTGGGCTCCACCCCATAAGGGTGGTGGGCATTAAAGTCCTCCAAAAGGAGGAATGGCGGTGGGGGCTGAGTGAACAAGGCAGCTAGGTCAGCAAGAGGGACAACCTCATAAACACAGACACCACCAGACACCCTGTTGTATTCTATGCGGTTCTTATAGTAACCCCAGTAGCCACAGAGGGAGGGGTTCCACCGAACAGGAAACCAGGTTTCCTGTAGGGCCGGACAAGATTAGATTAGATTAGATTAGATTAATACTTGTTCCATAGATCATGAATACGACACTTCGATATGATGTGGAATGTGTCAGGTTAATAAAAGATGTCTGTAGAAGATATTACATTACACAAAATATTGCATGACACTAATGTTAAAGTTTTTTTCCCTTAATTTACATCTAAAAATTCAGCCAATGAGTAGAAGGAGTTGTCATCTATAAATTCTGTTAATTTATTTTTAAATGTTAGTTGGTTATCTGTCAGGCTTTTGATGCTGTTTGGTAGGTGGCCAAAGACTTTTGTGGCAGCATAATTTACCCCTTTCTGTGCCAAAGTCAGATTTAGCCCTGCGTAGTGAAGATCATCCTTTCTCCTGGTGTTATAGCTATGCATACTGCTGTTACTTTTGAACTGGGTTGGATTATTAACAACAAATTTCATAAGTGAATATATATACTGTGAGGTTACTGTGAGGATCCCTAGATCCTTAAATTGATGTCTGCAGGATGACCGTGGGTGGGCTCCAGCAATTATTCTGATTACACGTTTTTGAGCAATGAATACTTTTCTACTCAACGATGAATTACCCCAGAATATGATGCCATAAGAAAGAAGTGAATGAAAGTAGGTATAGTAAGCTAATTTACTGAGATTCTTATCACCAAAATTTGCAGTAACCCTAATAGCATACGTAGCTGACCTCAGACATTTCTGCAGACCATCAGTGTGTTGCTTCCAGTTTAACCTCTCATAAATGGACACACCTAAAAATTTTGAAAATTCTACATTAGCTACAGACTGCTGTTCAAAGTCTATATTTATTACTGGAGTTGTGCCATTTACTGTACAGAACTGTATATACTGTGTTTTATCAAAATTTAAAGAGAGTCCGTTTGCTGAGAACCACTTAATAATTTTATGAAAAACATCATTTACAATTACATCACTTAGTTCTTGGTTTTTGGATGTTATTACTATACTTGTATCATCAGCAAAAAGAACTAATTTTGCATCTTCACCAATGTGGAATGGTAAATCATTAATGTATATCAAGAACAGTAAAGGACCTAAGACCAAACCCTGTTAAGTACGAATTAAGCCATTTGTGCACTGCCCCACTCAAACCATAATGATTTAGCTTATCTAAAAGAATTCCATGATTTACACAATCAAAGGGCTTTGAGAGATCACAAAAAATACCAATGGTGATGTCCGGTTATTCAGAGCATTTAACATTTGATCACTGAAGGCGTATATAGCATTTTCTGTTGAAAATCCTTTCTGAAAACCAAACTGACATTTTGTTAGTACTTTATTTTTACAAATATGGGAGGCTATTCTTGAACGAATTACTTTTTTAAAAATTTTTGATAGAGCTGTCAGAAAAGAGATTGACCGGTAGTTGTTGACATCTGATGTATCCCCTTTTTATGCAATGGTTTTACAATAGCATATTTAACTCTATTGGGAAAAACACTGTGCTCCAAAGAGCTATTACACACATGGCTGAGAATCCTACTTATCTGTGGGGAACAAGCTTTAAGTACCTTGCTGGAAATGCCATCAATTCCGTAAGAGCTTTTACTTTTCAGTGAGTTTATTATTTTACTGATTTCAGAGGGAGAGGTTGGTGGAATTACAGTTGTTTCAAACTGCACAGGTATGGCCTCTTCTATTAGTAGCCTTGCCTCTTCTAGTGAAGATCTAGATCCTATTTTCTCCACAACAATTAAAAAATGATTATTGAAAATATTTTCTTTTCTGATTGTTTGTTAGCACACTTGTTATTCAGTTTTATGGCACTAAAGTCTTCCTGTGCTCTTGGTTGCCCTGTTTCCCTTTCAATAATTTTCCAAATTGCTTTAATTTTACTATCAGAGTTACTGATCTCAGACATGATACACATGCGTCTGGACTTTTTAATAACTTTTCTTAGTACCGTACAATAGTTTTTATAATATTGAAAAATTTTGGGGTCAGTACTCCCTCTTGCTGTTAGATATAGTTCTCTTTTACAGTTGCAAGATATTCTTATTCCTTTGGTTAGCCAAGGTTTTTTTATATGTTTCCTTGGAATTATGTCTAACTATTTTCTTGGGAAAACAATTTTTAAATACCCTTAAATATGTATCATGAAATAAGTTATATTTCAAGTTTGCATCGGGTTCCTTATACACTTCATCCCAGTCTAGCTGCTGTAGGCTTTCCCTAAAGTTTGCAATATTTATATTGTTAATTGAATGCACTGCTTTGAAAGTCTGATTTGATATACTGCATGGAGCTATGTCATGTACTCTAACTAGCTGTGTACCATGATCTGAAAGACCATTCCAACATGATAAGCATTTATGACCTTAAACTTATCTTGGTCTACAAAAAAGTTATCTATCAATGTACTGCTGTTCTTTGTTATCCGAGTAGGAAAATCAATGACGGAGCTCAAATTGAAAGAACTGAGTAATACTACAAGGTCATTCTTGCTATTACACTCTTTCAGGGAATCAACATAGAAATCCCCACAAATGATAATTTGCTTCCCCCTGTCTGACGGATAGCACAACAAAGCATCCAAGTTTTCTAGAAATAGCTGAAAATTCCCTGAGGGGCACCGATACACTGTTACAATTATGAAAGTGCCATCATTTAGTTTAAGTTCAGTGGCACATGCTTCCATATGTCGCTCTACACAAAATTTTTTAGTTTATAAATTTTTTACACTGTGGAAGTTTGACATATCTGGCAACTCCTCCTCTCATCATATCATCTCTACTTACATGTGCAGCTAATTTGTACCCATTGATGCTAACCTTTTGCATATCAGTGACAATGTGATGCTCAGACAGGCATAGTACATCTATTACATTCTGAGTTTCGATATCTTCTAAACAAAGCCGAAGCTCATCAATTTTGTTCTTCAATCCCCCAATATCTTGATGAAATATACTAACATTATTTTTCACTTTACTTTTGTGAGTATCTTGAACTTTTTTAACATCTTTAGTACTTGCCTGGCTGAGTTTCCACTGGATACTGATCTTACACTAAAAAAGAGTTTCCACCATGAGATGTAGTTCCCCCCCCCCCCCCCCCCCCACCTTTAAATTTCCTGCTATCAGCCCAGCCAGTTTACCTTTCCCTTTTGTTGTTGAGGTGTAGGCCATGTCTAGTATAGTCCCACCTACAGAGTGAATCAACTGGAACCACACCAATGTGGACCCTGCACCAGACCCAAGTAGCCGTTCCAACTCCAAATTAACTCTCCTGACAGAAGAGCGCAAATGAGGTCGGTCGTGACGCTCCAGAACCGACACAAACCCAATGCTGGTATGACTCGATGTCGATGCAGTCTTTGCCAGGACACACTCTATGCTGTACCCCAGATCTCTGTCAATACTGTTGCCCGGCCCACCCACAATAACCACGGTATCTTCCTTAGTAAAGCCTCCACATAGTGAACCTAAATCCTCTGTAACCTGCCCCAGTCCAGCACTAGGTTTGAAAAAACTTGTGACCTGGTATTCTGACCCTAATTCATCCTGCAGAAGGCAATTCACCCTGACTGAAACAACAGGTTAAACCTATTTCGTTCATTAATAACAAAGCTGTCAGAAGAAGTTCTTGGCCTGTTCCTTATGCCTGTTGCCACTTCCCACCCCTGTTTACTCTTCTCCCCCCTTAACCTGCCAGTTCTCGCCTAGCCTCATCTAACTCAGCCTGAAGGGCAGCAATTTTCCCCTCCTGTTCCACAATCTTTCTATGTCTACTCTATAGCCTACAGAACCACTGATCAGTCTCGCTCATTTTCCCAATTCCCACCCCACTACAATCGCCCCAATGAAAAAAGTTACTACATCCATCACACCATACCCCGGAGCTCACGATTCTGCTGCACGTCAGGCCCTTTACACTCATGGTGCAAATCGATCTTAGTGACAGAAAGACAATTAAGTTACCGGAAAACAATGAAAATACGTGTACGAAAAATTAGGCCTACTCGCGACTATGTAAACAGTGGTTCAGAAGTTTTTTACTGGAAATTATTTAAGAGATGTCGATACTCTACAGATATAAAGGGTCAACAAACGTATTTAGCATACTAAACTATCAGTAAATGCACTTAAAATTGCGGTATGAAGTTTAATCTGAAAGCACAAAAGTTCGGCCTGGCCACGATATGTAAACAAAACGAACTTTACGTGATTACTGTGTACGCTTGAAGAGCACTATAATTAACGTAATAAATTAGTTTAAAGTGTTAAAAACAGTTTATTACTACTTAAATTACTTATCTTGCACGAGAGCTGTGACTCAGACGTCCGTATAGCAGGCGCAGGACTACCACGCAGGGCTACAAGTGGCAGGGAAGTGGCACAAAAGCTGTTTCAACTCAGCAAGGTGGTGGAGAGAACCACGGCGCGCTCACCGCCAACGGTTGTGAAGTAGCCTGATCAACTTCCATAGGAGCTGCGTGTCGAGCAACATCTGAGTGAATGCTAGATGCTCCACATCATCTTCAGGTGCATTGGTGAACTCCTTTTCTGTCTCGATGTCCTTCTCCTTTTGCTTTTTCTTCTTTTTGGTAGGGTCCCGTTTGTCCTTCGGTTTATCAGCCTGGGTGGGCTTTTCCGATCCAATCTCATGGACCGAGGAAGACCTGGAAGCCCTACAGCCCTCAGGTGGTGGCTTTTTCAGCCACTGGCTGACATCTGGAGGGGCAGTAACCGTGGAAGGGAGGACACCAAGCGATCCATTCCGCGCAATAGGAGCCGGAGGAGGCGGGCACTTCTCTGGCTCAGAGAAAACAAGGGAGCAACGGAAGAGGGTGTTCCCCCAGCTACCAGGTGGGCAGGAATAGACGGCCGGGCTGGAGGGCCCACAAAAAGCGGCTGACCTGGGGGGCTCATTGCTAGGGATGGCGACGTCGAAGCTGCTGCAGCAAACGTCGATGAAATGCGCACAGGGTGAAGTCGGTCATACTTGCGTTTAGCCCCTGTGTAAGTGAGCCTGTCCAAGGTCTTATACTCCATAATCTTCCGTTCTTTTTGATAAACCGCGCAGTCTGACGAGCAAGGTGAATGTTTCTGTCCGCAGTTGACACAAACAGGGGGCGGCGAACACGGGACATCGGGGTGGGAGGAACGTCCACAATCCCGACAGGTAGGGTTGGCCTCACATCTTTATGACATATGCCCAAACCTCCAGCACTTAAAGCAGCACATGGGAGGAGAGACGTAAGGCTTAACATCACATCGATATATCATCACCTTGACCTTCTCGGGCAGGGTGTCATCCTCGAAAGCCAAGATGAAGGCGCCGGTGGCGACCCTACTATCTTTAGGTCCCCTGAAGACACGTCGTACAAAGTGGACACCGCGGCGGTCCAAATTTGCACGGAGCTCGTCGTCATACTGCAACAACAGGTCACGATGAAAAATAAGTCACTGAACCATATTGAGGCTCTTATGAGGCGGAATGGAGACTGCAACATCACCGAGCTTGTCACAAGCAAGCAATGCCCGTGACTGTGCCGGAGATGCTGTCTGTATGAGGACTGCTCCAGACCTCATTTTAGACATGCTTTCAATTTCTTCAAACTTGTCCTCTAAATTTTCCACAAAAAACTGAGGCTTTGAGGTCAGAAATGAGTCCCCATCTGTTCGGCTGCATACCAGAAATCGAAGAGAATACGTAGACACCAGGTAATTTAGACCGCCGTTCCTCCCCTGGTGTGGGCAGGGAAGGGACCGATTGGGGGTCACACGTTAAAGCATGGAACTTTCCTTTCTTAGAGACTCATACTTGCGCACTATTCGTATTTCTTTTCATGGTGGTCTCACGAGCAGCTAGGGGAAGGAATGTCCACCCAGACAGAGCCCCGCTTGTCTCGTAAGCCTAATAAAACCAGGAGGCGGCAGGTTCCCCAGAGGTCGCCCGCTAGCAACTGTTCTACCCCAACAGCCATGCGTCTCCTAGGCGCACAGCACACCTTGATATTGAAGGTTTTATTAGAGGTTTACACCATCCTAGCGACCCATGCAGTTAAGCCGAGATCCTCGGGCTCTGTACCGTCAACGTTCCACCGTCGCGCCTTACGGTGGTCGTTGAAGCACGCTCAGAGCTTACGGTATTGAGGACTGGTGGCGCTTCCCAGTCCCCAGCTCAGGGACCCCGGGGTCGCCAAGCCCGTAGCCAGCAACTAAATGCTGAGCCCCCTGAGGATTATTCTAATGGTGACTATAAAAGAACTAGGTATGTATACTGGCACAGATGCAGCAAAAAAATTCATTGAAATATCAAAACATGGTAGAATAGCATGGAGAGTTGCGCTGAACCAGTCTTCAGACAGAAGACCACAACAGTACTGGTATAGTGACAGTCGTAGCGCCTCCCAGAGACGATACATTTGATAACATGTCATGTAGCGTCTCAGAGCTCCCTGTCAAGTATTAGTAAATCTAAAAACTAGTATTCACATCAGCTGTTTTCTTGTTTAACAAATTCCCTTAATTTATAATAATAATGTGTCATATTTAACCTCCTAGTACAAAAGGAACGAGTCATGAACCATCAGAAGAAATCTACATTACAACTCACCTACTGATGGTACTCAGAAATATATTAAATCATAACAATTCGTAAACATGGTGTAGCATCGGTGCCATCCCGCAGGCCCATATCGATAGTCGCGTCTGGCTCAGCTTCCGTGGTATGTGACTCATGCATTGTGGATGCCGCAGCTGCAGAGCGCGGTTTACATAAATTTTGTCCGGCCAGTTAAAATTCTTGCCGTGGAAGATGTGTTAACTTACTGGAGAGTGGTAATTCCTAAACCACGTGGCATGTAGTGAGAACAGCAACCAACCACATCTCGTCGTTTTGCAGGACAAGTAACGTGTACTGAACGATTATGAAAATGTTTCAAATGGCTCTGAGCACTATGGGACTTAACATCTATGGTCATCGGTCCCCTAGAACTTAGAACTACTTAAACCTAACTAACCTAAGGACATAACACAACACCCAGTCATCACGAGGCAGAGAAAATCCCTGACCCCGCCGGGAATCGAACCCGGGAACCCGGGCGTGGGAAGCGAGAACGCTACCGCACGACCACGAGCTGCGGTCGAACGATTATGAGTGAACATTGAAAATGAGAGAGAGACGTATAATCTGTTTGACCAAATTTCACGAGCGTACTGCCAAATCCACAAACACCCGCGTAGCTGTGGGTCTCACGTTCTCTAGTGAAAATAGCTTGTAACGCCACTATAACTGATAACAGCCTCTTTGAACAGTGGATTTCATTTGTCGTGCTCTAGTTATCTGAACTGAGCTTGAGATTACGACAACAGACGTCAATACATTCCAGCGTACTAGGTGACTGAAGCGTCAATGAATGAGTAAGTAGCCGGCCGCGGTGGTCTAGCGGTTCTAGGCGCTCAGTCCGGAACCGCGCGACTGCTGCGGTCGCACGTTCGAATCCTGCCTCGGGCATGGATGTGTGTGATGTCCTTAGGTTAGTTAGGTTTAAGTAGTTCTAAGTTCTAGGGGACTGATGACCACAGATATTAAGTCCCGTAGTGCTCAGAGCCATTTGAATGAATAAGTCGATCATTTTGATAATTTTAATTGAGAACAGTGCTGGCCAAATTTTCAGTGCCTGGTTTGCAGAATATATTTGGCTCACATCAGATATAGCTGGATCTCATTCATTGGATGTTTCCCCAACCTGTTAAATGATAAGCGTTGCAAGACTCTAACCCTAGCTGGCAGTGTGAGGAAGAAGAGAATAACCGACGCGGGAAAACTAGATACACAGGCTTTAAGGAACACACGTCCCTATTTTTACGTGACTTCATGAGTATTCGAAGTGAGAAAGATCAAAGAGTTAGTTATTGTATCCCCTGGGCGTGGTGCAAGGCGAGACCGAGAGCAGGTTTTGTTGTCGTAGTCTTCTGGTTGGATTGATTTAGAGGAAGAGACTAGACAGCGAGGTCATCGGTCTCATCGGATTAGGAAAGGATGGCGAAAGAAGTCGGCCGTGCCCTGTCAAAGGAACCATCCCTGCATTTGCCTGAAGCGATTAAGGGATATCACGGTAAACCTAAATCGGGATGGGTGGACGCGGAATTGAACCATCGTCCTCCCGAATGCGAGTCCAGTGTGCTAACCACATTGCAACCTCGCTCGGTCGTAGTCTTCGGTCTGAAGCATGTATAAGCTGCTTCATCTTTTTTTTAAAAAAAAGAAAAAGTTCTACAAACAGCATCCAGTTGATTTGCGTAGCGTATTCAAGCCTTTGTCTCCCTCTTTTACGAATCTAACTACTGTTTCATCCCTGATTATGTATACTACCTACCAAGCCCTTCTTGACTTGAAGTTCTGTTATAACCCTTTTTCCTCCCCAACTCTTCACTGATAATCCGATCTACCCCACTAATCTTCAGCGTTTTCCCATAGCACTATATTTAAAATGCTTTCCTTCTTTTCTTGTCTGATTTATAGTCTTCATTTCACATATAAATGAGCAATACGTATCGGCCAACAAAAATATATGTAAGAAGTGTTGCGCTACAGAAGAGATTGAAGATTATCATGTAATAATAGCGTTTCCAAAAAGATTTCATGACTCACCTTATCTGCATATGGATGACCACGTAACACACTCTCGTGAGTTTCGTGTTCAGTGTATCATTTCCACCCGTGTTATTGAATTATCGCACGATGAAATAGTCAGTTTAAAGATTACATGTCTAAATTTATATGTGCTTAGTGGTATAAGCTGGCCGCTTACAAATTATTAAGTAGCACACTGACTTATATTTAATGATAATGAAGATAGTAGTCTTCAATACAACTCATGTTAATAGTACTACATTTGAAATAACTTTTCGTGGGTGCAAGTGCTTGCAAGTCTTTAAAGAAAAATTTTTACTCTTAAACTTCATTCCGACAGATATGAAATACTGCTCAATGCACTCACTTACCTGCATTCCTCATGACGAAGTACATTGTACTCGTCGAGTGGGTCTCGGACAGGATGAATGAAATGAATGAAAACGTGAGCATCTCGAGAGATCAATTAAAAAATAAAAGGAACAGTTCCTTTCGAGAACATTTAGTATCCTCTTCTGCACGGTTTACTACACGGCGTGTCCGAGTCATTATGTCAGACAATTAGCCAGTCAGGGTGGTCACAGAATGATGTAGTTTTAATGTCAGAACAGACTCTGAACAACAAAGGAGAGAGAGGAGATGGTTCATGTCATGACCATTTAAGCTGAAGCCACAGAGAGGGTTCTTTGTTGGACTGAATTCCGGCAGCGTCCTGCAGCCGGCACAAGGTTTCTTTCCCCCGCTACTAATTGGCTGCTCATATAACGGTGCGTAGAGGCTTACTAGTCAGTGCATTCTACGGGAACAACAAGCTTCCCTCAAGCGGCGGTCCTACCCGGCATGTAAGCCGCAGCAGTTATATGTGAAGATAACACGTACAAGTTTGAGTGAGGAAAAAGATTACAAATGGCAGAATAAAATTTTGCGAGCCTTCTAGACTGGCTATGCGACTTGCACAATATGTTCCACTCATTAGTTAGCTGTGTGGAACAGTATCGCAACTACCCGCAATTCCTTCACAAAAATACGGTATGAGGAACAGTGGCAGTTCGAACAGTTGTAAAAAATCTACTATCTTACGTTAATTTTGAAAACTTCAGTTAAACTAGTAGCGTCAATTACTCACTAGCTCAGTACATCTAACGTCCGCAGTATTCTAGTCGTACGTGTACGTTAGCAGTTGTTGGTAGAGGTGCGTAGAGCACACATTGTTCGAAAGACTCCTGTGGAATCCAGTTACTACAATGATTCCTGTATTACGTACACATACGATTGGAATACACCGGACGTCCGATATATTGGAGCCTGAAGAAGACGCGACTGAGGCGTTGGAACTAGTAGCATAAATAATTTTTTTTTTTCGAAACTAGCTGCTGATAGTATATTTGGCTCACATCAGATATAGCTGGATCTCATTCATTGGATGTTTCCCCAACCTGTTAAATGATAAGCGTGTCTTCACGTTATCAATATAAATATAGTAAACTTTTGAGATTCTGAGTACAGAATTGTAACAGTATTGCGGCTGGAAAGAGCGTAAATTCCTTTAATTTTAATGCTTTATAAATAAACATCCGAAATTATTATAGCACTTTACAAAATTCGCTGTTATGTCCCACATTTGGTGCGTGCTTGAGTCGACGAGAAGTCTGTCGAAAGGGCCGTGCCTTGGCCGAGAGCACCATCAGTGACTGCGTGGCCTCATCCATTAGTGACCATACAGCGACGGTACATTCATTCGTATGACAGCATTAAGCAATTTAGCGCACGTGCCGAACTACTGCCTACCCACGCTACCTCTCGTCCTCATAGAAATTACTGTTCAAGCTCCCTGGTTTCCTCTCAGTACTGTTTAAACCATCTTTTTTAATATAGTTATCGGTACTCGACTAACATATTACTTTAAAATCCAATTACTACATTTAATGAAATCGAAAGAATTGAATTTTACAGCCGGCTGCTGTGGCCGAGTGGTTCTAGGCGCTTTATTCCGGAACCGCGCTGCTGCTACGGTCGTAGATTCGAATCCTGCCTCGGGCATGGATGTGTGTGATGTCCCTAGGTTAGTTAGGTTTAAGTAGTTCTAAGTCTAGGGGACTGATGACGTCAGATGTTGTCCCATAGTGCTTACCCCATATGATTTTTTTTTAGTTTATACTGTGAAGTTTCACACGAAGTATGACGTCGACATCTTGTCACGAATTTTCGGCTGAAAGTCGTTCTGCCGTTTTCAGCTGAGTCTTCCAATTATTAAGAGAGTTTTCAAGCTTACTTGATGGCGGGTGAATAGCGTACAGGCGAATTATCATGGGAAAATGACCATGTCCCCCAGATGCAGCTACTAAACCTTACGGGAAACTCATTTCGCCGGGAAAGCATCAAAAGTCACATTGATGCGTATTGCCCAAATTAAACGGCAACTACAGAAACTGGAATGTAACTGCGAAGAACCTTCGGTAACCGATTAAATATTAAGTTGGGAAGCGAGAGAAGGAATTACAAACATTTTGAGGAAAAGCGAGGACTACAACACTATACATAGACAAGACTACCGTTTCATGTTAACAGTTTTTTCTTTTTTAGAAGTTTCCTGTCTTTCACGACTATTACTAAAATAAATCAGCTATAGAAAAAAACATTGTACAGATTACTGTGTGAGTATGTAGGGTTTCATGTCCACCACATTTTAACCCCAACCGCCTTTATGCCACGAGAAAAGATTTCGTTTGTGGTCTCGTGTACACCAACAGAGCAAGCTTGTTTCTGATTAAAAACTTTATTGGCTCATTATACAACATCAGAAGTTATGTATACTGCAACACTGTAAACGCGCAATGCAACAAACGTCAAAGGTAATACCTGCTTTGATATGCAGATAATTAGCAATTCACATAACATTACAGGAACGCAGAAGTAACGCTACCTACGTTCCACAGGCAAGGAAAAATTACGCATGCGGTTTCTCATTCAGGAATATCACTAGAATGTTGGGTTGAATCCATCTATATCACGTTATCTAATTATTTATCTACACTCCTGGAAATTTAAATAAGAACACCGTGAATTCATTGTCCCAGGAAGGGGAAACTTTATTGACACATTCCTGGGGTCAGATACATCACATGATCACACTGACAGAACCACAGGCACATAGACACAGGCAACAGAGCATGCACAATGTCGGCACTAGTACAGTGTATATCCACCTTTCGCAGCAATGCAGGCTGCTATTCTCCCATGGAGACGATCGTAGAGATGCTGGATGTAGTCCTGTGGAACGGCTTGCATTTCCACCTGGCGCCTCAGTTGGACCAGCTTTCGTGCTGGACGTGCAGACCGCGTGAGACGACGCTTCATCCAGTCCCAAACATGCTCAATGGGGGACAGATCCGGAGATCTTGCTGGCCAGGGTAGTTGACTTACACCTTCTAGAGCACGTTGGGTGGCACGGGATACATGCGGACGTGCATTGTCCTGTTGGAACAGCAAGTTCCCTTGCCGGTCTAGGAATGGTAGAACGATGGGTTCGATGACGTTTTGGATGTACCGTGCACTATTCAGTGTCCCCTCGACGATCACCAGTGGTGCACGGCCAGTGTAGGAGATCGCTCCCCACACCATGATGCCGGGTGTTGGCCCTGTGTGCCTCGGTCGTATGCAGTCCTGATTGTGGCGCTCACCTGCACGGCGCCAAACACGCATACGACCATCATTGGCACCAAGGCAGAAGCGACTCTCATCGCTGAAGACGACACGTCTCCATTCGTCCCTCCATTCACGCCGGTCGCGACACCACTGGAGGCGGGCTGCACGATGTTGGGGCGTGAGCGGAAGACGGCCTAACGGTGTGCGGGACCGTAGCCCAGCTTCATGGAGACGGTTGCGAATGGTCCTCGCCGATACCCCGGGAGCAACAGTGTCCCTAATTTGCTGGGAAGTGGCGGTGCGGTCCCGTACGGCACTGCGTCGGATCCTACGGTCTTGGCGTGCATCCGTGCGTCGCTGCGGTCCGGTCCCAGGTCGACGGGCACGTGCACCTTCCGCCGACCACTGGCGACAACATCGATGTACTGTGGAGACCTCACGCCCCACGTGTTGAGCAATTCGGTGGTACGTCCACCCGGCCTCCCGCATGCCCACTATACGCCCTCGCTCAAAGTCCGTCAACTGCACATACGGTTCACGTCCACGCTGTCGCGGCATGCTACCAGTGTTAAAGACTGCGATGGAGCTCCGTATGCCACGGCAAACTGGCTGACACTGACGGCGGCGGTGCACAAATGCTGCGCAGCTAGCGCCATTCGACGGTCAACACCGCGGTTCCTGGTGTGTCCGCTGTGCCGTGCGTGTGATCATTGCTTGTACAGCCCTCTCGCAGTGTCCGGAGCAAGTATGGTGGGTCTGACACACCGGTGTCAATGTGTTCTTTTTTCCATTTCCAGGAGTGTATAACGTCGTTTTGGCTATTGCCACCGTCAGATGGACATTTACAACTTGTAAAACAATATTCAGTCTCAGTTACTAATACTAGCTCTGAACATCGTCTTTAACGTAGGAAATGTTTATCTGACGAAGGTAGTAGCCAAAACGAAGTTATCAGTAAAGAAATATATGAAGTGATCTAGACGGCTTTAGTCACAAAATATCCGCAATAATCTCACACTTATTTACGAAATAAATTTACTTTAATAGTAGATATAGGTAAAGCTTTAAACATCGCTGCATTGTGAGCGACTGTTACAAGGTAAAATTAAAACAATTGCAGCCTTCACTCGCGACCAAGGTTTCGGGCACTTCTAAGAGTGCTTTCATCAAAAATAAAACATTTAAAACTGGAATGTCACGTATAACATAAATATGAAGCGATGACACTTTAGTCACAAAATATTAAAACATAAAACATAGAGGCAGACTACTGAGGGATGCACCACATGTCGAGCTGCGGTAGCATCCGACTGTGACTAAAACGTCATCGCTTCATATTTATTTTATACGTGACATGCCAGTTTTAAATGTTTTATTTCTCATGTAGGCCCTCTTAGCAGTGGCCGAAACCTAGGTCTAAAAAGACTTCATTTCCGCGACCGATGGCTGCTATTGCTTTAATGTTACGAATATTGGTTCTTTTTGAGAAGACCATTTTACACCTTGTGTGTTGGTGTTCCACAGAGGAAAAGTTGTGAGCTATTGCCAGTGCGGTTTAAGGTACTGCAACATTACTGCCCCTGACAGTCGGGATCCCCCGTGACTGTCATGCAACGTTGATCGATGACTTTAGGAGGGCAATACGCAACACCATGTAGGACTTGAGCAACGCGCGTGATTGACACTGTCACAGGTTCCCTTTACATGGCAGCAGTCAAGTCCAGGTTCTGCATGCAGCATCACGGTGTACTTATTCCTGTGTGAGACCTCCGAAGACAATGAACTTTTCTGGCTTTCATTTGTGATCATTGTACGGGCCCAGTACTTGGTATGATGGTATGGGGTGCCCCTGGATACGCAGAATTATCAGCACTGGGTCGCATAGCTGGTGATCTGGAGAGATGGTAACTATGCTCTGTCTTTGAAGTCTCCGTTACGTTATCTTTGAACACGATCGCGTAAAGCAAGTCACACATGGAGTAAGGTTTTTGCCGAAGTTTGCCAGGTGGCATGTTTGACTGTAGGCTTGCAGGGAGTGGAGATGGCTAGCTCACATGCTCAAGCTCTCGCACGATGTAAGACAGTGTGGAAGCTAGGAGGTTCACATGAAGGAGTGTATGGAAAGCAGCACAAGCTGGCCAATCTGAAAATTTTCTCAAACGGTTTTAAAGAAACCATTTGGTAAAAAAAAGTGATTCCACACATCTCATGCTCCATTCGTCATTTCAGTGATGAATGGCCCATCATTTCGTTAATGGTCATAGTTATTGTCATATTTCCAGATTAGGTAAACTACTGCAAGGAATTGTTAAAGTTTGCATTGAAAAATAGGGATCGCTATGAATTTGCGTTTTCTGCATTTTAGGTCATACTTTGCTGGCTGTAAAATGTAGCTAACATGTTGAATTCTTTAACACTAGAAGTATTACATGGGTCAGTTTTGACCAACGAAAGTTTGTCGATGGCCCTACCCCTCTTCATAATAACCAAACGGTCCTTTGATTTTTAGTCACATATGGGGCTGTATAAATCACTGGAATTTCATCCCCTAGCTCACTAGAAAGAAAAATTATCCGTCGTACCTGAGGTACCATTGGATCATTTTTTACCCATACACTGTTTAACGCAATTTGATAACAATAACACCGGTTTTCAGACTATAAATATTTTCTGGACTTGCCTTGACGTCATTGATGAGATTTTCGAGAACATTACGACAGTTTAGGACAAAAATAACCTGAAATACGAAGAATTCAGAGGTCGCAAAATGCTTCACATCAGTGTGACTTTCAGTTTCCTATGATCTGGCGACATGCAGACTGACGAGGCGATGCTGAGAAGCCACAAAGTAAAAAATACAGACGGGAACCTCTCCCCTCCTACATCACTGATTGTGGCTCTGCTCATAGTCCCATTGGACGACAGCAGGTGTCAGACTGGTCGCCCTTAGAGGTTTACTGTCTGTACATCTTTGTCTGTCGATAAGCCGAGAGCCCTGGGGCAGTCCGGACAGCAGCGACGTGGTGTTGGGGGATGTTCCTTCTGCGTACGTTATTCTGTGGCTTCCCACATTACTTTGACGATATGCATGCCGCCCGTCCGTAGGGAGCGGAAACCGGAGCTCATATAAAGCATCGTCAGGACATGTCGCGTGGGCTTGCAGTTTATTTCCGCGAGTTCGCTTCATTCAAGATGACGCGGCCTTATGGAGGCCGAGATCCTTTAATATCCAGAGAACGACGCAATCGAGTGACGACTCTGGTAGTGAGATAAGCGGGGAGGAGGACGACGATGTCATTCCGATGGAAAGCGCTAAGTGTTTCAGATGCATCAAATGAACGGCAAACAGACTCTGATCGATCTGACGGTGACATTTCTTGCACAACGTAGGAATGAAATATTGTACCTAATCTTTTGAACAGACGATCACGCATCCACTGTATGGCTTTCTTTCTTCTGCTCCTTCATCTACATCTACATCTACGTGATTACTCTGCTGTTCACAATAAAGTGCCTGGCAGAGGGTTCAATGAACCACCTTCATGTTGTCTCTCTACCGTTCCACTCTCGAACGGCACGTGGGAAAAACGAGCCCTTAATTTTTTTCTGTGCGAGCCCTGATTTCTCTTACTTTATCGTGATGATCATTTCTCCCTATGTAAGTGGGTGACAACAGAATGTTTTCGCAAACAAAGGAGAAACTGGTGATTGAAATTTCATGAGGAGATCCCGTCGCAACGAAAAACACTTTTGTTCTAATGATTGCCACTCCAATTCACGTATCATGTCTGTCACACTATCTCCCCTATTTCGCGATAATACAAAACAAGTTGCTCTTCTTTGTACTTTTTCGATGCCATCCGTTAGTCCCACCTGATGCGGATTCCGCGCCGCTCAGAAATACTCCAGAACAGGGCGGACAAGCGTAGTGTAAGCAGTCTCTTTGGTAGACCTGTTGCACCTTCTAAGTGTTCTGCCAATGAATCGCAGTCTTTGGCTTTCTCTACCCACAATATTATCTATGTGATCGTTCCAATTTAGGTTATTTGTAATGGTAATCCCTAAGTATTTAGTTGAATTTACAGCCCTCACATTTGTGTGGCACATCACGTAATCGAAATTTAGCTGATTTCTTTTAGTACTCTTGTGAATAACTTCACAGTTTTCTTTATGCAGGGTCAATTGCCACTTTTCGCACCATACAGATATCTTATCTAAATCATTTTTCAATTCGTTTTGATCACCTGATGACTTTACTGCGAACTGTGACATTTCTGACAGGAAAACACGAATCCAGTCGCACAACTGAGGCGATACTGCGTAGGCTCGCAGTTTGGTTAGAAGACGCTTGTGACGAACGGTGTCGAAAGCCTTCAGGAAATCTAAAAATATGGAATCAATTTGACATCCCCTGTCGATAGCACTTATTACTTCATGAGTATAAAGAGCTAGTTGTGTTTCACAAGAACGATATTTTCTGAATCCGTGCTGACTATGTGTCAATAAATCGTTTTCTTCGAGGTACTTCGTAATGTTCGAATACAGTACACGTTCTAAAACCCTACTGCAAATCGACGTTAGTGATATAGGCCTGTAATTCAGCGGATTACTGCTACTTCCATTTCTGGGTATTGGTGTGACTTGAGCAATTTTCCAGTCTTTAGGTATCGGATGTACGGAATCTACTCGAGGTCATGGATGTCCCTCCCGACGATGAGGGAACTGTACGTACGATGCAGGACGGGGTCTTCTATGAGGATGAGGACAGCGGTCAGCTACCAGGTGAAGTCGATAAATGTCTGTTAAATGAATTTTTATTCAAAACTCAAACGCAATATCACTGATCATCTGACGCAAGGGCGTAAGTCAAATTTCGTAGTGGCTGGTCTTTTGCCATCTTTCTCTATCTCTCACCGGTAACGAAGAATTTTGACGCACACATACGATTCAGGTTTCAGATGACAATGGCAACGATCCAGGTGTTTTGGACGACTCACAAGATGGCGACGGCTTGGCGGTCGCTGTTGTTGATGGAGCTGGCAGAAGCGGACTTGGTCACGGCCCATTGGGTGCTCGTCGTGGTGCAGCAGCTCTTTGTAGACGAGACGAGGTAGGGGCGGGGCCGTGCGACGCCCACTCCCTGGCGAGGAAGTGGAGAGTTTCGATGGCACCAAGTGGACACAGATTAAGCCACGCGACACAGCAGGTAAATGCAGGGCCCAGAAGAGTTGTAGGAGACACCCTGGCCGACGGGACATGCAAAATGACAAAAGGGAATAAAACATCATGCATACGTTTCAGATGCAACAAGTATGCGTGCAAGAGCTGCCAAGCCAAAAATCTTGTTGAACGTCTGAACTGTGAGCCCATCCCAGTTAACACAATTATTCAATCACACACTGTATTTTAAAATCTTTTACAAATACTCGGTACGTACCTTATTTGTCTGTAAAAGTAAAACTACTATTAGTACTCACATAAACAGTGTGTTTTGATTGTCATGGACTGCGCGGCTGCTCCCGGTGGAGGTTCTAGTCCTCCCTCGGGCATGGGTGTGTGTGTGTGTGTGTGTGTGTGTGTGTGTGTGTGTGTGTGTGTGTGTTGGTCCTTAGGATAATTTAGGTTAAGTAGTGTGTAAGCTTAGGGAATGATGACCTTAGCGGTTAAGTCCCATAAGATTTCACACACATTTGAACATTTGTGTTTTGATTCAGTTTCAATCATTTTATAATTAAAAAAGTGTAACATTGTTGTGCTTATCTTTTTTAATCATGTTTGATGAAATATAGGAATTTCTTCCGTAAAATTTAAAATAAATAAGGTCATTTCTGAAAATTAATTTTTAACAGTGTACTCTTAAGAGTTTTTCTGAACGTATAGTTAACATGGCGACACCCAAAACACGACCCAAATACCAATACAACGGTGGTTTACTACTTTGGGTTAAAAATGACACATGTGGTACGTAAGAGGGTATGGCGAAATCCGGTTCTTCTAGTGTTAAACTTGGCAGTATATCGTCATCTGTCTCCAGTCTCGAGAAAATCGGCTGTATATAAAGCACCGAACACGCCTGCCTTTGAAAAAGCCAAAATTTAATACTCATAACATCCCTTGTATCTCGTACACGGTTTGAGATATTGGAATAAGATTTTAGCAAATGGTAGCACGCTAAGAGGAAAGTATTTTATCGTATGATTTATATGCAATTGATTCATATGTACCGTGATATTAAGCAGCTAAAGATTTTTGTAAGGGCTGTTGATAGCTGCTGAAACGAGAATTGCTGTGGGTTTTGCAACAGTGCAAGTGAAGAAATTACACGTTTATTTTATACCGAAAATGGGCTTTTTCATAAACTATTGACCAGCCTTTCCCTCAGCTGCTGATTTTATAATACGATGCTTCAGGATTCTGTCGCAGTCTCAGTTGCATTAAAATGTTAATGATATGAATATTTGAAAACACTGCTGTGTTTTGGTAAAAGAAGCAGATTTTAATACAGCAACAAGAGAAGTTATGTATTACTCAAAACTAGTCAGTGGCAACGTTTTTGTGAAGAAAAAAAGTAGAAGATGTCCGGAGAAATAAATTGCTAATTATACTGAAACTTAAGCAGAAACCTATACCACAGAGTATTTTCAGTAGCGAGTGATTGGTACCGTAACAGGCTAAAGGATTTTATTTCTACATCTTAATCGTCTATAACATATGGCAACAGTTAACAGCACATAGTATACCATCTTGTAGTTCCTATCCCTATAGAGTGTAAACACTAACAAAATTGACAGACTGCTGGGGCGGATTTCTGACTGGAAATGGAACAAAAAATGTTCTATGGACATGGGCCCGGAAATGGATGGTGTGCGTACTACGATAACAAATCCTCCCGGAACACAGTACAGAGCTGCAACGCATCCACATTTAAAGGCACATTTGCCTGATGGGCGTGGATGTATTGCAAAAACGTAGATGTAAGTTTAGAATATAAATAAAAAATTACTTAAGATATTAATCAGTATCAGCCGTTGTATCGATTGTGGCGTGCAACCGCTGGAACATAGTTGAGTTCTCTTGGCGAGAAGACGGCGCCCTTTTTTGTTCTTGAAGCCGTCCAGATCGGACGCATATCTGCCATCGCTGGAGATAATTATTTGGCATCCCACCATTACTCTATTTTATTGAGACGCAATCTCACTTGGCGTGCTCATAGTTGAACACAGCAACAGAATTAATGTGAGTGTCTATGTAATTTAATTTAGTATAATATTTTGTGAACACAGTGATATTATTTAATCTCGTGTTTCATTTATATTGCAAGCTATTGTTCTAATTAAACGGCGTCTTGGCATGGCTAAAGGTTCCGTGTTACAAATATTATCAACGGTCCAGCACGAGCCAGAGCTTTGGAATTATTCCATCAACAAAGTCCGATAAAGAAATATTTTCAGGAAAATTACTCACAGTCAAACCTACAATGAACGGACCATACGCAAAAAGCTAGTGTCAAGCGGGCAAAGTTTGTATCAACTGTTCATGTACTATCATCATTATCCATTATTATTTTTCTGTTCTCTGATATTCTCACACCAAACAGGAAAATCCAAGAGAAATCAAACTGGCGACTTCGTGTCTGGACCTTCTACTGTATTTTCTACGTAGTTTTCCTTTTTTGCATGGGTAATGGAATCATAGCTGACGTGCCACTGCCACTAAATACTTGTAAAGACCAAACAAAAGGGCGAACCATTGGAGCTGTTGATGAAACCCGGAATCTAAAATGCATACTTGGATCGAAGCTAAGACATCATAATTTTAGATTAGCATGCTGGTCCAAGCGCTATAAGTAATTGTAGCTTGCTTCCTAGCTTTGTGAAAACTTTCCGTAACCGTAGCAGTCAGTTTTGCGCAAGATTGCGTATTCCAGATTATTTTTATCACACAGTTTATTACAACAATACAGTCATACCATTCCACAAAATGGCCGAACTGTGTCATGTGCAACGCAAAATGGCAGCAGCCATTAATGCTAATTATTTCACCATTAATTGCAATTTTTCTCAGATAGGCTAACATTGCTGCCATACGGAATTAATTACATTGATTCAGTCTCAAACGAGTTGAAAGATTTTTCTTGCAATATACATTACGTGTAGCATGGTGGTAACACGTAAACAATTAGCAGAAATGGAACACGACAGGCGACAAACGCAAACCGAGCCCAACTTGGACATTGGGCAAAACATTGACAAAGACTCCAGAGTTGACTCCAATAGTAACGATCAATCAGCAGTTAACATACCTAGTGACGGAAACTTCGTAAATAGGCCGATCACTAGTCAAATGGCTAAATCCAGCTCAGAGCACATTCTTGTCCGTGACATCATGTCAAACGACGTGGCAAGGCAGAGCAGTTTCATTTGACAAATATTGCCAATTTGTTTGACGCTATTATCAAGCAAATGACTGAAAACAAAAATCACGTGACATCAATACATACTCAGATGACTGAAAATAAAAAAGACGTTGACGAACACATGATAGTTTTAAAAACGCGACATGATGAGATTAAGGCTCAATTAAGAGGACTAAAAACTCCTAATGACACTTTGTGTTAAAGAGTAAACGAGATTAACAAGAGATTGAGCGGCTAAGTGTCCGAACGTGATTCAGAGTTTTCGAAATTGAACTTATAGCGGGAAAAAACTACAAAAGACGTAAAAGATATTCAAACTGAAGCCAAACATTTAAACGCTACATGCGAAGCTGTTGCCGCTCAAGTGAAATCTTATCCGTCAGTTCATGACTCAATAAGAAGACGCATTACTGAAGGCAAAGTTAACACTATGGATAAGCAATTTATAGGAAAACTGCAATTACACACTGACAACCATTTTGCCAGTATAAATAAAGAATTTCGTGACTTGGTTGACCAGAAATTAAATATTTAGACCAATGTATAGAGGAACAATTATTGACGGTTATGCACGACACCGTAGCCGAATTTGTCAAAAATAACAAACGTGACATAGCTGAGGCAGCTCAGTCCAACGCAGCACAACAGAAACAACTAAACGATGACATACGACTAGAGTGTAGTAATGCTAATAATTACAATCGTGACATTTATGGGCAGTATATTGCTTCCCATTCACCATCCAATCACTACAATAATTACAGTGAAAGCAATCGACATTACAGTGCCAAAGAAGAAGTCTGATTAAACATCGGTAATTTCAACCTTTCATCCCAGAAAAACTTACTGTACATCCTGTAATTTTTCTGAAAGCGTTTACAAATGCTTTCCCAAGAGCTTGGAGTGACCGAAAGAGAATTTCTTTCGTTGTAGGTTACATCCAGGGTGACGCAGCTATCTGGGCATGTAATGAAACCGACAGATGCGTGACATATGGGCAATTTGAAAGAGTTTTCTTGGTCAAATTTTAGTCGCCGTCGGTACAAGAACGTCTTAGAAAACAGATTTTTGAACCAGAGCATCTTTATCTCGAAGTTTAGTCTACAATCTAATCCTATTAAACGAATTCTCAGAGAACTGAACAGATTCATGAGGACATATATACCTGCACAGCAGTGTAATTGGGTAAGTTATTTGTCACTATTTGAAGAAGTTGGTAACAACTTGAACAGGCAGGGTGAGTCACTAACTATTGCAAGCACGGATAACTGCTAAAGTATGATAGGAGCTGAAAAATCTGTGGGACAGAAGTTGCACGGGACAACGGGGGCTATAATATGACACTGGTATTTTGTTGCTAGGTGGAGTCGCTTCAGACGTATTAAGGTCAACTTTGGTTTTTTAAATGGGATGCTATAGTTCGGTACTTATTTTCTGTTAGAGGCTATCGAGACGATTCCACTGATGTATAACAGTGAGGTATTTTAAGGTCAACGAAGGTCAAAAAGGTGGCATGAACGTCCACTTACAGAAGGTATGATAAGCAATACCATGCCATCCATGATAAGAAGACTGCAGCACTGCATTGATACCAGTGGTCATCACTTCGAACACCTTCTGTAAATGGACGTTCAAGCCTCCTTTTTGACTTTCGTTGTCCTTCAAAATCGGTGCTTACACATCATTGGATTCGTCTCGATAACCGCTATAAGAAAATAAGTATCCAACTATAGCATCCCATTCAAAAAAACAAAGTTGACATTCATATGTCTGAAGCGGTCCCACCTAGAGCAAAAAACTATCGCCACATTATGGCCCTCCTTGTCCCATACAACATTTGTTCCACAAACGTTTCAGCTACTTCCGGAGTTATTCTAGGTGGCACTAGTTAGTGACTCACCCTGCGTATAACACAACCTATACACTTAATGAGCTTATGTTCGACGGCAAAGAATCAAATGAGTGGAGCGATCCGTTGCTAAAGCTTTCACCTCAGCAGCTGTCGCAGGAGGAAAAGGTAAGAAGTACTAACCACGCTGACGCAGCAAGAAAGCAGGAATTCAAGGTAGGCACACAAGTACTAGTCGGTACTCACCACCAATCTTCTGCACTAAAGCGGCGCAACGTGAAGTTGCATCTGCTGTACGACGGTCAATATGTAATTGTCAACATACCGCATCCTGGTGCATGATTGTTGCAGAACCCAAAAACAATTACAATCATTGGTCTTTACGCTCATCGAGACTTAAGAGCATTTCATTCTAAGCAGTAAACGCAAGATATAGATGTTCATTCTTTCCGCACGCTATACGAGATTGGAATAATAGAGAATTGTGAAGGTGGTTCGATGAACTCTCTCCCAGGCACTTAAATGTGATTCGCAGAGTATCCATGTAGATGTAGATGTAGATGCGGATCTATATGTAATGAGCAGATACTAAATATTTACAAAACACTCGTACCTCTCAGTACTACTGCAGGAAAATTAGGTAGCATAAGCAATTTTATTTCAGATGATCCAGCCAGCAGCAAAAGATGAAGAAAGAAGAGATTCCGACTTCGCCGAACGTACGCAAACAACACGAGTCCAAATTTAGCGCAGATTTGATGATGACATTTACGGAAATGTGTTGAAAATATTTTTGAGACAACATAACTAGCAGTAGCGTCGGTCAAGGACTGTTCGTGACTGATTGACACAGAATCACACAACAGCCAAAGACTATCACTTTGAAACGGATTAGGTGCACTTGAGATTGCATAACACGTGTTTATGCGAAGTGTAATATCCACGACACTATGTTCTAGCCACAATATGTTTAAATGAACTAAGTGTACAAACTTCAACAAATATTATCGATACTACGTATAAGAAGAGTGTATTGTGTGAAAATGACGATAATTATTTCGTTATTTCCGTAAAAATGTAATTTCTGTGTGAATTAAAACTATTGACAGAGAACTACAATCATATACAACGACAATTATAATCTTTTTTCTGCTATCTGTGATAATTGTGGTTCAGTTGTTCTTCCTGTGCTAACCGATGAACTGTTCTGACGCCAGACGTGTGAGGTCTGTAAAGAGAACACCTGTAACTATATATTGTTAATTATTATTTGTAAAATAGAGTCGCTATTGTCTAGACGTGGATTTGTATTTATTTCAATTGTAATCCAATTTGCTTAATGTTTTTAAGTGTTCATTTTCAGCTCCGCAATTAGGAGCGCAGCCGTTAGCGCTAGTAACTTACAGCGGAATTTACTACTGGCTGGTATAAAAAATATGACAGTATTTATCTTTGAAAATGATTTTAAATGCTGAAGAATAGAGATAAAAGGGTTACAGAGTTTTATCTAAATATATTACCTTAATATAAAATAAATCGAGAATAACAATAGACAAATTGACTATCGTCTGTCTGCCGCCATCTTAGCAAAAACATCTCCGCGGCAGTTTTGAATCGAGAGTTTTAACAAACGTAAATGTTTTTAAATCTAAATGAATTGAAATAAATGTGCACCAGTGGTCCCGAATCTACTTTAAAAGACAGATTTCAACTCAGATTGAATTTTCAAAAATTGTGTTCACAGCACGTTACGTAAAATCAATTTCTTATTTGCTGATGTATGAAGCCTAATTATTTCGGACGATTTACATGAAATATTTTAATAGGAGACATATTTCAATGTTGTGCGTGGGTAGTATTTTGTGACTAAATGTTCCTTTTGCTAGAGAAAGGTGCTTCCATCTTAAGTAACAGTTGTTTAAAATCTGATAAATCATATGCAATTAGTCCCAGTCACACGACTTACAGGCAACATATCTACACAACGTCAAATGGAGATTTCTTTACCGGAGTGACAAATATTAGCCGGGATAACCATTTTTGAGATCAAACGAATTGTTACACTGTCAATAGGTAACTGGTTTTATATTTTTTTATCTACCTGAAATATCATTTATAAGTAATTAAAGTCACGAAATACTATAAACCGGTTCCGCCACACTGGCGCCCAGCGTGGGTTCGCTAATGCATATTTATTTATTTAATTATTGAGTATTGTGATTTCTTACAGTTACTGTGTACCATGACAATATTAATGTTTGTGCTGTCCGTTATTTCATCACTGAGCTTGCTGTGCGAGTGTTTGTCGACTGTGGAGCGAGAGCCGTTCAACATTTATTAAGCTATGCTGACCATCGACGCCTGACCAAGGCAGGAACAATTATCCATGTTAACGGCAATTACACACGCACATGCATGCGGTAGACAATCGTTGCGTGTGCACATTAATTTATCAATGGCAATAACGGCAGCAATAAATAATAGTACTTCTATATTCGGGCTGCGAGTGAAATATTTTCAAGTATAATTATCTGGTAAAATTTAGTGCACACATTTGAAGCAGATAAAACCGAATGGGCAGGCTGATGGAGAAATGCCATCAGATCTTCAAGTAGATCAATCTACGCACACTTCTGTGCCGTTACTAGAAAAGCTAATAGTTGATGATGGCAATCGATTAACTGATGTCCCAAGCAAAAGTGAAACTGAGGAGTTGTCAAAACAAGCAGACAATCCTGCAGTAAAACAGTTGGAAATTAATAATGATATTTCTACTGGGCAAGGGGCAGAATTTAGCAATCCTCAAGCTGTGTCACTACGTGATATGCTATCGTCACTCTTTGAAAGGTTCACTATCAAGCAGCAGCAAGAAAGGGCTATAGAAAGACAGGAACAGGAGCGAAGCGACCAAGAGCGTGAAAAGCAAAGCGAGCTCAGGGACCAGGAGCGTGAAAAGAAATTTATGGAACAGATAAACAGTATTTTCGTAGAGCGAGATAAGAAGATTGTTCACAGAATAAATCAGGTATTGGTCGATCGCGATAAAACTATCACTACTAATTTTAACAAAGAGATCAGTGCTATAAAAACTGCTATCGAACCATTAACAACCATACGAGTTCAAGTCAATAGTCTTCAAACTGAAATCGATATATTAAAAAACCACTTCAAAGTTTTGGCTACTACTGTGGAGTCAATGCAGGATGACATTTCCACAGAAATTCAAAAACAAGTCCGAACGGAAGTAGCCAAGTACTGATGTTTGAAAATCAATATTTTGAAACAATGTCAGCACACAGTAATGAAAACACTGGTACTGACAGGCAAAAGATCAGTGAAAATCTGCCAACGAACTTTAATGCATCACAAGCAAAACCATATTTTGGTAATCAACCCATAACACCCCAGCATTATGTGTCACCAAGGAACTCGAACTATGAAGCAGAGTGTACTTGTAATAGAGTTATTACACCGTCTGCTAAGGACAATAACTCCAGGGACTAAACTACCTTGATGCATGAAGAAAGCTTGATTAACAATCGACAGTTCCAAGTATTTAACGAAGAGAGTATGACAAACATACATCGAGTAGTTTTTATTCGAAACTTCAAAAGCGTTCTTCCCCAGTCTTGGACGGAGGAACAGAAAATAAAGTTTGTGGTTTCTCACATTTCTGGTGATGCATCGCTCTGGGCGTTAAATGTAGCAGAAACCTGCAAGACTTTCAATGAGTTTGAGAAGGCGTTTCTCGATCAGTTCTGGTTAGCGTAAACTCAAGAACGACTGCAAAAGATTGTCTATAATACAGAAATATATAATCCGAAGACAGGTTCCTTAAGAAAATACTTAGAAAAATATATTAATATGACACGGCACTGGGATGAGCAATTAACCATACGGGACTTGTTACGCGTACTGAAGGCTAAAATGCCGATGCATATTAGAGAAAAATTGTTCAATGTCAAGGATACCGACCTGAAGGAATTTTTTTCTGTGATCGACTCCCTAGATTTAGTTCAAGAGGACGCCAGGAAGAATTCTGTTGCGACAAGTAGTACCAACAGTCCTAATGGAAAAGCTTCCTGGAATGGAAACAGTGGAAATAGGGGCAAAGATAGTCCCAAGAAAAATAGAGACAAGGCTTATAATAATGGGAAATATAATAATAGTAGAAATTCCTCCAGCCAAAATTCTGACTATTTCAATAATAACAATAATTACCAGAAGTCCAATGACTACCAGCATCCGAATGGTAATGAGAGGCAGAATAATAACGAAAATGCTAATCATAATAGCAACAACAGGAATCCTAAAAGACGAAATGACAAAAGATCTGACAGTCCGTACATGTGTAATGTCTCTTGCGGCGGTCTCTCCACGATATTTTCAGAAATTTTAGAAATTATATATCTCGAAATATCTCTTCTTATCTTACCGATTATCAATGCAAAGTAGTTTCAAGCCCAATTATTCCTTGGAGCGTCCATTTACTCCACTGAATAGCTTCTCTGCTATCTATGTTTTCTCTTATGAAAAGAATAAAAACTTCTTGCCGATTAGTCGTAAAAGAAGGATCTATATGTACGTATTGTTGAGCGAGTCGCCATCTTGATGAGATTCTGTATGAGAAGGAATTTAATACATAAACTAAACTAAAGTAAGTGTGTTTGCGTATTATTTAACGGATTATTATTATTGACAGCGTCTGCTTACTACGCTGTGTTGCACGGGATCAGTGGGGAACGTCTGATTTACACTGGACGAACCTGCCGTTTTGAATGCTCAAGATATCCAGTTACTTCAAATAAATAGGCTAACACGGTCTTACCAGCAGATCTCCGGTCTTCCCCATGTGATCACCGAAAAATAATAATTATTACAAATGTTTCCAGGAGATCGACTGACAATTTTCGTCGCACCGAGACTTCGAAATTGCTTCACTGCCTTATGGAATTTAAGTTAAGCTTAATTTAATCAGGACAGAACAGTATTGAACTATGTGATAAGCCTGCTTTGTCAAAGAAAATTCCCTTAATATACGCATGTTTTTACTATCCTGATCAGTGAAGCTAAATCAGGTCGGTGTGAGAGAGGTTCTTTAAATTTAAGAAATATTAAATTTGGCTTCACTGAGACAGGACTCATTCTTGAGCATTACTTAAACATTGTGTGAATTTTATGTTGCATGTGCACGAGAGCAAAGAAGACGAGGCCTGTTCCAGAAGTCACAATTTCGCCACAACCTACGAGAACGTCGTTCAGGCCAGACAATATACAATTAAATTTTTGTAGATAGAAATTTATAATAACTATTTGAATGTCTATCGGGTTGAACTTTAGATAGGAAGTGTTTAATAGAAGTGAGTATTACGCAAAGTTTAGGTCAGTGACATTATTAACTCAGATGCGAGTGACTTTATATGTTTGTTGTTCTGTGTGTTAATGGTTCTTACTAGGGCGGCTAATAAAATGCCAATGCAACAGCAGAGCGAATCACAACAGCCCTCAGCTGTTTCTGAGCTTAGTGAAACATTAGACGCTAGCTTAACTGAAGAAGTGCCTAGCGGCAGCATTAGTCAGGCCCCACAACAAAGCTTAAGTGTTTCGATGTCATCTGAGCAGGACGAAATAAACCCATTGACTGTAATCATGCAGCAGTTAACACTGTTAGCCAAAAATGTAACAGACTTAACTAAAGCGCAAATAGAGACTAAAAGGGAAATAAATGAACAATTAGCAGCCAATCAAGTGATAGTCCAAGAGCAATTAGAACCTAATCAAGCGGAATTAAATAACAAATTAGTAGAGAGTTTTCAGAAACTTGATGATAAATTAAATAAAACTGCGGAAGAATTGAAAATTCAGAATGAAAAGACAGAATTAAAATTAGCTGCTCAAATTGAGCAAGTCACTCAAAGGTGTAATGAAAATGCGAAGAAGTTACGCCTAGAGCTAACTGAGTATGTTGCTACTAAGCTTGATACTATTAAAGAGCAGGTCGAGTCAATCCCACAGATAGTTCAAGCACAAGAACAGATGCAATGTTCTATCGAGGTAATTTTGGTATTAGTTGAAGTTCAAGATGAGTTAAAGCAATAAGTAAACGAGATGTCAGCAGATACGCAGGATTTGAGACAATCACAAGACAAGATCCCGAAGGACATCCAAAATTTGGATAAATCCATAAATAACATAAAGGAGAGACAAGACGAGGTTGATCATAAGATAAACATTCTCGCGGGAAAATTCTCGAAGTTAAGTTTAGAAAGGAAAAGCATTTGTTCAGACAATATTGATGACCGAGAGTTTTGAGGAAAATTTATTACTAAAGGTTTTCGAGAAGCCAAAGAACAAGGCAAAGAACTTAAATAATGGAAAGAAAACATTGAGAGATCTTTAAATCTATCTCGAGAAGATTTGTGTTCCTCGCAAGGAAATGAACCCATGACAAGATCTATCAATGAAGCTACATCATTTACCCGATCAAGTACAGACAGAGACATCAATGCACACGCTCGTTTTTGCAATCAACATGAATCACAACACTATGAGGGTAGTCATAATGCCTGTAATTGTAAAAGCAATACTGAGGAGAAAATGCTGAAACAACGTCAATTTCAGATCTACAACCCAGACAAGAAAAATGTTCATCCCGTAGTGTTGAAACAACGTCAATTCCAGATCCACAACCCAGACAAGAAAAATGTTCATCCCGTAGTGTTTATAAGAAGTTTTAGGGGAGTATTGCCAAAAATTTGGAGTGAGTGGCAAAAGGTTAGTTTCGTGACCGGTTATATTCAGGGGTCAGGAGCTATATGGGCATCTGATATGATATCAACTTGGGACACACATGAAGATTTTGAACGAGCATTTTTATCCAAATACTGGTCTGAAGGAGTACAAGAACGTTTAAGGCAGGAGGTATTATACCCGGAACCTTTTTCTTTTTCACGTGGGTCTTTAAAGAAATACTTTGAGAAATATATAAACAAATCGCGGTATTGGGATAAGCCTATGCCTCTACAAGACGTGATTGGTATATTAAAATCTCGACTTCCGGCCAGCATCAGAAATAGAATGCTGTATATTAATGAGCATGACCTTGACTCTTTCATGACTACGCTTGACACTATAGATATGATCGAGGAAGATGAACATCGGCCAAGACAACCGATTATGCAGAGGAGAGCGATTGAGGCGCCAAATGCAAACCGGAATGGAAACGGATTTAATAATTATTATACTAGGAATAGTCAGAGATTCAACGGAAACAATTGCAACGGAAATGGAAATTTCAATAACAGTGCTGCGAGGGGCAGATTCAGAGACAATCGAACAGGTCGCAGATACAACCCAATGTTTGGAAATGCAAGAGATTATCAGAACCAGCAATTTTCAAATAATAATAATGCGTACAGAAATTCTGACACTCGATTTGAAGCAAATAATACAACCAGTCATCAACAACAACCAGTCATAACAGAAGTAGTAGATGATTCAAGAGGAAATAATAATCGACATTTAAACTGAAGAGGGCCGCTTTATGCTCCGTAAAGTCGGCCGGGGAACACAAAAGGGGCAAACCTGTTTTAAACGAAATTAATTCCGTGGCAATGTTGAGATATAATGAAGGCGAATTAATGACAGATGAATTGACAAGAGACTTAGAGGCCTGTGTAGTCGAAGATAAAAGGGTTCCTGTGTCTGAGATCATCACAGAAGTGGGAGGAATTTTAACCAATGTTGTATTGGACACAGCTTCATCTACAGACGTAGTATCCGGAACTCTGTTTCGCAGAATTAGTAAAATTAAGAAAATCCCTGTCCTACCAGTACAATATTGCCGAGTTATAGGTGCAGTGGGAGCAAAATCCAGGAACGTCAAGATACAAACGCTTATAGAGATAAAATTGGGAAATGTAACTAAACAATGCACATTCCTTGTAGTGGAAAAGTTGTTAGTAGATTGTATTCTTGGCATTGGAACTTTGCAAGCCTGCAATTGCAAGTTGGACTTGGTAGAAGGAAAGGTGCATTTTAAAATCGAAGATCAATTTGTTACACTAATCTTACTGAGAAAGGAGGCAGTGTATGAGCGATATTTCCGTGGTGCTGCTGTGCAGTTGATTTATGCTGAAAATAATAATATGTGCCGACTACCGATCAAGTCAATTCAAGAAGAGGATTTCAGACAAACAGTCGAACAGAAGATTGCTGAGTCAGATTGCCTAACGGATAGTCAGAGGGAACAATTATTCAATATATTAACAGAATATGAGTCAGTTTTCGATGAAAGGCCCGGAATTATTAGAGGATATGTTTGTACATTACGGATTAAGCCCCATAAGACATTTTGCCGCACACACTATCCCATTCCCTGGCGATTAAAACAACCAGTTCAGGAAGAGATACAGAAAATGTTAAACTGGAATCTTATTGAACCGTCGAACAGCCCATATTGTTCTCCGTTGCTTGTTGTACCAAAGCCAGGAGGAAAAGTTCGATTGGTATTAGATGCAAGGGAAATTAACAAAATTATAGTACCTATGCGCACACATCCGGAGAACATCGATGAGTTAATACAGAAATTTCAAGATGTATCCTATTTAACCAGTATTGATTTGAGAAGTTCGTTCTGGCAAGTCCAGTTAGACAAGGACTCAAGAAAATATACTGCTTTTATATATGGAGGGAGAAGCTATCAGTTCAAGGTCGTTCCGTTTGGTCTCAAAATCAGCTCTGGAGTTTTTATTTCTGCGTTGGACTATGCCCTTGGACCAGAACTACGTAGTCGAATAACGATTTTTGTGGACGATCTATTAATTGCCTCTAAATCTTGGGAGGAACATGTACAACTCATTAGGAGTATTTTTGCTGTATTCAAACAAACTGGTACAGCTGCAAATCTAAAAAACTCCCAATTTTCTCTACAGAGAATAAAATTCTTAGGACATATGATTAATGCAAAAGGCATTCTTCCAACAGAAGCGAAGATTAGCGCGATAAAAAATTTTCCAACTCCAAGAAACAGAAGACAACTGAAAGGCTTTATAGGCTTGGCTTCATTTTTTCGTCGATTTATTAAAACTCAAGCAATGAACTCTGAAGCACTAAACCGGCTCCTGAGGAAAGATGTACCACGGCAATGGTCTAATGATTGTAAAAAGGCTTTTTGTGAAATTAAGGATCAACTGATAAATGCTCCGTTATTATACCACTCTGATATGAATGTCGGATTCTGTTTAGCCACTGATTCATCAGATGTTGGATTAGGATCTTGTTTATTTCAAATTAGGTACATCGATGGTGTAAAAACCTTTTGTCCAATTGCATTTGCTAGCAGAGTTTTATCCACCTGTGAAAGAGCATATACCACTACGGAATTAGAAGCTTTAGCAGTTATTTGGTCTTTGAAAAGGTTTAATTATTATGTATATGGCTCAAGGATAGCCGTTTATTGTGACCACCGATCACTAACCTTTTTACAAACTTGTAAGTTGCTGCATCCTCGCTTGTCAAGGTGGACGCTGGCGCTGCAAGAATATCAGTTACAAATTATTCGTGTAGCCGGAAAAGAAAATATTATAGCTGACGCGTTGTCAAGATCTCCAGAAGGAATAACACCTGAACTGAATGTAAATAATAAGGCAGAATTTCCAGTGCTTCTTCTTCAAGAAAATAATTACAAGTTATATTATATTCATTTATGTAAGGCAATGGCTCAGCTTCAGAAGAAGGATCGACGATGGAATGCTATAATACGACAATTCAATCAACAAAATCCTATGGTCAATTTGGAATACTACCGTCTTGTGAATAATATTTTATTTTTTAAATCTGGGAAGGCTGAGAATCCAAAGTGGTGTGTCTGCATACCCGAAGAATATGAAGAACGATTAATTTGGTTTACACATTTGACCTGGGGTCATGTTGGTGTTGTAAAGTGTGCTTTAAGATTAGATATTATTGTTACTTCCCAAATATAAGGCGAAAAGTGCACAAAGTCATCCAGAAATGTATTCTCTGTCAAAAGGCTAAGCCGGACAACAAGGGAAATAAAATTGCGCTTCACTCAATAATACCTGAAGCACCA
The DNA here is from genome assembly GCF_021461395.2 of Schistocerca americana. NCBI lineage: Eukaryota > Metazoa > Arthropoda > Insecta > Orthoptera > Acrididae > Schistocerca > Schistocerca americana. The sequence goes on along the minus strand of NC_060119.1, from coordinate 313,460,447 downwards.
AGATCACTTATATCATGTGATATTTGTGGACCACTTCCTAGAGCCAGAGGTGGTGTTAAGTACATTATTGGATTCTGTGATGTGTTTACAAAATATGTTAAACTATATCCTATAAAATCAGAAACTGCAAGAGGTGCCGCAGTAAAGTTTGTAAATGTCTACATTCCTCATGCAGGGATTCCAAAATCTATAATCTCCCACAATGCGAAGATATTTACTGGATATTTATGGAGAAAATTAGTATCACAACTAGGAATAAAACAGATATTTACATCTTGCTATCATCCACAAGGGTATATAATTGAACGGGTTTTTCGAGAACTAAACAGATTCATGAGAACGTACTGTCATGATAAACAAACTACCTGGATAAACTATTTGACCGAGTTTGAGCAGATTTATAATAATTTACCTCATAGTTCTACAAACTTTACCCCGAATGAACTGATGTTCAGGGATAACGAAAGAAACTTTTGGGTAGATAACTTGCCTAAACTCGAGGACACCAAAATGTCATCGGAAGAAAAAATTCGCAATGCTCTCATTAATATTACGGAGAAAGCAAGACAGCGAAAGGAAATCCATGACAGAAACATCAAACGGATTCAGACTTTCAATATCGGACAAAAAATTCTTTTAAAAAGACACATCAAGTCATCAAGGTTGAAGAAGACCATCAGAAAATGGAATCTAATTTATACAGGTCCATATATAATAGTTGACATACCGAATCCTGGTGCGTATTTATTAGCATACCCGGATTCTGGAAGAATAAAAGGATTATTTCCCCATGTAGACCTAAAGAGGCACTTTTAAGAAAAGTGTTTCAAATTAAATGAAAATTCTGTATGAAGTATTTGGGTGTTAAAAATGAAGTGCGAAGGACAGTATGCCTCAGCTACTGTGATAGGTTAAATGACAGCATGCCAAGCATCTGTGATAGTTCAATGAACAGTAAGCGATTGCTTCTGTGATAGTATAGGAATATTTAGAAAAGTAAGTGGAACTGTAGCTATTGCTGCTGTGAAGACTTACGGTTTATCTGTCTACACGATGATCACCAAAGAAGCTTGTGCATGTGAAATAATATACATTCAGGGCGTGTTAATCTCCAGTGAGAATAAGTTTACTGAAACTATATGATCGAATACGGTGCTTGTGTGTGAAGTTAGTGTTTGTAAACTGACAGTTCACAGGAGAACAAATGAACCGCGTTAGGAAATTAGAATCGATTGCTACTGTCCACAGATATAAAGACTCGCTGGTTTTTTTTTTTTTTTTTTTTTTTTTTTTTTTTTTTTTTTTTTTTTTTTTTTGCCGCGAGCTAAATTCTATTCAAGAGAATTTAATTAACCAGCTTAGTGTGTGTTTATAAAATTAGAGTTAATAAGAAAGTTCTTCATTGAATTTATAATAATGTGTAATTTTCCAGTTGGATTTGTTTATTGTTATATTGCATTCATATATGTTCATGAAAAAATGCGGCATTTGGAGTATAAAAGAGAAAATTTAATTTCAGTTGGAGAGGTCATGCAGCAAGACTTAATCAAACGTTCTCTTTCAGCAAAATTTCATTTTAATCATGTATGAGTAAGATATAATTTTTTTTTTTTTGGAAATTGTCTCCAATAATAAAGTTTTTAACATTCTGACATGCTATCCATATTCGTACTTGAAACCAAATTAGGAAAGATTCATGTCTACTTCCACCTGGAAAAGCCAACGAAAATTAAATAAATAAATAAATAATAAAAACCAGGATTAGAACCTTTCGGCTCACTCAAGAAGATGGATGAAACTATCCATGTTTTCAAAAAAATTGTTTCCGATCTGGAGTTGTGATATTGTGCAACTACAGTATCGATTAAGACACCTAGGTGTGGAAAGTATAAGACGAATGGATTTTACCATTCCTCAGATGGAAGATTGGATGGATCAGGTCCATATTTGAGTTCAAAATGAATCTGGAAAAATTCGACTAACCATTCTCTTCCAGGAATCTTTAATAGTTGACCATTCCTTAGACGAATTTCGATTGTTTCATGCCACAATCCTGAGTACCTGTTCCTGAGGTTCCTTCTGGTCTCTCAAATCCGTTACGTCTCCTGTGAGGTACGCCAATGTGACGCCTGTCCTCCGTGCCGTGTCCCATGTTCCTGTTCGATCAGTTTCACCGCAGTTCAGCAAGACATCGATGAAGAAAAATTTTCAGAAGATTGTAAAAAAATTTGCATGTGTAAAGATTTTTTTTGGCTATGAGGCAGATTTTATCTTTCCTATGAATTCTAGAATATCTCTCAAATTTCTAAATTATTCTGTCTTTCCTATCATCTGTGATACCTAGTTGGGGTCTAAGCCTCCAGGTTTTCCGGGGTTTCCCTGTGAAGGCCAGTTCCTGAATAGGTAGACCTCATTAACAACTATATAAGTCCATCTTCCCTGGTTGTATACGTGGGATGCGGGTATGCCCCAGTACACGTGAAAGCAACAACTAGGTATCTAGGTAACGAAGATACCAAATCTCTTTCAATTCTTGTAATCAAGAAGAAAAATTCTTACTAACTTCTGAAAATTTATAGGAACGTATGTTCCAGAAATTCTAACGAGTTAGCTAAGCCAATAGTTAGCTCGCAAAGTGGATACATATCAACTTTGCTCGCTGCGAGGGGTGATGTAATGTCTCTTGCAGCGGTCTCTCCACGATATTTTCAGAAATTTTAGAAATTATATAACTCAGTACATATCTCGAAATATCTCTTCTTATCTTACCGATTATCAATGCAAAGTAGTTTCAAGCCCAATTATTCCATGGAGCGTCCATTTACTTCATGGAATAGCTTCTGTGCTATCTATGTTTTCTCTTACGAAAAAAATAAAAACTTCTTGCCGATTAGTCGTAAAAGAAGGATCTATATGAACGTATTGTTGAGCGAGTCGCCATCTTGATGAGATTCTGTATGAGAAGGAATTTAATACATGAACTAAACTAAAGTAAGTGTGTTTGCGTATTATTTAACGGATTATTATTATTGACAGTGTCTGCTTACTACGCTGTGTTGCACGGGATCAGTGGGGAACGTCTGATTTACACTGGACGAACCTGCCGTTTTGAATGCTCAAGATATCCAGTTACTTCAAATAAATAGGCTAACACGGTCTTACCAGCAGATCTCCGGTCTTCCCATGTGATCACCGAAAAATAATAATTATTACAAATGTTTCCAGGAGATCGACTGACAATTTTCGTCGCACCGAGACTTCGAAATTGCTTCACTGCCTTATGGAATTTAAGTTAAGCTTAATTTAATCAGGACAGAACAGTATTGAACTTTGTGAATGTGATAAGCTTGCTTTGTCAATGAAAATTCCCTTAATATACGCATGTTTTTACTATCCTGATCAGTGAAGCTAAATCAGGCCGGTGTGAGAGAGGTTCTTTAAATTTAAGAAATATTAAACATGGATAAATCTAAAATCATGCGAGGTGACAACGAGTATTGGCGACAACCAGGACCAAGTCATTGGCAGCCGCAACAAAATTCTATGAATCCAGTTCGAATGTAAAAATAGTGGAGGTACCCTCGGAACCAAATCAGAATATACAGAAGTCAACAAACTAAACTCGCTCCCTGTAGGCCTTCACCAGGTGGCCGAGACCAAGAATGAAAGCGATAGGTCAATAAAACAGAAAATAAATATGATTCGCTAGCAGCATGGTAAGAGGATCGAAGATGAACTCTATCAAGAATCTGCCGTCCGTGATAGGCAATAAAAAGGGAATATTCAAGCAAGTGTCACTGGAGCCATCAATGGTGTAGCAACTATTATTCTCTTCGACAAAGGTGCAAGTGTATCAGTAATGAATACACAATTCTTCAGGAAGGTAACGCAAATAAAAAGACTGCCAATTTTGCCTGTTACGGATTGTAAGGTTATAGGAGCTCTGGAAAAAAAGGTACAGATTATAAAGCACCAGACACAGGTTGAAGTTTCCTTTGGAAATGATAGCGTTTTATGCACGTTACTATTAATGCAAAACTTGTCAATACCGGTGTTACTGGGTCTTGAGTTTTTACGGGACAGAGAAGCTGTAATTGATCTCGCCCGTGGAACAAGTGTACTTAAGTGCCAACAGCGACCAATAACATTGAAGCTGAATCGGGAGTTCGGTGCGAACCTTCCGCTGATAACAGAAGTGAATCTGTCTATCAGCAAACAGAAATTGTTAGTGTTAGAGTTTGAGCACCCACGAAAGTGTCACAATAACCGAAGTAATGATGCACTCAGTAATATTAGTGACATTGCCGCCACAATCGAAAATGTGAAAGAGGCAACTTGCATTGACGCTTCAGAGGCTGGAAAATTAACAAAATTGTTATTCAGATACCATGAAGTACTCAGTGAACGACCAGGTATGATAAAAGATTATCTTTATGAAATGAAGGTCTATCCACATAAGACCTATTGCAGAGCTTCATGCTCGGTCCGCTGGACAAAGAAAAACGAAGAAATTGTCTGTGTGAACAGAATATAAGTTTAGTGCAAGTGCACTATAGCACAACTATAAATATGTAAATAGTACTTATAGTAAAATTCTTAGCATAAGAAATGTCACGATGTTATGTGTGTATAAGTCTGTGAGCTTTCATGCCAGTTATTACTTTATAATATTCATGAAACATTATGTCAAAAAGGGAGAATCTTAATGATAAGTATTGTTACTCTGAAAAAGTCATTAACCTGACACAAGTTCTTTGTCAAATACTATATTATTAAATATAAAAAATTTTACCTTTTCTACGTAGGATAGAGAAATGCTCAATATATATAAAAAAGTGTATCCTCAGATAATGTATTTGTTCCTGTATGAGAGTGAACGTGTAAAAAATCCCATGAAACTGACCCATGTAGATGCACACACGTAACGGATGTAATTGTGTGTGAGTTGCGTGTCTGTCAGAAATCTCTTTCACTATTAGTGAAACGTCTTCTAAATATGTACCGTTTTGTGTACATAGTTTTCTTTATTTGGTTATATTTTCCGAATGTTCTTATGAGCATTTCTCTGTTAGGTGAACCGAACATGGACATCTGTCCCATAATACGAAAACATGTATGAATGACTACAAAGAAACACTAATAAATGTATGACATGAAAAGGGAAATGTACTGATATCTACACGGTTCAATAATAATCTTATGGTCAGAATAATGAGCAGATTTTAAACTCACATTGTCTCATATTTTATGTGACATCTATGATTTTTGTTATCTTGATGTAATAATACGAACTGATGTTGCAATGTACAAGACCTCACTATCTTGTAAAGTGTCATTTGCATATAAGGTTTTCTGTCGAGTACCTTGAGTAGTACTGGCAGCAATCAGGACAGTGATACGTGTTTCAGAAGAACTAAAAAACTCCAGTGGAAGCGTGAAAAACTGTGTTCTTTTTTGTAAAAAGTGATAAACAGTGATTAGAACTGTGATCATAGAACACATTAACGCTCATAGAGTGTTAAATGTCAGCAGCAATAACATGGACCTTGAAAACCTGTTACAGCATTTATGAAAACGTAGAACTAAAGACCTCGCATTAAAGTGTCAAAAGTCGTCTTCACGTGCCGAATATTATGTGACAAACTGTACAGCCAGCCGCGCGGCAACAATATAATGCATCGCTGGCTACGCAGCGATTCCGCGGAAATGTTTAGATACCGCAGAAAATAAACAGAGCGCATGATGGACACCTGTATGAATGACGGTGCAGTGTCACATATGTGCATACTGTGTTAAACATAATTATGAATCACTGCATTTAAATGTACAGTGTAAAGATACAGCACATTCTCCAAAAACAAACAATTTCCATCCGTGTGAATGAAAGTGAAATTGAGGCTAAACAACTTCTTCCACAGGATGAAAATTTTTTATTCCCGGTTTTCCGAGTCCAGTGAACCCAGATGGGGGGGATAAGAAATCCGGGAAGTATCCGCCGCTTTTTACGAGACTATACAGCTACTGAAGCCATTTAAATACTCAGCTCAACACTATTTGTGTCTTGTATTGAACAATATTGTATCCGAATATTTGCATCAAGAGAACATTGAAACTACGTGGATATGGTGGTCTGATAAAGAAAAATACAATACACAAACTAATTTTTTTTTTCTCAGCCCAAGGGGAGATGTGATATCCACGACACTATGTTCTAGCCACAAGATGCTAAACTGAACTAAGTGTACAAACTTCAACAAATATTATCGATACTGTTGTTTCTAGACAAGACAGCCTAGACACAATGAGAGGAAGCCGAAAGGCACGCGCTTAAACTCACGCAGGCTGGCGTGAGGTCTGAAACAGGATACGTAATGAATGCTATAAAGAAAATTACGTAGCTTCTGGAATACTTAACTTTAATCCACATTTGAAGAACATCGCTCTTGATGATACATTAATAGAATCTAAATATCAATTGAATACGGCGTCTTGCTAGGTCGTAGCAAATGTAGCTGAAGGCTATGCTAACTATCGTCTCGGCAAATGAGAGCGTAGTTGTCAGTGAACCATTGCTATGAACGTCGGCTGTACAACTGGGGCGAGTGCTAGTACGTCTCTCTAGACTTACCGTGTGGTGGCGCTCGGTCTGCAATTACTGACAGTGGCGACACGCGGGTCCGGCGTATACTAATGGACCGTGGCCGATTTAAAGGCTACCACCTAGCAAGTGTGGTGTCTGGCGGACACCACATTCCTCCCCCGTAAATCGGCGTACGGGTTCTGCCGCTCCCCGTCTGCTTTCAGCGACGGTGCCGTCCGGTCAGCGCCCTGGGGACCCATCTACTGGCTCGCCTCATCCCCAGGTGTTACCGACGATGCCTTCCATTTTGCCCCATGGCGACGCGCCGCCGCCGCCGCCGGTCCTCCCACCGGCGCCGCCCGCAGTGGACGCTTCGCTGCAGCCGCCGGGCGCCTCCCTGGGTCACGCGCCGCCGATCGCTTCCCGTGACCAGCTGTTCTCCGACATGGACCTCTTGCCCGCTCCGGACCAGATGTCGTCTTCGCCCGTCGGGTACCCCGACGCGATGGAGGTCGACCCTACGGCCCCTCCTGTCTCTTTACGGGCGCATACACCGCATGTTGGCGTGCACCCTGGACTAGGTTTTCAGGCGTTTCCTATCTCCCCTCGGACCGAATGGCAGGGTGCGGGTGGCACAGCCTCGCCTGTTGTTAGGCTCCCCACCTCGTCGCATGCGTCAACATGGGGTCCTCCCCACGGCGGGCGGAAGCCTTATAACACAACCGTTCGCCGATTTGCGGGGGAGGAATGTGGTGTCACCGCCAGACACCACAGATACTATGTATAAAAAGACTATATTGTGTAAAAGTGACGATAATTATTTCGTTATTTCTGTAGTAATTTAATTTCTGTGTGAATTAAAACTATTGTCAGAGAACTACATTCATAGACAACACAATTATAATCTTTTTTTGTTATCTGTGGTAATTATGGTTCAGTTGTTCCGACAATTATAATCTTTTTTTTGTTATCTGTGATAATTGTGGTTCAGTTGCTCTTCCTGTGCCAGCCGATGAACTGTTCGGACGTGAGACGTGTGAGGTCTGTAAAGAGAACACCTGTAACTATATATTGTTAATTATTATTTGCAAAATAGAGTCTCTATTGTCTAGACGTGGATTTGTATTTATTTCAATTGTAATCCAATCTAATTAATGTTTTTAAGTGTTAATTTTCAGCTCCGCAATTAGGAGCGCAGTCTTACAGCGTAGTTTATTAGTAACTGGTATAAAAAATATGACGGTATTTATCATTGAAAATGATTTTAAATGCTAAAGAATAGAGATAAAAGGCTTAAAGTGTTTTATCTAAATATATTACCTTGATATAAAATAAATCGATAATAACAGTAGACAAATTGACTGTCGTCTGTCTGCCGCCATCTTAGCTAAAATATCTCCGCGGAAGTTTTGAATCGAGAATTTTAACAAACGTAAATGTTCTTAAGTCTAAATAAATGGAAATAAATGTGCTCCAGTGGTCCCGAATCTACTTTAAAAGACAGAATTCAACTCAGATTGAATCTTAAAAAATTGTGCTCACAGCACGTTACGTAAAATCAATTTATTATTTGCTGATGTATGAAGCCTAATTAATTCGGACGATTTACATGAAATATTTTAATAGGAGACATACGTCAGCGTTGTGCGTGGGTAGTATTTTGTGACTAAATGTTCCTTTTGCCAGAGAAAGGTGCTTTCATCTTAAGTAACAGTTGTTTAAAATCTGATAAATGATATGCAATTAGTCCCAGTCACACGACTTTACAGATAACATTCCTAGACAACGTCAAATGGAGACTTCTTTAGCAGAGTTGCCGCGGTAGATGACAGCTCTTATGACCACGTGCCGTGTTTTCCTTACGTTTTGCAGGCTTTATGATGACGTAGCGTATTGTAAGCACAGCCGTCTTAAAGCCGACGTCGCCAAAGTGTCCCACAGCTATTCCTTTGGAGCTAGTCCTTTATATCTGGGGTACTGCCACTGGAACAGTGTTGACATCCGAGATGGTCACACACATGTTTTATCAGGGACGGAAGTAGGTATATCATTCGCTGCGGGAGTACCTTATTGTCGCCGGCCATAGTGGCCGAGCGGTTCTAGGCGCTACAGTCTGTAACCGCGCGACCGCTACGGTCGCAGGCTCAAATCCTGCCTCGGGCATGGAGGTTAGTTAGGTTTAAGTAGTTCTAAGTTCTAGGGGAATGATGACCTCAGCAGTTACGTCCCATAGTGCTCGGAGCCATTTTAACCCAATACCTTATTGTCACGCAGACGTCCTTTGGAGATATGTCCTTTGTGTAAACGGGCATTATCCTGTTGAAAAATTGTAACAGATACTCCCGCTTGAGGTGTAACATACGAGGGTCATGGATGTTCGTGGGGTACCACTGTGCAGTCTGAGTCCCTTCAAGCCTTACCAGGCTGGGTCCCTACGTTATGACGCCAGGAGTAACACCGCTGTCTCTCTCCAAAACTTTGGAAGGATGCGAGCTCTCCACAGGTAGCTTCCATACTCGATAGTCGTCCGTCGTAGCGCAGAACCGCGACTCATAGCTGAACACAATGCGTACGCATTGGACAGTAATTCCCTAGTCCGACTGCTGGTAGTTTCCGGCCACTGTTGTGGGATGACACAAAATTGCTTGTTCCCAGATGGAAAGCGCAGAAATAAAGGGGTTACAATACACTTCGTGAACATGACAGCGATGCTCCACTGTGGTGGTCAGTCGTGGACAACTGCAACCTTAACGACGAGTTGTCTGCTCTCACGTTTGAATTCAGTTCAGCATCGGACCACAGTCACAGCTAAATACCAGAGACGTCTGTACATTAGAAGGTTCGACGCCAGCTAAATGGAGATCCACACTGAGGCCCCTTTCAAGCACTGTCAGATGGTGATGACGCTGTCTCACACGAGTACGCACCATCTCCTTGTTCTTCACAGTGATATGTCAACATCTGATATTGTACAAACCCCTTGTACACCCTATCAGGCCCGGTAACAACATTAAACACGAACAACACTAATCTGCTGCTGGTTCTATCTATCGCAGCGAATTGCAACTATACATTTTCATACCCACTGTCGAGTACGTGTACGAAACCACACTGACATCTTTCGATATATTCTAGGTACTGCGTATTTTATCTCCAGGCAGTGTAGTTGGAAACGTGTCAGTCTAGAATCTCCAGGGTTGACAAGCCGTCTATGGGTCAGTGCATCTGGAAGTGTACGAGAGAACCTGCAGCACCACGGTTCTACGCAAAGAGACTTGATAGTGGAGAGCGACTGCGTACATCGCAAGTTTATTGCAGTTCTTGATCTGCTGCCTTGATTTGTAGGGCCATTCGCATTTTAGGCAGTAACTTTTCACAGGCAGAATAGTGTACAGTCATGTTGGTAACTATGCTGATACTTTGGTACGACACAGTCAAGTCACAGTCTCGTTCTAAGAGAATGAATTGGGTAGCATAGCTCAGGTAGCCGTCACCATTGTTGGCTTACGTCAAGCTAGTCGACGTATATCAGGTTAGGTTCTAAATTGTTTTTTACGAAGCTGGCACTCGGTCGAAAGGTTTGTAATTGGCATCCTTCCTCGGAATTTCGCAGAACTGACGACATCTATCTGTATCAAGTTCGTCGGAAGCATGGATTATTCTTTTTTTCGAAAAACGTATCAAATTATTCCACTTTTGCTCGGATTTAACGAGCACGCGGTCATAGAAAGTGAAAATGAAAGCGAAATCGCAACTGAGTGAGAAGACGTAACGATGAAGATCTTTGCTTGGGACAGAGAACGTATAATGCCCAAGAAAGGCCTCATCATTGATTAGGACTTATGTTTCCACTTTTTAAACATTTATCATTTCAGGCAAATATCAAAATGATCCCTTACTGAGTGTCAAAGCACATTTCTTTCGTCTTCCTTATCCAGTCCGTACTTACTCTCCATCCTCAATGCTAGTGTATCTTCTGAGTTACATGCGAATCTTTCTTAATTTATTTATTGTCATCACCATGTTTCCGTCTTCTACTGAAAACAACGACTTGCCACAGTTAGATGATGCTCTAGTTGCAAGGATGCGCTGTACATAACATCGTCGGTATCTGAGCGGTAGTTATGTCATTAGAACTTCTGGCCAGATAACACATATGAATACGAGCGGCGTCGCGAGTATTACATATCAAGTAACACGTCATTTAACTGGGAAAATACGGCCACTTCCAACAATTTATTTTTTATGAGAGATGATCTCACAGGTTAGTGAGAATATTACATATCAAGTAACACGTCATTTAACTGGGAAAATACGGCCACTTCCAACAATTTATTTTTTATGAGAGATGATCTCACAGGTTAGTACACACAGCGATTTGCGCCTGGGGGGTCTTGGTTTCTAGGAGCCATCAATGATTTTTCCTTATTTCTGATAGTTTTTAAATTTAGAGGCAACGCTTGGTAATCAAAGTATTGCCTGAAGTTAAAATGGTGGACAAATCTCCTCCCCCCTCTCCAGGCACTCACACGGGGAGTAGCGTCTGAAAGGTTCTCGGCGACTTCCATATAGGATGTTTTGTTGTTTTAATTATTCCTGTATTTTTCGGAAGTTATCGGTAGTTAAACAATTGTCGTACGTTGTAATGGTGGGCAGACTTTTCCCTCCCACGACGATTCACGCCTAGGATGTTCTGGATTTGTGTTTTAACGGTAACAAGATTCCACTCCATTAAAATCACCAGTAAGGATATCAATCATCTTTAAATCAGCAGACCAGATGGGAAAATATTTGGGGCAAACTATATGAAACCTGTATGTTTTAACCGTGATCTTACACTGTGAAAATCTGTGAGCTGGTATTTCACAGTATAGAAGTATACGTTACTAATCATGGAGGAATGTAAAAAAGTGTGCATGAACAACTCATATTGCTAAAACAAAGTATGAAATCAGCTGCTGAGAAGCGTCGGAAAGAAACTGAAAAACTGAGAGAATTCAGGTATCAGCCTGAGAAAGTCATGGTTTACAAGACAAAAGTCCGAAAGACCGCACGGATCACCTTAATCTCAAAAGAGAGTACGCTTGCATATTGCTGGCATCGTGACTTCCCTTTGTCGAGGAAGTGTCGGATAAGGAACGTTAACAACTTCCTGGAAGTTATTTTCAGAGTATAACAAAAGAGCAAAAACTTTCTGCTGCAGTGGTGGAAATCATTCATTCGTAGCTCAGTGCGACTCAACAGGGCTATCCCAATACCAAGAACCTACTAGCAAGGAGGTAATGCACATTGCTTAAAAGTTTCTATTTGCTTAAGGCACACTGGAGAATTTCAACAAAGAGACATAACACGCCTTCCCCGACAATATTGATACATAGAGTGAACATCTACTCATATAAACATCCGAGTAGAGTTAGACGGAAACCTTAAGTGTTGAAGACAAATAAATAAAGTGTCGAAACTTTTATAAAATATACATTAGTGCTAAAATTCATACATCACTCAGCACTTGCGGCTGTGAGCTACCTGAATCTTCAATAACTTTTTTTTTCTTTCAGTTATCAGTCTTCTGACTGGTTTGAAGCAACTCGTAACGAATTCATCTCCCGTAACAACCTCATCATCTCAGAGCAGCACTAGCAACCTACGTCCTGGATTTATTCAAATGGTTTAAATGGCTCTGAGCACTATGGCACTTAACTTCTGAGGTCACCAGTCCCCTAGAACGTAGAAGAACAACTTAAACCTAACGAACCTAAGTACATCACACACATCCATGCCCAAGGCAGGATTCGAACCTGCGACCTAGATTTATTCCAGAAGCCGTCTTCCTCTATAGTTTTTACCCTCTACAGTTCCTGCTGGTACCATGAAAGTTATTCGCTGATGCCTTAACAGATGTCTTATCATTCTGCTCCTTCTTTTTGTTAGTGCTTTCCACATATTCCTTTCATCTCCGATTCTGCGCAGAACCTCTTCATTCCCTAACTTACCAGTCCACCTAATTTACAGCATTCACCCGTAGTGCCACATTTTCAAGGCTTAGATTCTCTTGTGTTCCGGTTTTCCCATGTCCATGTTTCAATACCATCCAATGCTGTGCTCCAAACGTACATTCTCGGAAATGTTTCCCTCAAAAAAGGCCTATATTTGATAGAGGTAGACTTCTATTGGGCAGGAATGCCGTTTCGGCAGTGCTAGTCTGCTTTTGATGTCCTTCCTGTAGGTAACAATTTCTTAACGTCATCTACATCGTGGTCACCAATTCTGATGTCAAATTCCTCGCTGTTTTCATTTCTGCTACTTCTCATTCCTTTCGTCTTTCTTGGATTTACTCTCAATCCAGATTCTGTTGTCATTAGACCGTTCTTTCCATTCAGCAGATCCTGTAATTCTGCTTCACTTACACTGAGGATAGAACCTTTCTTTTCTTTGCATCATTGATTTTTCGATGCATAGATTAAACAGTAGGGGTGAAAGATTGCATCCCTATCGCACACCCTTTTTAATCCGAGCACTTAGTTCTTGGTCTTCCACTCTTACTGTTCCCTCTTGGCTCTTGTACGTTTTAAATATTACCCGCCTTTCTCCATTGCTTATCCCTATTTTTCTAAGAATTTCGAACATCTTCCACCATTTTACATTGTCGAACGCTTTTTCCAGGTCAAGAAATCCTATGAAAGTATCTTGATTTTTCTTTATTCTTGCTTCTTATCGACCGCAATACCAGAATTGCCTTTCTGGTTCATTTACCTTTTCTAAAGGCAAAGTAAGCGTCATCCAACACGTTATCTACTTACTTTTCTACGCTTCTGTTTATTATTCTTATCAGCAATTATGATGCATGAGCTGTTAAGCTGATTGTGCGATAGTTCTGGTCAGCTATTAAAGCCTTCGAAATAGCTATCAAACGAAAATGAAGGGTTATTTGGAACAGATTTCATGCTAAATTTTGTAAATGAAAGATGTATTGTAGGAATAGGATCAACGAAACGTTACACCACGAAAATAAAGAAGTAACAGGTAGGCAATAAAATGTCATAACTTGGAGTGATGGTGAAAATTAAATGAATATGGATGTTGTACAGAAATATGAAAATATTAACAATGAAATAAGTCCTTCGAAACACTTAACTGCACAGGAGACAGGTTTGTAAGAGGTTTTATCGAGCAAATTTGTAAGAGGCCTTATCAGGAAGTGGAGCAAGCAGTGAAACTTAATCGTTGCGGGGGTAAATAAGGATTAAAGATTGCAGTTCAAACTACATTTCACAATTAGAGCACTTTTTTGAATTTAGCTCAATGGTGCCTACAACCTTCATCTGTAATGGTACAGAAGCGTGACGCCCCCCAACGTCGCCCTCGGGCTCGGAGACGATTTAAATAGCAACGTGTTGACGTAAGAAAATAAGGAACCATGAGCTCAGAAGTTAATGTGAGATGTAAAGTGGCGGGGTCAGGGATTTTCTTTGCCTCGTGATGTCCTTAGGTTAGTTAGGTTTAAGTAGTTCTAAGTTCTAGGGGACTGATGACCATAGATGTTAAGTCCCATTGTGGTCAGAGCCATTTGAACCATTTTTTTTAATGTAAAGTGGGTTAATGACACAACATTAACATCAAATTTCATCGCAATTCTGCCCAGCGCCACAGTGGATGTGTCACACCATGGATGGTCATTAGAACCCTTTTTTCCCAAATTTCATCTCTTGCCTTCGGTGATCTGACGAGAACCAGTGCACTCAGCGAGGTAAGGACGATGGACTAATTACAGATGTTTGCAGCATACGATACGGGTGTCAAGTTTAGAGGCTATTGTGCAGTTATTCCACCACACGGACCCTACCCAGCTCCTTCCTTAACATCAGCAATACTCAAGGTGTGCCGGCCGTTGTAACCGAGCGGTTCTAGGCGCATCAGCCTGGAACCGCGCTGCTGCTACGGTCGCAGATTCGAATCCTGCGTCGGGCATGGATGTGTGTGATGTCCTTAGGTTGGTTAGGTTTAAGTAGTTTTAAGTTCTAGCGGACTGATGACCTCAGATACTAAGTCCCAGAGTGCTTAGAGCCATTTGAACTCAAGGCATGTTCCTCGGCGCCCTGAGACTCCTTAAGCTCTCTGTGACGGCCCCACCAAACTAATATCACCCTAAATAACGAAGCACATCAAGTCCTGTGACACACTGAGAAATTCGTATAAATACCATATCAATTGATTTTATAAAAGTTATTTTTTCTATCAACATGTAACAGGCGAAAATGAGATGAAAAATGGTTCAAATGGCTCTGAGCACTATGGGACTTAACATCTGAGGTCATCAGTCCCCTAGAACGTAGAACTACTTAAACCTAACTAACCTAAAGACGTCACACATATCCATGCGCGAGGCAGGATTCGAACCTGCGATCGTAGCGGTCGCGCGGTTCCAGACTGAAGTGCCTAGAACCGCTCGGCTACAGCAGCCGGCGAAAATGAGGTGATAAACAGTATAGTGTACAATAATGATACGATCATAAACTAGAAACAAAAGAATTTAAATCACAAATAGGTTTCTAATGACTCGCAGCGGCCACGCTAACATTTCGCCGTCCCTCTCTCTCTCTCTCTCTCTCTCTCTCTCTCTCTCTCTCTCTCGTAGGAGATTAAACTAATGGGATACCTCCTTTCGCCAGGTGTAGTGTAGCAGCTCGAAGTAGCAATGGCTCAGAAAGTCGTTGTAAATAACCTGCAGAAATATAGAGTCATGCTGGCTCTACGCCGTCCACAATTGAGAAAGTGTTGCCGCTGTTGGATTTTGTGCACCCATTGACCTCTCGCTTATGTCCCATGGATGCCGATGGAATTATAGTCTGGCGATCATGACCAAATCACTCGCTCGAATTGTCCAGATTGTTCTTCAAACAATCGCTACCAACTGTGGTCCGGTGACATGGTGCATTGTCATCTATAAAAATTCCTTCGTTTTTTAGGAACTTGAAGTACATGAATGGTTACAGTTGTCTCCAAGTAGTCGGACACAGCCATTTCCAGTCAATGATCGGTTCAGTTGGACTAGAGAACCTTATCCATTCCATATACACACAGCCCACACCGTTATTGACCCACCACTTGCTTGCATAGTACCTCGTTGTCAACTTGGGCCCATGCTTTCGTGGGGTCTGCGCCACGCTCGAATCCTAACATCAGCTCTTGCCAACTGTAATCAGGACTCGTCTGATCAGGACACGGTTTTCCAGTCGTCTAGGGTCCAATCGATATCGTCACGAGCCCAAGAGAGGCCCTGCGGGCCATGTCGTGCTGTTAGCAAAGACACTCAAGTCGATCGTCAGCTTCCATAGCCTACTAACGTCAAATTTCGCAGCGTTTTCCTAATGGATACGTTCGACGCACGTCCCACACTGATTTATGCGGTTGTTTCACGCAGTATTACTATCTGTTAGCACTGACAACTCTGCGCAGGCGATGATGCTCTCGGTCGTTAAACGAAAGGTGTCGGCCATTGCGTTATCCGTGGTGAGAGGTAACGCTTGAAACTTGGTATCTCGGCACACTATTGACACTGTTGATCTCGGAATATTCAATTCCCAAAGGTTTCTCCAATGGAACGCCCCATGCGAGTAGCTGCAACTACCACTCCGCGCTCAAAGTCTGTTAATTACCGAATTGCGGCCACAATCACATCACATACCTTTTCACACGAATCATCTGAGTACCGATGACAGCTCCAACCATGCACTGCCTTTTTTATACCTTGTGTACGCGATACTACCATCATCTGCATATGTCCTTATTGCTACCCCGTGACTTTTATCGTTTTTGGAAACCCAGAATCTACTATGTAGGAATCAACATGGATTCCGGAAACAGCGATCGTGTGAGACCCAACTCGCTTTATTTGTTCATGAGACCCAGAAAATATTAGATACAGGCTCCCAGGTAGATGCTATTTTTCTTGACTTCCGGAAGGCGTTCGATACAGTTCCGCACTGTCGCCTGATAAACAAAGTAAGAGCCTACGGAATATCAGACCAGCTGCGTCGCTGGATTGAAGAGCTTTTAGCAAACAGAACACAGCATGTTGTTATCAATGGAGAGACGTCTACAGACGTTGAAGTAACCTCTGGCGTGCCACAGGGGAGTCTTATGGGACCACTGATTTTCACAATATATATAAATGACCTAGTAGATAGTGTCGTAAGTTCCATGGGGCTTTTCGCGGATGATGCTGTAGTATACAGAGAAGTAGCAGCATTAGAAAAATGTAGCGAAATGCAGGAAGATCTGCAGCGGATAGGCACTTTGTGCAGGGAGTGGCAACTGTCCCTTAACATAGACAAATGTAATGTATTGCGAATACATAGAAAGAAGGATCCTTTATTGTATGATTATATGATAGCGGAACAAACACTGGTAGCAGTTACTTCTGTAAAATATCTGGGAGTATGCGTGCGGAACGATTTGAAGTGGAATGATCATATAAAATTAATTGTTGGTAAGGCGGGTACCAGGTTGAGATTCATTGGGAGAGTGCTTAGAAAATGTAGTCCATCAACAAAGGAGGTGGCTTACAAAACACTCGTTCGACCTATACTTGAGTATTGCTCATCAGTGTGGGATCCGTACCAGATCGGTTTGACGGAGGAGATAGAGACGATCCAAAGAAGAGCGGCGCGTTTCGTCACAGGGTTATTTGGTAACCGTGATAGCGTTACGGAGATGTTTAATAAACTCAAGTGGCCGACTCTGCAAGAGAGGCGCTCTGCATCGCGGTATAGCTTGCTCGCCAGGTTTCGAGAGGGTGCGTCTCTGGATGAGGTATCGAATATATTCCTTCCCCCTACTAATACCTCCCCAGGAGATCACGAATGTAAAATTAGAGAGATTAGAGCGCGCACGGAGGCTTTCAGACAGTCGTTCTTCCCGCGAACCATACGCGACTGGAACAGGAAAGGGAGGTAATGACAGTGGCACGTAAAGTGCCCTCCGCCACACACAGTTGGGTGGCTTCCGGAGTATAAGTGTAGATGTAGATGTAGACTTGTTACCGCAGTATACGTATGCCACGAAGATTCAGCTATGCTCTCTTTTATACACACTTTGAACTGCCTTGAGGGAATTCGTCGCCGTGCTATGCTTCATCATCAGGGACAATATAAACCAGCACAGCGCAGAGTACTTCTGTGCGTTTCCTACTGGATCTTGCATCTAGAATGAACTGTCCATTTCAGCACCGGGCGATTCAGCGCACCACCCTCGCACATCAGTATATTCGATTTGGGTTTGTTATTGACTACAGTTGTAATAGTCAATACCATATTTGTGATATTGTAAAATTTAACTTTTGATTTTAAAAGACAGAATGCTGTCTTCGCTTATAGGTCTTGCAACAAAGTCTTGCACCAGAAGGTGGAACGTGGTTCGACCGGAAGATCTGGCATGATCCTCAAAGATTTCCGATCAAAATTATGAGACTGAAGAAGATGATGTAACGACATCACTCTCCATGGTTTCAAGAGGTAAAATATCTAAGCACTCAATAAATGGCGAAAAAAGAAAGTATGATGTATCTTACATCAATCTCGGATTTATTGATTCGAGCGGCTCACCTCTCAGTATGTTATCTAGGAAATTACTTCCGCATTGTTTCGTCGTATCTCCTAAGGTACGTCGACATTTAGAAACCATACACAGCACTTCGCAAAGAATGGAATGAATAATTTTTATACATAAGAAAGAGAAGGTGTTAAGAAGTCAAAAAGTACATTATGCGATCCGAACAGTGCGTGAAAAAGCAATGGAGCTTTAATATTTGGTCAGCTAACTCATCTGCAATGCATCTTCCTTCACTACCGCTTTGGGACGAGGCTGTAGCGCCGAATTAAAGATCTCGTAGGCTATATCAAACAGAACTAGTTGGCCGCCTTCAACGCAACGTATTCGCTTTGCAAATAGATAAGTCGACTGATACTGCTTGACTGGCCATCTTGCTGATAATTGTATGATATGTATAGAAAAGTTGCTTACATGCGCTCTGGTGCCAACAAAGTTTACCGGAAAGGAAATTTTTCACGCGATTGATAATTATTTATTAAAGCATCTCTAGTGGAACGGTTGGACCGATATTTGTACGACTTGGGGGAAAACAATCAGTGGTAAAACAGCAGGAGTGGTATCAGTAATAAAAAGTAAAGAGACAAACTGGATTTCCAGCCTTTGTATTTTGCACAGACGTGTATTCGCTGTAAAGAAGATGCCACCAGATTCAAAACTGGTTCGAGATGAAGCATTAAAAATGCTCAATGACGTTAAATCAAGTCTCCTTCAGTGCGGTCAGTATTGTGTGAAGATTTTGGGAGCCGACATAAAACACTACTGCTCCACTCTGAGGTTAGATAGTTAACTGGGGGTAAGACCTTAACAAGATAATTCGAACTAAGAGTAGAATTACGAATATTTATGAAGGACATTTCTTTTCAATTAAAAGACCATTTCAGCGATGTGGCTTGGTTGTACAGACTAGCTTTTTGGCAGATATATTGAAAAAAATTAACCAATTAACTCTATATTTACAAGGAAAACAGACAACAGTATTCAATACTGATAACAAAATAAACTCCTTAAAAATCAGATTTTTGGATTGTATTTAGTGGCTGGAGAGAACTAGTATTCGTAGTTGATACAGCAGAATTACGAAATTAAACTCTTGAAGAATTGACTCATTGGCTCCAAGATATAAGCGCATCATCTGTGACAATCGTTCCTGAAGAACAAAATATAAACCTGAAAATGAGTTCACTGGTTCTAAATCCTACTGTCCCGAGTTTTCAAAAGAATGTCAAGCGAAACATATGAAAATTTTTATAAATCTCATCAGATACAAACGTGGAATAATCGTTCAAAACAATGTCACTTGATGATTCTTGGTGCAGGTTTCGTGCTGAATATCTACAATGTAACACCCATACTATGACTGTTCTCCTCCGTTTCCAAACAATGCAGTTCTGTGAAATTCTGAGCGTATGTAGCCACAAAGAAAAAAATTCGTTTATTATTATAGAAGTCTGTAGTGCATAATGCACGCATTTTTGTGTGATTTTCATTAAATGATTCTAATTAAGAAGTGAACATAAAACCAGGTTTTACTTATTTTAGAGCTCCGTACAAAATTCAGTATTTCAAAAGGGTTCCATCGTCAAAATGTTTGAGAACTTCTGCCTTACATAATATTGAAGGGTAATAAAGAGAATGTGGAAGGGAAGACAAGGAAAGAAAGAACTTAAGAAATGAAACTTCCTGGCAGATTAAAATTGTGTGCCCGACCGAGACTCGAACTCGGGACCTTTGCAAAGGTCCCGAGTTCGAGTCTCGGTCGGGCACACAGTTTTAATCTGCCAAGAAGTTTCATATCAGCGTACACTCCCCTGCAGAGTGAAAATCTCATTCTGGAAACATTCCCCAAGGCTGTGGCTAAGCCATGTCTCCGCTGTATCCTTTCTTTCAGGAGTGCTAGTTCTGCAAGGTTCGCAGGAGAGCTTCTGTAAAGTTTGGAAGGTAGGAGACGAGGTACTGGCAGAAGTAAAGCTGTGAGTACCGGGTGTGAGTCGTGCTTCGGTAGCTCAGATGGTAGAGCACTTGCCCGCGAAAGGCAAAGGTCCCGAGTTCGAGTCTCGGTCGGCCACACAGTTTTAATCTGCCAGGAAGTTTCATATCAGCGTACACTCCGCTGCAGAGTGAAAATCTCATTCTGGAAACTTAAGAAATATCTTCCGAAATAAAAAGCAATGGTGAATTTACACGACGGCATAACAGCGAATTGTACTCACTTGTAGAAAAGATTACAGACACAGTACGAACTAGGATGCTTGCGCTCTTTGGACTGTAAGCGATCTGGTGCCATATAGTATTGTAGCGGCACCGCTGTTCGATGTCACAAAGATTGTTGTCGCGAAAAGAAACGCGTGCTCTGCTCTACTGGTTGATGGGTCTTGAAAGCCAACAGCTTCTCAATTCGCCACTGGCAGATATTCCAGTTTAGTTGTCTTTTTTAGCGGAAGATGCATTTAGCAAAATAAAAAAAAACTAATAACACCCTGCTCCTTTTACTGTTATTCCACAGATTTCGGCAACAGGCAAGTTCAGAAATATGACTACACAGTGGTGTGTAGTGCCATTCAATCTCTATCTGCCGAAAAACTCAAGCATATTGAGAGCTACAGACCCGTTGAAAAGGATGCGAAGTTGTAAATCGTACGGTGGTGATACGGAGAGCTCTGGCCTTCCACAGTAGCGGAAAAATAAATGTCTTGTCCCCTGAACAACTGCAGAGTTTTGCCGGGAATAGCATCTCGATGACACCACAGATGCAGCTCGGCGATCGGCAGCTAGAAACATGTACAAAAATTGTAACTCTGACTAAGTTAAGAGTGCTTCAAAATCTCCGTGTTTACGATAATTGTGTTTGGAGGTGAATTAAATCCTTACGCAGGAGCTGGAGTCACAGTTAATTGATGCCTGGAAAAATATGGTACATTGGAAAATGATTCTGATATAGTGACTTCACCAGGGCCCAAACGTGTAATTACTTTGCCGCCACAATTAATGATATGTTTGCCGCGCGGGATTAGCCGAGCGGTCTTGGGCGCTGCAATCTTGGAATGTGCGGCAGGTCCCGGCGGAGGTTCGGGTCCTCCCTCTGGCATGAGTGTGTGCGTTTGTCCTTAGGATAATTTAGGTTAAGTAGTGTGTAAGCAGTTAAGTCCCATAAGATTTCACACACATTTTTTGTTTTGTTTTTTTGAATGATATGTTTGAAACGTAGATGAGGTACCGGCGGAACTTGAGTTGTGAGGGCGGCTCGTGAGTCGGGCTTGGATGGCTCAGTCAGCAGAGTACTTGCCTACGAAAGGTCGCAGGTCACAGGTTCGAGTCCCAGGCCGGCACATAGTATTAATCGTCCAGGAAGTTTTACGAGAGACAGGCCGCAGGTTCTCACTGAGGGATAAAAAGCAAAATGCATGTTTCTGTAGTACAACATCACAGTGTTATGTCATGAGTGACGTTTGACTTATTTGTATGTCCCAGAGATGGGGGGAACAGTCAACCGTAAGCGCTATTGGGCGATGTCGTCTGACCAGAGATTTTTTGTGAACTTACCGTTCAATAAAGCAGGTGTTCCAGTGATTAAGCTATTACTCTCGAATTCTGAGCAGAGGACTTCAGAAGACCATTCACCAGGACAAGTGAATTTGTCTATGCACTCCGTGCATCATATAACGTGAATAATAGTGTGCTTCCTCAGAGTAGCGTATTGTGTACCACCTATTTGTCTACGTAAAATTTCGTCTATAATGATTTCGATGTCAACGAATTGCTATCTTTCACGGTAAATTCACACTGAGCTGAAAAGTAATGAATGAACTCGCCTACACACGCAAAACATTATCGTTAGAACCACGGCTTCATATGGCATTCTATGCTAGTATTATTACTGCGTCCTTTTGCGTCTCAAGAGAGATAAGTTGGAGTCTTTGGTGGATGTTTGGAAGCCACGAATCTTGTCAGCCATGTTACATTACAGCTACAGATGATGCGTCGAACTGCGGCTATTTCGGATCTCTTACGTCAGTGCTGATAGTCCTGCGGCAGCCGGAATGACCTCGCCTGCAGGATACGCAGCCCACAAGTCCTCTTCCGCGTGTTCCTATGTCGTTCGAACAGCAAGCTTTACAAGCACGCTGCCAGTGAAGAATGAATTCTCCATCAAGAAAAAAATAAAAAATAAATAATTTAAAAGAAAGGACCTCGTACAGTCTGCGTCAGAAACAATACAGAAATTATTCAGGACTAATAAAAAGCACTTGTTTATAGTTTATCAACTTTTATAATTTAAAATTTTAACAGTTATGGTATGCTCTCCACTGATTCGCGACTGAGCACTTGAACTGTGAGTATTTCGTCTAGATGAAGTTAACGTACATGTAGAGCCTGCTGCCGTGCTTATGGTGACGACGGCGAGACAGAGAACAGTAAGGCAATAGGTGTTGTTTACCCTTCTTGCACAACAAAAATGGGGTACTTAAGTTGTCTTCATTCTACAAACGAATGACAAACTGCCTCATTTCCGTACTCCATGAAAAAATGTAAGAGTGTTTCCAAATTAGACCCAGTACTTCGGCGCATGATGTAAATTATTGTATGTCATCCCCTTTCTTCTCTCGTTCTGCCAAAACACTGAAGATGAAATTTTCTACCACCACCAGGATGTGAACCTACTACTGTCACGTCGAACGACAATGCGGTAGCACTTGTTACCGAATTAGACTGCGTTCATTAAATTTTCTTTTGCCGTACGTTACTTTTATAGGTCGGTCATGATAAACTGTGAATATGTAGTATTTGTCTTATGTTGGAGAAATTGGAGGAACGGTTGTGCTATAGATGTTCCCAGTTTGAGTCTTTCACGCTCAGTGGGCCGTACTCTGTTGTGAGACCTCCTAACAGTTTAAACGTGTGCGCCTTAGCTGGAATCGAATTCCTATCTCTATTGCACTCATTCAGTGCCCACAATTTTACTTCAGTCTGTTCACTATCTTACGAAATAGTGGCTTACTTCGTGTACTTTTCGTATACAGTACACAAATGCGCAACGCAGAACACTGGTCTAATCCTACTTTTCGGATTCTTACGGGTTGGGTTAGTAACGACCTGGTTTAGACTACATTAATATCGTTTTCTTTTTTCATTTTCTGAACAATCAAGTGTATCACCCCCTTAAGATCATGCCGATCCATTATTGGGAAAAATACATTTCTTCAACTCTTGCAAATAGCATCATCCACGTGCACAGATACTTTTTCAATATTCAGTTACTGTTATTTAACTTTTTCCTTTATTTGGCATACTTTTGCAGATACTAATCCCTTCAAAGTCACCTTAAGGTACTTCATTTAGATCAAAGCACACTATCATCCTACATATAAAACAACTTGTAATTTTTTATGTAGCTGTACGCCACAGTTTCTGTAGGTGAAGCAGACTGACATATTTTATGTACTTCACTTTGAGAGAACTTGAGTCAGCCTCCTTCGAAGAGTAGAAGCATACACATATTCTTCAGGTGTCTAAAATTTTTTCTTACTGTCACGACTCGAACAAGAGATTTCCAAACTAAGTACTAAACCATTTCTTTTTAAGGCATTTTCACAAATTATTATCTATCCACCACACAAAATGCAGCATGCAGTTTGATTAATTATCGTTTTTGTTTAGCTTAAAATATTAAGCTGGTACCACTTACACTGGTTTCACTGTACATTTAATTACTGTTTACAAGCTGCTTCTTGTATGCACTTGGTGGTAACGCAGTTTGTGTGGTGTTGCTTGTCCTAACCTCATTCCCTGGATTCGAACTTCCAACAGGACGTATATTATATAATGTATTTCCCTTATTTGTTCTCTTCTTAAGCATTTGCTTTGGTGGAGTCATATTAAGGAGATAAACACAACTCAATGACCAAGTCTAACTATACGCAATGAAGGGTGTAATATGCCTTACAAAATGTGGATGATACCAAGCATTATACCACAAATAGGAAGTGATATAAAAGCAACATATACAGCAGGATATATATTTTAAATGACATAAGTCACAGCCTTCTAGAGCAAACAGTTCACGGGATATCTTGCCATAACTGAAAAAGTGCTCAAGGAACTTGTACAAATTTTTTGTGGAGTGAATTATTTCAAAATAAAACAAAAATACTTATAGTCGTTCAAAATTAACTAAAGCTACGTCAAATTAAAGAATAAACTCCATTTTATACCCACACTATCTTTTTCACTCCCCTTGACACTTTCATGTTTACCAAAGAATCTCATGACGGAACGTGCAGCTTTTCATGGGATCCTCTATACTTCTTCTGCTCCTCGTACTTGGTGAGATTCCAAGACTGCTGAACAATACTCAAGAATCTACCGAACAAGTGTTTTATAAGTCACACCTTTCGTTGATGAACTATATTTCCTTATGATTCCTCCAACGAATCTTAGCTTGCCATCTGGTTTTTCTAAGGGATAAAGAAGAAAGAGTAAGACATACTGTCCCATTGACAATTAGGTCATTATCGATCAAGTAAAACCTCCATGTTTACAAGGTGGTGAAAAATATCTGTGCCCTTTTTTAAAGAAACTATCCCAGCATTTGCCTGGAGAGATTTAAGGAAATCACAAAGAAACTAAATCTGGATGGCTGGATTTGAACCATGGTCCTGCGAACGTAAGTGTAGCAGCTCGCTCGAAATTCTTTCTTCTAATTAAAATTAAAGGTATTGCTACGGAATACTGGAGCGGAGGAAATGAAATTGTCAATAAGAACTGGAAATGTCGCTCCAAAGATGTTCCTGCTGCAAACAGAATCTCTAAACTTGTAACCATTGGAGAAATTGTTGTAAACACTTTAAAAATAAATTAAATCTCTGTCCTTTTCCGTGTAAGGGTGGTTACAACGTCAGCAGTTCTGCAATGGACTTACTATTGGCTCTGATGCCAATTTTCGTTTTAGAAATAGACAGGAGAAATCACCTATAGTTGTAGAATCAGTTTTCACATCTGGAATTTCATTATATTCCTGTATGATAAATAACTATATATACAAGCGATTTATTATAAGTATTTCAAATTATTGATGCTTAATTTCTAAATTGTAAAAGTGTACATATTCTCTTTTACTGCACCTAGGAATGTGTTTTTACGAGCGTCACTCGTTGCAATTATTGACTGGGAACAAGGTTACCTATTCGAAAGTGATATAATGGTCTCAAATACAAATCAAATACACTCCATAAGCCAAGGACCTCGACGATTACGCTATAGATGAATGGAAATTGTGCAGTCAAAGCTACAGATCTCGTGCGGTTTTGTGGGGATCAAGTAGTTAGGGAACTTGTGAGAATCGAGCAGTTAGGGAACATGGAAAGAGAAGAAGCTAACCAGGAATGAATGAATCCGCTATTGAAGTTGTCAGTTGCTCAAAAAGGAGTACATTATTCAGTAACAAAAATCTTTGATCATTTGCCCAACAACAAAAGTGTCTGGCAGGTAGCAGATCAAGCTTTAAATATAGCTTACAAATCATTTCTTTTGGACAACACCTTCTACCCCATGGCCGAGTTCCTGTTACAGAAATGGTAAAAAAAAAAGATTGCACCTCTAAATGTAGGTGCATGTGTAGAACTACAAATTTGTAATCTGACTTATTCCACATCATTTTGAAATAATAATGTGGAAAATGATCTACAGAACATGACATAACTAAAACTAAACTAAACTAAAACTGAATTGCTCGATGAATTCTTTGAAGCAGATGAAGAGACTGAAGATTGTTCGACAGACGAGATGTATGAATTGAAAGTGCGAGAAAGAGGTGGATATATAAAAATGATCTACACTCCTGGAAATTGAAACAAGAACACCGTGAATTCATTGTCCCAGGAAGGGGAAACTTTATTGACACATTCCTGGGGTCAGATACATCACATGATCACACTGACAGAACCACAGGCACATAGACACAGGCAACAGAGCATGCACAATGTCGGCACTAGTACAGTGTATATCCACCTTTCGCAGCAATGCAGGCTGCTATTCTCCCGTGGAGACGATCGTAGAGATGCTGGATGTAGTCCTGTGGAACGGCTTGCCATGCCATTTCCACCTGGCGCCTCAGTTGGACCAGCGTTCGTGCTGGACGTGCAGACCGCGTGAGACGACGCTTCATCCAGTCCCAAACATGCTCAATGGGGGACAGATCCGGTGATCTTGCTGGCCAGGGTAGTTGACTTACACCTTCTAAAGCACGTTGGGTGGCACGGGATACATGCCGACGTGCATTGTCCTGTTGGAACAGCAAGTTCCCTTGCCGGTCTAGGAATGGTAGAACGATGGGTTCGATGACGGTTTGGATGTACCGTGCACTATTCAGTGTCCCCTCGACGATCACCAGTGGTGTACGGCCAGTGTAGGAGATCGCTCCCCACACCATGATGCCGGGTGTTGGCCCTGTGTGCCTCGGTCGTATGCAGTCCTGATTGTGGCGCTCACCTGCACGGCGCCAAACACGCATACGACCATCATTGGCACCAAGGCAGAAGCGACTCTCATCGCTGAAGACGACACGTCTCCATTCGTCCCTCCATTCACGCCTGTCGCGACACCACTGGAGGCGGGCTGCACGATGTTGGGGCGTGAGCGGAAGACGGCCTAACGGTGTGCGGGACCGTAGCCCAGCTTCATGGAGACGGTTGCGAATGGTCCTCGCCGATACCCCAGGAGCAACAGTATCCCTAATTTGCTGGGAAGTGGCGGTGCGGTCCCCTACAGCACTGCGTAGGATCCTACGGTCTTGGAGTGCATCCGTGCGTCGCTGCGGTCCGGTCCCAGGTCGACGGGCACGTGCACCTTCCGCCGACCACTGGCGACAACATCGATGTACTGTGGAGACCTCACGCCCCACGTGTTGAGCAATTCGGCGGTACGTCCACCCGGCCTCCCGCATGCCCACTATACGCCCTCGCTCAAAGTCCGTCAACTGCACATACGGTTCACGTCCACGCTGTCGCGGCATGCTACCAGTGTTAAAGACTGCGATGGAGCTCCGTATGCCACGGCAAACTGGCTGACACTGACGGCGGCGGTGCACAAATGCTGCGCAGCTAGCGCCATTCGACGGCCAACACCGCGGTTCCTGGTGTGTCCGCTGTGCCGTGCGTGTGATCATTGCTTGTACAGCCCTCTCGCAGTGTCCGGAGCAAGTATGGTGGGTCTGACACACCGGTGTCAATGTGTTCTTTTTTCCATTTCCAGGAGTGTATTATGGTTGAAACGTTTGGAGAGGGAAGAAGTTGAAATTTTAGAACCTATTATAGAGATCCAGATGTATGGTGAAAAGATATGTTGCGACTGTCGACTCAGAATACAACGTGTCGGCAGTTGTGGAAGAGTCTGTGAGTAGTCATAGAAATAAGAGTTTATTGATCTTTCCAGCAACAGGTGTTAAGATCGAAACTGGCACTAGTAGATAATGTAAGTCGATAAAAACTGAAATAAAGGTAAACATAAAGTGTGTAGAACATATATGTAATATGATGTGGCTTGTAGTGAATTGGCTAATTGAATGGTGTACTGGCTACTGATTTTTTGTGTAAATACAAGCCATCACTTAACCGTGAAGTACGTTATTTTAAATTTGACCTAGAGAATAAGAAACGTAAGGTAAAATTCAAAGCTATTCTAACAGGGAAACGATATATCGCTCACACCGAGAAAACGGTTGGGATAGTTCGGAATCATTCAATGAGTAGGTAAGACTGATTGTTGAGCCGACTGTAAACACATCAGTTACAGAAAAGGAAGAACTCTTTCCTCGCCAATTCTGCGGAGAACCTTCTAATTCCTTACCATACCAGTCCACTCAATTTCCAACATTCTTCTGTAGCACCTCATCAAAAACGCATCGATTTTCCTCTGTTCTGGTTTAGCCACAGTCCGTATCTCACTGTCATACATTGTTGTGCCCCAAATGTACATTCGCAGAAATTTCTTCCTCAAATTAAGACCTATGTTTGCTGCTAATAGACTTCTCTTGGGCAGGAATGTCCTGTTTGCTAGTGCTACTCTGAGTCTGATGTCCTCCTTCCTCCGTCCGTCATCGATTATTTTGCTGCCTAGGTAGCAGAATCCCGTAACTTAATGTACTTGACGAGGGCTAGTAGAAATCCTTGGGGGAATAGAGATATATTGAATTTAATTGATGACATCGATAGGAAGCACAAAATGGCTAAGCAGGGATGGCTAGAGGACAAATGTAAGGATGTTGAAGCATATAACACGAGGTGTGAGATATATATTGTCTACGGGAAAATTAAAGAGACCTTTGGAGAAAAGAGAACCACCTGTATGAATATCAATAGCACAGATGGAAAACCAGTTTTAAACAAAGAAGGGAAAGCAGACCAATGGATGGAGCATATATAGGGTCTGTAAGGGCAATGTACTTAAGGGCAATATTACGGAAATGGATGAGGACGTAGATGAAGGTAAGATAGGAGATATGATACTGACTGAAGAATTCGGCAGAGCATTGACAGACCTATGTGGAAACAAAGACCCTGGAGTAGACAACTTCCCGATAGTACTACTGATAGCCCTGGGAGAGACAGCCATGACAAAACTCTTCCATATGATGAGCAAGATGTATGATACAGGCGAAATACATTTAGACTTCAAGTAGAAAGTAATAATACCAATCCCAAAGAACGAAGGTGTTGACTGGTATGAAAATTACCGAAATATCAGTTTAATAAGTCATGGTTCAAAATACTAACACGAGTTCTTTACAAACGATTGGAAAAACTGGTAGAAACCGGCCTTGGGGACGATCAGTTTAGATTCCACAGAAATGTTGCAACACGAGAGGCAATAATGACGCTACGACTTATCTTACAAAAAACAGGAATACAGATCAACATAAACATCATTTCCGCCCTTTTCATTGCTCATGAAAACCACGCATTGCATGTTGTACCACCATACAGCGACACCTTCAGAGGTGGTGGTCCAGATTGCTGTACACACCGGTGCCTTTAATACCCAGTAGCACGTCCTCTTACATTCATGCATGCCTGTATTCGTCACGGCATGCTATCCACAAGTTCATCAATGCATTGTTGGTCCAGATTGTCCCACTCCTCATTAGCGGTTCAACGTAGATCCCTCAGAGAGGATGGTGGGTCATGTCGTCCATAAACAGCTCTTTTCAATCTATCCCAGGCGCGGTCGATAGGATTCATGTCTGGAGAACATGCTGGCCACTCTAGTCGAGAGATGTCGTTATTCTGAAGGACGTCATGCACAAGAAGTGCGCGATGGGGGCGCGAATTGTCGTCCATGAAGACGAATACCTCGCCAATACGCTGCCGATATGGTTGCACTATCAGTCAGGGGATGGCATTCACATATCGTACAGCGGTTACGGCACCTTCCATGACCACCTGCGGCGTACGTCGGTGCCACATAAAGCCACCCCAAAACAGCAGGGAAACTCCACCTTGCTGCATTCGCTGGACGGTGTGTCTAAGGCGTTCAGCCCGACCAGGTTGCCTCCAAACACGTCTCCCACGAATGTCTGGTTGAAGACATATGCGACACTCATGGGTGAAGAGAAAGTGATGCCAATACCTGAGCGATCCATTCTGCATGTTGTTGACCCCATATGTACCCCGCTGCATGGTGACATAGTCGCAAAGATGAACCTCGCCATGGACGTTGGGAGTGAAGTCGCGCAACATGCAGCCTATTGCGCACAGTTTGAGTCGTAAGACGCCGTCCTGTGGCTGCACGAAAAGCATTATTCAACATTGTATCGTTGCTGTTGGGGTTCCTACGAGCGGTTATCCACTGTAGTAGTAGCCCTTGGGGGCCTGTGGGAGGCATGTCATCGACAGTTCCTGTGTCTCTGTATCTCCATGTCCGAACAAATCGCTTTGCTTCACTCCGAGACGACTGGACACTTCCCTTGTTGAGAGCCCTTCCTGGCACAAAGTAACAATGCGGACGCAATTGAACCGCGGTACTGCCCGTCTTGGCATGGATGAAGTACAGACAACATGAGCGGTGTACCTCCTTCCTGGTGGAATGACTGGAAATGATCGGCTGTGGGACCCCCTCCGTCTAACAGGCGCTCCTCATGCATGGTTGTTTACATCTTTGGGCGGGATTAGAGACATCTCTGAACAGTCAAAGGGACTGTGTCTGTGATACAATATCCACAGTCAACGTCAATCTTCAGGGGTTCTGGGCACCGGGTTGATGCAAAACTTTTTTTGATGTGTGAAGTGAGAGCTCATGTTAACGGAGATCTTGCCGAATCCATACGAGAAATGGTACAATAAACGTCTTGTTTCAGCAACCACCTCACCTCCAATATTACCAGTCAGGAAAGGAATGACGACATAACGGAGAAGAGAACTCCAAACCCACCAAACGAAACTGCCCGATCGAGATGGTCCCACGGATTATCTACTGGGTTTAAATCCATGAGGGGGGGGGGGGGGGAGACACGTTGGGGGTCAGAGGATTATCCTGGGACTCTTTGAACCACTCATGTATACTGCAAGCTGTGTGATGCATTGCATTGTCTTGCCAGTAGATGGCTTCATTCGTTAGGAGTTAACATAGTTCTAAAGCATAGATGCTTACATTTTTTGGTCCATAGTGTCTTCCACAATGACGAGATCACCCAGGGAATGGCTGGACAACATTCGTCACACATAAGGCTCCCTCCTTCGATCTGCACCCGTCCGACCTTTGTTGCAGGGCTATACAGCCGAACGCTCATCAGTAGTCAGCACGGGTGCATGAACCGAGCGCCCGACGCAAAGGTCTACGTGGAGCAACGTTCACTGAATGGTCGTCGAGGAGCACATGGGTTCATCTCAGCAGTGAGCTGCACAACAGTTGCACGTCTAGTCACTGTACACACCTCCGCAGCCATCTTTCACCCCCTATCTTTGGCCTGTGGTGCACCATATCCATTTCACCATGCTTGGTATACTTGAATTACGGCAGCACGTGAACAGTTCATAAACTTAGGAGTTTCGAAAATGCTTTGACCCTTGGCCCAGAAGCCAATGATCACGCCCTTTTAGACGTCATATAAATCGCTCTGCTTTCGTATTACGACAACGACTGCACTGTTTAATGCGTGCCTCTGACATACTTTATGTACCCTCTACGGATACTGCTGCCACCTTCCGTCTGTGAGTGGTTATTGCACGTTGACATCGAACATAGGCGATGGTCACATTGATGTTAATTGACCATGTAGGTTACAAATTTTCGAGGGCTGTTAGCGCCACTGGATATCATGAACATATAATCTGGTGTAGTTCTTGAATGTTAGTCAATCCGAATGTATTATTGAAAACTTGTAAAAGTTTCGTAGCTTTCAACATAATAATAAATATATTACGACTGAATGTAGCTGTAAAGATTTTTAGCTGCTAGCCTAGTTGATGATTAACGTTTCTATGAGATATAGTTGTGAAAAAGACTAATTACTGCAAAGTTTTACGTTCATCAGTACATGAATCGTAGTAAATACTTTGCGTACAATGTTAAATTTGTTTCGTCATCCAACACGACAATGCACTGGCAAGCGACTAACTCAATAGAGAACGAGACAGGCAGACTCAATGAAGGGGCGCAGCCAGCACGCCGCCAGGGTGTACAGACTATGGCAGAGAGCAGCAAAACACATCTATGATAGTATCCGCCTCCAGCTAGCAGTGTGCACTCCAGGCGTGCAATATCTTGAAAGACTTCGACGAAAGTGACCCAGAACCTTGAGATGCTTTGGTCAGAAGTGAACGGGCCAACACTCGTCTATATCTTGCCGCGCCTCACTAGGACATCGACACCAGCCTACACATGCATCGAGCGTAGGCGGTACAATGGGTCGAAATGAGACTGGTGAGTGGACGCGACTGCTGTGATCCCATGCAGGTAACAGAGAGTCCCATTCAGCACTAGACGCTTGTTTGACTCTAGAGATGGTCCGCGGAATGCGCGAGAGACATAGTGACTGGTTTTGATACCGAGACTTGCAACGTTGGAGAGTATTTTCCTAACAGGAAGAAAGATCCAAATCTTAAATTTTCAGTGTGTTCTTCCCTCCAGCAAGCGTGTGGCGTGCAAATTATTCTCGGGAGTGAGACCTGGCTGAACCCTGAGATAGGAAGTTCTGACATATTTAGTGAGGTTTGGAACGTATATCGGAAAGACAGATTAGACAGCGTAGGAGGTGGTGTCTTCAATGCAGTTGACAAAAATATTGTGTCTACTGCGGTCGAAGTAGAGTGTTATTATGAAGTTATCTGGACACGTTTAACAGGCCTAGGAGAAATAAAGTTAATTGTTGGGTGTTATTACCGGCCACCAGGTTCCACCGTGACAGTTCTAGAATCACTCAAAGGGAGTCTACACTCTTATCGCAGAAGTACCCGGATCGGAGGCGACTTCAACCTACCTAGTATAGACTGGGATGTCTATGGATTCATTACAGGTGGTACAGACAAGCCGTCGTGTGAATTACTTATGAACACCCTATCCGCAAACTGTCTTGAGCAGCTAAATCAACAGCCAACGCGTAATGGAAATATTATAGATCTGGTAGCCACGAACAGACCAGACCTCATCGACGGTGTCAGTGGTGAGACAGGGATTAGTGATCATGATGTTGTCATTACGACTATGGTTACGAAAGTTAAAAAGTCGGTCAAGAAGGCTAGGAGAGTATTCTTAATAGAAAGAGCAGATAAGCAGTTGTTAGCATCTCACTTAGTAAATGAATCGACTTCATTTACTTCCGTTACGATGGACGTGGAAGAATAATGGGCAAATTCTAAACACATTGTAAATGACGCATTGGAAAAGTATGTGCCGAAAAAGTGGGTTACCGACGGAAAAGACCCAACGTGGTTTAACAGAGCAATTCGGAGAATGCTCAGGAAGCAAAGACAGTTGCACTCGCGGTACAAGAAAGATCGGGAGAATGAGGACAGGCAAGAGTTAGTAAAGATTCGTGCTGCTGTAGAAAGAGCGATGCGCGAAGCATACAACCACTACCACCGTCATACCTTAGCAAGAGATCTTGCTGAAAACCCAAGAAAATTCTGGTCTTACGTAAAATCGGTAAGCGGGTCGAAGGCTTCCATCCAGTCACTCACTGATCAGTCTGGCCTGGCAAAGGAAGACAACAAAACGAAAGCTGAAATTTTATATTTAGCATTTGAGAAATCTTTCACGCAGGAGGATCGTACAAACATACCGCCGTTTGAGTCTCGTACAGAGTCCCGTATGGAGGACATAGTGATAGACATCTCTGGGGTTGTGAAGCAGATGAATGGGTTGAAAATAAATAAGTCACCAGGTCCTGATGGGATTCCAATTCGGTTTTACAGAGAGTACTCTACTGCATTGGCTCTTTACTTAGCTTGCATTTATCGCGAATCTCTTTCCCAACGTAGAGTCCCGAGCGACTGGAAAAAAGCACGGGTGATGCCTGTATATAAGAAGGGTAGAAGGACGGATCCTCAAAATTACAGACCAATATCCTTAACATCGGTTTGTTGCAGGATTCTCGAACATATTCTCAGTTCGAAGATAATGAATTTCCTTGAGACAGAGAAGTTGCTGTCCATGCTCCAGCACGGCTTTGGAAATCATCGCTCCTGTGAAACGCAACTCGCTCTTTTTTCATATGAAATCTTGCGAACCATGGATGAAGGGTATCAGACGGATGCCATATTCCTTGACTTCCGGATAGCGTTTGACTCGGTGCCCCATTGCAGACTCCTAACTAAGGTACGAGCATATGGTATTGCTTCCCAAATATGTGAGTGGCTCGAAGACTTCTTAAGTAATAGAACCCAGTATGTTGTCCTCGATGGTGAGTGTTCATCGGAGGTGAGCGTATCATCTGAAGTGCCCTAGGGAACTGTGGTAGGTTCCCTGTTGTTTTCTATCTACATAAATGATCTTTTGGATAGGGTGGATAGCAATGTGCGGCTGTTTGCTGATGATGCTGTGGTGTACGGCAAGGTGTCGTCGTTGAGTGATTGTAGGAGGATACGAGATGACTTGGACCGGATTTGTGATTGGTGTAAAGAATGGCAGCTAGCTCTAAATATAGATCAATGTAAATCAACGCAGATGAATAGGAAAAAGAATCCAGTAATGTTTGAATACTCCATTAGTAGTGTAGCGCTTGACACAGTCACGTCGATTAAATATTTGGGCGTAACATTGCAGAGCGATATGGAGTGGATCAAGCATGTAATGGCAGTTGTGGGGAAGGCGGATAGTCGTCTTCGGTTCATTGGTAGAATTTTGGGAAGATGTGGTTCATCTGTAAAGGAGACCGCTTATAAAACACTAATACGACCTATTCTTGAGTACTGCTCGAGCGTTTAGGATCCCTATCAGGTCGGATTGAGAGAGGACATAGAAGCAATTCAGAGGCGGGCTGCTAGATTTGTTACTGGTAGGTTTGATCATCACGCGAGTGTTACGGAAATGCCTCAGGAACTCGGGTGGTAGTCTCTAGAGGAAAGGAGGCGTTCTTTTCGTGAATCGCTACTGAGGAAATTTAGAGAACCAGCATTTGAGGCTGACTGCAGTACAATTTTACTCCCACCAACTTACATTTCGCAGTAGACCACAAAGATAAGATAAGAGAGATTAGGGCTCGTACAGAGGCATATAGGTATTTTTCCCACATTCTGTTTGGGAGTGGAACAGAATTTCGAACATCTTGCACCATTTTATTGCACTGTCAAAGGCTTTTTCCAGATCAACAAATCCTATGAACGTAACTTGATATTTCTTTAGTCTTGCTTCCACTATCAACCGCAACGTTAGAATTGCCTCTCTCATGCTTTTACCTTTTCTAAAGCCAAACTGATCGTCATCTAGCATACCCTCAATTTTCGTTTCGATTCCTTTGTATGTTATTCTTGTCAGCAACTTGGATGCATGAGCTGTTAAGCTGATTTTATTGGAGGACGTTTCTCTAGAATGATGGCATATAGCCAGTCTCATTCATACTACACACCAAAGTGAATAATAAAACTGTTGCCACTTCTACTAGTGATATTAGAAAATTCCGACTGAATGTTATCCATCCCTTCCTGCTTATTTGATGTTAACTCTTCCAAAGCCTTTTTAATTTCTGATTCTAATACTGGATGCCCTATCTCTTCCCTGTCGACTCCTATTTCTTCTTCTATCACGTCATCAGATAAGTTCTTCCCGTCATAGAGGCCTTCTATGTACTTTTTTCCGAAAGTCAGATGGTATGTTGCCAGACTCATACATTTCACACACCAACGTGAATAGTCGTTTTGTTGCCATCTCTCGCTATGATTTTAGAAATTGTGAGGGAATGTTATTCATCCCTTCTGCATTATTTGATCTTAAATCCCCGAAAGATCTCTCAAATTCGGATTCCAGTGTTGGATCCCCTACCTCTTCTAAATCGACTCCTATTTCTTCTTCTATCGTATACAAATATTCCCCCTCACAGAGGCTTTCAATGTATTCTTTCCATTTAACAGCTCTCTCCTCCGCATTTAGTAGTGGAATTCCCGTTGCATTCTTTATGTTACCACCCTTGCTTTTAATGTCGCAGAAAGTTGTTTTGACTTTCCTGTATACTGAGTCTGTCATTCCGACAATCATATCTTTTTCGATTTCTTCACATTTTCATGCAGACATTTCGTCTTAGCTACCCTGCTCTTCATATTTATTTCATTCTTCAGAGACTTTTAGGTCTGTAATACTGAATTTGCCTGAACATTTCTCTACTTCCTTCTTTCGTCAATTAACTGAAGTAATTGTACTGTTACCTATGGTTTCTTCGCAGTTACCCTCTTTGTACCTGTGTTTTTTTCCAATTTCTGTGATTGCTCTTTTTAGAGACGTCCATCCCTCTTGAACTGTACAGCCTTCAGAGCTATTCCTCAACGCCGTGTCTATAGCCCTAGAGAACTTCTATATTATCTCATCATTCCTTAGGTCTTCTGTATCACACTTCATCCTAATTCTACCTGACTAAAGTCTTCAGCCTATCTTCATCACTACTACGTTGTGATCTGAGTCTATATCTGCTCCTGAGTACGCCTGCTCCGGTATCTGATTTTGGATTCTTTGTCTGAACATCATGTAATCTAATTGAAATCTTCCTGTATCACCTGGCCTTTTGCAAAGATGCCTCCTCCTCTTGTGATTCTTGAATAGAGTATTCGGTATTATAACCTGAAATTTATTTCAGAATTCCTCATTCCTTGTCCCAAGCCCATAGTCTCCTGTTACCTTTTCTTTTACTCCTTCTCCTATAACTGCACTCTAGTCCCCCATGACTATTATATTTTAATCTCCCTCTACAAACTTTATTACCCTTTCAATATCCTCATATACTTTTTCTTTCTCCTCGTCTTCAGCTTGCGACGTCGGCATATATACCTGAACTATCGTTGTCGGTGTTGGTTTTCTGTCGATTCTGATAAGAACAACCCTATCACTGAACTATTCACAGTAAGAGACTCTCTGACCTACCTTTCTACGCATAACAAATCCTGATTTCGTTATAGCATTTTCTGCTACTGTTCATATTACCCTATACTCATCTGACGTGAAGTCCATGTGGTCTTTCCGTTTCACTTCACTGACCACTTGACTTGAGCCTTTGCATTATCATACTTTGTAGCTTCCCTAGCACGTTCAAGCATCTGACATTCCACGCCCCGACTCGTAGAGCATTCTCCTTTCGTTGGTCTTTGAATCATTTTGTCGTGGTCACTTCCCCTTGGCAATCTCCTCCCGGAGATCCGAATAGGGGACTATTCCGAAATCTTTTGGCAATGGAGTGATCATCATGACACTGTTTCAGTTACAGGCCACATGTCCTGTGGATACACGTTCTGTGTCTGTAATGCAGTGGTTTCCATTGCTTTCTGCATCCTCATGCTCTTAATCATTGCTCATTATTCTTCCTTTAGGGGCAGTTTCCCGCCCCAAGGATAAGAGAGTGCCCTGAACCTCTCTCCTCCTTCTTCGTCCGACAGGGCCGCTGGCAGAATGATGGTGATATCCCATGCCGGAAGTCTTCGGCCACCAATGCTGATTATTAATCAAAATTTAAGTGGTCGCGGTTTGGAACCCGGGACCTATAACATTTTGGTTACTATGAAAGACGAAACTTCCAGGCAGATTAAAACAGCATGCCGGACCTGGACTTGAACTCAGGACCTTTGCCTCTCCTAGGGAAGTGCTCTACCGACTGAGCTACTCAAGTGCCTGTGTAGCACTTGCCCGCGAAAGGCAAAGGTCCCGAGTTCGAGTCTCGGTCCGCCACACAGTTTTAATCTGCCACGAAGTTTCATATCAGCGCACACTGCGCTGCAGAGCGAAAATGTCATTCTGGATAATATCAAAAACGCTGCCGCTATACCAATGGGCGACACCTTTACACAAAGTAAATATGATTCCGTCTATGATTTTAACACGTTGTCATTTCAAACTATTCATATCAACATTCATCTCAAGTTTTATATCATTAGCATTAATATCATCAGCATGGATTAATTACATGGGATAGGTTGACAGGGCTAGACGTGTCGATGCTCTTTTTGTTTATCTTCTACACATGTAATTTCACTCTTTTGTTTACAAAAGGAACTCTTTGGAAATAATAGCACTACATACGCGTGAAAATAGATGTTTTCTGAAAATATCACAAGATTTATCCCTGGGATGAACGTTTGGTTGCAGAATAAGATAATTTCCATGTATTCAACTGTAATTAAAAAATTTTGGCAAGTTGCCTAGCTGAAGTGTATATATACAGCAAATATACCGGGCGGTCAAAAAGTCAGTATAAATTTGAAAACTAAATAAACCACGGAATAATGTAGATAGAGAGGTAAAAATTGACACGCATGCTTGGAATTACATGGGGTTTTTATTAGAACCAAAAAAATACAAAAGTTCAAAAAATCTCCGACAGATGGCGCTTCATCTGATCAGAATAGCAATAATTAGCATAAAAAAGTAAGACAAAGCAAAGAAAATGCTCAATATGTCCACCATCATTCCTCAACAATAGCTGTAGTCGAGGAATAATGTTGTGAACAGCACTGTAAAGTATGTCCGGAGTTATGGTGAGGCATTGGCGTCGGATGTTATCTTTCAGCATCCCTAGAGATGTCGGTCGATCACGATACACTTGCGACTTCAGGTAACCCCAGAGCCAATAATCGCACTGACTGAGGTCTGGGGACCTGGGAGGCCAAGCATGACGAAAGTGGGGGCTGAGCACACAATCTTAACCAAACGACGCGCGCAAGAGGTCTTTCACGCGTCTAGCAATATGGGGTGGAGCGCCATCCTGCATAAACGTCATACGTTCCAGTAGGTGTTTATCAGCCAGGCTGGGTTGATGCGATTCTGTAACATATCGGCATACCTCTCACCCGTCACGGTAGCAGCTACAAAACCAGAATCACGCATTACATCTAAGAAGAAAGGCCCGATAACGGTAGATGTGGTAAATCCAACCCATACCGTGACTTTCTCGTCGTGCAATGGTGTTTCCACAACAGTTCTAGGATTTTCGGTAGCCCAAATTATGCAGTTGTGGGCGTTGACAGACCCTCAGAGCGGGAAATGAGTTTCGTCGATCCACAACACGTTACTCAACCAATCTTTATCTTCCGCCATCTTTTGAAACACCCACACCGCAAATGCCCTCCGCTTCACTAAATCGTCAGATAACAGTTCATGATTCCGTTGGATTTTGTATTGATGGCATCGGAGGGTACGCCTAAGTGCCAACCAAACAGTAGTGTATGGAATGCCGGTGCGACGTGCGACTCTACGAGCGCTGACTTCCCCGTGCATACCGGTAGACGAACCCGCTACAGTCTCCACTTCTTCCTGAACTGTCTCAGCAGCATTACGCCTTGTGCTCGGTCGGCCACTACGGGGTCTATCGTCTAAATAACCCGTGGCTTCGAACTTCGAAATCATTCTCGCCACAGCTGCATTTGTCAACGGACCTTTACCCGTTCGAATCCCCTTGCTATGGCGATAGGATCGTAACGCTGAAGATACAGCTTCAGTGAAAGCGCCTTTTCAGGAAACGCCAACATGCTGCGACTGCTGGCGCATCTGATTCTCTCTCTCTTATTAACGCCATTTCATTCCAAGCACCTGTGTCAATTTTTACCTCTCTATCTACATTATTCCATGGTTTATTAAGTTTTCAAATTTATACTGACTTTTTGATCACCCGGTATATCATTTGACTACTTTTAAGCAGTCTCTTTGCAACGACAATGATACTTAGCCTTGTAATGGCACTTATAGACATGTCCGCAGCCTGTGGTCGTGCGGTAGCATTCTCGCTTCCCACGCCCGGGTTGCCGGGGCGATTCCCGGCGGGGTCAGGGATTTTCTCTGCCTCGTGATGACTGGGTGTTGTGTGATGTCCTTAGGTTAGTTAGGTTTAAGTAATTCTAAGTTCTAGGGGACTGATGACCATAGATGTTAAGTTCCACAGTGCTCAGAGCCATTTTTTGGCACTTATAGACAAGCTGCGGGTGCGCCAGACACTGCTACTCTCTAATAGGAGGCATGGCAAGAAGCGAAGAAGGAAACTCAATTCCGAGCGCACCTGCACGAGCTGTCTCTCGGCCCGTACTCTTAGCGGATATCAGTTTCGTCTCAGCGGTAAAGCAAGGGCTGTGCGTCGGATGGATTGCAACAAGTCTTCACACTGCATGTGACGTGAGGTGATTTCTTGGGTTTCAGTTTGATTGAATGGGGGCAATGGCTACAGTGGTTACAAAGGATGGGGCCCCTCCACGGCCACACCAACGTGGTGACCAAACCAAAAGTTCTACTGTCACCTCCGTAAACATGTTAGTTTTTGAATCAGGCGTCACAGGATGCGGGCTGTGATGTTGTCCATGCGTCTGGGTAAGACTACTCATTAACATGGTCCATCAGGAGATAGAAGTGGTCGAAAACGATTGAAGGGTAGCGGTTGTAAGGGCAGAGGAAAAAAAGTGCCAAGGCAAGAGCCAAGGGAAAAAAACCTCTGCGACAGTAGGACGGGTAGTAAGGGCAGTAGCGGCTTGCTATCTGCGACAGTGCATGCAAGGTGTGGTTGTGTTAGTTCGAGGTATCGTGCATCGTTACCTTTGTCGTTGTTGGAGCTTGTTGCGGCGCTTGCTGCAGTTGCTGCGTCCCTGCAACAGTTCAAGGTCGTTGTGGATTAGTGGGCGATCGGTCATAGATCGGCTCACGGACTGTGTAGGGGGGTGTGTGTGGCTGGTTTGCGTGTTGTGTACAGTACGGTTTCCCTGCGGTTGCCTGTTTTTCGGCTAGTCGCACATCTGGGTTTCCAGTAATAACTGTGTTGCAGGGGCTCGCCAGTACTGTCGTGTTAGCGTTCTATAGACCATAGATGTTCAGTTCCTAGCCAGTAATGTCTTTGGTCTGTTATGCTTCCATCTATGGTTGTGGTCGTAGTTACCCAGAGAAAGGATAAACGGGTTGCGCGAGTGTCTCGTGTTATTGTACAGTCGTGTGGAGAGTTTTTGGAATACCTGCAATATAGTATCTAGCCGGTATTCCCGGTGAAGGTCCGCAATGCGTGTGTAGCGCGGAGCGTTGCTTATGATTTTGAGTACTTTGTTCTGTATGAGCTGCAGACGGCGCAGGCGAGTTGGCGCAGCGTATCCCCGGACAGGGGCTGCGTACGTCATCAGGGGTCTAATAAGTGTCATGTACATGGACCTAGACACCCTCCTGTTTAGTGTGCTACGCCTGTTAAGCATAGGGTAGAGTTGTTTGAGCCTCGCGTTAGCTTTGTTGGTCACGTGTTGAATGTGGTCCCCACCCCCAGAGTAGTTTCCTGTCCAGCCAGACACCGACGTATTTGACCTTCTCGCGGAAACGTATTGGGTGTGTGTGTAGTGTTATTGGGTTGCAGTGCTGATGTTTGCGCAGTTGCTTCGGTCTTCTAGTGAACAGAACGGCCTCGCACTTGTCGACGTTTACTCTAACACGCCATTTCACCAGCCAAGGCTCCGCCGTTCTGAGTGCGGTCTGTAGTCGTGAGTTAATGTTAGACGGCTTCCAATCTTGCGCAAGGATGGCAGTGTCATCCGCGTAGATTGCTACCGTCGTGTTATGTGTAGCTGGGAGGTCGTTGATGTAGAGGTTAAACAGTAAGGGCCCTAGGATACTTCCTTGGGGTACTCCTGCCTGTATACCATGTCGTGTCGATTGTTTGCCCTGCACGTCAGTGTTGAAACTCCTGTCCGTGAGATATGAGTGTATGAGACGTACGAGCCCGTCGGGGAACCCTGCGTCACTGAGTTTGCGTATTAGGCCGTTGTGCCATAGACGATCGAAAGCCTTTTCGATGTCCAGGAACACCGCCCCAGTTGCCTTGCTTGTGTTGTATCCGTGTGTTATGTATTCAACGACGCGGAGGAGTTGTTGTGTTGTTGAGTGGTGATTCCTGAAACCGAATTGCTCCGGTCTCAGGGTGTCGTTTGTGATGCAGTGCCTGGTGAGTCGTTTTAATATTACCTTCTCAACGATCTTGCTGAGCGCGCTCAGCAGACTGATGGGTCGGTAATTTTGTGGGAGGGAGTGGTCTTTCCCCGGCTTCCTGAACATCAGGACCTTGGCCGTCTTCCAAAAGGCGGGGAAGTGTTGGTGTTTGAGTATGGCATTCGTAATGTGTGCCAGGTAGTCTACAGCTTTGTCCGTGAACTCCTGGAGGACACGGTTTTGAATGCAATCGTGACCAGGGGCCTTCCTAGCGGCGGTATGCATGATGGCCCATTTGATTTCTGCTGTACTAGCTTGTCGGATGTTGTTGCGCGCTGGTTGGGCCAAGATGCGTGTGACCTCCTGGTCCGTATCAAGTGTGAATGCTGGGTCTGAGGGATCCAGGTTCGGTGTGAATGACGCTGCGAGTGTGAGGGCCATCAGTTCCGCTTTTTCTTCCGCAGAATATGCTGGTCCGTCTGGCCCTTGTAACGTGGGGGTGTAAAGTTTCTCCCTGGTGAAGTGTCGGGCTAGCTGCCACACGCCAGGCCGCGTGGTGTCTAGCCCTTCGAGTTTCTGGTCCCACTGTTGTGTCTTGAATGTTTGTATTTTTTCCCGGATTATACCCTGAAGCCTGTTAATGTGCCGTTTGAAGTGCTGGCGCCTGGTACGCTGCGAGTGTCTCCTGAGGCGGTTCCTCATTGAGATTAGGCCCAGTATTTCCTGGGGCAGGGCAGCACTGTGTTGTTGTGGCGTGCGGATTGGTATGGTGTTGGCTATTGCGTCTTGGACGGCGCCGGTGAGGGTTTCGACTGCCTCGTCAATTTGGGCTGTCTCGTTAATCGCGTGGGTTGGTGGGATGCGACTGTCAAGCGTTTCCTTGAACTGTGTCCAATTCGCGCGCCTGTAGTCTAACATCCTGCGTTGTTCCATGTTCTGCAGTGTTTCTTCAATGTACAGTATAACGGGTTGGTGATTTGAGGTCAGATCGTTTTCAACGGCAACGTTGAGTGTCGTTGTTATGCCCTTGATGAGGGCCATGTCTAACACGTCTGGCCTGTGTCCCCTCCGGTAGGGAATGTGCGTCGGTTCGGTCGGCGCTAGTGTGATGTAGTTTCGTCCTAGTGCATGTTCGTATAGTTTCTTGCCGTTGGAGTTTCGTATTCGTGAGTTCCAGTCCGGGTGTTTTGCGTTAAGATCTCCAGCGGCTATTACGCGCGGTGATATGTTGAGTATTGTGCTGATGTCGCGTGTTTTGATGTTTTTAGGGCTGTTGTATACTGACACCAGTGTAGTGTAGGCTCCGTTGAACATGACCCTGACGGCGGTTGCCTCTAGTTTTTCAAGTTCAGGGAGCACTATGTTTGTGTGTTCTATGTCTTTGTGTATGATGATGGCTGTTCCGCCGTGACCGGAGCCGTCCGGTCGGTCGGTACGATAGACGCAGTAGCCGGTGAAGTTTAGTTGGTTGCGTGGTTTGAGCTTAGTTTCGCTCAGCAGTGCGATAAGGATACCCTTACGCTCCATGAACGCGGCGAATTCCGCCCTTTTGTTATTGATCCCGTCTGCATTCCAGAACAGGATCTGTGTCAGTGTCTGGTTGTTTGCGATGGGGGCGGGGTGTGGTGTGTTATCCATGTATGTGTGTAAGCAGTGTGGTGAACGCTGTTTGTATGGCAGCCCAGTACTGCCCAGGTTGGGCAGTCGTGAGCTGTGTGAAGAGTGTGGCGACGGCCGCCCAGATCTTGTGAAGGATCTGGGTGGTCGTGTGACGGGGGAATAGTGTTTCCAATAAACCCCCAGATGTTGTGTTGGCGTTGTGTGTGTCGGCCTGTGGCTCAGTTGTGGTGTTAGCGGCCGCTGGTGCGGGTGTTGACGTTATGGATGGGCTGGCGCTTGTGTTGTTGTTATGTGGAACATTTTGAGGTGCCTGTGTGTCAGATGTGGTGGGAGGAGGAGTAGTGTGTGTGCTGGTGTTGCTGGCTTGCTGACTGTGTGTCTGTGTTGCATTGTTTTGTTGTCGCTGGGTATTCTGTTGTGGTGCGCGTGTGTTCCCGCTCCTGTTTCCACGTGTTCGCCTACGCCTTCTCTGGGTTTTTGGTTCTGGGGTTCCCTGTGTTAGTGTGTTTTCTTGTGTGTCATGTGTAGGTTCGCAGGCAGTGGCTACAGGGGGTGGGGTCGTGTTGTTTCTGGGGGCTGGTGTTGGTACCGGTGTGGGTGCAGTGTCGTGTGTTGGCTGAGACGATTGTGTTGCTGTCGCAGCGGTTGTGATAGGTGTGTGTGCTGGGCGCAGAGGTTCCGCGGCCTGCACTGCTCCTCCAGGGCGTGTAGCCATGGCGAACGACACACCGTTCCTGACAGGGTTTGGTGCGGGCCTTGGTCGTGTTATGACGTTGGGTGGCTTCGACTGTTGGTTTTTGCGCCTCTGCGCCTCTCTGTATACGTTGCAGCCCCTGTAGTTGACCGCATGGGCTTGGCCACAGTTGGCGCAACGGCGTATGTTTTCGTGTATTAGTGTGCATGCGTTGGAAGCGTGGTTGCCAGCGCATCCGCGGCAACGGGGTGCCAGGCCGCAGCGGAGGCCCGAATGACCGAACCGCTGGCAGTTGTTACATTGTTGGGGGACTTGTGGCGGTTCGTAGGTTTCTACCCTTACGTCTATCCGCAGAAGGCTTTTTATCTGCAGAAGGCCGCGGGAGGCGGCCGTGTCGGCCAT
Source organism: Schistocerca americana (assembly GCF_021461395.2). NCBI lineage: Eukaryota > Metazoa > Arthropoda > Insecta > Orthoptera > Acrididae > Schistocerca > Schistocerca americana. Next base: position 313,415,976 of record NC_060119.1, on the reverse strand, counting down.
CTCGACCAGGTAGTGTGGTAGACGGTGGTGGGAGCGGAAGCCTGTCATCCTGGAAGCACTTTTGCAGTCGAATCCAAGGAAGTTAAGCGCCGCTTGTACTGTGTTGTTTGGGGTGTTGGGGTCCACTCCCTTTACCACGTACTGCTGTGTTCGTTCTTCGGCGGTCCTGTACGTATAGTGCTCGATTTCCTTTTCTTTGAGGAAGATAAGGAGATCTTTATATTCACTGTTAGTTGATACGTACAGTGAGGCCCTATCCCCAGAGTACTTCGTGTGTAGCGTGCAAGGTGAGTGCCTTTCCGCGAATGTTGTGTTGAGGACGCTGAGGTCCCCGTAGTTCTGGATTACGACTGGGGGAAAACCAGTCTTCTGTTGTGTGGGCGTAGCTGCGGTTGGTACTTGTGTGGTGTTGCTGACCGCAGGTCGGGTCGTGTTTGTTGTTGTATTGGTGTTCCTAACCGGAAGCGCGGGTTTTGGTGCAGGTAGCAGCGCCTTTCGGCTACCTTGCGAGTGTGGTTGCTCGCTTGTTTGCGTGGTGTTTCTCTGTTTGCGTCGTGGGCCCTCCATCTGCCAGGGCTCAGTATAGTGTTGTTCTGTGTCCGCATCTGCGGCTGCCGGTTCCGCCGTTGGAGTCGGCTGCCGCAGTGGGACAGTGGTGCATGAGTCACCAGATGCAGGTGAATGTAGTGTTATGTGCAGTGTACTTGTCCGCGTGGGGGACTCACTTGGGCCGCAGAGGTCGGTTATCAATCGACGCTGGCTCAGCAGTTCCTGCGCTTGCGCAGCGATCTGCCGGTCCTTGTCGGCCAACACCTCCTCAACGGCGGCAAGCGGGACGCTGACGTCGACGGGAACAGCCGACTCTCGCGCCTCTTTAGCTGCAGCCTTGCTGCGGGTTAGGGCAGGGGAAACACCGGCGGAATCTGCCATCGTGTGTTTGCAGGAGCTTTATTTGGTATGGGTGGGCACGACAATTACGCTTTTTCTGAAAAGAAAAGGCTAATAGTAGGTCCTACAGAAGAGGGGGAATGCCCTACGGCCTAGCGTGCGCCGTTGGTGCAGTGGCGCGGCACCTAAAGGAGGTGCGGAGGAAGAGAAGTGGCCTACAGTACGCGGGGTGGTCCGACGTGAACGGGCCCCTGGCACTGATCAACCCTAACACAGAACGAGAGGGTCTCGCTAGGTTTGTAACCGAAGTTACGGGTTACTGTGAGTCAGTGACTCTTGACGACAATAGAGCTTCTCCACGAGCTACGCGGCTTTTCGACGAAAGGGAGCAAGCTCAACCTTCCGCCGATCCACCGAGCGCTACTGGCGCCTCGAAAGGAACTCTCTGTAGAGCAGAGCGGTCAGCGAGGCCTAAACCCCAATAGCTACCGTTGCACCGGCCATCACCGGCTGAGATCTCCTTCCGCTACGACGGCAGGAGCGGGCTACAGTGGTGTGGTGCGTGGTCAATCGAAGGAAATTTACCTCTCTGTCTGAAACCGTTAGTCTTGAGTCATAGAGGCATGTACGTCAGTGCTCAACATCACTTGTGGCATCTGGTGAAGTCCATTTATTTTCGCCAAGGGCATTATACCAATTACACACTGTAATCCTATTCAAGCTGGCGATCCTGAATTTTAGTAAGCTTGCGTTAATTGTGAGTGACTTGCCAGGGACTCAGTTTCTAGTAATGCTCCTAGCCAAGCCTTGGAAGGTTTAAATATAAAATTAAGTGTATGGTGGTTGTTATTTCGAATGGCTCCTTGCCAGGTAAAATTCAAGTTTTGGGAGAAACGGCGCAGGTGTTCATTTATACTTTAGCACATGGATCTGATGCGCTTAGGGTAATTATGTGATTTCATGAATGGTGTTTTAAGAATTACTTCTTTCGGTGCTCATGAGTTCTTTTTAATAACTGGGGTCCAATTGAATCACCAATGACTGTTTTGACATAAATGATTTCATAATCTCTTAATACACAGAATAGTTTACGTGTTTATTTCTGGGCCGAGAATTGCTTCTTTATGTATGTAAGTGTGCATCTCACCTGTTTGCCGAAAGTGAGTGTACTTCGAGATTGTGAATATGTTTGGCTCGAGTTCCTTGCCTTTGCTAATAAGCGTTTTTATTAATTGCGTGTGTCTTCCCTGTTCGGTTAAAATTCATATTTCGTTGCAGTCTGTTCTCCTATATGGCAGTAATTAGGGTCTGTAGCTTCTGAATCGCCAAGCAATTAGATCGACATATTTAATCCAGGAAACTAGATTGTCTTTCAACGTTTCAAATATTCGTTTACCTCTTATCTGTAAAAATTAAAAAGGTACAATTTGAAATCATTGTGTTAAATACTGATTTTAATGTGCCTTATTGCATGCTGACGCTAAATTACTCGAAATTCATTTGTCGAGATGTAACTAAACTGTTCGAAGGTTATTTGTCCAGGAAGCAAACAAAATAAGTAAAGAAATTTTAGGTCCTATGGCCTATGCCCTCTAGCTTGAAGTTCCACGCACTGTTGTCGTTCCACAAGAGACTGCGGTTTCCCCTCTACTCCCCCCCCCCCCCCTCTTTCACTCATTTTGTATGGTCCCCGGAGGGATGACCTTTGAACGATGTATTTAAATCGTCACAAGTGAATTTCAAGTAATTTAGCAGCAATATTCAATATGAGCTTTTGACACAGTAAAGTCGGTATATTGCATGAAGGAATTTGATAACGCTAATTTCCAACCACACCTTCATAATTTCTTACAAGTAGGAAATGAAATAAAACTTCATACATCAGACGGTAATCTTCTTTCGTGAGGAAAATCGCTTGGTAATTCAGTTCTGGAAGCTACCCGTACTAGCAGCACCAATTACTATAATATAAGAGGGCAGAGTGCAAGCGCCGTCACCCCGAAATTTAAATATAACTGGAAAGTAGCCAAGGCAAATCTTCTCGAGATAGCAAAATTCACTTAATTGTATTTTTAAACTCACCAGAGCTCCGCCAAGAGCATTACAAGAAGTGAGTCTTGGTTTTGGCAGTCACTCACAACTGGTTAAAATTTAATACAATTCAGACTTACCAGATACAATTGGATTCCAGCGTGATAGTGGAATTTGCACCCGCGTTACGTGAAAACGAATGCACTTCACCAGTAGCCACATGGCATGCTGAGCAGCCATGTGCTTGCCTCCATAACTCAAGGTGTAGGTTCTGAGGCTCGCTCAGGGTTAAATTTACGTCGGTTGATCATGCACCACAAAGGAAACGATTATGGTTAAATGCAACACCGCATTACTGTAGCCTTTGCCTCCACTCAACCAAACTCCAACCCAAGAAGTCACCACATGACACATGTGGTGTAAATACTTGTTGCAATCCGTTTGAAGTACAGCTTATTGTCCAACCACTGAGGCCAAACTGATCCCCTCTAAGGGTAAAGGCCGAGAGACAGCACGTGCAGTTGCGCTCGACGCTATGTTCCCTCCTTCGCTTCCCTGCGTGCACCCTACTGGGACGCCGCCGAAACTAGTGACAGAGGAGCAATGTCTCTGGAGCACCCGCAATATGTCGACTCGTACTGGTACACAGCTCAACTCCACGGCCTCAAACTGATACCAGAGGAGGGAAACCGTGTCAGCTGCTTCTACCCCTGAAGTTTTTCCGTCCTTACTTTGCCTCGGGTGACCCTTCTTCTTACCTTCCCTGTGGCCGTGCTTTGTACCCAAAAAGCGACTGGCGTAAGGATTTCCAAAATTTTTTTGGAGTCTATTCGCACACATTTCACGCACTGAGTCGCTAGCTTTCTCTCGTCAGAATTTTTCGTAGGCCATATTAGATGCTACTTCGTAAGTCTCCAAGATACATGTAGTCGTTTTATGGAAGCATTGTGAGAGGTTTGTTACGACACACCTCCCCTCACAGGTTACTGCCACGTATTTCCCTATCTCCCGTTCGTTCTCGTGCTACTTTTATTAAGTAACTGCATCGTCTACAAATACTGCTGTCTTACTCTTATCTTTACGTCCTTGTCTTATTGTATTGCGGATGTCCAACGTTTTCAGAGTCGTTATTTCTTCGTAATGGACAATTATTTTCCTCTCTTCGTTCAGTTATCAGTGTCAGGAATGTAAGAAATTGTTTACTTCCGTTAGTTGTATGGCCTTAAGTCTTGCCGATTCTTATCTCAACGAGGAAGATAAATGAATTTTTTATAGTGTAACGGTTCTAACATACGTTGTGAAACTGTCTTCTTTCCTGGAAATAAGCACAGTTCTCTTCTTATATGTTTTAAAGATTTAAATGACGTATCATAAGACACGTACTCATGAATTCCACAGACATTACAGCTGACATCAGAGTCCTTTAAATTCACACGTCGTCGCCAGTTAAGCTCAGATCTCTGTTGTTGCGTGCACAAAGTAAGGAAATACGTTGGAGCGCGAACAACACACAGGTAAGAACTAGGTCGCTATGCATAGTTTGCTCTTAAAATTTAGATACAGGACTAAATTGCACAAATCTTTTCTAAATATCATTTTCTCATAGATAAAAATTCAGACAATGCAGTCCACAATAACCGATTTCCATGTTGTTACGCTCATTACATGTCATGTTAAACAAAATGGTTCAAACGGCTCTAAGCACTATCAGACTTAACATCTGAGGTCGTCAGTCCCTTAGACCTAGAACTACGTAAACCTAAGTAACCTAAGGACATCACACGCATCCATGCCCGAAGCAGGATTCGAACCTGCGACCGTAGCAGCTGCGTGGTTGCGGACTGAAGCGCCTAGAACCGCTCGGCCACAGCTGCCGGTGTATGTTAAACCTGTGTCAATTGTTTGCAGTGGTTGGTTTCATGTCACTGCATCTTCATTGGTGTCATCCTCATGGGCAATTCATTTCAACATAAACTGCTGCCGGACTGGCATGCGCTCGAATGTAAGCCACCGTAAAACTACTTAATCTCAAAGATGCTTAAATGCGTGTTGTCACCCCTGCTAGACCAACGGTCGACAAAATTGCGGCCCGAAACAAGTATTTGTACGGACCGCGGCATTCAGTCGTATTTTGTAATAATACGCACCCAACAACTAAAAGCTGAACTGAAAATTACCAACGAACATTAAAAGCTCCTTAACAAATTCAAATGGCTCTGAGCACTATGGGACTTAACTGCTGACGTCATTAGTTCCCTATAACTTATAACTACTTAAACCTAACTAACCTAAGGACATCACACACATCCATGCCCGAGGCAGGACCGTAGCGGTCGCGCGGTTCCAGACTGTAGCGCCTAGCCGCTCGCCCACTCCGGCCGGCTAGCTCCTTAACAGTGCAATTTTTATGCTCAGAAAAAAATGGACAGAAAATTTCTAAGATGTATTTAATTTTAACTGGCGACGGTGTATTCAGTAGTGGCCTAAGTGGAGTTGGCCACTTGCCTCGGGTGCAGAGAGGTACTTAACTAGCATCGTCACAGAGGGCTTGCAGGAGGTGAGAGAGCAATGGTTTATTGTTTGTCTTGCAGTACTGACAACTCACGGGCTTCCTCGACTCATTGCGATCAGCTGCTACGGCAAAACAATTGACACAGAAGTAACACAAATCTTAAAAGCGCATTACAGAGATGGTCATCTTAAAATGCTGTACCCATTTGTGGCAAGTAACTTGAAACTAAAGGAAGACCTTCGTAATATAATGAAATGAGCAGAAGAAAAATGACATTCAAAACATTTGCTTATAAATACAGATGCAATTGACCATAGACCCACATAGAGACAACACCTCGTCAAGCAATGGCAGTTTTGGGGTTTATCGCTGAAACAACCATTTTTCAGCTATAGCGGTTTCTTTCCATCTCCTGTTTAGCCTGGCTGTTAAAGTCGCTAAAAATAACGGTTTCTGAATAAACGCGGCTGTCGAACAAAGATGGAAAATTTCTAAGGCTTTACGTTTCAAAAAATGTGTAATCAAAATAGCAGATTAATAGGTAAACAGAAGAAAAACTTAGTCCATCCACCATTCGCTGCTTTTCTCAAAAGCAACGCTTAATAATTGGTGTAATAGAGGATCATACCACTATTTGGCCATTACAAATAGTACTAAAGGGTGAAAATTGAGGGAGGAGAGTTCTATTTTTAATAATTGGATGTCCCTTTCCAAGGTCTCCAAGTAGATAAAGGTGTATAATATAGACAGAAGCAGCATATCAGCTACTTTTTATTTCTCTTGTAAACTGCGAAAGAAATCTTGTTATGCTTCTAATTTATTACTGTTACCACAATTTCCTTTCTCTGTTATTATTTCATAGAAATGGCAGACGTGATTAATCTCTTGAAGTAAATGATGCATTGCACTTCTTATTTAACTCGCTCCCTAGAACATTTCTAGGTTAGGGCTGGTGCCATTCTACAAAACAACGGATATACAACGACGAAAGCAAGGAACTACTGTGTATGTAGACCAGGTGGAGTCATGTCTTGCACACTGAATATACATGCATACCTTAGGTCACAGCACAAGGCATTATTGTCTCAGGAGTGACAAATCAGATGTCGAGAAGTCTTGCACACTGTACATCCACGCGTAACATCTAATAGACCAAGCCACATGACAACAGGTACAGTCTTGAACATAAAACCCGGCCACCAGCCAGCCACTGCAGAGACTAAGTAGGAGTTGTTTATTTAATGTGGCCAATATAACTGACCGCCCATCACACTTCTAAGTCCATTCATGCATACGGTCTGGCAGCACTGTAGGATGCTAAAAGGTACGGACGAAGTGCTGTGACTCTTCGTGAGAGGTTACGGACCTGTATCTGCTAGAGTGCTAGAGGTCTAATGACGGCTGCACGGTAGCTCAGCGTGTTTGGTTTGCAATAAAACAAATAAATAAATAAAATAAAAATAAAAAACAGAGTGAAATATCCAATGATTAACTTGAAGAGGTGCCACGAGACATATGATGAGACAAAATGACGAGAACAATGACGGAAAACAGTGGTAGACGTGACGTAACCTAGACAGAAAGTCATGAATTGGAGATTCCTCGATACTATATTTCGGGTGTCTGCTAAGGTTATCGAATGGAACCTCAACGATAATTCAGTTCACTGTTTAACGCACCTTCAATGGCAAAAACTCCAAAACAGTTCTGTAAAACAGCTCGTGTCTGTGTCAAGATCAGAATAGTTCACGCTCGAGCTTCTTTGCCCTACAGCGGCCAATGGTCATCGGCTATTGGCTATACGCCACCCACCGACTGACGCCAGGTGTCGTCCTATCAGACGAAAGCCGCTTGGCGCTATGAGTACTATCAACTGCCATTTCTTATTTACAGTTCTAGTACTTATCTTGCCATTACATATTGGATTTTGCATGGTCGAAACTTACGACGGTGTATGAAGAGTTGTACGGTAGTCGCAAGTGGATAAAGATCCAACTTTTGAGGCATATTATTCGCTATGGGTTTAACACAGCGGTGAAGGAAACTGAGGCAGCTCTGAACCTTTGTATTATGTGTGGGGTGATTGCCTTTGGCAGAGCACACCAGAAATATATGTTCTTGTTTCGAGAAACATGCTTCTGGCATGAAGGGTTTTCCACGTTCACAAAGTTTCGATAACAAACATATGTGATGAACTCCGACCTTTCATACGTTGTGCGATATTTACATTCGACAGGTAAAGTTTAGAAGCCGAAAAAGGGAGCACGGCATCTTCTAATTAATGCAACAAGAGACAAATCAATGATTAGTGCTCCATTTTCGCTTGAACATCGTCAGTTCACTCATAATGATTCCTATGCAATATTGTTACTAGCGATGAGCCATGATGGCTTTATGTTAACTTCGTACTCGAGCAAAGGGCAGTGAGAACATAATATTTTGCATCTGGTGGCTCAAAAGAGCTGCTGTACACTACAAACTCCTCCCCAGGAGTATGCCTATGCAGCTAGTATTTGCTGCCAGCATGTAACACTCCTTTTGGCCACAGTATAATAAAGAAAAACCTCCGAAACTGCATCAGGTTTTGCTACTATCAGATAGTGCTCTCTGATGATTTCACAAATAAAACTGTCCAGGGGTTCGTTTTAGAAGTCGTTCTCACACGGGTATTCCCCCGATCTTATGCCCTAAAATGGCTACCATTCTCGCTCCTTATCGAAATGAAAATACCTTTCCGGACGAAAATGCTTTTCAAACAGAGCTTGTCGACATCTTTAACTGAGATTCTGTAGACGTGTGAAATCGGTAAATACCTGTGCATTGTCAGATTATTGTAGATACTGTGAAAGAATAGTATGTTGATGACACATTTCGATATCATGTAACATAATGGAAAACGCTATTATATTATGCGCCAGCGGCTTTGCCGCAGTGGTAACACCGGTTACCCTCAGATCACCGAAGTTAAGCGCTGTCGGGCTGGGCCAGCACTTGGATGGGTGACCATCCGGTCTGCCGAGCGCTGTTGGCAAGTGGGGTGCACTCAGCCCTTGTGAGGCAAACTGAGGAGCTACTTGCTTGAGAGGTAGCGGTTCCGGTCTCGGAAACTGACATACGGCAGGGAGAGCGGTGTGCTGACCACATGCCCCTCCATATCCGCATCCAGTGACGTCTGTGAGCTGAGGATGACACGGCGGCCGGTCGGTACCGTTGGGCATTCATGGCCTGTTCGGGAGGAGTTCAGCTTAGTATTTTTTACTGTATTGTACTAATACAGTCTATTGTATTTAAATATAAGGTATTTGTAACACGAACGACTCTATAATGGGATGAATTAACAAGATATTACTTAACTGGGCTTAGAAAGGGTCTGCGTTCACTTGCTGCCCCGTGTCACTCTCTAGTAGTATAGACTTCATAAATTAAGTCAATGATATTTCTTTATTGCTTTTCGATCTGGCTACCTATAGCTGTCACGAAACTGACAAAAAATCTGGCCTTCGGCGAGATTTGAACCGCGGGAGAAAACAGCCTTTACTTCAAAGGCGACCAAGTTACATCGAAACTAGCGACGAGCTGCTGAATTCGTCTCTCACTTGTCGCCCTAGTGCTAGTTACGACAGCTATATCGCAACGTGAAAGACAAGATTGGTTGCAATTTCCACGTGAAACGACTTTAGCCGACTCAAAATCATGAAGTGATAACCGTATTTCACACTTTATGTGCAAATAACTCACGTTATTCAGTGAAAATGATACAAATAGGTCAAGTGAATGTAGCAGGATAGCTCTGTGCCATCCAGGAAGTTACTCGTCTTTCACGGAGCTGTCAAAGATATCCTGCATATTGACAAGATTCAGTAATACTGCTAGCAGGAAGAACGCCAGGCGATGTGTTCTTTGAGATGGCTGAGAAGTGACAACAGATTCTGTTTCAAAAATGTGGCTCCCGAGGGTCACAGTACCAAGAGGCTTATACGTCAGAATACCAAAAGGTTTATTCGCTTTTGCATAACTAGGTTTAGGGGCTAGAGGGCCGTTACGAACACTCGGATGCACTGACTGCTAACTAACCATCATACATCGATAAGTGTCACCACAATGTTTGTTTATCTGTCTTACGCAAAAAATCGTTCAAATGGCTCTGAGCACTATGGGACTTAACTTCTGTGGTTATCAGTCCCCTAGAACTTAGAACTACTTAAACCTAACTAACCTAAGGACATCACACACATCCACGCCCGAGGCAGGATTCGAACCTGCGACCGTAGCGGTCGCGCGGTTACAGACTGAGCGCCTTAACCGCGAGACCACCGCGGCCGGCTGTCTTAAGCGCACTGACAACTAACAAGCTTATCACCAAACGTGACTCACATTTCTTCAGAATCTGTGTTGATACTGTCAACGTCATGAGTGCACAACACATCTTTTTTTTAAGTTATAGACTTAGAAAATATTTTTATTGAGGTCGCTATCACTGGCACTGCTTTCAAAAGAGACAAATGAAGCGACAACACAACCCTGATTTGCAAGACTAAAACGTAAACAGCGTGACTTATTAAGGTATTAATAAAAAAATTCCAGTCAAGGAAGGCAATTGTGCAGAAAACCAAAAGCAATGAGAGGAAATGTGGGCCGAAAATGGCGCTGAAAATTAAACAAGTCACAACTAGTGAGGAATCAAGAGCGTGGAAATTCGTTCCTGTAGTACAGGCAAAGGTAGAATGAAGCACGTTCCCCACAACATAAATAAAAGCAAACATTGTCATTTACTAGTAAGACAAACTTCTTGCAGCGTGAATGAAACATTTGAGGGTATAAGGGAGATAAATGCATAAAGAATGACTTTTAAATTCAACTCATGGATAATTTAGTTCATGTAACCATCAGAGTGCATTAACTTAGTGCAATAACATGTGATGCAGTTTTGTAGTTTGTTTTTTACACTGTTACAAAAGGTGTGTTACCTGCCAGCTGTGATAATTATGCACCTTGGGAGGGGTTCATAGAGCACAACACAGTTTTTGAGCTATCGATAGAAAATATTACGTTGAGACTATCCTTTGTTCGAATACATGCCTTCTGTTAGCACAGAGCTAATAATTTCATCTTAACAAGTTAACATGAGAGCATCATAACTAGTAACAATACTGCATAAGGATTATCTATGAATGAAATAATGATGTTCAAGTGAAAATGCAGCATTAGTCATTAATTTGATGTTTGTTGCATTAATTAGAGCATGCAGAACTCCTACTCTCCACTGTTCTGATCTTGATACAGACACATGCTGCATGACGGAATTATTCGTCGAAGTTTTTACTATTACAGGGGGACAGACAGTAAAGCAAATTATCTTTGAGGTTCCATCAGACAGCATTAGCAAACACCCGAAATACAATTTAAAAGAATAAGACACCGAGGGATTTCGATCTCACGACTTTCTATCTGCATGATTTGAATTTACCACGTGCTCATTTTTTTAAGGTTTAACCGTAAATCTGGTCCCCTGTCACAACCGAATTTCCTACCTAAGGTTGCCTACACGATCCCAAAGTTCTCACTGAAGATTATCAACTCATCAAGATAATGATAGCCACACTCGAATTTAAGCTCATAAAAAACTGTCCAATATACCAGGCAGAGCCACTGCCTCGTATACAATCCAATGGCACTAATATATCCATACAGAGCTGTGACTGGCTTATTGTTAGACTCCTGAGTTAGCCGAAGTTAACAGGCGTCATTTAGGTCTGAAGTGGTAAACACTAGTGCAAATCAGGAAGGACTATAGACAAAAGAGTTATCTTCTTATTCAGGACCCAGTAATCAACAATCGGTCTCAGCTTGCGCCATGGCTTAGGCACCACAAATATAGGAGAGGGATTTGGATGGTCTAAGAACTCCGTAACCTGGGGTCCCTTTTAAATGTCTCCTGTTGGGCAGAGACAATCTGTATAGAGGATACATTAAAGAAAAATTGTCCCTTAATTCAATTTTACATTCTTCCTCGATTGATCTGTCAATAAGTACACCCCTAAATTTTCACATAAATCCATCAAAGGTTTTCCTCTGTTCAGCTGATAAATGTTCAACATCATACGACAGAATGTATCGACTGAATTAGTAACTTGGTTTTGACACTCTGACATTCCATTCCCCACAAGCTCACACAACTTAATCACTTTCTGGTGTGGAAACTCAATAACTTTGGCTCCCACCGAGGAACTAACCCAACCTTATGGATGATACCCAAACCTATAATATCTGATAAATTACACGCCACCTCAACTGGGAACTTCCAAGTAAAACCACCAAGTCGAATCTTAACTTTAATAGTTACCAAAATGCGATCTCTGAGGGATTTCTCAGCTTGAAAGTCTCAACCTCACGTAACAATCCATGATTTTACGCCACTTAGGACAGGAGGACACCTAATCTTCACCGATCAAAGACACAGAACTTCTAGTATCGAGAAGACCACAAACGGACTCTTCATTAATAGTGGAACATACAGAGGGGATTCACCCCAGGAATAGCAATAATCCTTCTGAAAACGGGCTTCTTTGTGGTTCCCCCTTAACATACCCGCAGCTAACGCTTAAGCTTCCCTGTCTCGAACAATTCTTTGCTATCTGCCCACACTCTTCACGCTTAAAACATTTTGTTACAAAGCCAGCCGCAAACTTGGGTTACTACCAGCAGCTTTCTGCCTTCTAGGAAGTAACCTTCCTAGAATTTTTGGTCAGCGCCACATGAATCATCAGAACATCCCTTGTCGGTTAGCTTATGTAGAACACGAGCGCTCAGTTAATTTCGACAAATTGGCTCCTGAAATTCATTAAAAGACAGTTTCCACCGCTTGGCCTCAGAATGTCTGTTTCAACCGCCCACCTGCCATGGTGCCCTACAATTGATGACAATGTTAACCCAAATAATTCCCTAGAGCCTGCAATTAATCAAAAAGTTACAAGGCTCTATGCACTTCCTCAGAATCTCCCGACAATGAACTAACATCTCTCAACAAACCCGCTAATGGGTTGGTTATCTTGACAGATAGGTCAGCCATAGCTATAGACGGGGATCCACGAGGTATCTGTTCGATGTGTTGACTTAAGAGAGGTCTTAATTATCTTTGCCTAGTTTCGCCCACCCCATCTAACATACTCTGTTCGACCTGTAATTTTACGCACATTATCGAACAGTCTGACGCTGCACAAATTCTGAACCCTATTAATACACTGAATAACATGGGCTTTAATGCTATTAATCTCACACTTTTATTTGAAAAACTTAAAAGAAAACAACGAAGTTCAATGGCTAGTCACACACATGGGCATTTCTTATTTATTTAGCAGATTCTGAATTTATAATGATAGTTTAAATTCCTGTCCCATGGACCACAGGTGTTACCAAACTGGGTGACTTGCTTTCCTCAATGATTGTTGTTGTTATGGTCTTCAGTCCAGAGACAGGTTTGATGCAGTTCTTCATGCTATTCATTCCCGTGCAAGCTTCTTCATCTCCCAGTACCTACTGCAACCTACATCCATCTGAATGTGCTTAGTGTATTCATCTCTTGGTCTCCCTCTACGTTTTGTACCCTCCACATTGCCATTCAATACTAAATTGGTGAACCCTAGATGTCACAGAACATGTCCTGCCAACCTATCCCTTCTTCTAGTCAAGTTGTGCCATTCTTCTGTAGCTCCACATTACGAAAACTTCTATTCTCTTCTTGTCCAAACTAGATATCGTCCATGTTTCACTTCCATAAATGGCTACACTCCATACAAATACATTCAGAAATGACTTCCTGACACTTAAATCTATACTCGATGCTAACAAATTTCTCTTCTTCAGAAGCGCTTTCCTTGCCATTGCCAGTCTACATTTTATATCCTCTCTACTTCGACCATCATTAGTTATTTTGCTCGCCAAATAGCAAAACTCATTTACTACTTTAAGTGTCTCATTTCCTAAGCTAATTCCCTCAGCATCACCCGAGTTAACTCGACTGATAACAGAGATAACCATACTGGAGTTGCAACCACAATGCAGATGTATATGTGGAGACGCCAGGCAAATATATGGTTCCTGAAGAGGGGCAGCAACTTTCAATAGTTGTAAAGGAAATATTGAGGAATATTTAAATGATCCAGGCTAGTAATGTCAACCAATATGTCTTTCCTGTGCTGGGACTGTAAACGGCCGAAAGCAAGGAGAAACTACAGCTGTCAATTTTCCGAAGACATATTTCTCTGCTATACACTCAAACTACACTACCGGGCATTAAAATTGCTACAAACGCGAAATTTCACCAACAGGAAGAAGATACTGTGATATGCAAATGATTAACTTTTCAGAGCATTCACAGAAGGTTGGCGCCGGTGGCGACACCTATAACGTGCTGACATGAGGAAAGTTTCCATCCGATTTCTCCTACACAAACAGCAATTGACGGGTGTTGCCTGGTGAAACGTTATTCTGATGCCTCATGTAAGGAGGAGAAATGCGTACCATCACGTTTCCGACTTTGATAAGGGTCGGATTGTAGCCTATCGCGATTGCGGTTTATCGTATCACGGCATTGCTGCTCGCGTTCGTCGAGATCAATGACTGTTAGCAGAATATGGAATCGGTGGCTTCAGAAGGGTAATACGGAACGCGGTGCTGGATCCTAACGGCCTCGTATCACTAGCAGTCGAGATGACAGGCATCTTATACACATGGCTGTAACGGATCGTGCAGCCACGTCTCGATCCCTGACTAAACAGATGGGGACGTTTGCAAGACAACAACCATCTGCACGAACAGTTCGACGACGTTTGCAGCATCATGGACTATCAGCTCGGAGACCATGGCTGCGGTTACTCTTGAGGCTGCATCACAGACAGGAGAACCTGCGATGGTGTATACAACGACGAACCTGGGTGTACGAATGGCAAAACGTCATTTTTTCGGATGAATCCAGGTTCTGTTTACATCATGATAGTGGCATCCGTGTTTGGCGACATCACAGTGAACGCACATTGGGGGCGTGTATTCGTCACCGCTATACTGGCGTATCGCCCGGCGTGACGGTATGGGGTGCCATTGGTTACACGTCTCGGTCACCTCTTGTTCGCATGTGCTACGACCCGTGGCTCTACCCTTCATTCGATCCTTGCGAAACCCTACATTTATGCAGGATAATGCACGACCGCATGTTGCAGATCCTGTACGGGCCTTTCTGGATACAGAAAATTTTCGACTGCTGCCGTGGCCACTCTCACCAATTGAGAACGTCTGGTCAATGGTGGCCGAGCGACTGGCTCGTCACAATACGCCAGTCACTACTCTTGATGAACTGTGGTATTGTGTTGAAGCTGCATGGGCAGCTGTACCTGTACACGCCATCCAAGCTGTGTTTGACTCAATGCCCAGGCGTATCAAGGCTGTTATCACGACTAGAGGTGATTGTTCTGGGTACTGATTTCTCAGGATCTATGCATCCAAACTACGTGAAAATGTAATCACATGTCAGTTCTAGTATAACAGTTCATCGTATTTGTCCAGTGAATACCCGTTTATCATCTGCATTTCTTCTTGGTGTGGCAATTTTAGTGGCCAGTAGTGTATGATGGCATCCTCTTGGGGAAAATATTCCAGAAGTGAAATAGTCACCTATTTGGAACTTTGGGCGGTGGCTACACAGCATAATGTCGTCATCAGGAAAAACCAAACTGGGATTCTAAGGATCGGAATGTGTGAGGCCTTAATTGGGTGGAGATAGACAGAAGTTATATCTACTGCGGAATAGTAAAGTTTGCTGCCGGATTAACAGGACTTCTGGTCATGTGAGTACAGAGCCATAAATACAAAATCAAAGAGAGGTAGTGCAGGAGGAGCTCTAGTAATATATGAAAAAAATAGAAATACATGTAAGCTACTATGAGCAGCATAATGAATGCATTACCGTATCCAAGACAGACACAAAAAAATTAACACTGTAGTACAACTTTATATACGTATTACGTCCTCAAATGATGAATAGATTGTAAGAACGTATGATGAGAGAAAAGAAATTATTCAGATAAAGAAAAAAATGGTCCAAATGGCTCTGAGCACTATGGGACTCAACTGCTGAGGTCATTAGTCCCCTAGAACTTAGAACGGGTTAAACCTAACCAACCTAAGGACATCACAAACATCCATGCCCGAGGCAGGATTCGAACCTGCGACCGTAGCGGTCTTGCGGTTCCAGACTGCAGCGCCTTTAACCGCACGGCCACTTCGGCCGGCTCAGATAAAGAAGAGGTAAACTTAATTGTAACAGATGACTGGAATTTGGTAGTAACAAGAGGAAGAGAGGGAAAAAACAGCTGAAAAACTTGAATTGAGTGCAAGATATGAAAGAGTATCCCGCCTGGTAGAATTTTGCACAGAGCATAATTTAATCACAGCTGACACTTGGTTTAAGAATCATGAAAGAAGTCTCTGTTCGCACAAGAAACCTGGTGACGCATTAAATGAAGGTAATAAAGAAATTCTGTAACTAAATTTTAAATTGTGAGACATTTCCAGGGGAAGATGTGGACTCCGACCACAAATTATTTGTTACCTGCTGTACATTAAAACTGAAGAATATGCAGAAGCTGCGAAATTAAGGATACGGGACCTGGATAAGTCGAAAGAACCAGAGGTTGTTGAGAGTTTTAAAGGAGGCATTAGGTAATGATTCACTGAGACAAGGGAAAGGAGTACAGTAGAAGACGAATATTTAGCTTTGAGAGATGAAATAGTGACTATAGGACAGCATCAAATGGGTAGAAAGACAAGCCCTAGTTGGCATTCTTTGACATCTCAAGAGATACTGAATTTATTTGATAAAGGGATAAAACATAAAAATACAGCAGATGAAGCAGGGAAAAGGGAATACAAACGTCTAAAAAATGACATTGGCAGGAAGTGCATATTGGCTAAGCAGGACAGGCTAGAAGCCACATGTAAGTTTATAGAAGCATAGGGCAAGATAGATATGCCTACAGGAAAATTAAAGAAACCTATTTGGAAAAGAGAAGCAACTGTGTGAATATCAAAAGCTGAGCTGGAAACCAGTTCTTTCTAACAAAACAAGGGAAGCTGAAAGATAGAAGGAATATATAGAGCGTTTATACAAGGAAATGAACATCAAACCAATGTTATAGAAGGGGAAGAAGAAGTTGAGGACGTTGGGATGGGAGATATCATACAGCAAGAAGAATTTCACAGAGCACAGAAAGACAGAAGTTGAAACAAGGCCCTGGGAGTAGACAACATTGAGTCAGAACTACTGATAGCCTTCGGAGAACCAGCTATGACAAAGCTCTTCCATCTAGTATGCAAGATTTATAAGACAGGCAAGATACGCTCAAACTTCAAGAAGAATATGATTTCAATGAAATTATATGCTGACAGGTGTGAATATCACCGACCTATCAGTTTAATAAGTCATGGTTGCAAAATACTGATGCTTATTACTCACAGAGGAATGGAAACAATGGTAGAAGCCAAACTCGGGGAAGATCAGTTTGGGTTCCAGAGAAATGTGGGACCACGAGAGGCTGTACTGACCTACGACATATATTAGAAAATATGTTAAGAAAACGCAAACCTACGTTTACGGCATTGGTAGAGTTGGAAAAAGCTATTGATGATGTTAACTGGAAGGCATTCTTTGTATAAATTTCTGAAGGTAACGGGAGTAAAACACAGGGAGCGAAATGTTATTTACACCTCGCGAACGAAAAAGGCAGCAGTTATAATAGTTGAAGTGCATGACAACAGTGGTTGAGAAAGGGATTAGTCAAGTAGAAACTTGAAAACGGTATTAGAGTCCACGGAGAAGAAATAAAAACTGGGCTACTCTATCCGGTGCAAGCTTCTTCATCTCTCAGTGCGTACTGCGGCCTACATCCCGCTCAATCTGCTTAGTGTATTCATCTCTTGGTCTCCCTCTACGATTTTTACGCTCCACGCTGCCCTCCAATACTAAATTGGTGATCCCTTGATGCCTCAGAACATGTCCGACCAACCGATCCCTTCTTCTAGTAAAATTATGCCACAAACTCTACTCCCAAATTCTATTCAATACCTCCTTATTAGTTATGTGAACTACCCATCTAATCTTCAGCATTCTTCTGTAGCACCACATTTCGAAAGCTGCATTTCTCTTCTTGTCCAAACTAGTTATCGTCCATGTTTCAGTTCCATACCCGGCTACACTTCATAGATATACTTTCAGAAACGACTTCCTAACACTTAAATCTATACTCGATGTTAACAAATTTCTCTTCTTCAGAAACGCTTTCCTTGCCATTGCCAGTCTACATTTTACATCCTCTCTACTTCGACCATCATCAGTTATTTTGCTCCCCAAATAGCAAAACTCCTTTACTACTTTAAGTGTCTCATTTCCTAACCTAATTCCCGCAGCATCACCCGACTTAATTCGACTACATTCCAATATCCACGTTTTCCTTTTGTTGATGTTCACCTTATATCCTCCTCTCAAGACACTGTCCATTCCGTTCCACTGCTCTTCCAAGTCCTTTGCTGTCTCTGACAGAATTACAATGTCATCGGCGAACCTCAAAGTTTTTACTTCTTCTCCATGGATTTTAATACCTACAACGAATTTTTCTTTTGTTTCCTTTACTGCTTGCTCAATATACAGATTGAACAACATTGGGGAGAGGCTACAACGCTGTCTCACTCCCTTCCCAACCACTGCTTCCCTTTCATACCCCTCGACTATTATAACTGCCACCTGGTTTCTGTACAAATTGTAAATAGCTTTTCGCTCCCTGTATTTTACCCCTGCCAGCTTCAGAATTTGAAAGAGAGTATTCCAGTTAACATTGTCGAAAGCTTTCTCTAAGTCTACAAATGCTAGAAACGTAGGTTTGCCTTTTCTTAATCTAGCTTCTAAAATAAGTCGTAGGGTCAGTGTTCCCAATTTCTACGGAATCCAAACTGATCTTCCCCGAGGCCGGCTTTTTCCATTCGTCTGTAAAGAGTTCGCATTAGTATTTTGCAGCCGTGACTTATTAAACTGATAGTTCGGTAATTTTCAAATTTGTCAACGCCTGATTTCTTTGGGATTGGCATTATTATATTCTTCTTGAAGGCTGAGGGTATTTCGCCTATCTCATACATCATGCTCAACAGATGGTAGAGTTTTGTCAGGACTGGCTCTCCCAAGGTCGTCAGTAGCTATAATGGAATGTTGTCTACTCCCGGGGCCTTGTTTCGACTTAGGTCTTTCAGTGCTGTATCAAACTCTTCACGCAGTACCATATCTCCCATTCCATCTTCATCTACATCCTCTTCCATTTCTATAACATTGCGCTCAAGTACGTCTTCCTTGTATAGACCCTCTATATACTCCTTCCACCTTTCTGCTTTCCCTTCTTTGCTTAGAACTGGGTTTCCATCTGAGCTCTTGATATTCATACAAGTAGTTCTCTTTTCTCCAAAGGTCTCTTTAATTTTCCTGTAGGCAGTATCTATCTTACCCCTACTGAAATAAACCTCTACATCCTTACATTTGTCCTCTAGCCATCCCTGCTTAGCCATTTTGCACTTCCTGTCGATCTCATTTTTGAGACGTTTGTATTCCTTTTTGCCTGCTTCATTTACTGCATTTTTATATTTTCTCCTTTCATCAATTAAATTCAATATTTCTTCTGTCACCCAAGGATTTCTATTAGCCCTCGCCTTTTTACCTACTTGATCCTCTGCTGCCTTCACTACTTCATCCCTCAAAGCTACCCATTCTTCTTCTACTGTATTTCTTTCCCCCACTCTTGTCAATTCTTCCCTGATGCTCTCCCTGAAACTCTGTACAACCTCTGGTTTAGTCAGTTTATCCAGGTCCCGTCTCCCTAAATTCCCACCTTTTTGCAGTTTCTTTAGTTTTAATCTACAGTTCATAACCAATAGATTGTGATCAGAGTCCACATCTGCCCCTGGAAATGTCTTACAATTTAAAACCTGGTTCCAAAATCTCTGTCTTACCATTATATAATCTATCTGAAACCTGTCAGTATCTCCAGGCTTCTTCCATGTATACAACCTTCTTTTATGATTCTTGAACCAAGTGTTAGCTATGATTAAGTTGTGATCTGTGCAAAATTCCACCAGGCGGCTCCCTCTTTCATTTCTTACCGCCAATCCATATTCACCTACTACGTTTCCTTCTCTCCCTTTTCCTACTACCGAATTCCAGTCACCCATGACTATTAAACTTTAGTCTCCCTTCACTATCTGAATAATTTCTTTTATTTCATCATATATTTCTTCAATTTCTTCGTAATCTGCAAAGCTAGTTGGCATTTAGACTTGCACTACTGTCGTAGGCGTGGGCTTTGTGTCTATCTTGGCCACAACAATGCGTTCGCTGTGCTGTTTGTAGTAGCTTACCCGCATTCCTATTGTTTTATTCATTATTAAACCTACTCCTGCATTACCCCTATTTGATTTTGTATTTATAACCCTGTATTCACCTGACCAGAAGTCTTGTTCCTCCTGCCACCGAACTTCACTGATTCCCACTATATCTAACTTTAACCTATCCATTTCCCTTTTTAAATTTTCTAACCTACCTGCCCGATTAAGGGATCTGACATTCCACGCACGAATCCGTAGAACGCCAGTTTTTTTCTCATGATAACGACATCCTCCTGAGCAGTCCCCGCCCGGAATATTTTACCCAAGAGGATGCCATCATCATTTATCCATACAGTAAAGCTGCATGCCCTCGAGAAACATGACGGCCGTAGTTTCCCCTTGCTTTCAGCCGTTCGCAGTACCTGCACAGCAAGGCCGTTTTGGTTAGTGTTACAAGGCCAGATCAGTCAATCATCCAGACTGTTGCCCCTGCAACTACTGAAAAGGCTGCTGCCCCTCTTCAGGAACCATACGTTTGTCTGGCATCTCTACAGATAGCTCTCCGTTGTGGTTGCACCTACGGTACGGCTAGCTGTATCGTTGAGGCACGCAAGTCTCCCCACCAACGGCAAGGTCTATGGTTCATGGGGTGTGGGGGGGGGGGGCCGGTTTACAGATGACATTGTAATTCTCTCAAAGACGGCAAAAGGTCTGTAAGTGCAACAAAATGGAGGGTATAAGACAAACATTAACAACGGCTTAACAAAGTTAATAGAACGTACTAGAATTAAATCAGGTGATGCCGGAAGTAGTAGATGAGGTTTGATATTTAGCAGTAAAACACCATGTGATGGTCGAAGTAGAGAGGATATTAAATGCAGAATTGCAATGGAAAAATATGCATTTCTGAAGAAGACAAATTTTTTGCCATTAGATATCAATTTAAGTATTGGTAGTCTTTCCGGAAGCTATTTACGTGGAGTACAGTCTTATATAGAAATGAAATGTGGACAGTAAGTATTTCAGACGAACAGAGTGTGGAAGCTATTGAAATGTGATGCTACAGAAGAATCCTGAAGGTTTAACGGGTAGATCACTTAATTAATGAGATGGTGCTGAATACAAATGGGAAGAAAAGAAATTTGCAGCGTAACTTAAGTAAAAGGAGGGCTCGGTTGACAGGACACATTCTGAAGCATTTAAGAATCGTCAGTTTTGTATTCGGGGGGAAGCACATGGGTAAAAATTGCGGATGGAGACCAAGAGACGAGTAGAGTACGCAGTTTCATATGGATGTGGGTGCAGTAGTTATTCCGAGACGAAAGCGCTTACACAGGACACAGAGCTACACCAAACCCGTCTTGAACTAAAGACCACAATAACAAGACTGAATTCGGACAATCAGCTGAGTAACTGCCTTCCGATTCCAGACTGTTGATTCTGGCTATGTCTAAATTATATCAATCCACACAGTTCAAGGTGATTCACACGTGTGCAAATTTTATTCATTTCACGGATCCTGAATTTATAAAAGACTGCACTCTGGTCATCAGCCGATCATGTGTCACTAATACAGCCATTACTGAGATACTGTAATAACAGCATCTAGAGCTTGTTTCAAAGTAAATGAGATGGTCATGGCCGGCCGGTGTGGCCGTGCGGTTAAAGGCGCTTCAGTCTGGAACCGCGTGACCGCTACGGTCGCAGGTTCGAATCCTGCCTCGGGCATGGATGTGTGTGATGTCCTTAGGTTAGTTAGATTTAATTAGTTCTAAGTTCTAGGCGACTGATGACCTCAGAAGTTAAGCCGCATAGTGCTCAGAGCCATTTGAGATGGTCATGTTTAACTGTGGTAAACTTCCTTTGGATACTGACTTCAAAAGTTTGTGCCACTTTACGGGTTGGCCATCAAACCCAACAGCCCTTAGGTGCCTGGGACACACCCTCGCACTCTAGGTCTCGGCGAGTTGGTAACCAGCAAGACCAAAGTGGTTGGGATCCAGCATGTTTCTAGCATGCACTCTCTTTGCCTTTTGATTCTCGGATCGTCACACAACGAACCGTGTTTTTATTTTATCTGTTGTGTTCCTGACACTTCCCGAGCAGTTGTTCGTTAAGGGATCATTAGAAAAGGAACTGTCTTCATTTATGTGTCCTGTTTTGAACTTAGCCTTGACCAGCGAAGACGTGTCTGGAAAGGCCCCAGGCAGCGATCACATAGCAACCAAATGACCATTAGCACCTTCCTCCTGATTCAAAAGCCAGTGTATCTGCAATTTATAGGCCGCGCGGGATTAGCCGAGCGGTCTTGGGCGCTGCAGTCATGGACTGTGCGGCTGGTCCCGGCGGAGGTTCGAGTCCTCCCTCGGGCATGGGTGTGTTTGTCCTTAGGATAATTTAGGTTAAGTAGTGTGTAGGCTTAGGGACTGATGACCTTAGCAGTTAAGTCCAATAAGATTTCACACACGTTTGAACTTTTTCTTTGCATTTTATACACTGATTTTTAAGTTGTTCACACTGTTTCAAAATAATGTATAAAACGAGTAAATCAAATCACGAACGTAGGGTGAGAAGACAAAGGAAAATTGTACCCAATCCTACAAGAAAACTGCGATGTATTCCTAAGGAAAAAAGGTGCTTTAAATTGTATACCTTATGTGATTTGTGCACTTGTTCAGCAGAAGACATGTGTTTCACAGTAGCGGAGATAAACATTGCTTGTACCTCTTAGATTACGACTGTTAGAACCCGATATGTTATACTACTTTTATTTACTCTTGTGTATGATTCTGCCCTATAATCGTCTACATATTCATGTCGATGAATAAACTAATTTCGTGCCTAATACATTTTGAGATAACTGATCATACCCATAATTCTTGAGCGCTTCCGCAAATCTATACACACAGAAATACTCGAGAACTGTATAGAAAATGAACTTTGAATGCATCCTGAATTGTAGGGGGCGGCCTTGTGCGACTGAAATCAATGAAACATCGAAGAACTGAGCACTGCTCACGACGTAGTTTTCCCTGTCCCCCATATGCGAATGAGTAATTTGAAAATTTCTATCCTAGTTACCAAATGATACTCACTAATACATTTCTTATAATTTATTTCATTGAGCTGATTCGTATGTTTGGTGTGTAATTCGTCCGACAGGCCTACAGCGAAGTAAAGATGACGCGCTTGAGTGAGAAATGTATAGCTTCATGTGACCTTGACGAGGAGAGGAGAGATATGGAAGTCCAAGTAAAACTCACACAAGACCAACGTCCACCTTTGATGGTCAAAGGTGGCAAACATCTACTGCCAGCACCGAACGGTTTTTTGTGGCCTGGTATTATCTGTCACGTAATCGTAGGCATGTTCACAGACAACAGTGTGAATCAGTATCATTACGTAGAATGCCGACATAGATTATATAAATTCTCGCGTTCAGGGCTCGTACTGTCTCCGGAGCCCACAACCTTTGTCATGTACTCGCCTCTGAGTTACTAATACCACAGGCCTTAACCATACCTTTCGTGATAATATTTTCTCTACTCTTCACTCAGGATTTACGAACTTCGAGATGACTAGTGACCAGACACTCATGGCCATATTTGAAAATCTTTTGATTTGACTCAAGAAGTAAGACAGTTTTAGTGCTCCAGTCTCCCTTACCAGCACAAAAAAGGCCAATACTTCTTAAACAGTGAGTTTTAACAGATTTATCCCCCCTCAACGTATTCACTATAAGGTTTAATTCCAACGCCAGCGTAGATCTACAGTCTTAAATAAAGTGAACAGGTCGGTTAATATGTCGTTGACATGTTCGAACAGCTGCTGTTCTATAATATTTCATTGCTCCATTACCTGTACCTGATTTTCTTATCCATACATTTGGTTCAAACTATTCGCTCAAAGATTCCCTGTACCCCGTATGTGCTACACTTTAAACTAAAGCGCCGAGTTTCTAACTGCCATACGGGATTTTGGCCAGAAGGCCTGCGTTGTCCTTCGATCCATGCAAGCTCCTCATTGTGCCCTACAAAAGGAACCGGTGCTCTGAATACATAGTAAGATTTTGGTCTCAGGGACATGGGGCGTCTGCCCAATGGACACTCCTGAAACAATATAGTAGACAAGTATAACGTCGATTTGGACTCCGAATTCATCTGAGAAACATGGGATGACGAAAACGGGTGCACTTTCGAAAGCAGTTGCTGAGGTTCACTTCATTCAAATTGTGTGCCCTTTCTCTTAGATCATCTAATCATCAAATAACTGAGTGAAATGCGGTATGAACATACGACAAAAGTCGACCATCTTTATAAACATCGCTACACCCACGTTCTTAAGCGGGGATTAAGCATATATTGCTTCAGTGCGAGACTAACGACCTTCGATGAAACGATATAACCAAAGAGAACATACCTGGTTGTGCAAATGTAACTCTAGAGGTTTGGCTATCAGGTTCCCATCACATAGCTGCATCGTAACATGCCCGATATGGTCTTCAAACACATGGCCGTCTTCTACTGCAAAACCCTATGTGCAACAACGTGATTTAAGCCGTGTACTTTGAAACTGTTGTGCCTACAGCAGATTGTACTATTTTGTGAGCTCTGCCACATATGCGTGGCTATCGCGCTCCACAGAGCGGCAAGTCCCCGAACTCCACGTTCTGTAATGAGGCGTGGACGTCCACCACGTTGTGGCCTACACGTTGTTTCACCGTCCTTCAACCACTTTAAAAAGCTACCCAAACAGTAGCAAACAAATGCCGAACAAGCTTTGCTGGTTCCGATACACATATTCCCAGGATTCAGGTAATAACAACCCCTCATTTTTCTAAGTCGCTTATGTCTGTGCATGTGCGTTAGCTGCATGGACAATTATTTAGTTACCCATGTCGGTTCCTCTCAAGAGCTGCCAGACATGGTTATGATCAGGATAACTGATGTACTTTGCATAGTTCAATTACAGGCCACTGAAAAAAGAAAGAGATAACACATCTATATGTGATTGTGGTTGTGTTTGCAGGGTGTCAAAGCAACGCTCCGTTGTAATGCGTGTATATAAAATACACAGTCACGACTGAATATCACGCAAGTCATCCAAATGAATCCGTTTGGAGATCCCTTCTCTTCGTGACGGCGGACAGAAATTTACGGTCTTCTTTGTACTGGAGTAGTAAGGAACTAGTTGTGTCAAGCCTCATGAAAGCGTAACACTGGAATTCCGAAAAGTCTTCCAACCTGGCGTCTTCAAGCGATGTTCTGGTCCCAGCACAGAGGTAGCACGTAGATCGCAAGATTTCCACTCTTGCTGCGAGGCTGTAACAGGACTCGTTAATTGGCTGAATTTGCTCCTAGCAAAATGAAAATGCAAAAGTTAGTTGGGATGCCATCGACTTTTAATTTCATATTCGTCAGATTCAACCGAAAACTGTTCACGGATATTTTATGGTAACCTACAAAAGTGACACACGAAGTAATTAATCGCCAACAAAATTCATAAAATTCCTTGTACACTAATTAACATTATAAAAATTGATATACGTGTTTCACAAATCAAATCACACGTCCCCAGCGAAGTTAATTTGCTTCGCTAGGAAGGTCACAATTATGTATGCGTATTGAAATCTGATCGACTTTACTGTTTGGCGCCTCTAGTAAGAACTCTTTGGCCTCTCTTTAAAACTGAGTCGAATGCACGAGTCACTTCGCTGAACGCTCAGTCGGCGCTGAGCTGTTCCCACGCGAAGCGTTTCTGTTGTATCTTTTTGTTCTATTATTCTTCAAAATTTGAATTAAAATTAAATTTTGACCGTGTGGAGATAGCTTACTACGAGTATAAACAAAATACGAATCAGGCGTTAGGAATAATAAACAACTGAAAAGATAGGTTCCAGCGCAGAGGCCCCATCCTCTGTCACAGCAAATAATCAAATTACAGAAGTCCTGAGTTGCAGAAATTTTTAACAAAAGGCTTTAACTTAGCTGTTCGTACCTCACTCCACTTTATTGCCGTCATGCACCAGCAACTGCAACTTCGCTCAATTGAGATGTAAGCTTGAGAATGAATCTTATAGCTGCCAGACCCATAAACGTTACTCGTTGTGTGTGGGAGAGAGGTCTGTGGGCCAATGTAATTTTTTAGTTCTTGCTGTAAGGACTGGCAACGGTCTTGCCACTGTATCAACATCAGTTCCAGTTAAATCATCGTAGTTGTCGGGCCCGGCTAGCGCTTGGAAGGGCGACCAAACGAGTCTGCCCTGTTGACAGTCCAGGTGCACTCAGGCCTCTTGAGGCCAGATGAGGAGCTTCTTGAGTGAGACGTAGCAGCTCCGGTCACTAAATGTGGCCAGGGCCGGAGAGCGGTGTGCTGACCACTTGTTCCTCCATATCCACATCCAGTGGAGCCTATGGGCTGAGGATGACACCGCGGTCCGTCGGTACCGTAGAGCTTTCCGAGGTTTCTTCTGACGGGGATACTACAAACACTAGTAGATGAGATATTTTTAAGAAAACAGTTCCTATGTGTTTTAATGCTACAGTTGCTCGTATGTTGTAGGGTGATGGGTCCTACGACAATTTTTCTGCTTGCTCAGCTAACCTCGTCACTGATTGCTGTGCTGATAAACGCATCGCAATGTGATAACACAAGCTTCCATCGCAATCCAGTGGAAGTAAAGGCAACAGGTACGTTATAGTCATTGTCAATAATTGTTTCTTCAAACATGTCAGAATTTTCAGTTGCTTTACTAGCACTAATTTATATCTTTAGGTTAGATCGTTGAGTTTTCTTATTTGCCACGAGGGAAGAAACATTTATAAAACAAAAGGCCCTTAAGGGGAGGTTTACTATCTTTTGATTCAAAAAATCGATTTTTTTTAAATTGCATTTTCGGATCGTTAAAAGTGTTTAGAATCTACCCTGAAACGGTTTTTCGGAATACGGAACGGAAATGTTTGTTATTAGCGGTAGAACAAAAAAATGCACGTGCCTGGAATCGGCCTTTTTCCCGCACCAGATTTTTTTTCTTTCGGAGGGCGAGTTACTGTACTGGTGCTTGGGAGGAAACACACAAAATTCAAATGAAAGTTTGAACGCGTGTGTTTGGAAGTTAGCCCCTAAGCATTTGCATTCTGGTGCGAAGATTGTGGAGACTGCGACTTTCCTGGCAGTGAGCAGCTTTAACGAAGGGTATTTAGCAATTCTGAAGACCATGACAACGATGGACATCACCCTGGTACTCTATTCGACGCAGTTCGCCAAGCATTCGGACGACCACCGGATTCAAGTGGACGAAAACCGTTAGTCGCTGGTCGCACGAGCGGCTCTGGAGCAGCGCAGGATGGCCCAGATCGAGCAGAACGCCCTCTATGACGAAGAGCAGGGACTAGTTTATGAATCCGGAATAGCAGATTGAACGTAAGTTGCATAATATTGCATTTATCTGTAGTCAAAACTTCAAACACGTTTGTCCCGAAATCACTATATTTTTTATCGCGTGGAGTGGTAACTACAAATCTACTGAACCGATTGGCATGATTCTTTGTTTCCGACGAATCTAACTGAATTATCTAGGAGTTGTAACACTTTTATTCCGATCGATCAACTACAAATATTTTTACTAGGCCGACGAAGTTGAAAAATCGATGAAAAAACTCAATTTTTTTCAAATGGGCGCCATTTTGTTTCCTATGGTCCAAATAACTTAATCGAGGTACAATTCCTAAAGAATCTTATATACTTCCCTAACGTCAACTTAATTTTGATTTCAGACGAGCCGGCTGACCTGAGACATACCGCGAGTGGAGGCCTAGATCGAAATTTTGTTTCGTTCCGACGGCTCTTCCGCTTTGCTCTTCGATATTTCCGGTTTGTGGAGGAAATATCAATAAACATTTTCACCAAATTTGACATTGATATCTTTAACACATCCCGAGAAAAAAAAATCTCAAAGAACATGCTTTTTCGGACCAAAGACAGTAAACTTCCCCTTTAACAAGATAAAAGCTTAATAGATACCGCTTCACACACTGTGTGTATTTCTGTAGTTTGCGGTAGATATTTCCTATCAGATGCCATCAGTAAAATGGCAAATAAACTGTACAAGAAGAGATTTGAGCCCCGTCCACAGCTGCAAATGTGCGAGAGCAGGAAATAGATGAATAAACCTTATGAAGCTAAAATTATAATTTCTTTACTGGGGAATGGAAATAAAAATCAAAACTACACCCAGTAGAGACAACGTATTCGAAAGCCTGCATTTTTATACATAAACTACTGTTGGTGATAATCGATGGCGTGTTGCTCCACTCGCGTTGTAACCCACCTGGACACATCATTCCGGCATGTTAGCCGAGACGTCACTGCCCGAGTCCGATCCACTCCTGTATTGACACTCTCTTGCGGTCATCCGATGGCTGTGGAAGGCTGCAGCGAAGGCGCAAATCGTCCCAAGCGAGTTCGTTTGGGTTCATGTCAGCAGGCACATTAGGCCTTTCAATTCTGTTGTATTCTGCCTCGTGTACGAGGGTGTCACGAGGTAGGGGTGGTGTGCTACGGAATTGCGGTCTTTACCTCGAATGTGAGTGAAGGGCTGTAGAATAGAATGGCAGATACAGTCCCGATACAGCACATCCGTAAAATTAGGTAAGCTGCCTCTGACAAGGTACTGACCCGAAAAAAAGAAAAGAACTGATCGAACTCCTCGATGCAGCCTAGGCCCTGACTGCCAGAGGCGTAAGCCGACACCTCGCTTCATACACTATGTGACCAAAAGAATTCGGACACACCCATAAACACACGTTTTTCATAATAGGTGCATTGTGCTGCTACCTACTGCCAGGTACTCCATATCAGCGACCTCAGAAGTCATTGGACATGGTGAGAGAGCAGAATGGGGCGCCCCGTGGATCTTACGGACTTCGAACGTAGTCAGGTGATTCGGTGTCACTTGTGTCACAAGTTTGCACGCGAGATTTCCAAACTCCTAAATATCCATAGGCTGACTGTTTCCGATGTGATAGCGAAGTGGAAACGCGAAGAGACACGTACAGCACAAAAGCATACAGCACAAAAGCATACAGGCTGACCTCGTCTGTTGACTGACAGAGACCGCCGACGGTTGAAGACGGTCGTAGTTTGTAATAGGCAGACATCTATCCAGACGATCACACAGGAATTCCAAACTGCATCAGAATCCACTGCAAGTACTATGACAGTAAGGTGGGAGGTGAGAAAACTTGGGTATCATGGTCGAGCGGCTGCTCAAAAGCCACACATCACGCTTGTAAATGCCAAACGACGCCTTGCCTGCTGTAAGGAGTGTTAACATTGGGCGGTTGAACAGTCTAAAAACGTTGTGTGGAGTGACGAATCACTCTACAAAATGCGACTATCCGATAGCAGGGTGTGGGTATGGCGAATGCCTGGTGAACATCATTTGCTAACGTGTGTAGTGCTAACAGTAAAATTCTGAGGCGGTTGTGTTATAGTGTGGTCGTATTCTTCATGGAGAGGGCTTGCACCCCTTCTTCTGTTGGGTGGCACTATCACGGCACAGGCCTACATTGATGTTTTAAGCACTTTCATGCTTCCCACTGTTGAAGAACAATTCGGGGATTGCGATTGCATCATTCAACGCAATCGAGCACCTGTTCATAATGCACGGCCTGTGGCGGAGTGATTACATGGCAATAACATCTCTGTAATGGACTGGCATGCCCAGAGTCGGGACCAGAATCCTTTAGAACACCTTTCAGATGTTTTGGAACGCCGACTTCGTGCCAGGCCTCACCGACCGACATCGATACCTCTCCTCAGTGCAGCACTCCGTGAAGGACGGGCTGCCATTCCCCAACGAACTTCCAGCACCTGATTGGACGTATGCCTGCGAGAGTGAAAGCTGTCATCAAGGCTAAGGGTGGGCCAACACCATATCGAATTCCAGAATCACCGACGGAGGGCGCCACGAACTTTTAAGTAATTTTCAGCCAGCTGTCCGAATACTTTTGATCACATAGTGTAAGTCTGTGCAGTTCTACGCTCTTTTTCTCTATTGGAGATCGACTGTAAACTCTCAATCTGTGTATAACGTATTACTTCAAGCGGAAAGCTTTTTCTTCCTGAGAAACTAAATTTTCACGTAATAAAATTTAGTTCTTATCTAATACAACACGAACTTTCGACTACGACAAAACTGTTTCAAATTATTCGCCTCTTTTCACTAAGAGTTATTCCACTAGTGTGAACCCTGTCAACTATCGACCATGCGATGATTGCTGTGTCTTCCGAACAAGACTCAGCCAAGCGAAAGCACCATAGGCACAAAGATGCGAGCTGGTGTCAGTGCCATAGAGACCCACCATTTGCGCGAGTTCCACCAGCGCCATGGGGTGTGCTGAGGATAAAGATATCGACTTCGTCTCGGCCAATTGCTGGCCGAGTACAGTCCGCCAATCACCGGATGACAGTGGATAGAAGCTTACTCGGAGGAAGAGCAGCACTCGCTCACTTGGCTATAGATCATCGTCCAAGGCTGATTAAGACAGGGAATGTCGTTTAGTGAACTCTTAGAAGTGAACAGACAGTTGTTATAAATTGCATTTGCTAAGTATTGTGTAGTTTACCTACCATTATTTGCACTCAGAATTTCAGGGATCCTTTTTGTGATGTATTACATGCAGTGTTGCATACTTCATTAATCGACAAGTCACAAAGATAAGTAAACCATTTTAACTCATTTGTGTGACATTGTTACTAATTTGTTGGAGTGCTGTGGAACCTTCCTCATCCTGTCCTGTTACCTGACTCTGGAGAATAGCTGTGTAATAGTGGCAGGGAGAAATTATCTTAACGGTGTACTGCACCAGAAGCCGTTTCACGAACTCACAAACTCGGCCTACCGGAACAACTGTGACAACTCGGCCTCCACAGCCTCCGTCGTTACGACATGGCATTTACAAAACTGGCGGCGAATGTTTACAAAACTGGCGACGAGGGTTTACAAAATTGTAACATAATACGTAATATTGAAGCGTACACAGTCCACTCATATCAATGAGACCACCGCTTATGTTTTACTCAACGTATAATAATAACTCGCAGACAGCAGGTGGCAACACTAGCAGTTTCTTCCCCCTCTCCTGTGGCAACCCCTCTACCGCAGAGTAGCCGTATCATAGACCGTCCTCAATTAGTTGCTGCATGCATTCCAATTTCTGTCTTTAACTGGAGTTTCTATGCTCTACAGCCCCCTCTAGTACCATGAAAGTTATTCCGTGACATCTTAACAGTTGCCCTGACCCTTCGACTTGTCGCTGTTTTCCACATATTCCTTTCTTCACCGACCCCTCATTCCTCACCTGATCACCTAATTTTCCACATTCATATGCTTCGAGTCTCTTCTTTTTCGGTTTTCCCACAGTTCATGATTTACAACCATACAATGCTGTGCTCTAAACGTTCCATCTCAGCAATTTCTTCCTCAAATTAAGGTGTATGTTTGATACTAGCAGACTTCTCTACGCCAGGAATGTCCTTTATGCAAATGCTAGTCTGCTTTGTATGTCCTTATTCCGCCCGTCATGGATTATTTTCCTGTTTAAGTAGCAGAATTCCCTAGTTTCATCTACTTCCTGATCACCAGTCGTGTTTCTCGCTGTTTTCATTCCTGCTCATTAGACTGTTCATTCCATTCATCAGGTCCTACAATTCTTCACTTTCACTCAGGGTAGCAACGTCGTCAGCTAATCTTATCATTGATGTCCTTTCACCTTGAAATTTAATTTCGCTCTGGGAGCTTTCTTTTATTTCCAACATTGTTACTTGGATCTATAGATTGAACAGTAAGGGCGGAAGACTACAGCCCTGTGTTACCGGCTTTTCAATAAGTGCGTTTTGTACACAGGGAAGTGGATAAGTGTTTTGTTGCCATTTCCCACAACGATTTTAGAAATTCTGACGGAATGTTGTGTATCCCTCCTCGTTCATTCGATCGTAAGTCTTGCAAAGCTCTTTCAAATTCGGATTCTACACACATCAAAAAAAGTTTTGCATCACCTGGGTTCCGACAGTTTCGGAACCTGTACAGAAAATTGGAATAGAGATCAATGTAAACATAATTTCCGCCACTTTTATTGCTCATGAAAATCACACATTACACGTTGTATCAGCATACAGCGAGACGTTAACAGGTGGTAGTCGAGATTGCTGTACACACCGGTACCTCTAATATCCAGTAGCACGTTCTCTTGCATTGATGCATGACTGTATTCGTCGTGGCATACTATCCACAAGTTCATCGAGGCACTATTGGTCCAGACGCGATTCGGCAT
Organism: Schistocerca americana; assembly: GCF_021461395.2. Taxonomy (NCBI): domain Eukaryota; kingdom Metazoa; phylum Arthropoda; class Insecta; order Orthoptera; family Acrididae; genus Schistocerca; species Schistocerca americana. The sequence continues at coordinate 313,383,798 of NC_060119.1, read as the reverse complement.
AGATCCCTCAGAGTGGTTTGTAGGTCACGTCGTCCATAAACAGCCCTTTTCAAACTCTTACAGGCTTGTTCGATAGGGTTCATGTCTAGAGAACATTCTGGCCACTGTAGTCGAGCGATGTCGTTATCCTGAAGGAAGCCATTCACAAGAAGTGCACGATGGGGACGCCAATTGTCGTCCCTGAAGACGAATGCGTCACCAATACGCTGCCGATATGGTTGCACTATCGGTCGGAGGATGGCATTCACGTATCGTACATCCGTTACGGCGCCTTCCATAACCAGTGGCATACGTCAGCCCCACATAATGCCACCCCAAAACAACAGGGAGCATCCACCTTGTTGCACTCGCTGGACAGTGTGTCTAAGGCTTTCAGCCTGACAAGGTAGCCTCCAGACACGTCTTCGACGATTGTCTGGTTGAAGGCATATGTGACACTCATCGGTGAAGAGAATCATGAGCAGTCCATTCAGCAAGTTCTTGGGCCAATCTGTGCCGCGATGCATGGTGTCGTGGTTTCAAAGACATCTCGCCATGGGCGTCAGGAGTGAAGTTGCACAACATGGAGCCTATTTCGCACAGTTTGAATCGTGACACGATGTCCTGTGGCTGCACGAAAAGCATTATTCAGCATAGTGGCGTTTCTGTCAGGATTCCTCTGAGCTATAATCCATAGTAGCGGTCATCCACTGCAGTAGTAGCCCTTGGGCGGCCTGAGCGAGGTATGTCATCGACAATTCCAGTCTCTCTGTATCTCCTCCATGTCTGAACAACATCACTTTGGTTCACCTCGAGACGCCTAGACACTTCCCTCGTTGAGAGCCCTTCCTGGCACAAAGTAACAATGGGAACGCGATAGAACCAAGGTATTCACCGTCTAGGCATGGTTGAACTACAGACAACAAGAGTCATGTACCTCCTCCCTGATGGAATGACTGGAACCGTTCGGCTGTCGGACATCCTCCGTTTAATAGCCGCTGCTCATGCATGGACAGTGTCTGTGATACAATATCCACAGCCAATGTCTATCTTCAGGAGTTCCGGGAACCGGGATAATGCAAAATTTTTTTAAATGTGTGAAGTAACAACTCATGTTAACGGAGATCTTACCGGATCACTACGAGAAATGGTACAATAAGCGTCTTGTTTCAGCAACCACGTCACCTCCAATATCACGTTAGAGGACAAATCCTCCATCTCATATAGGCCTTCAAAGTAGTCTTTCCACCAATCCTCTATCTCATCTACATTTAACAGTGGTATTATTAGGTGCATTCTTAGTGTTACCCCCCTTGCTTTTATTGGCACCGAGAGTTGCTTTGATTTTTCTATATGCTGGGTCAGTCCCTCCAACGATCTCTTCCTTTTCGATTTCTTCATACTTTTTATGCAGTCATTTCGCCTTAGCTTCGATGCACTTCCTATTTATTTATTTCCTAAGCGACTTCTATTTCTGTACTACTGAGTTTCCCTGAACATTTTTGCACTTGGTTCTCTCATCGATCAAATGAAGTATTTCATCTGTTACCCATGGTTGTTAGCAGTATCTATGTTTTTCTTTCCAACTTCTCTCATTTCCCTTTTTAGAGACGTCCATTCCTCTTCAGTTAAACTGCCTACTGCGTTATTCCTTATCACAGCATCCATGGCCTTCAAGCCTATCTCTTCAATCCTTAGTACTTCTGTATCCCGTGCCTTTGCTTATAGATTCTTCTTTACTAGTTTCTTTAACTTCATCCTACTCTTCATCACTACTAAATTTTGATCTGAATCTATATCTGCTCCTGGGTATGCCTTACAATCCAGTATGTTACAGTACAGTGTATATAACACGTGTCTCATGGAACAATGCAGTCGATGCCGTAATGTAGAAAGGGAGCGATTTATCTGACATCCAAAAGGGCATGGTAATTGGCTTTTGGGACAAGGATGGAAACATTTCAAAGTTGGCTAAGTTAGTAAACTGTTTTCATGCCATCATGGTCGTGGTCGTATGACTAGGGCCTCTCGTCAGGTAGACCGTTCGTAAGGTGCAAAACAACAAAGAACTCAAGCAAAACAGCGTGGCTCCAGTACCAAAGCACATACTCGCCCTTTTCGCTGGGCGGAGCCACTGCTTTGTTCCGGAGAGGCGGCCAACTCAGATGATTATCGCCCGCCAACATACGAAGCCTGAGCCGTCTCTTTGCTGTCTCTTTATTTTAGAAGTTGCTACACCAGTCTTCACGCACAGTAAGTGCAAGGAATGTTCTTCATAATCAGGCATGTGTGTTTGTATGTAATTCCAATTAAATTATTTCAGGAGAGACAAAAAAGGGAGCAAAAACATCATTACAAGTGTGCTTGAACGGATCACTGCAACTGCAACCTATTACAACTATAGAACAAAGATAATTAAGGAGAAAGATACCAAAAGTACGTCATAAGTTCTTAGCTACTTCAGAAAATACGGGGAACAAGTAAAAGGAATTTTCTGTTTGAGCAATATTTACGAACTGGTTATTAGGTGATTGTTCAACAAATCCCAAGTGAAATATGTTGTTCATTTTACCTTTTCAGTATCGTAGTTCGCAACGTTGTCCACAGCATTACACTATTACCCCTGTTCTCGTTTTACAAGATTACTTTCTGGCAGTGCATGCCTTTTTTGGCTTCGGTTGATACTTTGCTTACATGGCCCTTTGTTTTTTGGTATTCTAGTCAGATACCACTGGCACTGAACATTTATATTTGTCAAGTTATTGGTCATATTGACAAAACCTGTTAACGTGACGGTTGGTAGACTAATGAGCTGTAGCTTACAAGTTATACGAGACATTCGCCTGCGTGTAGTATTTAGCTGTCGAACGGCAGCCCCCCCTAATACGTTGTGGCCGTTCACATCAGAGCCCAACCATTGTCCCCTCAACTCAGCCATGTCTGAGCAGATATAGACCATGTTATTTTGTTTGCACCCTACCAACACCATCAAGTAATGACAATGGCTCGGTCATTATACAACCTTGGAAAGGCTCACAAAATTGTCAAATGTAATTTTAGAAGCGGAGCTCCAACATATCTGTCAGAAGGCCTGTCGGCAAAAGTTCACCGCCAAGAGGTTACTTTTAATAGGATTCTTATTTTATTTATTTATTTGACTCATCTGTCTTCTAACTGGTTTGATGCGGCCAATTACGAATTCCTATATTGTGCCAACCTCTCTATCTCAGAGTAGCACTACCAACCTATGTCCTAAGTTATTTGTTGGATGAATTCCAATCTCTGTCCTTCTCTATGGCGTTTACCCTCTACAGCTCCCATAGTACCATGCACATTATTCCCCAATGTCTTAACAGACGACCTACCATCCTGTCCCTTGTTGTCAGTGTTTACCATATATTCCTTCCTTCTCCGATATTCCAGAGAATTGGATTGGAGGAGATTCTCTCCCTTTTCGGCCGGCTAGCGGAAATGGTAAAGACTGTCAGACTTGCTCGCAGCATCGTCGATAGAACCGACTATAGGCCTTTGGTGCAGAGCCGAGTGGAGAGTCAGAAACAGAGGCTCAGGCAGTTCTGTGACCGTATAGGTTGCCGATTCCTTGACCTGCGCCATCGGGTGGTGGGTTTTCCGAATCCTGCTTAATAGGTTAGGAGTCCACTACACACAGGAAGCGGCTACACGGGTAGCGGGGACTGTGTCGAAGGGACTAGGCGGTCTTTCAAATTAGAGGGTCTCAGGAAACCACAGAAAGAGCGTCCATCTAAAAGTGTACCGGGAAAACACAGAAAGGTACTTGTAGGAACGATGGTTACTGTAGTTGTAAATTGTCGTAGCTGTATTGGGAAAGAACCAGAGCTCCAATCCCTAATAGACAGCACTGAAGCAAAGCTCTCTAAAGCCGGAAATAAGTTCAGTCGATTTTTTTTTCAAACAATCTAACAGTGTTCAGAGATGATAGATTAAATACAGTTGGTGGTGGAGTATTTATTGCTGTCAGAAGCAGTTTACCTTGTAGTGAAATTGAGGTAGATAGTTCCTACGAAATAGTATGGGTGGAGGTTATACTTGACAATCGCAAGAAACTATTAATTGAACGTTTTACCGACTCCACAACTCAGAACACATGGTTGCTCAACCGTTCAAAGAAAACTTGAATCTCATTTCAAGTAGGTACCCAACTCTTACAGTTATAGTCGGTTGTGACTTCAATGTACCCTTGATATGCTGGAAAAATTATACGTTCAAAGCCGGCGGCAGGCATGAAACGTCATCCGAAATTGTACTGAATGCTTTCTCAGACAATCATTTTGAATAATTAGTTCACGAGCTCACTCGTAGCGTAAATGGTTGCAAAAGCGTACTTGACCTCTTAACAACAAATAATTCTGGACAAATTGGGAGTGTCGTGACGAATACAGGTATTAGTGGCCACAATGTAGTTGTTGCTAGGCTGAATACCGTAAAACCAACCAGCATCAAAAACAAGCGCTAAATAAATCCATTTAAAAAGCTCATAACAATGCTCTTAACACATTTTTAAGAGATAGTCTTCATTCCTTCCGATCTGATCGTGAAAGCGCAGAGAAGATGTGGAATAATTTCAGAGAGACAGTATCGACGGCAATTGAGAGATATATACCACATAAACTAATAAATGATGGTACTGATCCCCCTTGGTACAAAAACCAGGTCAGATCGCGGTTGCAGATACAACGAAAAAAGCATCCCAAATTTAAAAGAACGCAAAATCCCCAAGATTGGCAAAGTTTTGCAGAAGTTCAAGATATAGCGCTTACTTCAAGGCGAGATGCTTTTAATAATTTGCACAACCAAACTCTGTCTTGGAATCTGGTAGAAAACCCAAAGAGATTCTGGTCGTACATAAACCACACCAGTGGCAAGACACAATCAATACTTTCACTGTGTCTTAACAACGGTGAGTCATTGAGGACAGTGCCACTGAAGCAGAGTTATTAAAAACTGTTTTCCGTAACTCCTTCACCAAAATAGAAGAAATAAATATTCCTGAATTCCAATCAAGGACAACTGCCAAAATGAGAAACATAGGTATCCTCGTTATAGCAAAGCAGCTTAAATCACTTAATGAAGGCAAGGCCTCCGGTCCAGATTGTATACCAGTCAGGTTCCTCTCAGAATATGCTGATACAGTAGCTCCATATTTAGCAACTACACACAACCAGTCGCTCACAGAAAAGACTGGAAAATTGCTCAAGTCACACCAGTATCCAAAAAGGCAAGTAGGAGTAATCCGTTGAATTACAGGCTCATACCACTAACGTAGATTTGCAGTAAGGTTTTGGAACATATACTTTGTTTGAACATTATGAAGTACCTCAAAGAAAACGATTTATTGACTCATCATCAGCACGGATTCAGAAAATATCGTTGTTGTGAAACACGACTGGCTCTTTATACTCATGAAGTATTGAGTGCTATCGACAGGGGATGTCAAACTGATTTCATATTTTTAGATTTCCACAAGGCTTTCGAAACCGTTCCTCACAAGAATCTTCTAACCAAACCCCGTGCCTAAGGAATGTCGCATAAGTTGTGCGAATGGGTTCGTGATTTTCTGTCAGAAAGGTCACAGTTCGTAGTAATAGACGAAAATTCATAGAGTAAAACAGAACTAATAACCAATGTCCCCCAAGGAAGTTTTATAGGCCCTTTATTCAAAAATGGTTCAAATGGCTCCGAGCACTATGGGACTTAACTTCTGAGGTCATCAGTCCCCTAGAACTTAGAACTACTTAAACCTAACTAACCTAAGGACATCACACATATCCAGGCCCGAGGCAGGATTCGAGCCTGCGACCGTAGCGGTCGCGCGGTTCCAGACTGAAGCGCCTAGAACCACTCGGCCACCCCGGCCGACTAGGCCCTTTATTGTTCCTCGTCTATATTAACAATATAGGAGACAATCTGAGTACTTTATCTCAGATTCTTTGCAGATGATGCTGTCATTTACCGTCTTGACCAAAACGAATTGCCAAATGGTTTAGATAAGATATCTGTATGGTGCGAAAAGTGGCAGTTGACCCTGAAAAAAGGAAGTTATTCTCACGAGTACTAAAAAAAAGTCCGTTAGATTTCGATTACGCGTTAAGTCACACAAATCTGAGGGCTGTAAATTCAACTAAATACTTAGGGATTACAATTACAAATAACCTAAATGGGGATAATCTCATAGATAAAACTGAGGTTAGAGCAAACCAAAGACTGCGATTCATTGGCAGAACACTCAGAAGGTGCAACAGGTTTACTAAAGAGACCGCTTACACTACGCCTGTACGCCCTATTCTGGAGTATTGCTGTGCGATGTGGGATCCGCATCAGGTGGGGGTGACGGATGGCATCGAAAAAGTATAAAGAAGGGCAGCTCGTTTTATACTATCGCGAAACAGGGGACATGGTGCCGCAGACACGATATGTGCGCTGAAGTGGCAATCATTAAAACAGAGGTGTTTTTCGTTGCGACGGGATCATGAAATTTCAGTCCCAATTTTCTCCTCAGAAATCATCATCACGATAAAATAAGAGAAATCAGGGCTCACACAGAAATATTTAAGAGCTCGATTTTTCCGTGCGCCACTCGAGAGTGGAACGGTAAGAGAGACAGCTTGAAGGTGGTTCATGAACCCTTTGCCAGGCACTTTATTGTGAATAGCAGAATAATGACGTAGACGTAGAACACCACAAATAATCTTGTGCTATGACATGTATTTCTGTTTCCGTAAAGTACTTAACTTAGTAACCCTGTAAGTCACCTTACGTTAATACAGTCCAACGTCACCTGAGTTACTTCTTTTTACAATAGTAGTGTTAATTTTTAATCTAAGTTTAAGCTTCTGCCCACCATTATAGCAATGCGTTCATCGTGTCTACTAGGAACCAAACTTGATTCAATTTACTTGAATAGCAATAGCGTTGGCCTGAGGACTGGACTGGAAAACACTGATTCTCATGTGGACAACTGAAAACCTACCAGAAGGAGAAACAACCGCGCCATTTCGGGAATGCTCGAGGTATTCGATGATGGCCTCAGCAACTTAAGGCGGATGTTATTTAAGAAAGAGGGAATTACAGGTCACGCAGAGTGCTCTTTCTAGATGTAGAGTCCATTAAATAGAGTTTCGTACTTAGCCTAAGGATTCTCCTCCTCGAACGAGCTCAGTGTTACAAATTCCTCTTGCGCTTTAAGTCGTGTTTTGTGTTTGAGTTGCAGTAATACTCAACTGCAAGATGCCCTACCACAACAGGTAGAGTTTTTTTTATTTTTTAATCCATTCGGTGTCTGGTGATTGAAGATAGCAATTTCCTTACTCGTTTAATGTTCCCTTTTGAGCTTAAGTTGCTCTGAAGGGGGAAAGTGAGCCGTCATGACATAAGAAAAGCTGCTACATACCATAGAAGATCACAAGACTCCTAATCTTAGTGTGTGTGTTCTGTAGAGAAGATTTTCTTTCCACTGTTGTTTTATTGGAAGATAATAACAGGGATAACGGACCTGTATTTGTAGAAGAATTAGCTATTTACACAGTTTCTAGAAAATGCCGAAAGTACAGAGCCCCACTGCACTTGCATACAAGAAAATTTGTTAACAATGAGCTGCCATAAGGTTGGATCGCTCGTAAAGTGTGTACATGTCTCACACTGTGTCATTGGCTTACAAGATCGCCTGATCTCTCTTTACATGACGACTAATGGCGGGTGGGAAGAGGAGAGGGTGTGAAAGAATCTAATCGTTCTCCATCGAACATTAGGTGAACTGTTACGCAGAATAACAACACCAGTAGCTACAATAACTGAAAACAAGCGCACGAAAGTGTAGGATAAGCTAGATTAGATATTGGTATTTTACCCAGCGAAAGGTGCGTTGAACATTCATGAAAGGTAAGTTAAAAGCTTTATCTCAACTTAATTCTAAATACTACCACAAGATATTGTTTGCGTTCGAGGTTGGTTTGGTAAGTCTGGTAAGTTTCTATGAAAGAGTGGAAATTTTTGTTGTGATTTCATGGTTGGTAACCTTGATTATTTCAAGGATCGTATAAAGGATATCAACAATGTACAGCGTACAGTTCACCGTTGACAGCCGTCTGAGTTGGTCAACATATTGACTGCGACTGAAAATGGTAAAACCGAATTTCGTGCTGTTGTTAAACATTTTCATTTGCATTATAGGACTGCAAAAATTAAAACAGAATTGGATGAAGTTCACGTGCAAAGTGCAACAGTACTGAAGATCATTTGCTTTTGGAGTAACGAATTTAAACCTGGTCGGACATGCACCGAAGACGGCGCCCGCTCAGGCCATACAATTTATGTCACCACAGAGGAAGCCATGACAAAATCCGTGGTAAGGTAACGTAATACCGCTGAATAAAAATTCATGAGGTTGCTTAGATTGCTGGTATCTCAAAAGAGCGAGTGAATAATGTAGTGCACGGGGAACTGCCTATGAAGAAGCTGTGTGAGAGATGGGTGCCGCGACTGCTCACAGTCCGCCAAAAGCGAATCGGGCACAACATTTCAACTAATGTCTGGCGATGTATAATCGCAATCCGCAAGACTTTTTGCGTCGATTCGTGACTGATGTGGAAACATGGCTCCAGAGTCAAAACGGTAGTCGGAGCAATGGGCAATGGCTACTGCATTGCGCAGAAGAAAAATTCCATTTTGTCAGCTGGTAAGGTGATGGCAACTGTTTTTCTTGGGATTCCCACAGAATAATCCTCATAGATTACTGCGAAAATGGCAGAACCATAACTGGATATAATTATGCTTCATTTCTGAACTGTTTGAAACGTGCGTTGGCTGAAAACAGACCAGGGTTGGCACGGAAAAAATGTGCTCTTACGCCATAATTATGCGCCGTTCCACACGTCAGCGGTAACAATGGCAAAATTGCATGAAATGGGCTTTCAGTTAGTTCGTCATCCACCCTTTTCACCACACTTAACCCTAGGCGACTTCCCTAGCTAGAAATTTTGGCTTGCTGGGAAGAAATTTTCGTCAAATGCGGAAGTGATGGTTGCAGTGAACGAGTATTTTGTAGAATATGACAGACCCATTTTTCGGAAGGGATGAAAACGCTCAAGGACCGCTGGACCAAGTGTATGTCCATCAAACGAGACTTCGGCGAAAAGTACGGTGAATTCTTTACAAAACAAACTTTTTTCCTTGCTTTTTACCAAACTTATTAAACCACCCTCCTACATGCTTGTAAAATATATGCCCTCGTGTAAGTTAAACTTCAAGTCTCATTCTCATTAATCCGGAAGATACAATCATTTGAAATCAGATCAATGTTTCTGAAACATTCCGTGTATTTGTCGTTGTTACATATGATGTTTCTATTAATGTCAGTATAGTCACCATCTACACGAATTTCTCGGACGCTTTGGGTGTAAAATTTTTTTACCTCAGAATTCGTACTTGGCATTCACCTCTGAACACGTTCTACAAAATTGTCCGTGAGCCGTCCGCTACCGTCCTCATGTACTTGCAGCACCACAGTGAGCTCTTATTAATTACTACGTCTGTACTTATCTCCATTTGGCAGTTATATTCTGTACTGTTGCCGTATGAACTTCCACGCTGAAGTCTCAACAGATATGCTGCCATCATCCTGAATTTGTTATGATTGAAGTAATGAAAAACTTGAGTTAACCAGTCATATTCTTCTTTTTTTCTTGTTCCTGTCATGTGTTAGACCTTGCTTGGCCTGTTGTAGTTGCATTTGGTCCATCCATTAGTTTTCCAATTAACCTATTGCCTTGCGGAATATGTTCCCGAAAATGTAGCGGTCATCTTGAGACCATCATTTTCAACAGATGGGATATCGATTTTTGCCTACTTTTTCACCTTTTTTCGCTTATATCAAATACTTACAATTCCTTCCTGAAATATATATTTCTTTTATACTCTGTCTTGGTATATCTCGCTCTTTTCCTGAGGAATTTCATTTCCATGGCCTCTAACCTTATTCCATCTTACTGTTTTTTATTACCCACGATTCACAGCATTCTCTGATGTTAGTACCGACATAACTTTATGAAATTTGTGACTGGTTTCTGTTACTGCTTTTAGGGGACTGATGGCCTCAGATGTTAAGTCCCCTAGTGCTGAAAGCCATTTGTTACTACTTTATTTTGTATATACTGTATCTTCTAATGATCCCTTTATGAACTCTTAATTGAACTTCTCAATTATGTCCTCTTGATTTACGTCTCCTCTGTATGTTGGCATGGGCCGTCAAAATTTAAATCTATCTACTTGCTCTACGATCTTTCTATTACTATTTTTGTCCCTACTGGGCTTTTCCCACAGAAATTCATGGGTTTTGGTTATGTATTGAAACAGAGCTATTAGATATCCGTTATATTTTGTGCAGTTTGTAAGGAGCTCTGTAGTCCATCTTCATTCAAACTTGATCATCTGAAAATAGTATCATAATTGTATAATCTTGCTAGTTAAAACTGTAAAGCTGTAGGCCAACACAGTTCATCACCTAAGTCTTTTCTCTCGATGAATGTGTTAGTGGTGTAATGGCAAATGATCAGACTATAAATGTAAAGCCAATAGTGATAAACTACTTCTCCAGAAATTTATTATTTCTAATGGAGTCATAATTATAAGTTCTTTCACATTCTTACACATCAGTAATTCAGTAGTTTCATTTTCCATTGCGATACAACTTCTGTCAGTATGTATGTTAACGAGCCGTGGCGAAAGGCTGAAACCTTGCTGAGCTCCTAATTTGAAATCTTCTGTTCTTTTCTCATTGTCCCTAACTATTTGGAATCTTGTATTATGATAGATCTCCTGATTTGCCTGTATAAGACAGCATACCTTTTCTTCTCTATATCTCTCATAATGATTGTGTATTTACTTTATCGAAGGCCTGAACTAACCTATGAAAAATATGTGAATTTTTTTATTGTGTTTCCTTCGTTTCTCTATAATCTGTTGTAAAAATGTACTCTCTGTACAATTTACACCTTTTCTGATTCTTTTTTGCTGTTCTAATATAATGTACTCCTTTACTAGCTCCGTCTTTCAGTTATTATTCTAGCACTTACCTTATACGCCGCGTTCAGTAACGATATCCCACTTTAATTTCTGTGAATTGATCTGGCACCCTTCTTGAATACTGGTTTTATCAGTATCTAAAAAAAATACAGTAATCAAAGGAACATCAGTCTGCTATTTACACCATCACTTCCTACAGCCTTTCGGTTCATTGTATATCTGAGGGCATGCTCTAATAATTCTTGGCATTCAACGTGATCTGCATTTGATTCAAAGGTTTCTTCATTTCGTCTGTTTGTTACAATCAAAACGATTATTCACAATGAAACTCATAATTACAGTGACTGAGTTAGAAATACAATTTTAAGATATGTGCAAGTGAACAATTCTACAGTTTCGCTTCCACTCAAATAAAACACGGTCAGTTTATTAATTTCGTAGCTTGTCTGATGTTAATTGGCCTTAAGAATCAGAAAAAGGAAAAGTTTTGCTTTAGAAATCACTTCGATTCTTACCTAAGTTTTTTTTTTTTTTTTTTTTTTTTTAGTATTCTGACGTCCCCAAACAGGACTTCTACGAAAATTCAGATGACGTATGGACTGAGATCGCGAGAATATTTATGCTCTTGATGTTTTCTTAATATTTCGTTATGGAATACATTTCTGGCCGTTTGTAGCTCGATTAGAGAAAAAAGACTACTCATGAAACTTCCCTTATTAATTTTTGAAACAAGATCAAAAGCGGTTTCCACTACAGCATTTACAAATCATCGTAAACAATGGTGTGTGATATGATCACAGACATGTCAGCCAGTTCCCGAAGGGCACTCACTAACAACTAAGCAGGTCAGAATATTCCAGATCATGTCACCACAAATCCACCATTAAGAGAATCACAAAGATTTATACTTCGAAGACAAACTAGTATTACGTCTTCAGTGACGGATAGCCAAGGAAAAAGGCTGCTCTGAGAAATGCAACATAAAAATTTCTGGAGGAATAGTTTATCGACGTCTGCTTTATATTTATGTTCTGTACCGTTTACCGTTAGACCACTAACACGTTCGTCGAGAGAAAATAGTAGGGTGACTGAACTGTGGCAGTCTACATCGTGGCACGGAACACCTGGTGGATGCACGGTGAAAATTCAGTAAGCAGATAACGTGAATTCGATAGTATTGTTACACTAAGTTTTACGTTTTTTTATAGGAATGAAGGCGCCTCTTCTCCTATTATGAATAGGATGTACGTAGACGTGATTGACAAGAGGTCAGAGACCTCTTAAATGGAACGATTGTACACTGACGCACTTCAGAGTCAGCTGTCACTTGAGAATGAAATAGCAGGCCGAAACTGCTGTCTGGATGAATGAGTAAATATAGCCCAAACAGAGAATATTATCATTTGTAACACTCTTTAACGAATAAGTGGAGCCCATAATTCCCTTATATATAAATACTCAGAAAATAAGCGTTAATATCGTCTGATATTTTGTCAGCAGAGTCCAGTATAGTGGGATAATTATACACAGAGGGGAAAAGGTAAATTAATTAATGCAAAGCAATGAAATTTTGGGAGTACATTTGTCTATGTAAACATATTTAAGTGATTAACATTGCAAGACCTCAGGTTAAATTTAGTGTGAGATAAGCCATTGCAAATGTGAAATGCTGGTGCATTAATAAACGCTGTAGCCGGCCAGTGTGGCCGAGCGGTTCTAGGCACTTCAGTCTGGATCCACACGACCGCTGCGGTCGCAGGTTCGAATCCTGCCTCGGGCATGGATGTGTGTGATGTCCTTAGGCTAGTTAGGTTTAAGTAGTTCTAAGTTCTAGAGGACTGATGACCTCAGATGTTAAGTCCCATAGTGCTCTGAGCCATTTGAACCATTTTGAACCAATAAACGGTGTAACTGCCAAGAAAACGTGCATGCATTTTATTGTACCGGTGCCAGATTCCAATTTGTGGGATGGAGTACCATGCCTGTTGCACTTGGTTGGTCAATAGAGGGACGGCTAACGCTGGTTGTGAGTGACGCTGGATTAGTCGTCCAATGATGTCCCATATGTGGTCGATTGGAGACAGCTCAGATGGTCGAGAATGCCAAGGCAACACGTCGACACTCTGTAGAGCGTGTCGGGTTACAATAGCGGTATGTGGGCGGGCGTTATTGGAAATGAACCCCTCGAATGCTGTTTGTGAATGGGATCACAACAAGTCGAATCACAGGACTGAGTCACATATTTGCAGTCAGGCTGCGTGGGATGAACACGAGAGTGCTCCTGCTGTCATACGATATCGCAACCCACACCATAACTCCTTGTGTAGGTTGTGAGGTAACGGGCGAGTTGTGGCGCCCTGAAAATATTTTAAGTTCGGAGTTGGCGTGGCCACACTGGGGCCTCTCAGTGGGCCGTGGCTAATCAGCGGCCGCGTGCTGCCCATTGTTACCTGGGGTCCAGGCAGACCACGTGGCTGGGAATTCCATGGTGACGCCGTGTCGATGGAGGAGACATGCAGCGAGTACCAAAGATGGTGGACTTTGTGAAACCTTAATGGCAGACATTTCACAGTTTGTATAGTAATTACTAGTAACCCGATGAATCATGTTACCTCAAAAATAAACATGTTCATTACCATTATCTGCATGATGATTCTGATGGTGTAATCAGATTTTCAGTAATTTAATTAGTTTAATGTTTAATATCTGACGAGAAATTATACAAGTAGCACCCAGCAACGAATTTCCAAAATCTAAACGTGTAGTGTGCGTACTGTAAGACCTTCGGTACACACACCATCAGATTATTTGACTTGTCGCTCTAACCAAGTAGGTGAGTGTCAGCAATATGTCTCGTGGTCTTATCGTGGCGTGTTTATCTTCTGCCGTTAGGTCAGACGATAGAAATGCCACTTGCACGCTTAGAGTAGCAGATTGACGGTGAACAACTTTAAACAGAACTTGATTAATTTTCACACACATTTATTAAAATAATAAAAAGCATAGAAATAACTTAACTTGGTTCTGGATGCTATTTACAATTGACAATCTGCACTTCCTTTGGTCATGGTACGTTAATCTTATTCTCACATATCTCTGATACTTGATGAAGTGTCTATACATTTCTCTTCATGGCTATGTACAGGAATATGATAATGTTATTAAGCGCAGACTGGAACTGGACTGCAGACTAATGCAGACTGATGCAGACTGACTAATCGGAGGTCTGTACACTCGTTATAATACCTTGCGCGTTCAGGTATCACTGCGCGAGTGTGATCCGCGAGGAGAAAAGGTTCTATGTTAGCAGCAATCTCATTGGCTGCGTTACATATTAATACGCGGATCGGCGGAAGCAGAATTTGGTCCGTCTCTATGACAGCGCCATCTCGTAGTGCGGAGACGGACGAGCGCTGAGCCTGCGCTGTTGTGCTTAGCGGGGCGCGCTCTAGTGGGAAAGTTGTTTACGCGCTGACTACGCGGAACTATGTACACAACAAAACGGTTCATCCGATTTTGTCGATCGACATGTCTTTAGAAAGCTAGTAGTGGAAACCTAAATTGGTATGAATTACAGGCATGTAACTTGGATAGTACATGAGTTATTGGAGGTCATATTGGCCGATTACTATTAATCACGTCAGGCCGTAAGTACTGCTCAGTTACACGAAAAAACGGTAGCAGCACGCTTATAAATATATTTATTCATCTACGTCTTTGTTTATATCCGATATCTACTATTCATGAAGAAATTGGTCAACTATTTACTGTGTTTTAAAAAGCACAGAGACATTAGATTACTGGCTTACTGCTGTTCCATTCCTTTGATATATATTTTTATTTAATCTGTTTATGTATTTAATAATGTTTGTTACAGCATGTTTATGGTCCAGCTGTATGAATCTTTATTTAATTTCAAGTTACTTAAATGTAAATCTAGTATTTAGAATGTGTTTCATTATGTTTGTGAGTGTGCATTGGATTGGACACAGGGCGGGAGCCCTCTAGTCAAACACAGCGATCGTTCCAAAAAGGACACGTGGAGAGACAGTATGGAAGTGGGGGAGGAGGATCATTTCGAGAGAGGAGAGGAGCTGAACAGTGCTGCGCGAGGCACAATTGCACAGGACATGGGGCATCCTGGACAGTACGGCCCGATGGACGAACGGTCGCGGGAAAGACTTGGACAGGGGAACAGTTCCCGCATAGTCTCGGGAGATAGAAATATTTCGTAGTGCTGACTTGTGCACTTGTGAGATTTCTGTGGCTTCTGCAGTGAAGACGTAGTGTGTGTTTAGAAGTGAATAACTCACGAGCTATGTTATTGTTCATAACTAATTAAGTGAAGTAGGAATCTATTGTTTCCCTGTTATTCAACCTACATTTTATATAATTGCTGGACCATCGACACCAATAAGTGTTTTGCAGTAACAAGCGTCATTCTAAAAGGTACTTCTGCTATTGTATTCATTATTTAAAGTCGTTATTACCTGCAGATTTTATTTAATTGCAATCTTTCATTTATAAATTTATATGTTACATTCATTATTCGCAATTGACGAGTGATGGGAACCTTCGACTTTTCGATTCATGTGTGTATTCGTGTTGTGTACTGTAGACTCAGCAGTATTTGGCTTGTAATGCGGCAACTCCGTATTCCAGCCCCTAGACAAGGAAACCAGCCAAAACTTTTAATATTTCAACTTTGAGTCAGAGGGTACGTAGTTAAGGGCAACCATTTATCTCATTTGAAAGCCCGCAAGGTCCAGTGCGTCTAGCACGCAGAGAAGTTGGTGTTGCAGGTGCTCAACTGTCCTCCTCCTGACCAACACATTGCCATCACTGACACCGAAGCAGAACCAGCCTTCATCAGAGAATCTCTCCCTTGACACTAATGAAGTCACAAATGGCGGCAGATTTGGGTTAGTGGAATGCCCGCTATCGGGCATCTGGCTGGGAGCTCTGCTTGAAGTAACCGATTTGTAACAGCTGTGCTGCCAACTGCTTCTCAAATTGCTTCTGCAGATGCAGTACGATGCGCCAGACCCATACCTCTAACATCATGGTCTTCCCTCTTGGTAGTGCCATGTGGCTGTCCAGAAAGTGGCCTTCTAACTAACGCAGTTTCCCGTGATCACCGCTGCCAGCAGTGTTGTACAGTGGCTACATCCATGCCAAGTCTTTCTGCAGTACCGCAGAAGGAACATCCAGCTTCTAGTAACCCTATTACACGACGACGTTCAAACTCAGTCACGCTAAAGGCATTCTTGACTAACACCAACTCACCACGACCAGTCTCAATCGTTTTAACGCTCACGAGAGTTAAGTGCGTATTTAAAGCCAACCTTGTTTGCGTCCTCATATTGGCACTACTAGCGCCACTCTTATGCAAGTAGCTTGAAATCTCAACAGACATAATCTTTCAGGTGTAGAAGAAAACCTGCCGACTGTTGCTTATGTCGCACAACTCCTTCTTGGTGTTGTGATTTTCTTTCCGTCACTGTATTCTTTGCGTTTAGGTATTCGCAGTATTCATTTATCTTGTGACGACTCGCAAAAATGTCAGTGGGAACAAATTCGATTTTAGCAGACACTTTGCCTTCATTTTACATCACTGATGACTGTCCACAGTAATTATGCCCATACAGCGCGATAAGTGGCTCTATACCCATACCTTAAATCGGAAAGCACGTCGACCAGACATGTACTTATTGACTGTTTTTTTTCCTTTTTCCTTATCCGTTCAAAAAAGGTATTTGACTGAAAAGTCAGGTGAAAATGGCTCTATCACGAACTTCAAAAAGTTCTTCTTCTGTCCAACGTTCATCCACTAGGTGGCGATCAGCATGCTGAGATATGTTTTATTTAAGTACATTATCCCACATGCAAATGGTATCAATATCTTAAAAAGTATTATTCTATATTGATACAACTGCCCACTGCCCTTACATTAAAAAATCAGATTAGCAGGAGGAATAAATCTTACATAGTTTTCTTTCATAAATATAATGTTTTTTTAAATATTATCTGACCACTTACCACTTTGGTTTTTCTTAATGGAAATAAGCGTATGGCATCGTTGGCCAGGAGACCCCGTCCAGGGTAGTTCGGCCCCCAAGTGCAAGTCTTATTTCAGTCGACGTCACAATGGGCGACTTGGGCGCCGGTGACCAGGATGAAATGATGAGGAGGACAACACAACACCCATTCCTCGAGTGGAGAAAATCTCCAACCTGGCCGAGAATCGAACCAGGGCCCGTTTACATTGGAGGCGAGGACGCTACCACACAGCTAAGCAGGCGGATGTTTTTTTTTAAATAATATGCACAGATATAATCAGCAAAATAATAATGCAGCGTCCATGGTATGTATTGCTTCATAACTGTATAAAAATTATTTCTCTTCAATGCGTATTTAATTGAAACTAAGTTCTTACTATATTACATCGATGTGATGCATGTACTTTGTAAAACAAGTACTGATAATTGCACTGTAATTGTCTCTTTGCTGCACATAAAATGTATCACCTTGTAAACTATGTGAAACAGTTGCAGATAGGTTAAAAATCAAATTTCTGTATCTTTGTGTCACAGGATATATACCATATCTGCAGAACTGTAATGTACCTCAATATTGACACTGAAGGCAGCTTTCTCTTTCAGGGATATACAAGAAACATCATTTATCATTGTAGAAGCATACTTAATGTTGCCCACCATACTATCGTTTGGGTAGATTTTTGTTACCATAGACGTGTGTTATTACCAATTTGGGTCATCTAAATTAAAAGCTGTGTTTAGTCTCTTTTGTTTCAGCTGAGTACGTCTCTTCATGGACGCCATGTAGTGAATTTAGCCCATGGGAATTAGGAGACCTACCGGAAAGTGATATAATGGTCTCAGATGAAAATGAATTGCGACTGGTGGCTAAGGACCCACGACGCAAGTGGCCAGAGGGGGTGCTTCCGTATCACATTGCAGCCAAGCATTTCAGTAAGAGAACTAAAATATGGTTAATAATTTTTAATATGAAAACAAAATTGCAGTAATTGGAGGCTACTGTATGACTTGTTTTTTTTTTATCTCATATGAACACAATACGTTGAATAGTGATGGCTGAGGCACTGAGTGGGCAATTGTACTTAAACAGCTGATAATAAGGCCAAAATATAATTGCACATAAACCAAAACAACGAAATTCCCCCCGCACAGGCCACGAAGGCCCAAAGGTACCGACTGGTCGCCGCGTCATCCTCAGCCCACAGGCGTCACTGGGTGCGGATGCAGAAGGGCATGTGGTCAGTGTACCGCACTCCCGGTCGTAGGTCAGTTTCCGAGACTGGAGCCGCTACTTCTCAGTCAAGTAGCTCTTCAGTTTGCCTCACAAGGGCTGAGTGCACCCTGCTTGCCAAAAGCGCTCGGCAGACCGGATAGTCACCCATCCAAGTGCAAACCCAGCCCGACAGCGCTTAACTTCGGTGATCTGACGGGAACCGGTGTGACCATTGCGACAAGGCCGTTGGCTGCAGATAAACTACCTTTGATAATCTGCGCGAATGGGCTGAAACACAATTTGGACGGGAGGACGGAAGGAAATGTTTACGATCTGAAAATTGCTAAAAAAGGACAATGTATAAAAGTACGCAGGCATACCTATGTAATACAGACTTGACCATCAAATGTCACGAGAGGTGGTCCCGCCAGTAAGACAGGTGACGGGGAGTGTTAAGTTGTCAACAGAGAAGCAGTAACTGCGAAATGGGTTGGTCAGGCAGGGTCAGTGGCTTCAAACGTGGATTAGTCATTGGATGACACCTGAGTAGCAAATTCATTAGGGGTACTTCAACTCTCCAAACGTGGATTAGTCATTGGATGACACCTGAGTAGCAAATTCATTAGGGGTACTTCAACCCTATTAAAGCTTCTCAAGCAGACTGTTGGTGATCTCATTGTGAAGTGGTAATGTGAAGCTGTAACCACAACTAAACCAAGACCACGCAGACGTCATATAATAACGGACAGGGCCGTCGACCATTACGGAGGGTGTTAGTAAAAATCGCATGATATCAGTGGAATGAATCACTTGTGAGTTCCAAAGTGCTGCCAGCACCCCAACTAGAACAATGACGGTGCGCAGGACAGTTAAAAAAAAGCGGTGTACTACGATCGAGCAGCCTCTCATAAGCCCCACATATGTGTAGTCAGTGGTAAGCGACGCTGGAGATGGTCTTAAGGGCGACAAGTGATGCTGAGAGATGAATCACGCTATGTACTTTGGCAATCCTAGTGAATGATGTTAGTTTGACGAATACGGAAAAACCTTTACCTGCTGTCACGTGAGGTGCCAGCAGTGGAGTATGGAGAACGTGGTTTTAATGTATTACACCAAAAGAAAAAAAAACATTAAATGCTGCAGGATATGAAGACATTTTTCAGAACTGGCCACCTACGGTAAAGAGACAACCAGTTCGGAGATGATGATTCTATGTGCATACCAATGTAACCTGTCATAAAGCAACATCTTTGAGGCAATGGTTTGCGGACAATAACATTCCTGAAATGGACTGGCCTGCCGAGAATCCCCACTTGAACCTAATGCTAGGCCTTTGGGATGAGTTGGAACGTCTATTCCGCTCCAGGCGCCAGAGTCCAACATAACTACCTTCTCTGGTTCCGACTTTCGAGGAAGAACGGGCTGCCATTCCTCCACAGACATTCACACACTTCACTGTATGTGTCCCCAGGGCAATTCAAGCCGTCACTAATGTGTATCCTGCTACTTTTAACCAGTTAGTGTACCCTCAACGTGTGAATTTACACGATCTTCTATGTTACCACAAATTTGTGATCCTAGTATGTCCTGTGATATGAAGCCGATCTTTGCTCGGTTTTCCGAAGTGTGAGTATGATTTTATCTGAAATTTGTTCCCGGTATAGTGCCACAGATATTTGTAAGTTAAAATATAACTATCAGAAAATTTACATAGCAAAAATTGGACGAAATATCAAAACCAGATTTAAAAATAATCTGAACCTAGCTGACACGAACCTATCTTCCTATGTTAAACAATTAAAGCAACAGAAACATACAGCTAGTGACATGACACAATGCCTATCATTCCTCCATATTGCCAAAATAGATTATTATATATGTTGGAAGAAATATAAATTTTCACATATATGACGACACATCCTGGCATTATTTTAATGCAGAGACAGACCTACAATAAAGTAATAATATAAATAGAAAAAAACTCTCCGGAAACTTCGATTGTATTTTTTAATGAAAACACATTTCTTGTTCTTCTGACAAAGATAATACATGTTAGAAGTAGAATTGTATTATACAGGGTGTTCGTTTTAGACAGTGACACAGCATGAAAACCACACATCGGATGAAAAACAGTTGTAATTACAATTTGTTTGTCTCCAATGGGGACATCCAACGATATCACACTCGAAACCCCCCCCCCCCCCCCTCCTTCCCCGCCACACCATGCGTGGATCGCGATGGACACCTTTAAAATATTCCATGAGAATCTTCGTTTCTTATTGCAGATTACGATTCTACGCCAAAATTTACAAACGTTTTGTCTGAACCATTTTCTTCCTTTCGATTCAGATGGCACTGTAACCGGAGGGATAGAAAATGGTACACAATCGTAATTTAAGCTCAGGTATCGTGCAGAAGTAGAACGGTTAGCGGCTCTAAGTGTTACAGTATTCACGCAGTGGTTATTGCCTGCACACCTACCTATCATTTGGAGAGAAAGACGTGAAATTGGACGATGAACGTTGCAACCTCAGAAGAGAAAATTCGAAAGACCCTCATTTACCGAGAATGTAGGAGAAAAGTTCAGGCTACTATTGTCTTGTAGGCCGAGCGTTTTTCAGAGAAAGCTCGCTATCGTTCGATCTTCATCGAGGTTGTGTTCACATTTATGTCTGATGGCCTAGTACAGACCGGCAAAAGGAAACGAATCGAACGTGTTGAAGGTATGTCCGTAGGTAGTAATGTCATAATACTGCATCGTCATGAGTATCATCCATACCACGTGTCACTTCATCAAGAACTTCATGGTGCCACCACCGAGTAGTGTTTTGTGGATGGGCACGTTAACAAACAGATGTGTTACCCATGTTCTTTGCCGATGTACTATTTTGCGATGAGTCTACATTCACACACCAAGGTAGTGTTAACCAACATATCGTGTATTACTGGAGTGTAGACGATCCCCACTGGTTACAAGTTGCCTATAAACGTTCTTGTCCAGTTAATGTGAAGTGTAGTATCATGGGGAATTAAACTCTTTGGTTCGTAGCTTGTCTACGTCACTTTGAATGGACGCAAATATCGCACGTTTTTGGAACCGAAGATACCGGTACTACTACGTGTATGGTTTCAGCATGACGGTTGCTTAGCGCGTTACGTAGTTGATGTACAGGTGTTAGACCGTGTTTACCCTGGTGGATGCATCGGCAGAGGTGGCCCTATTCATTGGCCACTAGGTCGCCGGATTTGGCATAGACGGATTTCTTTCTGTGCGGATATTTAAAAGATAAAGTGTGCTAGTAAGTGCCAACAAGCTGTGCAGATATGGTCGACCGCTTCAGGAACGTCTGTGTTAACATTTCCGCGGGTATGTTTCTATCCTGTGCACGGTCATTTCAAAAGAGGATCATTAAGTGTATTGAAGTTAGCGATACTGGGTTTGAACACCTACTCTACTTGGATAAGTATGTGACTATTCGCCTAGATCCACAGTCACAGTGGCGCGTCAAGTAGTCACTTGTTTGGAATATCTGAGCATTTAACGTTGTGAATGAGGTTTCCAATTATAAATTAAGAAAAATTGGCAGGGCCACGGAGTAGCATGTCGTAAATTGTTATTCTGTACCCGCTTCTAAGACCTTGCTGTCGTGCGCCCAAAAAACCCCTCTACTACTACTACTACTCTGTACCCACTTCCATTCCTCTGACTACAGAGAAAATGCTTCAGGCAAAACGGATGTAGATTGTATTGTAGAATCCTAATCTGAAATACAAAACTGGGGTTCCCAATGAAAAATTTCAATGTTGCCCCCCGCCACTCCCGAACAGTATGTGGTGCGGGATCGAGTGTGGTATGATTGGATGTCCCCCTCCGAGACAAAGAAATTGGAACTATAACTTTTTTGTGATTCTTCAGTTTCTCCCGGCGTACTTCTGGCTCGAACAGTACACGTCTAAATACTGGGAAGCGTCGTTAGAGAAGCTATCGAAATTCCTCATCAACCGAGATTGCGGTTACAACCTCAGCGGGGCATGGAAACCAGCATCGAGTCCAATTAAAAAGACGATCAGCAAAGGAAACGAACGGGCGACTAGGGCGGACGAGGCAATTACACCGACGCCACCACAGACGCCGACGCCAGCGTCTCACCGATCGCTGACGCGTGGGCGCAGACCGCGGAGAGAGCGCCTCGCCAGGGAAGGGGATTTAAGACGGCCGCCCGCCCTCTGGAGCTCAGTTCGTCAGCGCACCTCACGTTGGCGGCGTGTCTGATCGCCGAAATATTGTGCCCATTGGACACTATGGACAGGCAGTACACCCGCGGACTGTTGGAATAACTTTTTTTGGTCCGATTTTTAGTTTTAGACATATTTCGATGCCTTCAGTTAAAATTAACACCCTGTATGTTCTGTGGTGTGGAACAAAAAAAAAGTAACTGTAGCTTGTACAGCATTTGAGTATGACAACTGTGTATAATTTCGGACAAACTTCGTTATGCTGATCGCATATACAGAGTGAGTCACCTAACGTTACCGCTGGATATATTTCGTAAACCACATCAAATACTGACGAACCGATTCCACAGACCGAACGTGAGGAGAGGGGCTAGTGTAATTGTTTAATACACCTTACAAAATGCACTGAAGTATGTTTTTTAACACAAACCTACGTTTTTTTAATGGAACCACGTTAGTTTTGTTAGCACACCTGAACATACAGTATAAACAAATACGTAATCAGTGCCGTTTGTTGCATTGTAAAATGTTAATTACATCCGGAGATATTCTAACCTAAAGTTGACGCTTGAGTACCACTCTTCCGCTGTTCGATCGTGTGTATCGGAGAGCACTGCAACATACATCGCGTTCCTTCAGAATGATCTGCCAACGTTGCTCGAAAATGTCCCACTGGAAACGCGTCGACGTATGTGATGATGGTGCATCTGCACATTCCGCAATTAACACTAGGCTGACCCTTGACAGAATGTTCGACGGGCGTTTCATAGGACGTGGAGGACGCATAAATTGGTCAGCCCGATCTTACACCTCTGGACTTCTTTCTGTGGGGTACGTTAAAGGAGAATGTGTACCGTGATGTGCCTACAACCCCAGAGGATATGAAACAACGTATTGTGGCAGCCTGCCGCGACATTACACCAGATGTACTGCGGCGTGTACGACATTCATTACGCCAGAGATTGCAATTGTGTGCAGCAAATGATGGCCACCATATTGAACATCTATTGCCCTGACATGTCGGGTTACACTCTATTCCACTCCGTAATTGAAAACGGAAACCACGTGTGTACGTGTACCTCACCCCTCATGGTAATGTACATGTGCGTCAGTGAAAAAGACCAATAAAAAGGTGTTAGCATGTGAACGTAATGTGCTGTTCCAGTCTCTTCTGTACCTAAGGTCCATCACCGTTCTCTTTGGATCCCTACGTAATTCGGTGCTCTCCGATACACACGATCGAACAGCGGAGGAGTGGTACTCAAGCGTCAACTTTAGGTTACAATATCTCCGGATGTAATTAACATTTTACAATGCAACAAACGGCACTGATTACGTATTTGTTTATATGTTCAGATGTGCTAACAAAACTAACGGGGTTCCATTTAAAAAAACGTAGGTTTGTGTTAAAAAACATACTTCCGTGCAATTTTTTATGGTTTGTATTAACCAGTTACACTAGCCCCTCTCCTCACGTTCGGTCTGTGGAATCGGCTCGTCAGTATTTGATGTGGTTTACGAAACATATCCAGCGGTAACGTTAGGTGACTCACCCTGTATATCTATGTGTAAATCACATAACAGTGTTACTATATGAATTTAACGATATATTGTCACTGGCATAAGCTAGGAAACATTACGCATAGGAAATGAACTGAAAAATCACGTACACTTAGAACACCACTACATACACCATAAATAATGTATTATAAGAAATGTGTCTTTTGTATGATACATATACCACGGATGATAGGCAACGCCCAGAACTTGCCAGGGAAAATAAACTACTAACACCAGCAGTTTATGTCAAACAGTAATTAGTGTGATATATTTCCAGCTATCTCTCAAAGTTACCCATTCATCTTCTGTTGTATTCCTTTCCCCTGTTTCAGTCCAACGTTGATAACGCTTCCTCTGAAACTCTTAACAATCTCTGGTTCCTTCTTTTTATCCAGGCCCCCTCATCTCGTGAATTTCCATCAGTTTCGTAATCTGCAGTTCATAGCCGATAAATAATGGTCAGAGTCCACATATGCCTTGGAAATGTCTTCCATCTTAAAATCCCGTCTCGAAGTCTTCATCTTATTACTACACAATCAATCTGAAACCGTATGGTATCCCAGGGTCTTTTCCATGCATGCAACAACGTTTCACAATTCTTAAACTGTTAGCAGTGATTAAATTATGCTGAGTGCAGTATTGTCTCAGGTAGCTTCCACTCTCATTCCTTCCCCAAATCCATGTTACCATACTATTGTTCCTTTCTTCCTGCTCCCAGTATTACGTTTCATTCAGCCATAATAACCAAATTTTCGTATCCCTTAACTATCTGCATAATCTCTTCTATCTCATCATAACAGTTCTTCAATCTCTTCATCATCTGTGGTATTAGTGGTCACACAATATTCTACTATTGTTGTGGGTATTGGCTTTGGGTCTATCTTGGCTACTATAATATGTTCACTGAGCTGTTTATAGTAGCTTACCCGCATCCCTATTTTTTAAATTCATTATTACGCTTATTCTTGCACTATAACTATTTGATTTTGTGATGACCATCTCGAATTGACCAAACTAGAAGTCCTATTCTTCCTGACACAGCACTATTCAACCAATTAAATTCGATTTCAAATAGCTCTGACCACTATGAGGCAATATCTGAGGTCATCAGTCCCATAGAACCTAGAACTACTTACACCTAACTAACCTAAGGACATCACACACAATCCATGCCCGAAGTAGGATTCGGACCTGCGACCGTAGCGGTCGCGTGGTTCCAGACTGAAGTGCCTAGAACCGCTTGGCCACACCGGCCAGCTCAATTTCGTTCATTTTTTCTTTATTTTGTAGCGACACCACAGTTCAAGATAGGAAAGATAGATTCAGTGCAACATTTCTGAGCGCACAAGTTTTAGCCAGGCGCCGGCTGTTTACAGTAAGTTATGCTGACCAGCCATTGCGAAGTGGACTGGAGGCCAGAGACCCGTCGAACTGCTGAAATGAGTAAACGCAGCGATATGCATGGCGCAAGTTACAGGCAGAAGGGACTCACTGGCGGAACCTAGATGTGGTGAGTACATGACTCGGAGCGGCACGTTAGCAAAACAGGGGTGGAAAGCCAAGTATAAATAGGTCCCGTTTTATAACGAGAGTCACTCAAGTGCGGCAGCTCTCCTGAACAGCAGGGCATGTCACACCACCGGCTACACACAGCACCAAATGAGGCGCCAACATTTCAGTCTACGTTGGGTTTCTGGTTCGACCCTCTGAGGCTGACGCAGGGTCCGTAGTCAGCCAGTCAGTGGTGGTCCACACCACAGCTCACTACTGCGGGTAATCGTCCTGGCTTCAAATACACGCCGGAGGTATCCCGAGGCGAGGGCCACAGATTTGGACGCCAGATCTCAGCTACGCCAGCAAGGAAGGAAGCAGCAGACTGCTCGGCGAATCCCAGCAGAGCAGCGTTGAGTCAACGGGGAAGAAGACCGCTGAGCTGGCTGCAGGTGCAGCCCTGACGACGCGGTCCTGCAAGGCAGACACGCAGCAGAGCGTTGCACTGGGTCGCTGGGGTGCTGGCCTCACCATTCGGGACGCTGTGACATGGACCGAGGTGAACAGGGCACTGTAGTGGAAGCAAATAAATGATTTGGAAAGCTCGGATGAGTCTTAATACGGTGCCTTCTACATCTTCCCGCTACATTGGTCATCCTGATACCACTACATTAGCTGTCAGGAGGTATTTGCAGCCTTTTGTGGAGGATTTTATTGATCAGAAAATTGCGGATGGTATTATAGAGCATAGTAATAGTTGCTGGGGGATGGGCATTTTCGTTGTGCCTAAAAATGTACGGATGGAACTAACAAATACAGGTTCTGTTGTGACTACCGATACCTCAATAATAAGACAATAACAGACGCATACCCTATTCCTAACATATCGGAGACTTTGGATCACTTAGGACAGTGCCAGTACTTTGCTACAATGGATGTGACAAGTGGTTATCATGAGTTAGAAGTGGCTCCAGAGGATCGTCCAAAAACTGCGTTCTCTACTCCTGAAGGCCGTTACCAGTACATTAGAATGCCATTCGGTTTGAAAAACGCTCCGGTAGTGATTCAGGGGTTGCTAGACCATGTGTAAAGGGGTTTGAAAACACGGCAGTGTCTGGTCTATTTGGACGACATTACAGTGTTTTCAAGAAGTGTGGAGCAACATAGCAAGCGGTTAAGGGAAGTCTTTATGAGGTTAAGAGCAGCTTGTTTGACATTGAGCCTGGAGAAGCGTCATTTTGCCTTAAAAGAAGTCAAATTTTGGGTCATATTATCAGTAAGGACAGATCCGCGGTTGGTACAGGCTGTAAGGGATTTTCAGGAACCGAAAATAGCTAAGGAAGTGCAGTCATTCATAGGAATTTGGAATTTCAATTGAAAGTTCTTGAAGGGTTTTGCAGAGTTAGCACAGCCGTTGACACGATTTTTATGAAAGGGTATAAAATGTGAGTGGACAAGAGAGTGTCAGAAAGCGTTTGACAAACTGAAAGAAGTGTTAATATCAAATCCAGTTCTTGTGTTTCCAGCTTTTGAAAAGGAGTTTATACTAGCATGTGATGCATCGAATCAAGCATTAGGATGTGTTCTTAGTCAGGAAATTTATGGGAAAGAACATCCTGAAGCCTATGGGTCTAGGCAGTTGAATGCAGCAAAGAGAAATTACTCAGAAACTGAGAGGGAGATGCTTAGCGTAATCTATGGAATCACATATTTTAAATGTTATTGATATGAGAGAAGATTTTGGGTAGTGACAGATCATGCTGCATTGAAATGATTGTTGGGGTTTACTAGACTCGATAAATGGGCTGTGCGGCTTAGTGAATTCGACTACGAGTTGGTGCACAAGCCTGGGAAGAAGCATGGTAATGCGGATGTATTAAGTAGGAAAGTGGCAAAAGTAGAAGTCATACGTTATGACCTAGCGGTATGGCAAGAATTACAGAACTCTGACAACAATTGTAAATTGTATTGTACACAGCCACAATTTAATATGTACAACGGTCATCTGTTCAGGGAAACGAAGTTAGGGCCAAGGGTAGTAGTGCCAGCAAAGTTGAGGGATCAGCTTTATAAGGAAGCACATGATCATGAGTTATCTGGTCATGGAGGGTGTAGAGCGACGAATAGGAGAGTGGTGGAGAGGTATTAGTGGAGAAGGAGGAAAGGAGATGTCGATCAGTATGTCAAAAATTGTATACCATTTGCACAGAGAGCATATTTTAGTCGGAAACAGATACAGTTACAACGATTACCAGAAGCGACATGTCCATTTCCTTTGTTGGGGATTGGTATCTTAGGACCTTTTAGGCGAATACCACCGGGTAACGGATTTGTTCTCACAATAATAGATCATTTTTCGAGGTACGTGGAGAT
Source organism: Schistocerca americana (assembly GCF_021461395.2). Classification (NCBI taxonomy): domain Eukaryota; kingdom Metazoa; phylum Arthropoda; class Insecta; order Orthoptera; family Acrididae; genus Schistocerca; species Schistocerca americana. Next base: position 313,355,829 of record NC_060119.1, on the reverse strand, counting down.
GGTGGCTATGCATAATCAACAAGCAGAAATTATCACGCAGCTGTTAGTAAATAACTGGATTTTGAAGTCTGGTGTACCAGAGACAATAGTTACTGACCAAGGGACCAGCTTCATGTCGGATTTAATGAAGGAACTGTGTAAATTGTTGAATGTAAAGAAGTGGAGGACGAGCACATTGCATCCACAGGTCAACGGAAGGACAGAACTGGTACACAGAACTACCGGGAAGATGCTGAGTTTTTCCGTGGATTCTCATCACCATCGGTGGGACGAGTATTTGAAGCACATTGCATGCACATGCAATGCAAAACTCCATACAAATACCGGTTTCTCGCCATATGTGGTAGTGTACAGGCGAAAAATGCCGTCACCGTTTGATTTAGTGACGCTACAGAAATGATGGACTGGTGAATCTGTTTATCAATTCGCAAGGACAATTCGGGATGTTTGTAAACGGGTACAAAAGGCAAATACAAAGGCTTGGAAAGGCAGGAAGGAAGTTTACCGCTGTATAGAGTGGGACAATGGATAATTGTGTCCACCTCCTATATGCAAAAAGGGAAAACGAAGAAGTTCCTCTCGAGGTATCAAGGGCCATACCAAGTTGTTGAAACCACATCTTTCGTTAATACTAAGCTTCAGCTGCTAATTAGAATGACGATAGTACACATTGGGCGGTTATGGCCATTTAAGGGTGGCCCGGATGTGATTCCAGGCGTGTCACAGGAAGGAAAGAGGAAGAAAGAGAGAGTAAAGAGAGGTGCTAAGCACAGAGAAAGCCAGGAAGATAGAATACAGCAAGAAGTACCGTATACTTTGCAATCCAGAAAGTAGTAGATTACTTGTAGTTTTTTTTTTTTTGTTGTGTATCGTTAGGTTTGTGAACATTAATTAGGCATTGTATTTTCATGTATGATGTATGTGTTTTCGAGTATTGTAAGCTTGCTATAGACAGTAGTCTCTTTTTGAAGAGGGAGGAAGGTGATGGTGATTCCTGTCCTCAGGTCACCGAAAAGGGAAGTGAAGCGTCTGACCTATATAGAGTGTTGTTGGAGGAGAAATCAAATGCAGTTCTGGAGAAATAAATGCGTCAGAGTAAATTTAATAAATATGTGTTGAACGATTTCAGAGTCATACGATTTCAGAATCATACGATTTCCTGTTTAAATTTTTAGTTATCGACGGAGCTGGGTCTGGAAAGTCATATTTCTTGCACCTGTTCATATAACGTAAATTTAAGGGTGAAAGTAGTCACTCAGCCGGTGTTGGGTTTGGAACAAAAATAGTGGATGTTGGAGGAAAATATGTGAAGCTACAAATATGGGACACGTGCACGGTGCAGTCATTTTTAGCCAGGGGGAAAGGAATAGACTGTCCAAAAGACCTTGTGGAGCCAAAATTGAGCTTTCAATAGGACGGGATGCATTGGATCTTCTCCACCTACGATAATTTGGTAGTAGTAGCAAGTTGTTTAGAGCGGAGAGTATTTGCAGAAGGGAAACGTATAGAGCTCAAGGGGAGCGGAATTTTGATCAATGGAACAAAGTGTAACATAAGAAGGCCAACCTTTCACCTGCCAGCGTCAATTTCAAGAGTCACACACTTGAATGTTACACAGCCACAGCTGTACTGACCAGAAGCCACTTTAGAGTTTTTGCCAACACAGAATCTGATCTTGTTAAGTCAATCTCTGGAGCCAGATATGTTGAGCCCCATAAACCAGTTCATTTTTGAGCAAGAGGGGCGCATATCAGCCAAACAGCTTGTTCAACATGTCGTTCATTATAGGGAAAGGCAACGGCAAACAACGATCATTATGAGCACCCCTGTGCCAAGTGTCATCACAGCTTTAACTTTCTTACGTGTTGTTTTCTTTCTGATCAGGAGGAGAGCTAATTCCAAGAGGGAACCAAGGGTAGTCCAAGTCCCAGTGGATTGGATACCGAGGACGTGACATGAGTAGGTAAGGGGTTGATCTAGCAGTGGTCATACACTAAGGAATTTTTACATTTTGTTTCATGTCATGGTTCTAAGGGGGACTAGACCACATTTAAGTTTCCTAATAGTAAGGAAATAAACCATAGGCGCCAACCCAAACATGTTGAGAGCTAGTTAGGGGTCGACCCAGGGGCTGGGTCTTTCCAAAGAGGGGAATAATGTAGTCGGACCACAGTTTAAGATAGGAAAGTTAGATTCGGTGCAACATTTCTAAGCACACAAGTTACAGGCACGCATGGGCCTGTTTACAATAAGTTACGCTGACCAGTGGTTGCGAAGTAGAATGGAGGTCACAGGACTGTCGAACTGTTCAAAAGAGTAAACGCAGCAGTATGCATGGCGCAAGTTACAGGCAGTAGGGATCCACCTAGGTGTGGCGAGTACATGACACAAGCGGCAAGTTAGAAAATTGGGGCACACAGCCGAGTATAAATAGGTGCCGTTTTCTAACGAGAGTCAAGTGTGGCAGCTCTCCTGGATGGCGGGGCATGTCACACCACCGGCTACTCACAGCAGCAGATAGGACGCCAGTGTTCCAGTCCACAGCGGGTCACTGGTTCGACCCTCTGAGGCCAGCCAGCAACAGACCACTCCACAGCACTCTACCGCAGGCAGTTGTCCTGGCTTCCAACACACGCCGGAGGCATCCCTATTCAAGGGCTGCAGACTTGGACGCCGGATCATGGGCGCCCATTGTCGGCGTGATGTCAGCTACGCCAGTGAGGAAAGAAGCAGTGAACTGCTTGGTGGCTCCCAGCAGAGCAACGCTGTCAGCGGGGAAGAAGACCCCTGAGCCGGCTGCAGGCACAGCCCTGACGAGTCAGTCCTACAAGGTTGACACACAGCAGCGCATTGCACTGGGTCGCTGGGGTGGTGACCTCAGCATTGCGGGTCCCTGTGGCATGGACAGAGTTGAACAGGGAACCGTACTGGAAAGAAATAAATCATTCGGATATCTCGGACGAGTATTAATACGGTGCCTTCTACCTCTTCTCGCTACAGTAGTCATCCTGATACATTTGGTGGCTGAAGTCGCCATTACAATTTCTATCCAGTGAAGGAGCACCAAGTGTGGAATGCCAGTTTCGTTTTTCCTGATGATGCCATCTTAGTTTGTCGTCTGCATCAGGAGAAAGAATGAGGGACTAATTTACTTCTGTAATATTTTACCCAGGAGAATGACTTCATCATTAAGCCACACAATAGAACTGCATGGCGTCAGGAAAGAAATAATAGCTGTATTTTCCCCTTCCTTTGAGCTGTTTGCAGCACCAGTACAGTAAGCCCATGGTGTCTAATGTTACAATGTCTGGTCAGTCAAGTATTCAGACTGTAGCTCCTGCAACTATTGAAAAATCTGCTGCCTTCTTCGAAAAATATGGTTTGGATGGCATTGCTATTTTCAAATGAGAAAGCATTACAAAGTCTGCTGAATAGAATGAACAATCTAATGAGCAGAAAATACAGACAGAGTTAACCAAACTAAGGCAAAAGTAGTAAGAAGTAGCAAAAATGAGACTAGCGATAAACTTAACCTCAAACTTGATGACCACATAGTAGGCAATGTGAAGGAAAAGAATAGAATTGGAGTGCTCGTAATATGGTGCTGTAGAATGATCTGTACAATGATGTTGAAAACTAAATTTGTAAGACAAGGAACATATAGGTTATCCATAGAATAAGCAACAGAAGGAACATATGGGAAACACTGACAAGAAGAAGGGAAAGGATAATACAACATGTATTAATTCATCATGGAACATCTTCCATTGTACTAGAGGGAAGTATAAAGGTGAAAAATGTAGGTGTGAGTGCCTTTCTGAGATGAAGGTGTTGCCACAGCAAACGAATTTATGGCGAACTGCATAAAGCAGCTGGGAGACTCATTCCCAAAATGAAAAAAGCTGATTCCTGTCGTTTCAAATACAATACCATAGAAGTCGCACTCGCTATGCGATCACCCTTTTAAAACACTCTTAATAGGGACAGAATATAATTGGGTAATTGGTAGGCTAAAATAAAGAAAGAATTGTGTTCCAGTTCGCTCTAGGCACCATGTGTCATCCTCCTGTCTGTCAAGTGTGTGTCTGGAAAATTCTAGATTTCATAAAAAAAACTCTAGATATCCTGGCAACCGACGGAGTAAACCTTTTTGCCAGCCAATGAATGGCAGTGTATATTAAACTTAGAAGACTGCAATCAGAGAAGTGCACTGGTGTTCCAGTCACCTTCTGCCTTGGTGGATGTGTAGCCCATGGTCATAAAAACACAATAAGCAGACAAGGAACAATGACAAGAAAAGTTCCGAAGCGCTGGCGCCAGGAAAAGATGGAAATATTTCGTGCTCTGAAATGCTGAAGAAAATATTAGAAAAACATCCTGATGCAAGAATTCATTGATCTCTACCAAAAAAATCATAGCACCTCTTTATGGACAAGGTAAGTGAAACTGTACCACTTTCAGTACTACTGGCAAACATGAGTTAATGGTTTGTGTCTCCTCTAGCTACGTATCAGCGACGTATGTACGAGTTTTCTGCAACAGTGAGCAAATGCAGAGTACTGGGCGAGTCCTAACTAGGTGTGCTTACAACAGCACTCAAATTTTTGCTTGAGCTACATGTAACCCGATCGAGTGTCAGAAAAGCTGGAAACTACAAAATATGTATAACACTACGCTAAACCTGATCTTCGATCCGACACACCTATGATATAATATACAAGTTTACTGATAGGGAGCGTTAAGACATACTATTGCTTATGGCACGGTTCATGTGCAAGGGTTAGTCGTAGAACAGCCTGTTGAGATGTGAACATACTGACTTCTCATAATCGTGTTGTTGGTCAATCCCCGCTGATGATATGAACGATTGCGCTACAGTGCTTAAAGTGGCACGATTTACGTAGCTAGGGTGGATCAGTGGTGGAAGGTTTCATGGAATAAAGAGTCATGTTGCATGATGTCACTTACATGCTCTCTTTGACGAGGACAACTGTGTATACAGGGTGGGCTATTGATCGTGATTGGGCCAAATATCTCACGAAATAGGCGTCAAACGAAAAAACTACAAAGAACGAAACGTGTCTATCTCGAAGGGAGAAACCAAATGGCGCTATGGTTGGCCCGTTAGATGGCGCTGCTATAGGTCAAACGGATGTCAACTGCGTTTTTTTAAATAGGAACCCCCATTTTTTATTATGTATTCGTGTAGTACGTAAAGAAATATGGATGTTTTAGTTGAACCACTTTTTTCACTTTGTGATAGATGGCGCTGTAATCACGATAGCAAATATCCTTCAACTTTCCCCACAGAAATCCAGGGACGTCAGATCCGGTGAACGTGCGGGCCATGGTATGGTGCTTCGACGACCAATCCACCTGTTATGAAATATGCTATTCAATACTGCTTCAACCGCACGCGAGCTATGTGCCGGACATCCATCATTTTGGAAGTACATCGCCATTCTGTCATGCAGGGAAACATCTTGTAGTAACATCGGTAGAACATTACTTAGGAAATCAGCATACATTGAACCATTTAGATTGCCATCGATAAAATGGGGGCCAATTATCCTTCCTTCCATAATGGAGCACCATACATTAACCCGCTAAGGTCACTGATGTTCCACTTGTCGCAGCCATCGTGGATTTTCCGTTGCCCATCAGTGAACATCATGCCGGTTTACGTTACCGCTGTTGGTAAATGACGCTTCGTCGCTAAATAGAACGCGTGGAAAAAATCTGTCATCGTCCCGTAATTTCTGTTGTGCCCAGTGGCAGTACTGTACACGACGTTCAAAGTCGTCGCCATGCAATTCCTGGTGCATAGAAATACGGTACGGGTGCAATCTACGTTGATGTAGCATTCTCAATACCGACGTTTTTGAGATTTCTGATTCTCGCGCAATTTGTCTGCTACTTATTTGCAGATTAGCCGCGGCAGCAGCTAAAACACCTACTTGGGCATCATCATTTGTTGCAGGTAGTAGTTGACGTTTCACATGTGGCTGAACACTTCCTGTTTCCTTAAATAACCTAACTATCCTGCGAACGGTTCGGATACTTGGATGATGTCGTCCAGGATACCGAGCAGCTTACAAAGCACACGCCCGTAGGGCATTTTGATCACAATAGCCATACATCAACACGATATCGACCTTTTCCGTAATTTGTAAACGGTCCATTTTAACACGGGTAATGTATCACGAAGCAAATACCGTCCGCATTGGCGGAATGTTACGTGGTACCGCGTACTTATACGTTTGGGGCTATTGCAATGCCATCTAACACAAAACGAAAAAAGTAGTCCAACTAAAACATTCATATTTCTTTACGTACTACACGAATATGTAATAAAAAAATGGGGGTTACTATTAAAAAAAAAACCCTGTTGATATCCATTTGACCTATAGCAGCGCCATCTAGCGGGCCTACCACAGCGCCAAGTGGTTTCCCCCTTCAAGATAGACGAGTTTCGTTCTTTGTAGTTTTTTCGTTTGATACTTATTTTGTGAGATATTTGGCCCGGTCACTATCAATGGACCACCCTGTATAGCGAGGACAGATGAATTAGTAAAGGCAGTGAGTTGATTTCCTAAAATTATTGTGGCTGTTTAGAGAAATGCTTCAGACAAATGTGTGCTTTCCAAGTTGTAACTCTTACAGGATCGGACCCCTTCCCTCTCAGGAAAATTTTGATTCTGCTAATAGTAGCAGAACACAGACTAGTTAAAGGAAGTGTGGTGGTTTTGTTGGGATAAGCCTACTTGAACGACGCAGATCATTTTCTTGGCAGTGGGCGAGTGCATGGTAGGTTACTACACCCAAAAATCCCGAGAACGACTGCATACCAAGCGTCACTGTAAACAGAAGCAAATTCCACGGCAAGTGCATTAGAATGTAATGCAGAGCATTCCCGTAGATTTAACGCACTAGTCGCCGAAAAAAGCCTCGCTTAGAAGTTGGTGGTTACACGCACATAGCTCTTGGATTGAACAGCAACAGTTGTCCACACATAATTTGTACATAGTACATATGTTCGAAAACTATGCAAGTGAGTCTTTAATAATAATAAGATTAATTTTCAGGTCATAATTATTAAGTTGTTATCACAAATGATGTGCATTCAGAAATTAAATTTTGAGATACTTTCATTAATATGTACTTATTTGAGTACACAAACTATTAAAGTATGTAACTGATGATAACGTCCTTTCTTGCAGCGGATCGTCAAAAGAGGATAATTCATTCTGCCATCAGACAGTTAAATAAACTCTCCTGTGTGCTTATTCGGAATGCCACGTCAGAAGACAAAGATTACGTTCTTGTAACAGGCGGTAAGGATGGATGTTATTCGTTTATTGGGAGAGTGGGTGGTAGACAAAAGCTTAATCTACAGCCTGCGGCGTGTGTGCAGAGGGGAGTTATATACCATGAATTCATGCATGCTCTGGGATTCTATCACGAGCACAATGCACCTCAACGAGACAAATACATTCGAGTACTTTGGAGAAACATCAGACTAGGTGAGACAACTTGGACGCTTATAATTTAGTATTTCAGTTTGTTCATTGTCACAGACGTATTAACTAGGCAGTTATGTTAAGGTGAAAAGAGACTAAAACACTCCCTTATGAAACCCATTGTTATTGACTAATGGATTATAGCCTAACAGTTTAGAATAATTCGACCATGTGCAACTGATAAAGGATGATCGGTTCATATTGGCACGGGAGTTGTTTCATATCAAATCCAACTAAGCTAATTAGGATGTCAGGTAGCAATAATCGGTACATACTTTGTTGTTAATGTTCTATATCTATTGTCTGAACAGCACGAATGAGGCAGTTACTCCCTTTGACAAAGTATAACAGTTTACTCATCACAGGTCACCCATTAACGTCGTCACACGCGAATAATCGTCATGTAACACTGAATGCACAGTCCTCACTGCAACCCAAATTGTTGGTGCCCAGCCCGATTGTCGCGTAACCACGGAGCAGAAATGAACACTTAAACGTATCAACAAATCACTCAGTTAATGCCATTTTCGTATTTGCTGGAGATCAGGCCCATGGCATTGGGTAACACACGCAGCAGTTAAACAATTGTAAACGCTGTCGGCCGTCCTGCCGAAATTCGCTCTGCTCGTTTAACAGCCAACAACTTATTTGCTTGGAGTCCCAAAACTAACTACTCTGGTGCACCGGACACTCGAATATCGATAGTACCTACTGGAACCCGCGTGAGGCAAAGATATATTGTTCTCAATATGTAAGAGGCTGTTGACCCCTTACATCCTCCCCCCTCCACCAAAGGACTTCTTTGAGACTTGAGGTGGAAAAGAATAGTTCACAGTGATAGAAAGAGAACAAACATATAAATACAAGTACAATAATATTTACAAATTAAAAGGTAAATCCTCTGATTCTTGTCATAAACTGCCTCTACAAAGCAGATTACGTATAAATTACAAACTATCCTAATGACACAACTCAAAATTGCAATTAATTGAAACAATACTACCACATATAGATTGTAAAAAAACTTTGCAATTGATGAACTATACAACTCTGGATATCTATTGAGCCATATTGTAACAAAATTATTTTCATTTCATTCATCTCAGTGAGGTTTGCCATCCAGAACACAACCAAAATCTTACTATATGAGCACCACACGTCACAGGAAATAACTACCTCTAAATAGACTAATAACTACTTAATCTAATACATCAGTGACCAAAAATGTAGCCCATAACAAATAGTACTTAATACAAATTCAGGTAAATGACAATAACTTGCTCTCTACTCAATGATGTGTATACAAGACTACCATCAGTGTGGTCATTACAAGACCAGTCTCTAAAGAAATGTATATGTCCTTGGTTGTAAATTGTGTTCCCTGCATTTGAGCATCTATTATTAACACAGTTCACAGAATGGTCCATATGTAGGTCATATTAAAACACACTACAATATTCTAAATACTAATACTCCTCACACGATAAAGGATAACTATATCTCAGTTCTCATATGCAATTCATCCCTTAAATATGGTTAAGTTTTTTCTGATCATGAAAACCCATAATCCTGAATAGATACAAATGTAGTAACCAAAAGACGACAGCTGACACTTGAACATTAGTTCTCATGAACTTTACTCTCCAAATACACATAATAACCGAAAAACACTCTTACACAGTTATATTTATGCCTTGCCAGGCCTTACTTCATCGTCCTGATTACTTCTCTCCTCTGTGTTGCCCTGATCTTTACGCAGATAGTATCTCTTTATATATTCAACATATTCCTTGCCGTGCACTCGATTGGTTTGAGCAAATTCCAGCTCCACTGAACTGGGGTGTATGAGTTTGATAATTCTATATGGATCCTTTTATACATGGTTGAATTTACGTATTTCAGAATCTATATCCTTTGATTTAGTGTGCACGTTCATCAACACTAGGTCTCCTAGCCTGTAGGTTATAGGTTTTACCAACTTATCGTGTCTTTCCTGTGTCCTTTTTGCATTCTCCCTCATGTTCATTTCTACAAATTCAAGCTTCCTCTTCTAAGTTAGGTTATCTCTTTGTGGATATTCCAACAACACACGAGAAACACTGTCAGATTGCTGATTAAGTACATTTCGCATGGTGTAAATCCTGTTAATTCATTTGGTAGGTGATTCCGAATACGCTCGAATTCTTCTAGGTATTCCTTCCGAGTATCATATTTCGTGTGGCAATAGGTCCGACACAAACGATTTAACTCCTTTATCATCAATTTGGCCGGGTTCAAGGTCAGTCTGTATCTTAAGATGGCGATCTCTTATATTTGATGCCTATACAACATTTTCCTCCACTCCTGGGATCGGAATTTGGATCTGTTATCACTTAGGATTCGTTTCGGTTTACATACATTGTTGAAGTATTCCTTTTAAAACTTATTAATAATGGCCTTGCTGATCATTTCCTTTAATGGATAAAACTTCACAAATTTAGATACTAAGTCTTCTGCAACTAGAACTTGAGTGTAATTTCCTTTTGTCACAGACAAGGGAGCAAATTGGTCCACTGCCATGATGTCTTTAAGTGATTCTGGCATGACCAGATGCAGATAACCTTCATGTTGAACAGTGGTAGTTTTAGTTTTTGACGGGTATCACAAGTACTCAGCAACTTGTGTATATGCCTTCCTATGTTGTTGAAGATGTAGTTTATTTTCCCAAGGCATTTATTAGGTCCATAATGGACATTGGTGTAATGTGCATGCCAGATTAACTTGTCTATTATATGCTCTGGAATACATATTCTCCAGCCCTCTTCATGCTGTCTTCTTCTCTTGACCCATCTACTAATATCTTTAACTTACCGCTAAATTGAACTAGAGCATTGCTAGGACTATTATTAATCCCATCAATATTTTAACTTACACCGTATTCCCTGGTGGATATAATAGTATGCACTAATCTTTCATTTACCAGCACATCTATATTTACTCTTTATTAATTTAGTTTTTTTGTCCTGTTTCTGCTATCTACATATGTTCCTCAAGAACCTCTTCACAAAATCTTCGTACTGTAGTCCCTTCGTTAAACTGATCCGAAATTCTCCTCTGTCTGGTCCGTTCACGGCTATTCTCTATGAATTGAGTGGCAGCCTTGATAATGCATCAGGTGTGGTATGTGGTTTATCAGGCTTTTATATCACTTTGAAATCATAATCTTGCAATGCCAAAGCCCATCTTATGAAGCAGCTGGGTCTCAGTTTGCTTGTAGTTAAGAATGTTAGAACTTTGTGGTCCATGTCCACCTTTACATCTCATCCTGCTAGATAATAGTGAAATTGCTTAAAACCCCATACGATAGCCAGCGCCTCTTTCTCTGTAATGCTATGTGTCCTTTCCCCTTGCATTCAAGTTTCTGCTACCAAAGGCTATGGTCTTTATCACCTCAGTAACTCCTTCTTTCGCCATCTGGTAAAAATGTACACCTAATCCGCTCCCAAATAAAAGTCTGTAGAGAAATCATGATGGTAGAATACATCCACATTACACAATGCTTCTTTAAACCTTGCAAAACCTTCTTGACATTCGGCACTCTAGTGCCAAGTTAAATGGTTCAAATGGCTCTGAGCACTATGGGACTCAACTGCTGAGGTCATTAGTCCCCTAGAACTTAGAACTAGTTAAACCTAACTAACCTAAGGACATCACAAACATCCATGCCCGAGGCAGGATTCGAACCTGCGACCGTAGCGGTCTCGCGGTTCCAGACTGCAGTGCCAAGTTATATTGCCTTTAGTAAGTATTCTCAGTCTGGGGGCAGTGAGTACAGGTTCCTTCAGGAATTTCTGACAGAACTCACAGACACTGAAGAATGCTCTCAGTTGTCTTTTGTTATGAGTATCTGGAAATTTCCTAATTGTCTCGAGTTTACTTGGGTCAGGGTATATACCCTCTTCCATAATTATGAAGCCAGAGTTTTATCTAGAATTTACCAAATTTTGACTTATCCAAGTATGCTGTCACCCCAGCTTACTCACAACATCTGCAAGACTCCCTCGAGTGTCTCTAAATGTTTTTCCCATGTCTCACTTGCAATTAACATACCACCCATATAAGCAGTAACCTTCTTAAGTAATTCTTCACCCAAAATCTTGTCCAATGCTCTAATCAATTCTGAGACCGACATGATAAGCCTAAATGGCAAAACTGTAAAATGATAACTGCTACCAGGATATGTGAATGCAGTATACTGACATGACTCAGGGGCCAGAGGTTTTTGCCAGTACCTGGCAGTCAGGTCAATGCTATGAAATATCTTTGCACCTTAAAACCTTTTACTTAATTCTTCTTGCCTCTGGCTTTTCTTGCTTTGGTTCAATGATTTTCTTTACTGTACATGAATCCAAAACTGTTCTCACCTTCGCACCTTTCTTGTCCAACACAAGTAACTGACTATTGTATTGGCTCTTGGTTCTCTCCTTAACCCCAGACTAACCATTCTTCGTATTTCCTCTTCTACCACTTGTCTTTTAGCCTGAGGGATGGAATATGGTTTAACACTGAAAGCCTTGTGTTCCTTAATTTTCAGTTTACATTCTACCCCATTCACGATTCCCAGCTGCTTAGAGAAGACTTAGCTATGCCTATGTAAGATCTCTGCATCTCTTCATCCAATTGTGTCAAAGCTTTTAGTTCCCTGCCTATAGTATCTTTACTAGGTTGATCTGCTTGTGCTAATCCCTTGTAGAACATCAATATTCCACATCATCCAGTTGTTCTCCTGTTGGTCCTCCTCATAGCCTAAATTCACCTGTCGGAACTCTTCTTCTTCTTGTGACTTCTTACTTTCTACCAGGGTCAATTCTCTCGTTTGTCCATCATGTCCTTTTACACTCACTGTGTCTTAATCGAAATTGAAAGTTGCTTCGACTTCACTCAGCCAGTCAGTTCCCAAAATAACTGCCATGTTAAGGCCTGATACCACAAAAAATGTCACTTCACACACTTCTCCCTCTACTTTCATCCCAGTCAATGTTTTTTCCTTAATGGGCTAAGTTTTGGCACCTACATCATTTACAACTCAGACACTATTTACAGGAACTCCCAGTGTCAACTAGGGCATTAACATCTAATCCACACATCTTTATCCTGACTACAGGTAACCTTGGTTCTTTGGAACACTGTTTCTTTTCCTTCACGAGGTCTTCTCTCAGATCACCATTATTACGCCTAATCAGATTAATATGGGTCCTCCTTTGCCCCCCTCCTGACCCAGCCTCATCAGGAGCGTCACCTAGTTTATCGAACCCCTTTCCTTGTGATCTTGGGATTCACTGTTTCTTCGCCAGCCACCTTCTCTCTCATATTTCCTTGTATTGTCATGTCTTCTAGAATCGCCCTGGAACCAACGAACATTTCCATGGCCCCTACTGTCATGATGGTCTCCTCTTCCTCGGTTGAACGATTGATTATTACACTGATTCCTATGGTAATTGCCCTGTCTTTGGCCGTGCTCACCTGCTTCACTATTCTCTTATTCATCTGTGGACTCCAATTTCTCCAGTACCTCCATTAGGGCTTCTCTATCTTTAACCAGACTTCTGGACAAGGCTTCCTGCATCCTCTGACATAATCTTCTCTTAATTACAGAAATCATTATCTCATCATTTAAGGGTTGTCTAAGGTTTCATTCAGTTTCCATAAATGCTCAGCAAGTTCTCTCTTGTGATGGAACAAGTTTTCCAATGTTGCACATTAATGACTCTTTCGCCAGTACTTCTTAAGAAACTCTTCTTTAAACTGTTCAAAATTACTAACTTCATCTTCCTTCTTCACTTCCCTTGTAAAAGCTTCACCTTCCATTCTATCTATTGCAAAATGAATTTTGTTCTTGTCTCAAAAATGTGCTGGAAAAACGCCTCTCAGCCATTTCATAAAAATCGTGAGGTGCAGTGCTTGCTTTGGCTTACATTTTTGTCCCACGTTAGCTTGTGGATGCCAATTATCAACACTCATTAATGTTATCACTTTGCCTTCCCCTGTAGTTAGTGATTTGGATTTAAATTTCCCCATCAGAAGTAGTCGTTAATTTACTATTATTTGTTTTAAGAGACCATTTCTTACTTTCAGTCTTCTGATGTTTTCAAAATGTACTAAATCTTTCTGTCAATCTCCTCAGTTTTCGTTTCTAATTGCTAGATTTAGCCTTGTGAATACTGCATATCCTGTGCAATTCTCCTATTATTTTCTTTCCTCTGCACTGCTATTGCGTTTTGTATATTTTGAGCTAATTCATTCTGTTTGTTGCACAATCTCTTTATAGCTACTTCACATTGCTGCTGCTTCTGTGTTATCTCTTCGACCCTTCATCTTAATTTTTCCTTAACTTCTTCATAGGCTTTCTTGGTTACCTCCTCTCCCATCTTCTTCATATCCTCTCAGAGCAGGTTTATGCTCTGCTGGAATCTGCCTTCTCTCTCCTTGCAGTCTTTCCTCACCTCTTCTTCATAATCCCATAATTCTTTCTTGAAATTTTCTTGTTCTCATAATGTCATCTTAACCTTCTCATTGACGGCATCAATTTTTTCTTGGATTATTGTATTGGTTTCCTCGATTTTCTGATTGGTGGCTTCAATTATGTCTTCAATCTTTTCTTTGGTTGTTTTATTGGTTTCCTCCAATTACAGACTGGTGGCTTCAATCTTGGCAATATTCTTTTCTAATATCGCCAGTAACATGTCTTGCTGTCCTCCCTCTACAATGTTTGATTTACTACTCCCAGGTTTAATTGGTGTCTAGAGGTAATTGGTGGAATGTGCTAACGGGCTTTCTATTGACAATCCATAGTCACTGATTCCTGAATCACTTCTATCCTCCTTTCCTATTTCCTTCTTCTCAGCTTCTACCTCTGGAATCTCCCGCTTGGTTTCAGTAGACATGTTTCGGTATGTCTATTACATACCAGCAATACTATAAATTAACCCTTGGGTAACTTAAGCACTCTTGACCATTTGGAAAATTCAACAAAATAATGACAGCAGTACTTAGCTCAAAACAGAAACAATAACTATTCACACTTGATATAAAAGAAATTCACTGACTTATCTGAATTAAACACTAATGGCAATGTTCATCACCTCACAACAAAACATCAAAAATCAAATACTATCACCAATTAACACTATAAAATCTGTAATCAACAGTTAATGCTGCAGTATAAGTTTTAAAATCAATTCCCTACTGCCTTGCTGGTGAAAACACACAAAAATAAAACAAGTAGATAGACACACTGCTGCAAAGCCAGAAAATTCCGAAATGGAAGCAGAAATTACTATACAAGTAGCGTTATAAACTGTGATTAAATTAGTTATATGCTCTGCAGACACCGTAATATAAATTATTATTGCGCTGGCAGATTGTCTCCACTCATCGCACTACGATAATATTCGCTGTGGAATTCGATGTTTGTTCCACACTGTGTTTAGCCCATAGCCGGTCGCGCTACCAGTCGAGTCACGGGCTCTGCTGTCGTGCTGTTGACTCGTCCCATGCGGTGACTGTTGGCTGCCACGTCACTGTCGCTGGCTGCCCGGCGTGATGCGTGCAGATGTTGTCGAAGTTCAGTGATCGGTGGCCAGATGGCTCTTCGCCACGTGAAGTCAGCTTCTGCGGCATGCTGGTCACTGCAGGGTGTTGCTTGTCTATGTCGTCGATACTCTCGCTCGGCTGAATCTGGTGCTGTGTCGAATCACTTCCTGACATTCATTGACGGGCATGCTGGGATCGTCTCCGTGACGTCACTCAGCAATAATATTAGCCACTCGTATTATTGGCTACGTATCCGTTTATGGGTCCACGTCAATTTTCACTATTTTAAAATGGTTTAAAGACAGTTTCGTGCTTAAAGTCACAGTACAACACATCTCTGATACGCTTGTAACGAATATGCCATCGGGTTACGTCGCGATAATATCTACTCGTGTCTCTCGTTAATATTCACATTGCACTGTTTTTGACACGAATTTCGATGCTTGTACTCCACAACACAGTTTATTAACACCGTCCCTGTCGTCCGATACTGCCAATTACTTTTGATTAATAGATGTTATTACGTTCTATTATCCCTAAATTTAGCAATTATGTCGTAATACACTGTCCGAAATTTCTTACACAGATTTTCACAATGAAAACTGTTATAAAGTACTGTTTATCGAAGATTGTTTTTCATGTAATTTTTCAATTGTTCATGCAGATGTAAACTGATGTGAAGTTTTCGTTAGCACTTGAGCTTTTACTTATTGTCCTAACACTGCCAATGTTCTTCCACAATAAGCACAATTAAACCATTTATTGATATCATCTTGTCCTACTGTCTGCCTGAAAATTGCACAATGTCCTTTCACGGAGCGCCACGATGAAACACTCCCTTATTAAACCCACCATTATTGACTAGTGGGTTATAGCGTAACAGTTTAGAATAGTTTGACCGTGTGAAACTGATAAAGGCTAATAGGTTAATAGTTGCGCGGGAGTTGTTTCAAATCAAATCCAACGAAGCTAATTAGGATGTCAGGTAGGAATAATCGTTACATACTTTGTTATGAATGTTCAATATCTAACGTCTGAACAGCACGAATGAGGCAGTTACTCCCTTCGCCTGACAAATTAATAACGGTTAACATATCACAGGTCGCCTATTAATGTCTCCACACGCGAATATTCTTCATGTAGCACTGAATGCCCAATCCTCACTGCAGGCCAAATCGTGGGTGCCCAGCGTGGTTGTCGCGTAACCACGGAGCAGAAATGAACACTTAAACACACCAACAAATCAGTCAGTTAGTGCCATTTACGTATTTGCTGGAGGTCAGGCATTGGGTAACCCACACAGCCGTTAAACAAATGTAAATGCGGTCGGCAGTCCTGCCGAAATCCGTCCTGCTCGCTTAGCAGCCAACAAATTACTTGCTTGGAGTCCCAACACTGACTACTCTGGCGCACCGTGTGCTCGACTGTCGACAGTATGTGCTGTGACCTGCGTGAAGCAAAAATATATTGTTCTCAATCCGAAAGGGGCTGTTGACCTCTTACAGGATGAAGAAAATAGTACGTTGTACAAATAAACTGATATAGCGATATCTCAATAATCAGAAACAGCGAGCCCTCCTGGGAGTTGATGCATATAAATTATGAACGGTGCCTAACGTGAATCTATACCATACTTATAAAGGAAATGTTCCAAATTTCAGAGAGACGCTAGAGGAGAATAACTGGAAACTTACTTTTTAAATATGGGCAATAATAGCTGATAACACTAAATCCCTGGAATAACAAGTGTTATTCCGTTAACTAACGGGAAAAATACCGCCAGCATTGAAATAGTGTCTCACCAGCTGTTACCTCTTTCTGTATGACGTTAGAACTGCATGTAAACTGGTTCTTGACCGCATAATGCATTAATGAAACTTCATCGCCCGTAGATGGGAGAAGCGATCACAGAACCCGTTCAAGCAAGCTCCAAACATAAACCTAACAAGCGATCGAATACAGTGTAAAAGTAGCTTCATTCTACTTATTTCCAAATTACTGACAGTGCAAGGTTTTTGGCTGAATGGAACGGAGATATTTTTCAGCATTCAAAATATTTATAAGAAGTGGAGAACCAGCAGCTTTATTTGTGTGGTTTCCGTGGTTCTGTTTTCGTTTAAACTACGTCCTGTAGAGGCACTTTAAAATTAACATTCACTCTGGAGCCAATAACTTTATCAACGGCATCATCATCTGTAGTACCTGGTCTTGTTCGTCAAAACGTTTAACTTCAGCCTGTGATCTAAGCGTAGCATCCTGGGTGTCGTATTTAAACCCTGCCAATGTTTGAATTTTGAGCAAAAATCTTCATCAATGTCAGTCGAAGGATCCGGTATAAGAAGTCATCCTCGTTCTTCCAACAGCTTTGTGAAAAGTGTGGTGGAGTGAACAGAGTTTCATGGCAACCCCTTGGCGTTAATTTGGGGGAACTTCCCCTAAATGTCATGAGACTGCAGAAGACAATCCAAACAACTGCATTAAATACATACAGTGGGTTTTCACAGGATATTGGCAAAATATCGCCGATTAGTCCACATTTCGGATCTTCGCGAGTGGACTGTCAAGTAGGAGATAATAATGAGATAAAGATTGAATAACCAGAGAAAGGATAGCATACTGAGAGTCACAGTGTGGATTGTCAGAGATTTGAACATGATAGGGAGCTAGAAGATCTGAAAACGGAAACGCAAAAGCTTCGTTTAGATATTGGGGC
This sequence comes from Schistocerca americana, assembly GCF_021461395.2. NCBI lineage: Eukaryota > Metazoa > Arthropoda > Insecta > Orthoptera > Acrididae > Schistocerca > Schistocerca americana. The sequence goes on along the minus strand of NC_060119.1, from coordinate 313,338,024 downwards.
TCAATGAAAGGAAATGGAAAGAAAATGTTTCCTAGTCAGAAGAATACAGAATAAAATTAACAGCATCAGGAAATGGTATATCAGGAGTAGCATTTACTACGAATTGGAAAGTAGATCGCAAAGTAAGTTACTGTAAACAGTGATGGATGGTTTTCATCATAATCAACAGCGGACCAACGCAAACAACACTTCACGTCTACAGTGCGAAGAAACAAAGCGAAGAATAAGAGATAAAGTGTAGGATACTGAAAAAGGGCAATTCAGTACAGAGAAGAAAATAAAAATCCAGTAATCATTGTGGAATGGAGCACGGTGGTTGGCAAAGGAATAAAAGACTCGCAGGAGAATGTGAGATTGGTAGTAGGAATGAGAGAGGAGAAAAACTAATCGAGTTCTTCAATAAATTTCAGCTAGTAATAGCGAATACCCATCACAAGTCGAGGAGGTATGTTTGAATATGATCTGCCGATACGGGAATATTCCAGCTGGATTACATCATGGTCGATCAGAAATTCTGAAATTAGATATCGGATTGTAAGGCGTACCCAGTAACATTTATAGACTCAGGTCACAATTTAGTAATGACTAAGAACAATTAGGAATTTAAGAGACTCTCCTGGTAGGGCCAGTGTCTAAGAAATCAGGATACCGAAGTACTGAGGAATGATGAAATTATTTTCATCTTATCTGATGCTATAGATAAGTAGTGTGATATAAGTACCACAGTAGACACTTCTTGAAGGCGAATGCATATCTCTGAAGGGAACAATCACAGAAGTTGGACAAACAAGCGCAGGTAAAAGAAAGAAACTTTTCGGTGACGGAGGAAATTCTTCAGTTGATGGACGGAAAAATGAAGTACAAAGATATTAAGAAATTTCAGTCCTTAGTCTCTTAGACACTTTGAAATAAAATTAATAGGAAGTTGAGGGAAGCCAATGGGAAATACCTGCAGGAAATTTTGAAGCTTTATAAAAGGAAATGGTCATCGGAAGGACTGATTCAGCATGCAGAAAAATAAAATCAACGTTGCTGAAATTAAAAGCAAGGGTTTCAACATTAAGAGTGGATAGGTGGAAGGTGTACGTTGAAAGTCTCTACGATAGGGGACTTGTCTGACGACGTGGCAGAGGTTGGTATAGCAGTAGACATGGAAGACACTGGAGGTCCAGTATTAGAGGCAATGTTTAATAAAGCTTTGAAAGACTTGCGGTAAAATAAGGCACAAAGGATAGATGATACTCCATTGGAATTGCTGAAATGGTTGAGGCAAGTGATAAGCAAGAGACTGTCCAAGCTAGTGAGTAGAATTTGTGGGTTTGGTTACATACAAGCAGACCTTCCGAGAAACATCAATCATACAATACCGAATACAGAAAGACAGATTAGTGCTATGACTATTGCACAAACAGTTTTATGGCTCATGTAACCATGTTGCTGACAAGAATAATATACAGAAGTATGGAAAAGAAAATTGAAGATCTGTTAAATGACGATCAGTTGGCCTTCAGGAAAAATATAGGTACCAGAGAGCCAGTCCTGGTGTTGCGATTGTAATGGAAGTAATAATTACGGTATATCAAGATTTGATCATAGGATTTGCGGACCTGGAAAAAGCGTTTGACAGTGTATAATGGTGAGAGATATTTAAAATTCTGAGAAAATTGGAGTAAGCTGGAGGGAAGCCCGCCCGGTTGGCCGTGCGGTCTAACGCACGGCATTCCGGGCGGGAAGGAGCGCCTGGTCCCCAGCACAAATACGCCCAGCGGATTTGTGTCGAGATCCGGTGAACTGGCCAGTCTGTGGATGGTTTTTAGGCGGTTTTTCGTCTGCCTCGGCGAATGCGGGCTGCTTCCCCTTATTCTGCCTTAGTTATACTATGTCAGCGATTGCTGCGCAACGGTTCTGGCGCTGCAGTCCGGAACCGCAGGACTGCTACGGTCGCAGGTTCGAATCCTGCCTCGGGCATGGGTGTGTGTGATGTCCTTAGGTTAGTTAGATTTAAGTAGTTCTAAGTTCTAGGGGACTTATGACCTAAGATGTTGAGTCCCATAGTGCTCAGAGCCATTTGAACCATTTTTGATTGCTGCGCAAACAAGTTCTCCACGTACGCGTACACCACCATTACCCTACCACGCAAACATAGGGGCTACAATCGTCTGGTGTGAGACGTTCCCTGGGGGGTCCACCGAGGGCCGAACCGCACAATAGCCCTGGGTTCGGTGTGGGGCAGCGGAGGGGAGAAGTGGACTGCGGTAGTCGTCGTGGGGTTGTGGACAACTGCAGCTGCGGCGGGGACGGAGCCTCTCCATCGTTTCCAGGTCCCAGGTTAACATACAGTACAATACTAGAGGGAAAGACAGATAACGTACAATGCACTTAATAACCAACTGGGAACCAAGAACGACATGCTCAGATTAAAAAGGAAGAGACAGATCGTTCACCCTACACATCGTTCACGCTACACATCAAAGAAGCAATGATGGAAATAAAAGAACGGTTGAAGAGTGGCATTAAAATTCATGGGTAGGCGATATTAAAGACACTACTCGCTAATGACTTTGATATCCTCAGTGGAAGTGAAGAATTACAGAATGTGCTGAATGGTACGAACAGTCTAATGAATGGCCAGGAGGTCACAAGAAGCAGTTTAGAGCATGCAGAAAGAGATATCTGTGCAAGAGAAGTGTGCTAGTATCAAACATCGGCCGGCCGGAGTGGCCGAGCGGTTAAAGGCGCTACAGTCTGGAACCGCACGACCGCTACGGTCGCAGGTTCGAATCCTGCCTCGGGCAAGGATGTGTGTGATGTCCTTAGGTTAGTTAGGTTTAAGTAGTTCTAAGTTCTAGGGGACTTATGACCACAGCAGTTGGGTCCCATAGCGCTCAGAGCCAGCCATCAAACATCGGCCTTAATCTGGCGGAGAATTATCTGTTAATGTACTTCTAGAGCACAGCCTTGTTTGTTAGTGAATCATGGTCGTACGGTGCTACAACAGGATGTTGAAAATAAGTTGCACAGGTAAGAAAAGGGATGAGAATGTCTTCCACAGAAAGGAACATACGGAAAATACGAAGGGACAGGAGGATGGGCACAACTGCGAAGGTAAACAGAAACTGGAATGCGTCAAACAAATAATCGACGACGTACCATCCAAGTACTACTCTGAGATGAAAAGGTTGGCACTAGAGAGGAAGTCGCGGCGAGCCGCATGGAAGTAGTCACAAGTTTGATGACACACATAAAAAAGTTTTAACTTGCCATACCCTAATGTGAAACCTGTATGCTACTGTCAGATAGATGCCCATGTCGGACAGGTGTCTGTTTCATCAGCTACTGTCAACAGAGACACACCCTCGTAAGGTCTGTCGCTGGTTTTTTATAACCCAGCTCTAAGGTCCAAGAAACGTGATGACGTTTTCCGTTTTCAGCAGCTGAGCTAACAGTAGACGGCACAAGTGGAAAGTCAAATTCTCTAGTTGTCGCGGTAGAGCTCATACCGTAAGTCTATCGCTGTTCCATTACACAGACTTAACTACTCGTCTAACAGCATTCATGCCGGCGCATACGCTTTTTAATTATATTTAATCTTATATTATTATTCCCTTTCCTACACTCTTATCGTCTTTGAGTCTTACATAACGCATGCAGATTTTCTGTCGACGTGTCAAAGTTCTCTTCTGCTTCACAAAAAACAAATTTCACATCTGTTCAGTGTAGGGAATTTTATCTCTATTACGTAACTACTCTGCAACTCTCACTTAAATGCAGGGAGTTCACCTTCAGCCTGTTTCTCTACCGTCCCACTCTCGAACAACGCAGAGAAAAACGAACACTTCGATCTTTCCATGTGAGCTCCGATTTCTCTTATTTTATTGCGACGATCTTTCTCACTATTCAGATGAGCGTCAACAAAATATTTTCACATTCGGAGGAGCAATTTGGTTATTGAAATTGCGTGAAAAGTTTTCGCTGCAACAAAAAACGCCTTTTTTTCAATGATTATCACCACAACTCACGTGTCATATCTGTGACACTCTCGCCCCTGTTTCGCCATAATTCAAAACGAGCCACCATTCTTTGAACTTTTTCGATGTCCACCGTCAATCCCATCTGGTAAGGACACTACGCTGCGCAGGAATACTTTAGAAGAAGACGGAGAAGCGTAGTGCAGACAGTCGCTTTATCAGACGTGTTGCATCTTGTAGAGTCCTGCGAATAACAAGCTATCTTTCTTCGTTCGCCTTCCCCACAACATTTTCTGCGTGATAGTTCCAATTATGAACCTCTAAGCCACCTGACTCAGACATTGTTTGCTTTGTTGTAACAAAGTGACGAAGAGATTTCGCCACTTTCGAGTAGTTGAACACTTCATTTTTCCATGAGACTGGATCTAGTATTGTTCCTCTCTTAAGAGTGATACCCACAAATGAGATAGTTTTCTCACTTAAATCTGTTTTGGAAGCATTATGTGAATTAAAAATTGTCCCAACGATTCCTCTATGTAGTGTAAAGATACATTCATCTAGCTGGTCTATTTTCGATACTCCAACAAGACCTCTTCTATGCCAAATAAACGTCAACGTAAGTGAAACGTCCTCCAGCCAGGAAGTTGGTTTTAAAACCCTCCTTTTTAATGAAGTCCTATCCATGCCGTGAAGGTCCAAGGGATATCTACCGGCCGCCGGGTCATCCTCTGCCTTGTTTCGTCACGTAGATGCAATATGGCGAGCCATGTGAGCTGCACACCGTTCCCCCGGCCGTTTTGTAGACTCTCTCAAGTAGCTCCTTTTATATGATCATTCCACTTCAAATCGTTCCGCACGCATACTCCCAGATATTTTACAGAAGTAACTGCTACCAGTGTTTGTTCCGCTATCATATAATCATACAATAAAGGATCCTTCTTTCTATGTATTCGCAATACATTACATTTGTCTATGTTAAGGGTCAGTTGCCACTCCCTGCACCAAGTGCCTATCCGCTGCAGATCTTCCTGCATTTCGCTACAATTTTCTAATGCTGCAACTTCTCTGTATACTACAGCATCATCCGCGAAAAGCCGCATGGAACTTCCGACACTATCTACTAGGTCATTTATATATATTGTGAAAATCAATGGTCCCATAACACTCCCCTGTGGCACGCCAGAGGTTACTTTAACGTCTGTAGACGTCTCTCCATTGATAACTACATGCTGTGTTCTGTTTGCTAAAAACTCTTCAATCCAGCCACACAGCTGGTCTGATATTCCGTAGGCTCTTACTTTGTTTATCAGGCGACAGTGCGGAACTGTATCGAACGCCTTCCGGAAGTCAAGAAAAATAGCATCTACCTGGGAGCCTGTATCTAATATTTTCTGGGTCTCATGAACAAATAAAGCGAGTTGGGTCACACACGATCGCTGTTTCCGGAATCCATGTTGATTCCTACATAGTAGATCCTGGGTTTCCAAAAACGACATGATACTCGAGCAAAAAACATGTTCTAAAATTCTACAACAGATTGACGTCAGAGATATAGGTCTATAGTTTTGCGCATCTGCTCGACGACCCTTCTTGAAGACTGGGACTATCTGTGCTCTTTTCCAATCATTTGGAACCCTCCGTTCCTCTAGAGACTTGCGGTACACGCCTGTTAGAAGGGGGGCAGTTCTTTCGCGTACTCTGTGTAGAATCGAATTGGTATCCCGTCAGGTCCAGTGGACTTTCCTCTATTTAGTGATTCCAGTTGCTTTTCTATTCCTTGGACACTTATTTCGATGTCAGCGATTTTTTCGTTTGTGCGAGGATTTAGAGAAGGAACTGCAGTGCGGTCTTCCTCTGTGAAACAGCTTTGGAAAAAGGTGTTTAGTATTTCCAACAAGTATTGGTTGATCATTACGGGAAACTGATCTTATTTCAATGAGCAACCCTATTCAGAGAAACATAGTTTGGGTGCTGCGGGACACCGAGTGTGAGAACCGTGACCACTGACTGTATTTTGCCGTCAAATTAGTTGCGCAGCGTACTAGCCACCAGTCTAAAATGGATTTACAGACTGTACAAGGTAGCACTCCCACTCATGTGCTGCAGCCTCACACAGTCCTTTGTTCTAGTAGTAGTGGGTGGCTTGTGTTGCGTGCAGTGCAGTAATGTTGGTGGCTGGTCTCGTGCCAGTGCGGTAATACAAAATGGCCAATATGCAGAATGTTTGCGGAAAAGATAGTCACGATGACAGACCTGCTGCGCGATTATACTCAAACACAAAAGAAGACGAAGCACCATGAAGGAATGACACGAATGGGACAGAAATCAGTAGACACGACGTGCATGTTCAAACAAACATATGATTAGACTTTCAGAAAAGTGGGATTATTTATGCAATAGGAAGAGCTTCACAAATTCAGCAAGACAATAAAGCGTTGTTCCACTTTTGGCTCTTATGGCAGCAGTTATTCAGTTTTGCACTGATTGATATTGTTGGATGTAGTCCAGAGGCATCTCGTGCAAATTTCTTTCCACGTGGCCCGTTAGATCTTCAAAATCCCGAACCGATTTCTGGGCCCTGCCCATAATGCTCCAAACGTTCTCAGTTATGGAGAGATCTGGCAACCTTGCTGGCCAAGGTAGGGTTTGCAAAGCACAAAGACAACCAGTAGAAACTCTCGACGTGTGAAGGCGGGTTTTATCTTACTAAAATGTAAGCCCAGGATGGCTTGCCATGAAGAGCAAAAAAATGTGGCGTACAGTATTGTCAATGTACCGCTGTGCTACGTAAGGGTGCCGTGGATGACAACCAAAGGAGTCTTGCTATGAAATGATATGGCACACCAGACCATCACTCCTCGCGGGCGACAGTCCGGGACATCTCAAGACAGATCTTCTCTTATCATTGGGGCTCATCCCGAAGTGGGACACATTGCTGAAGACAATTCTACTCCAGTCAGTGAGATTCCAGGTCGACTGTACCCGACACCACTGCAAACGGGCTTCTTTATGTAAATAAGTCAACGGTAGTCGGCTCAAGGAGCTGGGTGAACCCAATCCCCTTTCTGTGAGCCACCTATTAATGGTCATTGTGGTCACTGTAGCACGAGTTGCACGTCCGATAGATGATAACGATGACTCTGGAGCTCTGAGTCCCTCTCTGGCGATGGCTCAGTCCTCTCGTTCTGTCGCATCTAGGTCGACCACTTCCCCCTCTTGACACTGTGCGGCCACGGTTCACCTATTCGTGTCAACATAGTCGAATAGTGGCATCGCTCCTTTTCGTTTGCCGAACGATTCACCGAGTTCTCCAACCGGCTTCGATGAGCCCGCCTACACGTCATCTCTCAGATGCTGACATTTGCAAATATTGTTAAAGGGCCTGTCTGCGAGGCGTATTTACTGCCCAAAGGAATGAAATTTGTAAAGACTTGGTGCCCTGGTATCGACATGTCCCCTGTTCACTATAAATGCGAAGCACACCGTGATTGGGCTGCAGTGTTAGACTTTCATCCATCGGCAGCCGAAGTTGACGTTTTTTGATTTTCCGTCAATACCTTTGTGAGTATCCATTTGCCACCAATGTAACTCCTTCGTCGTGCTTCATTCTTGTTTTGTCTTAGAGTACATATGTAGGATGTTACCCCAGCTTAAATAATTAGCTCCACGTACTGGCTCTGACGGGACGTTCAGTACTGATTGGTGCCGTGCCATCCTCTCCCAATGGCTTTATTCACATGCGGTATGGAGGGCCATGTGGTCATAACACATCATACTATTTTGATCATCAGACTGTTCTCTCTGTCATCAATTTCCCAGACCTCTGAGGTGCTACTTCTCAAATATTTCAGTTGCCGCTACGAGGCTTAGTTCGCCCAGTACGAGTCCTCCAACAACAAATATTCCGTATAATTTGACTACCGTAGCATCCGAGAACAAGATTATGAGTGACTGGGTAAGATACAAGTCGTTACCGTACTTTCTATCTATGTATGTACAGCCTTTGGAGTTTTCTTTGACATTTCTTTCACATAGCAAAGAAGCAGTTGCGTCCCCCAGGCTCTCCAATCCATGAAGATTTCATTCAACCTCCAAAACATCGTCGTCGCTGGATATAATACGCAACCCTTCCTTCTTTCCATGGTTTGCTGAAGTTTGGCTACTGCTTCAGTTCTTTTCGTCTCCTGTGACCGATTCATGTTCAACCAAATTTATACAGCGGATATCCTGAGAATGCCGGTACTCGTCTGCCCTCTGTGGTCAAGCCTTGGCACCCACCTGATGGCACCAAGGCTCATGTGCAGTATGGGAAAGTGTGCAGACAGACTTTCCAACGGATTGCAGTTAATGCTTAGGACGCACATTCAATGACGTATTTGCTCCGATTTCGACAGCATCAAAGGCGAAAACATTGCAGCTGCAGTATTGGTTCCTTTCCATATCATTTTGTTCAGGACCGCACTTTACTGAGGTTTGTGGCAGTATAGTGTGAGGGGAATGCATCTCTCGATAGGTCGATCGAAGGGTCCAGATAACTATTAGAGTGAGGTGCCGATCCTAACACAGCGTCGCAGGAGGTTCTCGGTTTTGACTGTGTGTCATTGTACGTTTCCTCCCTCCTGGAGGTTTCTCCACGGTCGCAAAAAGTTGTTATGAACGGGATTCAACATTGAACAGGCACCCAACAATTGCACAACTCTCTAATTTACCAATGACTTGGGCAAGAGTAACACAATTCACACGTGTTGGCTCTGAGCACAATGGAACATCTTAGGTAATCAGTCCCCTAGAACTTAGAACTACTTAAACCTAACTAACCTAAGGACATCACACACATCCATGCCCGAGGCAGGATTCGAACCTGCGACCGTAGCAGTCCCGCGGTTACGGACTGAAGCGCCTAGAACCGCACGGCCACCGCGGCCGGCTCACACGTGTTCCACGCAACATTGCTTCCCTGTGATTCGACTTCTGTGTGCCAATTTCGTATGTCTACATCACGCAGTAAGAACCACTGTACGCAGGACCTCCGTTCAAACGAACTATTGCAAGTTCTCTAAGCATTTTCGTCCTGTCGTGCCTTGAATGTCACGAGTTTCTGTGGCGTTCGGTAACAATTCTGTCAGCACAGCGTCACCTTGACACAATGCCTTGTCCTGTTCCTTTATTTATGAAAATGAATGTGTACTGCATGGAAGTTTGTGAGTCCACACACGAGTAATCCTCTTGTAAGCGAATGGGACGTCTTTTGGGTACTCTTGAGAGGACTGATCATTGTTAGTCTCAACTTTGATGATATTGTAATCATTACTGCTTCTTAATCTATCAAAATATCGGTTGCGGTGCTACAGAAGCCTTGCAAAGTGTTAACATTTTATCATTATCCAAAGAAATTTAAATAGCCCTCTCTTTCTTTGCGTTTATCTTGTCCCACGCGGCGGGCCGAATGCTTCTGCTGCCACCAGATATAACTTTCTTTAACATCAGGATCAAATTTTGAGGGAATTGGGTCTTGTTGGGAATTCGCAGATAGAACAATTATATTCTTCCACAGGGATGAGGCCATTTCTGAAGCGAGGTCTCGCAGCTGATGTTAAAAAGATGTCGAGAATTTGACACGTTAATGGAATGGTTTCCACATTAAACTGCCGGCTTTGGACTGAGGTCTAGATTTCTTTGATGTGAACCAGTAAAAATTGGCTATTACTATAAACACAGCCTTCCCCATTTGATAATAGGCGACATGTGACTGCTTTGGTCTGGCTTTTACGCAGACAGTGTCCTTCCACCTCAATCTCTTGGGCTCTTTATACACATTACGCCTCAAGTGACAATAGTGAGGGCAACAAGGTGGTATAGCAATTGACTGTGTAAGTAGTGACATCAGATATATCTTAGATTTGTTATGAAGTGCTCATAAACTTTCTTTTTCAGGTAAAGCAAAATATTTTATAAAGCACCAACCCTGGGAGGTGATAGATTATGGAGCAAATTATGACTATGCTAGCGTTATGCATTACGGCAGGAGAGTGTGGTCCAAGAACAACCGAAGTACAATTATGCCGATTGTAAGTATTGTATTCATTTATTGCTACGAAACAACAGAGTTTACAGCTCTGCTATGATAAAAAGACAAAATTACTTTACTGGTCTTATGTTAATGAATGTGGCAAAACATCATACTTTAATATTTTTTGTAAGGCATTTCAAATAATTTGTGGCAGAGTAAAAGTTGCCTCTTTTCTGTCGATAAATCCAGTTAGTTACTGATAGCTCAGCATTTCAAAGGAAACCTTCAGATCTTCTGATCGTCAGAACTACTATTGTCGCGAAGGCAGAAGGGGATCCCTGACAGCTAGGAGCGCTGTTGCCAGCTTTCTGTTACGAAGCAAAAACCGCTACAGTCGAGAAAAGGGTCCATATGCACTCAAAGCTCCCAGCCCGGCTAATTGCACTGTCAGGGATCTTCTTACGATACGTCCACTAAAGACGATTTATGTATGGATCCTTCCAATTTTTAGAACCAAATAATTAACCACATTATTAGTTGAAAATTAATAGTAACCGGTTGCAGAGAAAATACTTTCTTCTTGTGACTGATGAAGCCCTACGGTGAAAGCAGTTTATCAAACCAAGAGATCAGATTTGTGTAATTCAGTGCCTCGTTTATTATTACTAAATGCTCCCACCTAATAGCAGGATTAAAATTGAACAATCGTACCAACCTATTGTGTCTGTCTCACTAAGATAGTAAATGTATTCTGCTTCTTGTAGTCTAGCAAGAATCTAAGAGAAGTGCTGCAGAAATTAGCCTTTTCGTAAGTACTGAAACTTTGATATCAGCGAATTATAAACGAATGTCTAACACATTTTCATGCACTTACACAATATGATTTATAAAACACGCACAATCATGTCGAATTCTGTACTGATTTTAAACTGAAGAGTTTTATTGGTTATTGATGCGATTTGTAACATGTAGTCTCTCCTCTACGGTACATGTAACAAACTGCTTCTCATTTTTTATTTTAGCCAGCAGTTACAGACACAAGTTCGTTTACTTCCGAAAATCAGTTCCCATGTGTCCCTGCATCTTCCACGCCACAGCCGGGCCCCCCCTCCTTTCTCTGATTCTTTTGACATTTGACAATCGCTATATTAATAGACAATAAGAATATTCAGATGCTTTCTTCAAAATCTTCAGTTCTAGTGTACGTTCCGAAATGTGGGTATGGCATTATTGGCTGGGAGATCCCATCTAGGATGTTCGGCCGCCTTGTGCAAGTCTTTATTATGACCCTTCGGCGATTTGCACATCGATGATGAATATGCTATGAGGACAACACACAAACGACATCTCCAAACAGGAGGAAATGTCTGAACCGGCCAGGAATCAAATCGAGAGTCAACCACGCTAACAACAAGGTCACCAGCTGTTGACGGTGTATGTTCCCAAGAAATACGACCGTGGCTGCCCAGCTTGAAAAGGGCGTTGCATCATCTTCTCACTGTAGATGTGTTTTCACCAGTTCAGCATAATACATTCACAACCTCAACATGAACGCCATTGAAGTGATACGTCTTTGCAAATGTCGGTTGCACGGAAAACTAGAACAACCAGTGATTATTGACAACTACGAGAGACAGATGAAAATTAGTGATACACTTAATGAAGTCAAAAAGACACTTGTTTCAACATCATCTAATTTTAGATTAATTCACTTTCTCCAAATTCTTTTCTGGTGAGTGAGTTCTAGCCAGGAAGGGCAATTCAGAAAGGTCTCCAAAATCCTTGTTTATAGCAGCAGTAAGCTGTACGTTGCAGGTAGAAGGCTTTTTAACTGTACAATTCCTTAGCTGTAACAATGGATGAGAGTTCTGATGATGCCAAATCTGGTGAACAGAGTGGGTATAGTTGAAATTTTGCTACTCGAGCCACGGTAGACGGAAAACTGTTTAGTGTATGGGTAACCAATTTCGCGGGAATAATGATCAGACTGTGTGCTGTGCGGTTTGCGTTTTTAGTAGTGTTAGTGTCATGACTTGCCATTTGGCGTCAATACCGCTACAGCGATGTAGGTTTGAAACACAAGCATCAGTAGTAGTGTATTGGGCTCTGAGAACAATTTGTACATCAAATTCGTATGCAAGTTAAGTTGATCAATTAATTACCACATACAACCACAACCGCACCCATAGAGGACGGCATACGTTTTTCCCCAGTCGTCACGTGGGTCCCCGCCCTCTCCCCCTCCTTCCCCTCCTCTCACTTACTCTATTGGCGGGAATTTCGAATTTTTTCAGGAATTTAGAATCTTCGCGGGAATTTCGAATTTTGGCGGGAATCTCTTTGTCCCAGGGCTGCGCTGGCGTCCCATCTTACACCCCAACTGAGAGCTAGCTGTAAAATAAAAATGGTCGTGCTCTTTCTGAAACTCGAGTTCCGGTCCTTCTTGACGGAAAGCGCAAGTTCACCCCACAAGACATGAAAACTGTCCAGATACAGGAGAGGAATATTAGAGTAGTGTAGGTTATTTATTCTGGTTGAGAAACAAGTAAATGTTAAGTCCCATAGTGCTCATAGCCATTTGAACCATTTGAAATAAGTAAAGATCGGTTCTGATTACGTAATTAATCATAAAGATCGGTCGTAATTACACTACTATATGCATAGCGCAACACAAGAAGTACCTAAAATCGCAATACAGCTCAAAAAGTGACGACGGCATACAACTGGTGTCATCCTGTTGGGAAAGAATTTCACAATAGCTCTCAGTACTGGCGTTAAGAGTACTCAAACTCTACCCTTCATCTACAACGTGGCACGAAAAAGGATTGAGTGGAAATTACTGTATTATTTGTGATAAATATGTCCAACTGACGAGATGTTTGCATTTGAGAGAAAGAAATTTAATATTACTGCCTGTCAGGATAGGGCTGAGGACTGTGTCTATCGTTGTTTGACGTCAGAGTTCGCTACAGACGCCTCCTTCTGCATTGATCAACAATCATCCTGCAGTCAAGGTAATAGAGGCCAGTACATGCTACCATAACTGATAGAAAATGTTTCGCTGTTCGAATTACACATCTAAATTGTCGTGAAAAAAACCAGCACTCGTAATCAATGGGTCATGTTTGGTGATGGTCTAATCCTTCTTGGTGGTATTGATGTACTATCTCCAGTCTGTGGAAGTCGTTCACAATAGTCGAAAGACAACAAAGGGTCGCTTCACGGAATCTGTTAAACGTATTTCTTGGAAAGACTGAACCCTACTAGAACAACAATGAAATTTCCGAGAATTCTCCAGATCGCTTTTACAAACATCCACTGCTTCTTCAGGACTAGGCAGCGGCCGCTGCCGCTGCCTCTGGCCTCTGCCGACCACAGACCTCCCCCCCCCCCCCCCCCCCTACACACACACACACATATTAGGAAGCAGATTCCTCGGTCAACTGCGGCATACTGCCATCCTGCCGGTGGACGAGTGGGTGCATCATGTGCAGCACCCAGCCAGCTTAGCGGTGACGTCGAGGCACCGGCCCTTCGCCAGCACAGAAGGCTGTATCACCAACTAAACGGTGTGAGGTAAATGAGGGCTGCCACAAGAGCAACTTGCTTGTCCGTCCAAAATGTAGCGGCACCGCATCGCCTCCTCACAATGCCTCACACGCCGCTCGCAGGTCAGAGTTAAGCAGCGTCAGCGAACGCCCCCCCCCCCCCTCGCCCTCCCACACACACACACACACACACACACACACATTCAGAGAAGGCCTGCCCCCCTCCCAACATCTCTAGTAGGCCCACTATTCTGCGATGATGAAAACTTTTATTTAACATCAACACATCTCTTATGAACGAACATCCACTAAAAAGGACAACACAATTTCGATGACAATAAATGTCCTCTTTTACAAAAATAGGGCAGAGTCCATTTTCTTTTAGTTCTATGAGCAAAATTGGTGTAGTTTTTACATTCGACTGCTGGATACCATTCGCATCTCATTATTTTCTGACATGCAACCAAGTGAAGAAAAGACTACAGCACAGCCACCGATTACAGAAGACCAACTGTAGAGATCGGGCTACAAAGCCCCTAAACATGTCCATCCTGTGTAAAGTCGGGGAAAAGAATCTTCCGCTGTTTTGCTGCGAAAAGTACCGATTACAGCAGAATGTCCTCGTTATATCTCAACTGTCTTCGTAGTAAGCCGCGCGGGATTAGCCGAGCGGTCTAGGGCACTGCCGCCATGGACTGTGCCGCTGGTCTCGGCGGAGGTTCAAGTCCTCCCTCGGGCATGGATGTGTGTGTTTGTCCTTAGGATAATTTTTTTTTCTTCGTAGTAAAGAATAATCGAGAATTGAAACTCTGAAGAAAAAACATTTATGTTAAGCAATTTCTTTCAACCTGATGGACAAGTTGTATGACCTGACAACGTCTATCACATTCAAAACAGTGCCTGTAAATAAACTGTTACGCATGTGTTTATTACAAATATTGCAGACATGTGAAATAACATTAAAGAATACAACCTTTCACACCATTTGTTCACATGTTGGAAAAAACACAATTTTTACAGTCAATAACAATCTTTAATTCAAGTGGATGTTGCTGTTTTGTACACTATGGCAGGTCCAATTTTACCAGTTCAACATTATATCGTACTGGCATTTATGAAAGAAATCTTGAGAGCCTCTCTTGCATTGAACCTCCTATAAGATTATACTGCATTTCTCTCTCTCCTGATACAGTGAAAACAAATACTGTCTGCACGTTGACGTCGAGCATATTACATACACACGTATCACTCCATAGGAGCAGGTGGCTAGTGGTTGTAGTTGCTTGCACAGACCTGCATAAAGCTTTGTCGACTGTACTGGAGGAGGACCATAACCAGCAGACTGAATCACAAGGGAGAGAACTTCTATTGTTAATTCATAAGCAGTTAAAGACATTGTTTTTTCAGTTGTAGGACATCTAAACAGTGTATGACTACAGCTTTGTACTCTGCTGTGCACTTTGTTTTTCAACCATGACTTCGTGGTATGTGCCAGGTGCTAAATCTACATTAGCATGTTTCGATCAATTGGATCTCACAGAAAGCTGAAGAACACATGGTTTAAGCTATGCAGTTTCCAAAAGACACAGAGTAGTAGAAATATAACACAGATGCGATGTTCCTCGTTGACGTGAAAGTTGAATACATCGCTACATATAGACACTTGAACTTTGCAGCATTGAATAGTGTTTCCAACAGCTATCCAAAGGTGATTAACTATATAGTCAATCTCATCTCTATTCTGACAGGGTGGCAGATGTCTCAATGTTCTCTCAATGTTCCAATTCAAAGAGCATTGTTCCCTCTTTCGCAGTCATGTACCTGATTTCTGTTCCAGATTGACGATCGCTGGAAGGTGCTGCAAACAACACATGTGAGGTAGTAGAAATAGACAGAGGTACTGTTATCTTGTTAGTGATAAGCATACGGAACCAGGATGAATCTGCAGCATTGAGAAAAACCTCCAAACAACTGTCTGAAGATGATGACCTCTAAATTTAATCTCATGTCACACAGTGAAAATCAGCAAGTATTCAGTGTGCCGCCAAGGCTCTCCCCTTCTCAACCAAGTGGCGTCAGTCAGTCATTATGTGGTAATCAACAGCATACTATGGATGGATGGGATTAGAAAGACACTTGATATGAGGGAACGTACTGTAATACATAGCACAGTTGACAGCGTGATCAGTTTTAGCAATTTTACCAGTTGTTCCATAGTTTCAACGTCAGCCAATGGCATAGCAGAATGCTTCCCAATTTCTGAATCATCGCTAAATCGTCCCTTCACTACTCTGCAAGTACCATATGCTAGATGTCGAATACAGATAGGCGATTGTGTAGCACGTCCATTCTGTCATATACAACAAAGTAAACCAGACAGGGTCACATAGGTTATCTAAATATTTCCAGCACATCGATCATACTGCAGGATTTACGATTATGACTGGCCATTTTTATCTGTGTGGGTTGATGTCACTTGGTATTCTCGCATTCGCAGGATAAAATTGCGGATTGACATATCTCTCCCACAATGTCCTTGACAAATCCTCTCCGAAACACGGTCGCCAATTTAATCTGCAGCTGACCAGAAGTACTAGGGTCCTGTAGCCACTACAGTTTATGTTCCGTGAAGGAATAGAGCGAGCTGTGTCCATAACTGCTGCTCAGTGAAGACAGTTCCGCATCAATCTTACCCATGGCAGATGCGTGCATGTCGAAAAGGATAGCACCTGTTCAAAATGGTTCAAATGGCTCTGAGCACTATGGGACTTAACAGCTATGGTCATCAGTCCCCTAGAACTTAGAACTACTTAAACCTAACTAACCTAAGGACGTCACACAACACCCAGTCATCACGAGCACCTGTTATCAGTGTATGGTAGAGACGAGAGTATTGCAGTGATATAAAAAATGGTTAAGAAGAAGCGTGTGGTATATACATGGTGGACCTTCAGAAGGATGGAGTTTGAAACATATCACTAAATCAGTTCTGTGGTACTATTCGACTGTATGTAGTCAGTACCAGGAAGTCTCTGGCATGAGAGAAATGATCGTAGAGCATAAACACACACTTCTCCGGGTACATGGTTCTGCTCCTAAAAATGCTATATTGTTGAATCCATATGGTTTCCGAAATATGAGTCGAGCTGAATGTAACGCTCTTAATACTCCAACGCAGGATATGAGACATATAACCACTCTCCAAATTGCCACCCCAATCACTATGTTGACAAAATTTAAAATGGTACGAATACTTCCTTCTACACTATTCTGGCGTCAGCGTATATCCACCGCTCGAGCTCCTTATAAACCAACTGGAATGGAATCAGTTGCTGTTCTGTATATTAGGAAATTAATGGATTTGTACGTCATTTGATGTCGGAAACGTACGTACTTTCACTCACACCTCCCCTATCAGTTGTGCTTGTTATTATTAGTAGCGCTTTTGACGGAAGCGGGTATCTCTCACTAGGAAATAGAGCGATGACGTGAATATTTTCGATAGTTGATACATTGAGTTACCACCCACATTCTACTGCACGAAAATGCACACGGAGAAGCAGTAACTTGCAATAAGGGCGTAACTTCCATGATCAGTTTGGAAAGAAGGTGTAACAGTTTTATTGCTGTTTACGGCAGCATCACCACAGATCCTCTTGCACAAAGAGGTCCTGTTCTGATGACAGATAGTTTTGCCCATGTGTTGGATAATATAGCACTTTCGTCTCAACACCACATCTCTGGAGTAGATCCCCCTCGCACTATTTAAGGTGATAATGTGACATAGGTCAACTCTCCTAAAAAACACTCTATGGAATGGCGTAAGTCTGATAAACGCGTTAATTCTTCTTTAATACATAAGGAATAACATCGCTTGTGAGAACCAACCGTAATTCGGTAACATCTATATTCGACTGTATGTGTGAGGATGCAGTTATGGAGTGGGATGCGTCTGTTCTGCCTGGTTTAATATAGACCTCTGTGTAATACTTATTTCACCTCTGTTGAAGTATGCGTTAAGAAAACCCACGTAGTTTACAAAGGAGGGGGAGGGGGAGGGATAAGACAATGCAGCCAGAGCATAATTTTTAATCTTCTCTCGATCTTGGATGTCTCCGTACCCCCCAATCCACTCCAGTTTTTCCTAACAGCTTGTACGTGAAGGGTGGAGTTTGAATTCATCTGACGCTAGTATCGAGTGGTACTGTAAAGCTGGCCGGTGTGGCCGTGCGGTTCTAGGCGCTTCAGTCTGGAACCGCGTGACCGCTACGGTCGCAGGTTCGAATCCTGCCTCGGGCATGGATATGTGTGATGTCCTTAGGTTAGTTAGGTTTAAGTAGTTCTAGGTTCTAGGGGACTGCTGACCACAGATTTTAAGTCCCATAGTGCTCAGAGCCATTTGAACCATTTGGTACTGTAAAATTTTCTCCCAGCAGGGTAACACCTGTATTACGACATCGTCATTTTTTGAACTGTGTTGTGATTTTAGGCACTCCTTGTGCAGCGCTATGCATATAGTTTCGTATTTAAGTCGATCTTTACTTCAGTTTACCAACCAAAATTAATAAAGTACAGTAATCTAAAATTCCTCTCCTGTATCGGGACGGTTTCCATGTGTTGCAGGATGCACTTGAGCTTCCTGTCCAGAAGGACCGAGACTCGAGTCTCGGAATGGGGAATGGGGACGGGGGTGGTGTGGGACGTTAGCACAGCCCTGGGACAAAGAAATTCCCGCCATAACCCTAAATTTCCGCCAATAGAGTAGGTGAGAGGGAGAGGCAAGAAGGAGGACGGGACGGGGACCCGCGTGTGGCTGGGGGGAAACACATGACGTCAACTAGGGTGGCAGTGGGGGTAGGTGGAGGGAAGTAATTAATTGACTAATCTAATTAATTGGCATATCAATTTGATATCAAAACGGTCTTAGGTGCTCCTGCACCCCAGTACTAACATCTGTGTGCATTACAGCTGCAGACATTCAACGTGGTTGTGAACAAGATGAACATGGGCCTTACTCGTAAGGCTTTTGTACGAAAACAACAGCAGTAGGGCTGCTAATCGTGCCATCAACGTATTACACTCGTAGAAATACGGAGATGTCCTCTTTTTCTCATCGCGGTTGAAGAACATGTTCCGGAAGTTCAGATTAACGGGTGATTTGGGAAATGCTTCTGGGAAAGGTCGACGGTCAATTCGCTACCGATTCTTCAAGGTGTTCTGCTGCCATGGTTGAGAATGCTGGACCCAATGTGCGAACTTGAAGCTGTATACGAGTTTTACCAAGACAGCTGAACATTTCGTGGTTCTCCGTTCAGAAAGTGCTGCAACAGTTGTGAAACGACATCTGTATAAGCTTCCAAGCTGTCGTTGATTCAGATAGTCGTCAAAATGAGCGGCACTTGTAAACTGGAACTTAAAGATGGTGCATCGTTCACAAATGTTCCCTCTGATGTGGAAATTAAAATCTGCTTCTTTCAATCGTTTATTCGGTATTTCTCTTCCACATGTCCTCACAAATGTTTCCACAACCCTTCATTGTCCTACAGTCACTTATTTTTCATGCGGCTCTCTCAAGTAGCGATAGTTAATTTATAACCACCTTGTAGACGCTTGTGAGGGAACAGAATACGCGTCTACTCAATTTTGTTAAAACTGAAGAAAAGGATTTCAGAGGAAGAGACACTAGTTAAAAAGGCCTAAAGCTGATCATATAATTTGTGTATTAATACGTGATTTTAAATTTTTTCTATTAGTGGCGTTTAAGATAAGCGGCGCGACGATTAAAAGTCTACCAGGCAGGGTACAGAATGAACCTTCGCAAAGGACCGCTGTTCTCTGTGTGGAAGTCTTGACAAATCACAGCCCCATAGAAAAGTAGGACAAGAAAACGGAGGAGCGCAACTGGGGCTTAACGTCTCGTCGACGTCGACGTTACTGCAGACTGAGAAGAACATGTCATAGCAGGAAAGGTGGAGGAGGAAATCGGCAGCGTTCTTTTTAATGTAAACATCCCGACATTTACCTTAATAAATTTAAGAAACTCATGCAGAAAATAACCGAAATGGGCGGACGGATTTATCAATCAACGTCCTTCCGAAAGTATTATTTGGACTTCTTTGAAGACGGTCAAGTAATTTCGTGCCCACATTTCTTACTGCATTAATGAACGAAACAGTCACTAAAGCAGTAGGTGCAAACCGGTGGCCCAGCTCTATAAAAGGCAGAGTAGAATCCGTCTGCCGGAAGTTTGTGAGTAGCGTTATAGGCAAACCAAAAAGAATTTTTTCTTGTTAACTATTTTCCAAGTAATAAAGGCAGACTGACGGTTTCTACACAAATCTTTTGGATCAGCTAGGTTTCCAATGCATAAGGAAAGGCCTCACTTAAAAAATAATAATCTTTGTTCATTGTTATTTCCCACTAAGAAATATATTTTGGTATTAGGAAAGTAGAGGTATCTGAAGTGCGAAACGCTTGAATACCCATTGAAAACTTCAGACATCTTCTGACACCATTTGGAGTAATTCACAGCTTGAAAATATGTGTGCTCCATTGAAGAGGGCAGCTTTGGAATGATATTTTTCAGAATTTTCAAAATTGGGGTTGAATCTAGTAAAAAGTGCATTCATCTAATGCAGACGATAGTGAAGAAATACGTGTACGCGCCTCTTAAAGAGATGCAGTGATATTACACATCCAGTATTTCCTTAACCCTCTCCAAGAAGTATATTGCAACTTTGGAAGACAGTTACGAAGTGTGTGTCAACAACGTAGATTCCTTTCCCACTCAAACACTGACCGTTTACTTTACGTATCTTTGTTACTGTTAAGCACCTCTTTACATTATGAATGAAACACACACAGCAGTGGTGTAATATTCTACACTATTTATTATTTGTTACTAGAACCGGTTTTCGGCTGTTACGCCATCACCACGTACAGAGATAAGTCTGTGGTGCAGTGAAATTTCGTTGGATCATACGTTTTAAACTAGTGCATGTATAGAGTATCTCCATTTCCAGACATCAATATGTTAATGTTAGAATATAAATAAAGCAAGCAAGGTTATTTCAGTGTAAATATAATGTAAGGTTATTTAACTAAGATAAATATGTGGCACATTGACTAATGAATTACAGAAAATTTAAAACAGCTGTACATAGAAGAACATAATTGAACAATAAGCTTTAGTGACATATTCCAAACTTGTGGCTGAACAAAATAATGTTGTCTATAATAGATCATAAATTACAAACTGATAATATGTAATAGTGATATAAGCAGCTGAGTGATGCAGCTGTGATTATACAAAGTAATTTATTTAACACAACAACAGAAATTATAGTAACTGAAATAAGGAAATAGAGCATGTGATTAAGAGAGCTATTTTGCAACATGGCCTGGATGGGATTATGAGTAGTATTTGCAGTTACAATTGGTGAGTAAACGAACTGTGTCTGGTTATTCAGTACTAGGCTTGGGTAGATGGATCTATATTTCTTAATTTCCGTAATTTCAAAACAGTTCAACAAGTTTGTTTGCGTGGCCATTCTACGCAGCAGACATAGAAATACTTGTTTTGTAAACAACACCACTATCTCCTGCTGCCGCTTAATTTATTCACCCTAAACGAGTTTGGCCGTTTTCCTGTTCTAAGGCATCATCAGTGGGATCTATAACGATACAGTTCTGTTAGTTTGAGATTATTAAACAGTTCACGTCGAGATTTTTTATGTGAAAAAAAGTAAATGCTTACGTTTGGCTGATCTGCGTTTCCTCTCATCTGGTCTGGAGGCAGCACTACCCCTTTATCACTGACATATAAGCACAACTTTGCCTTCTGACCTTCTTCACACTGTTCACCATGTTTCTCCCGTTTTGTGGTGTACTATCGTTTTATTGCAACTGGATGTAACTATTTCGTAGGACACTACTTTTAACAACACAAATGTTGCAACTCTGTTACGAGAGAGACAGAGGGGTGTTGGGGGGGGGGGGGGAGGTAGAGAGAGAGGGGAGGGGGAAGGGAGGGGGCGAGAGAGAGAGAGAGATGAAGAGTGTTTTTTTGGGGGGGGAGGTTGTTGGTATGAATTGTATGGTGTTTAATATGAGTGTACTAGCTGATAGCGAGTGGTTGAAAGCTTTGGTGACAGCTGATTTGACTTTTCGTTTCAGTATTCTGTGGAAGTGTTCATGGATAATTGAGTGTGAAGATGTTGGGTGATATTATGATTATATTGGATAGTATTATTATGTTAATCCTCTTTGACAGCGTTATATCTACTAATATAAATAATGAATTGCTTGGCATGTGTACTCGATCATTCAACAGGGTTTTCCTTTCATCATGAATAGAAGTTAGTCTGGAACATATACTTCCTTGGGTTGGCAACAAACGGGTAAACATGCCAAAGAGGAGGAAACATGTAACAGAGTTGCAATACTTACATTGTTAATAGCAGTGTCCGACGAAATAGTTATATCGAGTGGCAAAACAACAATAGTACACCACAAAAAGGTAGAAACATGACGAACAGTGTGAAGAAGGTCAGAAGGCGAAGTTGTGCTTGTATGTCAGTAATAAAGTGGCAGTGCTACCTCCAGACTAGATGAGAGGAAACGCAGATCAGCAAATCGTAAGTAGCTACTTCTTTACGTAAAAAATCGCTACATCAACTGTTTAATAATGTAAAACTAACAAAGCTGTATCGTTATGGATCCCACTGATGATGCCTTAGAACAGGAAAACGGCCAAACTCGTCTAGGGTGAATAAATTAAGCGGCAGCAGGAAAAGGCGGGCTTATTTACAAAACAAGTATTCAAAACTATCTTCCTACCTTTTTGAATGTGATTTAATGCTTCATGTTTCACCTTGGAACTATCGCCCTTTTTGAGCAGGTTGTCTGCACAAGTAGAGTCTCCATTTCCAACCCCACATAAGTTTCCAAATTCAAGTGGGTATATATTGCCCTGCCAGACTGACCCATATATAATTTTTCACAGTTACAAATAATTTTATATATTCCACTCTTTTTCGAAAGTTGAAGCGCTCTTTCCATTGGGCAGAAGCTGTCCAACAGCGTTGTGCACATAAAATGATGTTTTTATATTCCTGGATATAAGCTTTCTGGCTGCATCCAGTGAGACGTTTCTTAAGTAGGGAATTGTGCACCATTTATTGCATTCTTGAGGTGGTGAATTAAGGGCAGGGTGAAGAAGAGCGCACACTTGTTGGTTCTACTTTTTGTGTATTATGGAGTCCACTAAGGTAGCAGAACAGCCATTGTGTGATGCTACTTCTTTGAGGGTATTTAATTCCATTTGTAAGTTTGCTTCACTCATAGGGATGGATATTAGGCGATGTATTGTAAAATGAAAGGCAGCTTGTTTACTTTCAAGGTTTGTAAGAAACTGTCACCACAGGTATAGTTAATACTAGCCAATTCTCAATACCCAGTAATGCTTGAAAATGCTGCCTTTCATTCTATGACACTTCACCTAATATACATACCAATGAGTCAAGCTAGCTTCCAAAAGCAATTAAATGCCATCGAACAAATATGGCTTTCCTCCTACCTTAGTTGTCTCAATTATGAACAAAAAGCGAGAATGACAGGTGTATTCTCTACTTTGCTCCACCACCTCAAGAATGAAATAAGTGGCGCACAATTCCCACCTTAGTAAAAGTCTGACTGGATGTAGCCAGAAAACTTGTATCCAGGAATATAAAAACATCATTTTATGTTCACTACACTGTTGGACCTTTTGGACACTTTTGCCCAATGGGAAAGACAGCACTCCATCTTTGGAAAACACTAGAATACATGAAAATCTTTGTGTCTGTGGCAAAATCTTTATAGGTCAGTCTGACAGGTCTATATATTCTGGCTTGGGGGAAATCCACATAAGTCTGAAATTAAAAAAAGGAGACTAATTCCACAGACCACAGCTTAAAGAAGGCCATAGTTAAATGGTGAAACATGAAATATTATATCACATCCACAAACGAAGGAAGATGAACTGTCTTGAAATTATGGATATTAATAAACACATCCCCATCAACCAAAGCCTAATACTGAATGATCAGACACAGTCCACTTACTCACCACTTGTAACTGCTAATACTACACATAATCCCAACCTGTCAATTTTGCAAATTACCCCTCTTACTCACATGCTCCATTTCCTTCATTTCATTTAGTATAATTTCTCTTGTTGTGTTAAAAAAATTAACTTTACATAATTACAGCTTCATCACTCCCCTGTTTAATATCACTATTATATCTTATCTGTTTGTAATTTATGATCTATTAAAGACAAGATTATTTTGTTCAGCCACATGTTTGGAACATGTCACCAAAGCTTATTGTTGAATTATGTTCTTCTAAGTACAATTGTTTTAAATTTTCTGTATTTCGTTAGTTAATGAGCCTTATATTACATCTTACTTAAATAATCTTATACCGCATGTACACTGAAGTAACCTCGCTTTTTTAATTCCTATTTTAACAGTAACGTTTTTATATCTGAAAATGGAGGTACTCTGTACATGCACTAGTTTAAAATCTATGAACCAAAAAAATTTCACTGTACCACATACTTATCTTTGTGTTTGATGATGGCGTAACAGCCGAATACCGGTTCGTGTACCAAATAATAAATACTGTCGAATATTACACCACTGCCGTGTGTGTTTCATTCATAATGCAAAGAGGTGCATTGTTGTAACAAAGATATGTAAAGTAAACGGTCAGAGTTTAAGTGGGAAAGGAATCTACGTTGTTGACAAAAAATGGATGTTGTAGAATATTACACCAATGCTATGTGTGTTTCATTCCTAATGTACAAAATAGTCTACAAAGAACCGACGGAACAGTCAATCAATGCAAGTACCTTTTTGGTCTGGAATGGTACCGCCATACTCCTCAATAAATGTTTCTTATCATTCGTCGATACCACATGTGGCTTATACTTTAGCTTCCAGAAGTTTAATAAAGAAAAATTAATAAAATGAGAGCAAAGACGAGCAACAAGTGCAAATGACGCTGAGGGTTACCTCCCGCAACAGAGGCGTGCTGTCTGTATAAGATATGAAACCTTCCTGCTTTGATTAGGCACACAGGTACTGAAAGACTGTTTATTGGAGACCTAATGTCATTCCTCTTTCCAAAAATTCGTTACAAATAACCTGCGCTTAATCACCTAAGGTTTTCATGCTGCATTCATTGAACGCCTTGTATCGGTCAGACATATGCCACAGGACAACCAACTTCCAATGTGCCACAAGGCATCATTGCAGGGTTCTGGACGCAGGATATGCTCCTGTGCTCCAGTACATGCAGTGGCGGGCACGTATGTGGGGCGACCCCCCCCCCCCCCACCCCCCACCCCCACCGCCGCTCTTCCCCTTACGGCCTTACGGGGCCACCCACATTGCCACCTGCACCGCCCCCGCCAGTCAGCCCGCGCGCTATTCGCTTGTTTCTTTCGTCGTCGGCTCGACTGAGTCGAGTTACCGAGTAGTTTACTTTCCTTGTAGTCTGCGCGTATTTTATACGTTTCTGTCTGGCCCTTAGTTAACACATACCTTCGAGAAAAGCAGCGGCCATTCTGCTGATCTCGATACGTTATTTTGTCTGGCATTTGTTCGAGAAAAGTCGCGAATATTCTACTGCTTTCTTGTACAGAGAACCTTTGATACGTAGCGTTATAAATACGGACTATTCGCCGAGTAGGAAGCTAGTTTGCATTCAGAAGCAGAAAAGTTAAGACTGAAGAATGAATAAGTAAAAACTCCTAGCTGTAGCGACTGCAGGTGTGAAGATTAGTCAAGAGTGAGTGTTACCAGTTGATTGTGAAGCATTAATAATAGTAATTCATAGTAATTTCACAGTAAAAATGTTGTTACGAGACTCATAACAATATTTTTACTAGTAACGTAACAATAGTTTCCCATACCTAGCTCGTAATACGAGTTAGGTACGGAAAACTCTTGATGCAACTATCTTCGATAATAGTGACTTTTGAGAAGATTCCTAAAGACGCATTGTTATTACACAGGCTCTGTATCGAATGCACTGGAAAGTTACGGAATCGGCAATAAGCCAAAGTCAATATTCTTCTTTCTCATCACTCAGTTCACAATGAGTGGCATTATGAGCATAACATATCCAGTCAGCAAAATCTTACAAGAACCTAGTTTGGAAATAGCGATGGCAAAAGCAGTATTAGATTTGATGCTCAAAGTGTACAACGGTATGAGAGCTAATGCTGACAGCCACTTTCCTCGTGTTGTTAAAGGCAGTTATGGAAGAGTTAGACGTGGAGATGAGTGTTCCTCATCTTACAGGCAGATAAAGACACAGGGAAAACAACGATCATAATGATGATACTGTGACATATTGGAAAAGAACTGTTTTTATTCCAACACTGGACCATGTTACGACTGACATGAGGAACGTTTTGCTGAAGAAAATATTTATCATTTAAAATTCAATATACTTTTGCCCTGACAACTACTTAAACATGACGGTAATGATCTAGCACATAAATTGAATCAGTGCTTAACTGAGTTACCGTTCTTTGAAGAAAAATCACTCTTTGTGATTGAAAAGAGACTAATGGGAGAGATTCTTCAGTACAAGCAAATGAACATAAACGCCCTAAATGATCGTGATTCTGTTATGCAAGTGTTGTCTGTTTCTCCTAGATCTGACTATCCTACTTTGCACACACTGTACGAAATATTTGCTTGTCTACCTGCATCTGTTGCTACAATAGAAAGAAGTTTTTCAACATTGCGGCGTACAAAGACATGTCTCAGGTCGACAATGAAGGAGGATCGACTTAATACTTTAGTTCTGTTAAACAGTCACCCTGGCATTGATTGTCCTATTGATGATGTAATTAACCAATTTGCCAGGAAGAGTAGACGCATAGAATTCATCATTTAAGGAAGAGAACCGCAATTGTAACTGTTTTTTTATCATAAGATGGCACTGTCGCATTGTCTTGTCTGTGTGTATAACCAGTTTAAATAAGACTTTCTTATTACGGTAAACGTAAAGGTAGCTGGAGATATCCTTAGCGCCCCCTCCTGGAGGTTTTTCTGTATCCGCCACTCAGTACATGTTGGGACCGATATGAACATTGCATAAGCCCGAATGACTTAGAACGTAGCTGTTCGACAACATTCAATGATGTCTGCAGAAACAATGTCAGAAGAGCGCACTGCTGCCTAATGAGCAATGTACACTATAGGCGTACCAGACGTGGTGTGAAGTGTTCATTCCAGTGCAGTGACGGCCTTATCCATCAAAGAGTGAGAAACACTTTGACTAGGCCGTGAGTATGCGGAGATTTACTGCTCTTCAACAACTGATTTTGTCACCAATTATCCTGCTAACATTTTGAAGGATTAATTATATCACACATTAGACTGGAATGAAAGTGTCAGCCGGCAAAGTCACAGAAAAATAGTGGAATGCGGTCATCTTGATGGTGATAGGCTCCCGGTGTGGAAAGACATGATGTTTGATAAGCCTACGAAATTTCACATCAGTGGTCGTGTTTGCAATTTCCGTTAACCCCAAAGATACAAACAAGGGTTACTTCTTCCACACGTATCATTCTTCATTGTTACAGTGGGTCAATACAATCTCTTTTTCTCGACAGTAATGTCCGTTCACGTCGAATAGTTACGGTTAAGGATTTTTCGAAAGTGAAGAGATCGATCGTCCGCGCTGGTCATCATTGTCTCCATATCTAAATCATTTACACCGGGCGAGGTGGTGCAATGGCTAGCACACTGGGCTCGTATTGGGGAGGACGACGGTTCAGTCCTGCGTCCGGCCATCCTGATTTAGGTTTTCCGTGATTTCCCTAAATCCCTCCAGGCATATGCCGGGCTGGTTCATTTGAAAGGGCACGGCCGACTTCCTTCCCCGTCCTTCCCTAATCCGATGAGACCGATGACCTCGCTTGTCTTGTCTCCTCCCCAAAACAACCCAACCCTCTAATTCACTTAACAGCAATTCTGATATCCCCCTAGGATACGAATAGTGGCCATGCACCATCCTCAAGGACTCTTCCAAACATCAACATAACTTTGTGCCTAGAATTAAACCGATGTTATTGGAGCTCTTCAAGCACTTCATAGAGCACTGAAGTAGCTGCCAATAATGTTGTGCTGCTAGTAGTAATAAAACGTCTTATATGCTTTTACTGCCGTGGAGGGGATCGTTGCTTTCATAAAGCGTGTATCGTGGCCCCCAGACCCTTCGAAGTGGTAGCTCTGAATTCTGTCAATCCCATTGGCCGATTATTCAGTATGTCTTACTGCCAGGCAGCGGGCCAGGCTTCAGTTCACGGTCGAGGCAGAGACTGTCTCTTCTCGGGGACTGGGTGTCGTGGTGTCATTATCATCGCCACGCATGTCGCCAAATGTGGGGTCAGTTGAAAATACTTGCCACTCGGCGGCCGAACTTCACAGGTGGGGCTTGCCATACGATCATTTCGTTTCGTTTGCTGAATTCTGTCGAATGCTAAATGTCCTATTACTGAGATCTACCACTTTCTCTAACGCTTCAGAAAACGTTTAAGGATATGCTTGTTAGTTAATTTTACTTTCCGTAGATCATTTGCACGATAATTCGTAATGAAGTGGAACAAGTGATTTTACATTCAAATAACTAATTAATTTAATATTTATATATAGTTAAATGTTGATAATATATTACCTTTACACATTATAATAAATAGACATTCTTCTACACAGTAGAAGGAGTTGTCAAGGAGAAACTTTTTCGTTTTGTTCTCGTTTATTGATTGTATTTAATGTTTAGCGAAGAATACGAGTTGTCACACCTTTCGCCAGCTATCAAGCGGGAACTGATTGTAATATTCTCTAGGAGTGCCACGTGATAGGTGTTAGTTTCCCAAACCAAATTATTTGAAGCATCAGCATTCATCGGATCGAAAAATAAATGAGCTTCTGAGGCCAACAGAATGTGAGGTGCGGTATGAGGGCTATTCTACTTGTTTAGCGCCCCATCAGAATAGATTTACATCGCAGAATTTTGAGGGGCTGAACCATTCCGCACCGACTTGCAATATGTGTGAGGTCTATCAGACAGCCATTCAGAATGGAGTTTGAGATTGTATATCATACTGATTCTGTTCAGACTACGATGGTCACACTAGATCAATATAAAATCTCACAATGAAGTTATCAGTGGCATAGTACAATGACATGTACATTTTCCCATGTATTTGCAATTGTCTGAAGAGTCAAAACGTAATGACCTCTTGCTTAAAATCGTGCTGGTTCGTATTTAGAACGCAATTCAGTAGCGATTCTATGTCGTGCGGTTTCGAGAAGTTTTTGATAGCTTTCTGGAGGTACGTAGCACCGGATGCCTATGCACAGGTCACGGAATTCCCGTAAATTACGGACCGGTGCGTTGTGAGCGCGGACCTGGCGCCCGATAGCGTTCCAGACGTGTTCCATAGACGTCAGATCACGTGAATTTAGACGCCACGACGTCATAGTGTGTTAACTATCACGTTACACTCCAGCACTATTCTGGTATTGTGATTCCGACAGCTACCATGCTGGAAAACGCGATCGCTGTCTTGGAAGACATAAAGAATGAAGGGGTTGAGGTCGTCCGCAACAATGTTGAAGTAGACCACAGCTGTCATCGTATGTCTTACTACCACAGATCCTATGGAAGCCCATGTCAACGCCCCCATGGCACAATACTGCCCTTGCCCAGACAGCGCCGATTGTACGGTGCAGGTTTCTAGCAGCCGTTGGCTTGCATGACGGCATTGAAACATCCCCTTAGAAAAATTAATGAATGACAGTGCTGATAAACGTCTTACGTTATTTGATTTTCAAACAGCTGATCAGAACTGAACGTACTCAGACATTTCTCTCTTTACTTATTCTGATCAACACTAAACTGACACACAATATTTTTAGCGCAACGCAATCTGACTTTCAATAATCCCTACAAAAGAATGGCCCTGACTAACAATAACCTACACCTTTCATGAATCACCTACCTCACAAAAATCTTCGTTACTGGAACTACTGCAATACAGCGAGCGCCAATACTACCAGCTAAATAAAAGATTCTAACTACTGAAGGCACTAACTACTGATAGGTGTAGTTAGCAAATGAAATATTTTAATAGAGAACAAACAATGTATTTACCTTAATAATGTTCAAAAGTCATTATATATATAGTATTACAAATTTACTCTTTCTGATAGACACATGTCCAGATCATCCGCTCTCAAAATTCTGCCATCTCTCTCCCCACATCCACCACTGCTGGCGGCTCACCTCCAACTGCACAACACTACGCGCTGTTCACATCCAACTACCCAACACTACAATAGCGAATATTCCAACAGTGCCAACCAGCCACAGACTGCACACAGCACAGCCAGTACTGTTCATACAGAGCGCTACGTGACGTTACCAACATAAAAGTCTAAACAGCCTACTTACAGCATATCCGGACATAGCCTAGTGTAACAAGAAACGTGGTCCATCGGGCCAGGCAACAAGTTTGGCAACACGTTTCTGCTGAGCCACTATTAAACCTCGGTGACGCCCTGCCCACTGCAGTCGTATTTGACTACGCCGTTGGTTCAACACGAGAACATGTGGAGATCGTCTGCTGCGGCGTCTCATCCTCATGAGTTTGCCCTGTAATACTTGTATCCGCATAAATATTGTACACAGTCTTCAGATCTTCCACAGATCGCCTTTTTTCCTGCTTTGAAGAGCCGACAAGCTTCCAACCTTCACGTGAGCAGAGAACGTCGAGAAACTTGTAGTCCTCTCGTGGTTTCACAATTTTTCAACCACTTTCCATTGATTCTCGTAACCGTAGCAGCGGCGCTGAAACCAAGATGCTCGTGCAGGCCACCGCTGTGGTTAGGGCTCTAGTCAATCTAATTTGCCACTGACATGTACTGAGTATTCCCGATGGAGGTGCCAGACCCCTACTACGATCCAGGTGTATGTAAAGGAATTGTGAGCAAGTAAATAAAAGCAAAGCGTTGGACCTAGTCCCTGAAACGTAGCTGTGTGGCCTGATAAACATAATGATTACCGAGCGTTGATGAGGACTCTCAGCTACTATAATCAAACAAGGGTTACAAATCACACGCATCTGTTGGTTGTAATTTCAAATTACTGCTCAGAAGAAATGAGGAATACACATTCATAACAGGAGAACGAGTTCGTGTACGCATAAGAAATCATGATAATCAT
The DNA here is from genome assembly GCF_021461395.2 of Schistocerca americana. NCBI lineage: Eukaryota > Metazoa > Arthropoda > Insecta > Orthoptera > Acrididae > Schistocerca > Schistocerca americana. The sequence continues at coordinate 313,307,206 of NC_060119.1, read as the reverse complement.
GGATCTTTTTGGAAGGAAAGGACCAGAAAAGTTCTCACAGAATAAATCGGACAGGTAGTAAATCGTGTTAAAGGACTACTAATCGTGAAATTAAATGTTTGGTGATGATTGCACTGCATGGTTAGTGAGTAGAAAAAAAGAGAACTCCAAAGAGTAAAAACATGTCCGAGAGGTCACCGCAGAGGGACTGATTAATTAATCTGAAACGAAGAGCCTACGGAATATCAGACCAGCTGTGTGGCTGGATTGAAGAGTTTTTAGCAAACAGAGCACAGCATGTTGTTTTCAATGGAGAGACGTCTACAGACGTTAAGGTAGCCTCTGGCGTGCCAAAGGGGAGTGTTATGGGACCATTGATTTTCACAATATATATAAATGACCTAGTAGATAGTGTCGGAAGTTCCATCGGGTTTTCGCGGATGATGCTGTAGTATTTAGAGAAGTTGCAGCATTAAAAAATTGCAGCGAAATGCAGGAAGATCTGAAGCGGATAAGCACTTGGTGCAGGGAGTGGCCACTGACCCTTAACATAGACAAATGCAATGTATTGCGAATACGTAAAAAGAAGGATCCTTTATTGTATGATTATATGATAGCAGAAAAAACACTGGTAGCAGTTACTTCTGTAAAATATCTGGGAGTATGCGTGCGGAATGATTTGAAGTGGAATGATCATATAAAATTTATTGTTGGTAAGGCGGGTACCAGGTTGAGATTCATTGGGAGAGTCCTTAGAAAATGTAGTCCATCAACAAAGGAGGTGGCTTACAAAACACTTGTTCGACCTATACTTGAGTATTGCTCATCAGTGTGGGATCCGTACCAGGTCGGGTTGACGGAGGAGAAAGAGAAGATCCAAAGAAGAGCGGCGCGTTTCGTCACGGGGTTATTTGGTAAGCGTGATAGCGTTACGGAGATGTTTAGCAAACTCAAGTGACAGACTCTGCAAGAAAGGTGCTCTGCATCGCGGTGTAGCTTGCTGTCCAGGTTTCGAGAGGGTGCGTTTCTGGATGAGGTACCGAATATACACTCCTGGAAATTGAAATAAGAACACCGTGAATTCATTGTCCCAGGAAGGGGAAACTTTATTGACACATTCCTGGGGTCAGATACATCACATGATCATACTGACAGAACGACAGGCACATAGACACAGGCAACAGAGCATGCACAATGTCGCCACTAGTACAGTGTATATCCACCTTTCGCAGCAATGCAGGCTGCTATTATCCCATGGAGACGATCGTAGAGATGCTGGATGTAGTCCTGTGGAACGGCTTGCCATACCATTTCCACCTGGCGCCTCAGTTGGACCAGCGTTCGTGCTGGACGTGCAGACCGCGTGAGACGACGCTTCATCCAGTCCCAAACATGCTCAATGGGAGACAGATCCGGAGATCTTGCTGGCCAGGGTAGTTGACTTACACCTTCTAGAGCACGTTGGGTGGCACGGCATACATGCGGACGTGCATTGTCCTGTTGGAACAGCAAGTTCCCTTGCCGGTCTAGGAATGGTAGAACGATGGGTTCGATGACGGTTTGGATGTACCGTGCACTATTCAGTGTCCTCTCGACGATCACCAGTGGTGTACGGCCAGTGTAGGAGATCGCTCCCCACACCATGATGCCGGGTGTTGGCCCTGTGTGCCTCGGTCGTATGCAGTCCCGATTGTGGCGCTCACCTGCACGGCGCCAAACACGCATACGACCATCATTGGCACCAAGGCAGAAGCGACTCTCATCGCTGAAGACGACACGTCTCCATTCGTCCCTCCATTCACGCCTGTCGCGACACCACTGGAGGCGGGCTGCACGATGTTGGGGCGTGAGCGGAAGACGGCCTAACTGTGTGCGGGACCGTAGCCCAGCTTCATGGAGACGGTTGCGAATGGTCCTCGCCGATACCCCAGGAGCAACAGTGTCCCTAATTTGCTGGGAAGTGGCGGTGCGGTCCCCTACGGCACTGCGTAGGATCCTACGGTCTTGGCGTGCATCCGTGCGTCGCTGCGGTCCGGTCCCAGGTCGACGGGCACGTGCACCTTCCGCCGACCACTGGCGACAACATCGATGTACTGTGGAGACCTCACGCCCCACGTGTTGAGCAATTCGGCGGTACGTCCACCCGGCCTCCCGCATACCCACTATACGCCCTCGCTCAAAGTCCGTCAACTGCACATACGGTTCACGTCCACGCTGTCGCGGCATGCTACCAGTGTTAAAGACTGCGATGGAGCTCCGTATGCCACGGCAAACTGGCTGACACTGACGGCGGCGGTGCACAAATGCTGCGCAGCTAGCGCCATTCGACGGCCAACACCGCGGTTCCTGGTGTGTCCGCTGTGCCGTGCGTGTGATCATTGCTTGTACAGCCCTCTCGCAGTGTCCGGAGCAAGTATGGTGGGTCTGACACACCGGTGTCAATGTGTTCTTTTTTCCATTTTCAGGAGTGTATTTTGCTTCCCCCTACTTATACCTTCCGAGGAGATCACGAATGTAAAATTAGAGAGATCCGAGCGCGCACGGATGCTTTCCGGCAGTTGTTCTTCCCGCGAATCATACGCGAGGGGAACAGGAAAGGGTTCAAATGGTTCAAATCGCTCTGAACACTATGGGACTTAACTTCTGAGGTCATCAGTCCCCTAGAACTTAGAACTACTTAAACCTAACTAACCTAAGGACATCACACACATCCATGCCCGAGGCAGGATTCGAACCAGCGACCGTAGCGGTCGCGCGGTTCCAAACAGTAGCGCCTAGAACCGCTCGGCCACCTCGGCCGGCGAACAGGAAAGGGAGGTAATGACAGTGGCACGTAAAGTGCCCCCCGCCACACACCATTGGGTGGCTTGCGGAGTATAAATGTAGATGTAGATGTAGATGTAGATGTAGAAGTAGAAGTGCCTATCATCCTGTACATATGTAACAGGCCATTTGGCAGGGCAACTTACCTCAACTGCGGGAGACGAGGCGTGGCAGGGTGGCGGAGGCGGACGCTGGCATTACGTGGCCCGTCTGCTCGCAATTCAAAAGCTCCTCTGCAAGTCCAGACTTCGACTCTGCATCAGCTCCAGGCATTGACTACTCTCTCAACTCCCTAACACGGAATCGCCTGACTCTTGCAAGTTGCATGTTTCAAGTGAAGATTAAACTTGTGCTCCCCCGCTCCATCACGGTGTGAACCCTCTACAACTGCCTTTTGCCCTATCTGATATCATGTACTTCATTTCTCCAATCAGAAAAGTCCCGAAAATTGTTGTGGAAGATTCAGCGTCGGTTTGGAGAAGTCAGAGAGCCTACCTATGACAGCTCCTCATTCCAGACAGTTGAGAGTGGCACTGTATGGCCAACCCCTGTTCCAGAAGTTGCTAGCGTCGACCAGCCCAAAGCCGTCCCGCCAAAACTTACAATGGTTACACTTCAGGTGTAGGTGGATAGACCGCATGAGACAAAAGACTCGCTTGTGGAGGTGCGCTGCGGCTACTACACAACAGTGAGATGTTACCTCATAGGGCATTCCATTGCGAGAGTGGTCTATTTTCTTCGGAGAGAACTCCGTATTCATATTCGGCACAACTCCAAGGGCTGGTGGAGTTCACTGAACTGTCCACACTAACACTTTCTCCCTTTAGTGTTGCTAATTCTGTGAAAGACGCACCACGCACTCTGCCCCAGTGAATGAGACAGAGGGTGCTGCTCCCAGAGACTTGCACAACTGGCGTTTACCTCCCGTCGCGTACCTCTGGCACTTGTTTTGCCCTCTGAGGCAAGCCGAGGTGAGCGAAACCGCAAGTAACATACTAACATTCCCTGTTAACTACAAGAACAGCAAACCCACGCGCATTTTAGAATTAAAAAGACAAAGAAAATCCTCTACAACCACCATACACCGCCGCAGATAATGCCGCTCTTGGCATATACTTAGCATATTTTCCGTTAATTAGATCTAACCATCTCTGAGTCAAGTTTGATAGTGAAAAGGAACGAAACATGGGGCTGACTACAGCCTTAGGTGTTCCACTCGTCTCCGGTGTCGCGTCATAAGAACATGTCCCTTTTGAAAGTAATTTATGTCAGTGAATTCCCCCATTTGCTGCTCATACCGTCACTAAAACGAATTCTCATTCGTCCCTGTTCGGTACGTATAATTTCCTTAGTGCGCCATTTGCCCGCAACGCCAACACGTCTCATGCAACCAAATGGTGGGCAATGGTCATTACGTTTTTGGTCAGCAGTGTATACCGACGTGACACAAGTAATGGGACACATCTTAACGCTGTGTTGGACCTCCTTTTGCGCGTCGTAGTTCACCAGCTTGACGTGGAATGGACTCAACAAGTCTTTGAAAGTCCCCTGCATAAATGCTGGCAGATGCTGGCTCTGCTACCATTCATAACTGCAAACGAGTTACCGGTGCAGGAGGTTGTGCACGAACTGACCTCTTGATTATGGCATATAAATGTTGGATGGATTTCATGTCGAGTGATCTCAGTGGCCAATCCATTCATTCGAATTTTCCAGAGGGTTCTTTAAAATAATCGCGAACAGTCGTGGCCCGGTGGCATGACGCACTGTCATCCATAAAGATTCCATCACTGAATGGGTGAAGACGGTCTCCAAATAGCCCAACGCAACAGTTTCCAATTAATTATAGTTTCAGTTGGACAGCACGAGGCAGTCCATTCCACATAAATACAGCCCACACCATTATCGACCCACCACCAGCTTGCAAAGTGTCTTGTTGGCAACTTTTGTCCTTCGCTTCGCGGAGCCTGCGCCACACTGTAACCTTACCCTCAGCTCTTACTAACAGAAATTGCTCCTCATCTGACCAGGCCACGATTTTCCAGTAATCTAGCATTCAACCGATATGGTCGCGAGCCTACGAGAGGCGCTGCAGGCGATATCGTACTCTTAGCAAAGACACTCTCATCCGTCGTCTTCTTCCATAGCCATTGACGCCAACGTCCGCCGCAATGTCTGTTGTACGTCCCACATTGATTTCTGCGGTTATTTCACGTAGTGCTGCTTTCCTGTTAGCACTGATAATTCTACACAAACGTCGCTCCTCTCGATCGCTAAGAAAACACCGTCGGCCACTATGAAATGCCTGAAATTTGGTATTCTCGACACACTTGAGACTGTGTATCTCGAAATATTCAATGCCCTAACGATTTTAGAAATGTAATGTGTTATTCGTCTAGCTCTAATTACCATTCCGCGATGAGAGTCTTAATTTCTGTCGTACTGCGATAACCACTTTGGAAACCTTATCACATGAATCACCTGAGTACAAACAACAGATCCGCTAATGCACTGCTCTTTTATATCTTGAACAAATATTGTAAATATTGTGTCACCTACAAGTGTAGTAGATACCCCTGCCTAACAACTCGACTTGAAGCGCAATACCTGACAACAGTATTGACATAATAACCTGAAGCAGCAGCCTCATCAGCGTCATATGTAGTATTCATAGTTACAGCTGCAAAATCTGCGCATGGCTCGTTGACATCATCCTCAGCTACATCAGTTGCACAATATTCGCTGACTGACGACTACCCATCAAACGTCTTCAACTCATCATTTGACTTGACCCAATTACAACAAATCTTCTAAATCCGAAAATCCTGCACATTAAAATATAGTACTTCCACACTTTTCAACACACATCTTGCACTGTGTGACACCAGTCACTCCTTCACTATTGCGTCTAAATCTCCTCCAACATGTACTTTCAAAGAAACTTGCATTCTCCTAACTCCATTCTTTTCACTCACTATCTTTCATTAGCGTGGCATGCTCCTCTCCCGTCCCTCCCATCATTTCTTTTCCAGCTCACCAAACAAATTCTGACACTTTTGCACGTTTCAGCTCCCTCATCATAATCCTGATCCTCCCGACCACCATGTACACAGCTGCTTCTGTAAATGCCAACGATGGATTCCATACAACCTACAACACTGTCAACATGAATACTATCAGCAGAAATGGATCGGCTCATTTTAGCGTACCATGGAAATAATCATCGTCAGACCAAGATCGTGTAAATTTGAAGAGCATAATCCTCCATACGTGTCTTTCTAGTTTTTTTATTATTTTATAACAGCGAATTTCTATTTGGTAGAAGAGCTAATACATTAGTCTTTGGCGAAGAAGCCACTTTTGGTGAAAGGTGAATCAAGTTTACATGTGTGTCTGACGCTTAGAAAATCCTTATGCGAGCATGAAATACGTTTATGATTCCTGCAAAGCAAATGTCCTCATAAAAAGCTTAAGGAAAATTTTCTGTATTAAAGAGATTTATTCCTAGTAACATTTCAACAATAGTTTATGCTATAATTCAAACCTGACGATGTTCTCTTTTTCATTACAACATACGTGCTTATTTTAATATCCAACTTTCACAAAATTGAAAAGGATGTGATATGGAACAGTTGGGAATACGGATCATAATGTCATTCACTGTTATCATACATGTTTTTTAACATATGGTAAGAATTTGCTGTATCATGTACATCTGCCAGCTTCTTTACATGTGTAAGGCTTGGACAGATTCTCTAGGAAACAAAGGAAATCTTAATTTAAAGAGAACTGAAAAGTCCTATACGAAATTTACTGAACTTCACTGTAATAATATTAGAATTGTCCTGTAACAGGATGAAGATGCTGTCATTGGCAAAAGAAATGAATTGAGCAAAATAGACATTACTAAACTTAAAAGACATTATAAATGTTCAGAAGGCAACTGAACTTCCAATGACATACCTTCTGAAGATTTGAAAAAATTACCTTCTATGGGACGAATGGCAACTGCTAATGGGAAGTGCCAGGTAACTGACAGAAGTCGCTGTTCATCACACTTCGCAACATTTGCTGCTCCAACACACTCCAAGAGAAACAGAAAACGCTGCATTAGAGTGAAAGATCCGTATTTCATTCACGGTGATGTTAGATCATCGCTTCTAATTATTACAGAGATGTACAATGAAAGTAAACTGTTTTTGAATTTTGTAGTATGTTTATAACTGTTATAACGCATCAAGAGCACAATATTGTTCCAACTATGTAAAGTCACTTACAACATTTTGTGACAGTGCTTCAAAGAAGTATCATATCACCTTTTTTACGAATATGTATGATTGCACAGCGTAAATAAAAAATGAGCAGAATATTTTCTTGTAGACATTTTAATCCTGAGTACAATGACTCTCCTTATTACAATGAAAGCTTTACTTAGTAGTAACCACAACGAATAAATCTATTCTTCTCTGGTACAGATATGCTCATATTTTATAATAGGATTCATTTCCATTTATTCTAACATATCCTCGTATTACAGTGAAGTTCTGTTTTGTGTATGATCTATGCTCTGTGGATAACTTTTGTTTACTAAGTGCTGGAACGTTCGGAGTTTTATTGAAAGTAGCCACACATCCTGTGTCAATAATACCTTACTATTCCACCGTGCACACAATGGAAACACCTACACGCAAAAATGAGTCATTTGCATTTTTTTTTTTTTTTTTTTTTTTTTTTTTTTGTCATCAGTCTACTGACTGGTTTGATGCGGCCCGCCACGAATTCCTTTCCTGTGCTAACCTCTTCATCTCAGAGTAGCACTTGCAACCTACGTCCTCAATTATTTGCTTGACGTATTCCAATCTCTGTCTTCCTCTTCCTCTACAGTTTTTGCCCTCTACAGCTCCCTCTAGTACCATGGAAGTCATTCCCTCATGTCTTAGCAGATGTCCTATCATCCTGTCCCTTCTCCTTATCAGTGTTTTCCACATATTCCTTTCCTCTCCGATCCTGCGTAGAACCTCCTCATTCCTTACCTTATCAGTCCACCTAATTTTCAACATTCGTCTATAGAACCACATCTCAAATGCTTCGATTCTCTTCTGTTCCGGTTTTCCCACAGTCCATGTTTCACTACCATACAATGCTGTACTCCAGACGTACATCCTCAGAAATTTCTTCCTCAAATTAAGGCCGGTATTTAATAATAGTAGACTTCCCTTGGCCAGAAATGCCTTTTTTGCCATAGCGAGTCTGCTTTTGATGCCCTCCTTGCTCCGTCCGTCATTGGTTATTTTACTGCCTAGGTAGCAGAATTAACTTCACTGAATTCGTGACCATCAATCCTGATGTTAAGTTTCTCGCTGTTCTCATTTCTACTACTTCTCATTACCTCCGTCTTTCTCCGATTTACTCTCAAACCATACTGTGTACTCATTAGACTGTTCATTCCGTTCAGCAGATCATTTAATTCTTCTTCACTTTCACTCAGGATAGCAATGTCATCAGCGAATCGTATCATTGATATCCTTTCACCTTGTATTTTAATTCCACTCCTGAACCTTTCTTTTATTTCCATCATTGCTTCCTCGAAGTACAGATTGAAGAGGAGGGGCGAAAGGCTGAAGCCTTGTCTTACACCCTTATTAATACGAGCACTTCGTTCTTGATCGTCCATTCTTATTATTCCCTCTTGGTTGTTGTACATATTGTATATGACCCGTCTCTCCCTATAGCTTACCCCTACTGTTTTCAGAATCTCGAACAGCTTGCACCATTTTATATTGTCGATCGCTTTTTCCAGGTCGACAAATCCTATGAAAGTGTCTCGATTTGTCTTTAGCCTTGCTTCCATTATTAGCCGTAACGTCAGAATTGCCTCTCTCGTCCCTTTACTTTCCTAAAGGCAAACTGATCGTCACCTAGCGCATTCTCAATTTTGTTTTCCATTCTTCTGTATATTATTCTTGTAAGCAGCTTCATTTGCATAATAAATTGTAATGACGGAGAGTGAGTCAGTTTACAGGCTATTATTCTTTTTTGCTGTTTCTGGTCTCTTATACAAGGATTTATTACAGGAGAAGATGTTTAATTTAAGAACGGAAGTACATAGTGTTGATGTGTTAAGTGGATTACTATTGTCAAGGTAGCACACTGTTCAATAGTACATACTTAGCGAAATGTTTGGAATGTGGTGTCACTATTTGAAGAGACTGTGGACTGCTGCCATCTCTCCTATATTTATGTTTATTATTTAGGTTCAATGCCAGAGACAAGGCAGTATCTTCATGTGACAACCAAGAGTTCACATTAACCCAAAGTCATTAGAGTTTCTAATAATCTCGATTTTTATGATGAGCATTTATGTTTTAAATCCTAAATACGGGGTTCTGGCAAAAGAAACCTGCTCATTTACAGTTAACAATTGTGTTGTCCATAATGAAAATGGAGGCCTCCTGTTGCCGTTAGTGTAGTCAAGATTTTAGTGTAGCTATAGCCCAACTTTACATGTAGAGACGTTGATACACTGTATTTCATTCGAATTTATTGCAGAGCAGTATACTTTTAATCGAATAGCTAATCTGGCAAAGTATTTCACCACTGACAGAGGCAGAGACTTCTAGTCAACTGCAACAACTGTAAAGACTTTATATTCACTTCATATCTACTCTTTAATGTCTTGTCAAATCTTCGAAATAGTTCTATAACAGACTCTCTCTTTAAGAAGTACAGAACTTCAATAGTATTTGTAATTTCATTATTCACTGTCATTACCGTTCGTGAGGTCTTTTGTATTAAATAAATTTACAATCCATGAATAAAAGAGGCACTGACTTCTTAGTAAAATTTTTCATGCAGACAGAAAGCTACATCCATTGCCTTTAAAAATCTGCGACTGATGTCGTTACATATAACTGAAAAAAAAGATACGTCACTGAAAAATCCAGCTGAACTATGCTGAAACTGATTGAGATAAGCACAAGTCTGTAATGAAAAAGTAATATTTTGTTGCGAACTTGGTGTAAATACAGTGTAGAAGTGACTTAATTCCTGCATCGATAGGAGGAAATAAAATTCTTGAATATTAGTGAAGGACATAGAAAAACTGGAATGAGTCAAGAACTGTTGTCATTTGCCAATCCACAACCGAATAACCGATGGTAAAATCCGTGAATGAAAATAAACCCTTTTCATTGTTGGCTGACGAAACTGCTAACTTTAGGCCAAGAAAAATTGTCTTTTGAAAAAATATTATTGAGGACAATGTTAATGTTACCTATTTGACAAAAGAAGAACTTTTGACTTTCTTCAAGTAAACAGTTGGATGCAAGATGTATTGCAGGTGCTGTTCTGAAATCCATGGCGAACGGTGGATCAGAAGTGAGTCAACTTATTTTTTTTTTAAGATTCTATTTGGTGCCCGTCAATGGCTGGTACAGGTAACGGTTTTCAACGACTTATGAGGCAAAATTGTATACTTTCATTATGCTTGCTATCGACTACAGCTGTTGATCATATATACGAATGAGGTACAAGTAATTAGACTCACAACTGACATATTAATAAGTAATAATTTCTTTAACATGTGCGCACCTAGAGACAAAGAACTTGAAAACATAAAGGACTGAAGTGGTGTGTTTTTTGATTGTATGATGAAGTCAGAATCGAGTTGAGATGTGGTCACATCAACATATATCTCAAAATCATACCACTGCCGGTTAAAGTTATGAACACAGACCTTAGGTTACATACTGCGTTCTGTTTACCAACATTAAGACGAGGGAACACATAGTCGAATCAAAATGGCAGTAAAATATGTGTGACTTTCTTCAAATTGACATCCAAACTCCCGTAACTTCAGAAACATTAGTTCATCGTTTGAAAATTCCTGTGGCAGCTCCAGTGGGCTATTGCAGAGTGGTATTTTTTGTTCTCAAAATACGTCACTTTGACGGAGGCTTACAGATATTGTCGAGAAACTTTTCGCAGAAATTCTAAATCATTCCAAAGTCGTGGAAACTATTAGTGAAAGTTACATGTATTCAAGCAAGCTAGCTGAGGAATCATGGATCACACAATTTTCCGGCTTTAACATTAAATTTCACCGAAGCGCCAAAAAAGTAGAGTTCTATTAGAAAAAATTGTAAAAAATACTTTTTCTAAAATTCTACATTTACGAGCCCTGTGTGCAGAAATCCTGGAGAAATAAGTGAAATTTTAGAAAACTGTTGCCTTCCAAGCAAGACTATAGGTTTCAGATGAAATTAATAGAAACAGCAAATTTCTCAAATAATCTGATACCCCCAAAGAAAATACCGGGTTTGAGAGAAAACATAAATAAAACAAGTTCTTAATTACTTAGTAAAGAAAGCTCCCCCATGAACAACGGACCCTGTCGCCGATGGGGATGGTTGCGTGCCTCACCCATACAGATAGCCGTATCGTAAGTGCATCCAAAACGGAGGAGTATCTCTTGAGAGGCCAGACAAACGTGTGGCTCCTGAGGAGGGCTGGAGCCTTTTCAGTAGCTGCAGGGGCAACATCCTGGATGATTGACTGACCTGGCCTTGTAACAACAACCAAAACGGCCTTGCTGTGCTGGTACTGCGAACGCTGGAAGCAAGGGGAAAATACAGCCGTAATATTTCCCGAGGGTATGCTTCTCTATTGCATGATTTAATGATGATGGTATTCTTTTCGGTAAAATATTCCGTAGGTTAAATCTCCATTCAGATCTCTGAGTGGGGACTACTCAGGAATGACGTTATCAGGAAAAACGAAGCTAGCGTTCTGAGGATCGGAGTGTGGAATGTCAGATCCCTTAATCGGGCAGATAGTTTAGAAAATTTAAAAATGGAAATGGATAGGTTAAAGTTACATATAGTGGGAATTAGTGAAGTTCGGTGGCAAGAGGAACAGAACACCTGGTCAGATGAATACAGGTTTATAAACACAAAATCTGTTTGGGGTAATGCAGGAGTAGGTTTAATAATGCATAACAAAATAGGAACACCGGTAAGCTACTATGAGGAGCATAGTGAGCGCATTATTGTAGCCAAAAGGACATGTAGCTCATACCCACCACAGTAGTACAAGTTTATATGCCAACTAGCTCCGCAGATGAGGAGGAAATTGCGGGAAGTGTGAAGATCAGAAGGAAGTTATGATATTGCGTGAAGAATTTGGCAAAGCACTGAATGATTTAAGTCTAAACAAGGCTGTGTGATAGCCAACATTCCGTTAGAGCCTTTGGAGATCCAGCCATGACAAAACTTTTCCATTTGCTGAGCAAGATGCATGAGACAGGCGAAATATAAATTCCAATTCCAACTAAAGCAGGAGCTGACAGGTGTGAAATTTTGCGGACTATCAATTTAATAAGTCACGGTTGCAAAATGCTAACACGAATCATTTACAGAATAATGGAAAAACTGGTGGAAGCTGACCTAGGGGAAGATCAATTTGGACGTAGAAACACGCGAGGCAATACTGACCCTACCACTTCTCACAGAAGACAAGTTAAGGAAAGGCAAACCTACGTTTATGGCATTTGCAAATTTATAGAAAGCTTTTGACAATGTTGACGGGAATACTATAAGTCAAAATCTGAAAGTTGCAGGAGTAAAATACAGGGAGCGAAAGGCTATTTACAATTTATACAGAAACCGGATAGTAGTTACAAGAGTCGAGGGGCACGAAAGGGAAGCAGCGGTTGAGTACAGAGTGGGACAGGATTGTAGTCTATCCCCGATGTTATTCATTCTGTATTTTGAGCAATCAATAACATAAACAAAAGAAAAATTGAAGTGGGAATAAAAGTTGAGGGAGAAGAAATAAAAGCTTTAAGACTTGCCGATGACATTGTAATTCTGTCAGAGACAGCAAGGAACTTGGAAGAGCAACTCAACGGAATGGGCAGAATCTTGAAAGGAGGATGTAGGGTGAATATCAACAAAAGCAAAACGAGGATAATGGAATGTAGACTATTTAAATCAGGTGATGCTGAGGGAATTAGATTAGGCAATGCGACATTTAAAGTAAATGAGCTTTGCTATTTGGGAAGAAAAATAACTGAAAATTGTCGAAGTAGAGAAGATATAAAAAACAGACTGGCAACGGCAAAAAAATCGTTTCCGAATAAGAGATTTAAGTGTCAGGAAGTCCTTTCTGAAAGTATTTGTATGGAGTGTAGTGAAGTATGGAACTGAAACATGGACGATAAACTGTTTACACAAGGAGAGAATAGAAGCTTTTGAGATGTATTGCTACAGAAGAGCTCTTCGAGGATTCTCTCTGCAGTTTCGGCTCTCTACAGTTTCCTCCAACGTGTAACATAGGATGTAAAAAATTTTGAAGAATTGATTTTTCATGAATATCTTCATTTTATACTGCACATCTGAAGTGTATGATATATCAAACACATGTGTTTGAGGAAATGTATGATATGGCTCAAATGGCTCTGAGCACTATGGGACTTAACTTCTGAGGTCATCAGTCCCCTAGAACTTAGAACTACTTAAACCTAACTAACCTAAGGACATCACACACATCCATGCCAGAGGCAGGATTCGAACCTGCGATCGTAGCGGTCGCTCGGTTCCAGACTGTAGCGCCTAGAACCGCTCGGCCACTCCGGCCGGCCTGTAAGAAATGTTTCGCTCTTAAGTGTGCCGAAGTGCAGTGCCACGCCTCTTCACAGCATTCTTTTATCGCACGTGGAATTCAAACGTGTACGTTTTGTAATGGAAACCATAAAACATATATTCAGGACAGCGGAAATTAAAATGTCCTGTGGTGTCTCTCCTGCTCCCAGAGGGCTGGATTGATATCCAAACCCCCTTTAAAAAGAAAGCTCACAATTAGTAATGGTTGGGAGTATCTGTGCCCAGGAGAAAAAGAACTCGTCTGAAAATTTGCGCTCTTTGTTGTCTATTAGCTAATAACTTCCTTTTCTGTAATATAAAATTAAATATAGGAAACAAAACAAGTAAAGACAAGTGAAAAGACAGTACACATTTTTTACATCCTTAGGTCGCAGCATTTCTTCTCTCTACTCTTGCTACAGCTTGACTTGGCGTGCTTTCGTTTCTTAAAAAGAGTCTATTCCCTCGTCAAAGTTCGTCAAACGTGTTGCTACATGAAAAATCAGTAAGGTTGCCTAATACTGAAAAAGCTTTTAATACGAATAGTACCCAAGACTGGTGTGGTTTATCGAAATAATTACGTCTATTTTGTCACTGTCTGCTAGATAAAACGAAATAGGCCTTTGTAATATTGCAGCACTTTTGGCACACGCAAAATAAGCGAGAATGTTTTGATACTAATAGTCACATTTATCTATGACTATGATGATGGTGTTTGGCTTGTGGGGGCGCTCAGCTGAGCGGTTATTAGCGACCGTACCAAGTCCAAATCTTTAGACAGTGCAATGTAGCCACTTTCACGAATGATGATGATTATGATGATGAAGTGATGAGGACAATAGAAACACCCAGTCCCCGGGCAGAGAAATCCCCAACCCAGCCGGCAATCAAACCCGGGACTCCGTGATCCAGAGGCAGCAACGCTACATATTTTACTCATTTACGTAAATAACACGACAGAATGTAATTGAAGTAGCAACATCAAATGCCTGTTAGAGCTTCTACAAGCAAAATTTTTTAAGTTAGGAAATAGTTTACATTTCGTTTATACGCTTCAGTTTCTCATGCATGATACTGAAAAGTAGTAGTAGGACGAAATTATTACATAAATCTGAAATCTTCATTTTCTTCCATACAATTTGTGTGATGTTCCTGTTTCTTTTCCTTCCCCCTAACAAAAAAATGTTATCACAAATTCTGTAACTTTTCCTACCACTGTCAAAACTTACCCTCTAGTTGACTTCACTAACCCTGTCACCATCACAATTACAGTTAATCCTCGTTTATTCTCCGGTTAGGCATTATTAAGTTTTCCGCGCCATTCCGAGAATAGAACTTGAATCGGCTGGTAATAGGAGACTGAGCTGTCGGTAGTGTATCGATCCGCCAAGAAAATTTTCTGTCTTTCTCCTGTTAGTCGTTTATTTCCACTTTGGTAATCTGAATCGATGGATTTGGCTAATCATTACAACAAGGCTGCTGCTTTCGTACACCCAATCAACCACGAAGACAGCGATTGGCGTTCACCCTTTTGGTTTATTCGGCTCAGTTCGTACATTCCCATCCTGTTTCTCTGCAAGGATGTTTTTTATTTCTAGATGCGACGGAGATTCCCGTGCCAGAGATATCACGTACACTATGCACACAATCAAAAATCAAGTTATTATTCGTCCAGAAATCAATTTAGAATGCACAGAAATGTTCAAAAATCAACTGGGATGCCTTTCAAAATTATATGAATACTCTATAGACCAATAGACCAACGTGCGCTGGATGCAAGCTGCTTTCTGAAACAAGATATTTTCTCTCATGAATATGAATTTGGTGCCCACCTGAAATTGCCGCCCGGGGCCGGTACCCCGGTTTGCCGCCCCCCCCCCCCCCCCCCCCGGCGCAGATCCTGTGTGGCAATGAACAGGACTAGTGTGACGTGTAGCTTGTTTGTAACCGACATAAAATCAACTCCGCCGATTCGCCGATAACATAGCAGCAGAAAACGAAGATTTATTGAGACGAATTTTTAACGAAATGGATCGTGTGGCAGCCGGTGGTAGCAACATGTGTATAAACAGAACAAAAACTAAATTGAAAGAAGACGTAATGGATGGTTAAACGACAGTCTTTAACTAGGGACTATATCCGAGCCGAAAGATTTTTCTTGTACCGAAATAATAACAAATAAACACAGAAGATATAGAAGAGGCGCAAGAGGAATTACGTGCGTTGTTTCAAGATAATGTTGTAAATCATATGGACTGATCGAGAAAGGAATCAACGTCCTGCAACTAGTTGAGTCAAATACACCGAACTGACAAGAATCGTAGAAAACCTCTTAATATCGCGTGGCACCTCCATTTTCTCAGTGTAGTGCAGCAACTCGACATTGCATTGACTCCCCTATGGGAATACTGAGCCATGCGCCTCTATAGCCTTTCATAACAGCGAAAGTGTTGCCAATGCAGCATAACATGCACGAACTGATCTCTCACTTATGCCCCACATATGTTCGATGCAATTCATGTAGGGCGATCTGGTGGCCAAATCATTCCCTTTAACTGTCCAGAATATTCTGAGTTGGCGCATTGTCATCCAGAAAAACTCCATCATGGTTTGGGAACATGAAGTCTACGAATGGCTGAAAATGGTATGCAAGTAGCCGAACATAACCATTTCCAGCCACTAAAAGGTTCATAAATACCAGACGACCATACTCATTCCATGTAAACAAAGCCCACACCATTATTGACCTACCACCACCTTGCACAGTGACTTGTTGACATTCGGGTCCATGGCTTCATGGGATCTGCGCCACCATGAACTCTTGCCAAAAGAAACCAGGACTCATCTGACGAGGCTACGGTTTTCCAGTCATCTGGCGTGCAGCCAGCACGGTCACGAACTCTACAGAGGCTCTGCAGAAGATTTCGTGCTATTAGCAAAGGCAATTGCGTCGGTCGTCTACTGCCACAGCCCATTAACGCCAAATTTCGCCGCAGTGTTCTAACGGAAACTTCGGCGTATCTCCCTCATTGATTTCTGCGGCCATTTCACGCAATGTTGCTGGTATGCTACCACTGACAACTGTAAGCAAACGCTGCTGCCCTGTCGTAAACTGTAGGCCGTCGGCCACTACGTCGTCTGTAGTCAGAAGTAATGCTTGAAGTTCGGTATTCTCGGCACACTCGACACTGTGGATCTTGAAATATTAAAGTCCCTAACGATTTCCGAAATGGAAGTACCCATGTGTCTAGCTCAGAATGCCATTCCACATTCAGTCTTAATTCCCGTCATGCAGTAGTAATCATGTCGGTAAACCTTTGCACACGAATCACGTGGGTACAAATGCCAGCTCTGTTAATGCACTACCCTTTTATTCGTTGTGAACGCATACTACCGCCATCTATACATGTTATAACGGTCGTATGGCGATGTGAGTGCTGTTCTGTCATCTTCTAAAGGCCGCTTACAACACCCACGGTTTCTACTATTGCAGTTATGTTTAGTACTTCGGATGTTCTAGCTTCGCTATTGAAGCACTTAAACACAACTACCTCCTTAACAACCGCTGGTGACCTCAGATGCCGCGTAATGGATAAAGCTCGGTAAAATGTGAAGTTCTCGTATAGTCTTGGTTGCAGCTTTCCTATTCCGTCAAACTACTTCTTGCGAGTGATAATAATACTGAAGAACTTGGTCGCCAGCGAAAATGACGAATCGATTGACGTTATTCAACAAATTCACCAAACTTGGTCCTTACTATATTTTGGTTCTTATTAAAACTTTTTCTCTTTTAATAATTTCTATCACTGAAGGAATAGGCTGATGCACGTAGATAGCTGATTAATGACTGCTTTCAGAATAGGTCACACGCACACACTTTGAAAGTTTTGGTCCATGAAAACAACGCTGGACCGACAAATAACACCTACTTACGTTTCTGAGGGTAATATCAGCAACACTGCCTCTGAAAACATGTATTATACACAACAAATATTTTACGATACTTTCATACTTGGTTGTTCTCAGTTTTATTGAAATAGTTACTTTACGTAATTTCTTGAACAGAAGGTCCTAATAACCAAGTTCACACACGAGGTAGCATTGTTATTTACTTTGCGTACTTTCAATGCAATCTACTATTATCCACATTTACTTTAATTGCTGCAGTTGAGTGATTATTTAAATTTACTTTGAAAGTCGCTCAATAATGTTTCACACCAATGGATTCTCGATTTCTTTCTCTTGATTATAGGAAAGAATCCCTACTTGGAACACTTTAGGTTAAATGAGACTTTTTGCATTCAAAAAGAAATGATTATTGAATAAAACACACAAAAACTTGCCACCACAGCTCTTATACATAACTAAGGACAGTTAATTTCAGTATCGTCGTCGTGAGCACAGTTGCTGGAGATTTAGCTGCTTTGAAGGCACGTACCCTTTTGCAGCGACGGAGAGTATTACTTGTCTTCGTGGCGTCGAATTATGCGACTTATACCAGCGCAAATGGTTCAAAAATGGTTCAAATGGCTCTGAGCACTATGAGACTTAACATCTGAGGTCATCAGTCCCCTAGAACTTAGAACTACTTAAACCTAACTAACCTAAGGACATCACACACATCCATGCGTGAGGCAGGATTCGAACCTGCGACCGTAGCGGTCGCGCGGTTCCAGACTGTAGCGCCTAGAACCGCTCTGCCATCACGGCCGGCTGCGCAGTTATGAGTTTGGGTTTCCTGGGGATCTGCGTCGGTCTAAGTAATGGATTCCATAGACCTTCCCATCCAGGATCCAACACTCGTTGCAGACGTAATTTTATATTTCCTATAGAGCATTGCAAACATGTACCTTAGCGCTTCCCCTTCACTCACATTTATTAAGCAGTTAAACTTTTGCCTTTGTTTAAACAACACTGCAGAGTACAGCGAACATCAGCTTTCATCACCTGCCTCCACAGTGTCTTGCGCCTGCCTGACTCGCTCCGCTTCTCCTCTCTCCTACCTTTTACGACCTTCCAGAACGTCGGTAGATCGTTTCTGGTTTTCACCTATATTTAACTTTAGCCCTGAGCTGGTGTTGACTTCACTTTATAAAAAATTATACATAGTTAAATAAAAGATAGTTATTGTTACTTACATAACATTATAAACATTTGTTAATTACATATAAACATTAAACGTCACATAGTCAAAGAATATTGTATTCTGCAGACACTCTTATACACTACATACTGTACAGTTCTCACTCTTTGCTTCATTAGTTTAAAGTCTCTCGACTTTCAAAAGGTCGATAGTGTTAGAATGTGCACACCGCTATCCCTTGTATTGTCACATAAGTGTATAGTCATACAAAACACAAAATTAATCCGAAATATAGGGTGGTTGGATGGATACTACACTATCAATTACTGCTGAAAACTGTAACTGAAGGGTATGTGGAAGGAAAGGATCACTGGGAAACCTGGTATGAGCGTACAAAGCTGATGGTCGATGATGTGAAATGTAGCTGGCTGAAGTGAAGAAGATAGCTCACAAGATAAAAGTGAAGGAAAGGAATCTTTAATCGACCTATGATTTTACGGTCTGGGCAGTCACCGTTAAACTACATGACAAATATTTTTTAAAAAAATTTATAACTAATAAATTCTAAAAATCTTTTGGTAGCTGTGTAAGTCGTCAGTAATTTCTTTGTTACAGGGTTGTACACAACCGATTTCGTGTTTTGCTCGCGTAGACTGTTTGGTCTGCAAAGACTTTTTGTTGTCTTACTGTAATCAAATATTGAGTTTGTTCACAAAATGCAGCTCCTTATTCGATCTCATGCTAACTATGGCCATAGAAGCACGCACTTTTCGGAAAGTACTTCCGACCAAAAAGCGATTCTGGTAGCTGCAGACCAAGGAGTTTGTTAATCAGGCCTTCTGTGTTCTTGTGATATTTCCGTAGAAACATTCATTCCGTAAAATAATTTCTTTATATTCAACAGAAATAAATACCAATTTTCGTAGATTTAGCTTTAAAAATTTTTGAATGTAACGAAATACTTTCTTCAGAACAATCATCCCCCATTTCATCCAATTGTGTTGAATTTCCAAAAACAGTTAAACAAGTGTTATTCTGACAGAGAAGCTAAATACAAATCTTCATTGATTTAGCTTTATATATGTTTCACTGTAACTAAATATTTTCATGAAAGTTTCATCCCCTTAGGAGGTTGAATTTCAAAATCTGTAAAACACGTGTAATACAAATTTCAAAAAACTTTGCTTTAAAAATACTGTAGGAGTTCTTGAATAATGATTTCTTTAAAAAACTTTCACGCACTATTTTACCACAATATAGGTAAATCGCAGAAAACCCTGAAAACGTGTTTATTTCTACAGAGAAACCAAATATTAATTTTCGTAGGTCTAGCATAAAAAACTGTGACACTTTCACAAACCCATTCATCCTCTACTTCACTCTCTCACGGAAGGAATATCGAACAATCCCTTTTTAAACGACGTCTACAGAATGAGATTAACACCCTGTGCAAATTTCAAATACCTATCCTTAGTAGTTTGTGGTGGGCGATGATGAATCAGTAGGTGGGTCAGTCAGTTGAAACACTGACTTTCATTTACAGGGAGTAGTGTAGCGCCCGCTGCTTTGTTCACGTAGACTTTTTGGTCTGCACAGATTTTTTTGTTTTTCCTTAATCGAATCTGTATGTTCACTAATTGGAACATCACCTAACTTTTCGTGGTAATTAAGGTCAAAGAAATACGGTCTTTTCCATATGTACTTCTGACCAAAAAGCGATTCTAGGGTCGGAGTTTTTTGTCAAGCTTGCCTTTCGAGTTAATGTTTGCGATATTTCCATAAAAGCTTTTACTCGAACAGATATTTTTTTAGGGGTCAAATACCAGTTTTCATAGATGTTGCCTTAAAAATATTTTAAAATAACGAAATATTTTCACAAAGTTCTTCTTCCCGTATTTTCAAATCCTTAGGGGTTGAATTTCCAAAAGCCACTGGAACACTTATTTGCTATTCATAACCGAAGTCTAAAATACAAATTTCAGAGATCCAGTTTCAAAAAATACTTTCACAATGAAATATTCCCATAAAAATATGCACCCTATGTAACCTCCCTAGGAACGGAGTTACTGGAAACACAGAAACGCGTATTTTTTATTTCTAACCGAGAAGTCTAATGACAGTTTTCACCGATGTTGCTTTAAAAATGCTTTAGTACTTCAATAAAGATTTGTTTTGAATACAACTTTCACGCTCTTTTTTATCCCCTTAACGGTTTAATTTCCAAAGATGTACAGTCAAGTGGTATTTCACTTCAGTCACGAATAAATAATAATCTCCAAAACTGTCTTATACTGATATTTTTCAAAAACCTCTCATTCCATATTCCACAACCTTAGGAGCGAAATTTCGAAAAATTCCTTTTAAAACGAGGAATACTGAAACATGTATTTCAGTATTTCTAAATGAGATACCAAATACAAATTTCCATAGATGTAGCTTTAAAAATACTTTCATAAATGAAGTTTGTCAAAACTTGGCATCCTCTATTGAACCTCCTTAGTGGTTTAATTTCCAAATATGTTTAAGCATTTTTTTAAATTTGTGTCCTATATCAACATTTGTAGTTGTCGCTGCAAAACTGCATTAATAGCAACATATTCTCAAAGAACCTTTCATGCCCTATTTCACCCCCTAGGGGGTTGAATTTCTAAAAATGCCAGAATGCATATTTTTTATTTCTCATCAATAAACCAAATACAAATTTTGGTAGTTCTTGCCTTACCATTATTTTATGTCTATGGAAGGGTTAATCGTCTCCATTTAATATTTTTCGAAAGAGGTTTTTTAACAACTGAAACCATTTTTATAGGTCACCCTTTTGTAAGAGCTCCCACACTTTCACTCTATTTTTCGTCTCAATTTTTGTACCCTCTAGAGGTACATTTCCATATTTCTTGTAGACCACTTCTCTCGCGCTCACTGTGTACCGGTAGTTACCATAACACTTCGTCAACTGGGCTGTTTGGTGGCCTGGTCTTCCTACTTAAGGTTCAAATGGCTCTGAGCACTATGGAACTTAACATCGATGGTCATCAGTCCCATAGAACTTAGAACTATTTAAACCTAAGTAACCTAAGGACATCACACAACACCCAGTCATCACAAGGCAGAGAAAATCCCTGACCCCGCCGGGAATCGAACGCGGGCGTGGGAAGCGAGAACGCTACCGCACGACCACGAGCTGCGGACTTTCTTACTTATGGCACGGCACAGTCATGACTTCACTTTGTGGTTTTTGAAGACATCTGTTGATTTTTCATCACTGGTGAATCATTTTTCTATCCTAGCATTGGTTCATTCCCTACAGTTTCCTTTCGGGGTCTTATTTTAACTCCTTTTTAGGTCCAGACCCGTGGCTAACAGTTGTTGATGTACATTGGCTGCGCCTGTTTGCCACAGGAATATTTTATGTTTTGTATTGTAAACATCATATTTAGGCGGTTCTGGTAATGTGAACGCAATCCGAACGTTGGGAGAAGATGTATTTTTAAGGAACCAATGATAAATTAGTTATGTATATGATCCCCTGTACTTCTGGTTAAATACTTTATTTTTAACATTATTATATCTTGTAAATGATGTATTTATTCACAGATGTAGATCCCAGATGATGCAATTAAATCAACGCCAATCTAGGTTGTATGATCCTGTAATAAAGGAACTACTAACAACTAATCTGGGCATCGAAATTTTTTTGAAGATTTAAAAAAAAATTTCTGTCTTTAGTTAATGGTTGACAGACCATGGTTTTCATATATTTATTCGATATACGGTGTTCGGTAGCAAAATTGGTTAACTGACTCGTGATCATAAAACTGAAATCATTTTTACCGCAACTTTCAACACTTTACATCTGTTGATTGACTGCAGTGTTGTTTCTGGTCATTCCTTCTTATTATTACCCATACATGACTTTAGACTTTATAAACGGTTTTCGCTTCAGTGTAAGTAGCGTAATTACGCGTAAACAGCGGTTCATTTAGCAGAAGCTGTAATTCAAAAAGGAAATCTACTCGAGCTTGCCATTTCATGTATTTTCAATTATGTGTACACGATTTCTTTTCAATTTTCAAGAGATCAACCGTGAATATTCAGTTTAATGGCTGAGACCATAAAGAATTCTGGAAATCAACGTGCTCCCCATATGTTCAGATGCGTGATGTGAAGATGTTTCTCAGTGAATGATGCAGAAAGGACATTGCAAATGAACTGTAGGTGCCAGTCTTACACATCATTTAGCGAGAAGGGGTAGGGATTGCCTAAGCTACGAAAACACGCAAGTCCTGTTTTGCCAGTTTATTTTCTCTCATTAGCACCCAAGTTATCAAGAGACATAAAAGGTATTTATGTATAGAATAAAGCAAAATATCCATTAATAAACACAAGGGGGAATTTCTTAATTGCACCTGCAACACTGTCGAGTGGGCCACAGGGAACTGAGAAAACGAAAGGAAAAAATATCTCTAAGGATCTCGTTCGATGTTTTCTTCGCCAGGGAGTAGACAGTGGCATTAATCATGTTATATGGGAAAATTAGTTAGTCGTGATCAATGATTTGTTAGTGTAATTTCACACAAGAGAGCAGAGTGGAATGAAAAATATTAATGTGGTACTCGAATAAACACCTCTTTCCATAAAATCACTTATAACGTTAATAACACAAACTGATTCGTATCCCAGCCAATTTCCGAAACCATGAAACAACACAGTGTTTATGAACAAAGAGACACCTTCAGGGTCTGAAGGCGAAATCTACGCCTGACTAGATTTCACACTAGAGAAGTAAGTGCTATAGGGGTGCAGTCCCAGACGCCTACAGTCTTCAGGAGAGAACCAGACAGGCTGCGGTGATGAGGACCTAGTAACGTTTGAGAGAGCCAAGAAAACATAACTGAAAATAACACATTCATTGGGCAGTAATACAGGATTGTCTTCCGAATCACCGCGCCACAGCTGAGCTGGCAGAGCAACGCATTGTCAGCAGCAGCAAGCCAGCGCAAGCTCGTTTCGCAGTACGGACAGCGCAGAGACGTGTCGGATGGTGGGTGCTATGTCACGGGGTAGCAGTCGATCCATGGCTTCCGGTTCTAAATTACGACCTCCAAAGTGCTCTCATTGGCTTCAAAGATTTACACACGGAAGCCAGGCGCCAGGTCCACCTGCAACATTCGATGGCATACAGGTGTCGGCTCTCGGCCCCCGTTTAGGAGACAGGCACCAGCAGCATCAGAGCCTTTCACAGAAGTGGTTTTAGCAGCCGTAAGCCCCTCCCCCCTCTCAAAGGCGAATGACTGACAGCACCCACGTCATGCAGATCAAACCGCCAGCAGGACTGCACGGTGATGGCGGCGTCAGCGGCCCATCATTGTTGCCTTGGAGGTTGGCAGTGCAGCTGGCGGCACCAGCATCCTTCCAGCCAAACTCGTGGATCCACTGACGATCGAAGACAGACAAATATGCCCAGTGCCTACCTCCATTGCCTGCCCTTAAATGGTTAGCTGGAACTAACAACTGAGATTACACACTGGGCAGTCGGCAATCACTGCTTAGCAATCAGCCAATTGATGAGAAGGGTGCGGTATTTATGTTGGCTCTTCCAGTCCGATTTGCGAATATGAGGGTGACTATGAGATCATGTGTCCTGGTTTCCCCTCGCTGCCACCTCTCCTAATGACTTCAGACTTTCGCAACTTCATCTTTCAGAGATTCTCCTCGGCTGGTTTGGTACCTGAATACTTATTGTTGCGGTGTCCCTAGCCTTCCTTATGTAACTCTGCTTTGTTACTAGTATGAATGTATCTCTTGGCTTCCATGATGTCATTATCGCACATTCGCTCAAAAATCAGGGCACTGTGTCGTTTCCCGTGCTGCGATAGCTTGCGTGTTTGCTGCAACCCGCTCTGCATTTCCCCGTATGTGGCAATTTGCTGGTCATTTACACTGGTAGTTCGGCTACCTAGCGCTACTGAGCCGTGGTAAAAATCTGCTGTTTTGAAGAGCGCGCCGCAGCGCGTAGTGTAAAGCAATCGCCCTCCGTTTCTGGCGGTGGCGCCGCTGTGGCAATCGCAGCTTTGGTGTCTCCCTCTGGTGGGAAAGCGGAAAGGCAGCCTGTTCACGAGCATTTAAGGGGCTCTATGATCTCTCTAGGCGGCGAGTCTGGTCAGTTGGTCAGCCGGGTCAATGTGGGGCAGTCAGTGTCTGTCTGTTGTCCGGAGTGCTGATATGTGTTAGGCTGCCAGTCTGCTCGAGTTTGTTCAGGCAATGGTCACTGGCGGTTGGATCGATCGGTTGGTCGGTCGCGCACTGAGACACAAGATGACTTGTCCGCCCTGAGCGTCGGCGCATGTGAGGTCGCCTCGTGAGTCCATTAGGCCGCGCCGTATAGCGAGGAGTAGTGGCTTCGCGGCCGACACGAGAGCAACAGGAGTCAACCCACGACATCGGCTGGCCGGTGCGAGCTGCGACGCCGTGAGACGGGAGATCGGCACGCCTTCCTGCGTCCGTTGAAGCGGCTGGTAGCGGACGGTCGGGAGAGCGTTTTGGGGGTGCTGCACCAGGTCTTCGCCAGACATCGCAGTTTATTAGAAGGTAAGTGAGACGTAATACGTAGTTTCATTTGTTAAATTCTACTTGTTTTCTTGGTAGGTCTTTCGTCCCCAGCTTGCTCGTCTGTCTCCCGTCCGCATTTGTTAGGCAGTTAGTGTCTGTCTGTCGGTCAGCGTACGTTAATAGCTGCCTCTGTCATGTCTGTCGGATTCGGTGTTAACGAATTTATTGCATAAGGTGTGAAGGCGGAATTCCAGAAATATGTTTTTATCTTGCCTTTCACGTTGAGAGGCTCTATATGTGTAATGTAGAACATGTTTGTACATTTTATGTAAGACTGCATATCATGGGTTTTTATTTAAATGGTCGTTTTAGTATAAGAAGTTGCCACCCTTCCACCGAAAGAGTTTTCTTTTAAAAACAAGTTGCACTTTCGGCGGCAAGTAATTTTTCTTTTAATATGAGTGTTTTGTACCATTTCCATCCCTCCTACGGGGTGCATATTTTATGTGTTTGTGTGAGTTGTTAAAACTTTTAGTTTAAAGTAATCTGGTGTGTTGCAGATTTGCACCAGTGTAGTCCTTCAGAGGTTGTTGTGAGCGGTCGTGACTACGGCCGTGTTAAAAGGGAGCGGCAAGGTTCTCACCCCGAAGGCTCATACTGTCAAAAAAAAAAATCTTATTTCTGTCTCTTAATAAACTGTAACTTAATATTAAGAAGGTGCTTTCTGATTGTGATTCTTGGAATCTGTTTTTTTTTTTTTTTTTTTTTTTTTTTAAGAAACTACTTCCACGCTCACTAGTGTGATTAAATGTGTTAATGTTCTTGATGAATCGCTAGTAAAGATATTCTTTAAGAAAAGATTTTGAAATTAAATCCACGGTTCAGCTACCAAGGCAGAGCTTGAACGAATTTCTAGTATGCACTGGGGATACTAGCCTGGGGCATAACAGTGCATCTGCATCCGTCCCACTCGAAATCTGGTACCAAAGTGATGAAAAACTTTCCTTCTCTGCTCTCCTGTATATTCTTTGAAAACGTAGCCACACCCAGACTTCCTCTGTCAGTCAAAATCGGTAACTCGTGTTCAGCCAATAACGAGCAGAAATTGAGACAAACTCCTCAAAAAATTTCGAAAATGTCTCAGTGGAAGTTTCCACGTATGGAAAGAGACAGAGATGTCACTACTTCGTATGAAGTAATTGTACAACGAATTGGGTTCACGATATCCATTGATTTAAGGCGATATAGGAGAAGTTCGTTTATTTGGAAAAAAAGCATATGGGCCTCAAGATTATTATGAAATGCCGAAACTGATTGCTTTCAGAATAAAATAAAATATCTTAAGGTATACCGCTGTTGGTGAAGTTTATCGACATTGAAAATTAGTTCCCAACGAATGTCCCCTGGCCATGAGGGACCAACGGCAAGTAGATGTTTTAATGGTCAGCCTGATGTTAATACACCGGTATTGAGAAACGCTGCAGTTCAATTGTTCACTTACGTCAGCAAAACAAGAAGGCTTTACTCTGGATGTAGTAGTCGACAGTACGACGCCGCTAGGAACGTCTACTTTCGATGACAGCTTGACTCTGACAACACAAGTATTACGTCTTTCAATCCAACTGCACAATCTGTTACAGAGAATGGAATAAATTTGGCGGAAATTGTCACTCCTGGAAACTCTTAGGCACGGCACGAACGAGCACCCACATTTGCAAGCTACAAGTTCCCTCGTATGCAAGAGGAAGGCGTATGGAAAGTGCTAAGCGACAGTGTGGTGCCAGCCTTACCACCCCACCCCCCCTCCCCCCCTCCCCCCTCCCCCCTCCCCCCTCCCCCTCACCCCTACCCCCCCATACACCCCTCCCCCTCCCCCCTCCCCCCTCCCCCCTCCCCCCTCCCGCCACAGGACGCTAGACGCGCTTGTTTGCTGCCGCTCTCCGCCCCTGCATTATTTTAAAGTGTAGCCTCCCAGCCCTTTGTGCGAAGACTCAGAGCAGACCGCGGCCGAGTCCTGGACGTGCCTCAGTCGTGCTCGTCTGCCGTGTGGAGTCCCATTGCTCCTTAGAGGCGCTGGTCAAAAATGAAATTGTACTGCATCCGAAATCTCAGCTTATTAACGACTGAAATTCCTCAATCGTTGCACCTATAGACAAGTGCGTTCAAATTACAATCGCTAAATGGGGTGTTACAAGGTATTAGCTACTTAGCTGCTGTAATAATTTCTGTTATTATTGAATGCGGTATTCGTTCTCCCTATCAGAGTGATGGGAATTGGTATCATATGAAACGAGTCAATCAGGCAATTGACAGAATACTTCGAATCCATAATTAAGAGTCTGGCAGAGGATTTGTAGAACGTCTACCACCGAACAGCACTTGTGATAAACGAACACTTAGACTTTTCCAAGAAAGTTCTGACTTGCTTTATTTATTAAGTTGCTCTTTTCTTCCCAAGTATGCGAGAACCTAAAAAATCGGAGGAGAACGTTGATATTTGGAAGACTGAAGACCTCATCGAAGAAACGAAAAACGGCTTAGTTTTAATGACTGACACTGTGTCTTTGTTACACGATAACACAGAACGAGCTGCACTTCTTTGAATTTTTTCGATATCCCCTCTCAATCCTATCTGCTAAGGATCCCAGCGTTCCATCAGAAGAGGACGGAGGGACGACCGCAGTGTGGACAGTTTCTTTACGAAATTTGTTGTATGATTTTGTTTTAAATTCGATTACTGGAAGAAAATAACAACCGAGCGCTACAGTGAGCATGGGACACAATGTGACCACCTGTGAAAACCTGAATAACCGCCTGAATAACCGCTGCGACCCGTGGAGGAAGAGAGTCATTGAAGCTCTGGAAGGCACTGTCAGCAGTGTGGAGCGACACTGAGTCCAGAGTCGTGTGCAGATGTGCCAAGTTTCGCGGTTGAGTTTCCGTGGCACAAACGGCCAGATCGACGTGGTTTCACCGATTCTCGATCGAATTTTAATACATGTTGATTGGAATACTCTCTTTCACATTCTAAAGGTGGCAGGGGTAAAATACAGGGAGCGAAAGGCTATTTACAATTTGTACAGAAACCAGATGGCAGTTATAAGAGTCGAGGGACATGAAAGGGAAGCAGTGGTTGGAAAAGGAGTAAGACAGGGTTGTAGCCTCTCCCCGGTGTTATTCAATCTGTATATTGAGCAAGCAGTAAAGGAAACAAAAGAGAAATTCGGAGTAGGTATTAAAATCCATGGAGAAGAAATAAAAACTTTGAGATTCGCCGATGACATTGTAATTCTGTCAGAGACAGCAAAGGACTTGGAAGAGCAGTTGAACGGAATGGACAGTGTCTTGAAGGGAGGATATAAGATGAACATCAACAAAAGCAAAACGAGTATAATGGAATGTAGTCGAATTAAGTCGGGTGATGTTGAGAATATTAGATTAGGAAATAGTAAAGGAGTTTTGCTATTTGGGGAGCAAAATAACTAATGATGGTCGAAGTAGAGAGGGTATAAAATGTAGACTGGCAATGGCAAGGAAAGCGTTTCTGAAGAAGAGAAATTTGTTAACTTCGAGTATAGATTTAAGTGTCAGGAAGTCATTTCTGAAAGTATTTGTATGGAGTGTAGCCATGTATGGAAGTGAAACATGGACGGTAAATAGTTTGGACAAGAAGAGAATAGAAGCTTTCGAAATGTGGTGCTACAGAAGAATGCTGAAGATTAGATGGGTAGATCACATAACTAATGAGGAAGTATTGAATAGGATTGGGGAGAAGAGAAGCTTGTGGCACAACTTGACCAGTAGAAGGGATCGGTTGGTAGGACATGTTCTGAGGCATCAAGGGATCACCAATTTAGTACTGGAGGGCAGCGTGGAGGGTAAAAATCGTAGGGGGAGACCAAGAGATGAATACACTAAACAGATACAGAAGGATGTAGGTTGCAGTAGGTACTGGGAGATGAAGAAGCTTGCACAGGATAGAGTAGCATGGAGAGCTGCATCAAACCAGTCTCAGGACTGAAGACCACAACAACAACAACAGTGTTTCTGGTGAGGGGAGGGGTGGGGGAGGGGTGGGGGAGGGGATACGGTAAAACGCATCCTGTTGCTCTTTGAACAGCGCACAACACTCCGAGCTGTGTCACACGCTGCGTTATCTTGCTGGCAGGTACCGTCGTGTCGACGAAAAACAAACCGCATGTAGAGGTGGACGTGGTTTCCAAGGATAGACGCATACTGTCGTTGCTCTACTGCGCTTTCCAGAGTGACGACATCACGCAGGTAATGTCACGAAAACATTCGCACACCGTAATCAATGCAAAATGTTTGCTTTTACACCTCCCACACCGTACCCATCAACGATGGAGAATAAAACGTGATTAATCTGAAAAGGCTACTTGACACTCACCTCATGCCCAGTTGTGTACTGGCGTGCAAACTCCAGCCTACGTCACCAATGTACGCCAGTCTGCGTGGGTGCACGAACGAGGCGCCAGCTGCGGAGGCCGGTGCGCAGCAACGAGCAACGTTCGCTATTGGTAGCCTTTCGGTTCATCTGGGAGGACAGTTGGTCACCATTTGCACTCCTATTTGCCCGTACACATCCCCGCAGCCCTCGTTCATCCCTGTCATCTACAGTCCCGGCGCTAGATTTGGATAGCGCCCTTTTGCCAGGAATAGTATACTTTAACCACGACAGCGAGCGAATAGTCCACAGACATGACGCATCGGAACTGATTCCGTCGTGCCCGAAACCCAATGATCAAATCCACTTTGATGTCAGGTAAATCGCTCTCTTTCTGTATTACAACTGTTTTCGCGTCCCGCCTGTACTGGGTGTAGTTACAGAAAAGCAGCATAATACG
This sequence comes from Schistocerca americana, assembly GCF_021461395.2. Taxonomy (NCBI): domain Eukaryota; kingdom Metazoa; phylum Arthropoda; class Insecta; order Orthoptera; family Acrididae; genus Schistocerca; species Schistocerca americana. The sequence goes on along the minus strand of NC_060119.1, from coordinate 313,277,267 downwards.
CCATTGAGCGGTAGAACTGGGCCAGAGGGCAAGAAAGCAGCGTGCGTTCACAATTGAAAACATGAATGATCTTTCATTTAAATAAAGGTTAACAACCCTCTAGCGTCGGTAAATTGTTGTTGTTATTGTTGTGGTCTTCAGTCCTGAGACTGGTTTGATGCAGCTCTCCATGCTACTCTGTCATGTGCAAGCTTCTTCATCTCCCAGTACCTACTGCAACCTACATCCTTCTGAATCTGCTTAGTCTATTCATCTCTTGGTCTCCCTCTACGATTTTTACCCTGCATGCTGCCCTCCAATGCTAAATTTGTGATCCCTTGATGCCTCAAAACATGTCCTACCAACCGATCCCTTCTTCTAGTCAAGTTGTGCCACAAACTTCGCTTCTCCCCTATCCTATTCAATACCTCCTCATTAGTTACGTGATCTACCAACCTTATCTTCAGCATTCTACATGGCTACACTCCATACAAATACTTTCAGAAACGACTTCCTGACACTTAAATCTATACTCGATGTTAACAAATTTATCTTCTTCAGAAACGATTTCCTTGCCATTGCCAGTCTACATTTTATATCCTCTCTACTTCGACCATCATCAGTTATTTTACTCCCTAAATAGCAAAACTCCTTTACTACTTTAAGTGTCTCATTTCCTAATCTAATTCCCTCAGCATCACCCGATTTAATTTGACTACATTCCAATATCCTCGATTTGCTTTTGTTGATGTTCATCTTATATGCTCCTTTCAAGACACTGTCCATTCCGTTCAACTGCTCTTCCAAGTCCTTTGCTGTCTCTGACAGAATTACAATGTCATCGGCGAACCTCAAAGTTTTTATTTCATCTCCATGAATTTTAATACCTACTCCGAATTTTTCTTTTGTTTCCTTTACTGCTTGCTCAATATACAGATTGAGTAACATCGGGGAGAGGCTACAAACCTGTCTTACTCCGTTCCCAACCACTGCTTCCCTTTCATGTCCCTCGACTCTTATAACTGCCATCTGGATTCTGTACAAATTGTAAATAGCCTTTCGCTCCCTGTATTTTACCCCTGCCACCTTCAGAATTTGAAAGAGAGTATTCCAGTTAACATTGTCAAAAGCTTTCTCTAAGTCTACAAATGCTAGAAACGTAGGTTTGCCTTTTCTTAATCTTTCTTCTAAGATAAGTCGTAAGATTAGTATTGCCGCACGTGTTCCAACATTTCTACGGAATCGAAACTGATCTTCCTCGAGGTCCGCTTCTACCAGTCTTTCCATTCGTCTGTAAAGAATTCGCGTTAGTATTTTGCAGCTGTGACTTATTAAACTGATAGTTCAGTAATTTTCACATCTGTCAACACCTGCTTTCTTTGGGATTGGAATTATTATATTCTTCTTGAAGTCTGAGGGTATTTCGCCTGTCTCATACATCTTGCTCACCAGATGGTATAGTTCTGGCAGGACTGGCTCTCCCAAGGCCATCAGTAGTTCTAATGGAATGTTGTCTACTCCCGGGGCCTTGTTTCGACTCAGGTCTTTCAGTGCTCTGTCAAACTCTTCACGCAGTATCTTATCTCCCATTTCGTCTTCATCTACATCCTCTTCCATTTCGATAATATTGTCCTCAAGTACATCGCCCTTGTATAAACCCTCTATATACTCCTTCCACCTTTCTGCCATCCCTTCTTTGCTTAGAACTGGGTTGCCATCTGAGCTCTTGATATTCATACAAGTGGTTCTCTTCTCTCCAAAGGACTCTTTAATTTACCTGTAGGCCGTATCTACCTTACCCCTAGTGAGACAGGCCTCCACATCCTTACATTTGTCCTCTAGCCATCCCTGCTTAGCCATTTTGCACTTCCTGTCGATCTCATTTTTGAGACGATTGTATTCCTTTTTGCCTGCTTCATTTACTGCATTTTTATATTTTCTCCTTTCATCAATTAAATTCAATATTTCTTCTGTTACCCAAGGATTTCTATTAGCCCTCGTCTTAGTTCCTACTTGATCGTCTGTTGCCTTCACTACTTCATCCCTCAGAGCTACCCACTCTTCTTCCACTGTATTTCTTTCCCCCATTCCTGTCAATTGTTCCCTTATGCTCTCCCTGAAACTCTCTACAACTTCTGGTTCTTTCAGTTTCTCCAGGTCCCATCTCCTTAAATTCCCACCTTTTTGCAGTTTCTTCAGTTTAATCTGCAGTTCATAACCAATAGATTGTGGTCAGAATCCACATCTGCCCCTGGAAATGTCTTACAATTTAAAACCTGGTTCCTAAATCTCTGTCTTACCATTATATAATCTATCTGATACCTTTTAGTATCTCCAGGATTCTTCCAGGTATACAACCTTCTTTTATGATTCTTGAACCAAGTGTTAGCTATGATTAAGTTATGCTCTGTGCAAAATTCCACCAGGCGGCTTCCTCTTTCATTTCTTCCCCCCAATCCATATTCACCTACTATGTTTTCTTCTCTACCTTTTCCTACTGACGAATTCCAGTCACCCATGACTATTAAATTTTCGTCTCCCTTCACTACCTGAATAATTTCTTTTATCTCGTCATACATTTCATCAATTTCTTCATCATCTGCAGAGCTAGTTGGCATATAAACTTGTACTACTGTAGTAGGCGTGGGCTTTGTGTCTATCTTGGCCACAATAATGGGTTCACTATGCTGTTTGTAGTAGCTTACCCGCATTCCTATTTTCCTATTCATTATTAAACCTACTCCTGCATTACCCCTATTTGATTTTGTATTTATAACCCTGTAATCACCTCACCAAAAGTCTTGTTCCTCCTGCCACCGAACTTCACTAATTCCTACTATATCTAACTTTAACCTATCCATTTCCCTTTTTAAATTTTCTAATCTACCTGTCCAATTAAGGGATCTGACATTCCACGCTCCGATCCGTAGAACGCCAGTTTTCTTTCTCCTGATAACGACGTCCTCTTGAGTAGTCCCCACCCGGAGATCCGAATGGGGGACTATTTTACCACCGGAATATTTTACCCAAGAGGACGCCATCATCATTTAATCATACAGTAAAGCTACATGTCCTCGGGAAAAATTACGGCTGTAGTTTCCCCTTGCTTTCAGCCGTTCGCAGTACCAGCACAGCAAGGCCGTTTTGGTTAATGTTACAAGGCCAGATCAGTCAATCATCCAGACTGTTGCCCCTGCAACTACTGAAAAGGCTGCTGCCCCTCTTCAGGAACCACATGTTTGTCTGGCCTCTCAACAGATACCCCTCCATTGTGGTTACACTTACGGTACGGCCCTCTGTATCGCTGAGGCACGCAAGCCTCCCCACCAACGGCAAAGTCCATGGTTCATGGGGTAAATTAGCCTTTTAAAAATTAAACAACTTATCGAATATTAACGAGGAAATGAGAGTAGCAATTGACGTCAGAAAATGGTCTTTTAAACAGTTAAACCAAGAAATTTGTCGAACATTAAGCGTATGTAATGTCCCCTCTGAAAAATTAGTGAATTACTGTGCTGATACACATCTTACATTATTTGCTTTTGAAACAGCTGAGCAGAACTGAATGTACTCAGACATTTCGCATTTCGCTCTTTACCTATTCTGATCAACACTAAACTGACACACAATATTTTTAGCGCAACGCAATCTGACTTTCAATAATCCCTACAAAAGAATGGCCCTGACTAACATTAAACTACACCTTTCACAAATCACTTACCTCACAAAAATCTTCGTTACTCGAACTACTCCAATACAGTGAGCGCCAATACTGCCAGCTAAATAAAAGATTCTAACTACTGAAGGCACTAACTACTGATAGGCATAGTTAGCAAATGAAAGATTTTGATAGAGAACAAACAATGTATTTACCTTAATAGTGTTCAAAAGTCATAATATATATAGCAGTTCATCACATCCAGTCTTACAAATTTACTCTCTCTGATGGAAACACGTCTAGATCATCCGCTCTCAAAACTCCGCCATTTCTCTCACCACATCCACCACTGCTGGCGGCTCACCTCCAACTGCGCAACGCTACGCGCTGTTAACAGCCAACTGCCCAACACTACAATGGCGAATATTACTCCAACAATGCAAACCAACCACAGCCTTCACACAGCACAGTCAGTGATTTTCATATAGAGCGCTACTTGGCGTTACCAACATGCAAACCTAAACGGCCTACTTACAAGCGTTACCTGAAGTCAGCCAAGCTTCTTGTTAATAACCAAATCCTTAACATTCATAAAATTTTTCAATTGGCTCGTAAGTATAAAATCTTAATGATTGCGGCAAATTTTTTAGCAAAAACGGGAGCCACACAAGCGATCTGTAACGTCTGTTGGTGACATAAGTTTAAAAGCAGTAGAAAATGGTTCAAATGGCTCTGAGCACTATGGGACTCAACATATATGGTCATAAGTCCCCAAGAACTTAGAACTACTTAAACCTAACTAACCGAAGAACACCACATAACACCCAGTCATAAAAGCAGTAGAAGTTAGACGGATACAAGTCAGTTCCGCGACAGACGGAATAACACGACGGGCAGGATGGGTGGTGTGAACCCGCCACTCACGGGTGTGCTGGTGGATGGGGCACGTCCGATATAACGTCAACTGCAACAGACTAAGAACTAACCTTAGAATACTGGTAACAGTGCACAGCTTTACAATAGGCGGCACATATTAAATTATATTCCCAACGAAGAGCCAAACATAAATAAATAAAAAACAAGCATCTGGCCAATCAGCGAATATGGTGAAGAGCAACCAAGCACTAAACAACTAGCTAGCACTCTGATTCCAGGAATGAGAAATCCAATAAATCTTACGTGCCGCCAAAATTAATTGACAGTTACGTGTACTACCTATCCAGCAGGAACAGTCTTTAAATACTATTCTGAAATGGAAGAAAATTCAAACTCTGCCTTCTAACATGTTTTGCAGTAAGACACTAGCCATAAGTAACGAATTGGGTAGCTCTTATGTTCAAATGTGTGTGAAATCCTATGGGACATAAGTGCTAAGGTCAGCAGTCCACAAGCTTACACACTATTTAACATAATGTATCCTAAGGACAAACACAAACACACCCATGTCCGAGAGAAAACTCGAACCACCGCCGCGAGCAGCCGCACAGTACATGACAGCAGCGCCGTAGATCGCTCGGCTAATCCCGCGCGGCGGCAGCTCTTAATAATGTAAATAATATTTGAAGCGGCTAAGGAACCAAAGCTCAGATGTCAAACCAGACTGCCGTAACTACAGTGGAAAATTATGTTCTTACTTTAGCAGGGTGGGTCAACTAACCACCCCACCAAAATGTTTTACGAATACTTAACTAAAATGATTACTGTGAAAACAACACTCTGATTAAATCTAGACTTGGCTGTATTTAAAAGGAAGAACAACACACAGCTCAGCACTTAACGTGGTTCACATTAAGCCCCTGAAATATAACCAATTTAAACAGGCCGTTCTGATGAATCGGTACGGCAGTGGTACACACGATCGGCACTGACAAATTTCCAGAGTCCCATCGCCACTGCAGCCAACCCAAAACACCGTCTTTGCCGAATGAGCTGTGCTGTACAAAAACCGTTTACTGCCGGCTCCAGATAGCAGAGGTAAACCGGCCTCGGGCCCCGCAAGTACTTCCAATTCGGTGCCTCAAATTCTAACTGTCCACCATCGTGCCCGTCAAAGCTCCACGCGCCATGAACCACCAAGAATCGTCCCCTGATACAGCGATCCTGTGATAGATGCCAACTGGCATGGCTGACCACGTACATGCTTTACATACCATCCTCTACTAGTGCTGCCATCTGCCGTCTGCGAATAGTACTGCATGTTGATGTGGAACACAGACGATGATCACCTTTAGGTGACTAGATCCTATGTAATTTAAGTAGAACAATTTTAAACTACTTACAAGGGAACCTCCCCATCGCACCCCCCCTCAGATTTAGTCATAAGTTGGCACAGTGGATAGGCCTTGAAAAACTAAACACAGATCAATCGAGAAAACAGGAAGAAGTTGTGTGGAACTATGAAAGAAATAAGCAAAATATACAAACTCAGTAGTCCATGAGCAAGATACGCAACATGAAGGGCAGTATGAGCTCAGGAGCGTCGTGGTCCCGTGGTTAGCGTGAGCAGCTACGGAACGAGAGGTCCTTGGTTCCACTCTTCCCTCGAGTGAAAAGTTTACTTTCTTGATTTTCGCAAACTTACGATCTGTCCGTTCGTTCATTGACGTCTCTGTTCACTGTCATAAGTTTAGTGTCTCTGTTTTGCGACCGCACCGCAAAACCGTGCGATTAGTAGACGAAAGGACGTGCTTCTCCAATGGGAACCGAAAACATTTGATCGCAAGGTCTTAGGTCAACCGATTCCGCCACAGGAAAACACGTCTGATATATTACATACGACAGTGGTCACGGCATGTGCGTCACATGACAGGAATATGCTGTCGACCCACCTAACTTGTACACTTGGCGAATGAGTAAAAAGATTCTTCTACCATGCCCGATTTAGGTTTTCTTGTGAATGTGATAATCACTTCCAAAAAAGTGATGAAAACGTAAGAGTTTGTCACATAAACTGCAACAAATGAATGCAACAGTTTCACAGTCGCACGGTTTTCCCTGTGGTCTGTCAAAACATATGTTCTTAACGTTTTCAAATTTTTCCGTGTTTAGACCGCCAAATCCTGCATATGTCCAAGCAAATCTGAACATGTCCTGGAATTTTGGAGAGCGAAGTTGATTATGTTTGAGTGCCTGAACTTTGATAATTGACACACGATCACGTAAACAATACTGCTCTGTGTACCTGTGCAGCTTCGCAAAATAATTGAAAATAAAAAATTAAACTTGTCACTTCAGGGAAGACTTGAACGAAGGACCTCTCGTTCCACAGCTGCTCATGCTAACCACGGGACCACGGCGCTCCTCAGCTCAGGCTCTCCTTGATGTTGCCTATGTTGCGCATGGACTACTTAGTTTGTATATTTTGCTTATTTTTTTCATAGTTCCACACAACTTCTTCCTGTTTTCTCGAGTGATCTGTGTTCAGTTTTTCAAGGCCTATCCACTGTGCCAACTTATAACTAAAACTGAGGGGGGTACGATGGGGAGGTTCCCTTGTTAGAACTTTTGATGGAGAGAGAAAAGACTATCCATATTATATAAATTGCAGGATGGGAAGGGAAGGAAAGGAACTGATACGAGCTGCATCGAGCTTTTTATGCGGAAACGTGTGCCGGACCGGGACTAACTCAGGATCTACCACTGAATAGGCAGCTGCGTTAAGCACTGCGTCCAGCGGCCACACTGTTTATCGCAAACGCACGGACACACTCGCCACCTATCCGCTGTACCCATTCGTGTCCTCCATGCTCACTAATATTTAGGCTGCCCCAGAGTTCGAACGATATGGTGCATCAGTACTGAAGGTTTTGGATTTATTGACCATCGAGGACAATCAATTATAAGAATACGTGGTGCCTGTTGTTTCGGACATATCCGAAATAACAGAAGCCACCCATTCGTATAAAATACTACCCATGAGACGACAGTACTTTCATCTGTAGAGGTTGAAGAGGACTACCTAAACAGATCATAGAACGAAGATGAGAGTGACATGTGAACGAGTGGGTATCAACATATTAGAAAAGGACGACAGTTATTTCTTTTAACGAGCGGCATATAGTAATTATAGAAACTATTTCTATTCGTTTGCTTATATTGTTACAACAAAACTTGTTATTGATTAATATTATAGGTTTTTCTGAGATTAAGATTTGCTATTCTGGATTCTTGTTTAATGACAGATTTGTCTACAAGCTTATGGGCAGTAGAAACGATTTTGTTCGGAGACTGTAAAATGCAGTATGATTGAAAATTGATGAAGCATGTCGAGATATTGTGGTAAACGGTGTGGTTGTGTGTGTGCGTGTGCGTGTGTGTGTATGTGTGTGTGTGTGTGTGTGTGTGTGTGTGTGTGTATGTGTGTGTGTGTGTGTGTGTGTGTGTGTAGGGTAGTCACCTGAAACATTTCTGGTCCTTTTTTCATTATTCAGAATACAGTCTGCTATTTTCCTTTAAATATTTCAATTATATCTTTTAGCGAATAATAGTTATCGAGTGTGGCTATTCGTGTAAGTAAGTAATCGTAAATTAGGCCACATTGTACGTACGACGGATCCGAATACGTCTCTATTTTCAGAATGCAGCATGGCTTCAAGTCTGTTCACGAGTTGTTCGCTTTGGTTATAGGTTTTGGTCCAGTTTATAGGCAGCAGAATTTTAAAATATTCACTACATAAAACACTACATCCGCCTCACGGACGACAGCCGAGACACGGCTCTTTGTGATGTAGCAGCATAACAGCGCATAATAGAAAAAGAAAGTCTCACAAACTGGCCGATTACTCGCTCGGAGAAATCAGTGAAAAGTGGATTAGCCTTCTTATCGCAGGACTGTGAAGGACAAATCTTTCAGGCTGTGCTTGTAATCTAACGTTGTTACCGTTTGAACTCACTTACGATTGAACTTCCAGTAACTGCAACATGTCACGAATGAAAGTAAGTTAACTGTCATTAAAAACCTCTATGTCGCCTCACTTCAATGCATGTAAGCATTTTAATTTGTTTTCCGCATAGTCGTAAATCGACAAAGCTAGGTGAATGTAGTATTTTAGGACAGAGCGGCGAGAGTTTTCGATGTGACAGTGCACCCAGTGCCAAGTTTTGCAACACAATTTTATCTCCAGCGCGTTGTCATGTTTATGTTAATAGCTTCGCCTAGAGCTGGCAGTCGTCTCATAAAATCTCTATCGCATTCCGTTATCATCTTGAGGACGTTAAACGCTCCGAAAGTAGCCATTGTTTAAAAATGAACAGTCATTTTCCTTTATCTTTTGCTTTCGTCATTGTTAGCAATCTATGTAATTTTTTACATTCTTTGACTGGTCTCCGCTGTAGTATATTCATGTCTTAATGAGGAGGATGAACGCATTTATCTGAGCGCGACAAATATGACTGACGATCTTAAATTTAGTTTTAAATACAGGCCGGCCGCGGTGGTCTAGCGGTTCTAGGCGCGCATTCCGGAACCGCGCGACTGCTACGGTCGCAGGTTCGAATCCTGCCTCGGGCATGGATGTGTGTGATGTCCTTAGGTTAGTTAGGTTTAAGTAGTTGTAAGTTCTAGGGGACTGATGACCTCAGAAGTTAAGTCCCATAGTGCTCAGAGCCATTTTAAATACACTACTGTTTAGAAAAAACAGAACACCTTGAACGACTAGAGATAGGACGTTCCTATTCACAGGACATGTACATCAGTACGTTCTGCGAAAATGAAGAATATTTCAGACATCTCGGTTCACCATGTGTCCTGTTGCCTCGTAGGTACAGAGTCCGCCAAGAGCCCTGATGACTTGTACCATGTTTGATGGCATCTATGTGTGTAAGGCGCGAATGGCGTCCTGTGGGATAGCCTTCCACGCTGCGTCCACCTGGTTTCAGTGTTCATGTGGAGGGTGGTCATACTGCTACACCCGTCATATTACCATAACATTTTCGATTGGTGACAAGTTTGGTGATCTGGCGGGCCAGAGGCAAAGGCTGACATCCTGTGACAACAAGAAGGCACGTGTTCGTGCAGCAGCATGTGGACGTGCATTGTCCTGATGAAAAGTGTCGTCTGGGGTGTTGCGCAGGAAGGGTATAGTTTAGGGTAGCAGGATGTTATTCACGTAGGTCACACTGGTCACTTGTGCCCTCACCAGTGGGTTGTAGCCAATAGCACCCACACCGTAAGGCCTTGAGCTGGCGCTATGCCTTGTGCGAATGCAGTCATTGTGATGCCGCTCCCTTGTCTGCGGCGAACCAAAATGTGGCCATCATTTTCAAACAAACAGAGCCTGAATTCGCTCGAAAACACAATCTGACGCCATTCCCGTCCCCAGTGACGTCGTTCCATTCACCATTGCCGTCTAGCATGTTTCTGCACGTTTTGCAAAGGTAGGTGGAGAAGTGGACGACGCCTACGTAATCCTTGCCGTATTACGCTGCGACGGACAGTCACCCTAGATAGGGTACGATGTATTACACTATTCCACTACAGCGCCAGAGCCGAGGAGGACGCATATCCGTCCTGCAATGCCGTTCCGATGAGATGTCAGTCGTATCAGGAGGGGGTCTGGGTGATGAGACGCGACCCATTTCGATGTGTTCTATGATCCTCATCACGTTCTCTCACGACGTTAATGCGCCCATTTTTAAACTTACTGATCTGACAATACGGTTCGCGTATACAGGGTGTTTCAAAAATGACCGGTATATTTGAAACGGCAATAAAAACTAAACGAGTAGCGATAGAAATACACCGTTTGTTGCAATATGCTTGGGACAACAGTACATTTTCAGGCGGACAAACTTTCGAAATTACAGTAGTTACAATTTTCAACAACAGATGGCGCTGCAAGTGTTGTGAAAGATATAGAAGACAACGCAGTCTGTGGGTGCGCCATTCTGTACGTCGTCTTTCTGCTGTAAGCGTGTGCTGTTCACAACCTGCAAGTGTACTGTAGACAACATGGTTTATTCCTTAGAACAGAGGATTTTTCTGGTGTTGGAATTCCACCGCCTAGAACACAGTGTTGTTGCAACAAGACGAAGTTTTCAACGGAGGTTTAATGTAACCAAAGGACCGAAAAGCGATACAATAAAGGATCTGTTTGAAAAATTTCAACGGACTGGGAACGTGACGGATGAACGTGCTGGAAAGGTAGGGCGACCGCGTACGGCAACCACAGAGGGCAACGCGCAGCTAGTGCAGCAGGTGATCCAACAGCGGCCTCGGGTTTCCGTTCGCCGTGTTGCAGCTGCGGTCCAAATGACGCCAACGTCCACGTATCGTCTCATGCGCCAGAGTTTACACCTCTATCCATACAAAATTCAAACGCGGCAACCCCTCAGCGCCGCTACCATTGCTGCACGAGAGACATTCGCTAACGATATAGTGCGCAGGATTGATGACGGCGATATGCATGTGGGCAGCATTTGGTTTACTGACGAAGCTTATTTTTACCTGGACGGCTTCGTCAATAAACAGAACTGACGCATATGGGGAACCGAAAAGCCCCATGTTGCAGTCCCATCGTCCCTGCATCCTCAAAAAGTACTGGTCTGGGCCGCCATTTCTTCCAAAGGAATCATTGGCCCATTTTTCAGATCCGAAACGATTACTGCATCACGCTATCTGGACATTCTTCGTGAATTTGTGGCGGTACAAACTGCCTTAGACGACACTGCGAACACCTCGTGGTTTATGCAAGATGGTGCCCGGCCACATCGCACGGCCGACGTCTTTAGTTTCCTGAATGAATATTTCGATGATCGTGTGATTGCTTTGGGCTATCCGAAACATACAGGAGGCGGCGTGGATTGGCCTCCCTATTCGCCAGACATGAACCCCTGTGACTTCTTTCTGTGGGGACACTTGAAAGACCAGGTGTACCGCCAGAATCCAGAAACAATTGAACAGCTGAAACAGTACATCTCATCTGCATGTGAAGCCATTCCGCCAGACACGTTGTCAAAGGTTTCGGGTAATTTCATTCAGAGACTACACCATATTATTGCTACGCATGGTGGATATGTGGAAAATATCGTACTATAGAGTTTCCCAGACCGCAGCGTCATCTGTTGTTGAAAATTATAACTACTGTAATTTCGAAAGTTTGTCTGCCTGAAAATTACTGTTGTCCCAAGCATATTGCAACAAACGGTGTATTTCTATCGCTGCTCGTTTAGTTTTTATTGCCGTTTCAAATATACCGGTCATTTTTGAAACACCCTGTACATCTGCGAGGCATTCTGCAGGTCTGCTCAAGTCAATGATCCATCACCTTCGGCTCATAGCGACAACGAGAGCAACCGGCACATTTTACCGTTAGACAACGTTGCGCCGCGATATTGATGTTGATCTTGAACCCGTGGGTCGACATGGTTCAAATGCTAATCATTTCTGCAAAACATAATGTACATGTCCTGTGAATATAAACGTCCTATCTCCAGTCGTTCAAGGCGTTCTGTTTCTTCTGAACGTCAGTTTAGGATGTTTTGTAGATATTATTTGCTAGAACAGGCACAATTCTTAAGTATCTTAAAAATGTGAATAGCCTGTGATAAGGTTTGTTTACGTGAATTCCTTACAGAGTAATTCTGACATCAGAGCTCTGTTAAACTCTTATATCAACGCTAGTGGGAATCAAAGCTCTGTTGTTGCGTAATTTGCATTGCTGATTCGCATTGGATGTCACTACATCTTCACCTATACCTACAGCCTGAACTCACCGTATGGTGCATGACGGAAGTTACTTTGTACCACTACACTAATCACTTCCTTCCCCGATCCACTCGCAAGAAGAGCAAAGGAAAAAGGAAAGACTATCCGTATGCCTCCGTATGAGCTCTGCTTTGTCTTATCTTTGCAGTTCTTGCGGGAAATGTACATTGGTGGCTGTTGATTCATTCTCCTGTCAGCTTCAAGTGTCTCGCCTGTCGTCTTCATTGATGTTCCCATGGATCCATTCATTTCGTACCAATGAGATAGTGGTAATGTGTGTATGGGCACACGACATTAAGATCTTTAGCACCGATAATAAATATTTACTGTCAAAAACAGTCTTGATCACAATTTATTTATAACGGTGACCGGTTTCGACCACTACTGTGGTCATCTTCAGACCTACAAGTCGTATACAAAGCTTTAATACATATTCAAAAGTAACCGATAATAAAGTTACAGGACATATGTGGATAAAAGTGGCAGAAGAAAAAAAAGCTTTTACTAGAACACGCACACAATCATACATTTCCTCATTTCCAAAACATAGTGAAAAGTGATTGAACTGAAAGAATGAAGGTAACACTTCGAAGATCTTTGGCTAGTTGATCATTAGAACAAAAATAACGAGCTTAGTCTCGAGTCGAAACACTACGCAGAAATACTTAAAAATTTTTAGCACGGTCTCGACAACAGCTAGGACAGAGGGCTTACCCCCATCTCCATCACAGTAACGCGCATTCTGTTGAAATGGCATACAGTGACTTCTACGCCACGGGAATCACCGACTGAAAGGTCCTAAAGCTGGAGCATGAAGTCACGTGTTCGGGGGCAGTGCCCCATCCACATTCGGTTTAGGGTTTCTCCATACCGCTGGAGCTACCAGAATGACGTACACTGTGGCACGATAGCTTCTTGGACTGCAAGTTTCTCGTTATGAGAATACTTAAGGGCGATCTGTTTTAATTTTTAAAAACTATTAAAAACCGAAGTACACAGCAATTGATTGAGTACCGTACATGTATCATAACAAGCACTGTGAGCAATATGTATGTTCATATGGCTTTTTTACATGGTGCTGTGTGTTTTTCAGTATTTTAACGATGACAAACGGTTATAACGTGCTGAGTTTTATCCACTTTACACCCTGTGCATGAGGTTAAACTTGAATGAATATATTTTACCACAAAAGTTTTTAAGACCTGAGATGACTGCTAAGACTGTTGAAACCGGTTGTCTTGAATAAAAAAATATTTTGTGCCATCTTGGCTTTTGAATGGTTTTTAAGATCTGCAATTTGTTGTCCTCACGGTCAGCCATACCTTGTGTTACAAATGTGAGACGAAATGACAGCCTGCAGGTGAGTGGGATACGCTGTCCCTTCCTGTTCCCTGTAGGCCTAATTCTCTTACGCAACGATTTCGCACTCTTATTATGTTTTCCTGAATGTTCGTGTGGAATGTTTGTGCTTGTTTTACTCGGCAACACCAAAATTGGTGATTATGGAGACAATAGCACTCATCAAATAAACGGTGGTATGACTACCACACACTGCTGATAAAAAGTTACTTGACACAGCCTACAAGCAAACAGAACTATGGTTTTTGCCCAAACGCTTCCAATTCACAAGTGTTCTAATTAGTCAATGACGCCAATGTGTCTCCTCGTGTACTTTATCGTCAGTCTGCAAATGCAGGTCAAATTAACTCACATAACGGAGCCTATTTCATGCTATCGACGGCTTCACTCGTTTCAAAGTACTTCTCGAAGGAAAAAAAGTAGACTAAGGGCCAGTTTCAGCGTACTTAGACGTAGGTTTACATGCGAATTTAAGATTTTTCCTAAGATATAAACGGAAGAATTTAACTTGTTTTCCTTATAGATATATTTGGTAGCGCCTTTTATACTTCGGGAATTAAAGGTTATAAGTCCTATCTTTTATTTATTTTCAAAACGAGTGAAGTCTATGTCGCACATACGCGATCCCAGGCCTAATTTTTCGGGTACCGGTATACAAGTAACTTGAGTGACTTGTGATCTGTTGTTATTACATAAATTTTGTAAAAATATTGTAAATAACCATGAGCGAGAATTGTTTAAGTTACTCCAGGAAAGTTAATTGTGGAATCCTGTGCAGCGGTTGTGACATATGGTTGCTTTACGGGGAATGTTGTGGCGGGACACTGTGAAAGTGAGTTTTCCATAGTATTGCGGAGTACGTTCAGAGGATAGGAAAATAGCTGAACAAAAAAGGAAAATTAGAGCCCTTAAGGCTGTACTGGATAGTTGTAGGAAGGAACTGATGCAGTTGACGGGGGAGAAGCGTGGAGACGGGGGAAGTGCTAGCAAGGAACAAGGCCCACAGAACAGTACCTTCCAGTTTAATCACTGGCACAAACAACAGATTTACCTTGCTACATCAGTCAATCAAACAAGTCTCAGTAATAAACGTACAGACTTTTACCAGGAATCCAACTGTTACAAAAAAATTAGAAAGTAGGAAAGGTCTGTTGGTAAAGGTAATGGCCAGATGTTGCAGGAAAAATTAGGCACCACATACCAAGTATTTTTTAAGCCCAGTGCCTGTCCTACCCAAGTGAAAGAGGATGTAGGATCATTGTGCATGGGTTTTACAAAGCAGGATCACGTAGTAATGGGTGGAGCGGCTAACAGTATTGATTGCGATCAGGGCTACAATACTGAATGTGACCCGATAAAATATCATCTGGAACGAACCATATAAATGTTGCCTTGGTTCCTTCTTTCATAAAGGATGATCGGCCCCAACTGAACAGCTCTGTCGGGAGGGTCAATATGGAGA
Source organism: Schistocerca americana (assembly GCF_021461395.2). NCBI lineage: Eukaryota > Metazoa > Arthropoda > Insecta > Orthoptera > Acrididae > Schistocerca > Schistocerca americana. Next base: position 313,262,105 of record NC_060119.1, on the reverse strand, counting down.
TAGATCAGCTGTTTCGGACAGCTACTTCGTCAGGCGTACGTTTAGCTTCTATTGGAGCTATTGGTAGGTGGGACTCCACAAGGTATGGCCTGTGTGCCAGTAGGAAAAGGGTAAATTGGCTGTGATGATAGCAAATTTAGTATAAGATCAGTGTCCAGCGATTTAATATTGCATAAAATTAAGCTTAATGAGAAGCTCAGAAATGCAGATACTAGAGATGTTGAACATCGCAAGGTTCTCAAAAAAAGTTAGTGAAAAATAATGTTAATAGATTGTATCGGAATATCAGGGGATTAAAAAACAAAGTAGATGAGCTTTTTTGTTTATAAGATTTAGAAACTCCGGGTGGGGTGGATGTACTGTGCGTGTCTGAACAACAGTCAGAGATATTGAAATGAAATGTAGGTGCATTTAAGCTTTCAGCACATGTAGGTAGACACACTATGAGGAGAGGAGGAGTTGCTATGTATGTTTATATTTGTAGAAACATTTAGAAACGAAAAAAAATTGTGTACATCAACACATAGAAGCATCTGTGTGTGAGCTTGAACTAAATAATGGTACGTTTATAATTGTAACTTTGTATAGGTCCAAACTGGGAAATTTTCAGCTATTTTTCAAAAACATGGTTTCTTTGTGCTATCAGAGGAAAGCAAATTGACTGTGGGGATTGCAATACAGATTTTCTGAAAGAGTCTAATACAGAGCTTGACCTTGAAATATTACTTGGCTCTTTCAGTTTCACACCAGTTTCCTACTCAGATGGTGCAGGGAAATAGCACACTGACAGGTAATGTTTTTACAGGCCAAGATAAAAATCAAATAAGAACTTTCAAACAATGGAAACCAATCCAGGATGGAAGGTGACAGTATTATGAGAAGGAAAGTTGCTACTCACCATGTAGCAGAGGTGCTGAGTCGCGGATACACACAACATAAAGACTCTCAAATTAAAGCTTTCGGCCATTAACGATGTCAACGACACACACACACACACACGTAAACGCAACTCACGTGTGTAAGTTTAAATCCAGTCTTACGTTCTTCATTGTTTTGTTGTCTAAGAAGTACGTGAGATTAAATCTTTTTATGACATCGTGAAATACAACGTAATTATTATGATTTCGTATCTTAATAAAAAATATGATTTTCTTACGACTGACACGAATTAGCACTTTCCACAGACGTGCTATCTTTAAGATGTTAGTGACAAATTTCGTTCTCTAATTCATCAAGACATGAACCAGTTAATGGAACGACGTCAGAATATGAGCCCAACAGCCAAAAAAGTCGGGAAACTAACAAAAGAAACATGATATCACTTTCCGGATAAAGTTTTGGGAATTGTATAAAGTGAGCCGCTTCCGTACATTGATGACTCGTGGGACAGGAAAAAAGATCCCTCCTCATACGGTAGGCGGTTCATCGATGAAATTGGAAAACCGATGTGTTCATTAAAAGTCATTCCGCCGAAGAACACGCCGTTATGTAAACCCTGCGACGTATACTGTTACTGACAGATGAATAATTACATACAGCGATTACAGAACTTCCGTACTCTCATAGCGCAGATAAAAAAGGAAGTAAGTAGTAGCGATGCAGTAGATTACAGACCTTGGTTCATAATCATTTACAGGCTCCAGCGTTACAGAAAACTCTTCGATATTCGTGGTTTACCGCGAAATTATCTCCAGATCGTAGGTGTGATGTGGTATATGTGCCTTGGCACATCATTCGTGGTGCCCCCAATTTTTATCCTTTGAATGTTTTGTGAATAGACTAGTTCTTCTGAAGGATGAAAGCCAAAGCAAAAATTGTTATACAAGTACTAGAATTATATTTCTCAATTCCAGTTACTCTTAATTATGTAAGATTTGTCATGACACACAGTATTCCTAATAAGACTTGAAATGTTTATTTCTTTTGTCAACAATTCCATTGTACTTTACGGTATCACAAATACTGTTGTGATGTACTTCCGCGGCAACAAAAGGAAAACAACACTTAAGATTGGATTTGAACAGTGAGCGCGTAATTTCGATATTGTGCTCTTAGCCGCTGCGCGAGTGTGCTGATGTAGCTTCAAAAGTTTGACCATCACTTTCTCAAAAATTGAGTGTTGGTATATACGCTGAAACAGGTATCCCTTTATTTTCGCCCTTCTTTCACCATACCAACCTTCGACAGCACCAGAGAGCGATTCTGCGCCATCTCCGCGATCTATTTCTTCAGCCATAGTCTAGTTTCTCGCTATAGCATATCAATTTATACAATTTTCATAAACCTCATGAGCCATAACATTCGCGTCCTTCGCTATTTCGTCAGTCGAAAACATTGACTCTCATCTTTATTAGTAATTCAGTCATCAGATCTGCCGGTCGAAGTTCCTGATTACCCGTTTCTTCGGATTCCGGCGTAGCATCACTATCACGTTCACGATCCGTGGTTCACTCTCAGGCAGTCTTCACCGTAACCTGCATTTATTCAAAAACGTAACATCACGATATTTAATGTAGCTCTTTATTGCCCAATTCTTACTGCTATAACAGCACTACATACGATTCAATCAGTTAAGAAGAAAGAACAATCTAGCTGCTCTTCTTCCTTTTGTGTTAGCGCCTGATTTCACTTGCAAGTAACTAAGTTCTTAATCGCCCCACGATAATTACCATGTTGCGAACGTGACAACTGCTGACTGCACTTTGGTCTTTTCTGAGTTGTCAAAAGCTGGCACAAGAAGGGTAGACCCAGATTTACACATCTTACAAAGCTCACGCTCATTAACCAAACGGCGACCATTCTTATACAATGTTGGCCATGTGAGATGCTGTCGAATTTTAGTCAGGGTCTTGTAGATACCAAGTGTCCACCCACTAAGGAGTAGTGAAAATAGTGGAAGTTGGAGGGAACGAGTTCAACGGGTAAACAAATTTTAGGTCCATCAGTTCTACCGACTTTGTATCAATATACCCTTTCGTAATACATATCGAGGAATCAGTTCGCCTCCTAACTATCGCTTCCTAACTTGGCCGAAATGGTGATCTTGAACCTGCTTAAGCCTGAGACTTGTTGATCTGGGGTACCTCAGTCGAAACATCACATATAGACAGACTGTCCAGTAAATCGTTGACCACCAATTCCCGATTCCCCTCATCAAAAAAGGGACTAGGCGCATCGGCCACCTTACTGTCGGTGCCTCTAATTTAAACTGGAACAGCTCACTTGACTATCCTGCCGTTATCCTGTGGGATCCTAAGACCCAGTTCAGTGCCTGATTGTCGCTTTCATACTCAAGCTCTCTGTGCTCGAAATAAAATCTGAATTTATCGGCATCGAAGAAGACAGCCAAGGCCTCACACAAACGGGATACTTAAGCTCAAGAACAGCCAATCTCCTGAAGGCAAAAGCTAAAGGGCGCCTCTAATCAGAATGTTCCTGGAGAAGAACAGCTGCAATTCCAGCATTGGACGCATCGCTTTGAACTCTTTTGGAAATCCGGAATGGCAAGTAAAGGAGGAAAAGGAAGATCAACGAGAGCAGTCTTTATGGCTTCAAAAGCGGCTAGCCGACTGTGGCCCCAGCCAGACAAAACTTCCCATTTCTCTCGGAGGTTGAGGGAAGCAGCAAGGTCAGCGAAGTGAGGAACAAATTTTCTAAAATAAGGGGGTCATGCCAACAAACCCGGCAGCGCGTAGTGTGAAGCAGTCGCCCTCCGTTTCTGCCGGTGGCGCCGCTGTGGAAATCGCGGCTTTGGTGTCTCCCTCTGGTGGGAAAGGGGAAAGATAGCCTGTTCACGTGCATTTAAGGGGCGCTATCAGCTCGGAAGGTGGTCAGTCGGAGTGAGGCTGGGTCAGTCTCGCGTCTCCAGTTGCTGGTCTGTCTCTCGTTCGCATTCGTGCTGCAGTTAGTGTCTGTCGTCCGGAGTGCTAGTATGTCTGTCGTTTGGATCAAACTTTAAAGCCAGAAACTTACTTGCTACCCGCCAGTAGCAGGACTCAGCTAGTGGTCGCCCGGTCGGGGCTGTGTTCAAGCATCTCAGTCTGCGCGTTAGGCCGCCAGTCTGCTCGAGTTGCTTGGGCAACGGTTATTGGCGGTGGGATCGGTCGGTTGGTCGGTCGCGCACTGAGACACAAGATGACTGGTCCGTCTTGAGCGTCGGCGCATGTGAGGTGCCCACTTGAGTCCAGTGGGCCGCGCCGTATAGCGAGGGGTAGTGGCTTCGCGGTCGACACGAGGGCAACACAAGTCAAACCACGACATCGGGCTGGCCGGGGCGAGCTGCGACGCCGTGAGACGGGAAATCGGCGCGCCTTCCTGCGTCCGATGAAGCGGCTGGCGGCGGACGGTTCGGGAGAGCGTTGGGGGTGCTGCGCCAGGTCTTCGCCAGAAATCGCAGTTTATTAGAAGTTATGTGATTGGCGATATGTTGTTTCATTTACCTGTTAAATTCTACTTGTTTTCTTGGTGAGGTCACCAGCCGCTTTGTTTTGGGGTCATCCCACCATTCTTCCCCTTTTGCCCACCCGCGGGAAGGTAGTTACTTATGAATTGGGTGGTCCGTTTTCCCTTGTGGAGTTGGGGCCGGTTAGAACAATCTGCGGTTCGGGTTGTTCAGTAACCCCTCTGTCAATCTGCCGTACGTTAATAGCTGCCTCAGTCATGTTTGTCGGATTCGGTGTTAACGAATTTATTGCTTAAGGAGTAAAGGCCGAATTCCTGAAATATGTTTTTATCTTGCCTATCATCTTGCGAGGTGGTATATGTGTAATGTAGAGCATGTTGGTACATTTTATGTAAAACTGCATTTCATGGATTTTATTTAAATGGTTATTTTAGTATATAAAGTTGTCACCCTTCCAACGTAAGATTTCTTTTAAAAACAAGTTGCACTTTCGGTGGCAAATAATTTTTAATGTGAGTGTGTTGTACCATTTTCATCCCTCTTACGGGGTGCATAGTTTATGTGTTTGTGTGAGTTGTTAAAAATTTTAGTTTAAAGTAATCTGGTGTGTTGTAGATTTGCACCAGTGTAGTCTTTCAGAGGTTGTTGTGAGCGATCGTGACTACAGCCGTGTTAAAAGGGAGCGGCAAGGTTCTCAGCCCGAAAGCAAATACTGTCAAAAAAAAAAATGTTATTTCTGCCTCTGAATAAATTGTAACTTGATATTTACAGGATGCTTTATGATTATAATTTTAAACCTGTTTTTTTAATGGCTTTTAGGAATAAAATTTCTATTTATTAATTTTTTTTTAAATTTGTTTCATCAGTTACCATTGGCAACTACTTCCACGCTCACATAGTGTGATTAAATGTGTTAACGTTCTTGATGAATCGCGAGTAAGTAAAGTAAATTCGTAAGAAAAGATTTTGAAAGTAAATCCACGGTTCACTCCTTGTTTATTCCAAAGGACACAAATGTTTTCAAGCCAGAAGTGCGCTCTTGACCTATCAAAATAGCGTCGCTGGGAACAAGATGGAGATCAGGCAAGGGCACTGACACCATAACTACCTTTTCATTGAGAGCTCTATAATCAACAACGGGTCTGTCGTCACCTCCTGCCGTTTGTGCACTAAAAATATAAGTGGAGCGTCGGGGGAAGTGGATGGTCTGACAGCCTTGTTGCGCAACGTATCATCGATCTTCTTCCTCAGTATCTTCATTTTGGAAGACCAAAGACGGTAAGGGGCAGGACGCAACGGAATGATGTCTGAGACGAAACTTATTGGATTTTATCAGTCACCTCCAGACGCTCCGTAAGCACATCAAGAAATTAATACAAGACACTTCTTAATTGGGTAGCTCGCTTATGATCAAAATGACTTATCTGAAAATGTGATATTTCTGTACTTGAGGAATAGACGTTACTCTGAAATTTGCATGCAAGAACTGAGTGCTGGGTGACAAGACGGACGGAATTTAAAATGAAAGTTATTGCTGGCAAAATTTAAAACTAAATCGGTAAGTTGAATAAATTTACATTCCGATAGTAAGGTGACTGACATTCCTTACAACAAATAATCGAAACTGCCAAGAAAAATCACAACTTGACGAACTCCCCTGCAACTCTCCAACCGTAGGCATCGCTTGGCCGTTTGCCACATTGCATCTCTGGGGTGAATTTACACCAATTTTGGAACAAGGTACCACTCGTAATCAAGCAATGAGACCGAACCACCCGAACCCAACAGTGCGCAAACGGGTTCGCTATTAAAACGCACAGAGACATAAGGGAGGTGGGAACTACGGACACCAAAAGTACGAGCACAGCGGGCAGGATGTTTACCAAGAGAAACTCCGGCCCATATCCGACGGCGTTAACTGTTAGGCCTGGGCCTCTGCCTAACAGGACACGCACCAGCGATTTTGGGCACCAAAATGAAAATAACTTCTTTCAGTTGGTAAACCACGAGACAAACGACAACCACCACTTCGAGCAACCACGGAGGGACTGAGAACCCTTATTTTGCTCGCGATGGTCGTCAGCAAGCCTGAAGCCCTCACTAGAGGCCAGTACCTGATTTAACTCCGAAAATGTTTCTGGCTGGCCAGTGTGGCCGTGCGGTTTTAGGCGCTTCAGTCTGGAACCGCGTGACCGCTACGGTCGCAGGTTCGAATCCTACCTCGGGCATGGATGTGTGTGATGTCCTTAGGTTAGTTAGGTTTAAGTAGTTCTAAGTTCTAGGGGACTGACGATCTCAGCGGTTAAGTCCCATAGTGCTCAGAGCCATTTGAACTAAAGGTTGCTGGTTTCTTATCGAATAGGAAACGCAACCTATCCTCCAGCCTCATGCCTTCCAAAATATTAGAGACGCTATCCTGTTCTCTAACATTCAGATCTAAGGCGGCAGCAGCCTGCGAACACACACACACCGTACTGAATCGCCGTCTTATTAGGACCATGACCTTGCCAATAATAAAGGCGCTGAAGTCTTTGCGAATACTCGTCGGTAGCTCTGTTATTCAAGCCCTAAGTAGACACAAGGAATTCCGATTTACAAGGACAGGAAGTTACTCAACAAAGCTCTAGAAAAAGGATACAGCAAGGAAAGAATAACAGTGTACGAAACTTGTAATGGGTCAGCATGACGCTCAAAACGCAGAAGTAACCACAGCGTGTTGCGAACCTGACTGATTTCATCGATCATCAACTAAGAAATACCACCAAGTAAACACATAACGGGATTCGGCAACTTAGAAAAGGAATCAGACAACGAACACACAAAGCCTGAGCTTGGCTTCACGTCACCCCCCTTACTTGACTAACACTTTGATTACCGTCTTTCACATTAACACTTTCACTGTGTAAAAGGTAATAACTGGCACTTTATCCTAGCAATTAAGTCATCAACACTTTTCTCTTGTTGGACGGATAGCTCACGGCACTTTAAGTCCAAAAGACGATATGTCATTGAAATAAATGTGCTTGAACTCTAAGAATTTGCTTCTGAGTCTGTTGACTGCCACGGAAGAACTGAACACTGCCATACAACTCATCTACGGTTACAGAAGCAGCTGCAATGGCCAGACTACCTCGTCAGCAGTATTAAGCATTACGTGGAGAGGGCTGTCCAACACCACGCATAGCCTGGCTGCCAAATCCGGAACGACGCCTTCAGCAGGCATGTTTGTATCTCTCAACTCAAATTGGAGATCTGTCCTGAGGTAGGGTAATCCTAAACACAATCATGAATCCGTCGCTATATGGGTCGTAAACAATTTGAACAACCTTTTAGGACAATTTGCCTCGAAAATTTTTTGAACACTAACAGAAAAAGCTATGGCTTCTATAAGAGGGAAGACAATCACCATCCCCCACCCCCGCCCCCTTCACTAGAGAAAAAAGCAAACGTGCGCTCTGCTACTATTGAATATAAAAACATAGGATGGACAGAGGATAGGAGACATGGAAGGGTGAACCCAGGCTGAGCACGTTTTCTTAAGAAATTATAAATATATTTCAAAATGTTCCAGTAATCAGAATGATAATTAAAAGCATGAGCTTCTCTTGCACCTAATGTATAATAAGGAACAGCAAGTTTCCCTTACATAAGCAGACAAGAGAATCATCAATTTTAACAACAAACTTCACTTACAGAAGCAAATTTAAAACTGAGAAACAATAACTGGAATAACTACTGCTTACCACAGCAAGTAGGCTGAAGCCACCCTTATCCCGCATGGGCCACTCTTAATATTTATTAGACAAGATAAGGTCACACAAAATTTTAAATGGCCATAAAGCCCACTCAAGTTTGACAGTGCCAACGGCCTTGCCGCTGTGGTCACACCGGTTCCCGCCAGATCATCTAAGTTAAGCGCTGTCTGACTGGGCTAGCACTTGGATGGGTAACGATCCGGTCTGCCGAGCGCTGTTGGTAAGCGGGGTGCACTCAGCCTTGTGAGGCAAACTGAGGAGCTACTTGATTGGGAAGTAGCGGTTCCGATCTCGGAAACTGACATACGGCCGGGAGAGCGGTGTGCTGACCACTTGCCCGTCCATATCCGCATCCAGTGACGCCTGTGGGCTGAGGATGACACGGCGGCCGTCGGTACCGTTGGGCATTCATGTCGTTTTCTGGAGGCGTTCAAGTTTAACAGTGGAATTAAGCAGAGGTTCCTAAATTAAACTGGACAACAACCAAGAACAAGAATAAATCCTCCGAGAAAGAATGAATTTTAAACTTTAAGTCTGGTAAACTTCCAATGAGCTACAAGAAGTGTGCACGCAACTCAGGTCAAGCTAACTATCAAGAGCAGTGAATTATAATGGAACTTTAACGTTCAAAAACTTATGTATAGTAAAATTTCGTAACCTCAAGTACAGAAAATAAATTCTTAGCTTCGATATGCTGGACCACGAGTGAGGGAAACCTCGAAAAGGCAGTTACTTACACCCACGCCTCAAACAGACTACCCGGAAAACTTAACTTGTTTAACAGCTGCAGCTGGAATCAAAACTCCAGCGAGAGGTAACGGCCACCGGAGATGCCGTCTGGGTACATGTCAAAGGTCGAAATACAGGAGTGCAACACGCGGGCAGGCGGCGCGTCAATTGCGTCAGGGCTCGGAAGCCAAGGCTGTCAACAAATAGCACACACGTTACGACACAAGTCCAGAGCTCCGGCATTAATGTGTCCAGGTATTTCAAGACTTAATGAAACCCTCAAGGTAACGTGACGGTCGCGAAACAGTTACTTAACTCTAAGTTAACCGAAATAGGCTTAAAACTTATAAGCAGAAAACTGATGATATAAAATGATAAGACACTTGTAATAACCGATAGCAGATTTACCTACAGACGTCGAATGCTCTTTCGAAACTACAGAATAACAGATATATGTTTGCCCGCCAGGCACGGAGTGTAGGCTTAACACTCTCAGGTAAGATTAAGGTTACAAACGCTCAAGATTTAAATTCATCTACAATAAATTTAAAATAACATTAGCTTAAAACACCAAAGGCTGATAAAAGATAGTTCAAAACTTACAACAGATAAGGAACGACTTACAGCTAAGGAACAATAAATAGAAACATCAGTGCATATTATGTACTGCCGGCAGAATAGTGGCAGACCTGTTCACAGAAAAATTTACCCATTCAGCCAGTTGCTCACCTAAGTAAACATTCACGTAACTCGATTCTATCTTTGAAGTGCTAACAGTCCAGCTGCTCGTCCCGGCTGATCGTATAACACTTCTTACACACACATAATCGGAAATCACTAAGCAAATTAGCAAAGTTACACTCTCGGCTTCAAATAGGCTACAGTAATTGCAAGAAAACCTCACCTTTCCAAGTCCATAGGCGATGATCACTGAGGGAATAAACGCGATACGCCTCATAACTTCTTTAATACTTCATACACCATCATTCGAAGCACTATTCTGGTTGCCAGCGAGAACATTCCAGAAGAGAAATTGCCGAAGCACTCTCTCTCCAAAACACAGAAATCAGCGACGATGGATGCTATCGTGCATACGGCTCCGAATACAGCAAGAGATCCCAACTTCCTGCCACCTCGAACCAACACAACTCGCCAACCGCGGCACGGGCCCATTCTTTTCGTCACTGGCAAACAACGATAAACCGAGCGGAATCAGTGCGGCACTAGCGCCTCTTACCGGGACGCCAGACAATCAAAGGATCCAAAGACAACCAACGCCGCCAAGGCCCAGACCCCCTCCCCCATTTCCTTCCACACCACAGAACCTTGTGCTGACGTTTACCTTCCACCCTGGTGAAACCCATTTCGATGGTTGCCGTGTGTGGTTGTGCTCCACTTGGGTGGGTCAGTGTTAACATCATTCACAATTGTCTTGTAGTGCTAGTGTTAAATGTTTTTGTTTGTATGTTAAGTGCTTCGATTGAGTCTAGTCACTATGTTGCAAAGGTGCAGACACTGGAACTGGTCTCATGCAAGTGCGTAGATGCCGCAGGCTGAATTATTGAAAAAAAGAGCAGTTAACTTGTGAGCTGCAAGTATGAGCACAGACGCCTGATGGCACGGTGGCAGAGCTCACCGGGTGGTTAGGATATGGTTTGGACAGACAGTTGCAGTTAGCTTTGGAGCGACCTGACTCAGTTGGTGCGCCGGTGGCGCCAGTCTCCATCAATTCTCAATACGATCGTCTAAGTCGATTTTCGATGCCTACTTGGCTTCGTATCTTTGGCGGATGGCTGTTTAACTGCGGTGCGTGCGCTCTCTGGGTCTTCAGTTCGGGTATCAGTTGTGTCAGCGACAGTCATGTGTGGCGTTGTGTCTGTATGCTGCGTGGCGAGTGGCCGAGTCGGTTCTACGAAGGAGCGTGGGCCGCTGCTGCGGCGTGTTTAGCCGTTGTAATGCAGATCCGCTGCCGACGGTGATTGGAGTTTCTTGGATATGTGAAGGACTGATTTACTTCGTGTATCTTGCATGTCATTCAAAGTCAATGAAATGAAATCGTCCTAGTGTTAATTTGTGGGTTCTGTTCATGATAATTGAATACCCCTGTGCACTGAAAACTATCTTGGGTGTTTCAGTTACCTTTGATCTTGCTGCCTGATACGTTGACAGCATGTAAGGGAGTGCTAGTGACGCACAACCAATAGACATGAAACTGTGTTTAATGCATACCAAGTAGTGCGTAAGATTGTACCTGGCGTTCAGAAGTGGGCCGAAATATTTTCCCTAATTATTTTTCTATTTTATTGTTTTATTTTTTGTTTTAGAGGTTGTCTAATCAATTCTTAAGAGCCACTATCACGTATGTTTAAGTCTGCTTAAGGTTCATTTGTGCCACATAGAATTAAAGGTTTATTGATAACTGGTTGGGTTTTATCCTTGTGTTTCTGATGCATCAGAATTTTGTCTGCCGCTGATGTGTTTATGTTTCAGATAACTGATAATTGGCGGTGATCGACGCGAGCAAGTTCCGATCGGGGTATCACGGTGGAACAGAGAAAATTAAGGACCTGCATCGATGTCTATGGTTACGTTGTCAACGTGTGGCAATTCCGTCTTGCCGGTGGAGCGTTGTGATTTTCTGCAAGCTTACTTGTAGATCAAAGTTGAGTATATTTTTATTTCACCTACTGGTCTGTCATTTCCTGTATCTGTGAAAACCTTTCGGTTTGCTAACGTCCATCACAAATTTATCGTAAACTTGAGGCTGTCCCGTGTTAAGGCGATTTCATATGTTTTTATTATATTGAATGTATTATAATCCTGTTAATTTGTCAGAAATTTTAAGACCAATTTTGGAAAGATCTGAGTTTATTTGACTTAAGTGTATTAATGTTCTTAAATGGGTCCTTACATGAAGACCAGTTTCTATGTTAGCTGAAGCATGTTTGAGATTTGATTAATTGTGGTTTTATGAATATTGTTTCAATTACTGAAAGTTGACTAAGCAAATTTTGAAAGATCTACATTTGTTGGACTTAATGCCCCACCTTATTTGCGGAAGTAGTTTTAGAGTTTTGGTGTGAATTATATGAAACACAGTTTCAATGTAAGTTATGAAACTTGTGAGGTTTAGTTATGGCAGTTATATTTTATTAATAATGGTTTTATGAATATTGTTTTATTTAATAAAAGTTGGTTAAGCAAATTTTGAAACTTTCTATAATCATTTCTACTGTTAGTTTGGTATGAGTAATATGTTTGTAACATAAAGGTGTGGCAACTACAAACTGGCTATGTGTTTAATTTCGATGTGTCGAAAAATTCCCACATATCACTGACGAAGCAAATCCTGCCTGTCTTATTGTTTTGTGCTGCGTAATACGACTGAAATTTCACGAAATAGTCACCTGTTTTTAACTCAGATGAACAGGATCAAAAAGCTGATTAATCATTTGATAAATAATTTCCAGGATTTGAAACAGTTAGGAGGATGGTGTTCTTTTACAAAAACTCGTGAATCAGGCCATGGAGTTACAATTAGATCTTCATGCTGTGGCAGGAGGAAGGCATTGAGGTTGAACAATGTGAGCCCAGTCCACTATTAGGTTCTGCTAGTCCTTCCTTTAGACACGGTGGAGGGGACCTTGTATCTGAACCTTTTGTTAAATTTCCTAATCCCGTTATGTGCCTGTTACAGGGTTTGTAGATGCTACATGTTGAAGATTAAACGCGAACAGTAGAGGTGCTGTGACTGCTATTTCTGTTGAAAACAGTGGAAGTGCTGTGGTTGCTACTTCGGTAAGAAAAACAGGTTGAAGCTTTGGGAATGACCCACCTTGTGATTTTGCGATCACATATCCTCTGCCCAGGGAGCGGTTAGCATCTGATATTGTGGAAATCTTGCGTAGACAAGGAAAACTGCAAGATTTAAGAAAACGCATCATTAGGAATAAAGTTTATCCTCAAACTAAAAAAGAGTTGGTTAATAGATATTTTCTTCGTGTTCATGACCAAAATGAAACTCTCCACGAACATATTGATGCATTACTGACTGCTATTAGTGCCTTAGAGGTAGGTGTGAGAACATCTTAGAATGCATTAAACCAGACGATAAGTGTGGAAAGTGAGGAAAGACGCGACTACTTCAGTCACACGTAAGACCATAGAGCTTTTCTACAGCTCGGGACTAGACACTACCATCAGAAGGCTTTACCCCATGGCACCGGCGCCTCCACGACTATATGGTCACCCGGAGATCCATACGACGAACGTTCCACTACGTCCGATACTGAACACCATAAACTCACCAACATACGGGATAGCCAAACATCTAGCACAACTACTAAAACTACTTGTGGGTCACTGCACACACCACATCAGGAACTCGATATAATTTGTCAAGGTATTCAAAGAGCTGTGCTAGATGAGAAGGGCTTACAAGTCCGCTTCGATGTTGTGTCCGTTTTGATCCAAGTGCCGCTGGACGATTCCCTAGCGCTTCTCGAGGGACACTTCAATGAAGACACAATCAGACTCTTTCATCATGTGCTACTTGTCTATTTCAAATGCGGTGGGAAATTCTATGAACAACTAGACAGGGTTGCCATGGGCTCCCCCTAAGACCCAGGTATTGCCAGCCTTTACATGGAGCACTTTGAAGATGTAGCCCTGGATACCACACACTTAAAACAAAAGGGGTTCTACGCTGACGACACTTTTGTGGAGTGACCACATGGCAAGGAAAACCTACAGGAGTATTCACATCATCTCAATGGCATACAGGAAAACATCAATTTCACCATGGAAGTAGAAGAAAACTGATGCCTACCCTTCCTAGATGTTCTAATAAGAGAAGTCGAGACGGTACGTTGGGACACTCAGTCTACAGGGAAAAAAGACGCACACGGACCTTTATCTTAGTGCTCAGAGTTGCCACCATCCAGCACAACGTAACTCGGTACTAATCCCCTTGCTATATAGAGCCAGGTCCATCTGCGACGGGAGGAGTTTGCCACGGAAGTTGCAGCATCTGTGGGAAACTTTCCAAAAAAACGGTTACAGCGAGACGCAGATAAGACACACGTGACGGACAGACAAGACGCGGGAGGACTAACCAGAAGTAGATGAAGCAATTCGTGTGACATTCCTGCCCTACGCTGGCCTGCAAGCAGCCAAAATCGCAAGAATACTGAAAGAGCACGATATAAAAGCCATCTTCCACATAAAGCGAAAAGTAAAGGACATACTTGGCTCTACCATAGACCCTTAAGGATTACAGACGCCCAGCATTTTCAGTATCGAGTGCGAATGTGGAAGGCAGTACATCGGACAAATACCACGCTCTATATCACAGTGCTACATGGAGCACATCTAAAACGTGCGCTTAGGGCAAATAAGCAAGTCCGCGGTAGCAGAGCATAGCGTTAACGAGCATCAAACCTTCAGCTTTTAAGTAACGAAGAAGATCTGCAGTGCCAAGTGATTCTGGGACTGCGCTTTCAAGGTTCAAAAATGGTTCAAATGGCTCTGAGCACTATGGGACTTAACTTGTCATTAGTCCCCTAGAACTTAGAACTAGTTAAACCTAACTAACCTAAGGACATCATAAACATCCATGCCCGAGGCAGGATTCGAACCTGCGACCGTAGTGGTCTTGCGGTCCCAGACTGCAGCGCCTTTAACCGCACGGCCACTTCGGCCGGCTGCGTTTTCAAGGAAAAAGTGGAAATATATCTCCACAAAAATCTGATCAATCGGGATAGTGAATTTCAGCTTAGCACAGTGTGGGCTTCCGCAGTTGAGAAGATACTTCAGGAACGCTCCGTTCTGAAGGTGGTGGCGTCCGCGGTCAAATAGACAGCAACCAGGACTCGACTCCCGCACCAGAGCCGCGCCATGATCCTCCACCACCGGCCATGCCGCTCGGCACCCGTTTCCGGCGGCGCGTCATTGGCCCGTCTGCAGAAAAGGACAGCGGTCAAGTAACTATATAGATATGTGCAGCACAGCATATCGATACTCGCTGAGTGGCAGTCAAGAGTGGAGCATCTATTCCGCTTACTCGCTTACGTTCAGCCATAGGCTCCCGCTTGTATGGGCGACAAAACAGGAGTCTCTGCCAGCTTTGCTTTTATTAAAGTATTGGCGGGTACTCACATTGAGGTCTCGCAGCATAGCAAACCGGCACTTGGGGGAATTTCTGCATTGCGTCATCCGACAGCAGAATTGTCGTGTCTTCTCGTCGAGTTTGGATGTCGAGCTTGGATGGTGTATTGGGTCGCAGCGGTCTCATTCACCCGGCGACACGAGGCGCGTTCTCTTGTTGCCGTGGGCCGCGCCGGCTGCCTTTTCAAGCATCTCGGCTGCTGCAGAGCCAGGCTCTGCCCCCCCCCCCCTCCCCAATAATAGGGAAAAAGTAGGCCAGGACCTGGAACAAGGCCGCAGAACCAAAGATAGGTTTTCTGCCACCATCGTGCTATTAGGGCCAGCAAAGCAACTGGGAAACCAATCGGTGCCATACAACTTAAGATTGTAACTGACAGTCCCTTGGCAGCAACCCCCCTATCCGCCCGGGACATTGCGACGTCTACACAAAATGTAAATACACACAAAACATAGATAAATAAATACATTGTCAGTATTTGCGGTCCTCTCCCTCCCTCTGCTCTCCTGAGTCCGCTCCAGCTTGCCAGTGCTCAAAACCGAGTCGCCCAATACATCCTCGACCTAAATGATGGAAAGCAGAAGTCCCATCAACCAACTAAAATCCTCCCCAAACCCACAACTGCTACCCAACTCCCCACCCGATCCCAATTCCTCAAATCCTCCCCACTGAAGTGCACGTCCACGAAGCAGCAGCGTGCAAAGGAGAACGGAAAGGACAGATATAAGAAGAACAGGAATCCCACCCCTCAAACCAAGTCGGCCCCCCTACCCCTGAGGAGCTGGCGGTTTCTGAGCCACCGACAGCACCTGTCGTCGCCCTGGAAGGGAACCAGGAAACCGTTACCCTGCAAGGGAACCATGAAACAGGGAGGATTTGGAGGGCTTTGTGCTGGCGAGGAAAACCCTTCGCCAGCCAAGAGTTCCACCTGCTCGGGGAGTGGAATCCACCCCAAACAGCTTTGAGGCTGTGGCCGATGCGTCAGACGAACAACATGAAACAACAGCACAGAATCACACATCACACCACCACCTACCAATCGTCCCAGAGATTCCCTGCAACTACAAGGAACTCCACGACATGATCAAAACTCAACTCAAGGGGGACAATTTCAAAGTAGAACCAACAGGAGGGACAAAATAAAGATCACACTACACAACACAGAAGACTACAACACCGTAAAAAAGGCCTCACAGACAAAAGTATACCACACTACACATTCCCCACCACCAAGACAAGAAACAAAAACATCGTCATTAGGGACCTCCCCAGATGGCTCTCTGCTGAGGCAGTCAAGACAGACCTGACTCCCCAGGGATTTGTTGTGAAAACTGTCCAGTAGATGGGCAACAATGGGGCAAGGAGTAAGTGGCCATTATTTCACGTCACTCTACCGGACATACCCCAGAACAGGAGCGAGATCAAAGCTGTTCTATCAGTCCCTGTCACCATGCAGCTGTTCCACCACAAGAACAAGGTGGTGCAATGCTTCAGGTGTCAGGGACTGGATCACACAGACGCCCATTGCCAGATGCCCATGCACTGCAGAAAATGCACAGAACCCAACGACACCAGGAGTTGCACAGTAAAACACAAGGATCCACAGTTAAGGTGAGCACTGTGTGGGAAAAACCACACGGAAGGGTACCAAGGCTGCGAGGTTCACAAAAAACACACACAAAAGGCAAAGGGTGCGAAGGCCAGCCCCCCCCCCCCCTGCCACACATACACGAAAACAAACACCACCACCCCATCAAACCACACAGAGGGACAAAACAGGACAACACACACAGACAAACCTTGGGTAAAACCAAGGCCTGACCCACCAAGGGGAAACATATGCAGAAGTGGCCTCTCCACCAAAGAGCCATGGAAACGTCGAGAAATCGACGCAAGCCCAGTCACCACAACACCAGACACACACAAGAACAACAACGGTAAAAACACAAAAACGACCAGATCCATCAAGACAGAGGAAGCTCTAGGGAACCCCACACTCAGTCCACCCTCTCAGATCAATTGTTAGGTATTGTGGTCCAGACCATGAATCTTGTCAGGGAAATGATGAAGGAATTCAGGGAGGAGCAGAATCAGAACACTCAGATCCTCGTTGCCTTTCAGGCAGCAGTCCTGCAGTCGCTCTCCTCTGCAACTTCCTCAGTTGTTTCGAAACCCCATCATGGATCGACGACCAAATATCCAAGGCCTGACAATGTGCGTCTTTAAGGCAGACAGCTTTGTTAATCAAGAGGTCGAGTTCAGAGAACTCATGAAGGAGTTACCCATCGACATACGCATGATGGAGAAACCCACCTAAAACTGGGAATAAAAGCGACAGTTCCCATCTACGCTAGCTACTGTAAAGATAGGCAACGCAAGGTGGAGGAGTGGCCATATACACAAAAAGAGGGATCCCCCACCACCAGGTATTCTTACCAACCACCAATAATATCGAAGCAGTGGCGGTGGAAGTAGCCACTGCTACTGGACACCTAACAATTGTTGCAATCTACCGACCCACATAAGACGAGATAGACGATGGAGACACACCTCCTCTAGGGCAAACTGAGACAAACTCATAATAGGAGGCGACTTCAATGCCAAACACCCTGATTGGAACTCTAGAGTAACCTCCAGAGCAGGCGCCAAACTGCAACAACTATCGCGCATCCACCACTTCGAAATATGGGGTCCGGTCGAGCCCACACATTTTCCAAAAAATGGATGTAGGTCGGACGTGTTAAACATAGCCCTCACTAGAAGGATCGCGGGGTTTGTGGGTGCAAGGACAATCAACAGAATGTCCTCCGACCACAACCCAGTGATTCTAGAGGTCGATGTGGAAGAATGAGTAGCACTCCCGCGGTACCAGACGTCTTACAAACGTACAGACTGGGAGCGATACCGAGAAACTGTCGCCTCTGATATCGCTCGCGCTCCGCCACCTACTGCCGAAACAGTAGAACAAGCGCTACAAGACCTAACAGGTACCATCTTGCAGGCAGCGGAAGATGCCACTCCTCCACAAATGGACGCCCAGCCCCCCTCAAGTACAGCTCCAGGAACATTTTCTGTCTCAAATTCGACAGAAGAACAGAGTGGCAAAAGAGTGGAAGGTCACTAGAAATGAGGCCACCAGGAGGCTGCTCAATCGTCTACAGAGAGAGCTGAAGGCAGCGTTCAGTGAGCACAGAAACCAGCAATCGCAAAACCGCCTCATAGCCCTCAAAGTAGACGATCATACACTATGGCAAGCAACAAGCAATCGGAAAAGCATGCGTTAGGATGCTGCCACTGCACAGCGAACGGGGTCTAGCCTACAGCCATGCTGGAAAGGCCAGCTCCCTCATCGACACCTTTGAGAAGCAGTTTCAAGCGGCAGAACCCCAGGATAACGAACACGAAGAGGTAGTCCATCGTCAACTGGCTGTCTTCCTCAATGCTGAGGAGGAACCAGAGGACGAACCCACACTTTTCGCCCCCGAAGACGTGGCAAAAGTGATTAGGTCCCTCCCAACAAAAAAGGCCTCCCGCCCTCAGCTGTCGAACACCTCGCGTACGTCTTCAATGAGATTACTCGTACCCGCGAGTTCCCAGCTTCGCGAAAACACGCGGAAGTGGTCGTGATACACAAACCAGGATAAGAGCCTTTATTCCCACTGCACTACAGGCCGATTAGCCTCTGTCCAGCTCTCAGCAAGATCTATGAGTGCCTCCTGCTTATTCTCATATGAGCCCACATCACCAGCGAGCGACTTTTGCCGGATTTCCAATTCGGATTCCGACAGAAGCACTCCGTCCCACAACAGATCATGAGAGTGGTGGAAGCAGTGACAGAGGGCTTCGACCAAAGAAGGACTGCGGGATAGTGCTACTTGATGTAGCGAAACCCTTCGGCTCAGTTTGGCATAAAGGGCTATTATACAAGTCAGGTTAATCCAAAGCTATCTCACGAATAGTTCTCTGTCAAGGTAGAAACAGCCACCTCCATCAAAAGGCGTGTTCGTGCTGGGGTACCACAAGGATCCGTCCTGGGGTCCGTTTTTTACAGACTGTACACTGCGGACACTACCAAAGGTTGTCCACATGGATCGATCTGCGTCCCCATCTTCTGGGACATATAATGTTAGAACCGCTCCTAGACTTACTTGAGGAGCACAATACGACAGATGGAGTTGTCGCTCACGCTGATGACCTGCTTGTGGCAGTGTCAGCAAACAACCGTGCCCAGTTAGAAGACAGAGTCAATGATACACTCAAAACAATAACACAATGGTGCACAGACAACAAGCTCAAGGTAGCAGAAAACAAAACAACATACACACTAGTAAAGGGCATCCTGCATAGGAACCCAACAGTCAAAATCGGGGACACGAACATTAAAAGATCAAAAGTAACATGCTACCTTGGAGTCTACATAGACGAACGGTTGAACTTCCACGAATACATACGAATATCCACGGACAAAGCAGAAAAAATACTGCACAAACTGGCAAGGCTAAACTCGGAACAATACAGACTACCACTGTCAGTCACACGAACATATCACTGCGATCTCTTCGAGTCGGTACTATGCTTTGCTGCCAGCACGTGGGCCCATAGACTCAGCCTCTCCACTAATAGAACCGCATTCTGCTTCGACTAACAGGGGCCTTCAACACAACCTCAGTCGACGCACTTTGCGTCGTGGTGGGAATCTTCCCAATAGACATAACCGTAAGATACCGTGCGGCAAGGTACTGGCTTAAGATGGGGAAACTAGACCAGGTTCGGCAGATCACTGGTGTACCATATGCTACATCACGTCAACTCAAAGCATGGCGAGTGGATACCTGGCAGAGCGAGTGGGCTAACAGCGAGAAGGGCCGACGAGTCTATAGCTTTTTCCCTGACATCAAAGAACGATTAAGACTAAAGCATATCGATCCTAGTCGCGGTATGGTACATTTTCTGACAGGCCACGGCCCTTATCCCACGCACCTGAGTCGCGTGAGTCTGCAACAGACTACCAGATGCACATTCGAGGAAGAAGGCTCCCCAGAACACACTGTCCTATTCTGCGGGCAACGCACAAACACTAGACACACACTGCACATTACCCGGCAGAGTACCCAAGATGAAATATACACTATCTTACGCGACCCAGACCTATGCGACAAACTCAATACACTAACTGACGAGCCCGCATCTCGTGGTCGTGCGGTAGCGTTCTCGCTTCCCACGCCCGGGTTCCCGGGTTCGATTCCCGGCGGGGTCAGGGATTTTCTCTACCTCGTGATGGCTGGGTGTTGTGTGCTGTCCTTAGGTTAGTTAGGTTTAAGTAGTTCTAAGTTCTAGGGGACTTATGACCACAGTAGTTGAGTCCCATAGTGCTCAGAGCCATTTTTGAACTAACTGACGAAATCTCCAGGACCCTGTATACAGAATATCTGACCAACAGACCATTCAGAAGGCAAGGCCGGGGACGCAGACCACAGAGTGCCCATGGGACGGATGGCAGTACAAACAACTCGGGCGAAGACTCAGATGTTGCGATGAGTCATGTCGGCGACCCATTGTGGCAACCTGCGTATGAGTAGTCTAGGTACCTGAACAGCATCTAACACAAAAGAACACACACATGCACACAAAAGTCACAAAATCGAGAAATAGCTAAAAGCCAGGCACCTACCCCAGGGACCTACGCATCCTGGCGAGAAGCAACACCCAGCTTGGATGGAAGGAATTGTGGTTCCCCTTAGCTGGGCCCAACCCGACGGATACTTAACGTAGATCGGGGAAAACCACCGTCCAGGCTGAGTCGCCAGGTAGCCGGGAGGCGGGAACTGGTTCAAATGGCTCTGAACACTATGGGACTCAACTGCTGAGGTCATTAGTCCCCTAGAACTTAGAACTAGTTAAACCTAACTAACCTAAGGACATCACAAACATCCATGCCCGAGGCAGGATTCGAACCTGCGACCATAGCGGTCTTGCGGTTCCAGACTGCAGCTCCTTTAACCGCACGGCCACTTCGGCCGGCTTGGAACTGGTCTGACATGCACACGTACACACATACACACACACGCATATGGCACCTAACATACAAGAAAACACGTATGAGGATACGTAGTCAAAAAGGTGAAACCACACCTGTAAACAAGGGTTAGCTCAAAGATAGGAACCTACCTTAGGAACCTACGCCTCCCGACGAGAGGCGACACCCGGCCTGGATGGAAGGATCTTAATTGTGGTTCCCCTTAGCTAGGCCCAACCTGACGGATACATAATGTAGATCTGGGAAAACCACCGTCCAGGCTGAGTTGCCATGTAGCCGGGAGGTGCCTACCATTCATCAAGCAAGAACTGGTCTGACAAGCACACATACACACCCACAAGCACACACATTGACACACATACACAGACCTGAACAAAATATAATAAAAATCACTCCATCACATCTAGACTAGTAGTAATAAGCGAATTAAGTATGCTAGCATATGTGTGAACTGTGAGTGGCGGCCAGCGTCTTGAAGGTCATTCCAAGACCCTGACCGCAATCCACACACAGGTGGTGGGAATTTCTCTTTCGTTTTCTTTCCTATCTTTCTATTTACTTCTTCTTAAATACAAAATGAAATTGTTTTCCATTTCCGTATTATTTATATTATTTGTAAATGTATTCAAAAGCTGCACAACGTAAAAATGAACAAATAGCGCAAAAGCCCGCCTCCACGAGGCGGGACATGGGCAACAGTGTGAGTGGGATCGAGAACAGGGGAGGTGACACACAAACCACTCCTGAGCCCGAGCCCAGTCACAGTGGCCAAGAGGCTTAATACGACCCACCATGAGCAATTAGAAGGTGGGTCAATAAATAATGAGCAGCAAGTGCAAAGAAAAACCTCCCACAGCCCTCCTGGTGCACACCCCACTGTATGCTGACGACACAGCCCTTTACACTCGTAATGTGAATAAGGACCTGGTAATTCGAAGGCCACAAAGGGTTTTAGATATCACAGAAACCTAGGCCTGTCGCTGGCACATCACCATCAACCCTGAAAAGACACAGGCTATGCTGATCACCCAGAGAATAGGGAGACATGGACCCCCTCAACGCCCCCTCCTTCACCTGCACCTAAATGCATCCCGACTCCATCTCGGCGTAACCTTGGACTCGACACTAACGTGGAAACCCAACATAGACGAGGTCCACAGGAAGGTCTGTGCCAGAATGTCCATCCTATACCCAGTCCTCAACACAACCAGCTTCCTTCCCTGCTCTGTAGGAGTAAATGTCTATTAGCCCCTTATATGGCCAGTAATTGATCATGCGTGTCCTGTCTGGGGATATGTGGCGAAGCAGCATCTGGACAAACACCAGAGGCAGCAGAACCGCGTCCTTAGGAGGGCACTGCATCTACCCATGCGAATCCCCAACGACGATCTGCACGTCACTGCCGAAATCCCCCTTCTCAAAGATTCGAAGATCTGGCAAGGGCCTTCTATGAGAGTTCCTCCAGATCTGAAAATAAGCTCATCCACTCCTTAGATTGATGTGACATGTCTCGTAATAAGCACAAACGCCCTATAACGATCTTCGACGACTAAGTCGAAGAGAAAAATCCCAAACTCTCCAGGTCCTAATACCACTTCTTAATCTTTAAAATGCCCAACATCTCGCCAACTTCAGGCAAGTACAAGACACCACCAGAACACCACCAAATTCACAGACAGCCAAAAAAATCAAAGATAATCACACACACACACAACACACATTGTAGAGTAAATGCCAACAGGCTACAAACTCCTCCTTACAGTTCCCCCAGGAGGAGAAAGTAAAAAGTGTGTATGTGTGTGCGTGTGTGTGTGTGTGTGTGTGTGTGTGTGTGAGAGAGAGAGAGAGAGAGAGAGAGAGAGAGAGAGAGCGTGTCGACACCTCGCTTGTGAATGATATGTACGGGACTCATAGAAACGTCGTGACAAGACGACGCCACCACTCTTCTCATCACCTGAGAAGAGGTCATCACAGGTCACGTCTAATGTCCTGTGACAAGCCAACCACCTTTTCCGAATTGGTCAGACATTGGACTGGACATCGATTATGTGCATTTTGCTAAAGAACGACGGGAAGGCGTAATCGGTATTGAGGCCGCCGGCATACCCGCCTCCAGAAGATATAGGAGTGTTAAAATGAAAAGCTGTTTCCGTTGTGGAGGTCCAGATCATTTGGTGAAGCGATGCTAGTGGCACGTAAGTCAAGACCCAACACCTGACGCCAGAGGGAAGTAGGTGTTTCGAGGATTAACCTGCCAATTATAGTTTTTAAGCCCATCAGGGCATCCGTTAAGTCGTCTGTGCCTTTTTCTTGTGCCGAACTCAACCATTAGCAGGTGTGCACCATGATCGATTCCGGGAGCAGTCTTTCACTGATGGTTATAACTGGTACCTTCAGAATCGCAGTATTTGCAAAGTTTCCCGCCTTGCAACCAGTCCGGCAGGGGATACCATACTGCCAATGGGCAACTTTTGCCTCTTGTTGGTGTTTGCAAGGCGAGCATTTCTATACAGGGGTTTTTTTTTTTTTTTTTTTTTTTTTTTTTTTTTTTTTTTTTTTTTTTTTGCCTTTCAGCTTTATGGTCACTAGGCAATAACGCACGACGCCTAATTCTGAATTATTTGAAGCGAGAGTTTTCATTTATGTTTTTCCAACAGCACCAATTTCAGTTGTGTCAATGCATGTCGTTAACGGAGGTTAACGCGGTCATGAGCCGAGATTTTTTAAATTTCAAGTGGACCGTCTTGAGGATGCTCTGGCTTAGGTCTTGCAACGGATTCTTGGTAAATTCCCCTATGCCTCGCCCGACCTTTTTGGTACCAAAGATTATCGGATATGAAATGGAAAGGTTGCTCTTGAGTCAGTCCCTATAACTGACTTGCAACACTGGTATACGTGGTTTTGTGGTACTCGCTTCTTTCTTGTGTTGGACCTTAATCACGTCTACTATCACATCCATTGACCCAGTAATCTAAACAGATTACGAAATTTTCTATGGACTGGAATTTAACTACGTTTTTTCGGCCTATAAACTAGTCCAGTGGTCCCATGTATACTGCTGGATAATGTCTTTGGAGATTTAGAGTTGAAATCTGTCTATCATGGTCGTCTACAACGCCACTTTCGAACAACACTTACATCATCTTGGGGAGGTTTGCCACTTCGGCGATGCCAGGCTTACCGTTAAAACGTCAAAGATTAATTGAGCTAAAGAGCAACTTTCCTTCCTTGGACATCTCGCCTTGGCTGGGGGAATCCTTATAGAACTGTACAATACCACGGTTCTACAGAACTTTCCTCCACATAATGTCAGGTAGGGAGTAGCCTGATTCATATGGATGGCGAATTTTTTATAGGAAATTCGTTCTCAAATTTTACCAGTTTGCGGCTCCTTTGGATCAGCCACGTAGGAAGGGTCAGGCATTTGAATGTGGAGAATCCCAGCAATCGGCGAGACCGTTTGGGTAGCTTTGGCAAACTCTACGGTCCTTGGGTTACGTGACTTCGATCGACTTTTAATTACCCAGGTCAATGCCTCAAATTCCGTAATTGCTGCTATTCTTCTTCAGGAAGACCAAGGAATTGCGCCGAACCACTGCTTATGCTTCGACATCTCTTTCAGCCGCAGAGCAGAAATACTCTGTATATGAGCGCGAGGCTCTGGCGGTAATGTCTGCGCATGAAAAATTCAAATTTTGTCTCGAGCACCGTGAGTTTTGTCTCGAAACACACAATGAGGCCTCGAACTGCGTGTTGGCTAGAACCAGGAAAACTGACCGAATTGCCTGATGGGCAGTCCACATTTCAGCACTCCAGCTTGCGACGAGGTATATCATGGAATCGGAAAACACAGTAGCAGACGCACTGAGTCGAATGTTTGAACAAGATAGTACCAGTTATGACAAGCAACAGAGAGTTTATGAACCAGGTCTGGTCGCCGGAATTTAACAGACGTCGCCGATTTGTTTGGAGACTTGAAGCAGAGGGAAAGCCAGAACTGTATTCTGAGTGAGATTAAGCAGGACATTTTCAGTGGGAGGGCTCCTCCCAGATCTATCTTACAAGAACGCGTATTGTGTTATCTGGGAATGAGCGATAGTGAAGCCAAAATTTGTGTTCCCGGAGACTTAGTGATGGATATTTATCATTACTTTCGCAACAGGTGGAATCGAGTACACCCTAAGTTAGAGAATTTCTCGGTTCGCCTACATTTTTTTTCCTTTTTTTGTCATCAGTCTTCAGACTGGTTTGACGCGGCGCGCCACGAAATCCTCTCCTGTGACAGCCTCTTCGTATCAGATTACCACTTGAGGCCCACGTTCTCAGTTATATGATGACTGTGTTCCAGTCTCTGTCTTGCTCTACAGTTTTTGCATTCTGCAGCTCCCTCTAGTACCGTGGAAGTCATTCCCTGACGTCTAAGCAGATGTTCTATCATTCTGTACCTTCTCTTGTAATAGTTTCCCACATATTCCCTTACTCTCCAATTATGCGCAGAACATCTTCACTCCTTAATGTATCGGCCCACCTAATTTTCAACATTCGTATGTAGCACACATCTCAAATGCTTCGATTCTCTTCTGTCCAGGTTTTCAGCCGGCCGCGGTGGTCTAGCGGTTCTAGGCGCTCAGTCCGGAACCGCGCGACTGCTTCGGTCGTAGGTTCGAATCCTGCCTCGGGCATGGATGTGTGTGATGTCCTTAGGTTAGTTAGGTTTAAGTAGTTCTAAGTTCTAGGGGACTGATGACCACAGATGTTAAGTCCCATAGTGCTCTAGTGCTCAGAACCTGTCCAGGTTTTCCTACAGTCCATGTTTCACTAACATCCAATGCTGTGCTCCAAACGTACACTACTGGCCATTAAAGTTGCTACTCCACGAAGATGACGTGCCACAGATGCGAAATTTAAGCGACAGGAAGAAGATGCTGTGATATGCAAATGATTAGCTTTTCAGAGCATTCACACAAGGTTGGCGCCGGTGGTGGCATGAGGAAAGTTTCCGACCGATTTCTCATACACGAACAGCAGTTGACCGGCATTGCCTGATGAAACGTTGTTGTGATGCCTCGTCTAAGGAGGAGAAATGCGTACCATCACGTTTCAGACTTTGATAAAGGCCAGATTGTAGCCTATCGCGATTGCGGTTTATCGTATGGCGACATTGCTGCTCGCGTTGGTCGAGATCCAATGACTGTTAGCGGAATATGGAATCGGTGGGTTCAGGAGGCTAATACGGAAAGCCGTGCTCGATCCCAACGGCCTCGTATCACTAGCAGTCGAGATGATAGGCATCTTATCCGCATGGCTGTAGCGGATCGTGCAGCCACGTCTCGAGCGCTGAGTCAACAGATGGGGACGTTTCCAAGACAACAACCATCTGCACGAACAGTTCGACAACGTTTGCAGCAGCATGGACTATCAGCTTGGAGACCATGGCTGCAGTTACCCTTGGCGCTGCATCACAGATAGGAGCGCCTGCGATGGTGTACTCAACGACGAACCTGGTTGCACGAATGGCAAAACGTCATTTTTTTTCGGATGAATCCAGGTTCTGTTTACAGCATCATGATAATCGCATCCGTGTTTGGCGACATCGCAGTGAACGCACATTGGAAGCATGTATTCGTCATCGCCATACTGGTGTATCACCCGGCGTGATGGTATGGGGTGCCATTGGTTGCACGTCTCGGTCGCCTCTTGTTCGCATTGACGGCACTTTGAACAGTGGACGTTACATTTCAGATGTGTTACGACCCGTGGCTGTACCCTTCATTCGATCCCTGCGAAACCCTACATTTCAGCAGTATAACGCACGACTGCATGTTGCAGGTCCTGTATAGACTTTTCAGGATACAGAAAATGTTCGACTGCTGCCCTGGCCAGCACATTCTCCATATCTCTCACCAATTGAAAACGTCTGGTCAATAGTGGCCGAGCAACTGGCTCGTCACAATACGCCAGTCACTACTGTTGATGAACTGTGGTATGGTGTTGAAGTTGCATGGGCAGCTGTACCCGTACATGCCATCCAAGCTCTGCTCGACTCAATACCCAGGCGTATGAAGGCCGTTATCACGGCCAGAGGTGGTTGTTCTGGATACTGATTTCTCAGGATCTATGCACCCAAATTGCGTGAAAATGTAATAACGTGTCAGTTCTAGTATAACATATTTGTCGAATGAATACACGTTTATCATCTACATTTCTTCTTGGTATAGCAAATTTAATGGCCAGTAGTGTACATTATCAGAAATTTCTTTCTCAAATTAAGACCTATGTTTGACACTAGTAGACTTCTCTTGGCCAGAACTGCCCTTTTTGGCTGTGTTAGCCTGCTTTTGATGATCTCATTTCTCCGTCGTTCATGGGTTATTTTGCTGCCTAGGTAGTAGAACTCCTTAACTTCATCTACTTCGTGACCATCAATCCGGATGTTAAGTTTCTGTCCTCATTTATGCTACTACTCAATATTTTCGTCTTGTTCGAATTACTCTCAACTCATATTCCGTACTCATTACATTGTTCCTTTTACGCAGTAAATCACGTAATACTTCTTCATTTTCACTCAGGATAGCAATGACATCACCAAATCGTGTCACTGATATCCTTTCACATTGAATTTAAATTCAAAACCTGAACCTTTCTTTTATGTCCATCATTGCTTCTTCGATTTACAGATTGAACATTTGGGGCGAAGGAATACATTCTTGTCTCACACCTTTTTTTAATCCGAGCACATTTTGTCGTAGGCTCTTGTACATATTTCATATTACCCGTCTCTCCCTGTAGTTCACCCCTATTTTTCAGGAATTTCCGCATCTTGCACCATTTTACATTGTCAAATGCTTTTGCCAGGTTAAGTCATGCTATGGATGTGTCTTGATTTTTCTTCCATTATTAAGCGCAGCGTCACACTTGCCTCTCTCCTGCTTCTATCTTTTCTAAAGCCAAGCTGATCGTCGTCTAACACGTCTTCAATTTGCTTCTCTATTCTTCCGTATATTATCCTTGTCAGCAACTTGGATGCATGAGCTATTAAGCTGATTGTGCAATAATTCTTGCACTTGTCAGCCCTTGCAGTCTCAGGAATCGTGTGGATGATATTTTTCCGAAAGTTATATGTTATGTTGCGCACTCACACATTCTACATGCCAATGTGAATAGTCATTTTGTTGCGACTTCCCCCAATGATTTTAGAAATTCCGATGGAATGTTATCTGCCATTTTTGCGTTACTTGATCTTAAGTCCTTTTTTAAATTCCGATTCTAATACTGGATCCCTGATCTCTTCTAAGTCGACTCCTGTTACTTATACTGTCACATCAGACCAATCTTCCCCCTCATAGCGGCCTTCAGTGTACTCTTTTCAATATCCGCTCTCTCCTCTGCATTCAATAGTGGAATTCCTGCTGCAGTATTAATGTTACCGCCCTTCCTTTTAATTTTAGAGAAGGTTGTTTTGACTTTCCTATTGCCAAGTAAGTCCTTACGATAATCACTTATTTTTCAATTTCTTCCCATTTCTCTTGCAGCCATTTCCTCTTAGCTTCCCTGCATTTTCTATTTATTTAGCTCCTCAACGACTTATATTTCTGTATTCCCGAATTTCTCTCAACATTTTTGTACTTCCTTCTTTCATCGATCAACTGAAGTATTTCTCCTGCCACCTATGGTTTCTTCGCAGTTACCTTCTTTTCTACCTATGTTTATCTTTCCCTACGTCTGTGATTGCCCTGTTTAGAGATGTCCATTGGTCTTCAACTGTACCGCCTACTGAGCTATATATTCTGTATTTATAGCCTTAGAGAACTTCACACGTGTCTCGTCCTCCCTTAGTACTTCTTTATCCTACTTCTTTACGTATTAACACTTCCTGACTGATCTCGTGAATTTCAGTCCACTCTTCATCACTTCTCCGTCATGATCTGTCCAGTATCTTAGTTCTGAATCTTTGTCTGACCATGATGCAACCTGATTTAAGACTTCCCGTATCACCTGGCCGTTTCCAAGTATACCTTATCCTCTTGTGAATCTTGAGCAGAGTATTCGCTATTACTAGCTGAGATTTATTACAGAGCTCAGTCTTACTCGCTCTCTTTCTTTGCCCCAAGTCCAATTCTCCTGTAACCTTTTCTTCTATAATCTTTTCTTCTACTGCCTCCCCTACAACTGCTTTCCAGTCCCCCGTGACTATTAACATTCGTCTCAGTTTACATACTGTATTATCCTTTCAATATCCCCATATACTTCCTCTATCGCTTCATATTCAGCTTGCAGCGTGGGCCTGTATATCTGAACTATCGTTGCCGGTATTGGTCTGCTGTTGATTCAGATAAGAACAAATCTCTCACTGAACTGTCACAGTAACACATTCTCTGCCCTACCTTGCTATAGATACGTATTCTAATCCCGTTATACTATTTTCTGCTGCTGTTGATATTGCCCTATATTCATCGTACCAGATATCCTTGTCTTTTTTTTTCCTTTCACTTCACTGACCACTACTATATCTAGATTGAGTCTTTGAAATTGCTTTTTTCAGACTGTCTAACTTCAGACATTCCAAACTTCAGACATCCATTCGTTGGTTATTGAGTCTTTTTCTCATGGTCACATCCCCCTCGGAACTCTCCCAGAGATCCCAATTGGTGTCTACTCCCGAATCTTTTGCCAATATCGAAATCATTATGACACTTTTTAAATTAGAGGCCACGTGTCCTGTGAATACAGGTTATGTGTCTTTAATGCAGTGGTTCCCCTTGGCTTCTGCATCCTCATGCTGATGAGCATTGCTGATTCATACGCCTTTAGGAGCATTTTGCCATCCAAGAATAAGAGAGTGCCCTGAACCCCTGTAGGATATTTTGACTGCTAATCAAAGACGCTACCCCATTTTTTGTCCCATTTGGTTCATTATTGTTTGTTGCATTTGTTTGGGGAGGGCGACCTATGAAACGAATTGAAATTCAACGCTGATTCATTCACTCAGCTGTTGTTTTATTAGAGTGCAGCTAACCCTTTGACTGGATACCGCTAAGCTACCATGCTGGCGCACCCTTGGACCAAGGGTCTAACTTATACAAGGGTAGACACTTGTTGGGGGAGGGGGGTGAGGGGGGAAGGGTGTGTCATGGATAAAAAGTGGCTAAGCCCAATTTCAATACTCGCAGTGGGTTTTTGCAATCACCTAGGGCTGATTTCACAATAGGCATTTCATTGACTACGTTCGCCCCTTGACATCCACTCGTTTTGGGTACTGCTACACTTTGGTTGCCATTGATAGATTCCTCCAGTTCATCTGATTGATGCTGTGAGATAACGGACGAGTTGTGACGCCCTGAAAATATTCTAAGTTCGTAGTTGGCGGCCAGCGCTGGGTCCGCTCGGCAAGCCACGGCTCGTGCCGCACGACAGTTGTACCACGTGGCCCATTGCCCACGTGGCTGAGAATTCCATGGTGACGCTGTATCGATGAAGGAGACATCCAGGGAGTGCCAAAGATGGCGGACTTTATGAAACCTTAATGGCAGACATTTCACAGTTCGTACAGAAATTAATAGTAGCCAGATAAATCATGATACCTTAAAAGGAAACATGTACATACCATTATCTGCGTGACGATTCTGATGGTGTAATCAGATTTTCAATATATTTATTAGTTTAAAGTTAAGTATCTGACAGTAAATTATACAAGTAACACCCAGCAACGAATTTCTAGAATCTAAACAGTTCATCAGATATTGTAGATCGACGTATCTATAGAAATTTATTAGCGTAAACCTAAATTGGTATAAATTACAGGCATGTAACGTGAATAGTACATAAGTTGTTGGAGGTCAAAGTGGCCGATTACGATCGATCGCGTCAGGCCATAAGTACTCCACAGTTACATGATAAAACGGTAGCAGCATGCTTATAAATATGTTTATTCCTCTATGTCTTTGTTTATATCCGATATATACTATTCATGAAGAAATTGGTCAAATATTTACTGTGTTTTAGAAAGCACAGAAACATTAGGCTACTGGCTTACTGCTGTGCTATTCCTTTGACATATGTTTATTTAATTTGTTTATGTATTTAATAATGTGTGTTAGAGCGTGTTTATGGTCAAGCAGTAGGAATATTTATTTAATTTCAAGTTCTTTAAATGTAAATCCAGTCTTTAGAATGTGTTTCAAAATTTTGTGAGTGTGCGTTGGCGTGAAGACATGACAGGAGTGCTATCGCCAATCACAGCGTTCGTTACTAAGTGTGGCGACTACCAAAGTGAATGGAGGAGGAGTTCTGAACAGGACGGGTACGGGAGAGGATACAGGAGAGTGCTGGACAGTAAGGCACGACGGACGCAGAATGGTGGGAAAGACTTGGATAGTGGAGCAGTTTGCGTGTGGTCATGAGAGACAGAAATATTTCGTAGCGCCGACTTGTGCACTTGTGAGACTTCCGTGGCTTCTGCAGTGAAGACGTAGTATGCGTTTAGAAGTGAATATCTCGCGAGCTATGTTGTTGTTCATAACTAATTACGTGAAGTAGGGATCTATTGTTTCCCTGTTATTTGACTTATATTTTATTTAATTGAAGGACCATCGACACCAATAAGTGTTTTACAGTAACAAAGGGCATTCTTAAAGATACTTGTGCTATCGTACCCATCATTTAAAGTTCTTAATATAGTACCTGCAGATTGTATTTAATTGCAATCTTTCATTTGTAAATTACTATGTTGCATTAAAAATTCGCAATTGCCGAGTAATTGGAACCTTCGACCATTCGATTCATGTGTCTATTCGTATTGTATACTTTAGACTCAGCAGTATTTGGCTTGTAATGCAGCAACTACGTATCCTCGCCCCTAGACAACGAAACCAGCCAAAACTTATAATATTTCAACTTTGATTCTGAGGGTACGTAGTTGAGGGCCACACATCGCACCTCATCATTCATTTATCATTTTTAAAGCCCGTAAGTGGGGGCTCGTCAGGGATTTGGATCCTGCAAAGTGGTAACGCCTTTGCTCTCTGTTATTCAGCATACTATGCGAAGTGTAAAAACCTTTGAAAAACCAACAGAGATATCTGTAGAGTGAACCTCTCACAAAAGGCAGCGTGAGATCTTTTTTTTTTTTCTTTTTTTTGCGCAAGTAGGTTTCTGGGAACAGTGAAATTAGGCAGTAATTTTCACAACTAACACATGCTATTGATAGAGGTCCTAATCTATCACGTTAAAAGCAATTTGTGTGGGGTCTCACAGTTTAATTAAGTAGAGTGCAGGGAACACTAGCGGTTAGCGCGTTTAACGGACAGCGGCATCGGAGACGGTTGGAACACGCGGTAACCGGCAGCAGCTACAACTACATCAGGCAACTTCTCCAGTGGCGAACGCAGGTCAGCGGCTGTACGATGGCAGGGTCTTCGAGTGCTCCTGGGCAGTCTTCGCTGTCGACTTCCACTACAACCGACGGCATCACCATGGCAGAAGGAACCATCTCAGATCAGATAAGTGCCTGCGCAAATAGTGAGATAGTGTTTGACTCTGAAGTTCAAGCTCCAATTATAGATCTCGCGAATATAAACAGTCACCTAGTATGTATAATTCTAAAACGGCAGTGAGCCAGTTAGTCCGAAATCAGAGCGCGAAAGCGTAACTAGTAGGAATTCAGGCAATGGGAATGAATGTGGGGGGGGGGGGGGGGATATGATGTATCAGCTAATGCAAATGATCCAGGGATTGGGAAATAATATGAATGCAGTGGTAAATAATATCAGTACAGTTCGAACACATATGGGTACAATGCGAACTGAAATAGGTACCGCTGTGAAAGAGGAAGTTGAAACAATTATGGGTAACCTTGAAAAAGCAATTGATGATAAATTAAAATGTGTCTGAGTGGATATGGGGAAAATTACACACGAAGTTTTAATAGTGAAATCTAAAATCGAATCAGTGGAAAAACATCTTTGGGAAAAATGGATAAGATGCAGGCGGAACTTGGGGGGCAAGGTAAGCGACTGTATAAAAGCGCAAGATGCTCATAAAAACGAAATACATTTAGCAGTCTGTGACATTGCCAATCGCGTAGGTGAGGGGGAGAGAGAAATGGGCAAAATTAAAGATAAAATGGAGTGTGTGTGTGTGTGTGTGTGTGTGTGTGTGTGTGTGTGTGTGTGTGTGTAAATATGATAATTTATATTAATTTATATTATATTGGTTTTTTTAAATAATTTTTGTTGGACTGAATTGAGATGGATGGAAATATTTAAAAGAAATCAGTGAATATAGTTACTATCATGATAAGGTGGCATCGGACATATACTTTGAGAATTTCGTCGCCGTAAGAAGGAGGATCGTGGGTCACGTTATTTCTGAGCTAAAATGAGATAAATACTGAAAATACAGTTTACATATAATGTTGAAATTTTAGGATCATGGATTAAAATAATGACATTTAATAACAAATAGCATTAATCACAACTATAATTACTGAAGTGCACTATGCTACTTACATTGGGAATACAAATTAATCACTAGTGATATGTTGATTATCCGCACGTCGGTATCTCTTCCGTGCGCAGTGGAAATTTCCTTATATAATTACTAGTATGCGCGAGTATGTGCCCTGCAGTACGCAGTGACTCTTTATAAAATTAAAGAGTTTAAATTAGAGCGGCCAGTGTAACGCGCGAGGCTCTCCCTCGACCCATTCCAGAACAGATAACAGAAGAAGTAATTAACAAAAGCCTAGACATCCTTTCTGTGTCTCACCAGCGATCACACGCGACCGCGCACAAGATAACTTACATTGCCTTTCATGCTTTATTAAACAGGGTTCTCTGATTAAAAAAATAGATTTACATACTATGGCTAAAAATGTGCCTTTAAAAAATGCAACAGATAAAAAGCGATTTAAATTCGTTAGCCTTCCAACTGGCCTCGCCGGTTATAAATATCCCTTGGGAAAATACCGAATCTGTGAAATGTTATACAGATGACGGAAGATATCACCCAGTAAATTTCTTGGCTGCGTGCAGGGACGCTTTTGTTCACGGCATGTCGGACGAAGCGGAAATAAAATACGTTGAACGGCATTTGGAAGGAGACCCACAGTCTTGGGCAAATGTTAAATGCAGCTCGTGCGAATTGTACGAAGAATTCCAGAAGTGTTTATTGAATAGATTTTGGAGCGAGGCAAAACAGACGCGGATCCAAAATGAATTCTTAAACGGGCCGAGTTACAGGTGCGGTAATGGGACGATGAGAGATTTTTGCAAGCGCGAACTTAGCAAGCTCAAGCATGTGAAACATCCGTTGGAGGTATTAACGGAAATCACCACGCAAGGGGGCGATTACCAGAAAATTTACACTGGGATGTGATTCTGTGGTCGAATTTCTAGAATTTGTAAAAAAATTACAGAGGTCTTTGAAGTTCAAACCTCAGAGAAAACCGGGTTGTACTTATCAAAATGGGTATCCAAATAATCATCACCAGAATAATAATCGTGAGAGAAATCAAACGAGTTCTCAGGGAGATAGTAGCTGGAATGAGCAGAATGGTCGGATAACGAACAGGAGTGATAACTTCCGTGAACGGGATCCAAGTTTCCTTTAATGTTTGGTCACCGTCTTAAATCAACTTTAGCCAACTTTTAGTCTGTTAATGACATCCTTCCTAAAAAGGTGACACCTGGCCTGATTCGGGAGAACTGGAGGAGATCAGGCGCGTCTTTGAAACCACAGATACCGAGAGTTTATGGCTAAGCTGGGGATGAAGTCTTCGTCCGTGTGCTGGGCAGGCTCGGCAAGGCTCTTCTACTTCTTATAAATTAGTTCCTCGTTTTGTTGGGCCTGACAAGTCGAAACCGGAAAGGTGACCATAGTACATGTTTCCCAAGTGAAGCCTATGGCTAAGTCTCTCCTTCCCGGCGCTCAGTGCGAGGGGATACTTCCCTTCAGCAAGGATATCTTTGAGAGAATTTCGAGAGGTCGAGTAGAGAAACTAGCCACGAGAGGTCGGCGTTGCAGTGCCAGTGTGAAGATGTGTGTGGACGGCGGTTGCGAGAGGAGATTTTGGAGGTGCTGGGGGCCAGTAGTCAGACAGCTGTTGCTGTCTTGGTCGGCTACAGCTGCCTTTCACTGAGGTGATCCGTGGAGCTCTGAAGTGGTGGCCTCAAGTTTATTGATACCACAGTGTACGCTGTCTGATGGCACCGATTCCGGCGATTGAAAATGGTGAGCCTTGCTGCGCTTCAGACAAATCTGAAGGTAACGAATATTTGTAAAGTGGCGCGTTGGATTGCAAGACGCAACGTTTCTCATGAATCGAGCTTAATGCTTGGAACTGTGTACGCTGGCTAAAAGTGTCACAAGTGTAGTAGCCT
This sequence comes from Schistocerca americana, assembly GCF_021461395.2. Lineage (NCBI taxonomy): Eukaryota > Metazoa > Arthropoda > Insecta > Orthoptera > Acrididae > Schistocerca > Schistocerca americana. The sequence goes on along the minus strand of NC_060119.1, from coordinate 313,226,641 downwards.
CAAGTAGACATTTGCATGTGACTTTGTGATACAGCTCGTTCAGCTCAATTACGTGGGCTAGTCTGTTAGTATTCACAACTGTAAACGCTCCTTTGCCCAGTCATGGTTGCTATAATTACATACATTTAACCTTATTAGCCTGACTGGCTGTAACTTGGTACATTCAGGTTTTATTCTTGTCAGATGACGGAGTTTAGCGTCGTGTCAGTGCTGATACGCCAAATGTCCCTTTAAACAATATAATCCTTCGGTGTGGCCGACTATTACTCCATAGTAATGTTTAAACTTAGTCTGTTTTAATGCACTACACCCTGAGTACTGTAAATGGTTGCCTTTCCCTCCATGTTGATGGGCTAGCAATTCAAATTGTTTACGGCGGTCAAAATGGTCTGAGCCTATCAGTTGATGGAGGAAGGGAACAGCCCAATGCAGTAATCGTATTTGTATATTTCTGTGACAAATGACAATGGGTTGGCGCCTTGGCCTTGGATTTTTATGGACTAAGTCATGTACATAAGTGATGCGTTGAAGTTATTCTGGTTAAAAGTTTCTGTTAAATTGTCTCGATTGATTTGCTTACCATTTGGCAACTGGCTGCATTTGAGTGTGTGGCTAGCAGTATTTTCTTACATTCTGTGCGAGTGCACGAAATTCATTTAATCAAGTCTTAATCTCTGTGAATTATTACTAGGCAGTTATTGAATGTTGGTTTTTACGCTTTTAGCCAGTCGTGTATCTTGAGATATGATTGTTTCTGAAATGGACAACGGTCTTGTTTGTGTTGGTATTCTTGATGCTATAAATTTAATCTGTCATTTTCTACACGTCAGTATTTGTTAGTCTTTATTTTTGGTACGAATTCAGGACGCCGTTAGTAGTTCGAAATGCTGATTGCCTTAGTAACTGCTAGATATGTAAAGCAAATGTCTTACTTAAATACAATTATTCTGAATATTTTCTTCGGATTTTTTAAAGCTATTCATGATACAGGATGTTTAAGAAAATTTTATCTTCTTTAAGGGTATCATTACTTTTACCTTGTTCTATTTTAAGAGATTGTTATTTTACATATATTCGAGATTGTTGAAACTGAGCGAGATCTGAATTTTTTTTTCTCCCTCTTAAGATTTCAGCAGCATAATTACATGCAATTATTTAAGTTTGCTATCTCAAATTAAGCTTGCAAACTATTAAATAAATTTCTCATTAAAAGATTTTAACTGTGAAAGCTGTTACTGTTACGTTACCCCTGGGTTTCCCTTCCACACCAAAGCTCTTGTGCCTGCCTTTACCTTCCCTTCTGGTAAAACCCATTGCAGTTTCTATAGAGTGTATTCAGTAAACTTTATTTCCGACACAGCGTCAAATGGCTCTGAGCACTATGGGGCTTAACATCTGACGTCATCAGTCCCCTAGAACTTAGAACTACTTAAACCTATCTAACCTAAGGATATCACACACATCCATGCCCGAGGCAGGATTCGAACCTGCGACCGTAGTGGTTGCGCGGTTCCAGACTGAAGCGCCTAGAACCGCTCGGCCACCAAGTCGGCCGTAAATTCTATCATCACCACAACGTAATACTCCCAGCTGTCCTTCACTAAGAGGGTTAACCATAACCGAAAGGCTATGTTGATTACCTGTCTTGCTAATCCCAGACTAAATGGGACCGCTCTTTGCCCTGGCTGTTCTTAGCTTTCAAAACAGCTAATCACGAAGTTCATATTATAACTAAAAATTATATTTCTTATTCCTTAAGTTCACCACTCTCCAATCTCTGGTCTGTCAATGATTTGTTAGCAGAAAAGGTTACACCTGAGGCTATTCAGGACAACTGAGGGAGGGCCAAGTTAAACATAGAGCATGCCCATCGGAGAAAAGCATTGCAGTACAATCGATGCTGGTATCCCATAAACTGGGGATTCTGTGTTCTTTACTAATTTTGGGGGTCGTTCCCAGTCTGATAAAAAGTTGTTTATGAAATTATGGCTCCATTTTGTAGGAATCTGCAGATGTTCACATTGTCACTCTCCTGGTCGAGATTCCTTCTACTGGGCAGAGTTACCAAGTACATTTGAAGCAGGTTAGGGTGGTGGACCTAATTAAAAATAGTCGTTATTGTACTGTATGCCTCGGCCATGGACGTACTTGAGCTTACGGGGCAGGCTGAGCCATGCTGCGAGAATCAGCAGTTCCTGGTATGCTCTTTGCTTCCACAGTCGCTGTTTCAGCGAACTTACACTGCCAGGAAGTAGGTGGGCTCTAGAGGGGCTAGATGAGCTCTAATAGTTGGCAAACACACAGTGGAGCGAAGCAGTTGCTGACAGCACCCACTTGGATGAAGGGAAGAGTCTACCACCACCCAGGGCCATTCTGCCGAACAGAGTCGAAGATTCGCTGTTGAATAGGGGTGGGCATACTACCCAGGTGCAACGTGTGGGCAGGGCCAGGACAAACAGCATGGGGCCGAGCAGATAGAATGAGCTGTTAGTCTTGAGCAACCAATGCAGGAAGCACAGGTGTCCTCAGCCTGGTCTGTAGCATGGCTGGAAGACTAGCATTTGGAAGACATTACGCCAACTGCTTTCCATCTGGCCAGACATCTACAGGAGGCTGTGCGAGGAATTTCTCAAATTATGATTGTACTGTTACAGTGTAACCCTTTAACTGGGTTAGATGCGTGCATTATTAACAGTTATTGATGTTGTCTTTTATATATTGTTGCCACAGGCAATCATATGGTATAATCGCAAGTGGCCTTTGGCAAGACTGAAAATTTGAATGCTTCAAGAGAAACACATAGCACCATGATACTGTTCAATCTCCTGTTCTGGGTGTTTACCAGAGTATTTGTTACTGTTCCTTTACTTAGTAATGAAATTTTGGGAGTCATTTAACTTGTGCCATTATTTGAAAATTTTTTGATGATCAAGATTACATTGTACGAGATTAATAATATGCTCTTCTGCTAATGCTCAGCTTGTTAGTGAGCATAATTCCTTATATTAAAAGTTTATCCAATATTTGTAATTGTTGAAACTTCCTGGCAGATTAAAACTGTGTGCCCGACCGAGACTCGAACTCGGCACCTTTGCCTTACGTGGGCAAGTGCTCTACCAACTGAGCTACCGAAGCACGACTCACGCCCGGTACTCACAGCTTTACTTCTGCCAGTATCTCGTCTCCTACCTTCCAAACTTTACAGAAGCTCTCCTGCGAAACTTGCAGAACTAGCACTCCTGAAAGAAAGGATATAGCGGAGACATGGCTTAGCCACAGCCTGGAGGATGTTTCCAGAATGAGATTTTCACTCTGCAGCGGAGTGTGCGCTGATATGAAACTTCCTGTCAGATTAAAACTGTGTGCCCGACCGAGACTCGAACTCGGGACCTTTGCAAAGGTCAGTCATTCTCAAATTTTGGAGGTGTTAATAAAATGAATGCACTATAGTACGGTATCTTAAAGGGAGAGTTTGTAAATCTTATTATTTTAAAGGAAGTTTGTTTTTCTTAAACTGTTCGCAGGGCGGATCGATCCGTGTTTTTTTTACATGTTTTGTGATCTACTATTAAAATACTAGTATATTTGTGTCTGTACTGGGGACACATTCAGACTAGTGGACAGTGTCAGCACTGGGTAGAATTGTGGTGAAATTTGGTGCGTATATGACATCACTGACCAACCGAACAGCTCACATGAGCTTCTGAAGTGTGTCCTGTTTTTCGTATGTGTCTGAAGCGCCGACGAGCCAGAGGGTGGAACCGTAGAGAGCCACACTTTTGTAACATTACAAGGGAAGATTTAAGCATCTTTTAGCCAAACATCAGTTTTATGCTGTACAATGGAAGATTATTACAGAATTCCGAAAAAGAAGTCCTTTAATTTTATTGCGAAGAGTATTTATATCATTTACATGTGCCAACGAGACTATGTCTGTTAACGACCTGTTATGTTATGTTATGTTATGTTAACTGGGGACCTAGAAACGACGGAGAGGCTTCGGCCCCACCGCAGCCGCAGTGGTCCACAACCACGTCGACTACCGCAGTCCACTTCTCCCCTCCGCCGCCCCACACCGAACCCAGGGTTATTGTGTGGTTCGGCTCCCTGGTGGACCCCCCAAGGAGCGTCTCACACCACACGAGTGTAACCCCTATGTTTGCGTGGTAGAATAATGGAGGCTTACGCGTACGTGGATAACTTGTTTGCGCAGCAATCGCCGACATAGTGTAGCTAAGGCAGAATAAGGGGAACCAGCCCGCATTTGCCAAGGCAGACGGAAAACCGCCAAAAAACCATCCCCAGACTGGCCGGCTCACCAGACCTCGACACAAATCCGCCGGGCGGATTCGTGCCGGAGTCCGTCGCTCCTTCCCGCCCGGAACGCCGTGCGTTAGACCGCACGGCCAACCGGGCGGGCTAACAACCTGTTGGTAGTTTGCAGTCTCCTCCTTTTCTCGTCAGTAATCAATTTATCCGAATTGGCAGTCGAAAGGTCGTGCGGTAGCGTTGTCGCTTCCCGCGCCCGGGTTCCCGGGTTCGATTCCCGGCGGGGTAAGACATTTTCTCTCCTCGTGATGACTGGGTGTTGTGTGATGTCCTTAGGTTAGTTAGGTTTAAGCAGTTCTAAGTTCTAGGGGACTGATGACCATAGATGTTAAGTCCCATAGTGCTCAGAGCTATTTGAACCTTTTTGGCAGTCGAAATCTGTGCAGTAAGAGAAGAAGAACCAGACGCCATCACGGCCCAGAGGGCAATAGACTATTAGGTGGGATCCTAATCTAGTGGAAGGGAGGACGGTGACCGGCAGAACTCGCTTACTTCTTTCATTTCAACCCCTTCGAAGCGAAGGACAATCGAGGCGCCAAGCGACGCACGCAGCGGTTCGCGTCGTGTTCACGGTGCCCCGGCTGATCTGCTTCTGCGCCTATGTGAACGCCGGGTGCTGCCCCAGTCGGTTGACCCCCCTGAGTTGGGAGCTGCTGGCAGCGGCCCGCAGTCCAGCACGAGCCGCCGAGCCGAGCCGACCACGCAGCGTCTCGCAGCTCCGCGCCACTTGTTGACAAGTGAGTAAGCGGCCGCTTTTCCGGTGCTGCTGTTACGCTACCACGCAGCGGTCGCCTCATCAAGGCCGTGTCCAGCGTTGGTGGGGCTCAAGCGAATGGTAGCAGGCTTAGCGAGGCTCTCCGAGGAAGGCTACTGGACGAAGGCGTCGTCTCGTACAGGGGCACACCTCACTACGTGGCATGGGGAAAACATGATATCTGCGATTTTTTTTCTTCCCTTAGAAATGTCTCTGACAGTGTCTTTTGACCCCCAGTCCTTATAATTTAACACACTTTTTTCTTTTATTCCTCTCTGATCGAAAAGAACAGAACCAGTTTCGGTATCGCTTCGGAAACCATCACTATATTTTACGACATAACCCTGGGTTCGGTGTGTGGCGGGGAGGGGTGAAGTGGACTGCGGTAGTCGTCGTGGGGTTGTGGACCACTGCGGCTGCGGAGGGGACGGAGCCTCTCCGTCGTCTCTACATCCCCGGTTAAAATACAATACAATATTTTATGACCCATGTACGTGCACTAAAATGGCCTATGATGCACGTAGACTTTTCATTCGTATGCCGCACGATCTGTCTTGGTTTTACTTGTGCTGTACTCCAGTGTACAGGTTGGTTCTAATTAAACTTTCGTTACAGCAGCCAGTGTAAACGCGAAACTATGTACTATGTCGATACTCAACTGTATTGGTATTATGTTCAGACGGTGCACTAGAATTTGCGTTGTTAGCAGTGTTAGTGTCCTGATTTGCCGCCAGGCGCCGCTACTGGTATGACGATGTTAGAGAGCCTGTATAGGGAGAGAGTGGCCATAGGTGAAGTTGCCCGTGATTGGTTGATTAGCTTTGGCACAAAAATGGCGTCAAACGTCTCTCGCGCTTCCTATGTTCGCCGTGCTTATGAGTTGAAGTTCAGAGGACTTTTGGAAACGATTAAAAGGTATTTGAATTATTGAGAGACTTGTTATGCGTTGTGCAGGCATGTTCGATTTAGTTGTATATCGTTTTTAGAACGTAATTAGCGTTTGCGATCTTAAATACGAGTTGAAATAATGAAGCGTTTTGTGATGAAGTCGGTAGGCCTACATGTTTCAAGTAAACACGTTATTAATTGTACAGTATTGTTTTTGACATCTGTAATTCGTTCTGCAGACGTTCCTAAACGATGCCAGGTTGTGCTGCATTTGGTAGTTCCAATAGAGGCGAAGGTGCATTTCGCATGTTAGCATTTCCACGCAATGAAGAAAGACGTAAGCAGTGGGCAGGCGCAGTCAACAGGGCTGACATAAATCAAACAGGAGCCTTGTGGGAACCAACCAAGTACTCTTATCTATGCGAAGTAAGTCGTTTTTCCTTTTTACTACATATAAAACAACTTGCAATACACATAGTTAAATTTGAAAAAAGACCTGTAAATTGGCTGTGTGAAAATTATTATAACACATTATTCTTATAAACAAAGGCATTTAACGAATGATTTCGCCATATTGTCTTGTGCTTTTGATTCGGTGAGTGTGTACTCCACTACTCCACTACTGGACATACAAAAGTCCCGGCCGCAGTTTGGCAGAAAAATGGCCGCCGTATCGTCCGGTTGGCCACACTCTCCCTATACAGGCTCTCTAGACGATGTAAGGCTGTGAAACACAAGCGTCAGTGTGCATTGCATTTGCAGGCACCCAGCGTGTGACTTGACAGGGTGACCTTTGAAAGCTGTTTCCTTTTCCAAACAACAGTTGCAATATATGCGATTTCAGTCTTTCTCGTCGTATTCCACTAATGAATTCTTCTCGGGTTATCAGCCGAGTGATGGTGTCGTCTTCCCGAAACGTTTCAACGAATTTCGTATCCATCATCTTCGCCGAAGTTGTAGTGGTGCCGCTCTTCGCGAGTATCGATGCATTAAACCAGCACGGAGAGATTCTCTTCCCGCCCTGGGGTTGGACAATATGATTCGGAAGGTCGAAATACCTGGCGATTTGGGAATTGCTTCTGGGAGAGGCTGACGGTCAGTTGCCCCCAAAAATTGTTGAGGAAGATATTGTTGCCATGGCTGAGAATGCTGGACGCAACGTGCGATCTTCACGTAGTGTACAAGCTGCGTAGCGTCAGCTGAACATTCCACGGTTCGACGTTCGAAAAGTGTTGCGAACGGTAATATTGTGAAATGATATCTCTAGTACTATTCCAGGCTGTCTTGGATGCAGATAGTCGTCACATCGAGCAACGACTGCAACTTCGAAGGCATACATTGTGCGCTATTAACAAATGTTACCCTCCGATGTGAATATTAAAATCTGTTTCTTCGAATGGTTTATTGCTCACTTCTCTTCCCCATGTGCCTACAAATGATTCTATGAAGTTACGTTGTCCTACAGTTACTCGTTTTTCGTGGGGACCCTCTCAAGTACCCAAATTTTAGTTATAACCTCCCTATAGATGCGTGTGATTTCTCAAGTACATTTGACTATGAAATGTGTATGCCAAAATCGACAGAGTTCATTTCACGAATAACGTACAGTCTGAGGTAACCGCATAATGCAATATGTGGCGGCTGCTTGTTTCTAAGGTGTCAATAACACGAAAGTAAAGAAAACCTTCGTGAGCCAGAAGTTGATAAACTGTTATAAAAATTTGGTTTTGTTATGTTGTGTCCTACATACCGTAGAGTAATGTAAGTCATGTGTCAGTTTAGTCGGCAGAATAATTTTGCCGACTCATTAATTTAACTAAGTCACGTTATAGGGAGCACATTGTGCTTATGTGAGAGCGATCTATATGGTTGTAAAACAATAAACTGGTAGCCAAGATCGCAGGAATTCTTTTTATTCCATGATTACCGGTTTCGGCGAAACTAAAGCCGCCATCACCGGATCTTAGCACACATACATGTTACGTCAAGGAAAACAATAGTGATATCATCATAGTTTGCCTCGATGTTGTAACCATAGTTTGCCTTGATGTTGTAACCCGTATATGTCCTAAGATCTGATGATGGCGGCTTTAGTTTCGCCGAAACCGGTTATCATGGAATAAAAAGAATTCCTGCGATCTTGGCTACCAGTTTGTTGTTTTATAAGTCACGTTGTGTGTGTGTGTGTGTATGTGTGTGTGTGCATGTGTGTCTGAGTGGATATAGAGACGAAAGGGAAAGGCAGATGTGGGTTTAATGTCTTGACGATGACGAAGTCATTAGAGACAGAAAACAAGCAGGATGCCAGTCTTGTGAGGGTTTACCATTGCGCCACGTTGCTCTGTTCTCAAGCTTGAGTGAATGACGTAAATTCATCGCCAATAAAAACTTGCTAACCGGCCCTGAAGAAAACCTCTGCAAGGACTATCGAAACGTTGGTAGTATAGTTGCTTTTAGGCGCGTCGTAATAAATAAATTAATTTTATTCAGATAAAATTCTATGTTTACACGATTTGTCGCCAACTGAAATGCATCATAAGTTTCTAAGCTTTTTTATGTGTTAGTGAGGATCAACAGCCGAAATAATTGAGAAACATAATGTATGATGTTAACACAGTCACTGCCGGAACATTTTGACACATTTATTAATATGGCCGGTTTCCAGATTTTCTATCTCGATGTTTCCTTTACTACAATAAATGAAAGATCCAGTAAGTACATATAGTACTCAACCTGCAAATTACCAGTTACAATATGTAGACGCTCACGTGCTTCGTTTTGTTGAATACCGAAAAACTGAGCATAGTGACACAGTGGAGCTTGAGTGCCGTTTTTGTGTATTTTTTATATTTTGTGCTGTTGTTTATGTGTATTTGTGTACTACATCACACCGAACTACGATGTAGTATACAGTGTATGTGTGAAACCCTGGTCGGATATAAGGGAGGGCCTGATTAGCCCTAATCAGATCAAGTTAAGTAAACAATAGAAAGGATGAGAAATTTCCAGCGACATCGAAAACAGACGCAAGTGCTGTATACTTGAATCTAGAACAAATCGGGGATAAGTAAGGATGATCAACTAAATAAGTATGGTCTGCTCAATACTAGCCCAGTGCCTTCGCCAGTACTTCGATTCAGTTGAAACTACGTTCGGTAAGCATACAATGCCCCTTATTCCAAGCTACTACACCATCGTGAAAAGTGCATACCGGTGTGTAATATCCCGTCACGGACTTGAATAGGAGTATTACATGTGCCGGTACTGAATGGGCGTTCTCCGTTCATACAAAACACAACTAAATAATTTAGAAATGATTATTTTGTAGCATATGTGATTTCAAAACGCAGTTTAAGTTATCTGAGATTTACCCGTCGATAATGTTTCGGAATGGTCAAGTAGCCACAAGGTAACATTCAAAGTTAATGAATCATCTTGCGTTATCTGTCACTTTTTTCGGTTTAGTTTCGTTGTTGTAGTAATGTTCTTAAAATAAAGATCAGTTTAAGAGTAATAAACGTGATGCTTGTCTTCAAGGTCAGGCTTCCGATCACGCCACATAATATAATTCAGATAAACAAAACTTTGCTTAGTTTTTCGATTGCAGTTTTAGCTGAGACCTTAATGACGAAACCCTCACTCCCTCAACCACTCATAATCACCTTGCCGTAGTGCACTTCCATTCTGTTTCAAGTTTTGTTTCTATCTTGCTTCTTTCACGTCAGTATATCGGGTGATCAAAAAGTCAGTATAAATTTGAAAACAAAATAAATCACGGAATAATGTAGATATAGAGGTACAAATTGACACACATGCTTAGCATGACATGGGTTTTTATTAGAACCAAACAAATACAAACGTTCAAACAATGTCCGATAGATGGCGCTTCATCTGATCAGAATAGCAATAATTAGCATAACAAAGTAAGACAAAGCAAAGATGATGTTCTTTGCAGGAAATTCTCAATATGTCCACCATCATTCCTCAACAAGAACTGTAGTCGAGGAATAATGTTGTGAACAGCACTGTAAAACATGTCCGGAGTAATGGTGAGGCATTGGCGTCAGATGTCTTTCAGTATCCCTAGAGATGTCGGTCGATCACGATACACTTGCGACTTCAGGTAACCCCAAAGCCAATAATTGCACGGACTGCGGTCTGGGGACCTGGGAGGCCAAGCATGACGAAAGTAGCGGCTGAGCACACGATCATCACCAAACGACGCGCGCAAGAGATCTCTCACGCGTCTAGCAATACCTTTTTTTGTTCTAATAAAACCCCATGTCATTCTAAGCACGTGTGTCAATTTTTACCTCTCTGTCTACATTATTCCGTGGTTTATTAAGTTTTCAAATTTATACTGACTTTTTGATCACCCGATATATTGCACTAAACCTGTCAGATTTAACAAACATTGAGTGTATACTATAATGAAGATCTGTTTCGAGCTGAATTTAACTTTCGAGAAAGAGTTATATATACAGAAACGTTTTTAATTTACAGTGTTAATAATTGAAATGAATAACACGACGTCTATCAGAAGCAGAGGAATAAGGGAGATGGATGATTTCAGAAACTGAACGTATATTAATCCGAACGTTCTTCGCTTATCACAGCATAAATTTAATACTTTACATTTTTGATAATAACAGGTTTTCAATATCCGACCAATATTAAATCTCTATTCATTCATTACTTTTTTAATGTAACCTTTTATGGATCGTTGCTAACAGATTTATGTTAGAAACGATTGGCTACTTAATGTACAGTTTCGTACATGCGCGCCGGGAAGGCGGCAGTAATGGTAGTCAACAGGAGGGAAGCGGAGTGACGCGTTAAGTGGCTCTACGTCAAGTACCAGAATAACGTAAATAAAGCCATCTGGACAGTGAAGCTCCAGCACTAGGCAGTCAATCCAGCAACAGAGAAGAGCTCACCACACACTGCCTCGAAATAAAAGAGAATGGCGTGGGAAATCTTATATTTAGCTTATACTTCTCTCCTCTTCCGCAACACTCATTTTCGTGCACTCCTTCGCAAAAGTGGCTTAATAAATTTTACATGATATGCCACTCTCCTAAAAGAGAGAAACACGTGGAGCTCTTTCACTGTACATTTATGAATCGTCCGTGCTTTGTCATGTTTGTCGTGAAACGCATCTACGAAGCATGATTTGAAAATCAGCATTCGCCAACCTTGTGAAAACCATGAAAAGATACAAGCTAAGGGCAGTCCATCTCAATTTTTTGTGAACAGTCGTAATTCGCAAGGTAATGGTGGCGTAACATTTCATCTTCTGTATCCTATCCCTTTACATTTATGCTCGTCCACACAGACAGAGAGAAACACAATTTCTGTGCCCTTTTGACTGTTCGCAGAGGGCACCTGCACATTTCTCTTTTACAGACACTCACTCCTCAATGATACTATGCACCAAGCGAAATTTTTGTTAACTTAATGTTGGCGGAAATGTATGGCTCGCTAGTTTCTCTCTATGTTGCCTTTGACAGTGCCTCTTTATTTCCGATCCTTCGCATTAAATTGAGCTACCAACTATTTACGCGCAAGCTAATCTCAGCTTCCCACATAGAGGATATTATTGGGAGGAGCAGGCGATAACGTAAGCTTTGGTTGGATGTGCGGAAAGAGGACAAAGGGAAGGAGCCTTCGGAAGGAGCGGAGGGGGTCACAGTAGCCTGTGCTGGCAGTGGTAGCACCCACTGTACGTGTGTGTGTCTGCATGTTTTGTGTTAGGAGCCAGATCGTAACCTTGCCCTTTAGAACAAGTGACCCGTCTGTGTTGGCGATAACATTTTAGTAACGCCTGTGCTCTCAGACTTCATTTCTAGAGGCTATTTACTGCCTCTCGTCATAACAAGTTAATACAAATCCTTCCTTCATTCTAGTGTTCATCATGTATTTTACCAATGCTATTGCTTTCCCTATTTAAAAAAGCTAAAGATCTGTTTCCTTCTCGATCAAGGTGAAACAACTATTTTGCCAATAAGGGCGAAAGGAAGCATATGCAAACAACCTGTTTCGCACTACCTGTACCTTCTTCTGGTTCTTCATGTAATAAACAACTCATTTCAGATAAGGATATTTTTTTGTGGTAAAAACGCAGCAAAAATTATGGTTTAACATTCCGTCGACCATGAGATCATCACAGACGGAGAATATGTTCATACTAGAGAAGAGTGAAAAAGGAAATCAGTCATTTTTTCTATTGAATTTTTCTAGCTATCGCGTAATGTTATGAATTTGTAGTATTTTCCCTCTACTCCGTATATATTTCTGTTCTATATAAAATTTTCGAAAACGATAAGTAAAAGGAAAAATACTTAAAGATACGAGTGTGTAATGTGAAGTGAATATAAACGAATCGTTGCATATCAATTCTGATTGATAGTACAAGTTATTGATGAAATATGAAACCAAATCACCATGGGCCGTGTAATCATCACAGAGTATTTCCATTTGCTGTTATATTATTTAAGTAGCTGTTACCCGCTACGTCGCTTGCGTACTAGTAGTTTTGTTACGATGAGCGGTTGTGTGTAAGCAAGCTAGTAATTCTATGAGATGTCTGCGTATATAGATAAATACGTATAAAAATGTACACAGTACCGGGATGTAGGCACATAGTGAATGTTTCTTACTTTGCTGCATGTCGCATCTGAAAGCACGCATTATATTTCATAATTATATTTTAAAAAGTCTCGATTCTTTACATTCGCTCTGAAGTAGAGTTTTTGGGGGTTCTGGCTCACCTTGTACTGGATCTGAGATAATGCCACCGGAGCGATAGATACCATCCGCTACTTCCTTCTATTTTAATACCTTATGGTGACTCTATGGCGATTAATTAATGATTATCATAGTGTGTTCATAGATCATAATCAAATGCAGCCTCACCGAAAGCCACCCACGTTCTACACGTAAAGATGCGACTCTCTGTGTGTCGTACTGCCTTTAAATGTCGCCGCCGTTGTGGGTCTTAGAGCGTGTTGCAAGCAGTGGGAGGCGCGTGAGCTCAGCGTCTGAAATGAGGCTCGCTCGTGACTGTATCTCTTAAGGCTACCCGACGTTCTGCATCCAATTTCCGGCGGACACGAGATTGCTCTGACGTTTGTTGGATTCAAGTAACTTGGGCGACCTTAGCTGTCTTAGATCTATGTGCTAAACCAGGCTTACGTTTGCGAGGCGTATAGTAATAGTTTTCAGTGTGGTTCTCCGCTTACAGTCTGATTTTATTGTTTAATCTCCACCAAAGCTCTCTAGCTATGCCAGCTGGTGTAGAAACTTAATATCAGAAACCAAGCCCACAATAACATTGGATATACACTGTCGGGGAATAATCTACAGATACTAAGAGTCGCCGACCATCGTAACAGCGTCAACTGTCTGCCACTCTCCTATGTCGTATGTAAAGTGTTAACAATACTCATAAAGGTATAACTTCCTAAAATAGCCTATGGCCTTCCTCAGGGTTCAAGCTGTTCAAATTCAAATGGCTCTGAGCACTATGGGACTTAACTTCTGAGGCCATCAGTCCCCCAAAACTTAGAACTACTTAAACCTAACTAAGGACATCACACACATCCATGCCCGAGGCAGGATTAGAACCTGCGACCGTTGTGGTCGCGCGGTTCCAGACTGTAGCGTATAGAACCGCTCGGCCACTCCGGCCGGCAAAGCTGTCTCCATACCAAATACCATCGGAATCGGTTAAGCGGTAGACTCATGACATAGAGTGAGCTATTTTCGCAAATTAGTAAAACTGGAATTAGTATGGAAATACTGATTAAACACGTTGAGAATTCAATAAGCATTGTATTAATTACGTTGAGTCATATCAGTCAATAAAAGCATTTTCTCAATATGATAAATTCAAAAGTGAAAGAATAAATACCTTTTTCAAAGGGTAAATATTTTTCCTTAATTTACTTAATATTCTTCAAATCAATAAACATCTTGTATTATACAATTTACAAAGTAACCTATCTTCTTCATCAGAGATCAACCTTTCTCATGCCATACTTCATTGATATCGGTTGTGTGGTTCAGTGGCAAAAACATAACCAACAGTTACTTTCGCATTTATATTGTTAGTAGGGAAGTATGGATTGGTATCAACTAAACACGTTGAAGATTGTGTAAACATTCTATTCTAGCTTACCCACGGCGTAGTTTGCTTATCAGTAAAATGAAACTAAATGCGTATATCACTGTATTGCCCGGGAGGCCTTGATTCAGAAGTTCCAGAGTTTCTTACAAGTCTTCTTATTTGACAGCACTCCGGTGACTTACACGTCAATTAAGACGAAATGATGATGAAGACAAAGCACATATCCAAAGCGAGAGAAACAAAAAACCAAATCCCGACCTCGGTGGGAACTGAATCCGGGAATACGTGGTGACGGCTGCTGTGACCGAGTGGTTCTAAGCGCTTCAGTTCAGACCCGCACTGCTGCTACGATCGCAGGTTCGAATCCTGCCTTGGGCATGGATGTGTGTGACGTCCTCAGGTTAGTTAGGTTTAATCAGTTCTACGTCTAGGGGACTGATGACCTCAGATGTTAAGTCCCATTGTGCTTAGAGCCATTTGAACCATTTTTGAATCCATGGTCGTGAAACAGCAACGCTAACTACGTGATCACGTGCTTTTCACGCACATTCGACGCAAGAAAGAAATTTTAAGGGAATATGGCGCTCAGCGCCTAAAAAGTGAATGTCTGTGAATAACAGTAAAAGGGAAGTATGGATTAAACCCGTAGAATATTATGTAAACATTGTATTCACTACGCTGAGTCGTGTTGAAACAGTAAAAGCATTTTCACAAGTATGATAAAGTTCAGAACGCAAAGAGCAAATAACTTTTTCAAAGAGTAATTATCGTTCCAAGTTTCACATTATATTCTTTAAATCAAAAAATATGTCAGACTGCACACTTTCTAAAGTATTCTGTGTTCTTCCTCGGCAGCCAAGCTATCTCCATGCCAAATTTTATCAAAATCGATTCAGCGGTTTAGTCGTGAAACCATAACAGAATTACTTTCGCATTTGTCGTATTAGTAGTAGTAGTAGTTGGTTTGTTCTCTTACTAACGCCGGTGTTCACGGCATCGTCTAGATAGACACTTTAGAAGCAGATCAGGTGATTATGTAGGATCCAGTACTTTGAAGAGAATCTAGAAGCAAGTAAAATATATGTTACAAATAGTGGTCGATACACGATAAAATGAATAGGCATTAAAAAGTGGGAGAGAGGAACAAAGTGTTCGGAAAACAGCTACCAGAAGAATTTCTATGACCGCGGTGAGGTGTTGCCCATCACGAATCAGAAAAATGGGAACAGCATGTCAGCTAACCGAAACAACAAGAAAAAAATCTATACAGTTAATGCTAAATACGACATTACTGCACGTTAATACGATAACAAGTCCTACACGCTGCAGAATACCTTGCAATTAAAAGAAAAAGTCTGATCAAGAAATTATAAATATGAGAAAGACATGTTTCGACGAAAGAGTTCTAGGCATAATGAAAAAAAAATAGACTAATGAATTCCTAAGAAAATAAAACCATGAACTCAATACACATGAAGAAAATATTACATAAACCATTCATAGGAATGTGATTTTTTTTTATGGCCACAATGCACATGTGAGTCCTATAAGGTTAAGCAATCGACTCTTCCGTTCGTTTGTCAACAAGACAAGCAGAGAGAGATAGAGCAGATTAATTGTAAAAAGGAGAGAGATCACTGGAGGATATCCATAAACACATTCCGCTCAAGAAGAAACTCCAAAGATATGTTGGTCTCCAGTAAATTCCAAAACTAAAAACTGACAAAACATGGACTAAACCGAGGAGAGAAAAGCCAGGGCAATGTATGCGGGAATAATGAGGTAATTTTAATACCCAGGCGCAATAAAAGGGGCCGCGAGAGGTAGCCGGTTGATTGGGGCGTCTTGTCGCGGTCCGGGCGGCTTCCCCCGTGGGAGGTTCGAGTCCTCCCTCGGGCATGAGTGTGTCTGTTTGTTCTTAACGTAAGTTAGTTTAAGTTGGTTTAAGTAGTGTGTAAGTCTAGGGACCGATGACTTCAGCAATTTGGTCTCTTAGGAACACACACACACACACACACACACACACACACACACACACACACACACTCGCGCGCGCGCGCGCGCTACCCTTTCTCCTCCGTAGCTTTAAGCTTCTGCTTAAAATTCAGATTAAATAATTCTGACATATTATTCCTTAATAGTAAAATACTGACAGAATTAACAGCACTCTATGTAGAGAGTGATAAATGTTCTGCCGATCATCTTACATTTCATGAGGAGGAGCAGAGGAGAGCTGTGCTTACATTTTTAATGTACCCTCCTGAAAGTGCTGGTTTGGTCCTTTCGGCTTCCTGCAACTTCTGACGAAATCAGTGGAAACGAAAATCGCGCTGGTCGATATTCTCTCGGCTTGCTGTCTCTGTGTCACAAAGAACTACTCAATGGCTTCCGGATGGATTCGGGACCGCTATGGGACGCCGATGCTCGGATCCTATTGCTAGCGTATTGTTTCTCTAAATAACAGCGAATTTGTACTTGTTACAGTCGAGGTATTATTACAGGCACCGGCTACTCTGTAGAAATACTGTCGGCAGGACATCGTGACGTCCACATCCGGATGATGCTTATTTCTGCTGGTGTATGTGCCTCACTATATGGTACATGTTCAGCGCCAGCTCAAAACCAAAATCATACTGTGAAACGCTAATGTGCAGGCTGCGTAATATCTTGTTGCTAAAATATTTGACATAATTATGTCGGCAAGAAACCTGTGTGTAAGGCTACTGTTTTGGATGATTATACTCTAAAAGCCGGGCGGTCGATAGAAAGTAATCTCAAATCAAATTTTATCTCAAAATGGCATCAAGTAGAAGTTCCCTTCGCCATAATCATGCAAACAAATGCTCGGTAGTAATTTTAGGCTTGATTTTCTTCATCGAGATATGTGGTGATATTTCTGATAAGTAAAACATTAAGAGAAATGATGCTGTCGATCATACCATACCGCCCTTGGGTAAAGCTTCTCGTTCATCGTTTTTCATTTATCGTTCTCTGTGGCCATCCATCTGGTATGATGATCTGCAGCAGGGCGTCTTAATGAGACCATCTCCCCGTCACTTCATTTAGCTGCATCTTGAACGGAGAAACGAATAAGTGACATTTTACAAGTTTTTGCACATAAGATGCTTTTTTCGTGACAAGTCCATCATGTCTGTACTTATATGCGGGGTGTAACGAGTATAAGTGCTGATACTTTTATATATAGTCCGCAGCTTGTTGTCTCGCGGTAGCGTTCTCGCTTCCCGAACACGGGGTCCCAGGTTCGATTCCTGGCGGGTCAGTGATTTTCACCTGGCTCGAGATGACTGGGTGTTATTGTGTCATCTTCATCATCATCATTCATCCCCATTACGGCCGGAGGAAGGCAATGGCAAACCACCTCCACTAGGACCTTGCCTAGTAGGGCGGTGCGGATATCCCTGGTCGTCTCCTACCCTCTGTCACGAGTATGGAACATCATCATCACCACTTTAATATGTTTAATTTTTCTTCCAACAAAGACCTTACGTAATTTACTACCTGATGTTTTCTCCACAGTCGTAACTGCATTACTAACTGGGCTACACCTGTTAGTTCAGGATAGTTGTTTTGCGTCCAGGTAAGCATTAATGGCTTGCTCTTGCCACATGTACTTGGGGATACTAATCATAAAAAAAATCTTGCCCCTAATAGCTACACTTCTGAGTCTTCAAAAGACGTAAATACTGATGACACGTTGTTCAGTACACTGTCCTGTGTTACCGATAAAATATCTGCACATATACCCACTGCCCCTGTATTTCAACCAGTTCTAAACACCACCTGATCCACTATTCTCCAGTGCCTGTGTCTTACATGGAACTAAAGATATTCGAAAGAACAGACGCAACATATATGTTTAAGGTAAGGACGACCAATCGACCACTTCAGTGCAGATGCAAACTACGCTTGAGCTCTTAAGGGAATCAGCGTTATCCCACGTGTAATGAGGATACCGGGCAAGGGCACTACATCGGTAGTGTGTGGATAAGGTGAGAATTTGATACTGACAAGAGGCGTGCTAGTGTGGTTGATGCAGTTGCGATGACCACTGGGTCCGGATGGCGCAGTGATCAGCACATCTGTCCCGTTAGCGGGAGACCTACGTTCTCAAATCCGGCTTCGGCACCAGTTTCAGTTCGAAATAGCTCACGGGTGAACTTCAGACGCCAGTCTCTGACGGGCACAATATTTCGGCAAACGACCACGTTGACTTCATCAGGTGTACTGATTAACTGACAGATGGGGAGCTGGGGCCGGGTTTTTGTCTCCTCCCCCTCTCCTTCTGATTGGCCGCCCTATCGGCCATCAGCGCCCAGCACCCCTACCCCCAAATCTCCCACCGACGCAGTGTTCCTTCAAAAAACAAAACGTTCAAACGTTTGTGAAATCTTATGGGACTTAACTGCTAAGGTCATCAGTTCCTAAGCTTACACACTACTTAACCTAAAGTATCCTAAGGACAAACACACACACACCCATGCCCGAGGGAGGATTCGAACCTCCGCCGGGACCAGCCGCACAGTTTATGACTGCAGCTCCTGATACCGAGTGTTACTTCCTAGGTTCTCGAAAGAAAGCTTGCTGGCGGCACTTCTCCCGTTCCCCCACGTGTCCCCAATGTCAGTTGGACACTGACATCCGGCTGTTCGCCCGATAAATAATTCCACATGAAGTACGCTGGAATAAGCTAAGGATCTCCCCACTGACTTAAATCAATGCCTAGTAGCAGCTAATGCCAGTCATTTCTTTGTGTCTTAGCTAACGATTTTTCTGTCTCGTTCCTGTAATAAACAAGGACATTATGAAAGTCTTCTTTCCATGTAGTTCCCGCCTCACAGCTGTACATCACTCAACGTATGGAAGCCAGGCAGACTGGCTGATTTAAGAAGATTACGATTGTACTAAAAGAAGTTCTTGGATTCTCTTGTTGATCTGTGTCCAGTCTCACTGGCAAATGCCCCCAGGTACATCACTTCTGTGATACGATCGAAGGATTGTCTCCTTATTGTACAAGTAGGTGCGCGATCTCTGTTAAGGCTCATAAAGTCTGTTTTGTCTCCTATACGAAAGTGGCAGTCCAGTGCGCTACAACCTCCATGTCTCGCTTAATCCTATCAGTTCTTCCCTGAATCTAGATGATGAGGCCAGTGAATAATGCACGTTAATTACATTGGTTTTTAGGAGTTGAAGTCCGTTCGACTTCGTGAATATTTTCTCTGATGTGACTAGGAAAAACACTAGCCACAAATCATCTCCTAGCTCAAACGCGTTCTTATGCCGAGGGTACCAGCAATTTTGTTCTCGCTTCTGGCGAAACTATATTATTTTGCAGCTCTCTATCAAGTGTATAATATATTTCAAAAGGTCCATAGTATTTAGTGCTGACCATTTTGTCACCTTTCTTATCAATCGAGCAGATGATCCCAGGTCCCAATAAGAAGTATTCCGTCAAATTGTGCTTTTCCCCTGAAAAATACGTTCGTCGCAGTCAGTTCTCTTCTTTTCTTGTTCTTTTTGTTGACGTTTCAACGTAATCTTCTCTAAATATCTTATGACCGTATTACACCTCTTAATGACGGTGTTCTCTACACCAGTTATTGAGTCGTTTTCTTCCATTTATATTTTGAGTTCTCTCCGCATCATGTTCTCGTAGTATCTTAAAGTCCATCATATGTTACACACAGTGTGATACTACTTTCCTATATTGCTTCTAACTCAGTCATTTATTACGCCTTTGAGTAGGAAATCTCCTTTTCCATACTCTCTAGTATGTACTGTGTTCATATCTTGTTTTTATTTCGATTTCGACTTCATATGTCTAGCTAATCGTCTTACCATCTAGTGTTTAGTTATTCTACGTCGTTCAATATTAGTGTTACTAACGGTCATTCCTTTCTCTGTACATTACCTGATAAATCTGTGGCCACTGCCATTTTTTCGTCCCGGGAAAACCGTTTCTTCCATCGGTTTAATGCCAGATAGTCACTCTTTCAACCTTGATGCTCACTTTAATTTTGAAGGTTTTACCATCGCCTTTAGTTCCACATAGAAGTCATACTTTTCTTCTGGAAGAGTTCCTTCCATAATCACATGACCATTCAAGACAGTCACTATGTTTTCCATCGTACATATGATTAATACCGATTATTGTGAGGTATTAAAGCCGTACTGCACCACACAGCGAAACCAATGACTGGAATGACAGCTTGCATAAAATACTGCCGAGTTTTAAATTATAATGTAGCCTGTTTCATCCCAGCAAAGTTACTGCAAAACGACAAGATACAATGTATACCTTTCGAATTCATAAACAAAATTGACTGCATCCCCAGGTTTGTAAACAAAATTGACTGCATCCCCAGGTTTGTAATAACTGCTAATTTCCATGGTCCAAAACGCACACGTACCTCTGGCACACGTCGCCTATTTTATACACCGTCAAGCTGTGCTGCACGAAGTCTGCCGTACAGGTCAGCGCCGATCACTGGCTGCATGCGGGTAGTTCCTACAAACTCGACCACTAACAGTTATTTGCTAAAAGGACTGATAACGAAGTAGCATGTTTTATTCTCGCGATTTCCAGTCACTTACTGCGAGAGA
Organism: Schistocerca americana; assembly: GCF_021461395.2. Classification (NCBI taxonomy): domain Eukaryota; kingdom Metazoa; phylum Arthropoda; class Insecta; order Orthoptera; family Acrididae; genus Schistocerca; species Schistocerca americana. The sequence goes on along the minus strand of NC_060119.1, from coordinate 313,205,921 downwards.
GAGACATATTAGCTCATTACCAATTCTGTCAATAAAATTGCTAGTGGCTGGATTTAAACTGGCAACCCGCAGCACGCGAGACAGCCACGCCAGCTACTACGCTCCACTGCCTCTGCACAGCTCCTGCCACTACACCGTAATGCAGAACGTTACAAGCAGTTTTTTATTGCTACTGAATATTTCTGCTTCAAGATGAATTGCTTTAACACTGTCAAGTATTTTAGCCTCCGTCTTTCTACTTGTTGGTCATCGGGGATGACTCGTTTGACTCTTACCACCAAGGCTGGCATTCCACTGCGGATATTTGCGCGTACGTTGTCGTAAATTACCAGGATCCTCCCGAGAAGAAATGATGTAGTTGCTGCTTCTGCTAAAAAGCGAACGTGTTACCAGGAATTCCCAGTCCTAAGGATTCTTAAAATACTTTAATTTCATGTTCCCAGCTTACAGTTTTATGTAAGTAATCAACATACCTGCCCTCTCTCACTGATTTACTGAACTAGTGATATGTTTACGTGTCCGACACGCTTTTTGATTGTATCTCTAAAGGGCGAAAATAGGCTAAGGAGAAAGAAAAAAAAAAAACAAATTCACACCTCCATTGTGTCCAATGTTTTTCGTACTCGGAGAAAACTTTAGCAATGCTATTTAGCTTCAATTTTGTGCATCGAAACTTCCCAATTGCTAGTCTGAAAAATTGAATGAGCATATCTCCACATTGAGCAAGATGTCGTGCTCAGGAATATGGTAAGATGTTAGTACTACAGGCTCTGAGCGCTGTGGGACTTAACTGCTGAGGTCATCAGTCCCCTAGAACTTAGAGCTACTTAAACCTAACTAACCTAAGGACATCACACACATCCATGCCCGAGGCAGGATTCGAACCTGCGACCGTAGCGGTCTCGCAGTTCCAGACTGTAGCGCCTAGAACCGCACGGCCATTACGGCCGGCTTAATATCACAGGTTGCATAGGTTTGGGAGTAAGTCTTTCCAAAAAAAAAAAGAATGTGAAAAGCGTTACGTGAAATTATACATATTTTACTGTTGTTGTAATTAATATTTACTTGTGTTTCATTTTTTACCGAACCGCTTACAATGTGTTTTCTAAGCAATCCTTCACTGTACAAAATGCATTGCTTAACGAGTACTTTCTAACTTTCTTTTTAAATAAGTTCCTGTTAGTAATCTTTATAATCTTCTTGGGCAGTTTATTGTACACTTTTATTCCGTGGCAGAAAATATTGTTTAGAATTCTATGTTTATTATTTTCTAATAAATATAAGTTCAGTCTAGCTCTCATTCCATGGTCATGGATAAAGCTCTTTGCGCGTATCAGCCTTATTTGTTATGAGCGCAACTTATTGATGAATATACCTTCATTGTACAGTTACAATTGCAGTGTTTTGAACAGATGTTTACAGTCAGTTCATGATTGTTCTTATGACCCTTTTCTATTGTATGAGAACAGTGTTCAACCTGGGGTACATTTGGCTTGGTTATGTCTACGCATTTCATTATCGTACTTACATTATTACATTGTAGTTTTTGAATAATTCTTTAATTATTTGAAAGCATTTACATAGATTAAGAACACCACTGGACTCATTACCACACATTGTAGCATCCTTTTCTTTGAATTCTCCGAACGAAATTTATTTCTACTCTGTGACACACCTCAAGGTAGCCCAATCTATAAAGATATTGTTCATGCAGTCGGAAATACTGGCAACGTTTCAGAAAACAGAAAGCCAAACAGAGAATCAGTTAACAAATATTACTCAGAATAATGGATCTGTGTCGTATTGTATGGCAGTTTATAAACGAAACTCGTTCGTAAGAGGGGTTGCAAGTTTATACACTTAACAATCAAAATAGGTTTAGCTATTCAAGAAATTATGTGGCATTTGACTGCAAGAAAATTATTGTTGACACTAACATGCTCAATTTCTTTCTGTGTCACTACTACGGCGAATATAAACAACGGATTCAATAATCTGACCAAAAGTGTCTGGAGATCTATTGCCATGCGGTGTCTCCACCGTTCGCCTTTATGGCGGATTGAATTTTCTGGGAATCCTTTCATTGAGGGGTTCGAATGTCCGTGGAGGAATGGTAGCTCATCCTTCTCAAGAACCTAAATCGGAGAAGGCAGTGATGTAAGACGCTCTGTCTGGAGCGAATGTGTTCCACTGAGGTCGGGTTGGGACTCAGGGAAGCCCAGTCTATTTTATAAATGTAATTTTGCACAAATCATTGTCTCACATATGCTGCTTAATGACAGGCTACATTGTAATGCTGGCATAATCGTCGTCTCCGAGCGTTTCCTCTACCGTCCACTGTACACTACGCTACAGAATGTGTTCATATCCTTGGGCATTTAACGTTTTCTGAAACGAAATAATGGGAGCAAGCGGTAGACCACGAAAAATGGACACATACTGTAACATCACGTTCTCCATACTTCACTGCTGGCACTACAGGGATGGCATTCGTTATGAATAGTACTGTAGACAGAGACTTAATTACAGTGAACAGTATCAGAATCGATAGCAAACCAACACTGACAACAAAAGTTCAGGTATACATGCCGACGACTCCGGAAGGAGAAGATGAAGAGATAGAGAAACTATATGAGGACACTGAAACCGTAATCCAGATTGTAGAGGGAGATGAAAATCTAGGAGTCATGGGGGCTGAAAAGCAGTATAGGGGAGGCAGCAGAAGAAAAGGTTACAGGAGAATATGGAATTGGGACAAGGAATGAGACAGGAGAATAATTGAGCTCTGTGATAAATTTCAGCTAGTAATAGGGAATACTCTGTACAAAAATCACAAGAGGAGGTGGTATACTTGGGAAAGGCTGGGTGATACGGGAAGATATCAATTAGATTACATAATGGTCAGCCAGAGACTCAGAAATCTGATACTGGATTTTAAGGTGTACAGAGGAGCAGAAATAGATTGAGATCATAATGTAGTAGTGATAAAGAGTAGCCAAAGAAGTGGGATGCGGAAATGCTAAGGAATGACGAGTTACCCTTGAAGTTCTCTAAGGCTGTAGATACAGCAATAAGGAATGGTTCAGTAATCAGTACAGCTGAAGGGGAATGGACACCTCTAAAAAGGGATATTACAGAATTCGGGAAAGAAAACATAGATACAAAGGAGATAACCGCGAAGAAACCATCAGAAATAGAATAAATATTTCGATTGAACGATGAAAGAAGGAAGAACAAAAATTCAGAAATATAGAAATACACGTCACTTAGGACACGAATAATGTGAAGAAATCGAAAAAGAAACGATTGTCAGAAGGACTGACTCAGAATACAGAAAAGTAAAATAAATAAATTAAATAATAGCAAGGAAGTTATCATTTAGAGTGCAGTCTGAATTACAGTATTAAACTGCAGAGGAGAGAGCGGATAGGTCGAAAGGGGACAATGAAGGCCTCTGAGAGGAGGGAAGACTCGTCTGATGATGTAACACTCCACTGGAATTAACGGTCAGTATCAGTGAAATTCTCCGACAGCCATGTAATTAAGATGTTATTTTGACGACAACCAATCATCTAATGAAGCACTTGTGAAAACGGTCTGAATTCACGAAATCCGTCGATATATGACACTGTATGGCATTATCATTTATTTTGAGAGATGCATGTGGTGCCTGACGATAGCATAGTGGAATGCCTAAACTGGTTGTCGTAAAAATAAAATAGTATAGTATCTTAGTTACACGGCGGTTGGAGAATTTCATTGATACTGACAATTACTTAACCAGTTGATTTCCCTCGTCCATGAAGGACCAACAGGGACTCCATCGGAATCTCTAAAATCATTGAGGGAAATTGCAACAAAACGATTATTCACGCTGCTGTGTAGAATGTATGAGATTGGGAATATGACACTGGGCTTTCGGAAAAACATCATCCACAAAATTTCGAAGATGTAAAGAGCCGACAAATGCGAGAAGAGAATAACCACACATTCAGGTTAACAGCTGATGCATCTAAGTTGCTGACTAGAATGATATACAGGAGAATGGAAAGCAAAACTGAAGATCTGTTAAATGGCGGTCCGATTGGGTTTAAGAAAGGTAAAAGAACAAGAGAGGCCGTTCTGACGTTGCGGTTGAAAATGAAAGCAAGATCGAAGAAAAATTAAGACACGTCTATAGGATTTGTCCACCAGGAAAAAGCGTTAGACAATGCAAAAGAGTGCAAGATGTTCGATATCCTGAGAAAAATAGGGGTAAGCTATAGGGAATGACAGGAAATACAGCCGGCCGGGGTGGCCGAGCGGTTCTAGGTGCTACAGTCTGGAACCGCGCGACCGCTACGGTCGCAGGTTCGAATCCTGCCTCGGGCATGGATGTGTGTGATGTCCTTAGGTTAGTTAGGTTTAAGTAGTTCTAAGTTCTAGGGGACTGATGACCTCAGAAAATGTCCCATAGTGCTCAGAGCCATTTGAACCAGGAAATACACATTATGTACAAAAACCGAGAGGGAACAGTAAGAATGGAAGACCAAGAAGGATATGGACGGATTACAAAGGATGTAAGACAGGGATGTAGTGTTTCACCCCTGCTGATTAATCTATAGGTCGAAGAAGCAGTGAGGGAAGTAAAAGAAAGTTTCAAGAGGGGCATTAAAATTCTAGGTAAAAGTGTATCAGTTTTAAGATTAGTTGGTGCTATTGCTATCCTTAGTGAAAATGAAGAACAATTGTACTACCTGCTGAATGGAACGAAAAGTTTGATGCGTACAGAATATGGATTGAGAGTAAATCGAAGAAAAGCGAAAGTAATTAGAAGTAGCAGAAATGAGAACAGCGTGAAACTAAACATCATGATTGGTGCTCATGAGTTAGATAAAGTTTAAGAATCCCGCGACCTGGGCAGCAAAATAACCCAAGATGGGCAGATAAAGGAGGATATAAAAATCTCACTAGCAGTGGCATAAAGGACTTTCTGGGCCAAGAGAGGTCTATTACTTTCAAACATAGGTCTTAATTTGAGGAAGAAATATAGGAGAATGTACCTTTGGATCACAGCTTTGTAAGGCAATTAGACATGGACTATGAGAAAACCGAACAGAAGAAAACAGAACCATATGAGGTGTGGTGCTATGGCAGGTAACGTTCTCCAACATTCACAAAACACGAACCCTTTCACGGGATGGTCGGAGGGTGTTGCGTGATTCATCACATTAAATCAGTTGTTTCCAGTCATCCAGCGTCCAGTGGTGTATCTCTCTATACACCATCTCAAACATTGCTTGGCACTGACTACGGAAGTGTGTGCTTGCGAGGAGCTGCTCCACCATTATATCCCATGCTAATTACAACTCTCTATGCACTGCAATTCTGCTATGTGGACTGCTAGAACACTTTGGAATCCACGAGTGAATCTTTCCAACGATGTCACGCGATTTTTTACAAGCACCCTCCGCAATGCTCGACTGTTTCTGTCCGTCTAATAAGGTCTCTCTCGTCTTGGTTCAGTTGTAGCTGTTACTTCATGTTTCTATTTCACACTCAGCTTTAGGAATTTGAAATGTCCCTAATGGATTTCTTACTCAGGTGATATTCAATGACTAGCTCACTACTGAAGCCACTGAATTCTCCTGATAGATCCAGTTTTCTGTTACTCCTACTGAAAACACAGTAGTTGCCACCTCCTTTTATACTGTCGGGTCTACTTTCTGGGACGACCAGTGGTCAAATCCGAATTAAATGGGAAACAGTGCCAAGAAATATTGTTTCACATTCTAATCAAACGAATAAATTATTACTGACAAGGGGAGGCCGCCAGTTGTGAAATTCAGATTCGATTCATATTACGCATAATAAAAGCTCATTGCCAGAGGTGTAATGTGACAAAGCACCAAGGTGCACTTCTCAGCCGTTTTCGAGAAAATCGACAGTTAAAGGAAACCGTTACGGTGAAATACTCTCTACGGTTAATAATGTTCTACAACGGTTAATAATTTTCTACAGCGTCGTGGCGCAGCGGTAAGCGCTGGGGTTCGTAATCTGAAGGTCGCCGGATCGAATCCCGCGGCATGCAACTTTTTTTTATTATTAGTTTTTTGTAATTCAAATATATATATATATATATATATATATATATATATATATACATATATATATATATATATATATATATATATTTGTATTTTTTGTAATTCAAATATATACAATTACAAAAATATATATAATTACAAAAAACTAATAATAAAAAAATGTTGCATGGCGGGGGATTCGATCCGGCGGCTTTCGGATTACAAACCCGAGCGTTTACCGCTGCGCCACAACGCTGTAGAAAATTATTAATCGTAGAGAGTATTTCACCGCAACGGTTTCTTTTTAACTGTCGGTTTTCTCGAAAACGGCTGAGAAGTGCATCTTGGTGCTTTGCCACATTACACCTCTGGCCATGACCTTTTATTATGCGCAGTATGAATCGAATCTGAATTTCACAATTGGCGGCCTCCACTTGTGAGTATAAGTTCTTCATACTATTGCAAGAGGTGATAAGAGAAAAGCAGAGTTGATCAGCTGGGGCGTTTTATGTTTCAGACGGGACACGATGCTGCCTCAGCTGAACCACTGCTGCTGCGGCTGCTCCCTGCAGACGGGATCCATCCTGATCGGCGCCTACCAGCTGGTGAGCGGCGGACCACCCCGTGGCCGTGCACAGCCCCAGAGGCTGACCATACAACAAAGCTCTGGAGGGTCACTGCTACAGTGCTGGTGTCGTTGGGTTGCAGTTCACTCACAGAAAAGTGTCTGAGGCTCTGTGTGGTACAACGAGATATTAATTTTTGATTTCCCTCTAACATGAATAGATTTTGATGCAAGGAATCTTAATACTTTCCAGAAACAACCCTTATTTGAGTAACGTTTTTCCTGACGACTACTTTTAAAAAGAAGTTTTCAGTTTTCACCTCCATAACAAGTATAAACGTTTTGAGAACTGCTTAGTTTCTAGAACTACAATGAAACAAGATCTCTTACTATGGACATGAAGCTTTTACAGAGGCTTTCATAGGTTGAAGTTCAATAAATTTGCCTGAAAGTCAGTGTACATTCGATAAATACCATCAAGGCCGTACTCGCCTATTAATAGTAATGCAGAAATGAACCTGCAAGCTCCTGCCCAAAAACTAAGACGAAATACTACCAGCATGCTTTCCTGTTAAAGATATACAGTATATTGTGATTATTACTTCCTCCTCAAGAAAGAATTCGTGTGATTTCAGATCTTATCTTTTTAGACATTTACTGCGAACTTCCGATAAGAAGAAATATTCAGTTAGAAGTTACAGATGAGCAAGTCGTGCAGTAAGATGCTGGTGTGATTGTGGCTAAAGAATTCATGTGATTTCAGATCTTAACGCCAGGGAAAAAGCCAAGGAATGTTATGAAAGGTTGAGGGTAGGATACGACATCATTCATCCAGTTGAGCGAAAGTAGAGAAAAGTATACTTATTCTTTGATGTGGTACCACATCCCCTTAACGTTCATTTACGTAAAAATAATGTTTTTGACAAAGAGCATCTCTTCTTCACCAAACTCATCCTAACTTTCGAGCTGCAGGGGTCCTGCACTCATCGGAAAAGTGAAGTACTTTAGCATCCTCTATTTCTTTAAGCTTTTGAAATTTAAATCAGCATTACATCGTATACTATATTATAACGCACTCAAAATATCCACTTGTGTCTGCATTTTCTTAAGGTCTTATACTTTTGCCTAACCACGACTGTGGGTAGCTTCTGTGTCCCCATGTCTGTTTTTTATAACTAAATTCCTTCCCAATTCACAGAAAGTATCTTAACCACCATGGAGATTGTAAAGGTAAAAGTATAGCAATAACAGACTGCACAAAAGACACAAGCATCAGTGAGAAGAAACGTGGAAACGCACATCTCTTAGATATTTCTGCGGTATTGTATGTCTGGTTATTCAGATATTGATGCTTGATTCTTCTTTCTCTATACATCCAACGAATTCTCATTTTGTATCCAATGCCACAGATTTTCTTGTATCCATCACGCTTCACATTTCGTTAGTTCTTAATTCATTCTTCATATATCATTCCTGCTTTTCCTTCATCAGTTTAAGACGTAGTCGTGTATTCCGTCAGAATGGCAATTGCTGTCGGTTTGGTTACAATTCAGAGAAGAACAGCTCCACAACATACAGGCAAGGAAGAAGATTTGAAACTGAGCACAAGCTCCGATTGAGCAAGAGTAGAGACGCAAGTCCATCGCGTTCATTTCGAGGAATCCATCATAGCATATCGATTCAGAGGACCTACGTATAACCCGAATGTTGACTGTCGGTTATGTATTTGAACCATGCTCCGTAGGAATGTAAGCTCGGTGATTTAACACTGTGCCATTCCACTCAGTTGTTGATACTATTCCAGTACTCACTCGTGTAATTAAGGAAAAATGATAGTTAAGAACGATTCACATTGACAGATCGAAACTCTGAGGCTGAATTCCCACACGCAGATCGAAACTCTGAGACTGAGAAGATTTCAGTTAAGACACAGTCTAACAGATCAGGAATTTATTTGTTGTAAATGGTCGTGGAAGCTAACATATAAGGTGTTTCTAAATTACCATTACACCTTTTTATGTCATCTATTTATAACCAACTGTCTCATGTCCGGAAACGAACCGTTCACTGTTGTGAGTGAACACTCGGGTTAATTTGTGGAAAATTTGTTGACGGTCACAGGAAACCAATTGGATTTCCTAAACATTCCTAGTATTTCCTTCCGCTGCATTGTTTCTTCTGAGACCTCGTTCAGTGTCTCATTTGCGAAACCCCAGTGGAGTTAGAAGAAACTTTGGTGCCGCATATAGCGACAGTGGCAGATTTTGAAGCAAAACCTCTATGCAGATAGTTTCTTCGTATCAAAATAGCTGTCTTCGCATCGAGACGTCGACGCAATGTGGCAAGAGTTGTCCTTAGGATCATATGCTAGAGGTGTGGTGTTGTCGTTCTTGTTATTATAATGAAACGATCGTTTGAATTCTTACCAAAAATGTTAGAAATTCACACCTAACCGAAGTCCTCTAAGTGTGCGATGGAAAATCGGGTACATATTGCATACTACGTTGTATGTTCCTTCACTACGATGCCATTACACCATTCGTTGTTAAAAACTTGATATTATAAGTAAAAGCAAACTGTAGCTAGAAGAAATAACCCGTAGAAAGACTGGAAATTCCATTCGACAAAAATTGTTATTCATCAGTTTATTAGAGCCAAATTCACGGTCCTGTCTTTCATAATGAATGATAAACACTCTGACTGTAAATACTGTAACTTTGTAATCCAAAAAACATATTACAGGTTTAGCGTCACCTATTGCAATCCCCTGTTGTATGCACTCCTAGGCGTATACTGCAGCCAAAAGTCTTTATTACGAGTCCAAATCTATAGCTGAATATATACGTGCACTTCAGCAGAGTGCCTTTCATGACCCAATGCCATGGGAGTTGCGAAGTTACATAGTTACGTTAGTGTAGTTTTACATACCTTATTCGTACTGTTATCGGGCCATGTTCTGACCTTCCACTGACGTCACATAGTCGCCTCTGCATTGAAACATGTTCCGCATATGTTATACTCCATCGTGCAATACGCTGACGCTATAGCCTTTCCTTGACTTGTACATCATCATTTGCAATCATTATATAAAATAATGTGACGAACTGTAATACTTTGGACTAACCGTTGGCAGTAAACCAACAAGGAAATTGCATCTGTTAAAGATGGAATAAAAATTCCGCAATAGACAAAACTACTAAGTTGTCCAACAGTAGTGAATGATCCCCATAGCTTTTCTAGTAAGACATCTTACCCATTGGTCAGAGTGAAAGCTAGACCAATGCTCGTTCGTACAGAGTAAGTCTCAATCAATGAAGTCTTTTAAATAACAGAAAAGTATATATTAAAAATCGTAATCGCAAGGCAAAGCTTGATGTACGTTGTATAACAATGACCACTTCATAAGCCGTAATTCAACACATGGAAACAGTATAGCACAAGTAAAATGGGAAGGATTCGTCAGATTACATGCACACGTGCATTCGTATCAACAGTTCACACGCAGTAAAAAGAGAAACCATGCGGATCGTTCCGTACACCATACTTACGCACGGTGGGCCAGAGTGTGACAAGCTTTACAGATCAACCGCGTGGTTAGTAGCTCGCATAGAAATTCTGAAGTACAGGAAATACGTAAACATTTAGAACAAATACAAAGTGGCACAGGGTTTGAAATTCGGGTCGAACAACGAACTTCAATATATTATTATGTTGAACTGAAGGCTAACCACGTGATGTGAACATACGTGGTCTAATTCAAATACAAACACAATGTGAAACACCTAATCCACGAAAGATATTCGAATAAAATAAAATTACACCTACACAGAAGGTTATTATAAGAAGGCAAAATAAGAGAAGATGAAGGTTCAGTATACCACACGAGAAGCACTTGGTTGCTATCGCCGTCTCACGCGGCACAGAAAATGTGAAACTCACGAAATGAAACAAAACTCAAACACGTAAACAGATTTCTATCATGAACATACGGACAACACACAACAGGTTCACACATAAGACTCTCACACTAACTGAAATGAGAGATAAGCTGGTCAAAGCAATCTCCCATCGCTAAGCTGCGATAAGACGAAGAATCGAGTTAAAGAAATTAAATATTAATAAGCATGATAGCACTCCCTAACTGAACTAAATTCTAAGGTGTGATTCACCGTGGCTACGTCTGACGAAAACGTGTTAGCTTCTCAAACTTAACCAAGTCTTACAAATTTGTAACTTACCGTACTAGAAATGACCTGAGGAGGCACCCTCACTTACCGAAGTCCCAAAGTACAGTGCTGCACACACATTTCAGGACCGAGGTGCACAGGTGGCAAAGAAAGTACGTCCTAGCTAACTACAACAACCTGTAAAATGGCTGCTGACTATTTTCCACTAATGTCTCTTTGACGCAGCAGAGCTCTACTTAAACTCTAACAAAAGTTGTCCAAACTGCCACTGCCACTCAGGGAACCCCTACCTATGAACCAAAGTATATGGCAGTATCACGAACTGATACCTATACTCTTTCTCTAGCTGTTGAGATAAGGAGCACAAAACGTAACACACGAATATAGCATGGATACATAATAAACATGTTTGTAGGAGTTCATGTATAAAAAAAAAAGTTCAAATGTGTGTGTGAAATCTTATGGGACTTAACTGCTAAGGTCTACAGTAGTGGTAAGCTTAGAGGCTGCTCTAAGCTTACCACTACTGAACCTAAACTATCCGAAGGACAAACACACACACCCATGCCCGAGGGAGGACTCGAACCTCCGCCGGGATCAGCCGCACAGTCCATGACTGCAGCGCCCTCGACCGCTCGGCTAATCCCGCGCGGCAGTTCATGTATACCTAATATACCTATTGATGTGTGAGACGTAAAATATAAGTAGAGAAATAGCAAAGTATGAATATTAAAGTGCCACTGTACCTGTTTAATGAAACACTTTGCTGTTCATCCTTGTCCCCAGATTCAAAAGCACAAGTGCATAGACAAAGAGATTGCTAAGGCATACAAAAAATCCCAAATAAGGTCAACGAAGCCATATAGAGGCGTTTCAGAAGGACTGCATCCCTCCACAATAATCCACACATATAAAGTCTTAATCTGACCAATACTCCCTTTGGTAATAAAACGTACTTCGCATATTTCCACTCAATAATGTCTTATGGAAGAGTTTTCTTGGGTAACTCACCACTTAGACATAAAGTATTGATTGCACAAAAGAGAGCAGTGAGAATAATTAGTGGTGTTCACTATAGGACATCATGTAGGCACCTTTTCAAGTAGTTAGGTATTGTTACTGTACCATCAGAGTACATACATTCTCTAATGAAATTCGTTACAAATAATCCATCTCAATTCGCGAAGAACAGTGATGTTCATACGTACAACGCTAGAGGGAAAAATGACCTTTCCTATCCGTTATTGATGCTGTAAGTTGCTCCAAAAGGAGTACACTATTCAGCAACAAAAATATTTGATCATTTGCCCAACAACATAAAGTGTCTGGCAGGTAGCAGATAAAGTTTCAAATCTAGCTTAAAATCATTTCTTTTGGACAACTCCTTCTACTCCATTGTACCGCTTAATGTAGTTGCATGTGTAGAACTAAACATTTCAGTAATATTAATGTTAACACTATTCATGTGTCTATATATAAAATGTAATCTGACTTTTTCCACATCATATAGATAAAATAATCGGGAAAATGATCTACGGAACATGACAAAACTAAAACTAAACTAAACTGCGTCAATGTCACATGGACTACCGTTCCACTAAACTTTTGACATACGTAGCAACAAAAACATCACTTGCAGTGTGTATCAGATTTATTTATTGCAGCCGGATTTGGTGATAAAGGCTACCTTTTTCAACCCTCTCTACGGCACAGTGTGATCAGGCTTCAATGGACAACATCACTGTATTTCTAGTAAAAGGGGCGTGTCGTGCACGTTTTTGCAGCATGTCATCTTAGGTATTAATAGAAAATAGCGCTTACCTGAAGATGGTGTGTGTTGTATCACCGTAGTGCAATTAAACAAAAATAAAAAACATGTCTAATAAGACAACAATATTTGACATGAAATTTACAATGTAAACCCTACTGTGTCAATAATTTTGAGAAAATGTAGATATCTTACATTTTAAATTGTTTCAGAATATTTTGCTTGTTGCAATTTCTATTAACGCTGCTCGTGGCCGGCGAGAGAATGAAGTGACAACAAAAAGTAGCTTTAAGGTTCGCGTCAGCTAGACTGCAGTTTATAAGGATTACGACGCGCTCACTCACCATAATCAAACAATCGAACTGTCCCCTTTTAAAGCCTCAAGATATGAGAGTGTAGTTATCATATCTTCTCCTCTTCCAAAAGTTGTAATGTGTCTAGAACGAAAAAATTTAATTTTTATTGACATGCAAAAACATTTTGTTACTCCCAGTGTTCTCCGCTCAGTCCAGAGTGCAGTTTTATTTTCTTTCTCTTTTTTGTGGTCTCAGTATGTACGAAATGGCAAACATCTTTTATTTATTTTCAGGTACGAGGCTTATTCGAGATGATAAGTGAAATCCTTTTAGGTAAGCATATTTATTTACTTTTACGTGCAAGCAGGTTCTCGAATCTATATTTGTACAAACAATAAATCTGTAAAATTGTCTGTCTGTTTATCTGTTTGAACACGCTTCACCTAAACTAGTCGACGGATTTTCATGGGATTTTGAACGTTAACTTGAGCATACCTTGAGAAAACATATGGGCCTTACTTCATCAAAAACAGATTTCAGAAAAAGAACACAGTGATTTAAGTTTCACCTAAAACAGTTGTATTTGTTTCTCTGCCTGAAAACGCTAATCTACGAAACCACTTGAAAATTTTCATGGGGTTTTCATAGGTAATTTGAGCATAGTTTAGGGGCACGAAACAGGATTTACTTCATAGCCACCCCTCTTTCAGGGGGTTTTCAGACGTAACTTGAGCCTTTCTTTGCGCACCGTATAGACTTCGTTTCTTCAAAATCGGATCACAGGAAGAAAGAGACTCCGTAATTGAAAATTTTATCCACAATAATATCATATATGCCAGTCTTTAACAATCTGTCAAAATGCTTCTATTGATTGATATGAGCTACATGACAGGAGTCAACGTTATGATTACAATGCATATACAACGTTCTATGCGTTTAATCAATGCTTCCACGTTATTTTTTGCATAATGTTCACGTTGTATAATGTATGACTACCTCAATACCATGCTACGTAGATGCGCACTCCTGCCCACACTTGTCTGTATGCACTACTCGGCAGCAATGCTGCACAAGCCAACGCATTGTGCGTTGAGACAGCTAGGCAGGGGGAGATCGGGATGCACATGATGAGCTATGCTTACCCAAACAGGCAGACACGCGAGGGCAGCTGACGTTGCTGCACGTAAAGTAGTTTACTTACTCACCATCACCCATCATAGCAACATTACTGATATGTAAAAACTGCCATGAAAAACAGATGAGTTTAAATAATTCTATACGTTACAGTGATTCTTTCTAGCTTCGTAAGAGACGTTTTACTTCGTAACGAAACAGACTCTAAGAGAAAAAAATATGCACCATCAAGGATTTATCCGAATGGGATGGATATCAGTAGATGTGGTGCACATGTACAAAAAAATAATTATAACTGCTGAAAAGCTGGATGAGCTATTCATATTCAAAAGAGAGAACTTCACAAAGTCAACAACTCATTGCTCCACCTCTGACCATTATGCCAGCAGTTATTCGGAGTGTCATTGATTGTTAGAGTTGTTGCTTGTCCTCCTGGTGTATATCGTGCAAAATTATGGCCAGTTGATGCAGTAAGTAGTCAAAATCAAGAGTTAGTGGGAGGACCCTTTCCCTATCTCTGTAAACTTTCTGAACTGGGAAGACACCTTGAGACCAAAATGACGAAGATAGGGTTTGGCAAGCACGAAGACAAGCAATTGAAACTGTCGTCGTATATGGGCAGGCACTATCGTGCTGAAATGTAAGCCCAGGATGATGTAATGTAATAAAATAAAAATTATTTGTGACTCTTTTTCTTTGCTATCAGTGTAATGTAATAGAATGAATGTGAGCCGTGACTTACATAAAAAAGAAACACACATTAATGCAATGGCTCAGCACAAAAGAGAAATAACTAATGTAGGAATATTATTAACAGTGTAATATGTCGTTTAATTTAGCCCGACGTGTATAAGCACTCAGTAAACTAGGTCCGTTCTCAGGGTAGTTACGTAATCGTCGATAATTAATTGTCCTTTTCTTATTTACCCAACACTACAGATATTATTTCAGGCTCGTGAGAAGTCGTGTGGTTGTTGCTCCAGAGAATATTTCCCAAGTCTGTTCAATGTACACTACTGCAATATGTAACTTAACATCATGGTTTCGTCTCGATTCCACAATATAAGATAACAATAGTAGCATCTACAAATGAAATCCTATAATGGAACTGGATTCCTGTGACAAGACCTTTTCAGCCTGGGATGTTATCTCGTTACATAAAGAAAATCTGTAAGTAAAATTGTTAAATTATTGGTAGCTGCCTCCGGTCTCGTGGGATCTGAAGTAAAGTTAATTGTCCGAACCGACGGTAAGTCTCGTAGATGAGCTAAAAGAAAAATGTTAGAGAGTTTTCTAAGATGGCGCCTAACAATGAAAATTCTTTGTTAAGGCCCATATCTACTTAAGACAATCCAGGTATCAGACTACCAATTGATTGTCCACAAACACAAACTCTTTTGACAAAATAACCATCACATTTTTCGGGTTTTAAGTACAACTTACATTATCAGCTGGTACAGCAAGATGAGCTTTACACAAGAACGTCCTCTTAGGTCCGAAACCAAGCAGATATGCGAAAGACAAAGGAAAGATAGTTCATGGATATAAGCGCAAGGGTCCATAGAGTAACATGCCCATTGTAGTTCTATTTCTTCTTCTTTGGCGCACTTGTCGATTATTTATAAAATTTATGGTAATATTTCGTTTACATTTTTTTAAACCCGAGTCCACCCAGGAGAAACAGTACAATGAATTAGCTTGAATGGCAACAAAACAGGGCGTAGAATGTCGTCGACGTACCTCTGTGCACGATCGTTGAAAAGGAATGGCACTCCAGACCAACACTCCTGGTTTTTGGGCCGTTTGGTAGGCAACGCTGAGACTCGTATGCCACCACTGTCCTGGGCAACTCCAGACACGTCTTCTCTCCGGATTCTTGTCTTCAGTGATGAGTCCCAGATCGAACTGAGCCCTGATGATCAGCGAAGACGTATGTGGAAGCGCCCAAAATGGCTGTGTGATACCAACCCGATTATCGCCCACCATACTGACCAACAGTGACGATAGATGTGTGTGTGTGTGTGTGTGTGTGTGTGTGTGTGTGTGTGTGTGTGTATGTATGTGTGTGTGTGTGATACTTCACAGCGGTACGTCGACGATATTCGACGTCCAGTTTTGTTGCCATTCAAGGCAAGCCATCTTGGGCCACCATTTCAACAAGACAATGCCTGCTCACGCTTGGCGAGAGGTTATGCTGCTTGTCTTTGTGCTTCCCAAACGCCGTTTTGCCTTTCCAGCTTTAGGGGCAGGGCTCTCCAACCAGCTCAGCAGTTGGATGATCTAATGTCCCAACTGTATAGAATGCATTTTTTAAAAAGTATACTACTGGGTGGTAGAGCTATGAAAGTAGGACTATCCCTGCATACCATTTTGTCACTGTTTTCTAGGACCGTTGTGTTAAGCATTACACATACAAACTTTGTCTTTTGCCTTAATCACAGACTGCTTTAATCAGACTGAACTAATTATCCAGTTATTGTTACTATGAATAGGTCAGTTCGTGTTTCAAGAGTTACAGTACATCTACAGGTATAAAGCTCTTTCTTAGAAAGCTACGTGGGAGCTTAACAGAACTTCATATTTCATGCACCAAAACTGCGTCAAGTATAAGCGGATGACATCAGCGTACTGAGGAACGACGAGAACAGTTCCTGGAAGTATAACTGGTGCTTAGATGTAGAGGGTAGACAAAAATATGGAAACACCAAAAACACAACATTAGGGATATTTTAGAACCGTGAGTGTATATTGAATGTAAGTAAATTATACAGAACTGCAACCAGTCACTTTTTTGAATAGTTATGTTTTATTCCATGAACCGGTTTTCGAACCTTTTCAGGTTCATCTTCAGATGGTTTCAGGAAGTTACATCATTACTGGTAGCATAATCCTGGGTGCTGGCTCTATGGCAGAAAGATGGGTCACACTTTAATGTATCACCATGACTATAGCTTATCTGTCGATATGGATGTAAATTTAGTTTTTACATACTGCGACGGTATAGGCGGCTTTTTTCGGTTAGTGTCCATCTGTCTGCCTCCAATTTGATGTCTAGTAGTTATATCAGTACACACACTTCCACACGAACTATATTAATTTACAGTTTGACGGGATGACTTTTCCAGCATCCAGCATGCGCTTTACAACTGTTGGTTGTGACAAAGATCCTGACAGAAAGATATGGCATAGGCCTACTTTGTACAGAGATGTAAGTTGTTGCTCTTCACATGTATTAAAGTCGATATAAGGGCAAGTATTTTAATTAGAATGGCGATAACATGAGAGCATAAGATAAATTAAATAAATAAATTACTACAAGAAAAAACTTCAGATGATCTGATATCTTATTTCTAATTGTATATTACATGCCGTTTATAGCATTTTTTTCTTTTTTTCATGTTTGGCATTAACATGAATACAGAGTTATTGTATCTGCAGTGAGATGCAGCTGTCTGTATGACTAGGACCTTTGTATTTAAATTAATAACAAATCTTCAGATGAACTGTTGACTTATTTCTGTTCCTAAGTTAACATGATCTGGGATATTATCAAGAGTAGATTCTGTTTATTTTAGTTAAATGTATATGTATAAAAGTTATAGTGATTGTAATGGACTAAAGCTGTTTGTTTGGCTGTATACTTTATATTTAAAAAATCTTGAACAAAAGTTCTTTAACTGTTGACTTATTTTTATGCTTACGTTAGAATGATCTGCAATATTGGTAAAGGCAGCTTTAATTTTTTCCAGCTAGAATTAATATGTATAAAAGTACTGATTTATGTTAGCAGTAGAGGGCTGACGCTCAAAATGGTTTTCAGTCGTCTCAGAATGGACACAAACGGGTCCTGTAAGGTTTTCAAGGGAATCATTCTTCCAGAAAAACAGAACCAGTTCAGGTAACAATGACGGAGTTGGATAGCGATCACGCATTCTTCTCTCCAAAGCAAACCACAAAGGCTGAGTAGTACTGAGATGTTCTTACTTTGGTAGCCCAGAAGAATGCGACAGTTCATTCTCTTGTTGGACGATGCGAGATGTGTTTTAAGACACAGCTGCACCTTTGGGTAATAAACGTGGTACCATGAAATGGACGTGATTAGAAAACATCTTCACATAGTCCTCGATAGTAATGCGACCTTACAGCGTAGTCATGTTTCCATGGAATACCTAATCAGCACCATGAATCCATAATTCATTCATTGGGTATAAACTCTACCTGGAGTTGGTCACACTGTGCAGTAAGACTCAATCGACTCAATGATGTGTTTCCACTGCTCGATAGTCTAGCTACGGTATACTTCTGTAGGAATATTTTGCGGCATATGTGAATACTGCCTGCGCAATTTGTTCAGAATACAGTCAGAAACACACAACCTCATACACGATGCTGCAGTTTTCACGTATCTCGATGTTTATGGCGTCTTATCTCCTGAACTGTAATAGGTAGGTGGTTCTTACCCCCAACAGCGATTGTTGTCTGACAGTGAGGTATAAGTGTACCAAATTTGGTTGCAATCGGTCCAGTAGTTGAGGTGTTAAAAGTCGTGTGATACACCCTAATGTCATGTCGGACCTCCTTTTGTCCGGTGTAGCGCAGCGATTAACGTGGCTTGGACTTAATAATTTGCTGGAAGTCCCCCGCATAAATACTGAACCATGCTGCCTCTACAGCCTTCCATAATTGGGGAAGTATTGCTAAAGTAGGACCTCGTGCATGAACTGACCTCTCGATTATGTCCCGTAAATGTTGTATGGGACTCATGTCGAGCAATCTCGGTGACCAAATCATTCGGTCGAACTGTCCAGATTGTTCTTCAATCCAATCGCGAACAATTGTGGCCGAGCGGTTCTAGGCACTTCAGTCTGGAACCGAGCGACCGCTACGGTCTCTGGTTCGAATCCTGCCTCGGGCATGGATGTGTGTAATGTCCTTAGGTTGGTTAGGTTTAAGTAGTTCTAAGTTCTAGGGGACTGATGACCTCAGAAGTGAAGTCCCATAGTGCTCAGAGCCATTTAAACCAAGCCAATTGTGGCCCAGCGACATGGCACATTGTCATCCACAAAAATTTCATCGTAGTTTGAGAACATGAAGTCCATGAGTGGCTACAGATGGTCTCGAAGTAGCTGAACATAACCATTTCCAACGAACGATCGATTCAGTTGGTCCGCAGCTCGTGGGCGTGCGGTAGCGTTCTCGCTTCCCGCGCCCGGGTTCCCGGGTTCGATTCCCAACGGGGTCAGGGATTTTCTCTGCCTCGTGATGACTGGGTCTTGTGTGATGTCCTTAGGTTAGTTAGGTTTAAGTAGTTCTAAGTTCTAGGGGACTGATGACCATAGATGTTAAGTCCCATAGTGCTCACAGCCATTTGAACCATTTTTGATTCAGTTGAACTGGAGGACCCAGTCCATTCCATAAACGCAGGGCACACCATTATGTAATCACCACCGGCTTGCACAGTACCGTTTTGACTATCATCAGCTCTTACCAACTGAAATCAGGACTCCCTTGATCAGGCCACGGCTTTCCAGTCGTCTATGGTGCAACCAGTATGGCCAAATCAGGGATGTCGCTGCAGGCGATGCCGCGCTACTAGCAACGGCCCTCGCGTCGGTCGTCTGATATTTTGCAATCACGCCAGATTTTGCCGCACTGTCCTAACTTATGCTTTCGTCATACATCGCACTTTGATTTCTGCGGTTATTGTATGCAGTGTTGCTTTCCTGTTATCGCTCCCAACTCTGTGGAAACCCCGCTGCTCTCAGCCGTTAAGAACATTGTCAGCGGTGAGAGGTAATGTCTGAAATTTGGTGATCTCGGCACACTCTGGACAATGTGTATACCGGAAGATGGAATTCCCTAATGATTTTCGAAATGGTACGTCCCGTGCGTCCGTCTCCAACTACCATTCCGCGGTCAAAGTCCTTTGATTCCCGTCGTGCTGGGTGAATCACGTCGGAATCCTTTTCGTATGGATCACAGACCTGCAGATGCACTGCCCCTTTATACCTTGTGTACGCGATGCTACCGCCAAATGCACATGCGCATATCGCTATCTCACGACTTCTGTCACCTGAGTGTACATCCAATTTTATGATGGTTCAAATGGCTCTGAACACTATGGGACTTAACTTCTGAGGTCATCAGTCCCCTAGAACTTAGACCTACTTAAACCTAACTAACCTAAGGACATCACACACATCCATGCCCGAGGCAGGATTCGAACCTGCGACCGTAGCGGTCGCGCAATTCCAGACTGTAGCGCCTAGAACCGCTCGGCCACCCCGGCCGGCGAATTTTATGATGTATATGGATTTCAGATATCTGAATAAAAATCTCAAAATTCGGAATTTAATCCGCAAACTGTTTCCGGGTATTTTTCGGCCGCTTTTCTCTTCTCTAACCTCTTGCAAATTAGTTACGTTCGTGAAAATTCACATCGTAGTCGAGACTCCACGTCAAACACTAAGCCCCCAGGAACTTCCTGGGTACGTCAGTTCAAAGCTAGACAGAGGATAAGGGTATACCACCTCGAATACGATCATATCCAGTTGAGAACTGTGGCCTGCATGCCAAACTTCGGGTTGGAGACAGGTTCACTTAAGGTCAAGTTCGATTCTGAACGCTGTATCAGGTGTGCTGTTATCTAAAATGTTTCCACAAGAGGTCTTCATTTACTTTGCCAATGAAAACGCCGATTTCCTAGCTCCAAACGGAAAACAAATCACAGCCATTGGCCTGGCATACACCAAGTCTACACAGGAGCAGAAGAGAACCAAAACTTGTACTGCGACACTGTGAAGATTCATCTTACTAACCCGAAAAGTAATGACGCGATTGCATCACACTTAGCGGCGTCACGCATCCTTTGAAATCGATGGCTTCTGAGAAACTTAAGGATCCAGAAAACTATGTGCTTTCGAAAGATCATTCCGTCACCGAACACCACACCTTTGCAGCAGAGCGCAGAAAACGTCTATCATAACAGCTTTGACGTTTAGAACACTTCAGAGTTACGCACTTCCTGTAAATTAACATCGTACACTTCATGACATTTCCATTTCACAAAAATGTTTTTAACAGTGAACCTGACCACATTTAACTCCTGGTTATTCTTTGTGACATAATGCCTGATGTTTTGCATCCCTGCAGTCGCGTGCAGTTTCATAAAGACAGCCTTTTTATCACACAGTTACAACTGATAATAATGTAAATCTATTAATAATTATAGTCCTGGTGAACATATGCGATGGCAGGCTCTAGTAGCCATCTTCAGAATTGAAGATGGCTCCTGGAGTCCCAAACCTGTTCACTTGCTTCTGTGGTAGCAATAAATAGTTTCACTTACCTCTGTCTGTTGATTCGTTCTGACAGAAAATGACGTTTTAACCCTGACACAATCCACCGTCTCTCTTGTTAGCCTTTGAGGCGCACAGCCAGCCCTCAGGCAGTTAGCATCCAGTGGATTCGCAGACCACCCTAGTTCAATGCCCTCCCCAACACCAACATTAATTCGCACCTCACCCCAGCGTGATTTTCCCCTTCTTAATTCGTCAGCTTTGTACGTAATGGGGAGAGCTTGCTTATGCGTGAGTTGAAGTTTGTGTTAGGGAGACACTGGACTAGGGTAGTCCAGGCAGAAGTATTAGTCACAATGCCACCGTGAAATTGTGGATAGCACATCCAGTGGCTTGTCCAAGCACTTCTTGCTGCTTAGCGTATAGTTGACTTGCGAATGTTCATTCAAGCATAATGATACAAGAAAAGTATCCCCCCACAGACACTTTAATTTGAAACAGCTGCGTGCGATGTCTCACATTTTAGAGTGACAGTTAACTAACGACTTTTTTTTTCAGGTATCGCAGGAGGTCGTCACGGGTACGGGTGGGAATACCGTAAGTAGTCCATATTTTAGAGATTAAATGCTTCCGTATTGATTCACTTGGGCACTTGTAATATTTTGTATTAAATTTGTCCCCTGTTTGTACGGAATTTGACTGCATTGGAGTTGTAATCTGTAAGTACTATGACAAAGTGCATTGGATTCGGGAAATTCTGAAGACTGATGTGGGTGAATTTCTCTTTCCTGTGCAATTAAGTATTGCTGGATAATTTGGAGACGTTTTTCTGTGCACAAATCGTGACAAATCGCGTTACCCATTACTGAGGGTGATACATTCACACACGACATACAGATTTTAGTCTGAAACACTCAGGGAAAGCTATCTCTCTTCATCGGCAAACACCTTTGATACTCATCCACAATACCGTTTAATGCCTAAATTACATAAACACATCCTTATTGAATATACACAAGAACGTTATTATCAACACATTTACTCGACCCTACCGCATCTGACAGATTCTGGTCTCAACATACGGCGAGAATCTCCACCCCGAAAATTCGAAGGTTGTTCGGGCATATGTTCTGACAATTTCGGCTTAACGAACTCTTGTCTCCAGCGACTCGTCAAAGAGTATTAATGTAATTAGATACGAAGTGTTGAGAGTTTTCGACATAAGCAAAACGGGCCGTATCTCAACACGCACTTGTTTGTGGACAAATACACTGAAGAGCCAAAGAAACTGGTACACCTGCCTAATATCGTGTAGGGCCCCGCCAGCACGGAGGTGCCGCAACACGACGTGGCATGTACTCGACTAATGTCTGGCGTAGTACTTGTGGGAATATGTGCCAGAAGCCTGCAGAGCTGTCCATTAACCTGTAAGGGTTCGAGGGGATGGAGATTTCTCCTGAACAGCACGTTGCAAGGCATCTCAGATATGCTCAATAATGTTCTTGTCTGCGGAGTTTGGTGGCCAGTGAAAGTGTTTAAACTCAGAAGAGTATTCCTGAAGCCACTCTGCAGCAGTTCTGGACGTGTGGGGTGTCGTATTGCCCTGCTGGATTTGCACAATGGACATGAATAGATGCAGGTGATCAGGCAGGATGCTTACGTACGTGTCACTTGTCAGAGCCGTATCTAGATGTATGAGGCGTCCCGTATCACTCCAACTGCACACGCCCCACACTATTACAGCGCCTCCACCAGCTTTAACAGTCACCTGCTGACGTGCAGGGTCCATGGATTCATGAGGTTGTCTCCATACTCGTACACGTCCATTCGCTCGATACAATCTGACCAGACAACATGTTTCCAGTCATCAACAGTCCAATGTCGGTGTTGACGAGCCCAGGCGCGATGCAAATATTTGTGTCTTGCAGTCATAAAGGGTACACGAGTGGGCCTTCGACTCCGAAAGCCCATATTGATGATGTTTCATTGAATGGTTCCCACGCCGACACTTGTTGATGGCGCAGCATTGAAATCTGCAGCAGTTTGTGGAAGGGTTGCACCTCTGTCACGTTGAACGATTCTCTGCAGTCGTCGTTGGATCTTTTTCCAGCCGCAGACATGTCGGAGATTTGATGTTTTGGTTGATTCCTAATCTTCACGGTACACTCGTGAAATGATCGTACGAGAAAATCTCCACTTCATCGCTACCTCGGAGATGCTGCGTCCCACCCTAGAGCTCCGACCACAACAACACGTTTAGAGTCACTTAAATCTTGGTAACCTGCTATTGTAGCGGCAAGTAACCGGTCTAACAACTGCGCCAGACACTTGTTACATGGGCGTTGCCGACCGCAGCGTCGTATTCTTCCTGTTTATATGTCTGTATTTGAATAAGCATGCTTACACGTTTCTTATAGGCCTTTTTTATAGTTCTGAGTAGCAATTACTACTATATGGGACAGTAATTCTAATCAATACTCCCAGTCCACTTTACGGTGTTTGGCGGAGAGTACTTCTGGTACCATTACCTCATTCCTCCTTCGCTATCGCATTCGCAAATGGCGCATAGGATGGATGGTTGTTGGTAAACAGTCGTATTATCCTTAATATTAAGGATAGTCTCGTTGAGGTTATTTCACGAGATGTTTGTGGGAAGCAGTAATATGTTACGCAATTCTTCCTGGAACATACTTTCTCTCCTGTTGAAATGGTTCCGGTGGCTCTGAGCACTATGGGGCTTAACATCTGAGGTCATCTGTCCCCTAGACGTATAACTACTTAAACCTAACTAACCTAAGGACAGCACACACATCCATGCCCGAGGCATGATTTGAACCTGCGACCGTAGCAGCAACGCGGTTCCGGACAGAAGCGCCTAGAACCGCTCTGCCACAACGGCCTGCTTCTCTCCTGTAGTGCCTGCCAGTGGAGTTTGTTGTCCATCTTCGTAATGCGTTCTCTCTTAATAAACTATCCTGTGGCAAAACCAGCTTTTCTTAGTTGGGTCTTCTCCAACCCTTTCATGAAACTAACATCGAAAGTGTCCCAGACAGAGATGCAAGACTCCAGATCCGACCGAATAAATGTTTTTCAAACCACTTCTATCGTGTATGACTTGCATTTTCTTAAGATTCTTCCTGTGACTCTGAGCTGGGCATCTGTTTTTCGTACATTTTGTTTTACGGTACTTGCTGTTTCCAGTGGAGTGTCACAAATAGTAAAATCGAATAGTTTTGGATGTCCTCTTCTATTTATGCGCAATACGTTACGTCCATTAAACATTATTTTCGACTGCTAGTGACCACGTTCCGGGTGGACTACCAATTCGATTTACGGCTTGGGCCCCTTACCTAGCTTGCATTTACCGCGAATTGCACGGCCAGCGCAAAGTCCCAAGGGACTGGAGAAAAGTGCAGGTGACTCCTGTGTATAAGAAGGCCAAAAGAACAGACTCGAAGAATTACTGACCAATATCCGTGATGTCTGTTTGCTACAGAATCCTTGAACACATTCTCAGTTCTAATATAATAAATTTTCGTGAGACCAAGAATCTTATTTCCACGAATGAGCGTGGTTTAAGAAGTTATCGCTCATGCGAAACTCAACTTTCCCTTTTCTCACATTATATAATGCGAACTGTGGATGACGGGCAACAGGCTGATTCCATATCTCTATATTTTCGGAAAACTTTTTACATGTGCCCCATTGCAGCCCGTTAAGGAAGGTACTAGTGTAAGGAACATGTTGACATAAATGTCAGCGGATCCAAGACTTCTTAAGTTACAGAATCCAGTATGTTGTCCACGACGGCGAGTGTTCATCAAAGTTTTCGTCAGGAGCGCCCCAGGCCAGTGAGATAGGAACGCTATTGTGCTCTTTATAGTTAAATAATTTGGCAGACAGGATGGGCAGGGTGTTTGCCGAGGTGTGGTGTCTGAGTTGAGTGACTGCAAGAAGATACAAGATGACTTACACAAAATTTCTAGTTGATGCATGAATGGCAGCTAGCTCAAAATGCAATAAATGAAAGTTAATGCGGGTGAAGAGGAGAATAAACCCACAATGTACGGACACAACATTAATAGTGTCCTGCTCGGCACAGTCAAGTCGTTTAAATATCTGGGCGTAAGTTTGCACTGCGATATGGGATGCAACGAGCATGTGATGGTTGTGGTAGGGAAGGCGAACGCCGCGCGGGATTTGCCGAGCGGTCTTAGGGTGCTGCAGTCATGGACTGTGCCGCTGATGCCGGCGGAGGTTCGAGTCCTCCTTCGGGAATGGGTGTGTGTTTGTCCTTGGGATAATTTAGGTTAAGTAGTGTGTAAGCTTAGGGACTGATGACCTTAGCAGTTAAGTCCCATAGATTTCACACACATTTGAACATTTTGAAGGCGAACGGTCGATTTCGGTTTACCGGAAGAATCTTTAGGAAAGTTTAGTTCATCTTTAAAGGAGCCCGCATATAGCACGCTAGTGCGGCTTATTCTTGAGTACTGCACGAGTGTTTGAGAACCGTGCCATGTCGGATTAAACATCGAAGCAATTCAGAGGCGGGCTGCTAGATTTGTTAATGGTAGGTTCGAACAGCATGCAAGTGTTACGGGCAGCCTTCGGGAACTGGAGAGAAGGCGACATTCTTTTCGAGGAAAAATGTGCAGAAAATTCAGAGAACCTGCGTTTGAAGCATATAGACTGTCTTTTTCCCTCGCTCTATTTGCGAGTGAATCAGGAAAGGAAATGACTAGCAGTGGTACAAGTGGCGTTCAATAACTATTGCAAAACACCTGTTTTTACTCAGCCAATTTCAGTTCAAAATACGCGGAATTTGTTGTAGGGCGAAGTGGAATATTCCCGCTTCAGCCACTATAGTTTCAAGAAATTCCTATAGGTTGCGGTGCTATACGTAGCCTTCAAAATGGAGCCTGTAATCGAAGCTGGCTCCAAGCAGACAGCTGTCACAGAGTTAAAATGGGTTCAAATGGTTCTGAGCACTGTGGGACTTAACTTCTAAGGTCATCAGTCCCCTAGAACTTAGAACTACTTAAACCTAACTAACCTAAGGACATCACACACATCCATGCCAGAGACAGGATTCAAACCTGCGACCGTAGCGGTCGCGCGGTTCCAGACTGTAGCGCCTAGAACCGCTCGGCCACCTCGGCCAGCGTCACAGAGTTACTTTTGATGGAAAACCAGAGCGTCAAAAATATTCATAGATGCTTGTAGAATGTCTACGGAAATCTGGCAGTGAACAAAAGCGAGGTGTGTCTTTGCGTAAGGCGAATGTCATCTTCGCAGTCTTCGCAACAAGGTTACGAGAACCAGTCCGATCTTTCGCGTGCCGTGCGGCCTCATACAGCTGTGACTTCTCATTGTTCGGAATGTGGACACTCTCTTTCCAGGTCATCGACGGATCACAGTCAATCAATCAATTCCCTCGCTGCTCACCTAGACGTCTCTGTGGTAGCCCTGTCACACTCGCCCATTAATTGGGATAGTCAAAGGAGTGTGCCAGCGACGATACCCAGCGGGCCGCCTAACAGAACACCGTAAAGAGCAACGAAGGACCGTCTGTGCGTAATTGCTTGCGCTTAACGAAGCTGATCGCGACAGTTTTTTATCGAACAGCGTCACAGGCGATGAAACGTGCGTTCATGACTTCGAACTGAAAAAACCGGTAATCGATGGAGCGGCACCACACCGTCTCTCGTGCTAAGAAGAAGTTCAAACCACACTCTGCAGGAAGTAGCGGTGTGTGGTGGAGAGTTTATTAATGCAGCAAGACGTTGGCTCCGGCGTGCGTGTAGAATGGTACGATGCAGGTCCTCCCAGTAATGAGGCGTAAGGCCGTCGCACTGGGAGTATGATGAAAAATATGGTTTTGTAGCTATTAGAGTGGGGAATAATATGGTACATTTGAATCCTTAATAAAATGAACTTCCTTTCAGAAAAAAATGTGTTGCATTACTTACTGAACGCAGTCGTAGAAGCCAAGAGGGGGCAAACGTGGGTCTCGCTTCTCGCGCTTCCCTACTGGCTAGCCAGTGGCAAGGGTACGTTAGTGCATTCAGCAGAGAGCTGAAAGCATACCCTGTCAGCAGCTTTTACTGGAATGGACTACTTCTGTACTGAAGGACAGGCTGGCTTGGCACATAGGTCTTGCAAGAACTCTCTGGAAAGCTGCGTCTGTAGCTTACTTGCAGCTACACATATGAAAGTAAATTTTAAATTCTCAATTCAAAGTATCGATGAATTATCAAAACTTACTAGGCACCCCGTTGGTTAGCCTCCAAGATAAATCACAAGGTCACTTATTTAGAATGTAAAAAGACTAGGTATACAAACATATCTGAGATGAATTTCTTTTTATGGGGGGGCGTGATTAAGTCTTTAGTATACAAGACTCCAGAAGAGATAGTTGCCAATTGGCTGAAACTGCAGCGATGGAGCATGTTACACAATTATTAGCACGCAGATGCCAGTTGCGCATTAATGTAAACGGAAGACATTTTCAGCAACATTTCTAAAACAATATTCATCCCACCGGACTCTGAGGACCATCTCTGGAAACAGCTAGCACCAAAATCTTCATGATCGCCTAGCCAGGAAAAAGTGCCTCTGTGACAGTTTTGCGATATTAAAAAGTGTTCTTTTCATCTCGTCTAAAATTTTGTATCCATCGTTCTTTCACACAGGTATAAGTGCAGACGTTTCTACTGGTGACTCAGGACGATGTACTGAACAAAATTGCACGAGTATTTGTGTCATTTGCAGACTAGTAATTATAGCTATTACGAGTACACTACTGGCCATTAAAATTGCTACACCGCGAAGATGACGTGCTACAGACGCGAAATTTAACCGACAGGAAGAAGATGCTGTCATATGCAAATGATTAGCTTTCCAGAGCATTCACACAAGGTTGGCGCCGGTAGCGACACCTACAACGTGCTGACATGAGGAAAGTTTCCACCCGATTTCTCATACACAAACAGCAGTTGACCGGCGTTGCCTGGTATAACGTTGTAGTGATGCCTCGTGTAAGGAGGAGAAATGCGTACCATCTCGTTTCCGATATCGATAAAGGTCGGATTGTAGCCTATCGCGATTGCGGTTTATCGTATAGTGACATTGCTGCTCGGGTTGGTCGAGATCCAATGACTGTTAGCAGAATATGGAATCGGTGGATTCAGGAGGGTAATACTGAACGCCCTGCTGGATCCCAACGGCCTCGTATCACTAGCAGTCGAGATGACCTCATGGCTGTAACAGATCGTCCAGCCACGTCTCTATCCCTGAGTCAATAGATGGGGACGTTTGCAAGAAAACAACCCTCTGCACGAACAGTTCGACGACGTTGGCAGCAGCATGGACTATCAGCTCGGAGACAATGGCTGCGGTTACCATTCATGCTCCGTCACAGACAGCAGCGCCTGCGATGGTGCACTCAACGACGAATCTGGGTGCGCGATTGGCAAAACGTCATTTTTTCGGATGAATCCAGGTTCTGTTTACAGCATCATGATGGTCGCATCCGTATTTGGCGTCATCGCGATGATCGTACATTGGAAGCGTATTCGTCAACGCCATACTGGCGTATCACCCGGCGTGATGGTATGGGGTGCCATTGGTTACACGTCTCGGTCACCTCTTGTTCGCACTGACGGCACTTTGAACAGTGGACGTTACATTTCACATGTGTTACGACCCGTTTCTCTACCCTTCATTCGATCTCTGCGAAACCATAATTTCAGCAGGATAATGCACGACCGCATGTTGCAGGTCCTCTACGGGCCTTTCTGGATACAGAAAATGTTCGACTGCTACCCTGGCCAGCACATTCTCCAGATCTCTCGTCAATTGGAAACGTCTGGTCAATGGTGGCACAGCAACTGGCTCTTCACAATACGCCAGTCTGTACTCTTGATGAACTGTGGTACCATGTTGAAACTGCATGGGCAGCTGTACCTGTACACGCCATCCAAGCTCTGATTGACTCAATGCCCAGGCGTATCAAGGCCATTATTACGGCCAGAGTTGGTTGTTCTGGGTACTGATTTCTCAGGATCTATGCACCCAAATTGCGTGAAAATGTAATCACATGTCAGTTATAGTATAATATATTGGTTCAATGAATACACGTTTATCATCTGCATTTCTTCTTGGAGTAGCAATTTTAATGGCCAGCAGTGTAGTATGCTTTTAGTTTGGGTAGTTCCTCCATGTACATGTGGCAAGGGCAAGCCATTAGTGCATATTTTCCCCCGAATGGCTGCTCACTTTGTGAAGTCGGGACATATGGACGCAAAATGGTTAGTGTATACTGGCACGCGTAGCCCACCTAGTGGTGTAATTATGACCAAGCAGAAAACATGTGGTAGAAAATTATGTGGCATATTTGCGGGAAGACTTTGACTCAAAGAAAAAACAAACAATACCATAATGTGTGCGTATGTCTTAACGTAACACATATAAAAATATCTGCACTTATACCCATTACATGTTATACACTATATAGTAAAGAATGTATCACACATTCCTGGAATAGACTGAAATTACTTTTACATTTATTCCGTTAACAACGACGTGTTGAGTTCTGTCTGCAAGGAAGTCTTGAAACCAGTCGCAGATCTGGTCCGACGGAAAGCTCGTATTTACTTTCATTAAACGGTTGCATGGGACAGTGTCAGATCCCTTCCTGAGGTAGAGGAACACGGCATCAACCTGAGCGCCGATGTCTACCGCGCTGTGAATCTCACGGACGGACTGCGCGGCTTTCGCAAGATCTCTTGTTTGGCGAATTCATGTCCATTTCCAGTTGAAGATATTTTCGTTCTCCAAAAATATCACAATACGCTGGCGTAATACGTGTTCCAAAAATCTGTAACAAATTGACGTCAGCTATACGGGCCTACAATTATTTGCATCTACGACTGTTCTGGAAAACGTGAATAACCTGCACTTTTCTGTAGTCACTGGTAACTCCTAATTATTCCCACGATACATTACAGCTAGAAGTGGAGCAAGTTCTCTCACATAATCTCTGTATAATCTCACAGGTTTCTGATCCAGTCCATACGTCCTTCAATTATCAAGCGACTGTTGTTGCTTTTCTATTCCGCGATCAGTTTTCTAAATATTTGCCACATCGGCGTTCATGCGGTAATTGAAAGGAGGAACCTGTTACATCTTACGGTGTGAAACAGTTTCGGATGAAGGGTTTCATTACCTCGGCCTTATCGTTCTCATACTTTTTTTTCGTTTCGGTACTGATATGGTCACTGAGCGACTTAACACCTGATTTAGATACGCTTATTGACTTATTCGTAATTTCTTACAATTATAATCAGATCTGCTGGGAAAATTTTAATTAAAAATTCATTGTGTTCTTCTCTCATAACTCTCCTTACGTTCATTTTCGCTTCGTTCAACTTTTGTTTGAAGCTAAGCTGTGACTTCACTTAAATCTGTGATGAAACTCTCTTTGCCTTCGTAGCAACTTTCTAACATCGTTCATTAAGGCACGGTGGATCTTTCTAGTTCCTTAAAACCTTGTTTAGGACATATTGAACTATGCTCCATGTCTTCGTTCACATCATTGAATGTTTGATGATACTCCGAAATTTGAATACATCAACCTTGCTAATCAAAATATTTGCCTACCTTTCTTAACGTTCCTTGGAACACCTTATACGCGGAAGTGTTTTCACTCAGGGCTGTACATTAGATAGTACATTAGTTTAGCACGCTATTTTAACAAGGACGCCAGTCGTGGTGTTGTGAGAGGTATCCAGCTGATTGTTACTGTACATACGTATATACGAGAGTGTGGTATCGCCTTCCATATTCACAACACTGAACGTTATGTGGCTGCCGATGGAACGGACGAACCGTATGTGGATGATTTCTTGTGTTTAAGTGAAACGCTTAGGAAATGAAGAGATTGCATACATTTTTTTCCAAATTTGGTGTCCACACAGAAACGTTTATGTCGCTTATCGAGAACAGTAAACTTGTCTTCGTAGACTAGACTTAAAAAAGTAGCAAATTTATCTACCTTGTTTTTTTTTTCCTCTATAGCATCACATTGCATCATGCGCTCCTCGCAATAAAACACTACTAGCCCAACTATCTATGCATTTTCTTTCATAAATATAACCCAGTCTGCGAGGCAACTCTGCTACAGCAGTAATTGGGTTTCCATATTTCTTCAGAAACTCTTGTAGACCGTCTATTGATTTTTTCTAAGTCCTTCATTTCCAAAGAAGTGTAGCTAACTGCCCCGTATCGCTTACAGCAATTTCCAGGACACTCAGAAACAATTAGATAAGTGGTTTCAGTTGTTGAACAACCATGTTCAGACATAGCCAAATAAAGAGCAATGGTTATCAATAACGAAAGATGTAATATAATTATTACTTTTAAACATTTAGCGGTTAGGACAGTGTTTCACAGTTCCTAACACTACCGTATCACAAAGCACATAGTGAGGTACAGCCAATAAGGATGCATTGGAAACGGGAAATTATCAGGGTGCTCAAAATGTGCCCAATGTACTTTGTCACTAACAAGAGTTTCCAAATTCAGAAAATGGAGATACGCATTTACAATATAAGCACAGTAACAGAAAGTGTATTTAACATTCAGATTAAATGATACGGAATAATGAAAGATATCAGTTTTTTTAAAATTGAATAACAACAACCTAATGCAAAATTTCATGAAGAATTGCTTATAACAACGTTTATTAAGGGATGTAATGGTTAACAGTATCAAGAAGAATGTAGGAAGGAAAATCACGCATGAGAACCTAGGACATGGAAACAGAAATACTCTTTAGATGTGGGAGTGATAAAATCTGACTATAGCCCCTGTTAAGAACCCAGAAGTGGAACTGGCTAAGGACGTATGTGTTCGGAAATTACACAACGTAATCACAAATTTGCTATAATGTGTATAATAAAGAAAGGAACACAGAAGAAAGAAAGGTAAATTTGTAGTGATTAGAGACTGCGTGTGTCCTTAGCTAACTAAACAAGAGTTACAGACAAAGTTAATGAAATGAAACACTTGAGAAGACTGATTGTCAATTAATACAGTTTTAATCTATGTCGGATATTTTTCCTGTTGACTGAATCCCTCACTTTATAGAAGAAAATGTTTTAAACTACGTAAGTAAAACATTGTACATGCTTCAAATTGCCTCCAAAAACTTCATTTAACTGTGCAGGAAAGTCAGAAAAAGTCTGAAAAGCTCGTAATCGCGTTGCACAGTAGGTTTTACTAAGAAATAATTGTTAAGAAAAACAAAACGGTATGTTGCGCCGTTCCGAGTTAATTAGCACTGAAATTAGCCAATCAAGTCTTTGCGCGCACAGATTCAAGCGGCCAGCCAGACACAATTAATGTCAGTTGTTCACATAGCACTGATTGTAGCGAAGGAGACAGTTCAGCCTCTGGCCAGGGTTCGTTCCTTACTATCGTCTCATGTCCAGTTTTTGAATCAGTCTCTTGTTCGGTTTTAGGAAACCAAATGAAGAACATGTTTGGCGGCACCCCTTCTGGCGAGCTGCGTGAACTTGAACGCGTAACGCCCTGACTGGCTAACTTCAACTTTAATTAACTCGGAAACGGCGCATATAATCAATTGTTTTCGTAGCAATTATTTCCCAGCGCAGCCTACCCTGCAGGCTTTCCAGACTGTTTCTGACCACCCTGTATAAGTAACGTAAATTTTCACTGTGCCCACCTGCGACTCGATGCGTCACTTGCAGAGTAGAGTCATAACGAGCCTTCGTCAGATTCAGCATGATGTACAATGTTTCCCTCCCAGACACTCACGGACGGAAAAATAATTATGAAGTGTTACATCAAAACTAGACATCATTGTCTGAATGGGAATTCCGCGATCGTTCATTATTAAAATATGACGTTTCAGTCTTCGATCGCTATACTTTATTTTCAATTACCGGTTTCGGGCTAGCTGCCCATCTTCAGATCATATATGGTAGTTACAGAGTAACCTGTCCATACAGAACACTCGGTTCACTGTCGCTTATGACAGCGAACCGAGTGTTCTGTACTGACAAGTTACTCTGTAACAACAATATATGATCTGAAGATGGGCAGCTAGCACGAAACCGGTAACTGAAAATAAAGTATAGCGATCGAAGACTGAAACGTCACATTTTATGAAGTGTTACATGTCATGTACAACACCGAATGTCCTTCGCTGCGTAAAAGGTGTGTATTTGATGTAGGCAAGTGATTCTCTGAAGGGGGAAAGCAGTAGGTACAGAATGTGAAGGCAGCAACTGGCGACAGATAAATTATCGACTTCTAAGTTGGACAGTTGTAGATACGAGGGCTGGAAGAGGCGGGCGGTTGTAGCTATTGGTGAACCCAGGCCAGGCCGACGATAGAGTTTTGCCCGTTAGTAGGAATCGGCTGCGGCCTTGCTAGTGGCGCATCGTTCTGTGTCGGTGCGGCTTCATCACGTGAGGGGACGAATCGGCTTGCGACAACGGTGGTTGTCAGCAGTGGCCCAGGGACCCTCAGCTGGAAGGAGGTGGCTGACACAATCGTTCCCCAGTATCTCGAAGCTGGGAGGACTCCAGATCGTACCCCGGCCCTTCCAAGATGGCAGAAGAACGTACGCGGTCTCGTGGTGGCAGCCGACCCACAGCGGACACCAATTCGAAGGCCAGCTGTCGCAACATGCACAGCATGGACGGACAACAAGCGTTTGTATACGACGAGGCACGTCTTATTGCGGCTGAGGTGACGTACGCGTCCTGCCATGTAATGTCAAACCGTCTCGAGACGCTGTTCATGGCACCACTGCTCAGTAGTTGCAGAACCAGTGCATTGTTGCAAATGCTGAGCTGGCGGGTTTTGGGAAGCGCCTGGATTTCGGCACTTGGCCCGGGCTTCACCCCATGCCACTCCAACTCTCCCCTCCCGGAATAGCTTGGCTCACCAAAAAAAGATATTAAACGTAACACCACTTCTGTTTCAGCCAGACTATCTAATTGATAGTCTGGCTGAAACAGAGTTGGTGTTACATTTAAAATCTACTCTTTTTTCCCTCTTTATATTTACTCTATCTACACCATTCCGCGCTCATGGGACGGTGTCACAGAGTCCTTGATTCTTGACTTCTACACACTTCAATTCTCCAAGATTCGGTCGTTTCCTTACATGTGCCAACACTGTCGACGAACGGGTCAAACGATGGAAATGGTTCGATTTGGGCCAGCCTACGCTCTTCTTGGTAGGAACAGATAATGTCTGCTATCACCAAAATGGAGAATGCAGCTAACATGGTAATTCTTACTGCGATCAGCCAGTGCTGACGTTCAGAATGGTATTTCTTCGTGTGACCAAGCAGATGTTCCAACGATACGTGGCCATTCTGAACGGACTGAATCTCGTCCAGGGAGACTATAAGAGTCAGGTATATGGTGACATTCACCTATGCTAGGTATCGTTTAGGCAGAATTTCGAAGGGAGGATGTGGTAAGTAAAGAATAGAGCAGGTAGTGTTCGCCGTTGTGGAGATGATGACAGGTAACTGGACACTAAGAAAGGACTTCAAGTACAAGCAGTAGGACACAACATTCGAGGGCTGGAGGGAACCTTTGGGAAACTACAGCATATGATGCAGAATAAATCGGTGTAGAACGACACTCGAGGGGAACATCAGCTGTTACGGTCCTCCTTTGCATGGTTGTCGGAGCAGCAATCCCAAACAACAGACTGATTCCCCCGAGTCCGACTGAACAGAAACTGGACAGAAGCAGGAATTAGACTCGTAAAGACAGTCTGGCACCACTGATGGGGAAGACTTAGAAAAAGTAAACATGATACAGCATCAGGTGCAGCCAGACGTGGAGGGTAAAAAAGGCATCATAGAGCTGCATACTAATCATCTGATAAGTGTCGAGGAAGGCGTGGTAAATAATATCTGACACTCCTGTTCCGTGGCCGTCACACATGTGACTCTCATTCAGGAGTCAACCCACGATAAAACGCAACATAGGCGTTATCAGGGTTCGCCTGCTTAAAGCTGACGTCCAATTAATCATTATTATTCTCCTGATGGTTTACCAGCACAACGCCTAGTTGCTGGATGATTACTAAGCCAGCGACACTGTTATAGGTTACATGATAGAAGTGAACACTTTGACACAACAAGAGCCAGCCAAGCCCCTATAAACACACCTCATCTTTATATGGGAGTATATAGTCTGGCAGCCACCATCTACTAAGAGAAAGTATCCCCAACTTACGAACCGGACATTAGTCTGCAAGTTGCAACTGTCAAACTCTACTTCTAGCTGCGGGCCTACCAGCTCTGCTGAGTTGAGTGCTGGTGTCTCAGTGCCTTCCAATCAGTGGTCCTACTGCAGGCCAAAAATCAGATGGTGCCTGTCTCCTAACTCGGCAGCCTACAGTTCGGATCCTGGGCAGTGCAGTTACTCACTCGTCTTGCCTGGGTGTCATATGACAACGCTGCTTGCGGCTGCCATTATGTGTCAGCGCTGTAGCTGAAAATCATCTCGAGTGCGCTGGGACATTGGCTGGATTCCGATCACCAAATAATGCTGCATCCTGGGCAGTCAGGTTAGTTGTCTCCCATCTGCAGCGCGGGCGACCGCTGCTGCTGAGGTCAGCTTCTAGGTGGGCCACTGCCAATACTGCTCTCCCAGCCATGTGGCTTGCGGCTGTGGAGGAACCTGCTAATGAGGCACCTCTTGTTACGTCATAAATGGGTGCACCTTGGAAGGAGTGGGCGCACCCACGCACCGTCACATTTCTATAATTCAAGGGGTAATAAAATATTTTATTATTAATGACGTTCCCATGAACAAAAATTGGTCAGAATGCTGTAAAAGACCCACCCTTTCATCACAACCATGCCACTGTAGAGTTTATCTACCCTGAGCCTCTGCCATCCTACAATTTCACAGTGGGCCCTAGACTGTCACAATGTCAAAGTCTATCGACTTCACAATTCCCTCTGAGTGAATCTCGTTGCCAAGACGTTGTGCACCCACCTGTCATCTTCTATGAATTTTTTCGTGTTAGGTCCAGACTGTGCCCAAGGGAAAGCGGAAACCTCCCAGTTTGATCGTATGCATCTTCTCAACCTGGCACCTCCTACCCTTTATTTCGTTAAGGAAAGTTCTTAAGAAGATTACATCTTGGTTTACACATATCAAAACAGGATAGCTTCTTTTGCATCAACGACCTCATTTAGAGATAAGCCTGCACTTTCGTGTGACTTTGAATTATGAGCTGCTACTATGTACGGTAGTAAAGCATCCCAGTCACAATGGTGACTATTTAATAATAATTTTCTTTATTGTTCGGTGCATCTGTCCTGTCTTCCCATTGGCTTACGGATGTAGTGTACTAGTCCACAACTTCTTACTTCGAAAAGTCAACACAATTAATTAATCAGTTCCAACTTAATATCAGTGCCCTGATCTATTATTATAACCTATGACAACCAAAACCTTAATTAGTAGATGTTAACCATTGCCCGAGCAATTTTGCTTTTTAATTTAACGCTTAGACGCATACAAATAAACAATGAACAGTGCCGTACGAAAAAGTGTGCTGTGTAAAACGTAAAATTTGCATCGTTCGGCAAGGCAGCGAAAAATTAGACCACAATTGTGTCTATTGAAGAAGGAAACCAAAGACTTGCTAGCGGACAGCGTTTACTGATCTAGGCAAAAACCCAAGCGGAAATTACCGTAAGTAAAAATCAACAAATTACCATCGAACTGTTGTTCGGTCTGAAAAACAAATCAATTTGCAAGTCTCTTAATTACAGACCGCTGATGATGCTTAACTCAAATAAAGCGAAATGCTTCTGGTGAGAAAAACAAGCATGTTCTTGTAACGATTGAACAAAAATACCCTCAGGAATTGTTAGGTAGCTATGGATAATATGGCTACACAAGTGAATTAATTGCTTAAACGTTAGGCACCAATAATTTTCTGCAATCGATCATTCTGCAGATAATCAGCCTCCATGCCCTGCCAACATAGAATCACGAGCCTGCCTCAACACTATATCGTGTAAACTTGCCAGCATGAGCATTAGCGACCTCACCTTGTTTGTCTGTATAATACTCCATCGTCACCACTTAGCTGAGCTTCCAACGTGAATTATTAACGATCTTGGTCTTCAGCGTCAACCTTTCACCACTTGTCTGCAGATATACCAACACATTCCACAACGTGTGTTGAGACGTTTGTGTTAACATCTTTCCCTGGACAAAGTATGACTTCAAAATCGCCCTAAACGTTAAAGCCTATAGAATCAATGTGCTAGATGGCTCTTTATGGCCTAGAAGCCACTTCAGTGCTCCAAGATCTGTTACAACTTTAATATGCCGATCTTACAAGCATCAAAGGAAATAAGTGATTCTACAGATCAAACTGAGCATCTATTTTTCGGTAGTTAGTAAATTTTCTCTGCCTTTTTTAACAGTCTAGGAGCATAAACTATTGGGTGCTCTGCATCATCAATCTGCTGACTCAAAAAACCCTCCACAGCATCACTGCTCACACCACAAGATAATATAAACTGTTACGATAATCTGAGCAAGCAGGGATGAGACCAATGGTCAATAAATCTTTTAACTGCACAAAAACCTCTTCGAATTCTGGCGTCTATTGCAACTTCACCTGTTTCTTCAATAAATATATCAGAGCTTCCTATTTCTGTAAATTTTGGGACAAATTTCCCATAATAATTAGCTATCCCAAAATAGGACTGCTGCTATTTCTCTGTTTTCCCTGTCACGAATCCTTGGTCAATAATATGGCAAAATAGCGAGTTTCATTTTCTACTAAATTACTCTTTGTCAAATTCAATATCAGTCGTGCCATTTGTAACCGACTAAAGTTGTCATGTCATCCTACCATGTACTTCTAGAAGTCCTTAGAGAAGGCAATAGTATTGTCCAGATACATCATGATTTGTCAACTCCATCCAGTAGATATTGAAATGTCACCAGCGAATTGTTAAATTCTAATGGCATTCACCGGTACTGAAAACGACCATATGGATCGATAAACGCAGTCTAGATATTTTCTGCAGCTATCTCTAACTAATGTAGATCAGAGCCCACACAGAGGCTTACCGACAGTCCTTTCCATGAACAATACGAGACTGGAATAGAAGGGAGAACCGATAGAGGCACTCAGGGTACCCTCCGCCACACACCGTCAGGTGGCTCGCGAAGTATGGATGTAGATGCACTTCACACATCCATTGTCATAAAGTAGAGGAACTGCATCCGTAACTGTCCTTTTATAAATCTTTAGACCTAACTTTCGTCTGAGCTCACCGGCACAATTCCTATCGCTGCTGCCCAAGGACTAATGTCGTGGAGCTGCTGGTTGTAGATGATGATTAATTTGATAAGGTTTTCTATACACTAGTGATTCATTTCCATTGGGAACCCTATACTATATCAGCGGCGCAGCTGTCAATGACCCGAGAGGATTAAACAGCGCTGCGAAATCCTGTAGTAATCCTTCCGTTTCCTCACTATCATGTCCTTCTAAACACATAAACCCATTCACCCACAATGTAGCTAAATCGATAGATTGTTCTGATTTCGAATATTCGTCCCCGAAATCTCTGTCTAATTCTTCCTCCTCCAAACTTCCACGTTGGCTATCAGTGCACCCCTTGATAGCTACATTTCTTATTTATTTATAATTCAGTCATCAGTCGCCCGACTGGTTTGATTTGGCTGCCACGAATTTCTCTCTTGTGCTAACCTCTTCATCTCAGAGTAGCAATTCCACCCCAAGGTCCTCAATTGTTTCTTGGCTGTATTTCAGTCAACGTCTTCTGCTACAGTTTTTACCCTCAACACCTCCATCTAGTACCACGGAGGTTATTTCCTGATAAATCGCATAATCCTGTCCCAACTCATCGTTGGTATTTTCCGTATCTTTCTTTCTTCGTCAATCCTGCAGAGTACCTCCTCATTCCTTTTCTTACCAGCGCTCTGTAGCAACACATCTCAGATACTTCGATTCCCTTCTGTTCCAGTTTTTCAAATGTCTGCAGTTCACTACCATACACTTCTGTGCTCCGAACATACATTTGAAGATTTTCTTTCTGTAATGAAGTTGCATTTTTGTGTTTTGTCTGCTTTTTATGTCCGTTTCCTTCACCAGTCATTGGTTATTTTGCTTCCAAGTTATCAGAATTTCTTTGTTGACTTTGTGATGTGTGCGATGTCCTTAGGGTTAGTTAGGTTAGTAGTTCTAAGTCCAGGGGGTTAATGACCCCAAATGTCCTATAATGCTTAGAACCATTGGAACCATTTAGTTGTTCAATACTTTAATTGAAACTGACGGAATCCAGCAGAAGCTGCTGAAAGTGTTGCAGGGTTTTTTCTAGACACTTTAAGATAACTGCAAATTCCATTAGATTCATTAATACCAACTTCAGAGGGCGTCATCAACGCGGCCAGCAGTCGACCTATATGTTTCACCAAATTAAAGAACATCTAGGGAAAAATGTAGAAGGAATTGGATGCCCTGCCCATATTCCACAATACTATGTCAACCGCTGCTGGACTCTTAACTATCGACAGTGAAATGATCATCAGAAAAAATTTCATTATACACTCCTGGAAATTGAAATAAGAACACCGTGAATTCATTGTCCCAGGAAGGGGAAACTTTATTGACACATTCCTGGGGTCAGATACATCACATGATCACACTGACAGAACCACAGGCACATAGACACAGGCAACAGAGCATGCACAATGTCGGCACTAATACAGTGTATATCCACCTTTTGCAGCAATGCAGGCTGCTATTCTCCCATGGAGACGATCGTAGAGATGCGGGATGTAGTCCTGTGGAACGGCTTACCATGCCATTTCCACCTGGCGCCTCAGTTGGACCAGCGTTCGTGCTGGACGTGCAGACCACGTGAGACGACGCTTCATCCAGTCCCAAACATGCTCAATGGGGGACAGATCCGGAGATCTTGCAGGCCAGGGTAGTTGACTTACACCTTCTAGAGCACGTTGGGTGGCACGGGATACATGCGGACGTGCATTGTCCTGTTGGAACAGCAAGTTCCCTTGCCGGTCTAGGAATGGTAGAACGATGGGTTCGATGACGGTTTGGTGTACCGTGCACTATTCAGTGTCCCCTCGACGATCACCAGTGGTGTACGGCCAGTGTAGGAGATCGCTCCCCACACCATGATGCCGGGTGTTGGCCCTGTGTGCCTCGGTCATATGCAGTCCTGATTGTGGCGCTCACCTGCACGGCGCCAAATACGCATACGACCATCATTGGCCCCAAGGCAGAAGCGACTCTCATCGCTGAAGACGACACGTCTCCATTCGTCCCTCCATTCACGCCTGTCGCGACACCACTGGAGGCGGGCTGCACGATGTTGGGGCGTGAGCGGAAGACGGCCTAACGGTGTGCGGGACCGTAGCCCAGCTTCATGGAGACGGTTGCGAATGGTCCTCGCCGATACCCCAGGAGCAACGGTGTCCCTAATTTGCTGGGAAGTGGCGGTGCGGTCCCCTACGGCAATGCGTAGGATCCTACGGTCTTGGCGTGCATCCGTGCGTCGCTGGGGTCCGGTCCCAGGTCGACGGGCACGTGCACCTTCCGCCGACCACTGGCGACAACATCGATGTACTGTGGAGACCTCACGCCCCACGTGTTGAGCAATTCGGCGGTACGTCCACCCGGCCTCCCGCATGCCCACTATACGCCCTCGCTCAAAGTCCGTCAACTGCACATACGGTTCACGTCCACGCTGTCGCGGCATGCTACCAGTGTTAAAGACTGCGATGGCGCTCCGTATGCCACGGCAAACTGGCTGACACTGACGGCGGCGGTGCACAAATGCTGCGCAGCTAGCGCCATTCGACTGCCAACACCGCGGTTCCTGGTGTGTCCGCTGTGCCGTGCGTGTGATCATTGCTTGTACAGCCCTCTCGCAGTGTCCGGAGCAAGTATGGTGGGTCTGACACACCGGTGTCAATGTGTTCTTTTTTCCATTTCCAGGAGTGTATTTCCAATACGCACGGTAAGGAGAAAGAAGCTGACAGAGTTCTGCTTATCCGTTGCGGCAATAGTCAGTCTCTTCTATCTCACAGAAAAACAAGATGGCTGTCGTTAATGCCCGCAGTTGAGAGAAATCTTAAGCTGTGGATTTCGATAAAACAAGACAGGCCACCTAAAATAATTTCACATTTTCTTCAGTAGTCCGATCACTGAAATGTATTTCACGTTTCTGCAGTCAAACTTGACACTGTTTGAAAGAAAAGTGTGGAGGAAAATAAACTCTCGATATCTGGAATAAGAAATATATTAATCGACACTCGAAGATGCCCGAATGAAAGGAAAACTGCCAATTTTATTGCTATTCAGACCAATATGAATAAAAAACAAATTAAAGAATAAGATCTGTAACCAAGAAATATTTTTTGAGTTCGAAATTTGAGGTAGAAACAATGGCTTTTCATACCATAGCATGTGCTTACTTATGGAAGTGAGGTGTTTCTTCTAATAAACATCAAGGTCAAATGGATCAAATGGCTCTGAGCACTACGGGATTTAACTTCTGAGGTCATCAGTCCCCTAGAATTTAGAACTACTTAAACCTAACTAACCTAAGGACAGCACACACATCCATGCCCGAGGCAGGATTCGAACCTGCGACCGTAGCGGTCGCGCGGTTCCAGACTGTAGCGCCTAAAACCTCTTGGCCACTCCGGCTGTCTGAAACCCCAGATTGGATGGTGATTGGAAACACTATTATATGCCTGACTAAACATGGTGTGAAAATTTCTGGCGACAATTGTTTTCAGGAGTATAGGTATGTGAAGAGCGTTTTGGTAGCTAAGAGTGACTCGAAAGAATGGAAGTCCAAACACACCGTGGAAGAAAGGTGGATTTATTTTCGTAAGGAAACCGAAAATCACGAAAGCAAATGACGACTGTTAAAATTGTGCGAGTATTTGTTTTCTATTCCCGGACACAATGTCACTGTGGAAGGAATGTTTTTACTAATGAAAGAAATCTGCTGATGCCAGGGACTGTTGAATCAATCTTACAGTGCCAGTTTAACTCCAAGCTGACTTACTACGAGTTTTATAAATACCTAAAAGGGAAAAAAGACTTGCTGAAAAAGGTTAAATCATCCTAAAAGTGTCGTGTGCAACTTCTTCGGTCGCAACAAGTTCTTTGTAATTGTGTTCCAGATAAAACACCCCTATCTCATGGAGTCCCGACGATGTCCCAACTAGGTACGGCAACTATGAGTAGGGCTGAAATATTGCATCCTTCTCTTAGATCCTTTTTAATTCGAGCACTTCGATCTCGGTCTCCCAGTCTCATCGCTCTCTCTTTGTTCTTCTACATATTGCAAATCTTTTCCCACAGCTCAGAATGTCAAACGTCTTGCACCATTCTACATTGTCGAACAATTTTTCTAGGTCGACAAATCCTATGAGTGTGACTTCATTTTTCTCCTATCTTGCTTCCATTATCAAGCGCTACTGCTTCGCTGGTGTCTTTACCTTTCCAACAGCCAAACTGAGTTTCGTCTAATAGATCCTCAATTTTCTTTTAAATTCTTAGGCTCACTTCTAGTGAATTCAAATTTTCCTCGCTGGTGGCACTATCCAATTTCTGTCAAACTC
Source organism: Schistocerca americana (assembly GCF_021461395.2). Taxonomy (NCBI): domain Eukaryota; kingdom Metazoa; phylum Arthropoda; class Insecta; order Orthoptera; family Acrididae; genus Schistocerca; species Schistocerca americana. Next base: position 313,162,886 of record NC_060119.1, on the reverse strand, counting down.
TTGTACATACAGTAAACTACGGCAAATAAAAGACTGTGAGTTATCCAGTTCTTCGTTTTCCATCAAAGACTTATCCATATACAAGTTGTTAAGAATAAAAATGCAGATATTTCTACTGATAACTGAGGACAGTGTACTAAATAATATTACATCAGTATTTACTTTATTTTAAGACTAATAATAATAATATCTAATGCAGGTTGAAAAAATGGTTTCGACAGGATAAAAATGGAAAATTCTTGCCAGATCAGAATATCTCATGATGTATGCAATATTGAAAGCAAAAATTTACCTAATTTACAAAGTACAGTTGTTTGTGAACAAAAAATTGATTAAAATCATTAACGTAAAGCACAAAGAAAAGATGCATTAACAACGAAACGCGATAAATGGAATGCCTTCGTTGCTAGCAAACGGGAGTATCCAACGAAAACTTTACAGTTTTTTGAGGAAAACAACACTTTCGTGCTACATGAGGACGCCACTCTAGTTTTGCAAAGAAAAATTGAATACGCTGTTAATGGCGCCAATTTCCTACTCAGGCAGTTTCATAAAATTCGGTTGATTGGCATGAACCCAAAACCTCCAAAGTTATGTTCTCAGCTTAAAGTCCACACAGTTCACCCAGTTTCAGACAATATGAAGAGTGATTACCATGGCGTTGCAAAGTTTCTTAATGACAATTAAAAAATATTATGTATTTCGAATTAATTATTAACTTTCCGTCAAAATTTCGTTAGTAAAGTTAAAGACATTGTGATCAAAACACCAAACTGATGTCATTCGATATTAAAATTTTTACACCAAAGTATCTGTGCAAGCAACTTTAGATATTACAGAAAAAATTACATCTTTATAAAAAAAAAATCCTGATAAGCAGATTTCTGACTACATGAATTTCATTCAAAATGTAGTCAAATGTAACTGTTTCGACTTCAGTGAGTAGTTGCATCAGAATACAACCGTCTTGCAATGAGTGTGGTACTCTTGCAGACATATTCATAAATTACTTACAAGAAAAATATTTAAAAAATTTCACTCGCTAGTTTAGGTGTTGTCTCATGTTCCAGATATGTAGGCGAAATTTTGAGTATTCACAGAGTGGCTAGTAACGGCAACGACCACCTCCTCAAAATCTTTTTCGGACTTTAAAAGCAAATCGCTTTCACATGTGAGCTCAAAAATTAATTTAGTTAGTTAAATTACTTGGATCTAAAATTAAGAATAGTTGATTACAATATTTGTTTCAATATTTTTGGCAAAAGAACCTACAGTGATCGTGTGGTACCGTCCTGTTCACCAAAGTTTCATGTTCACAAAAAAATCTTTTTTCTATTTTTCCATCCATAGAGCTGTTTCTACTCCTTTATCTGATGAGAACCTTGAAGCTCAGATTAATTTTGTTAATATTTTTGCAGTCAGTTATGGATATGAACCAACCATAGTGGCTAACATTTTCAAAAATAAAGACGATGATAGAATCACCATTCTTGGCACTTTTCCCAGTATCGAAGGCAATGAAAGGGAAAAAAATTCTGTACAATCTTTAGGACCTGTATCTTCTGGGAGTCAGCGTCTCCTTCAAAACAAAAACGACTTTAACGTAACATTTTTTGCTAACAGTACTTTGAAACATAATCTTATCCGTAATTCATAAAACCAGTGCAGTCTCCCTGGCAAAACTCAGGTGTCTATAAAATCAGCTGTGATACGTGCCCAGCCTATTAGATAGGGCCAACACGACGAGCAATTACTGTGAGATATAAAAAAACATCTCTTAGAAGAAAAGGTAAAAATATGTGTAGCTCATTTTTTGCTGATCATTTATTAACTACAGGCTACAAGTCTAAACAAGTCCATGACGTCAGTATCCTGTGCACGTGCTTGAGACTTGATATCCTTGAAGAATTATAAATTTTCAAATACCTTCCTCTTAATGACGGTTTCATTCTGAATGAATATTGCGTAATAAAAATTTCTTCAGTGGTATAAAGCCCTTACTTAGAAACGCATAAAACTAACTCCTCTTTTCCTCAGATTAGATTCTAAAATATCGTCTTCGTCTCTCCTTTTTGTTTTTACGTTGGGTACGTTTTCATACAAAATGAATAGACCAATTACTATTGCGTTGTAGTGTATAAATTTCAGTTTGAATAATCCTGGCTCTTGACTTGTGAGATGATCGCTTATAGTTTTTTTTTTTTTTTTAATATTGATGTAAGTACCTGATTTCCTCGATTCTTAATAGATGGTGCGACTTGTTTCTTGTCCAGGTTGCGGCAGCTTCGGCCTGTGAGTCTCTTAGTCTGATGACACCTACAGCGCCTTTCTTCTCTTACAGCTCTTAGCGGCGAGTAGTGCGCTACGCTGTGTAGCGATAATATTGGCCACCTAGAAAACAGGTCTCTTATGTCTCCTGCACTTCATGAGTCAGTTTCTACCAATTTTGGGTCGATAAAAACGAATATGATAATGAAACATTTTCCTTAGCTTTAGTTTATATGATACACACTAGATGGAATTATTTAATATTAACGGATTGAAAGAAAAAGAGGCGTGTCAATTCAGTCGGTGAGTTCAGAAACCAATTCAGTCACCAATTGCAAATTTTTCAGGAGAGAGAAGAAACGTCATAACCTCTCCAAATTATCAAATATTTTACTTTTTTTCCCTCTGTCATAACGTTCATTTATGTTGCTCTCATGCAAAACTTTCCTAATTTCGACTTAGATTAGGCTCAGGAAAATTTAAAATTTGAACCGGACTTACGCTGTTTCTGCACTCAGCTGTTTTTACTGACAGCTGAAAATTGGAAAAAGGTAATCATTCGTTTAAAGTTTATATTTTTTCATATTATATCAAAAATGAAATAACGGTATTGTAAAGTTATCAGAAAACAGGAATATAACAAAGTAAAACGCTCTTAAAGTAGATAATTCTCGACCACTGTGTCATTGTCATGTGCAGTGGTTGGCCTGGTAAATAGTTTATCATAAAAAACTTTGGAGTTTTCAGGAATATGAATTATCATCTTCTTGATGTCTTGGTGTTGATTGGACCTTTCCCTGAGGGGTAGGCTGCAATACTTGAAGGAAAATCTATATCTACGTTCCGGGAAGCAGGTTTCAGCAGCTGAGAGCTGTGCTATTGTAATCCATCTATGGAACTCTGTATATCGAGTGAGAGCAAACTTTTGGCACACTCTTCCCTCGACACTCTCTGCTAGTGGGTTTTTTGTGCAATATTCCTTCCACCATCTATCAAAATATTTTATGTCAGTGGTGAGTAGCTTGGCGATGTGAAGGTTGTTACTGGACTGAGTACACAAATCTTCATATTCATCAGGTGTATATATCCGATCATTTTTAAATATCATCCTCTTAATAGTACCAAAATCTCGATCGTTTGGAAGATATGAATGCCCTCGACCAGAAAGCAGTGAGAAATTTGTTCAAAACGTCCTGTATCTGCAGGAGCAAGGCAGAACCTCATCATGATGTGATTCCGATTCTGTCCGCAGGTGCCATCGGAAAAGAAATACAGATTCTAATATTTTATGGAATATTAATGTCAATGTATTTCAATAGCATGCTGTATATCTCATTGGCTCCTTTGTAGGCTACTCCTTCGTGGTACAGGAATATTTCAGATTTCGTAGAAAAAGACACCCTGTATCTACTGATCTACTCAACAGACTAAAGTGGTTCTTTCACTCAACACGCATCTTGCCTTTCTAAGCATCTTTACATCGAAAACGAATTTCTGCATTTTTGTGACTAAGGTGGTTTCTGCACTCACCCATTTAATTTCACATGCTAACAACATAGAAAGTATATTTGAATTTTTTGAATGGTAGTTACATTTTAAGAGTTCTAAATTGCTGGAAGAATACCTCGCAAACGGTTGGGTCTGAAGAGTGTCATGTGGTGGCTGCAAGAGATTGTCGTCTTTTAGCTTGGCTCTTGAAACTGAGTTCCGGAACATACCTACAAGAAGACCAACAGTAATCCGCAAGTTTTGCTTCATTCCAATAGCCCTAACATCAGTGTTCCATAACAGAAATGTCCTGATGGGATATTCCTCCATGTTCATGGCTGACAGCTCTATAATTAGGAGGGGGAAAGTCTAGGTTGGGATGGAGAAAATGGATTTTAAGGGACTTGTTGCATCCAAGGTTGTGGTACTTTTTCAGGAGCACTGTCAGCAGCTGAGTGTAGTTAGTATCTCTTTTGTTGCCTAAGAATCCACTCCCTTGAAGGCTTCCCAAGCTTTCTTTCCTTTCCGCTTCAAAACTTGGTCAAATGCAGGATCCTTTACAAGTTCTCGAATTTGTGGCCCGATAAATATACTTTCCTTAACTTTTGCATTACCTAATTTCGGAAATTTCTCTCTTACATACTTAAAGGCCTGTCCTTCTTGGTTCCTACCTTTGACAAAATTTTTCATTAAACGCAGCTTGGTATGCAGGGATAGAAGAAGAACACCTTTTGGGTCCACGAGAGGCTGGGCAACGACATTTTTCTCCCTAACGTTAAGATTTCTTGCAGGTCAGTCTGCTATAATATAATGCGTTTCCCTGTCCGTACTGTCTCACGCACATAAGAAGCTGCAATACTTTGTGTACCACAGTTGCATTTCTAAGAGTATGGCAATGACTTCTAAATCACTAGAAATTTTCCATTTGTGTTCATGATATTTGACTAAGTCCAAGTGGGCTGTCATATTTGCATATGTCTTCTTCATGTGAACTGCATGACCAACAGGAATAGAAGGAAGACGGTTGCGATTGTGAAGTAACACAGCTTTCAAACTCAGATTGAGTCTACGAATAGTCTCCATTGAGTTGGATCATGGCTCAAAATCGAAGATTTCATCAAGCCATTAATGACACAGCAAGCAACAAGATTGTTTCTCTTCTCAAAAAAGGGAAGCAGTTTTCTGTGTACTGTGAGGCTGTGACATCAGTTTCGATAAGATTCCATTGCTATAGTCGAGACACAAGAATTCTTGCCTCTCCTTTGACAGGTCAAGGTCTCTAACGAGATCACACAATTCCGCGCTACTCAGTATGTGCGGTTTATCATCTTTTCCGTCAAAATCAGGGTAACGGAATGTGGAAAGTTCGTTTGGTTCTTCTTCTTGTTCCATACAGTCTTCATTTTCTACTGCAAACACACAATTTTCGGGTGGATCAGGAACTGGTAAACTATCTGAATGCGGAATGGATCTATTGGCAGATTGACGATTCGGGTACTGGCCTGTTATTCATTTCTTCAGAGAAAATCCTGCCTTTATCGTGGAGTCAAGCAGAAATAGCTGTCGTCGCTATGATTTTTAGGCTCCCGCCACACCACAGGCACAGCAAAAGCCGTAGATCGTTTCTTCTTTTTCAGCCATTCTCGCAGTGTAACTGAACGTGCGATACTACATATATATGGCGGCCGAGACTTATCTTGTTCCTCTACTTTCATACCGGCATAATGCTAATAGGCAGTCTTCACAAGAGGCGTCACACTGCGCTTCTGTGAGAAAAATATTATTTCATCAGAAATGTAACAATAATTATTTGCCCAAAACAACTCTCAAACCAAAAAATACTGCTTTAATCACAGCAGAAACTATATGAAACTCTCAGCCACAGCAACAATATCTATGTTTATGACTTACAAACAGCTTAAGAGCATTTGCGTTTTGTTATTCGGCATGCGTGCCAACTCCTAAAACAAAATTTCCTTCAATCTGAAAATGTTGGCTATAAAAATGAAAAGTCACTTTATCTCCATAGCAAGAGCTAATCTATTACTTTCATGGTGATATTTTTTATCCAGCCGAGGGAAATACACGCGAATTAACTATTTTTGAGCCCGAAACATCTTCATTGTTGGCCAGTGTAACTTTACTACCAATGAACAGTTTTACGTCATTTAAAATGTCTATAATTTTTATATGGTTTAAATATCACATTTTTGTAAAATATTTTATACAAAGAAGGCATTTTCCTCGTAAATCTCTTCGACTGTTACAACATGAGATTATAGTATTCTCACTAATCTCTTAGGTATAATAACCATCTATTGCAAGTTTTCTCTTTGTTAATGTTTTGTAATCTTTTTATGTATTTGTCTGGATTTTCTGATGAAGACACCCATAATCGGTGTTGAAAACAGGTTAACATAAAATCTTGTTGCAACTGGTTGGTTGTATTATACGAGGGTTGCCCAAAAGCTAATGCATTGCCTTTTTTTTTTCAACAGTTCTTTATTGAACGTAATGAAAACTGTACACGCGAAAGAATGGTATTCTATCTACATGCCGGCCGAAGTGGCCGTGCGGTTAAAGGCGCTGCAGTCTGGAACCGCAAGACCGCTACGGTCGCAGGTTCGAATCCTGCCTCGGGCATGGATGTTTGTGATGTCCTTAGGTTAGTTAGGTTTAACTAGTTCTAAGTTCTAGGGGACTAATGACCTCAGCAGTTGAGTCCCATAGTGCTCAGAGCCATTTTTCTATCTACACACCCTGTTTTACCTCGTAATCTCCTTCCCGTTCTATGGCCGTCCTCCAGCACGAAACAAGGGCGTCGGTACCAATCCCTGTCCTGGTGGCTAAGCCAGCGCTTCACTGTGTAAACTTCCTTTGTTGATTGGCAGATGCGGCGCCAACTGCCGAGTCGTAATGCGTCTGTCCTCGCGAATGACATCACCTCGCTGCAACATGCCAGGTGTGACAGCCGTGGATGGTCTCCCCGACAGCTGCAAATCGTGGACCTCCGCCGAAGCGTCTTCTGATTACCTCATCCTCCGTGCCCAGCGATTGGCTGAACTTCTGTCCACAGCAGATGCTCCATAGACTCCACAAAAGCTTTTGTGAATATTGCCCACAATTTATTTCTGTGCAGTGAGAAATTCAATGATGGCACGTTGCTTGTAACATACATCTCCTACAGACACCGTTTTTAAACTATCCTGCAGCTATATTATCTGTCGGAAGTAACGGAAACTTGGCGCGCTCACTCAGGAGACTTCAAATAATATATACGTAGCGTTTCACATTCGTAGCATTGTTTTCGGCTGAGAAAAAAACCTGAGAAAAAAATTTGGTGCATTACTTTCCGGGCAATCCTCGTACAAATCTAATTATAGCTATTACGAGTAGCATGTTTTTGGGTTGATTCGTACTCCAAGTACGCTTGGCACAAGCAAGCTATTAATTTCAATTTTCCCCTGGACAGCAGCTGTGGTGTGGACACAATTGACGGGAAAGGAAGACTTTATACTGAAAGGTGTTGATCAATTTACGGCACAGTTACTACTGTTCCGAAAACAGCAGGAAGTAAATTACGTGATTTGTTTGCGGGAAGATTGCTAGACGCAGAGAGAAACCAACTCACACACTGAAGTTGGTACACATTAAAGTACAAATAATCATAATAGCTCTACCCTAGCATCCTGTTTAATTTAGTAACTGGTGTGTCTCATGAATTGAGTCTAAGATACCTTGTCTTCAGCGTAGTTGACTTCCCCAATGGCCGGTCGTTGTGGCCGAGTGGTTCTAGGCGCTTCAGTCTCGAACCGTGCTGCTGCTAGGTTCGAACCCTATCTCAGGAATGGATGTGTGTGATGTCGTTAGGTTAGTTAGGGTTAAGTAGTTCTAAGTCTAGGGGACTGATGACCTCAGATGTTAAGTCCCATAGTGTCCAGAGTCATTTCAACCATTTTGGTGAACTTGCTCAATGTCTGACGTGTGCCTTGCTACCGGTCTGTCCTCTTGGCAGTAAAATCGAGACGGAGCGATACTTCATCCAGCTCCACAACGCGGTGTTGTAGATCTACTTTGGTTTCAGTAAATCTAGCACAAGTGCTGAACATAGTCTACCACCGATTTTGCGTGGGAATGCTTCGTGCTGTTCGCTGAGAACGCTATACAATGGCTGCACCGTTCCATCTTTTACTTAACGCTGTGGTGCGAGATACCCCTTCTCAACCCACCCTCATGTTAGCGTATACCTGTGCTGGAAGCTCGTTCAGGGTGTCCAGCCTTTATATTTCTTACATTGCGACTTACTATATTTTCGTTGTATGTGGACTGGCTGGCCACATCAACAGTAGTCTCAGTGATAAAAACTACTTTCCACTCTCTAGGCTTGATGAGTGCATAAATCTCGGCCGTAGCTCCCGCAGCTGTTTCAGCCCCGTTTACAATTTATGCAAACTCTATGCGCACTTTACGTGACATCACAGCAGGAAAAGCCAACAAAAATACATCCAGAACCCTCTGTTTTGCCCCCTGTAAAATAGCCCTATTGACGTCATCTGCTTCTAATGTCTACCTTCCTTATTCGATCCACAAGGCTATTCACCGACTCTCCTGTTTCTGACTCACCTCTGGTGACTTGTTACCAGTAGTGTCTAGTTGCGCTGTTTCTTCTACAATGCTCCACTACTTTTTCCGGCAACTACTGGAAGGGCTGAACATCTTACAACTCCTCTACATCTACATTTACATAGATACTCTGCAAATCACATTTAAGTGCCTGGCAGAGGGTTCATCGAACACATCACATAGATTCTGGTGCTACCTGCTAATTTCAGTCGACCCATACGTAATAACTGCTCGTCATTCCTCTTCCGTAATTTTGCAGATGCATGTAAATTATCAAACAGAATATCCTCTTCAGATTTCCTCCAGAATGGACTCAATCATGAGGCAGTTCTTGCATCTAGGACAGATGAGAAAATATAACGAACTGACTGTTCCCTTCTTGCCTCCTATGCCTGTGTACCACCTTACGTAAACCCATATCAGTCCACACTTGAGCTAACTCATCTAGCAAGAGATAAAATGTTTACTGAGTTGACGGTTTTGCAGTTACTGTCATTTTCCTCAAATATCGTTATCAAAATGCTACAGTACACCTTAGAAATGAAAGAGAAATGACCATACTGGACTACACAAAAAAAAACTCAAAGTCAGTACTTGGTTGTACATTTTTGTCGACCGAAACAGCTGCACTGCCATTGCCGCCATCGTCATACCAACCTCCAACCATCCTCTGACACGACTTGTAGACTGTGTGTCTATTGGGTGTGGGTGATTAGTTCTCTGGTGTAGGAAGAGAGTAGGTACAGAAGAAGAGGGCACCAGTGGTGACAAATTATTTATTGACTTCTACGGCGCCCACAGGGGGCACCCAGGAGGCAAAGTCGGATGCAGAAGTGAACAGAGGCTGCATCGTGCTGGCAACATTACATCGGTGTCAGCGCTTTGGCCAATACAGCTCGGCTATCACCTTCATAACGACGCATCGTTCTGCATTGGTGTTGCGTCGGTTAATGGTGCTTCACCTCTCGTAGCTGCGATCGGAGCGAGAAGGCGTACAGCCCCAACGGGGCTGGGGTCTAACACGGTTCAGTTGGCTGGAGGGCGATGGCTGCTGATGTTGGCCCCAGTGGCTCAGAGCTACGAGGACGTTACCTGGACCCCTGGCTACCCAGGCTGCGGCTGGATACCTGGCAGACAGTCGTATGTGGATGGCGGAAGAGCTCTGGTGGCCTCGCCCCGTGGCAGCCAGCAAACAGCGGACGCCGATTCGAAACCCAATTGTTGCAACATGCCTAGCCTGGAAGATGATCAGCTATTAAACATAACAAGACTGGTCTTGTTACGGCTGAGCTCACCTGCATGGCCCGCCAAGAACCACCGAAGCATCTCGAAACGCCACTTTCGCCCCAGTGCCCTGCTCGCAGATGCAGAGCCGCTGACAAGGAGTAAGTTTTGAGCATACGTACGTTGCCAACCGCCTGGATTTCGGCATCGGGGCCCGGCTAGAGTATACTCTGCTCCACTGGAAATGAGTTTAATTGATTATCACTTTTTGTGTCTCTGGAGATGGGTTGTAGTTTTAAAATACGCTACTAGCCATTAAACTTGCTTCACCAAGAAGAAATGCAGATGATAAACGGGTATTCATTGGACAAATATATTATACTAGAACTGACATGTGATTACGTTTTCACGCAATTTGGGTGCATAGATCCTGAGATATCAGTACCCAGAACAACCACCTCTGGCCGTAATAACCGCCTTGATGCGCCTGGCATTGAGTCAAACAGAACTTGGATGGCGTGTACAGGTACAGCTGCCCTTGCAGCTTCAACATGATACCACAGTTCATCAAGAGTAGTGACTGGCGTATTGGGACGAGCCAGTTGCTCCGCCACCATTGACCAGACGTTTTCAATTGGTGAGAGATCTGGATAATGTGCTGGCCAGGGCAGCAGTCGAACATTTTCTGCATCCAGAAAGGCTCATACAGGACCTGCAACACGCGGTCATGCATTATCTTGCTGAAATGTAGGGTTTCACAGGGATCGAATTAAGGGTAGAGCCACGGCTCGTAACACATCTGAAATGTAACGTCCACTGTTTAAAGTGCCGTCAATGCGAACAGGAGGTGACCGAGACTTGTA